>NC_139570.1:19115989-20418654 GCF_965112155.1 Podarcis liolepis | reverse complement strand
TTTAACAAAATTGAAATAAACGAATAGCTAGTGTGGGAGAAGACAAGTCAGATAAGTCACTTTGCCCTACTCCTGATGGGCAGAACTTGTATTAGGGTGTATGTGCAACTAAAAAAATCACCTCTTCATCCTGTTTACTTTCCTCTTCTTCCTCTCATCATTCCCTTTTTATAGAATTTTAGATTGTAAATATCTTGGGGCAGATATTTGCTTCCTGTTTGTCTGTAAAAAAATAATGTTGTGCATACCTACGGCTTTCAATAATAGATGGCGGTGCAACTAAGCTTAACAAATAAGGTAATCTACAAGTTAGCTGTCTTTTTCATTTGATGCTTTTTGCAATGCTTCTGGGATTCCCTCGAAATGTGCACACATTCCTTAAGCACCTTATCACAAATCGGACCACTGGAGGAGAGGTGGAAGGCACCACGGCACCAGGCAATATAAATCATACCGTTAAAATGATCCCAAAGTTTGATTTAACACTCAGCAACCAGATTAATCAGCTACTCCTCAAATTGCGTTCATTTTGACCCCTTTGCACATTCAGGGGGTGTAATTAAGAAAAACAGCCTGGACTTTAAATTTGGCACTTGAATTGCAAGGTTAAAGCAGTAAATTTGGGGTGGCTTCACTTCTGCCAGGTTAGAAGGAGGCATCCCTCTTTCTCACTGATGAAAAGAACGACTCACCTCCTGGCAGAGAGGCAATGAAAGCAGAAGCAGTGGGTGAGGGAGGAGGTTGCAGCGCTAGTAAGTCATTGAAGGTAGATAGCCTTGTCCTTGAAGACTTGAAAATGGATGTGAAATTTCATGGAATCACAGAGGTGGAATCAGGGTGGAATGTGGATTTCCATCAGACTTTTTTTTTTTCAAGTAAGTCTCATGATAGCAAGATCTGATAACTATAATGAGCAGGGCTGGATTAAGACATGCCCAACTATGTCATGTTTAAGAGGCCCCACAGCAGCAACAAAAAATGTATTATTCTAACATAAAAGACAATGAAAATAGAAAATAATAAAGTGGGTTGGGTTGGGTGTGGTTTGCAATTGATCTGAACTGTATTTTAGCTGCTGGTGGTGCTGTTTGGCAATTTATGAAGAAGAAGAAGAGTTTGGATTTGATATCCCGCCTTTCACTCCCCTTCAGGAGTCTCAAAGCGGCTAACATTCTCCTTTGCCTTCCTCCCCCACAACAAACACTCTGTGAGGTGAGTGGGGCTGAGAGACTTCAAAGAAGTGTGACTGGCCCAAGGTCACCCAGCAGCTGCATGTGGAGGAGCGGAGACATGAACCCGGTTTCCCAGATTACGTGACTACCGCTCTTAACCACTACACCACACTGGCTCCCACACTGGACTGAAGTCACTAATGAATTCAACCAAAGCTAGTTATCTCCTAAGCATATATTCATCTATTGTAATGCACTAGGCAAAAAACTTTCTTTTTTATCTTTTGGTCCTTAATTTGAAGGGTTCCAAGTACTTGTTTCCTGTTTAGGTGGGCCAGGTTCAGTAAGACGTGGGTTTTTTTAAAAAATTCATATAGGTGCGTTTCTTAAAGCTTTTTATTCGTTTGTTGTAGTTGGTTTTAGCATTTATACTGTGCTGCAAGTCTCTGAGTCACTTTTGTAAGGCAACTAGGTAATAATAGTATTTGTGTGTCGAGGTCCCCAGGGCCACCTCAATAACTCACACATCACACAGAATTTTTGTTTAAGATTTTTGGCATAATTTTGGCCACAACTTTATTAAAATACAAATTTGTGAGTGGTTGCTTAGGCATTGGTTGCGACTATCTGCCCCCACCATGGGGGACAGACTGACATTCCGCACAATGCGAAAGTCAGAATAGGGGAATACACTTGGGGGTAACGACGGAGCAGGGAACCTGCCCTCAGCCCAAATGCAACCAGGAGCTCATTGCTATGGCCCGAGCCCCCTTGACAGAGTGGACAAGCAATAGTTAGCTCCCAATTCCTTTAACAGAATCCCTTGCAGCAGCAGCATTAGAGGGGCAGGCACAGCCAATCCATGCCCCTCAACCAACCAAACCATAAACCAATGCCTAACCGCAAACCTTACAAGTTGTGATGATTTGCTACGCAGTAGGCAAAAACCAAATGGCCCCAGCCAATCAGCCAGATGGACAAAATCTGCCCCAAGAGCAGACGACCACATGACAGGCATAGCAAGGTCAAAGAGAACAAACCTAATTCTAGGGTGGGGGAGGGACGGGCAATCTGATGCACGGGCAAAAAGAGGAAGCCCTAGCCTCGTGCAAGGAGTTTTAGCATTTCTGGCTGTCAATCAACAAATGGCAACATTAACTTCTTCCCAACAACAAGGGAAGCCCCACATCGCATCAGTGGCCAACGATCAATTAGCTCGCCCCCCAAACTTTGGAGTGTCCTGGCGGCCCCCACCGCAACACGTGCTCTCCATGAAGGAGAACACGCTTAATAATAACTGTTACTTCCTGACTGTCATTCCCAGCTCCGCCCCCCCCACTCCCAGGTATATAATAAGCTGAACAGCAGAGTTGCTTAGAGTATGGTGCTGATAACACCAAGGTTGCAGGTTTGATCCCCGTATGGGACAGCTGCATATTCCTGCATTGCAGGGGGTTGGACTAGATGATCCTAAGGGTCCCTTCCAACTCTACAGTTCTAGATTTCTAAGTACAGTGGTACCTCGGGTTAAGACCTTAATTTGTTCTGGAGGTCCGTTCTTAACCTGAAACTGTTCTTAACCTGAAGCACCACTTTAGCTAATGGGGACTTGTGCTGCCGCTGCATGATTTCTATTCTCATCCTGAAGCAAAGTTCTTAACACGAGGTACTATTTCTGGGTTAGCAGAGTCTATAACCTGAAGCGTATGTAACCTTAAAGCATATGTAACCCGAGGTACCATTGTAATCTCTCTTCTCTCCCCGCCCCACCTCTCCAAACACAAGCCCCGATTACAGTGAATTATACAATATTCAAGCAAAACAAACATTTCTGGTTTGAGACACCAGGAGCCATGTTCTGCCAACAGGTGGTTTGGGCCAATGTGATATCCCTTCCCTGATTCCTGATAAGGGCAGGCAGCCCCACAAGTGATGCACTTCTATTGATGGCCTTGACCATATGAAGCATAGCTTAGCCCTCATGCCAAAGTTTTATCTAAGGCCAAGTAGACACGCATCAGTAATGTGCACACAGCCTCCACTCAAATGAACATCTCCACTAATTTCTGTGGAAGAGGATAGTTCTGTGACGTGCACACTGAGGTGAGCCAATGGAGCTGGCCTCAGTGGGAAGTACTTGTTCAGGCCAGCTCTAACCATTACACTCATCTTTTGATGTTCTCATGGGATGTATTTGCTCTATTGCAGTCTTGATCACATCCAGGTGGCTCGTGTCTCCCACTTCCCACCTCAGGAATTCCCTGATTGTTTGTCATGCTTCCTATTCTCCTGGCACACGAGCAAAGTTTACATTAAAGAATACAATCCGTCTCTCATAATATTCAAACTCAGGACCATCCAGTGAAGCTGCACGCTGGCGGATTAAAGACAAGACAAAAGAAAAATAATTATTCACACAGCACATAGTTAAGTTGTGGAATGAACTCCCCATAGAGGCAGTGATAGCCACCAACGTGGATGGCTTTAATGAGGGCTAGAGGAACTGATGGAAGATAAGGCTGTCAGTGGTTACTAGCCATGATAGCAATGTTCTGCCTCCGCTCTCAGAGGTAGCAAGCCTCTGGATGCCAGTTTTACGGGAATTACCAGTGGGGAGAGCACTGTTGCACTCAGGTCCTACATGCCAGCTTCCAGTAGGCACTGTGTTAACAGGTTGCTGAATTAGGTGGGTCTTTGGCCTTATCCAGCAGGGGTTTCCTCGTGTTCTTAATATAGCTTCCCTTCTTAACCCTGCCTCCCCTTCTTTCTGTTCTTTCCACTTTGTTCAGTTTTAGGTTGCAAGTTCCATGGGGCATGAACTTATCATCTTGTACCTCTTGTAAAGTGCCATGCACACTGATGGTGCTATATAAAATGATGGTGATGATACTATATAAGATTATGATGATGATGATACATTCAGTTCTGCTTGGGAGGAAGTTATTTGTCTGCCTGAACAGATTGTGCAGTGGCCAGAATGGAAGATAATCTAGCCCTCTTTTTGTCTGTGTAGTTATCAATCAAAAGCACTGGCACATAGGGAAGGTAGTCAGCAGTCTGCCTAAGCAGATTGGCCAAATTAGTTAAGAGCAGACATTATGGAAAGAGAGCATTAGTTAAGGGCAGACATTATGGAAAGAGAAATCAAAACTTCTATTTCAGTACTACCAGTGGTGCCTGGTGCCCATTGGGATGGATAGGGTAAAAGCATGGAGATCAAACAGTAGTTGGAACTAGAGCCAGTGACAGGCAGAATCAATTAATTTTAGATTTCTCCCAGTCCTCCTTTCCTTCTGAGTTCTTTATTGAGGCTAAGGAGGAAGAGGCTGATAGGCAGTACTGCCCTCTGACTGATTGTAAGTAAGAAGGCAGACACTTGGGGGCTGGCTGAAGGCAACCTGAGGTGGGTGGGACAGTTCCCCCTTAGCCCTAATGGAGTACCGTATTTTTCGCACCATAGGACGCACCTTGTTTTAGAGGGGGGAGAACAAGGGAAAAAAATTCTTCCGCTCTCTGCCCAGCACCCCTTCAGTGAAGCGGCAGGAGGCGCTGCGCAGAGAGTGGGAGAATTTCCCCCCTCTTGTTTTCCCCCTCTAAAACAAGGTGCCGTTTAAGGTGCGTTCAGGCGGCTACCTTGGAAGCCTGGAGAGCGAGAGGGGTTGGTGCGCACCGACCCCTCTCGCTCTCCAGGCTTCAGGTTCCTTTCGACCTGCTCTTTGGGGCTGGCAGGGGGAAGCCCACCACCAGCCCCAAAGAGCAGGTCAGGGAGCAGCGGAAAGGCGCAGCAGAGAGGCTGCTGCCATAGTCACGCGTCACTTCTCCAGCTGGGAGAGAGTTGCGGGGCTATGGCTTCTTTCGCCCCGCGCGCGCTCTCCCGGCTGGAGAGGTGACGCGCGCCTATGGAGGCTCCTGCCATAGGCGCGCGTCACCTGGGAGAGGGTCGCGGGGGGGCTTCTTTCGCCCCGCGCGCGCTCTCCCGGCTGGAGAGGTGACGCGCGCCTATGGAGGCTCCTGCCATAGGCGCGCGTCACCTGGGAGAGGGTCACGGGGGGCTTCTTTCGCCCCGCGCGCGCTCTCCCGGCTGGAGAGGTGACGCGCGCCTATGGAGGCTCCTGCCATAGGCGCGCGTCACCTCTCCAGCCGGGAGAGGGTCGCAGGGGGCTGCTTTAGCCCCCCATGCGCTCTCCCGGCTGGAGAGGTGACACGCGGCTATAGAGGCTCCTGCCATAGCCGCGCGTCACCTCTCCAGCCGGGAGAGGGTCACCGGGATAAGGCGTCTTCGCTCCATAGGACGCACACACATTTCCCCTTCATTTTTGAAGGGGAAAAAGTGCGTCCTATAGAGCGAAAAATATGGTAGTCTCCACTGAATACAACCAATGCCTAATGGGAGATATGTTTCTACAATGCAATTATACCTATATCATCTATATCTATATATTAGAAAAGCTATAATGTTCAACTATGGAGGGGGGAGGAGCATTGGTGTAGCGTGATTGCCGGTGCCTGGGGCATGCTGGGGGCAGGGTGTAGAGGGTGAACGGAGCCTGCCGTGTGAGCCCTCGCCCACTGACACTGCCAGAGCGATGCCAGTCCAAAGCTGATTTGGGAGGCTGGGATCTAATCTGAATGATTCACCCATCTTTGTGTGTGCGTTTGTGTGTGACAGTGTAGACACTTAATAAGATGGACATTTGTCATGGTAGTATTGAGCCTTCATGGTCAATGGCACTTTACAGAGTAATAAGAAAAGGCTATGTTCCTGTCCCAGTGCAAGGGAAGCAAGAGAGGGATGAGAAGAAGATGGGTGAGAGGTTAAACAGAAGAACTCAGTTCAGTTCAGTTACACCAGGGGTGGGAAGCCTTTTGCACTCCAAATGTTGTTGCACACTTAACTCCCATTAGCCTTATCCAGCATGGCCAACGATCAGGAGCGATGGGGAGTAGTATTCCAGCAACACCTGTAGTGCCACAGGTTGCGCACTAATGAGTTAGACATAGGCCATATCTGTGCTATCCATTTAAAGCACTAGCATGACTTCCAAAGAAATCCGGCAATTGTAGTTTGTTAAGGGAGAGAATCACTGTTTCCCTCACAGAGCTAATGTTTCCAGAGTACCAATGAAAGATGGATAGGTGGTTATACCACTCTGGAAATTGTAGCTCTGTGAGAGGAGTAGGGGTTTTCTAACAATTCTCAGCACACGTAACAAACTGCAATTCCCAGGTTTCTTTGGGGGAAGCTGTGACTGTTGGTTTGATACTGCTTTAAATGGATAGGAAGCAGCTAGCTGTTGACTGAAATTGAAATGCTGTGATGAATTGGATCCAGTGGAAACTCTTCCACTAGGGCTACTGGGGCACAGCCCTACCAAAGATAATGTCCAGTGTGTGTGTGTGTGTGTGTGTATCCCAAATCTCAAAGCTACACATGTAATAACAGTGACATCCCCAAGACAAAAGGAATGTATTCCTTTAAGCAACTGTAGCGGCTATATTATTATTGGCTGAAAATGGGAAAACAGAAAAAATACCAGAAATATCGGAATGATGAGCTAAAATCTGAGAATTTGTGGAGATGGCAAAATTAATGGCAACAATTAGAGGCTGTTCCAACCAAAAAAATGTACAAAGAGTGGGAGTACATAAAGGAATACATGGAAAGATTTGGTTTTGGAGCTTAAATTTAATATGCAATAGGTAAAATGTGCAAGGATACAAGATGATATCGTGACATATATAGAGCAACAAATACAAACTTTTGTTAACACAACAAGAAACAATATTAGGTTGAGAAGATCGCACATGGGTGAAGGGAAGTAATGAGAATGGGGGAAGGGAGGTGTAGGGCAGCATTTGGAAAATTGTTAAAGATATATATGTGATATAAGAGGTTAAGAACAAGGAGTTAAAAGAAGATTAACATAAATGAAAAGAAAAGTCTTGTTCTTGTTTGTGTTGTGGTTTATTTTGGTTGTAAAATCCTCTTATGTGAAGAGGATTTTTAAATTTTTACAATTAAAAAACAAAAAAAACTTTAAAACTTAAAAAATAAATCTCAAAGCTACACATGCTTTCCCAATCCTAGTAAATGCTTTCACAGCTTTGGGTGTGATTTTGGGCTTAGGATCATAGAACTGTAGAGTTGAAAAGGACCATGAGGGTCAACTAGTCCATCCCCCTGCAGTGCAGGAATCTTTTGCCCAATGTGGGGCTCAACCCAACAGCCCTGAGATTAAGGGTGTCATGTTCTACCAACTGAGCTATCCATTCTGAGTATTTTGCTTTATATTCTCTTTCTCAGTACATGTAAAACAACAACAACAACCTAACAGGATGCCTATTCATCTGGAATGAGTGCTAGAAATTAAAACCATGCCCTCTGAATAGAAGCTAGGATGCTATTACAAGGTATGGCAAACAAGCTCCATAAAAGCAGTCTTCCCTTTGCCTCAATAAATGCAGTGTTGCTTGTGCCCTTGGTTAGGTCCTAGTTTTATTTCCTGTTTATTCTGCCACCCCATGGGTGGCAGCTTTCAATGTATACATCGTGAATAGTGTGTGTTAAAATTTAAACACACACATCAAAGCCTTTGTATTCCACCCACAAAGAGAGTGACCTGTTTAGGGACATTCCATACTTATCCTTTCTGTTGTGGTTGTCATGGCATCATCACTTTGCCAATTAAGATTTTTATGTCTTTAACAAATTAACAAATACAGCTCTACTCCCTCCATGTGCTTCTGTTGAAGGTAGCCCTAAAGGGGGGCACCATTCAGATGTGAAGATCTATTACAAGATTGAAATAGATTTCTAATGCTTATATCATTCATCTTCGCAGTGTGTGATTTCAATCAGGAGGAGAAAATGATGAATTGTTTGACAGGGGTTCTTTTCTCCCCCACCCCCTCTCCCTTTCCCACCCATAGACGCTAAACCGTAATATGCTTCCCCTAGTCTTTTCCTAGCTATTACGGACTTTAACATGCAATGTGACCTTGGTTGGCAAACCATGTTTGGTTAGCACAAAAACTTAATCATAAGAAGTCATAAGTAGAATCCTTCTTCTTTACTGCCCCTTTTTTCGGGGACTTGGAAATTTATGGCTTGTGGGACAGGTAGGATATGAACAATGGGGCAAATGGAGTGCAGGGTTATCTCATCTGTGTGAAAACCGCTGGTAGAAATCGATGTGACCTCTGCTAGGCTGTCATCCCAGTCTCCACCCTCCGTCTCCTATTTGTCTTTTGGTGGGGAGCTTAGATCTGGATGCTGTCTCCCTGTGTCTCTCTTGGGCCAGATTATCAAAATGAATCATTGCCTGCATAGCTCTTATATTTCTATTTATTTTCCTGCTGTTGACTAGCTCGGGTGAAATATGATTTCTTTTTGCATTTGATCCTCACTGCAGCCAGCAGCACCTAATTTAGCCGTGTCTATCTCTTTAAAGAAGACTAATGCCATTTTGAAACTTCAATCTACTCTACAGCAACATTACTAACCATAGACGGTGTGCCCTGTCTCTGCAGTCAATATGAATTTTCCTTTTGGCCATTTTAATAGCATTACTTTCCCCCACCCTCCCATGCCCTCCCCCTTCCCAAGCAGTTGAGGTTTCTAGATTGTTTTAAGCAGTTTATCCACAATTCATTCATTGCGCCCGCTCGCTTGCTCTCCCCCTCGTCTTTCCCTCCACCTCTCCAAGATGCGTTTAGTTTACCTTGCTTCACAGAGGAGTGGTTTGGGGCATAAACAATTAATTTTAATGACTTGACCCTGCATATGAATTATTTGAGCATGAGAAATGGTATGTAGTCTTTGACTTGGGAAGAACTTGTTTTAAGTGTGTAACCAGAGGATAGGGTTGGGGGGAATAGCAGAAAGATTGATCATACCTTCTCATAAAATATTAACCAAACTGATGTGCTGAGAAGACAGAATCTTATTAGAAACTCTGAGAAATAATCAGATAATAATAGTGATAATGAGAGTGGTAATAATAATAATAATAATAATAATAATAATAATAATAATAATAATGACATGCATAAGAAATGGAAGAAATGGGAAATCACAAAGCAAGAATATAACACAAGTAGCCAACAGGTACGGGGAGAAGGTCTGGCAGGCCAAAGCTCAGAATGAGCTCAGGCTTGCAAGAGAGGTTAAAAATAACAATAAAAGGTTTCTTTGGCTATGTTTGAAGCAAGAGGAAGAGCAAGCAAGTGGTAGGTCCTTTGTGTGGAGAAGATGGAGAAATGCTATTGGGTGACAGAGAGAAGGCGGAACTGTTCAACACCTACTTTGCCTCTGTCTTCATCAAAAAAGAAAGCAATGCCCAGCCTGGTGATCACAGAATAAATATTGTAAGGAGGGTGTTGCAGCCCAAGATAGGAAAAGAGGTGGTGAGGGAATACCTAGCTACTTTCAATGAATTCAAACCTCCAGGGCCTGATGAGTTGCATCCAAGGGTACTAAAGGAGCTTGCAGATGTAATCTCAGAGCCTCTTTCTATAATCTTTGAGAATTCTTGGAGAAAAGCTGAGGCCCCTGTGGATTGGAGGCAGGCAGACATCGTCCTCGCCTTCAGAAATGGGAGAAAAGACCCAGATAACTACAAACCAGTCAGCTTGACGTTGATACCAAGAAAGGTGCTAGAACAGATAATTAAACAGTCAGTCTGTGAGCACTTAGAAAAGGATTCTGTGAGAAGACCCTGAAGGGGTTTCTCAAAAACAAGTCATGCCAAATGAATCTCTTTTATGTAGAGAGTTACAAGTTTCATGGATAGGGGGAATGTTGTAAACATAGTGTATCTTGATTTCAGTAAGACTTTTGACAGAGTTCCCTGTTATATTCTTGTGGAGAAGCTGGGAAAATGTGGGCTAGACAAGGTAACTGTTAGGTGGATTTGTAGCTGTTTGACTGATTGAACCCAAAGAGTGCTTACTAATGGTCCCTCATCATCCTGGAAAAAGGACAAGTGGGATGCCACCGGGTTCTTTTGTTCAATGTCTTTATAAACAACATGGATGAAGGAATAGTGGGGATGTTCATCCAGTTTACAGATGACACCAAACTAGAATGGGTAACTAATACTGCAGAAGACAGAATTGGGATTCAGGATGACTGGAACAGATTAGAGAACTGGATCAAAACGAACAGAATTAATTTAAATAGGGACAAATGTTTTGCTCTATACTTAGGCAGGTAGAAACAGCTACACAAATATATGATGATGGACACACGGCTTGCCAGTAGCACATGTGGAAAGGATTTAGGGGTCTTAGTAAACCACAAGCTTAACATGTGTCAACAGTGTGATGCAGCAGCAAAAACAACTGTTATTCTAGGCTGCATCAACAGAAGTATAGTTGGAAGTCATAGTACTGTTGTATTCTGCCTTGGTCAGACCCTGCCTGGAGTACTGAGTCCCGTTCTGGGTGCCACAATTTAAGAAGGATATTGACAAGCTGGAACGTGTGTGCCTAGAAAAGAGGAGACTAAGAGGAGATAATGAGAGCTGTCTCCAAGTATCTCAAGGGCTGTCATATGGAAGATGGAGCAAGCTTGTTTCTTCCTTCTCCAGAGGGTAGGACCCAATGCCTTGAAGTTACAAGAAAACAGATTCTGACTTAACATCAGGAGGAGCTTTCTGACAGGA
Organism: Podarcis liolepis; assembly: GCF_965112155.1. Taxonomy (NCBI): domain Eukaryota; kingdom Metazoa; phylum Chordata; class Lepidosauria; order Squamata; family Lacertidae; genus Podarcis; species Podarcis liolepis. The sequence continues at coordinate 20,407,817 of NC_139570.1, read as the reverse complement.
AGAGCTGTTTGACAATCGAAGGTGGTGGGCTCTCCTTCATTGAAGGTTTTTAAGCAGAGGTTGGATGGCCATCTCTCATAGCTGCTTTAGCTGAGATTCCTGCATTTTAGGGGGTTGGACTAGATGACCCCCTCAGGGTCCCTTCCAGCTCTACAATTCTATGATTCTATAAACTTCACACCTAAAATTTGTGCACCCTGCCTCACATCTTGGAGAATCATTGCTATAATTTGTTGTTGTTGTTAGTGTAGCACTTAATGCCGAAATAGGCTTCTAACTGGTTTACATGAATAAAAACAAATTACACAAACATTAAAATACAGAGATACATAATTAAAATGCATACTGAGTGATCCTACTAATCCACTAAAATATAACATCTAGAATTAAAGTATGAAATAAAGCAATCCTATAAATATAAAATATTTACGTACGGGGATGCATGAATCAGTGGTCTGACTTCACATGGCTGTATGGCATCTTCATACAGGACACAGAGCTGTCCACCCATTACTAATTTCTGAACTTGCACAGTGTGGTTACAGAATACACACAGCCCCAAATTACCATTGTTACATGATCACTGAGTATCGCAAAGGGGATTAAAAAGAATTAAGCATTGAATTCATCCATCCATCAAAAAGGGCAATGGAGCAAAAATCAGATTTCTTTTAATCCTTTTTAAATCAGCAAGAGTGAAACAATATGACCAACGAGAAGCAAAAATGACTCTCAACGCAGTGAAGATTGTGCACAGTCTTTGTTTTATGTAAAAGCCAGCAGTTTTGACTGTATTTTAAACATTACATGATTATAGTTAGTATTATACCTGTTGTTAGAACCAACTTCTCATTACTCCAATGCTGCTTTGTTTATTTAGGACAAAGAAGTCTCCGAGTTAAAAAAAAAAAAGTTATCTCATTTCTTTCCTTCCTTTAATTGTTCCTTTCTGGAACTGCAAGATGACCTCATTTGATTTGATTTTGATTTGATTTATTGTATTTCTATGCAATTTCTAAAGTAATTAGCAAATTATCAGTAAACAATTACAGTGTATAAAACAATCTAAATATCACAATTACACAAAGGTCATATTGCATAACAGATATATTACATAACATATTATATATCGTATTATTCAACAAATATTTATAATCTGTAAAACAATGTTAACAACAAAATAGCAGCTAAGTAAACAAGGTGAACACTGTTAAGTTCACAAACTCTCTCTCCACTCTTCCATAACTCCTAATATTTCACTCCATTCAGTTCATTAAAATACACATGATGTCCATTGCTAAACCAGCTTACACAAATGCTGCACTGGCTGAGGTCCTCAGGTAGTGGGCTATGGTGGAGACTGTGATGCTCTTGGGCCTGTTGCCAATGGTAAGGTGAATATTGACTCCAAGTAGCCCACTCAGGTGCCATTGATTAAGAACTCATCCCTGTGTCCCTAATGAGATCCATTCCTACCTGAGTGGGAAGTCCAAGATGATCCCGTCCCTCCAGAGCAACTGTGGTTGAGGGGCAGCTGTTTGATCGGGCCCCCTTTCCATCAGTGATTCTTCATAGGTCTGGATAGGTAGCTAAGCCCCAACTTCCATGCTCCACTAAGTGCAGAGCCTAACATTTCTCCCTATTTATTTTTTTCCAGAAAGCCAAAATTTTAATAAGAAATGGGGGGGGGGTTATAATTTATCTGGGGGAAAAAATCATTGTAAACAGTTAAAATTGTTAGTAGGAGTGGAATAACACTTGGTGAATTTTGGATTATAATGGAGATGTAAAAGATCTGGATTATTATAAAAGGGAGGAAATGGCTAACAATAGGACCCACAAAGGGGAGGAGGGAAGTTCAGGAGATTCTTTGGAATCTTGTTTTTATGATGTATGTTGGATATGCGATTGTAAAATCTTAATTTGGAAAACCAAATAAATATTTATTTTAAAAGAAGAAGAAGGGCAAAAGCAGCATCAAAGACAAGAACAAGGCCACCAATTCATGCATCGGTTCTCAGAAAATTTCTTCATGCTTATTTGCAGACTTTTTTTTTTTTACAACAGCCCTGCATTGCAGGGGGTTGGACTAGAACATTTCTCCCTATTGAAAGTCGTTTCGTTAGTTTTGTGAGTCTGTTAAGGTAATCTTAAATCCTAATTCTGTGGAATAAGCTAGCTATCCCTCCCAGTTTGGGAGCATCCCCTCAATTCTTTCACACAGGTCATTTTTAAAGATGTTGCCTCCGTTGCTCCCCAAGTAATAACCTGTTCCTTCTCTGTCGTGTCTTTACAGAAGAGATGCAGATTGGCATCCCAATAATGGCACCAGCCCTAGAGAAGATCCAATTGGCTGGGCAGAGTGTTCCTCCTGGTTTCCGTGCACCTTTTCTTTTTGCAGATGGATTGTCCTCCGTAGAAACTTTATTAACCAACATACAGGTAAAATGCCCCAGTTCCACATCCCACCCTGCATTAAGATGACAGAGACTTAAAATCAAATTATATTGGTATCAAATATTAACAGAAATAAGATAAATTATTGGTTATAAATTATCAAGAGTTCCTCTAGTCTGTCTGATTATCTTAAAGAAGTGGTGTCCCCAAAAGACAACTGGCAACAGCTGCCCAGATGACTACACGGTATGATGACTATATGTCAAGTTCAGAAAAAGTCAAAAACCCTCCTGAATTGGCAGTTTGGATAATGGAAACTTGGGAACAAGTATACATGTAAAAAGAACAAATGTAATCTGAGCCAGGGAAGGGAGGCAAACAAGATAATACGTTCTCAGAGAAACTGAGTTTATTTTGTATTGGAATAATAATACACAGGCTGTAGTAAACCCATATGCCTTATTATATGAAAGATGTGCTCATGTATAGGAGGTCAGATATGTGGGAAGGATAAATCTCTATTATCTATAATATAGTCAGGATTTGGGAACTTTGTTTTATGGTGGGAACTTTGGATTCAGTTTCAGTCAACTATTTGTTAATTTCAGAATCTCATTTTTTAAAATGGATGGTGATTTTTAACGTGAATTGTGAAAAGTAGAAAGTTTGTGTGTGATATTATATTGTATTACAAATGTTATATGCTTGCAAGCACTTCAACCTAACTTTTTACCTTTTGCTTTTTGTCATTTGTTTTCTTAGCTGTCTTGAGGATCTTATAGTCAAAAAGTTTGATGGAAATCATTTAAATAAATCAACTAACAAATACTTCTTCTCCTTAGAATGCGTTTACCGGATTATTTATGGATCATCTGCCAGCGTCCACTTATCCTTCATTCATCAATAGATTTTAGCAATGAGACTTCAGCTGATACATGCAATTCCACTATATTTGAATGCCCCCAACCCATGGAGTTCTTATACGCAAGGGACTTCAGGCACACATGAGTATCGCCACTTTCAAAATCTTCCACAAGTATTTCAGACTGAGAACTCTAAACAATGTATGCAAGTTCTGAAATAAATGAGGAAGCCCCTAAATTGGAAAAAGACTGATGCATGAGGATGAGAGGGAACATGATTAAGCCATTGCGGCTAAATCTTCTCCCACAAAAACCATTTGGCCCTAAAATATATTTATTTTTCCACAAATCTTTGGGTGAATCCAGTATTTGCTGAAATTTGGAGAATTTGTGCTAAGATAATAGTGGGAATCTGTGTTAGTTAATGGTGCAGCCTTTCTAAGCCTGGAAACCTTCATATGCTTTGGAATACGGCTTCCATCAGCCTGAGCTAGCATGGTCAATGGTCAGGAAAGATTTGATTTTCAGACCAAAGCATATTGAGGGCACCAGATTGAGAAAGACTGCTAGATTGTATTGCACTGATGTATGAGGCTGGAAATTGGGGTGTGCATTAGCCAGAGCCTGGATCTGTAGTAAAGCATCTGTGTCCTGCAGACTCTGGATGGGATTGTTCATCCAGATGTCATCCAACAATAATGTCAACCACTAGATTCACCAGAATTGTGATCATGTTGACAAGGCAAAAAATAAAACAGCACCCATAGTTCCCTCGCCTGAGCTCAGCCCTACCATTCCATTAAAAAGTTGTTTTCAGGATCGGTTTGTGTGCACCTATTTTAACAGGGGTTGCTGAAAGTTGCTGTAGATAATGCTCGAGTGCAGGAGAAACAGATCCAGCAGGAAAAGAAAGAATTGAAGATGGAGCTGTGCAGGGAGAGAGAACTGAGAGAGAGTCTGGAAAGGCAACTCACTGCTGAGCTGCAAAACAGAGGTAAGCCAAAATAAAAACGGATTTCTGGCATGCTGCTCCCTATGGTTAGAAGCCTTCCTTTTCCTACCCACCAAGCCTTCATCTAAACCTAATTCATTTGGATCACCATGGCCTCACCTCTTCTATATGTGCTCTTACTGTATCACAGAAGGAAACAGGGAGAGGCTGCCAGAGGGAAACTTGAGAACATCAGAAGAGAGCTGTTGCCTTCATATCTTGTTTGTGGACTTTCCAGGGACATCTGGTTGGTCACTGTGAGAAACAGGATGCGGGACTAGAGAGGCCTTTGGACTGATCCAGCTGGGCTCCTCTTATATTTTTATGACATTGATGACATCTTTGTGTCAAAACATAGGAAACCTGTGATCAGATCTCCTGATTTTCTTTCCACCACTGCTTTGGAGCAACTTTGATGGGCTCTGGTTTTGAGTAGACTGTAGGGTTTCTCAAACTTGGGTCGCCAGCTGTTGTTAGACTACAACTCCCATCATCCCTAGCTTGCAGGACCAGTGGCCAGGGATGATAGGAACTGTAGTCCAAAAACATCTGGAGATCCAAGTTTGGGAAACTCTGGACTAGAGCAAGCAGTATTGGGGGAGGGGTGTTCTATTTCATACAGTAAATAGCTTCCATCACTACTAAATGTCATTATTCTGTTCAGATGCAATTTTGTAGTGCTCACCTTCTATAATGGGAGCAAATATAACCATAAACCAATGCTGCACTGTAACTGGATTGTAGCAACTTGCTCTGATCATGGTCACCTGTCTGTTCAATGCACAAATTGATCTTTATTCATTTACTTACTTACTCCTAGTGGAAGCACTTTCACTACTAACCAACACTGCCTAGGTTAATGGGGCAGTGTTGGTCAGCAGTGAAAGTATTTGCACATTACATCTCCTTAAGAAATCATTGGGCTTGGGTGACAGTCTTTACTGAGGTCATATAGCCTACATATGCCCCAGATTCATGTTCACATTTATTCATCAGCAGTATTTGTTCATATTTAATCCCTCACATTCAGCTTACCTATAAAGAGCATGGAATTGGTAAATAGCAAACTGGTGTTTATTATCTATAACAACTGGGATTTTATGTCTGTTTATATATACAAATTCATGCAAATAATCATTCAACAGCTTAATAATGGCCCATTATTGATAGCCATTGATATGTAGGCTAAAAATTAATTTGGAATATAAAATTAAAATCTGAAGAAGATAATACCAAAGACTTACATTTCAAATGTGATGTACAGCTCACATTTCACTGGCTAAATATTTGAGGTTCATAGCAAATTGAGAGATTGTAGTGAAATTCAGGTCACAAAAAATAATTCAGCATCATGGCAGTGGGGTGGGGTGGGGAATCAAAACTGTGGGTTGGATCCAGACTTAGCGCTACGTAGAGTGGGCTATCATACTTTGAGAATATAATAGTTTATTCTCTTAAGTATGACAGTGTAGATCCAACCTATTGTTTTGTTTTCCCCCACAAAGAAAGTCCCATGGATTTCAGTGGGTCTACTCTAATTATCTAGAGTAGATCAAACCCTCTGAGTTTTGCAAAAGCAGAACAAAAACCTCGAAGGTGTGCTTTCCTTTTCCAAATGGAAAGAAATTTGACATTCCAGATTTTGTCTTTGTTTTAATTGTATTATTATGATTAAAAGTAGTATTACTATTGTTGTTTATTGTTGTTGCTAAACACTCTGCTTATGATTCATGGAAAGGCAGGATGTAATTTTTTTAAATAGATAGATAGATGATAGATAGATAGATAGATAGATAGATAGAGTAATGGTTCTAGGGGTTGCTCGTGCGTAAGCCGGTGCAAACACCTGGCTGGATTGCCTGAGTGAACCTTTTCTGAGTGAACCCGTGGCTGTCTCAATCGCTGGCAGAATCCGTCAGTGGGCGTTTCCTAAACTTCTTCCAGCAAAGAAGCTCTTTGACGCCTAGTCTCCTCCTACTCCCTCTGCGCGAAAGCCTTCTGCGTAAGGAGGGCGTAGGCAGCGGAGGACCTCTACTCTCCCTGCTGGTCCCCGGCAAGGAGTCATGGGACCGCCTCGCCGCTTCCCCCATCTGCCCCCCTTCTCCACTGGTGCTATGCTGATTATCTTCCCCAGAAGATGGGCTGCCTCTCCCAATCCCGGGACGCTCTCCGGAATCCCTCTGGATCTTGCTCTCTCCCTCTGGCACTGATGGCAGTTCCCAGACAGACAGACAGACAGATAAATTTTCATTTTGATGCCCAAACGTGTAGCAAGCAGAATCACCATTATCTAATTTTCAAGAATGTTTATATGGAGAAAGAGGGTGTAATAGTCTTGTAAACCAAAAGCAGAACTGGAATGACAGCAGAGAAATATATTTGTTTTATATTCCCAGGGAAGGTCCCATTAATGCTTTCATAATTGTGTTTTCATCTTTCAGCAATAATTCAAAAGCGCTTGAAGAAAGAGAAGAAAGCCAAGAGAAAATTGCAAGAAGCTCTTGAGTTTGAATCAAAGAGGAGAGAGCAAGCGGAACAGGCACTTAAACAGGCAACATCAGGCGATAGTCTCAGGATGCTAAATGGTAACGTGATAGTCGGGCATCGCTGGTGAATTCATTTATTTGTTCGTTCATTTAAATCATATTATACTGCTTTTCAGGAGTACAACCTTTCAAAGCAGTTTATAAAGTGTGAAAAGATACAGTCTCGATGAAGATTAATGCAGCACTACATAAGAAGATCACAACAGGAGAACATTTTAAAAGCCAGATGACTTCATCAGTCAGATTTTCAGAGCAATCCTAAGTATCTGAGGCCAGCAGAATTTATACCTGCTTAAATTAAGCAGGCATAAGTTAATTGCATTCCAAACTCCATACAGGAGTGTGGCCATTGCTGGCTGAGTCGGCCCAAGCCTGGCAGAAGGAAAGCATCCCTTTTTAAAAAGAGCTTAACGTAAAACCACACTTTTTGTCACAGTTGCCAGGTCATATGAATGAGCTGAAAGAGGTTTGGAATAAGTGTTGTCTCCTTGCACCATCACATTCCCAATCACATAGCTTTTTCAGGACTTAGGCCTTCTTAAGTTCCAACAGCTGAGCCAGCAAAGACAGGTAGAGGGATTTATTCTGGCATGCCATCAGTTCATCTTGGGTTTGAATTGTGCTGCACAACTGCAATCCTAAATCCATTTTCCTGGGCTTCTGCTGAAGAAGAAGAAGAGTTTGGATTTGATATCCTGCTTTATCACTACCCTAATGAGTCTCAAAGCGGCTAACAGTCTCCTTTTCCCCTCCTCCCCCACAACAAACACTCTGTGAGGTGAGTGAGGCTGAGAGACTTCAGAGAAGTGTGACTAGCCCAAGGTCACCCAGCAGCTGCATGTGGAGGAACAGGGATGCGAACCCGGTTCACCAGATTACGAGTCCACCTCTCTTAACCACTACACCACACTGGCTCTCGATGTGGATGTGGATCCTGTTACCTGGTCAGTCAGGTTTGCGTGGAAAGAAGTGGTCCTTGCTGTATCAAGGGAACAACTGAAAATGAGGTGCAGCGATGTTAGGCTGCTGCAGTAAACTGCTCTGGAAATGTACTTCTCCCAAATAAGTTAAAATCTAGAATCCTTTTTAATCCCAGTTCAGGAAGTATGCTTACAGAGTTGTCCCTGTCCAAACTTTTTACCAGTCTGTAGCATATCTCCAAAGACCAGAAAATTCACTGGGCCAGTCATGAACTCCTACCTCACAGGGTGGTTGTGAGCTTAGACACAGAGAGGGAAGCTTGAGCCCATGGGGAGAAGGTGGAGTATAAACATAATGAAATATTATTTTGATCTGTTCTTAACTTTCTTCAGATATTGCAGTTACGTAAATTATTGTTGTTGTTGTTGTTGTTGTTTATTAAATGTGTATATTTGCCCTATACCTGTAGATCTGAGGGCAGTTCACAACATAAAACTACAAATTGTGCTTTGCAGATGCTGGGATTCCAGACATGGAGGCGGAACGCAATGGAACCCAACATGACAGTGCGCCAATGCAAGGTATGGTATGTTTCGGCTCTTCTTCTATCCTTTTTTCGTTTCTAACCCAGCAAGCTAGCAATTAATGGGAACAAAGCCTACACAGCCCTAAAGATGCTTCTGAAATTCTAATCATACAGATTTCTCCACAGATTTCTCCACCTGTGGCCCTCCAGATATCGTTTGTCTCAAGCAGCAAAATCTCTCAGGCCGGTCTTGCCCTTGGAAACCACCACTGTTTCCTCAGCATGCAAGTCTTAACTCTTCACTCTTGTGTGGGCGTCCAGCAGGCAGTTGCATTGTAAAGCCGAAGAAAAGATTCACATTTGAATGTTCTTCTGTTTCAGTTGCCATAACTCACTTGCGGGGCCAAATGCAGGGATGGTGCATCAACCAATTTTTATCAACCAATCTCCGTTTCCCATAAAATAAACATACTGGGTGTCATTAAGTGCACCTTCAGATCAATGATTTTTGCAAATGACATTCAAGTACCGTTCGAGTGGTACATTTTTTGCTGATAAAAGCAAATTAAATTAGCACAACTACAAGCGGTGCTGATAAAAACTGAAGCTCGAACAGCAGCACCATTAGCTAACAAAGTAATATTTTCTCTTTACTGCTTTCTGCCATTTAGTTATTATCCTATTGGAAATCTAATTATAATCCTTTTACTCCCCAGTCAAACTTCACAGTTTTTGCAAGCTTAGCACTGACATGTGATTTCATTACGTTTGATTGCTCGCACCCAGATTGACTTAACTTCACTCGGAGACCTAAAAGCCCTCTCAGTTTCTCAGATTCCCTGTTTGCACATTACAGCAACAGCTCCTTTAATTAATTAGCATGAACAGCAGTAACATGAACTGCTGAACAGAAAATAACATCATTTTATGATCGCAGGGAGACTTCTCCTTTTGCATGTTTATACCTTAGTTAACTTTTGTATATTATTATATTTCATTTAGTAAGAGCCTGTAGGTGCAAAAAGAGGAAAATAATAACCAATGCTAGTGTTTCAGCTTTCTCTTCTTCTATATAAGAGTTAATACTCCTTAATATTACAGATGTACCAACATAGAAAACATGAAAATCTTCACGTTTAAAAAACAAAATAACAGCAAACTTGTAGGGTGATTAAATTGAACACATTTAGAGGCCAGTGATTTCATTTGGAAAGTCTTGATAAAATCAGTGAGACCTTAAAAGAAGGCCCGAGTAGAATCTTCTGAAATAGAATATTTTGAAATTGAAAGTTAGAATGGTGGGAGGTATCCCTTCTTTGCCACCACTTTGTAGTTCTGGCAGCAGCAGTAACCACATTCCCTGCCACTGTTAAGCATCCATGTTTTGCTTTAGTTGCAGCAGAAAATATGAGCAGAAAATATGAAGCCAAACTCTAGTTTGGCTTCATGATATCACAAAACCATTTTATTGTGCTCAGTCTGAATTGGCTTTGTTGGCTCATCATAAAACCAAATCAGAGTGAGGGCATTGCTTTCTTGCTCTTGCTCTCATGTTGCATTATGCAGCTAAAAGAAATAACGGGTGCCTCTCATCAACATGGGGTACCACCAGTGTTGCCAGTGGCAGAAACAGAACTGGCAAACTATTTGTCTCTGTTCCCACCCAATCCTGAAGAATCACTGGAAGGGGGAACGTTTTGTACATCTTGAAAAGGGTGAGACTGAAGCTTGAGAACTCCAGTTTTGACTGTATGTCATCTGGAATAGAGTTAGAGCACCAATCAGCTAGTATGCTTTGCTAAACCCCCTTCTCACTAAATTACTGTATGACCTAAGTAAAGGGGAACAATTCAAATATGTGGGACCCCCTCCTTCAGAAATGGTACAGTCTAGCATTATAGTCTGCTCATTGGACAGTTTTTATTGGTCCTCGCTGAGGCCTATCAAGGACAAGAGCAGAGCTGTTCTCCCTAGCATTTATTTATTTGCTTGCTTGCCATTTAATCGCCAAAACTCTACATGTAGGGAGAGATTTGAACACACAGCAGTGTATTCAAACATACAGTCCTGCCCCTTACACTCAGAAGTTTTCAAGTCCCCAGAGAGCATATGAACTGGCCTATAGAAGCTGTGCTTTGGGGCAAGATTCACAAAATTAGAAACTAAATGTAAAAATCTGTTGTGTGCATGTGCCCACAACGCCAGCAATTTGATTGAGCAACATCAAATGAACCAGCTACTGTGCTCTCATGAGCATGCACTGAGAATTAAGGGAAGTGCTGCAGCACAGTGGTAAGATCACCTACTTTGCCCACAGAAGGTGTCAGGTTCAGTCCCTGGCACCTGCAGGTAAGGCTGAGGAACAAACCATGCCTGAAGCCCTAGACAGCTGCTGCCAGTCAATGTGGATGGTAGTGAGCTAATAGATCAGTGCTCTGACTCAGTATATAGATTGCTATGAAGAGTCCCACCTCCAAAATTACTGAGTCCCCCCCCCCCTTTTCTTCCATGATACCAAATATAGAACAGAGGGAGACATCTATACTATGAAATAACAACCCTGTTAGGAAAGAAAATATCATCCAAAGGGGAAATTACCATCATTAACATAGGATTTGGCTCACAGGCAAAATTGTGAGATCTTTATTCATGTTACACAATGTACTGGGTCTGAAAACCCTTTCTAAATGTCTTGCTTATTAAGGCAGTCATGCATTTCACGGTAGGTTGTAAAACAGCCTATCATGCACTGGGGGCTCATAAGCATATTTTAGTGTTAGGGAATATCATTTATACCCTTTTTATATTGTCAATATTATCCCTAGAGAATTAAATTATGCTTTAAACTACTGTAAATCCACAGTTTGGCTCACCTTTGTCTAATTTCATTTTTTAATAGAATGAAGCCCACATAAATGAATATTTGATTATGGGATAAACCTAATAAAATAATACGTTTATGGCCCAAAGATTTATTTAAAATCTTCACTATGTAATACAGTAAAAAATGCTATAAAATGGAAACATCAATAGGTCCTGAACATTCCATACAGGATGAATTTTTGACCTTAGCTTTTCTTATTCAACCAGTTTGCACAAAGCTTGAACAATGAAAAAGATTTGGGTGGATTTGGGAAAGGGAAAAAAGTGGGAAATAAGGTAGTAGGCATAATATCATAGGACTGGTTCCCACATGCACCCTATTGAATGAGTGCAGCGTCAAGGTACTTCTTGAATGTGTGAGTCTCAGATTGAACATCCATCTGTATCTCAAAGTCAACACCTATGCAACTCTTAAATGCAATAACTCCCATGGTGGTTTAACAACAACAAAAAACTCATATCAATAAAAATACAAGCTGTAATAAAACTCACCACAATTAAATAAGTAGGACAAAAAGAGCAATAAAATCAAATGGAGTAAAACTCCTCAAGTTATAAAAGCCCAGGGAACTCCTCAAGTTATAAAAGCCCAGGGAAAGTAAAGAAAAATATTTGCCTGATGAAAAGGCATACAATCATAATAACACAGAATTGTAGAGTTGGAAGGAATCCCAAAGGTCATCTAGTCCAACCCCCTTGCAATGCAGGAATCACAGCTAAAGCATCCCTGATGGATGGCCATCCAACCCCACTTAACAACCTCCAATGAAGGAGAGTCCACCACTCAAGGGAGTCCGTTCCACAGTTGAACAACTCTTACCATCAGAATGTTCTTACTGACATTTAGTCAAAATCTCTTGTGACTTGAATCCATTGGTTCAGATCCTACCTTTCAGAGCAGAATAAAACAAGCTTACTCCATGTGACAGCCCTTTAGATCTTTGAAGATGGCTGTCATATATTCTCTCAGTCTCCTCTTATCCAGGCTAAACAAACCCAACTCCCTCAATCATTCTTTCCCTACACAGTGACATTGATTATCATCAACATCTTTTACATTTGCATTATCACCTAATAATGTACAGTGGTACCTCAAGTTACAGACGCTTCAGGTTACAGACTCTGCTAACCCAGAAATAGTACCTCGGGTTAAGAACTTTGCTTCAGGATGAGAACAGAAATCGTGCAGTGGTGGCATGGCGGCAGCGGGAGGCCCCATTAGCTAAAGTGGTACCTCAGGTTAAGAACAGTTTCAGGTTAAGAATGGACCTCCGGAAAGAATTAAGTTCTTAATTCTGTATGTATGTTCTATGGGCTGCTCACAGATATGCATCATCCGTGTTCTGCAAGCAAGGCAATGGTAAATAGTGGTAATAGTGACACAAAGCCTGTATACTTAATATCAGCTAATGTGAAATTGTTACTACATAACACTGACTGGCTGCATCTAGACATCACAATAAACAATGGTTTGTCATAATGGAATGATCTTAGCTGGTGTGGCTACAAGGAGGCATTTGGAAGCTTTTGTTTCTGTTTTCCGTTAATTATGGCTTGCTGTATTATCCAAACCTGACAAATGATCTTAACTATGATTTCCTTCAAACTGTGGTTTCAACAAAGACTCTCCTCCCCGAAGGGGAGGGGAGGGGTTGTGGTCGGGGCTTGAGCTCCGGCTAGCAGGGGGCGTGGCCCCCTGCTGCCCACTCACCTGGCTGGCGCTCACGCCCCCTTGGTGGCCATCCAACCGGGGGCCACGGTGGGGGCGTGTTCAGCAGCATTTTGCTGCAGCGCCAGCCTTCGCCCGGCCTCATTCTTCCTGCCTTCGCCCCTCACGAGTCTAAACCATAGATTAATCACAGTTTGGGCTTGCAATGTACTGCTGAACTGTGGTTAAATGAAACCAGAAGCAAAAGTTTCCAAACTTCCTAACAAACTGGGTCAAGGGGCTGCTAATTTGGAGATCTGATCAGAGTTCAAAGTTGCACATTGGCAAACCAGAGAATTGGGGAATGGTGCATATCCAGTGATAAATACCACAGACTCAGGATTATAACTGAAACAAATCCATCAGTTTATTGACATGCAGTGCTCCGTTCAAAGCATATTATTACCTTCATATGGAAGATAATGATACTCTGAACTTGAAACGGAACTTGGCAACATAAAGCAATGAAAGGTAGCAATATGGTACTTAGAAAATAATACGGGTTGAGAATGGCATAATAGCATTATAATTACATTGACAAAGCAATCAGAGTCATTTGAATGAGCATCTTAAGCTTGCTATTTCCGACTCTTAACTGAAGATTTCGCCTCCTATCATCCTTCAACCCACCTAGTTATCAGACAGAATAGAGTGGGACTATTACTTCCCTTGATCTGGCCACTATACTTCTGTTGATGCAGCATAGAATAGCATTAACTGGGGTTTTTTTTGCATCACTTTGAGACATGTGTATGGAAAGCAATTTATAATATATTGTTAATAATAACATCAGTAATAATGATGTGCAGAGAATCATTTCCTTCTTTCATTGTTGCTACCTATTCAGCTCTTCATTAAGTGCTTCCTCTCAGCTCTGCCTGGGCAACAATGAACTTTATTTCCAAATGCTAGGCATGCTGAGAAACACAGAAATGAGGATAAGGTATGGAAGATAGAAATTCTGCCTCGGAATACTGTGAACACCAAAATTTAATAAGGATGTTGACAAGCTGAAGTGTCTGTAGAGGAGGGCAGCCAAGATGTTCAAGGATCTGGAAACCGAACATGAGGAACAGTTTAGGGAATTGCATATGTTTAGCCTGGTTAAGAGGAGACTGAGAGGAGATATGATAGCCATTTCCAAATATCTAATGGGTTGCCATGTGGAGGAGGATGGAGCAAGTTTGTTTTCTCCTGCTCCAGAGGATTCAAGTTACAAGAAAGTAGATTCCAACTAAACATCAGGAAGAGCTGTTCAACAGACTCCCACAAGAGGTGGTGGGCTTTCCTTCCTTGGAGGTTTTTAAGCAGAGGTTGGGTGGCCATCTGTCACGGATGCTTTAATTGAGATTCCTGCATTGCAGGGGGTTGGACTAGATTCCTCTCTGGGGTCCTTCCAACACTACAATCCTATGATTCTATGCAATTAAAACAGCTTCAAAAACAATTGTTTTAAAAATTAATATCAAGTAGACCCCCATGGCAGAGACCTAGTCATCTGGCTGAGAAACCTTGTTGGAACAAAACTGTCTTCAATTGTTTCTGGAAAATGCAGATAGTGGTTGCCTGTCATATCTCAACAGGAATGCTGTTCCACATAACAGGGGCAGCCACAGTGAAAGCCCTGCTCTGAGTTACTGTGGATCCGGCTTCTGGTGCACTTGGGACTTGAAGGAGAAGTTCTCCCACAGACTGCAGTGACCTACTGGGTATATAAGGGATAAAGTAGTTTCTCGTGCAGCATTGATCAGGAAATGGAACATAATTTCCCATCTTTTCCATCATTACTTGACTTGCGTAGGCAAGCTACGTGAGTTGTAGACCTTGAATGTCCATAATCTAACTAGGGGAAAGTGTATCTGGGCTCCATTCTTGTCCAGCATTGCTTAATTAAGATCATGGTCTATCCAACTCATCCCAGCACATTCTATTTTCAATAATGTTTGGAAGCACTGTTAGATTTTTCTTTTCTTTTTTGTGCTCTTTAGCATCTTATTGTGCTAACATTGTGCTTTTCCAAGATGCCAAGGTCTCACATGACTGTCACTGAGAGAGCTGGCTAACAGTTCCAAGCAGCCTTCGCAGAGTGGACCAGAGTTGAACTTTCCCATCCTTGTCATCCATTTTGATCCATCATGGCTACTCTGCTGTTGGGTGAAGCTTGCTGAAATGGCCTGTGTCCTCATGCCTAGCAGGGCCCAGATTAACAGAGAATAGGCTCATTCCCAGAGCAATAAACCATGGTCTGTCATGATATCTGAACATATCCATTATCTGCCTACCATCATCTGTTCATTATTTTTCTGTAAAATCTGCTTTCTGTATACTTTATACAGGCCATACCCTTGACCTACCATTGTCCACCATAAGTGACCTTGCCCCATGGCTGCTAGACTCCATTCTGGGCCCTGGGACTCATGGAAAGGAGCACTCTTCACTTATGTGAAATGTTGAAAGTTGTTTACTCTTTGCCCAAGCCCCTGTGGATCTCATGGCAATAATGTTGCGCCACTATAAAGACCTCCACAGTCCAGTTCTCCTGGCATCCTTTTTGAGGTTCCCAGGCTCCTGGACATTCCTCTGGCAATCATTTGTCCCTGGTATTTATTCATGTTTATGTCCAAGCTCCATATTAGATCATCACTGTTTGGAAAGCACAAGCCCTCTTAAAAACATGAAACATTCAATTACTAATTAGCTGTTTCCTGTTTGTAATAGAGTGAACATGCTGGATGTGGATTAAAATTCAGCTCCTGCACTCGGCTGTTTATAGTTCCAGATGTTTTTGTTTTATCTAGGAGTTTACTTTGACAGCTCCCGTTAAATGATAAATCACTCATATTATAGCTGAAATGCATTTCAAAATTGAAATGTAGCAAAACTTGGTGATTGCTCCAAGGATCTGTGTCGGTTAGCCAGTCAATACAGGTTCTTTCCTTATGAAGATTTGGTATTGGCATATGTAAAACAGTAATGGGAGATATGTCAACATTATACACATGCTGGTTGGGTTGATCATTTTCCTACAGCCTCCAAAAGCAGTAGTTGCTGGTGCAGCTGTTTGGACTTTAAATGTATTCTAAGACTAATAGGAATATAGATTTGCATTCCTTTTGGCTCTCCGTAGACTCCCCCCCTACCCCCCCACCACTGCCTGAACTTAAAACAGCATATTTCTTATCATTAAGAAAAGAGCTTGGTGTCTGTTTGCTTTTCCAGATAAAGAGGAATGCAGAAAACAAAGGTGATAGAAGTGGCTTCTCCTCCCAATCCCAGGAGAAGATATTGATTTACTAACCATGCTGATTTGTAATGCAGTCTTTTATGTTTTAAAATATGCCCTCTTGCAGATGGATTGGGCATGTGATGAGCTTAATTCACTTTGTAGACTAATGGAAGTATTCACTTGATTCACTCAACACCTTTTTAGGTCTCTCAATTTCGTATTCCAGGTTTTATTCAAGAATATATGCAAAAACAAAATAAATTAAGCTGTTTCAGTCTAGGACTTCACATTGGTACTGGCAAGGCCTGGCTAAAGGGCAGGCCAGCTGCAGGAGACCATGACCACGGTCAGCTCTTGTGTGGATTGGGTATCATGGACTGGCTGTAAAGGCATTAAAAGCAGCAAGTTAGGATGTTGCTGCAGCAATAGTCCAAAGTCAACTGGATTTTTATAGTCCTGCACCAAAGAGGTTGCTCCACCCGCTCTGAGGAAGCTTGCGACTGAAAGAGCTTGTACTATGTTTCTCAGGCATTGGCTTTGGTGGGGTAGGGAGGGAGGTCGTGTCTGGTGGAGTCAGGCTTCAGGGAATCAACCCCACCCCTGTGGCAGTAGATAAGCAGAACAAAGGAAAAGGGAGTCTTTTTACCAGTTAGAGACTTTAATGATCACAGCAAGAGAATAAAGAACCCATCTCCTAGGAATGGTGCTGCTCCCAATTAAGAATCTCACCCCCCTACATCCCTATTCATCCACGTCACTTCTACGTCTTGAAATCTGAGCTTGTACCCTCTGTGCTTTGTGTGCTTTCTGTTCTGCCACTTTCTCAGCTCTTCTTGACCTTGGGGAGAGCGGAGGAATGCTTTCCAGAGACAGTGAATCTGTTAACCCTCTCTCTCCCAGTGTTTCTTCTCCTGCCTGTTCCCCATCCAGTATTTCCCAGCTTCTGCCTGCTGAACTATGCCCCTCTGCAAACCACTGTTCCAAATCTATACCGTCCTCCTGCTCCTGGGAAGATTCAGGATCCAGCTCAGGAGCAGGGGGAGGGGAGGCTCCCACCATTCCTCCTCCGTGCAGCCCTCCTCAGCACAGTCTCTGACAGGTGGTGGTAGTAGTAGGGTGCCCTCCCACACCGAGAAGGGTTCTGAAGAGGAGGCGCCTCAAAGGAGAACAGGGCAGATGCTGGCAGTGCTGGTTCCCTGGGCTCTCTGGAAAGGCAGATATTTCCAGGTATGGCTCCTATCCCAAGTCTCTCCACCCCACCCCACCCCAATCAAGGTCCAACTTAGCAACAAGCAACAAGTTTGTTGCTTATTGTCATACTTTTAAGCAGAAAAGAAAATGTTAAGCCTTTTAAAAAGCAAAAATATAAACAAATCTAATTGGTCATAAACTAGTCGTTGATTCCTAGTTTGCTGGATGAGGTCTTGAAGTCTTGCATGGAATCTTAAGTGCATGACCTCCCACCAGAACTATCTAGCACCTTGGATTTAGCAAAGTTTTGTTTTTATTAACTTAGAAAGGATCCAGAGTCTTACTGGGGGGAAACCCAGCCAGATGGGCGCAGTATAAATAATTATTATTATAAATTATTATTATTATTACTAGAGCTTCTTTTTTAATGTTCTGCATAGCTCTTTTGCTCTTATTTGGCTAATTCAGCCCTTTTGCCTAACCCATAAAGACAGATGTATAAAGTCAGGAACCAATGAAGGCTTTTCTGCTGTAGAGCTAATTCTGCTCCTCTAATGACATGCATACCTGACTCTGAATCCAGTACAGGTAACCCCCCCCCCCATAGGGCTAAGCTTCTTTGCCTGTAAAAAATGGGTGTGAAGGATATGTTTAGCAGGTTAAATGTTTATTTTTGCACCTAGGTATGTTTTTAAGCTGGTCCGTTGTTTTCTGTCATCATCATCATCGCCATCATCACTACTATTACTATTATACTGATACATGCAGAGGAGGGGAAGTGAGTTCATAACTTCCACAAGGGCCAGCCAATCAGCACTTTGCACAGCCAGAATCAGGAAGGAATTGGTTGTTCCTGAGCTCAGTTCTTTTAGGAAGGTTGTATGTCTAACCCAAGCAAAGTGAAGGCGGATCCACAACAGGCTCACCATCTATGTCCATCTGTACAGAGCCTCACAAATAATTGTTTGTATATTTACTCAGAAGGAATTGCCATGGTACATGTCTCACTTCTTGCTGTACTCAAAGTCTTACTTTTACTCTAGCCAATCAGGATATTCCTGCATTTGCAGATTTGAAACGTGTGTGATTCATAAATATTGATTTTAACTCAGCCTTTTCAAAAGTGCAAATATTAGATTTATGTAATTACCATGCTGTGTTCTTCTTTTTTTCTTCCAGAAAACAGAGCATACATCAAACCTACCATTATGTACTGAAGACAGTAAAAATGAAGGGGTGGGATGGGGAAAATATAATGATCACTATTTGAAGACTATATAACTCATGAAAGAAGTCCCTTCTAACCTTTGATGCCTTCAGTGTTCTGCGAAGGACAGGATTGGTAGCATTGAAATGTGGACAGTGTGAAGCAATTTACTGTTCCTGTGTTGAAAACTGCCAAAATGTCATTGAGAAATATTATGACTTCTTTCAAGCTTTCTGTACTATACCAAACCTGTTGTAGCAATTCATTTTAGGCCCCAGAGGATAGAGAGGGAGGGGGTAAAAGTTATACTAGAACTCTTAAGCACACACAAGAATGATTCCCCAAAATAACTAACTTCCCACCCCTCACAAGGAGTTAGCTATTACAGTTTAGCAATGGCACAATGAATTAAACAAGCTGCAAAGGTTTTCACTGGCTGTATGTCCTACAGGTCCAGTGTTAGCACTGAAACTGCTCAACATAGAGCCGTTTCAATTGTGTTTATAAATTTAAGCTTTGTTTACTGAAGCTGAAACTCAATATATAATACATTTCGAAGATAAAAGTATGTACATTTTTTATTACGATAACGATTTAAAAATTGTCCTTTCCTTAGATGAGCAATCTGAGAGGGTGTGAACATAACCCACAATAGCTGATGTAATAAGGGGATTATAAATCGATGCAGCATCATCATCATTATTCTTATTCTTACATTATTCTTATTATTATTCTCAGTTCCGCTTGGCTTTTGGTCTTTCAAGAAGAATGGGGGGAGGGGAGGATGACTATATAGTAGAATATTAGACAATAGAAAATTTAAAGTATAGTTTCTCTGTTGTACAATATTAAGTTAAAAGTACACATTCTTTGTTAAAATGTTCTTGCTAAAAACAGCAGTATTAAAAACATTTTGTTTGACTTTGGAAATTGATTGAATTATTTTTTTTAAGTGTTGGAGAAAGGAAATGCCAAAGGGAGAAGAAGCCATAACAGTGTTTGTGTTTGTGTGTGTGTGTGTGTGTGTGTGTGTGTGTTTGGTAAGGATGTAAGAAAGCATTGATTTTCATTCTGCCCATATTCATTGTAGCATTCTTTCTAATCTGCTGCAATTCAGTTTCTGTCAAAAATCTTACTTTCTTGCTGTCTACCACAACAAAATTTCACATAATTATTTAAGCAATTAATTGCATTATCTGACACCATTCATTTCAATGCAAAGAAAACACAATGCAGCGGGTGGGAGACAGGGGGAAGTCATCAGTCACATAGAATTTGTATTGTTTTTGGATAGAAAACGAGCAGCAGTGGATACTGATCACATTTTCTGGATTGATTTTCATTCTGGACATTGTATGAAAAAGCAAGCATCAGCAATTTTAACTCTCTTTTCAGGCAGTGTTCAAAACTCACATTGTTCTAGGCGCGTTTTGCGACAGAATTTCATTAGCACAAGCAGTTTCTGAGCTCTGGGCGCAGTACTGTGCTGAAGATTTCAGATTGCAGAGTGGAAGGAAAGGAGGAGCTTTTTCTGCCTCCCTACTTCCAGCTACTCTCTGAAGAATATTAGGGGGGCGGGCAGGGGAAGGACTAGGCCATGTGAAAAAAGAACATATTATTTTAGCTGCAGTTCGTTCATTTTCAGCTTTGCATTCTGGTTATAAAAAAAGTGCACCTACACATTCTATTATTGCACCCATAACCTAGGATTAAGGTGCCATTTAGCTCCTAGCTTTTATATCTCAATTTCTTAACAGTGATTTCAGGGATGATGGGAGTAGGGAGTTCAGCAACATCTGAAGTACCATCGCTTCTATAGCATTCATGGTTTTCTGGATCCTGCTGCTGCTGCTGTTACTGTTACATTTATATCCTGCCTTTTCACCCAGACTGAGACTCAAGGTTAAAACAACACAGATAAAATACAGAAAGCTAGAAACATGTACATTATAATGGTTTAAAAGTCTTTAAACTATAATAAAATTAAAGCAGTACAAAAGCAAATCTATTAAAATACAGATAATAAAAGCAGCATACCTAGAAAGTCCTCTACCTCTTCACCAAGAGTATTCATCATGGTATATACCGATTGCGATCTTGAATTATCTGAGTATCGGTATTTACTTATTAAAGAGGATTCATATTTACTCTTAATGAATACTGACACCGTTCACATCCTACATGCAGACTTCTGATGCGCATCTGGATGCTCAAATTGAGAACAGGATTCTGAGTTCTCTGTTGAGCTTTATTCTGATGCAGCATAGCTTCTTTTGTGCTTTTTGTGTTACCAAGGTGTGGGGGGGATTAGAATAAACTATAGCATACAACTGAATTTATCCTTTGAAGCAACTTCAGGAAAGTGATCATCCTTTTCCCACTCAAAGACTGGTCTATGTTGATACTAGCTTGGCAAGCGCAATTGCCAATAATAGTTTTAAATGTCAAGCACAGGCAAATGAGGTTTAGGGAAGGGAAAAGTTTCAAACAATGCATGACATAGACCATGTTCACCATCCATGTTGAGAGGTGTATGCATGAGCTTCGAAACAATAGGTGTCCAAGGTTTTGTTCCTAACTTTTATGTAGTTAAATAGCATTTCACCAATAACAACAACTTTGTCAGAACTGATTGACAGGGCAAGTGTGACATAATGGACAGACAGTCAAGCTTCAGCTGCTGGGGAAATCAGAGTTCAAATATCCATTCAACCATGATATTTATTGGTTAACCTTGAGCCAGGCATGCTTTACCAGCCTCCTCTACCTCACTGACTAGTTGTGAATATCAAATTTGCAACCTGCAAGGCTAAAATGGATTCACAGCCCTAAGTTCTTCAGAGGGAAGACGAGATGCAATGTATAATTGAGTTATTTCTGCTATTTAAGAGTGTTGGCTTCTGTCTTCTTTACATGTGTGTGTGCGTGCTCATTGGGACTGATGGGGCAGAATGCAGAGAGACCAACTCTAAATGGAGTCAGAGCCAACTAATTCCAGTTTTGCACCCATTCTGCTCCCTGCTGAGTTCTACAAGGAAAACACTAAGACTAAGGAGGAGGAAATAGACAAACAGGAGCTCCTGGTCTGGCTGTAAGAAGCAAGCAGTTGCAATCTTGTTAAGGCTGGTGGGGCAGTTCCCCACTTCTGCTAATGAACCAGCCTCCACTGCTCTTGCCACTCCATGTCTCTCTTAGTTGCCCCTCTTTCCACTGCCTCCCTCCCTTTCCTCCTCCTCCATTTTTTATCCCTTATATGAGAGCATAGGAAGAGTCCTACTGGATCAAGCCAAAGGTCTAACGTCCTGTCCTTACACTGGCCAACCTGATGCCTGCAAGCAGGACCTGTGCAACAGTTTTCTCCACTCCAGCAACTGTATTCAGAAATATACTGCCTCTGATAGTTTGCCTCCCTCTTGCTTCTGTTTTCTTTCCTTAGCTCTTGGGCTTCAGTTTTGGTTGAGAGCACACATGAGGCTCCAGATTATGAATTTTTAACATTATTTAATCACACACACACTTCTCAAGACCAACAAGAGAAATGTCCACAAGACAACACTATCAGTGTTCACATCTGCATCATGAGTAAGAACAAGGAACATAAGACCTCTGATGGATGAAGCCACCAGCCTATCTTTTCCAGGGTCTTGCTTCACACAGTATTTAACCGGATGAGAATGGTGATCAAGTTTATTTCATGCCTTTCACCAGCAGGTCCCAGAGTGGTGATACACAACTCAATGTTGAAACAAATCACAGCCACAGGAATAGGGTGGGTCTCCAAAAAACATCTGAGGTGGTAAAGACCAGTGCAAAGAGGTGGATCTTCATTATGCGATGAAACTGTATAATGAAGTTGCCAGAAGCACCTTTGTAATGAGGGAATACTATTACCTAGGACCTGTGACAGAGAATGCCCTGTCCTGTACCACTTCCCCCAAACTTTTTGGAACTCCCAAGAGGACCCCTTCTGTTAACATGTGAGGGAGTCTGTGGGGCAGCAAGCGGCCTTTCAGATATTTGGGGCCTGAGTGGCCTCTGGGAAGTCCACAAGCACAACCTGAAGGCAGAAGTTTTCTCCCATTCATTGCCCTCCATCAGCAGGTGTTCAGTAGCATACTGCCTCTGCCTTAATATGTTAATCCCATTCATTTAACAGACATGCCTAATAGCCACTGATAAGCCTTTCTTTTTTAAAAAATGATATTTATTGAAAAAAGAATTTTTAAAAAATTACAAAGAAAAAAGACAAAACGGGAGGGGGGAGAAAAAAATAAAACCATCATTTTCAAATTCTCCACTTTCATTACCTTCTTTCTATGACCACCTCCTCCTCCCTTTTCTTGTATCTTGATTAATAGTTGTCACAGCAAATCCTTTCCATAATTAATAGTATTCTGTCATTGCATTACATTACCTTACTCTATTTTCATCTTATCTTATAAAAACCTTAAAGCTTAAGACTTAAATCTTATTTTTACCAACTTCTTATAACCATTACCTTTTTACCTAATTCTTTAAACATTTTTACAAGAGCCAAGTAATTTCATTTCAACATTTTTCTAACATTCATCAATTTTATAAGGCATTCCTAATGATAGAAAAAAGAAATAAACAATCCAATTGTCTTCCAGCGTCCCTTCCTCCTGGTCCCGGGTTTGTCAGTCCTTTTTATCCCATTAGTCTAGCACATTAACCTGGTGATCTTATATCCAAGGCCTTCAAGTCTCTTCCATGCCCCTTCCGCAGCTCTTCTTCATATTTTCCTTTCACTCGTGGGAACTCCAGCTTGGTAGTGTTTTTGACCCTTTTCAACAAATCAGCCCCTTTTCCATGGCCCAAACTCAACTTCATGTGGTATTTAAGAAGATGTTTCAAATTCCCTCCAAAATTGGGAGCCCCCACAACTCCAAACTTCTGACGGCCCATTGCCAGACTCGGAAAGTCCAAACATCCCTGCATGGGGGGGTCAGTCCAACCCCCCTCCACTGATAAGCCTTTCTACCACCTTCTCCATTTGTCCAATCTCTGAGTCAATGGCTTCCTTTTCCACTGGTTTTGAATCTCCTGCTGTTGTTGGCATCTGTCTGTCTCGAGAGACAATAGATGGCACCTCCAGGGGTGAAGTCAGGCTGTGGCATCTGCAGCACTGAAGTGTCCTCCCAAGGGCCCAAGCCTGGGCAGTGTGCATGGAGGTCCTGGGCTGCCCAGGCAGCAAGACCCCCTCTTGGCCTCTCTAGTGTGGTCCAAAGGAAAGCAGAGCAATAGGTTTGGCACCATCTTGGCTGCAGGAAGGTGACAGGAGGAGGCTCACAAGGCGCACAGTTTTCCATCTTCTAGATGGGCTACTTTCCCAGGTTGATGAGCCCTGTCTGCCCCTCACTTCCTTCTACAGCACACGCAGAAACCGTCTTCTTGACCATTGGACCCACTATTGGTCTCATCTCCTCAATCCACCAGAGCCTGTCTTTGCATGCAGGCAAAGTACCTAACTCACTGAGGGTTTGGGACCCATCAGCTACCTTTATTGATCCAGCCAGCCACTCAAAGCTGTTCCCAGGGTGTGGCCACTGTCACATGCTGACAGCTTCTAGGAGCCACTAGTGAGAGCTGAGTGCTGGGTGGGAACTAAAGGTGGACAATCTACCCCAGAAGGAGCATGATGTGTACCCCACCAGAGGTACTACTCATCCCCTAACACTCCAGTGTGCTCAGTGTTTTTGAGGAAATCATTCACTTCCTTTATAGCATGCAAAATTTCACCATCCTCTCCCTTCATTCCCCACCCCCAAAACTAAACTAAAAGAACAGAAAAGCTCTTCTATGGGAGAGTGCTTTCTCTTGGATCATTTTGTTTCCTCTGAGCTGCAATGAACTTATTTGATACCCCCTTTAGATTAGGTTGAGGATATGAATTCACATAGGGGAAGGGGCAGAGCTCAGTGGGGTACTGCATGCCTTGCATGCAGAATGTCCCATGTTCCATTGCAGGCATCTCCTGGCAATGCTGGAGAGGAGACTGGCTGGAAACTCTTAGAATACTACTGCCAGTCAATGTAAACAATACTAAGTTAGGCAGATCCACAGTTTCAATTGCTGGCATCTGGAATAATAATAATAATAATAATAATAATAATAATAATAATAATAATAAAAATAATTTATTATTTGTACACCGCCCATCTGGCAGGGCCTCCCCAGCCACTCAGGGCAGCTTCCATAGAAACCAAAAAACACTAAAATATCATACATTAAAAACTTCCCTGAACAGGGCTGCCTTAAGATGTCTTCTAAATGTCAGGTAGTTATTCATCGCTTTGACATCTGATGGGAGGGCGTTCCACAGGGCGGGCGCCACTACCGAAAAGGCCCTCTGCCTGGTTCCCTGTAGCTTTGCTTCTCGCAATGAGGGAACCGCCAGAAGGCCCTCGGCGCTGGACCTCAGCGTCCGGGCAGAACGATGGGGGTGGAGACGCTCCTTCAGGTATACTGGGCCGAGGCCGTTTAGGGCTTTAAAGGTCAACACCAGCACTTTGAATTGTGCTCAGAAACGTACTGGGAGCCAATGTAGGTCTTTCAAGACTGGTGTTATGTGGTCTCGGCGGCCACCCCCAGTCACCAGTCTAGCTGCCGCATTCTGGATTAGCTGAAGGACTGGGAAAGACCCCATCAAAAATGTGGGGGGGGGGGATACAGCTGGATTGGGGCCATAGTGTGTTGTGGAGGAAACAGTGTCCCCTGCCTATCCTCCTTTGTGTAGATTAGGGCTGCCCCCAGATCTATTTGTTGCAGGACAATTCCTATCAGCCCTGACCTTGACCATGCTGGCTGATGAGAGATGGTACACAACAACATCTGTAGAGCCACAGATTCCCCCATACCTAATGTAGATTATGAAAACTATGAATCATGCAAACCCCCCCCCCAAAAAAACACTTTTGAAGGACACCAATCTTGCAAATGGGGCCTTTGCATGGTTGGGAATTTGAATAATGAAACCCCAGTTCAGAAAATCAACATCATTTATGTGGATGGAACAAGCTACTCTTCTGCTCCATCACATGAAGGTCCTACAGCAGGTGTGAAGAACCTTTGGTCATCCAGATGTTGCGGAAGTATAACTCCCATCAGCCTCATCAAGCATGGCCAATGACCAGAGATAATGGGAGCTGTAGTTCAGCAATATATAGAGGGCCAAAGGTTATTCACACCTGTCCTATGGCAATGTATAAACTGTAACAAAGGCATGTGTTGTTATTTGCAAACAATGCTTTTGCATGTGCCCTTTGTGCACAAGCAGAAAACTAGCATCTGCACGTCAGCAGGGACCTTAATGTATAAACTTTTGATGAGAAGTCAGCATCTTATTCCTAAACCATTAAAATAATTTTTAAAAGAAAAAGAAAGTTACGTGTTATTATTCCAAATGGAAAAATTAATTGTAAATAACTGGAAGTCAATTAAGGCTGGGTTCTGCTGGGTAATGCAAATCTTTTATAGTTTTCTTTCAGTTAACTGCCTCATTAATGATTTATAGATGTGTATACAGCTGTGGGAACAGCAGCATTATCTAATGTGCTCTGAGAATAATTACATATGAAAAGAGCCACACAGTTCGGGTGGCGGGGGTGGGGGAGAACCCTCTGAAATTACTTCCATAACCTTCTGCTGTTAACTCCAAACATATAAAAATGTAACACACACACACACACAATATTTTCTCTCTCTAAAACTTAGTACTAGGTAGATAGTAGATCGAGCAAAGAACAGGAGAAGTCTCTTATTAAAGAATGCAGTTTATAAAATGGTTCCATGAAAAGCATACACCCAAATATCAAGAGCCCCTGTATGGATTTCAGTCAGCTCTTGTGTATTTAATATGTACCCCTGCCTATTTGACTAGTACAGTGGACCCTCCAGATACGAACTTAATTCGTTCCGGGGGTCCATTCACACCCTGAAAATTATGTAAATAGAGGTGTGCCTCTGCTCATGCACATGGTGCGATTGAGTGCTTCTGTGCATTTGCGTGGTGCAATTGAGCACTTCTGTGCATGTGCAAGGGGCACAGGGCGCTTCTGCGCATGCGTGCATGGCAAAACATGGGAGTATACACTTCTGGGTTTGCCGTGGCTGTAACCCAAAGATTCCGTATCCAGAGGGATACATAAGTAGAGGTACAAGTGTATTGAAAGGCTAGCACTGCATAGGTGGGACTGATCATGCAGTTTTTCCTCACCTGATTATCACACAGCCAGAAGGTAGGGCAAGAACAGGAATGCTTGAGTAGTCCTACCCACATTGGGCATAAGAATCCAGCATTGCAGGGAGTTGGACTAGATGACCCTTGGAGTCCCTTCCAACTCTACAATTCTGTGAGTCAGTTCCTTGGTCCATATAGCTCAGTATTGTCTACAAAGACCTGTTGCAGCAGCACTTCATGCCAGGACCTCTGCTAGCGCAATGAGGCTTTCCCCTCACTACTCTCCTACCTTGTGTGCCTGCTTGCCCCCTAAAATTGTCTCAGGGGCTTGGGAATATCCCCAGAACAGCATGTAGAGGGAGGAGAGGGGAGGTCAAAAATGTTTGCACAGATGGAGTCATCTCCTTAGGCGCTATGCTGAATTCCTTCCACAGAGTCAAAAGAAAAATGCAATCAGTGCACCAACAAAGCAACAACTTCGAGAATCACATCGGCAAAAGCGATAGCAGTATATGGGCCATAATAACACATCACAACTCACCCAAATTCCTGGGCAGCGGCAGAGCACAAGCCCACCCTGCCCAGGGAGGGTGCGCTCCCAAGGGGCGAGGGGTACAGAGGGTGCCCTCCCATGCACCACAGTTCAGGGTAGGAGAGGGGCAGGGAAGCTGCTGCTCACTCTCCTCCTGCTTTCTGTAACTGGGTCATACATGACCCGGCAATGGAGCTGCTGCAGCTGGGTGAGCCTCGCCACAGCTGAGGGCTGCTCTCTGCCGCTGGGTCAGAAGAGCTGTTGCCGCCGGGCATGAGGTGTGCCGCCCACTTGCCTGCCATTTTGTCACTCCCCTCAGTCATGACACCCAGGGCAGACCGCCCCCCCCTTCCTATGCCTATGCCTCTGTCCCTGTGTACATATTTTCCTTAATAAATTAGAAAGGATCCAAAGACTTACTTTAAGCAATAGCTGTGGTGCTATTGCATTGTTGGCCAGTTCCCCACCCTCAGCTAATTATTCAGTAAACTGGACAAAAACTGGAACACAGAACAATATTTGAAGGAGAAATCAGTTGCCCTTTTATGCCAGGCAGATTTCCATTACGTTTTCTTGAATGATGGCCAGGAATGTTTATGACAATTTCAATAACTTTTTTTAAAAATTAAGCCAAAGAAAAATATGTTGAAATGAGTCTCATATCAGAGTAGAAAAAGCCACACTTACATTTACTGAATTTTATAATGCATTTTACTTTCCATAAACACCCGCTTTCTGAAACTAGATATCGTTCTGCAAAAAAAAAAAAAAAAAAAAAAAAAAGGACGCTGTTTGCATTTACACTTCTATCAGTCCTTCCCAGACATTGAAGAACCGGGAAAATTAAATAAAATGCCCTTACTGGGGAAGCTTGTTGAATCCATGCTTTAAAAGACATAGCCATAATGTCTACATTTTCCCTCCACTGCTGGAGGAAGTATGCCTCTGAATGTCACTTGTTGGGAATCACAAGATTTTGGTGTTTCATTTTAACAGGTTTTGTTTCCAGCTCTGTTTCCCCCCACCCTAAATTGAAACTGGGGTAGTAGAAAGCCACTATTATTTATCTTTTAAAACATTTCTGGATTTTTGTACACAGAATGGCTTTGAAAGGGAATCTGACAAATCTGGGGTGGGTAAGGTTATCAAGGATAACCTATTAGGACCAGAGGCAGTATTAACTCTAAATAACAGTTGCTGGGGATCACAGGTGAGGAATGTGCTGTTTAGGGTTGGGAGACATCTGGTTACAACTTCATGATATATCACCAGCTAAACATCACAATATACTAATATATCACGATGTCTGAAATAAGGATGGAGCTATGTGGAATCAGTGGCTGGCCTCACGGTTTGTCCCACATCATGTTGTTGTTTAGTAGTTTAGTCGTGTCTGACTCTTCGTGACCCCATGGACCAGAGCACACCAGGCACTCTTGTCTTCCACTGCCTCCCGCAGTTTGGTCAAACTCATGTTGGTAGCTTTGAGAACACTGTCCAACCATCTCACCCTCTGTCGTCCCCTTCTCCTTGTGCCCTCCATCTTCCCCAACATCAGAGTCTTTTCCAGGGAGTCTTCTCTTCTCATGAGGTGGCCAAAGTATTGGAGCCTCAGCTTCAGGATCTGTCCTTCCAGTGAGCACTCAGGGCTGATTTCCTTCAGAATGGATAGGTTTGATCTTCTTGCAGTCCATGGGACTCTCAAGAACCCCAGCAGCATAATTCAAAAGCATCAATTCTTCAGTGATCAGCCTTCTTGATGGTCCAGCTCTCACTTCCATACATCACTACTGGGAAAACCATGGCTTTGACTATACGGACCTTTGTTGGCAATATGCCTGTTGTCTTTGTCCATGGAGTTTTCTTGGCAGGGATACTGGAGTGGCTTGCCAGTTCCTGCTCCAGGTGGATCACGTTTGGTCAAAACTCTCTACCATATATGACCTGTCCATCTTGGGTGGCTCTGCATGGCATAGCTCACTGAGATATTCAAGCCCCTTTGCCACGGCAAGGCAGTGATCTATGAAGGGGGTCCCACATCATAATTCAATTCTTTTTTAAAAAAAATAATGTCCCGCATCATAATTTTTTGCAAAGCTCTCACACACCATGATTCACGATATTTTGCCAAGTCAAAAATCATGATATGGACTTCAAACTGGTTTTGGACAATATATTGCCAAGCCCTAATGCACATCATGATTTGCGTTATATTGCCAGGTCAAAAATTATGAAACCAATATCACAACATGGACTTCAAACTGGTTTTGGGTGATATATCACCCAGCCCTAATGCTGTTGTGCTCATGTCCTGCTTGCAAGCTTCCCAAAGGCTACAGAGGGGGAAAGATGCTG
This sequence comes from Podarcis liolepis, assembly GCF_965112155.1. Classification (NCBI taxonomy): domain Eukaryota; kingdom Metazoa; phylum Chordata; class Lepidosauria; order Squamata; family Lacertidae; genus Podarcis; species Podarcis liolepis. Next base: position 20,378,271 of record NC_139570.1, on the reverse strand, counting down.
GTCTAGGTGGTCTGAAGGCTCTTCTTATTTTCATTGAGCTGGCTAACCACACCTTGGCCTCTTGTAATCCAATTGGTATCAGCCAGATCATGGACAGTGCAGTGATTTGAGGGCCCTGTTTGTTTCTTCTTTGTTTTATTTATTTAACCCTCCTGTGACCATGATGACAGCTTGTAAATAGCATGGCAAACATTGAAGAGTATTTACTGGATATGTCATTGTCATATGTTTCCTGAACATGCATGGGCAGTGGGGAAAGAAGGTTTTACTGTTTCTTTTTGCTCACTATATTAAAAGGGAAGGGCCCATGGGCTTGAAACATATTGTGAAGGGAACGGAGAGGGGGAAAGAGTCCTATAAATTAATGCAGGGTTTTACAGAGGCTTGTGTGGAATCAAGTGAGAGTTATCCAGGCCCTTCAACTGCTGCTTGAAAGATCAGGAGGACAATAGGAAAGATAAATCCACTTGTAGCTTCCACCCTGATCAATTTTAAGTTGAACATAATTTCACTTAATCCAGGTGCTGACGGCACCTCAAGCTATTAATACAAACTCATACTCTGTGGCACAGGCTTGTGAAAGAAACATTTTATTGGAGCTTCACCTGATTAAATAAATCTGATAGCTGGTTAATCATAAGTTTCAGGTGATTAACTCATGAGGAAAAAAAGCAACTGTTCTGAAGGGGGGGAGGCCATGGGTATGTTCTGTATCAGAGACAAATTTGTGATTGCAACATAAGGCCTTATTTTATCACAGGGACATTGGAGGATGCCTTACACAGGGTCAGATCATTGGTCCAGCTAGCTCAGTGCTGTCTACACTGACTGACAGCAGCTCTCTCAGCTCTGCTTGGAGATTGATTGATTGATTGATTGAGGAGTATTTCTACCCCTCCTACAAATCGGAAGTTTTTGAGGCAGCTTGCAATATTCAAAGCACAGTAAAACAGACAATGATACAATAGTCACTAAAGCAGGACAAAGGTTTGGACAGTGGTACCTCGGTTTTCGAACGTAATCCATTCTGGAAAACCATTTGACTTCCGAAACATCCTAAAACAGGCGCAAAGGGCAGCCTGCAAATTTAATTGAGAAAACTGAGAAACACACAGCAGAAACCGTTCAACTTCCAAGGCATGTTCAAAAACGGAAGCACTTACTACCGGGTTTTCGGCGTTTGAAAACCGAAACATTCGACTTCCAAGACTTTCAGAAACCGAGCTACCACTGTATAAGATTTTTCTCCTTGTTCCCTTATGTTCCAACAAATGCCTAGGGCTGACCACTGAAGCAATTCCTCCCACACAGGTCATGAAGACTTCCTTACTAGGTGGCTGCTGCTGCTGCCTTTCATAGCCCCAGGCCCTGGTGGCAGATGCAGAAGGTGCTGGGGGGGGGCAAATGTGTAACAAACCTCCCTCCCACCCTTCAGATCTAGCCCTGCCCTGTGGGTGATGGAGAACAAACTGTCAATCTTCATTCAGCATCACCATCAGGGTGGAACTTTGGGGCAGGAGTTCAGAGGTCTCATTCAGTAAAATGAGCAAAAGGGGGCCAAATTCAGCAAGGATGACTTACATTTTGAAGTGAGAAAAGTATTGCATATTAATTCCTCACCACTTCCAGACTTACGCATGTGTACCTGAAACTCAAGGTTGTGGGAAGGTTTACTTTAGCAGAGTTAAACAATCCCCTTTATAAGTTTATGAAGCGATCAGCTTGTTGCTGACTCGTCTGAGTTCTACTAATAATGATGCCTTCCTGGTTAAAAATCCCTTTGAATCCCACTTAAAGAATACACACACAAATCTGATTCATGTTAATATAACACTATTTCACTCTCAGATTCATTCAGGTTTACAGAACTGTACCTGAAGGCAGGCTTAGGTTACATAACAAGCAAATAAACTATACCACACGGAAGTTGGTCCTGAGGTGACTGCAACTGAGCAGTTATCTTTCAAAACTACCAGCAACCGACAAACTGGTTGTCACAGCAACCAGTAAGAACATGGAGGCCGTTAGTCCTCTGTTGCAATGTTGCACTTGACTGCAGCTTTACATCCCACAAAGGTTAACAAAAAGAAGCTTACAACATCAAGTCAGGGCAATGCAGAAAATATCAGAGACAGAGGGTTTTTGTGATGTTTTGAATGGGTTGTATTACATATGCAAACAAAACAGAACTTGGATGCACTCCTCTTTCATTACAAGGGATACACAGATGAGGGATACAGAACCTCAGGCCCTGGGGCCCAAATGAGTCCCTTCAGGTCTCTCTGGTCATGCAGGACTTTCTCCAGATATTGCCACACCCAGCTTCCTCATTGGGTGGCTGCTGTTAAGGTATCATGGACTGACTGGATGCAGAGGAATGGTGGGTGGAACCAGCTGTGGAAACCACCAAGGGAAGAAGACTCAGACCCTGGAGAGTGGTGGTGGGATAATGATGAGTGGTCACAGGGTAAAGACTAGACAGGGATGATGGGAGTTGTAGTCCAGCCACCTCTGGCATACAGTTTTGGGTGAACAGGTGGATAAGGGTGGGCCCTGCAGACACAGTCCCACTATCTCAACTACTCTTCCATATCCTTGGATATGTGGAATATGTGGCAATATTTCATGCCCAGTGTGAATTGTTTTGTTATTGTGCTGCTATTAATGCACTTCAAAGAGGTGGGGGGGGGTGTAAGAGGAGGGCAAGTTGTTGGTCACTGGACAGCAGGCACACTTAAGGCTTGAGCCTTATCAAAGACCAAGAAAGGATTCTTCAGCAGAGAACAAATAGTATGTCCTGGTTCAGCAGCTCAGCCTGAAAGGGGCAGATGACGTTGGTGAGAAATAGCGAAGACAAGGTGTTCCAAGGGGGAAGACAGATTTGTGTGTGTTCATTATACATTTTCCAGCTTTGTTATTCTTGCAATGTCTGGCTTATAAAAAATAGGTGGCTTCAAACCAGGTGGAACTTCTGGTTTCATCCCAAGTTGTTTACCCACAGTGGCATACGCAAGATAATTTATTGGAGTGGCAAACATGGTTATAGATTTTACCTGTCACCTTTCTCCAGGCTGCTGTCCTAAGTTACAAAATCAAGGTGGGGAGGGGGGGGGTTGAGCAGCACATAGGCCATATATAATTAAAGCTGCTGGAAGAATCACAGACTTCAAGCTTTTGCTTTGTGGAAGAACACTAAGAAGAGAGATCAGGACCCCAGACGTTTCCCATCCGCCATTGGCACCCGGATAGCAGACTAAGCAGGCAGGACACCTGGTCACAGTATCCTATCCCCCTAGGATAAGAGGTACTTATATTTAAATTAAATGTGAGCCAATGCATTTAAATCAGCACATGTAATTCGATGTCCTCTCCTCTCTTCTTTTGGTGAGGAATTTACTCTCTTTTTGGCAATGTACAAATGGCAACCCTAAGCCAGGGGTAGGCAACCTAAGGCCCGTGGGCTGGATGTGGCCCAATCCCCTTCTAAATCCGGCCTGTGGACGGTCTGGGAATCAGCATGTTTTTACATGAGTAGAATGTGTCCCTTTATTTAAAATGCATCTCTGGGTTATTTGTGGGGCATAGGAATTCGTTCATTTTGTTGTTGTTTCGAAATATAGCCCGGCCCATCACATGGTCTGGGGGACGGCGGAACGGCCCACAGCTGAAAAAGGTTGCTGATCCCTGCCCTAGGCTGACATTCAGCCCTATTAAAGACCCCATTTACATGACCACTCTGGACAACGCTGACCCACCCATGAGGTGGGGTGATGAAGACACCTCAGGCGGCAGAAGCACAAGAGACAGCACCCTCCCTGCCCTGCCAGCACCAGAACACCCCAATCTTGCTTGTTGGCAGTGGAAGTGGTGGGGCAGGCAGGGTGCAGTGGCTGGGGGGGCACGTCTCTAGTTTCACCTCAGGTGGCGAAACAGGACGGGTCACCCCTGAGTCTGAAGAACCCAACTGAACAAAGCAAGCTTTGTTCTATTGCCTATTAGAAGATTTACTTTCTTCTGATCTTAGAAGCTAACACACCGTAACTAAGCAAATGAAAATGTATTCATTGCTAGAGAGAGGGACTCTGCAAATTTCAGACCAGGAAACAAGTAATTTATTTTACATTTGATAAACAAGAGGGAGTGATTTACCAGACTGTACCCATCAGCCTTCTGGAGCTTGTGGACAGGGAGGAAAAAATTGATAGAGATGTTTTAGAAGGCTAGGCATCCCTTGGGAGCATCTCTTGCATTTAATAAGGGGGGAAAGAGCACCTTTTGTGCGTCCAATAAAAGTTGAGCCTCTCACGAAGATTTATACCATATTACACTGAGAAATTCAATGTACAACGATCCCTCCTGGTGTGCTCAGATCTCAGAGTAATTCTCCTTGACTGTGTGATCAACTTAGGTTTGATGCAAGCTCTACCGTTTTCAATATTACATACTTGTAGAGGACAAGAAAATATTCTCGGTCCATGAGACAGCTTGCCTCTTCTCTTAAACAAAAACTAGGCTACTATCTTAAGTCTGCTGAGAATTAAATTTGCACGTATGTAATTAATACATGGCAACCACCACAGGGCTGCTAGGCTCCAGCCTTGCACCTTTCCCTTGCTTGCACGGCAACTGAGGACTCAGCAAAACACGGTAGTGCTGGGCATCTATAAATAAAGTGCATGCAAATGTTATGCATATTTTTGTTATGGGCCTGGACCCTGTGTCCTTTCAGTATCTGAGCTCCTTGTAGATCACAAGATGCAGTGGTGGCTGCTGGTTCATATGTTCCTGGGTAGGGATGGAGGGAGAAATTCAATTCAGTTCACATTTACAGTGATACCTCAGGTTACAGATGCTTCAGGTTACAGACTCTGCTAACCCAGAAATAGTAACTCGGGTTAAGAACTTTGCTTCAGGATGAGAACAGAAATCATGTGGTGGCAGCAGCAGTATGAGGCCCCATTAGCTAAAGTGGTACCTCAGGCTAAGAACACTTTCAGGTTAAGAATGGACCTCCGGAACGAATTAAGTTCTTAACCTGAGGTACCACTGTAAAGGTGGAGAAGGCAAAGGAGAAGGCAAGAAATGTTTATAAAAAAATGCATATATATGAAGGTAAAGTCTGCATCACATGCATATATTAGTGAAAATAACATACAAAATGACATTTTATTGGGGGAAATCGCTTTGCAAAAATGTGTGCATTAGAAGGAATAAACACTAAATAAAAAGATATTTTTTCATAATGACGTAAAAAGAAGAAGCACCAATCATGCCATGAAAGCTTTCCTACTAAAATCAGACAAGTACCTACACTTTTGATATTTCATCACTGCTGAAAACAATGTTAATGATTTGTTGTACACCATCATGCTTCCCCCATCCAAATGAGACAGTGGTTTATAAATATTTTTTATGAATAATAAATAAATAAAAATGTTCTCTGATGAACCCATTCCAGTGATGTTTTTGCAGCTGTTTCTGTGAGCCAAGTCTCTCCATCAAAGCATTATTGGGCTACTGCAAGAAGTGCTGTGTTCACGTGACTCTTCCTCTGTCTTTTTTGATACTTCTGTACCTATTCAAAAGCCCCGGCAATGATTTATGTTTTGGAAGGCTGTGTGATAGAGTTTGACGTTTTCCAGCTGAGGCGTGGCCCTCCTCCAGCTCATGCTTCATTACGTCTCACTTCCTTGGAGAGGGATGGAGAGAGTAAAAATAGCCAGGTTGTTTAAAATGTAGAAAGGCATAAATTAATTCTCACCAGATGGCCTATTCAATTGTCATCTTTATAAAATTATGGTTGACAAACTTTTGCCCACCATGAAAAGGAAGAAAGAAAGAAAGCTAGACCATGTAGGCTGAGAAAGACTTTATATGTACCTCTTTTTCTTCTAAACATTCTCCTCTCCTATATGAAAATAAAAAAATATGGCTTGGCAAGGATTTCATACCTGTAACTGCCTGATGGAAGTGGTCTCACCCAAAACTCTCTCTGTGTGGTTCCAGAATCAATGGCCATTAGCCATGAGGGCAATTGATGATTTACACTTTTACAGCGTGCCCAGTAATACCAGTTGCTGGGAATCACAAGTGTGGAAGGAGCTGTTGCACTCACACCTTAATTGCAGGCTTTCCATGGGTATCTTGTTGGCCAGTGTGAAAATATGCTGGTGGACTAGTTGGAATTTTGTCCTTATCCAGCAGGGCTTCCCTTATGTTCTTAATAGATAAAAAGGAGGTTTGTGGCTTGTGCGTGAAAAACAAAGAAATTGGAAGCTGATTTCTGTCTGAAATGTGTACACTTTGGAAAATGTGAGTGTGTGTGTGCAGGGTGTGGCTTACACAGCTAACCACCACAAATCCCTGCAAAATGGAAACATTTCCAATGATTCTGGAATTTGTTCACTTTTTCTTTTTTTTGTGAGAGTGCATTCTGCTGGAGTGTTCTTGCCATTTTCTTGTCAGTGTTGGGAAGGCAATCTGAGTATCGAGCTACAGTACATTAAAATTTGTATCGGCAGCATGACATCTGTTTCCACCCTTTTAATTATAGGTTATTATTATTTAATTAATTAATTAATTAATTAATTAATTAATTAATAGATATACTGTTTAATTACAAAGGAGACATCCAAGTAGTTCACTAGTATATAACCACTTGCAGAAGTATTAAAAGATAAACACCCATAATTAACATACACGGTAAAACAATCTCATTAGATGAGGAAAATGGAGGATTTTCATCAGTACCACAGTATGTGGGGAGGTGAGGTTTAACTTTTGCCTCCCTGTTGCAATTAGCCTTTGGGGGGTGGGGGTGCGAATATCCCTCCAAGTCCCCATCACCTGTCAAAATTCTCAATACAGGCATTGACATATGTGTTGCACCCTTTCTGATGTACTTCAAATGTGTGGACTGTAGGGTTCTGGAAGAAATTCAGTTCAGTTTGCATTTAAAAGCAAACTTCCCTAATTCACACTTTCTGGAACAATACCTGAATCAAAACACTACCATCCTTTGAAATTCACATGCCTCTGAATTTTGCACGGCGGTTCTCCAGCCAAGTAATGTGTACCGAAGAGCATATATTTGGGTAAAGTGTGCAAATAAATGCATATAGTAGTGAAAATAACATACAAATGGATTGTATTAGGAGAAATTGCTTTGTGTATTAGGAGAAAAAGTGTGTATATTAGAAATGGGCACTAAAATGCTGATGAATCTTCATGAGGACTTCTTAAAAAAATAATAATCACAAGCTGACGTGGAAATGCCAAGAACCAAGCTCAAGACTGGGTCCAACAGTGATCAAGACACAGAGTCAGAGGCTACAAAGTCAGCAACAAAGGAGTCATACTGGGTACCTGAGTGTGATGTTGGTGACCAAGTGGCCATTAAATCTAAGGCTGGCTGGCAGGAGTCTGTTAGACCACCAGGTGCATAGAGTCAGAGCAGGATTCTCTCAGGTAACTTCCTCTACAAAGAAAAGAACTAAGTCCCTTGAGTGTTGTACTAGGACCTGGGACAGCTGGGTTCAAATCACCTCCCACTTCATTGGGTTACCTTGGGCCAATCCATAGTTTCATTATGTACTTCCAGAAGAAGGTTTTTTTTTAAAATCCGTTTTGAATATTCCAACATTCAGCTTCATTGGGTGTCCAAGAGTTCTAGCGTTACAAGAGAGGAAGCAAACATTTTCTCTATCCACTTTCTCAATGCCACACATACTTTTATAAGCATCTACCATGTCTCCTCTTATTCCCCTTTTCTCTAAACTAAAAAGTCCCAAATGCTGTAACCTTTACTCTTAACTGAGTCAATAAACACCCTTGATAATTTTCTGAACCTTTTCCTGCTCTACAATATCCTGTACACGTGCCAGGACTGTACACAATATTCCAAATGCGGTAGCACTATAGATTTGTATAACGGCATTATGTTATCAGCAGTTTCACTTTGAATTCCTAATTTCCTAATACAGTGGTACCTCGCAAGACGAACGCCTCGCAAGACGAAAAACCTGCTAGACGAAAGGGTTTTCCGTTTTTCGATGCGCTTCGCAAGACGAATTTCCCTATGGGCTTGCTTCGCAAGACGAAAACGTCGTTCCCCCCTTTTTCTAAGCCACTAAGCCACTAATAGCCTTTTAGCCGCTAAGCCGCTAAGCCTTTAATAGCCGCTAAACCGCTAAACCGCTAATAGCGCTAAGCCGCTAATAGGGTTGCTTCGCAAGACGAAAAAACCGCTAGACGAAGAGACTCGCGGAATGGATTATTTTCGTCTTGCGAGACACCACAGTATTTCCTAGCATGGAATTTGCCTTTTTTGCAGCTGTTGCACACTGGGGCGACATCTTCATCAACCTATCCACTACAAATGCTAGATCCCATTCCTGATCAGTTACAGCCAGTTCCGATCCCATGAGCATATATGTGAAATTAAGGGGGGGGAATTCCCCCAACATGCATCACTTTTACACTTGCCTACATTGAATTGCATTTGCCCATTCACTCAGTTTGGTCCTTTTCACAATATCTCTCCCTCTCTCTCTCTCTCTCTCTCTCTCTCTCTCTCTCTCTCTCTCTCTCTCTAAATGACCCTGAACGATTTAGTATCATCAGCAAATCTGCCCACATCACTGCTCACCCTTAACTCTATAAACAAGTCAAAAAGTACAGATCCCAATACTGATTTTTGTGGGACCCTGCTTTCAACTTCCTTCCATTCAGGGAACTCTTCATTTGTTCCTACTCTCTGCCAACTAACAATTTCCTGATCCTGTCATCTTATTCCATGACAGCTAAGCTTACTCAGGAGTCTTTGGTGAGGTACCTTGTCAAGAGCTTTTTGAAAGTCCAAGTGTGTGAAAAAAAATTAAAGCCCTCATTAACATTCCTCAGGATTTCTCTTAAAATACACATATTTCTATGTAATTTTGCCCAACAGACACATTTTTTAAAAGCATATGCTCCTAATATTTATACAGTGGTACCTCGGAATAAGAACTTAATTTGTTCTGGAGGTCCGTCCTTAGCCTGAAACTGTTCTTAACCTGAAGCACCACTTTAGCTAATGGGGCTCCTGCTGCTGCTGTGCCGCCGGAGCATGATTTCTGTTCTCATCCTGAGGCAAAGTTCTTAACCCGAGGTACTATTTCTGGGTTAGCGGAGTCTGTAACCTGAAGCGTCTGTAACCCAAGGTACCACTGTATTATCCCTAATATGATATTCACATTTTCCCTTATATAATACATTTTTGTATGTTATTTCCACTAATATATGCATTTTTTGCACACTTTACCTTTGTTATCCACTACGCACATTACTTGGCTGGAGAACTGCATGGCAAAATTTGGAGAACTGCAGATTTCGAAGGCTGGCTGTGTTACTGTTCATGCATTTTTGGGGAAGTCAGTTTGGTTCATTGTGCTTATCAAGAAGCCATTACACACATAAAATAATAACAATAACAGGAATAGTGCTACTAATAATGGTTTACATTTCTACTACCCAACCCCTAGTGGATAAATCATTTCTCGTGCCCCCCCCCTCAAGTTTTGTTACACAAATCTGTAAAGCCTTAAAAAGAATTTTAGATGTTCTAAAGGATATCTCTCTCTCAACATCAGACAGCCAAAAAATAAAAGGTGTTTGCAAGAGACGACCTTCCCTTCTGCGATCTTAGCAATGGGTGGATGTAATTGTTTCTGTGATTGTCACAGAACGGGCACTCAAGGAACACATGAGTTATGTAGTTATGTCTTCTACTGATAAACAGTTGCAGCCACAAACTCTATCCTTCTTAGGAATCCCTTTATGTCAACCCGTCCGGTCTGCTAATGGAAGGACGTTTAGTCTTGGCTGTGTAAAGGCTATCCTCATTTTAACATTTGTAAATCTACCAGATATCTTGGCAGGGATAGATACAATTGGATAAAAGAAGCATACAGTTTATTAGATTGACAGATGTTGGTGTCAGCCACTGGTGATTGCATCTTGGTGTTTCTCAACCTTTGGAGTATTAATTCTTTAGCTCTCTGAAAAACCCTGCATCACAAGAAAGGGGCAGAGAGTCCCAAGCTCATGCAGCAAACTGCACTTCATGTTTCCACAAGTCTGGAGCCTTATCTTCCGAAATTGTGATGAAAGATTCTGATACCTGCTTAAAAACAATTTTTAACCCCAAAAAGGGGGGGGAGCTAGTGTAAGGGCTTCGGTTTTAATGTGCATTACACTCAGTTCTGCACAGAATAGTGCTATTTTTGGAGAAATAGGGGCTAAGAGGAGTCCACGCAAAAAAATAAAATTGTTTTGCGCTCTCTCCAGGGAGTCAAAATTGGTCATGGCACACAGTGGTGCTCCATATAACAACTCCATATAACAACACTCTGGTCTTATAAAGTTCTAACGTGGGCTGAACCAAGTTGTCCCCTTTTGCATGGTGGAATCATAATAATCCATTTAAAGTTATATGAGCTAATAGTGTGCTTGATTGTGTTGTAAGCCCCTGGCATGTGCTTCAAAGAAAATCCTCTCAACCTCGACTGACATAGTAGAAAAGAAAAGAAATGTCCCAAAATAGTCCTGGTTCAAGAGTCACGGCACCAAATGTTGTAAGCCAAAAATGGCTCATCTCCTGAGTTTATGCCAATAAAACCCAGAAGCTTGAGGAGTCCATCGCTGTTTATTGCAAAGCAATAGGTTACAGTCAGATTGTTCTGCAAAACTGCAACCCTGCCCGATGGTCCAGGCAGTGGTATTTATAAAGTTTCAAACAAAGCATTTAAATTTACACCAATCGTGTACATCATTACCTCATTTCATGTTTAATACACATGTGCAATAAGCACTGGCAATTTTGCTGATTCAGTGTTGATTCTCACTGTGATCTGTTACATTGCATTAGTATGCATGTTGAGAACCTGTGTTATGTGCAGCCATTTGCACTATGTAGCAACTTATGTTCTAGCTTTGAGCAGAGGCGTAGCAAGCCCAGGTGGTACCCGGTGCGAACTTTTTTTGTCAACCCCCCTCCCCACATCGACAGCTCAGGGTAAGCTTGGGAGTCGTGGGCGGGCACCGAATGTCACCCCTCAGCGAAGACACCTGGGGTGGTCCACACCCCCTTCCTACACCTCTGCTCAAACTAAATCTCAACTAAAGTATCCATGATAGATGGATAGTTTTAAAGCAACCTCTGCTTAAAAACCTCCAACGAAGGAGAGTCCATCACCTTCCAAGGGAGTCTTTTCCACTGTCAAACAGCTGTTAGAGTCTGAAAGTTCTTTCTGGTATTTATTTCATAAATCCTTTCTTGTAACTTCAATCCATTGGTTTGGGTCCTACCCTCTGAAGCAGCAGAAAACAAGCTGGCTCCATCTTCCATGTGACAACACTTTTAGACATTTGAAGTTAGCTATCATATCTCTTTCAGTGTCCTCTTTTCCAGGCTAAACCTAGCCAACTCCCTCAACTATTACTCATAAGGCTTGGCTTCCAGACCCTTGGTCATCTGGGTTGCCCTCCTCTACACACATTCCAGTTTGTCAATATCCTCCTTAAATTGTAGTGCCCAGAACTGGACACAATCACTCCAGGTGGGGTCTACCGAAGGCAGAACAGAGTGGGACTATGACTTCCCTTGATCTGGACTTAGCATTAGCTTATTTTGTTGCTGTATCACATTGTTGTCTCATGTTAAGTTTGTGGTCTACTAAGACCCCTATATTCTTTTCACATCTACTACTGGCAATCCATGTGTTCCTCATCTTATATTTGTGCAGCTGGTTATTCCTGCCTAAGTATAGAGCCTTACATTTGTCCCTATTGAAATTAATTTTGTTAGTGTTGACCCAGCAGACTAGAGACCACTTCATCAAATGCAAGTTGAAAGGCAAGATGACACACTTGCAAAAATATTTCTCGTTTTTCATTCAAAAAGAACTACACCCTCCCCCAACCCAAATCATATGAAACTATTTTCATGGAATTAGGCAATGGCATCATTGTGCAGCATTCAAAGTTCTAGAGGTATAGCAACAAGTTTTTGCATGGTTAAAATTCATTAATAAGTTGGCTGTCTTCCAAGGCTCTCTGTGTGTGTGCGTGTGTGTGCGTGCATATAGTGCTCATCTGCCACAATGTCCAGAAGGTAAGGAAGACTCACCTGTTCTGTCATCTCTCTGCATTTTAATTGCTTTCTCTTTTGCATATTAGGGACTAAGCAGAAGGGGAAAGCCTTAGCCTCTTGCTGTGAATATGATTTTGTTGTGTGGGGGGAGGGGGGAGTAAAAACACACAGAGATAAGGAGAATCTGTAGATATTTAATTTTATTTACATCCCAGTGTTCCTTCAGAAGACTCTGAGTCAGGACTGGCCCTACCATTAGGCAGTTTGAGACAATGGCCTCAGGGGGCAGTGCTCTGGGAATGCAGTAGCAGCCCCTGGATATTCATTCTGAACCAACCAGCCATTCCTCTGGTGGAGACTGCTCCATTATGGTGAATAGGGCACTGCCCCACCAAATATAGTGTGCTCCCAGTCAGCCTCCCAGTTGCCTGCCTTCTTACCTAGAACCAGCTCAGAAGATGGCATTGCCTGTTAGTTCCCTCCCCCTTGACTCCTGTCGGACTCAGCAGGGAGGAGAGTGGGGACAAACTTAAAGAGTTATTTGGCTCTGCCTGTCACCTAATGTTGACCTCCCTGCCTTCCTGTCTTACCAGTCCCAAAGGGGACCAGTCACCACTGTATTCTCCTCTGTGGCCACATGGTCTCTCCTGGCCCCCTTAATCTGGCCTGCTGCTTCAGGTGTGGTGGGGGATGCTATCCCATTGCCAGTGGTGAAGTAAGATTAATCTGCCAGTCCAGCTGACTTCTGAATGTGGAATAGAGGGGAGCACCATCTTGCCCTTCACCTCAAGCACAAAAATGCCTTGGGTCGGTCCAACCCAGAGGAGTTTATGTGTGATTCCCTAAGACTCCCATATAGACAAGTCTTCATGTACTTATTAGCTCCAACAAAACTAATGGCAGCTCCACTAGCTTGATCAATGTTGGCTCCAACAAGATCCATTGGGTTATGACCATGCTGTTACAATTGTCATCTCGCCACTATTTTGCTAAGCAGGCTGTTGCTTTGCAGTTCAGCTTGAGCCCTGTTTCCCCTGCAGTGCATTGTGGGACGAGCAAGGCTGTGTATTTTAGTCCCACCCTTCATACTCCTGTTACTGTCAGCTCCACTCTTTCTTCTGTACACTCAATGGGACAGTCTGAAGAGGAAATATTCATGCATTCAGCTGAGTGTGTTTAGAATCCTCCATGCACACAAGATTCGAATCATAGAATGTTGGAAGTGCAGCAGGGGACATCATTCTTTGAGCAATTTTAGGGTTAATCCTGTTGGTAAGTTAGAATTGCCAAGCTAATTCTAGATAGAGCCCAGGGGAGTAACAACAACAACAACAACAACAACAACAACAACAACAACAACAACAACATTCATTTATACCCCACCCACTCTGGGCAGCTTCCAGAAGAATATAAAAACATAATAAAACATCAAACATTAAAAACTTCCTGATACATGGCTGCCTTCAGATGTCTTCTAAAAATTGTTGTAGTTCCTCATCTCCTTGACATCTGATGGGAGGACATTCCACAAGGAGGGCGCTACTGCTGAGAGGGCCCGCTGCCTGGTTCCGGCCATTGGGCCCAAATAATACAATTGGTTGCTATTTTGAATCAAGATGGTAGATTGAACCTTTCAGGACTGCACTGTTTTTAACCAATGATTTCAAAATTAAAATGATGAGGGTTTTTTTTAAATAAATTCCTGAGCAACGCTGGGTATGAAACTGCTGGTGTTGAGATAAGTAGCTTTTAGCCATGAGATCATTATCTGTAAAACCATTAAGCCCAGAATCTACAATTATCTGACTGCACCACTGGATGTTGAAGTGGGTACACCACCATCACATCTCAGTATTTGTGTGTGCGTGTGTAATGAAAATAGAAAAATGCAAATGACAGAAAACCTGTAGCTATAGGTTTAGCTGGTTGGATAGGCAAAACAAGCAGGATTCGCTGTTTTAAAGTGGATGACATTCAATTAGTGTGAATACTTTCCACCGCTATCATATTCATTCCCATCTTTCTGGGTATTAGCTGACTGCTGTGAGCATAAAGGATTTTTCTGTTTTTGTGTGCATTGCAAGCCCTGTGATGAGACATGATTAATGAGATGAAATCCCCAATTGGAGTTTCCTTCCAATCGATAGGCAGATGGGCAGGAGTAGATGTTGAACAAAAAGACAGCAGGAGATGCTTAAGTGATTACTATTTTGGTGACAAAACAAGGGAGGGAGTTTCTGAGAATGATTGAGACATTCTATACTTCCCCTCACTTTCTAATCAGATGTGCCTTCCTTTTCATGCCTCTCCATTCAAAAGCTTAGTGGAAGACTGTTTTCTTCCATGCGCCAGTTCCTAAGTGTTTGTTTCAGTGGGGATTGTGCTCAGACTAAATCCCCAGTCAATGGGGTGGATCCAGACTGAGTTAGTTAAACTTAGACCCAATCAAAATTAACGAAACAAGATAGTCATGACTTAAGTTCCACCACTGTCAGATTTACACACAGGCTAAGTTAGCTATATTAAGACCTTAGATTGTGAGTGCCTCTAATTTTTTCTTATAAAAAAACCCCTAAATTTCACATTTCATATAATTGGTTACAAAATAATAGAACCATACATTTTATTTTATTTTATTTATTTTATTTTATTTTATTTTATTTGGTTTTTTTTTGTTTTTTGTTTTTTTGCTTTAGGAGTGCATAACAAAGCTGAGCCCTGAGTTATGCTTTTTGCAGTGGGAATTAAATGCCACTAACTTACACGGACGCGGGTGGGGCTGTGGATTAAACCACAGAGCCTAGGACTTGCCGATCAGAAAGTTGGCGGTTCGAATCCCTGTGACAGGGTGAGCTCCCGTTGCTCGGTCCCTGCTTCTGCCAACCTAGCAGTTTGAAAGCACATCAAAGTGCAAGTAGATAAATAGGTGGGAAGGTAAACAGTGTTTCCGTGTGCTGCTCTGGTTTGCCAGAAGTGGCTTAGTCATGCTGGCCACATGACCCGGAAGCTGTATGCCGGCTCCCTCGGTCAATAAAGCGAGATGAGCGCCGCAACCCCAGAGTCGGTCATGACTGGACCTAATGGTCAGGGGTCCCTTTACCTTTAACTTACATTCATCCCTGGTAAAGCAGGGGCCAACAAACTTTTTCAGCAGGGGGCCAGTCCACTGTCCCCCAGACCTTGTGTGTGTGGGGGGGGGGGGGGTAAATGAATGAATTCAGAGATGCGGGCTGGATTTAGAAGGCGATTAGGCTGGATCTAGCCCCCGGGTCTTAGTTTGCCTACCCATGGTTTAATTGAACTTACAAGATAGGGGAGATACTAATTTGGTTGCATTTTAATATATTGTCTACCTATTTCACTCTTCCAGAACTGAAACACAGACACACTTTGAAGTTAGCACAGTTGTGCAGTTCTCCAATGGGGAAAAAAACATAAGCATACCAATGTGCTTTATTTAGTGAAAATTACAAAAATACATCATATGGGGAAGATACTTGCAAAAATGTATATCGGCCAAGATACATAGAATCATAGAATGGTTGAGTTGGAAGGGACCATGAGGGCCATCTAGTCCAACCTCCTACAATGCAGGAATCTTTAGTCCAATGTGGGTCTCAAACACATGACCCTAAGATCAAGAGTCTCCTGCTCTACCAACTGAGCTATCCAGTTACCACAGTGAGTACAGTGACAAGGATTGGGATGGCTCGGTTGATAGAGCACCAGACTCTTAATCTCAGGGATGTGGGTTCGAGCCTCACACTGGGCAAAAATATTCCTGCATTGCAGGGGGGTTGGACCAGATGACCCTCATGGTCCCTTCCAATTCTACAATTCTATGATTCTGAGTAAGGAAAATATGCAGTAATGTGCATTGCATTTTGTGTGTGCAAGCTGTAAGAAAGAATATGCAAACCAATGTGAAAATACAACAAACTGAAACCAGAATTGACAGATCTGTTCATCCCTACTCCCAGGTAAGTCTGCAAAAGATTGGAAACTAAATAACAGGCCAAGGTTTATAGGAGAAGAAGGCATAATGACCACCTGAAAATCCAAGTCGAACTGAGAGCATTCAGGACACTGGACAGCTCCAGAGATGTCTCTGCAGATAATCAAAGCTCTATATAGGCTGAGGATGTATGGGGTGTTAGGGGATGAGTAGTACCTCTGGTGGGGAACACATTGTGCTGCTTCTGGGGTAGTTTGTCCACCTTTGGTCCCCACCCTGCACTCAACTCTTACCTATGACTTCTAGAAGCTGTCAGCATGTGACAGTGGCCGCACCCCAGGAATGGCTTCAGTTGGCTGGCTGACCAAGTTGAGGGCAGCCAGTGGGTCTCAAATCTTGGTCCAACTCTTCATATAGGGCACTGCTTCTGCAGCTTCAGCAGATGGAAGAAAAAAATACCTTCCCAGCTCCACATTGGCTTATGCACTTTGGCTGTTCAGGAGCATCAAGGGAAGGACAGAGGTTTAGCATTGCAGGAGAGGAAAGGATGGGTCAAGCAAGGGGTAGGAAACCTCAGTAGTAAAGATGGTATGTGGGGAAAACTCAGCATGAATGGGACCTGTAGGGTAGACAGTAGGAAGGCCAGCAATAGGTGGAGTGAAAGCCAATGAAAGGCAGAGACAACTAATTCTAGTTTTGTTTTGTTTTGTTTTGTTTTGTTCCCTTCCTCCTCTTTGCTGAGTTCTATAATTCTGAGACTAAGAGGAACCTGATAGGCAGTGCTACCCCCGATTGATTGTAAGAATGTGGGCAGATGGGGGCTGGGTGAAAGCAGCCTGAGATTGGTGGGGCAATGCCCCATCTGCCATAATGCAGTAGCTTCCACTGATCAGTGGGTCCCACAGGTAGATACTGCCTGCCCTGCCCTATTTTCTGTCTCTCCCTCCATACATTTGGTGAAGAATGAAGGGTTCAGAGGTAGTTGCAGAAAACCATCAGCTGCAGCAGAGCAGATGTTTAGCTCAAAGGAAGAGGATTTCTGTAATCTTCAAACAGATGCTTTCTTGATCAAAGGAGCAAAATTGCCCAGCAGGTCCTTCTGCTAAAGTGTTGCAATGGCCCTAGTGAAACACATCTGCCTTTTCCCAACAAGATTCTGTTTTGGGGGGGAGGTGCCCATCATCCTTTGTTTTAAGTGGAGCTCTGAAAGTAAAGCAGAGTTCAAAAGCCACAAGGTGGTATGTTAATGACATTGCCTCAGGGAAAAAAGGTTTCTCTTTGGAGAAAAGTGCCTATCATAAAGCCATCTCTTGTGGCTTTATTGGAGTTTTCTCCTTTTTTTGCAACTGCTAATGGAGAAATTAAATAATTGAAATCGTTAAAATAGTCATGGAAGTCTAGTAATTTGTACAGTATTATAAAGGGGGCAGGCAGCTGGCTGTTGTAGGCTGAGCTCCATTCTTTAAGAGCACAACTCATGTTGCAGTGCCAGTCTAGTCACCCGACAGAGCACTCAGTCTAGGGATGGGGAAGTTCAGGTCCGGGGGGCAAAATGCAGTCCACAGTCCATACTCCATAGCAGCCTTGTTTTGCATTAAATTTGTTAATACAAGAATTTTCCAATTATTTTCTCCATTATACTAATATTAGTTCCATGGTTGCAAACCTTCCGGGGACCTTCCAAGCATATTTGCAAAATGGAAAAACTGTTATGGGCACCATGTACTTGCTGCAACTGTGAACCAAGCACATACATGCCCCTCCCCTCTCTCTCGTTTTTCCTCCTCCCCAACAGCATTTTCTACCTGTTGCACTAGTTGCCTTTGCCAAGTATTTTCCTTTGCACTGGTAAACATTCTGCCATGTGGTGGCACAGGTTGAGTAGAAGCCATATCACGTGATTTTGCTGACAGCATGAGTTGGCTCTGTTAGGCTTCCCAGGTAAAGCCACATACATGGATATCTTTCCCACCCTTGATTTCTGTCCTCCCTGGATATCTGTCACTTCTTTGAATTGAAAAGCATGTGCAGGGCATGCATGTGATAAATGTATGCATCACAATGTAGGAAGTCACAATTGCTTGTGGTGTGTGTGAAGAAGCCCATTGTGAGTGTGCAGGTTTATCTCCAAAATCAATCTATTTTATCATTTTATTTTATTTATATTTTATTTATTTGTATCTTCTCTATCAAGTTCCTTCCTTAGTCTTGATTACTTTTTTTCTATATACAACTTTATGAATTGGCATATACAGGAATCATGCTGCCATCTCTAGGGTGGAAAAATGTGACAAGCAAGTGGCTATCTGAGTTGGGAGTGGGTGGCAGTTTTGCAGTGGTTCTGGTCCTACGTTTTGCCAGGGTGATGCTTGCTCTTCGCTCTGTGGAGCCTTCAATGTAAGGTTCTCCAGGGTTCAATTTTATCCTCCATCTTGTTTAACATCTACATGAAACCATTAAGTGGGATCCTTCAGAGCTTTAGAGTATGTTGTCAGCAATATGCTGATGACACAGAGCTCTACTCAAATATCTGCAAGGGAGGCAGTGGATGTTCTTGACCATTGTTTTGCCTGGGTAATGGACTGGATGAGAGCCAACAAACTCTGTGTGTGTGTGTGTGTGTGTGTGTGTGTGTGTGTGTAATTTTGGCCCAGCTTAGGGAACCATAGTACCAAAGCCCCTGGTTGCACCTTAACCTTTCATTTGCTTCTTTGGATTTCAAAGAATATGCCGTATTGCATTTCAATCTACTGTTATCTAACCCAAGCCTTTCGGAGCAATACGCTTCAGGGAGGTATGTACTGAACACTTCACTTGCATTTTTGAGTTTTATGAACTGCTGCTTTTGCTGCTTGTTTGCTGCATTATTTGTTTCAGGAATGTATAAACCTCTTGGTACAAAATATTTTAAGTGGTGAGCAAGAGTATATAAAAATACATTGGATGAATTCAGTCATAAAAAAATTAAAAGCATAATAAAGTTTAGGGAAGCTTTTAATGTTTGATGCATTACTGTATTTTAATATTTTGTTGGAAGCCCAGCCAGAGTGGCTGGGGAAGCCCAGCCAGATGGGTGGGGTATAAATAATAAATTATTATTATTATTATTATTATTATTATTATTATTATTATTATTATCATCATCATCATCATCATCATCATCATCATCATCATCATTATCCTTTATTGTAGATTGTATTGGCTAGAAATTAAGGACAATTCAGCTACAGAATGCCTGGGGGAAATGCAAGCTTTTTGTTGATTTTGGAAATTTTGGATTTTATAATTGTGGTAATTTTTCGGAGTGGTTTAATGTATTTTGAAAAATTGTTGTGAGCTGCCCTGGGTTTCTTTCTTTTTTTCTTTTCTTGTAGGAGAGTGGGCTATAAGTTTTTTTAAAAAATAATACCATAAATATATTATTCAATGCTTCTTGTGCCCGCCTGTGTAACTGAGGCAGACATGGATATTTTGAACTGACACCTGCTGATTAAAAACACACTTAAAGCACATGGCTTTCCCCAAAGAATCCTGGGAACTCTTGTTCATTAATGTTGCTGGGAATTGTAGCCCTGTGATGGGTAAACTACAAATCCTTGGCTCCTTTGAGGGAAGCAATGTGCTTTAAATGTATGAAATGGAGATGGCTTACTGCCTCATCTCCTGTTGTTTTTGATGTTTGGAGACTGACATCTGATGGCCAAAATCCTTTTCTTCAGCCCTCCTTTTTAAAAAAATAATAATTCAGCTTTAATACACGCATGTTATGAATATACAAACATACAGACATACATTTCATACAATCCTTAAAAATGTTCATACATATCCACACTCCACACTCAATCCCACAGATACTTCCTTTTCCCATCACCATCCCTCACCCCTCACCCCACCCTTGTGTTTGACTTCCAATCTACTCAATTGCAATTTCTTTCCACTTCTATTACTTTCTTTCACACACTTTTAAACCAATTTTCTGCTTCTTTTTCTGTCACACATTGCTATCCATCTTATTTAATATTTCAGTATTTAAAACCGAACTTGTTTATTCTAATAGGAGTTCTGATTTTTCAATATGGTTTTGCAAGTATCCTTTAAACACCTTCAGTCCTTGTCTATCTTCTCTTTTGAGATCCTTCCAATTTCTCCCATTGTTTTGGATATATTGTAATGCTCCAATAATTCGGCAAGCCACTCTGTTTTTGTCGGTATAATACCACTTTTCCAATTTTTCGCAATCAATAGCCTTGCGGCTACTGTTGCGTATAAATATAATGTCTTGTCTTCTTCCTTTAAACTTCCTGGTACTATTCCCAGTAGGAAACCTTCTGATGTTTCCTAAATGAATATCTGAACATTTTTTTCCATTTCATTGTATATTGTTTCCCAAAATGGTTTGATGTTTAAACAATTCCACCGTATATGCATAATAGTACCTTTTCCAGTGTTGCATCGCCAGCAGACATCACTACAATTTTTATTCATTTTTGCTATTCTTTCAGGTGTTAAATACCATCTATGCTGTATTTTGAGGTAATTTTCTTTCAATATATAACACATGGTGAATTTCATATCTTCTATCCACAATTTTTCCCATTGTTCGAACATAATATTTTCCCCAATTTCTTACGCCCATTTAATCATGGATGCTTTAACCAGTTCATCCTTTGTTTTCCACTCTAAAATCAGATTATACAATTTAGATATATTTTTTGCTTTTTCTTGTATTAAGTATTTATCAAATTTTGATATTTCTCCCATCATTGGCCTTCCTGGTGGCAGCTGATGGGAGTTCAGAATTTTGATATTGAATTTTTATTTTTTTAATTTATTGAAATTCTTCAGCCCTCCTGATGTTGCTAAACTCCCATCAGCTGCCACCAGGAATGCCAATGATGGGAGTTATAGTCCAGCAACATCTGGAGGTCCACAGGTTAGCTGCCTCTGGTTTAGGATAATGCACATCTAATGAGACAGGTGTTTTCCTCATTCAAGGGGAATGTAGGAAAACCTGTAGGCACAGTTTAATTTTTGTTGAAGAGTCCGGAGTGACTAGGAAATAACAAATGGTGCATTTTGGTAATTCTAAGTTCTCTCCTTTTTTTCTTTGGGAAAAGTATAAAACCAGGAAAGGGGGAACAGACATCAACAATAACTGCATAATAGGTATGAAATCTGTGGAACACATTACTGAGAAATGTTAATCTGTGAACAGGGACACTGGAAGAATGATGTTACTCAGCAGTATCCTAATTGCCTGACCAAGGCAGTTTAAAATGTCCTCAGTACAACGTAAGTGCCTGTGGCAAATAGGGCATTGAACAACAAAGTTGCTTTGTTGGATTAGACCAAACTCTTGTCTCCAATAGAGGGTAGTCAGGTGCTCTTGGGAAGCTCAGTGCATGATGGGAAGAGCTAAGCTACGGTGGCCTATTTGGCATCAAGAAAAAGCAAAGCTGAAGAGGGGATTCAGATTTGCACAGTGAGGGCATATGCTAATTTGCATTTTTTAAAAGTTGAGAAATAAGGCCTATATTTAAACAGGAACGCAAAATATCTCACAATGCTGGGGGAAACTGTGACCCGTGTGCCTGCTTAGTCTGCTGTTCAGGTGCTCACAGCGGATGGAGAACTCCAAGGCCACTGTAAACTGTCCCTTCTTAGAATCCTTCAGGTTTAAACTAGACTTGGACAGCCCTTCAAACACAAGACTCTCCTCCATATGACTTCTAAAAGAGGATTAATACAGTGGTACTTCGGGTTAAGAACTTAATTTGTTCTGGAGTTCCGTTCTTAACCTGAAACTGTTCTTTACCTGAGGTACCACTTTAGCTAATGGGGCCTCCTGCTGCCACTGCACCACCGCTGCATGATTTCTGTTATCATCCTGAAGCAAAGTTCTTAACCCGAGGTACTATTTTTGGGTTAGCAGAGTCTGTAACCTGAAGCGTCTGTAACCCGAGGTACCACTGTTATCTGTAAAGTAGGATACATGACCACCTTACAGCCAACAGAGTTCACCAGGTGATTATATTTGTATGACTAGTTGCATAGAATGTTGGACACTTTCAGGCCATGGGCTCCAATTCCCTCATGGAACACCTTCTAGGGGCCACATGGCAGTGGTGGGTGTGGCCAGAGACAAAACTGGATGGAGCAATGACTCTCGCTCTTACCTTTCAACAGTAGCCACACGAGTGTGTCTGGATGTTTCCAGATACACACACCCCTCTGTGAGGATAAATATGAGTATGCTTTAAAGAGCACATTGTCATGGACGGGCTGGATGCAGGGGCATACGAGGGGGAGCGGGGGGAGGCAGCCCCAGGTGCCACTCTGGGGGAAGGGGTGGAAACGGGGGGATGGCAATGAGTGGTGCAACAGGATATCCAGGGAGGACGCAAATCAGCGGCGTAACCAGTGATGGTGGAACCCTCTCCGGCACCCGGGGCTGGGCAGCACGTACAGAGTGCGCAGGTGCGGCATCCCGTATGGAAGTTGGACGGGCTGCATCCCATATGGAGGTTGCACACTTCCAGATCACTTCTGGACTGAGCATACGCGGTAACTCATATGGACTCCTCACGCTCAGGTGCATCCCGTATGGAGGGTGCATGCACAGCATAACTTCTGGACTGAGCATGTGTGTCATCCCAGATGGATGGCTTCATATGGAGGGCATATGTGCAGAATCCCGTATGGCCTGTGCACACGCAGCATTCCGTAGGGACTGCGCATGCACAGCATACTGTGGAAATGTGCATGCACTGCATCACGTATGGACTGCGCACACGTATCCATCACGTATGGACTGCGTGTGTGCGCAGTCCATACGTGATGCAGTGCATGCACATTTCCACAGTATGCTGTGCATGCGCAGTCCCTACGGAATGCTGCGTGTGCACAGGCCATACGGGATTCTGCACATATGCCCTCCATATGAAGCCATATGGAGGGTGAACGAGCAGCATCCCGTATGGATGGTGCACGTGCGGTATCACTTCCAGACTCAGTACTCGCGGAAACCCATACAGACTGCTCACGCTTGGTAGCATCCCATATGGAGGGTGCACGCATAGCATCACTTCCGGACTGAGCATGTGTGTCATCCCGGATGGACGACTCACACTCTGCATTTCGCAAGGACTGCGTACGTGCAGAATCCCATATGGCCTGTGCACACTCAGCATTCCGCAGGGACTGCATACGTGCAGTATACTGTGGATGTGCACAATAGGAAACACAGGGGTACGTAAATCAGCAGCAGAACAGGTAATATAGGGGGACACAAATCATTGACTCAACAGGATGCAGGGGGGGGTGCAAATCAGTGGTGCATGGGCTGTATCCCATATGGAGGGTGCACACTTCCAGATCACTTCCAGACTGAGCATACGCGGCAACTCATACACACAGCTCACGCTCAGCGGCATCCCGTATGGAGGATGCACGCACGGCATAACTTCTGGACTCAGCACATGCTGTATACCATACGGAGGGTGAACGCACTGCATAAATAGCGGACTGCACACACATTGCATCATATACGGACTGTGCAAGCGCAGCATACCATCCAACTTGGCACGTGCGGTATACCATGGAACCGAGCAAGCGTGGCATCCCATATGGAGGGTGAACGAGCAGCATTCTGTATGGTTGGTGCATGCATGGCATCACTTCTGGACTGAGAACTTGCAGCAACCCGTACGGACTCCTCACGCTCTGCTGCATCCCATATGGAGGGTGCACGCACGGCATCACTTCCGGACTGAGCATGTGTGTCATCCCGGACGGACGGCTCATGCTCGGCATTTCGTAAGGACTGCGTACGTGCAGAATCTCATATGGACTGCGCACGCACAGCATACTGTGGAAATGTGCATGCACGGCATCACGTATGGACTGCACACGCATGGTATCCCCTACGGAGGGTGAACGAGCAGCATTCCATAGCGATGGTGCACGTGCAGCATCACAACATTCCGTACGGACAGCATGCACAACATTCCGTACGGACTGCGCACACGTGGCATTCCCTATGAAGGATGAATGCACAGCACCCATATGGACTGTGCCCGCAGGCATCCCGTAGGCACTGCGCCTGCACGGCACCCCGTCCGGAGGGTGCATGCACGGCATCACTTCCAGACGGAGCATGCGCGGCAACCCGTATGGAGTGCCCACGCGAGGCATCCCATACGGACTACACATGCACTGGATACCGTCCAACTGCGCATGTGTGGCATCCCGTTTGGAGCTTGCATGCACGGCATCCTATACTGACTGTGCATGCACTGCATCCCGATTGCAGTGTGCACGTGCGGCATCCCGTACAGAGTGCGTACAAGCGGCATCCTGTACTGAATGTGCATGCACGGCACCCTGTACGGTGGGCACATGTGCAGTATCCTGAAGGGTGGGGCACACAAGCAGCATCCTGTACAGGGAGATGCATGCATGGCACCCATTCGAACTGCACACGTGCTGTATCCCATATGGACTGCTCACGCTCGGCATCCTGTATGGATTGAGCACGCGCGGCATCGTGCATGGATTGTGAACGCACGGCATCATGTATGGATTGTGCATGTACGGCATACCATAGAACTGCGCACTCCTACCATACCGTTTACACTGTGTATGCTTGGCATCCGATATGGAGTGCACACGCACGGCATCCCATATGGACCACGTCTGTGCGGCATTCTGTACACACTGCTCCTGCGTGGCATTCTGTACGGAGTGCGTACTAGTGGCATCCCATAAGAAGGGCGAATGTGCGGCATCTGTTCGGACTGCACCAGCATGACATCCCATAGACACTGCGCATGTGCAGCATCCAGACTGTGCACATGCGGCATCCCCCATGGATTGTGAACGTGCATCATCACGTATAGACTGCGCACACACTACATACCGTACGGACTGCACAGGATCGGTATCCTGTATGGACTATGCATGCGCGTTATCCCATATGTGCTGCATCCCGTACGGATGTCACGCGTGCACCACTGGGTGGTTCCGCCTTGGATGCCGGAGAGGGTTCCTCCGCCACTGGCTGGATGCAGAGGAGTGGTGGTAGACACCAGCTGGGGAATCTCCAAGGGAACCCCTAGAATATGAAGGGTCAGAGGCAGGGGTATGATGGTGGGATGAGAATGAGTGCTCAGAAGGAAAAGCAGGAGCAGGCTGGGAGGAGGAGGTGTGGGAAGCTGAAGAGGTAACAGGTTTTAATGAGCAGTCCCAGACTCTCCAAGTGCCCCTATTTTCCAGGGACATCCCTAATTTAGTGAAGCCGTTCCAGTTTCTGGTTTGGTCCTGGAATGTCCCACTTTTCCTTAAGAAGTCCCTATTTTCATTGGAGAAATGTTGGAGGGTGTGAAGTTCTCTGACCCTCAAGCTTTCTGAAGGCAATCACAGCTGTATAGGGAAGGTTTTTAAAAAATGTTTAATGTTTTATTATGTTTTAATATATGTTGGAAGCTGCCCAAAGTGGCTGGGGAAACCCAGTAAGATGTGTGGGGTACAAATACAGTAGTACCTCGGGTTAAGAACTTAATTCATTCTGGAGGTCCATTCTTAACCTGAAACTGTTCTTAACCTGAGGTATCACTTTAGGTAACGGGGCCTCCTGCCTCCGCTACGCCGCCACCGCATGATTTCTGTTCTCATCCTGAAGCAAAGTTCTTAACCTGAGGTACTATTTCTGGGTTAGCGGAGTCTGTAACCTGAAGCGTCTGTAACCCGAGCTACTACTGTATTATCATTATGGAATGAGGTGTCCCTATTTTCACTGGAGAAATGTTGGAGGGTATGCAATCCAGGCTCAGAGGCAGAAGAGGAGGGGAGGGAGGGATAGAGATGAGATAGGTTGCTGAAGAAACCAAGGAGTCTCCCTCTCCCGCTGTGACCTGTTCCCCTTCCCACAGAGAAATTAGGAAGAGGAGCAATGAGACAGAACCTTAGGCTGCTGGGGAAGGAACCTGGAGAGGATCCTTAGATAGCACTAGGAAGGTGAGGACCTTTCGTCATCACAACTGCCTCATTGGGACAAGACCTGCTGGGAAGACTTGCTGTGATCACTAAGCTTGTGCCGGTTTGGGCTCTTTGAATAAAAAGTTAACTTCACTGACACCATGTTGTTTATTGCTGACCTACTCGGATGGCGCTGTGGGTTAAACCACAGAGCCTAGGACTTGCTGATCAGAAGGTCGGCAGTTCAAATCCCTGTGACGGGTTGAGCTCCTGTTGCTTGGTCCCTGCTCCTGCCAACCTAGCAGTTCGAAAGCACATCAAAGTGCAAGTAGATAAATAGGTACCACTGTGGCAGGAAGGTAAACGGCGTTTCCGTGCGCTGCTTTGGTTCGCCAGAAGCGGCTTAGTCATGCTGGCCACATGACCTGGAAGCTGTATGCCGGCTCCCTCGGCCCATAGAGCGAGATGAGCGCCGCAACCCCGGAGTCGGCCACGACTGGACCTAATGGTTAGGGGTCCCTTTACCTTTACCTTTACTCCTGACAAAGGCAAAGATATGGGGACGCATGCCCCATATCTAGCTGGACACAGTGAGAAAGCAGCTGAAGGTCAAAAGGCCTATTGTACATAGCTCCTAAATAAAATTATGTCTTATTCAAGTTATTTAACCTACTTATCGTTTAAACAGAGAACATTACACTGCAGACCCTTTATCCAGGCAAGTAAGAAGCATTATTCCAAATTAAAAACACAATACAGCTAGGCAAAAACACTCAAGGATAGGGCAGGATAGGTGAGGGGAGTAGCCTGGCAGACAATGTGTGGCCTGGGGAGCAGGTCTAGCTTAGGGAGGGTCCTGAGGTCAGACAGAGAGGCCTGGAAAACAGCATTGAGCACTTGTGCCTCTGGCTTCCATGGCATAGGCTATAGTTAGGTAAAGGTAAAGGTACCCCTGCCCGTACGGGCCAGTCTTGCCAGACTCTAGGGTTGTGCGCCCATCTCACTCAAGAGGCCGTGGGCCAGCGCTGTTCGGAGACACTTCCGGGTCACGTGGCCAGCGTGACAAAGCTGCATCTGGCGAGCCAGCGCAGCACACGGAAACGCCGTTTACCTTCCTGCCAGTAAGCGGACCCTATTTATCTACTTGCACCTGGGGGTGCTTTCGAACTGCTAGGTTGGCAGGCGCTGTGACCGAGCAACAGGAGCGCACCCCGCCATGGGGATTCGAACCGCCGACCTTTCGACCGGCAAGCCCTAGGCGCTGAGTCTTTTACCCACAGCGCCACCCGCATCCCAGGCTATAGTTAACCATGCATTAAACCAGGCAGAGTAAGCAAGCTACAGACTCACCTTCAGACTGGTAAATGCTTTTAAACTTTCTATATGATTTCAACCCCTTCCAACACACACACACACATACACACCAACCACTGAAGGTATTTATTTTCCCAGGCAGGAAAATGCCTTTGTTAGAAATTTAGCATTTGTCATGCAAAAGTATGCCAAAAAAGTGTTTGGCATGGGGTGTATGGGGGGTATATGTGTGGAAAGAGGGAAGCACATATTTGTTGTTTTGATTTGTTTTGGATCCATCCTACCATACAATGAGCAGTTTGTGCCTCATTCTTGCAGCCATCTGACTCCTTAATAATACTTTAGAAAACACTTAAATTGTTGTTTTAGATGCTGGATGTGAAAAACAAACCCAATATTGTCTGCTTCCCTCCCTCCCTCTCTCTTTCTAAGTCTTTCTCTGTTATCATATCCCTGGTTTCCCAGCAGGTTCAAACGCAGATGGCTGCCGTATTGCGACAGAAGCAGAAATACTACATTAATGTTTAAAGGGATTAAAAAATCCTCTTGGCAACAGTGGCATATGTTACCAGTTAATTGTAGCACTGGAAGCTTCCATGCTGTTTTAAAACATGGACTCATTTTACATGCTTTTCTGCAGAGCAGTATGAAATGTCAAATGTGTTGGTATAAGTCTGGAATCGAGTCTGACCAAAAACAAAACAAAAAACCCCCTCAAACCCTTATAAAGACAATGTTGTTTTTGCTACCTAACAGCTTTTGTATCCAAATAATGTTTTGTGATGGTGCCAATATTAGTGGTGCACTGATCAAACAGTGCAGATTGCGTTTGTGTTCTGAGCTCAGTGTTTTGGAAGATTCTTTGAGCCTTTTGATGGTGCTGCTTCACAGGAACATAGGAAGCTGCCATGTACCGAGTCAGAGCATAGGTCCACCTAGCTCAGTACTGTCTGCCTTCCCTGGCAGCAGCAGCAGCAGCTCAACAGGAAGCCTTTCCCAGCCCTACTTGGAGTTCCTGGGAATGGAACCTGGGGCCTTCTGTATGCAAAGCACTGAGATATGGCTGCTTCACCAAATATAGGAAGCTAAGTCAGACAGGTAACGAAGGAGGGAGTGTCAATCCCTCTAAGGTAAAGGGTAAAGGGACCCCTGACCATTAGGTCCAGTTGTGACCGACTCTGGGGTTGTGGCGCTCATCTCGCTTTATTGGCCAAGGGAGCCGGCGTACAGCTTCCGGGTCATGTGGCCAGCATGACTAAGCCGCTTCTGCCGAACCAGAGCAGCGCACGGAAATGCCGTTTACCTTCCCACCGGAGCAGTGCCTATTCATCTACTTGCATTTTGATGTGCTTTCGAACTGCTAGGTTGGCAGGAGCAGGGACTGAGCAACGGGAGCTCAATCCGTCTTGGGGATTCAAACCTCTGACCTTCTGATCGGCAAGTCCTAGGCTCTGTGGTTTAACCCACAGCACCACCCACATCCCTCAATTCCCTCTACCCAGGGCTAAATTCCCAATTTTGCAACTTAGTAGGATGCTGTCAAGGGAAAACCAACCCTGCCCAATAATACTGCCTCCACCTCTTAAAAGCCCCCAAAATCTGAGTCAGGATGCTCAGATCTGTTTCTGGATGCCCTTGGGATTTACCCAAAAGACAAAGATTTCCACTTGATGTCTTCCGAGATCCAAGCCCACAAGCTATTCAGTAGCAATAACCAAGCAGTAGCAATAACCTCAACAGGAAGGTCAGTCTGTCTAATACAGGGAACATTTAAGGGAGAGAATCTTTCCCATCCTTGCAGTCCACAGTCTGACAAGATCCTGCAGCTTGTACGGCTTATTTATTTATTTTAATTCATGCAATTGGCTTGAATACAGCTATCACTGGCAACTATCCATGTGAATGAGGGCTGAGACATCTATCTCTGCAGGGAATGTGATTCTCAGATTCTGCATACAAGGAGCAAGGGATGGCTATCTCTCTTTTAAGCCAGGTTTCCCTAACCTGGCTCCTTCCAGATGTTTTGGACTATTTATTTTATTTATTTAGTGTTGGCTGGAGCTGATGGGGATGGTAGCCCACAACATCTGGAGGGCACCAGGTTGGGGAAGACTGTTTTAAGCCATTTTTGTGAGTTCTCCAGGGGAGCTTGTATCCAAGACAAGATGCTAGGCTATATAAGAGGAGCACTGTTACATAACACAAAGCCTTTTGTCTTCTTCCAAACCAGCTACTTTCAAGCCTAAACTTAAATCTTTTGGATTTTCATTCTCTCCAGCTCCATGGCAGAAAACTTCTAGCCTGTTCTCAACATTAAATCAAATCTTGGTTTTAAAAGGAGATATTTCTGCAAGGCAATTACTGTTGTCAAATATAAAAAGAGACACAATGGCTGGAAAGAAGCCAAGCGTGCTCTCTCTCTCTCTCTCTCTCTCTGTGTGTGTGTGTGTGTATAATTTCAGCATCTTCAGCCTTGACCTTCCTTTAGCTGCAAAGATCAAGAGAAATGTTCAAAGAATCAGCACCTCAGCTTTTCAGACATTGGAAAAAGAAATGCCAAACACAACATTTTGAGTTGACAATCTGTTGGCCAGAACTTACGAGTCCTTCACTGAAGGAGAACTTGAAGCCTGAAGTATATTTTGTTTGTTTGCTTGTTTAAAAAGAAGACTTTGCATGAAGTTTAATGGGTAGCAGCCTTAAAAACAACAACCTGTAATTTTAAAATGATAAATCAATTTGATAACATATGAGATAACTGTTCTTTTTTATGGGTTCATTTCTTTATATTATTCAGTATGTATGTATGTATGTATGTATGTACTTATTACATTGTGTATGCTGCCCCTTAAAATAAAGTTCTCTGGGTAATTTACAGTTCAGGATGAGAGAGAACTTCGAAACCATTTAGATTGAAAGGCAAACTTACCAAATTTGCTCTTTCTGAACCAATATGGGAAACAAGCCATCCTTTGAAATTCACACTTTTTCTGAATTTCGCAGTGCAGTTCTCCACCCAATTCACGTGTAGGAAAATGCACACAGTAGGGCAAAGTATGCATATAAATGCATATATTAGTAAAAATAGCATACAAAATGTCATATATGAAGGAATATTTCTTGCAAAAATGTATATATGTCAAAACTGCAGACAAAATTTGGGAGGAATTTGCACTCAAATGCTAATGAAATCTCATAAGGATTTATTTTTATTTTTTTAGAGGATGCATATTGCTGCAGAAATGCAGAGAACTGAATTTAAGTTGGGGTGTGTGTGAAAAACTAAGAGAACTAAAAATTGGCAGGTTTTAAAAATAAGCTTGGGTTCTTTAAAAGTACAAAATAAGTCATAAACTCAGAAAAAGGAAACAGAACAACAGCATAAATAAAGAAAAACAAAGCTCACCACACACCCTGGGTAAAAAAACAACAACCCCACAGGTGGTGGACAGGGGTCTAGAAGAATGGAAAAGCTGTTACCTGTGCAAAAAGCAAGACATAGCACAACATAACAATAGCTCTAGACAAGTCTCTGTGGGAAAGCAGGTTGATACCTGGGGTGCCACTACTGAAAAAGTCCTCTTGTATAGGAGAAGCTGGTCTTTCAACCAGCCTGGTTCCAATGGACTCAAACTCAAAAGAATACATTCATATCTCATTTCCCACCCCCACCCCTTCTGGAAATCCCATTGTCCACATGTTTCAGTAATGGCCTTGTGGTGGCATGAAGAACAAGCCTATTCACAAAACACCCACAGCAGTGAGGGAGCCAGGAGGGAGGGCAATGATTGAATGGGAGAGAAATCCACCTGCTTCTCCCTGCCCACATGGGCTTTTAAGTCAGTTTAACTCCTGAATGGTTTGGGGTTGCACCAAGGGCAAACACAGCGGCGTAGCGTGAGTTGTCAGCACCCGGGGCAACGCAAGTAATTTGCGCCCCCTAACCCGGGGCAAGGCAAGTAATTTGCGCCCCCCCAACCCCTAACCTGCGAGTTGCCGCGCAAACAACGCTGCTTGCCCGGAGGAGGATGGAGGCAGAAGCAGCCGCCGCCTGTGGCTGGGCCGAGGGGATGGCGGCGGCGGCAGGGTGCAGAGGCTGCCCGTGCCCGGCCAGGCGTCGGTGGCGGCATCGGCGCTGCTGCAGCGGCTGCTCCTCCTGCGAGCAGTGAGCGGAGCGCAGCCACAGCGACGGCGGGGGCGCGCGCGCTAGGGCGCAAGGCTGGCGGTGGCGGCAGGGAGCCCGGCGGAGGAAGGAACTTGTCCCTTCCCTCTGGACTCGCGCCCCCCCCAGATGTTGCGCCCGGTGCGGTCGGCACCCCTGGCACCCCCCACGCTACGCCACTGGGCAAACAGCTGTCTTGAAATCCTGTGTGGTGTAGAGTGTTAGGTCACATCCATACCATACGTATTTAGAGTGTATTTAAAACAAATGGCTTCGCCCCAAAGAATCCTGTGCAGTATGAAGCTAAAAAACCAGCAGTCAGACTTGCTATGAGGCAGCTCCTTATGTTTCTGTTATTAACATCATATACTTCAGGTGCTACCACCACTTGTTTTCTCTTCCCAAAAATAGCACTGGGGTAAAAAAAAAAAACCCTCAAGAGACCATTTGATCGATTCTCATCAGTGATGACAAAAGCTTTTATTGAAAGCAGTCCTATTTGGGTTGAACACTGTGAGTATTTCCTCTCATGGGGAATGTGAAATAATTTCATGTGCAAATACTTCTGTAAACACAAGACTTCCAAAAAATAAAATAAAAAGAAAGAAATCCAGCATATGTTATGTGCTGCAATCCTCCAGAGGAACAAAAGGAACACGGCACTTCTGCGAAAGTCATTTAATAAGCACCAACACTTAAGAATTTGTCCCATTGGAATGAATCACTTCCTCCTGTGTGTGTCACACCCAGCATTTCACCTATTTTTGTTTGCTTACCGAAAAGAAAACAATACATGGGTCAACACACAATAATACTGCTAAGCCTTTATGTTTTCAGAAAAAGAAATATTTGAATCCTACATATATACTTTTCTGAAGCCTCTTCTGTCAGAACTCAGTGTTGTTAGCAGAGTATGAACTTTGCCAATGATAAAATGATCAGTTTGTTTTTAGCAGGGCAGTCTCATTCCATTTGGCATTTGCCATTAAGGTGAGAAGCACCTTAGTTCCAAGCGAGCACAGATATCCCATGATGTCTTACCATTTCCAAGGCTGTCGTTACTTGTCTCTTGCACAACTTGCAGGGCAGATTCATACTGCTGCTGCTGCAGTAGCAATGGCCCCAATCACCAGGTGAGAACAATCAAAAACGGGGGGGGGGGGGCTAAAATCCTCCAATATTGGTCATAATTGCCAGTCCCTGTCTGGCTCACACCTGGAGGAGTTTGCTTACAGCTAGCTGTGTCTCCTTCCGCAAGTGATGAGGAGTTGGAGATGGAACTGTTTAGTGTCATTTTTTGCTTCACATCCCATTCAGGAGCAAGTAGATTTCTCATTTGCAGCACTGAAGATGTTAGCCGAGAGAGCTTTGTTCACAGAAAGATGCCAACAGTCTCCCTGTTGGCTATTTAAACGGAGAATAGCAACTTTAAACTATCTATCAGTTGACTTTTCAAGCTACTCTGTAAAGCAATGGTCCCAGCAGGGAGAACTTCATTTTACCTCCATTACTTACTTCACATATAGGCCATTTATTAAGTAAAATCACCATCCCACTTACTGGTAATAATTCCCAGAAGTCCGAGAGTGATGAAAGACGCCATAAGGCCTTTCAGAGATGAATTCCTAGACATAATACTCGACCTAAGGTAAGCATAAAGACTTTGATTTCACAGTGCCTTCCTTTTCATTTTTTAATTAAGGGATTCAACTATTTATTAGCCTTGTATAATTTTTTTACACTGCAGCATGTGTAAATATTAACTCAGAACACCTGGTTTACATGGCAACCAGCCTTTTAAGTTGCCACATCAAATACAAAAACAACAGCTCACAGTTCAAACCCATGGCATAGAATTCCGTTTATGAAGACTAAAACTTCCTTCCATTTCTAATGCAATAAATCAGGTATTGGAATTTATTAATTGGAAAAAATCTATTTCCAATCTTTCTTTTCTTCCTCCTCCCCCTTTATAAATAGGAGGCTTGAAAGCATTATCACAGCAAGGGATCATTATATGAGAACATAATGCAGGCTTTGTACTGAGACGATCAGCCCTTGGCGCGTCTAGCTCAGCATTCCGTTCGAACATCCACATGAGAGGCAGTGTGGTGAAATGGTTAGAGTGTTGGACTAGGAGAACAAGGTTTCAAATCCCCACTCAGCCATGAAACTCACTGTGTGACCTTGGGCCAGTCACTATATCTCAGCCTAACCTACCTCACAGGGTGGTTAGGAAGATAAAATGAGGGGTGGGAGAACCTTACATGCTACGTTGAACTTCTTGGAGGAGAGGAGGCATATAAATGTAATAATAAATTAGTTAAGTAAATAAAATCAATGGCTTTCTCTAAACAAATTCAAAAAACGAAATGAGAGGAATCTGTCAGACACAATGTTTAACATTCAACAGACACAAGGCATTTAGAGCAGAAACAAGATCAAGATCCACTCGGCCACTCCACCATCATGCCAATCCATCTTCCCACTGCTCTACTCATGTGAAGCTCCTCCTAACTGTTCTACCTTCAACCTTGCCTCTGCAAGCCCACCTATCAGTTATGACAGCTGCATGGAACAGTCATGTTCAGATACTCTCAGATGTTGAGAGCAAACAACTGGGAGGCACATGACCAAACACTGAATACATGGATCTGAGTTCTAAACATCTCTCCCAGTCATTCATCTTTCCGAGCCTTCTCCATGCACACAAAAGGTGTGGAGAAGAGGGAGCATGACCACACCTATTATTTTGTGACTTCCAAAAAGCAGGATCTATGCACACATGGCTGCAACACACTAATTACAGGCCAAACTATTTGTCCATTGAGCCCAGTATGGTCTACTCTGCTTGGATGAGACAGGGAACAGCCTTTCACATCACCTGCTACTGCATCCTCGTAACTAAGAGGTGGGGAACCTCAGGCCCAGGGGAGACCACACACCCTATTCAGGCCACACCCATCTTTGGCCCCACTCTGCACCCTTCTTTAGTGATCTTACCCAGCTGGAATGTGTCTTTGAACTCTGATAATGGAGGATAGAAAGAATGTCTGTCTGGCCACACCTACTTTCACACCCAGCATTGGTGTGTGGTCTCCAGAAAGCTGTCTTGGAGCTATCCCTTAGCTGTAGCTGCAGCCCTTCCCCATGATCGGTGCCCCTCCCAGGAACTATGACCTATATGTGTGGATGTTGAGAGGGTGAGTTTGGGGCGTGCATAACCTCACAGGTTGGAAGTATCCCCTGGAAGAGTTCTCTACTGCTACCACAGTCCCAAGCTGTCAAAACACAACCACATGAACTGCAACATGATGACAGTGATGGCCAAGGTGAGCCGCAGGGGAGCAGGTAACAGTAGCTCCCCAGCAACAGTTCTGCTCTGCTGCCACTGCACACCTCACAATGGCCGTGCCATTTTAGCCTCAGAAGCATAGGAGGCCAAGGGGCCTGTTTTTAATGTTGAATTCTAAGTTGTTGTGACCTGCCTTGAGACCTTAGATTGGAGGGCAGGTAATTAATTAAATAATAGTAATAATAATCATCAGTGTTTGGGGGTTTTAGGAGGTACTCAAGGGTACGCAGTACTGGCACCTCTTTTTGTTGTTACAAAGTGTGGCACTTACTGCAACAACATCATGGTGAGTAAGGTAAAGGTAAAGGGACCCCTGACCATTAGGTCCAGTCGTGGCCGACTCTGGGGTTGCGGCGCTCATCTCACTTTATTGGCCGAGGGAGCCAGCATACAGCTTCCGGGTCATGTGGCCAGCATGACTAAGCCATTTCTGGCGAACTAGAGCAGCGCACGGAAATGCCATTTACCTTCCTGCTGGAGCAGTACCTATTTATCTACTTGCACTTTGACGTGCTTTCGAACTGCTAGGTGAACAGGAGCAGGGACCAAGCAACGGGAGCTCACCCCGTCGCAGGGATTCGAACCGCCCACCTTCTGATCGGCAAGTCCTAGGCTCTGTGGTTTAACCCACAGCACCACCCACGTACCGGCACCTATTTTTCTCGGGGGGGGGGGTAGCACTGATAATAATTAATCGGAAAATATTATTCGAAATCTGCTTCCATATTTCAGAAACTTTCTGAAACCTGCTCTTATATTGCAGCAACACATTTCAGCTCAACGTACCAGATGATGTTTTGTAAAGAGATCTACTTCTGTCAGGAAGGAAGGAAGGAAGAAGGGATAACTTGGTGTGAGTGCCACACAATGGGCTTTGTAAAGTATTGGCCCTCCTGGCTTTTAGTTTCAGTTCTGCACTGCAAGCAGCACCCTGCTGGCATGGTTTAACCCCTCCATAAACTGTTTTGCATTAAAGTTGTTTTTGTCATGCATCCTCTCTGTGTGGCCACCTCTTCATGATTCTTTCAGGTTTCAACTTCCAAAATGAACATAAAGGGGGGGGGAGGGGTTGAATATGGGGAAAATCTATTCCCTATTGATAAAAGGAGAAATTTGTCCAGCTTCCAATCTAAAACTTGACTTCAGTGATAAGAAATCTGCTGTTAATGAAACCTTTGAAGGGAATTAATTTAGTAGCCAAAAGAACGGTGCTTTCGTCTTTTGATCTGGCACTAGTATTCCCCCTTCCTCTTAATGTTTCGCTGCAACAACAACAAAAACTATGGGTCTAAAAAATAAAAAAATCAGCAAGAGTCTTAAAAGGCTGAAAGGAAAACTAAAGCAAAGGAAAGCTTTTGGCAGGACACAAACATGGAGAAAATACCAAGAGATTTAAGTTGAAAGAATTAAAAAATAAACATTTCATAATGCATTTATTTGTCTAGAGAAACAGCACTTTCTGAGATTATGGGAAAGTTCTGGGGCTTTGTTGTGAAGTGTAGGCAAGTATCTGTCTCTCTCAACTGTAGCTTTCAGTGGCTGGATCCTTGCTACTTCCCTTTCTAATTTGATCTCATGGGCCAAATTGTGTCCACATCATGGAGGGCATGTGTTGCTGTGAGGTTACCAAGACTGATCTCACCATTTGTGTAGGTGGGATCATTTAGATAGCCACAACAACCCGATTGGGTCCCTCGGTTGCTGGGGTAATTCTGGCCAATGGGGTTGAGAGAATTTGCAGCCGGGGAACCTATTTATACCACTGCACATTGTGTCAAGCTTCCTCTTAGCGCCTCATGCATCGGATCACCTGCCCACCCTCCCTATATCTAGAGTTCATAATGACCTTGCTATGCTGTCGTGGGTCGTCTGTTCTTGGGACAGGGGCCTGGTAGGAATTTTCCCATTTGGCTGATTGGTTGGTGCTATTATGTTGTGGGTGAACATATCAGACGACACAGCGATTCTTCAAACAGCTCTTGTTTATTCACAGGCCAGAACAGAACTGAACCGAAGGGTTTAGTCAGCCTGCTTATATAGAGCTCCACTACAATGCAACAGTAACCACTTTCTGTAACTATCCAATCACTGAAAGTCACTTTCAATCCCTTATTTGCATATGTGGACCTGAGTGAAAACTATCTACAGTATCCCCCTGCTGGCCCAGGGTGAGAACTTCAGCACATAACAGGTGCCACTTGGGTTTCGCCTGCCGCGTAGCAAATCGTCACAACTTTGTACGGTTTGACGGTTAGGCATTGGTTCAAGGTGCGGTGGAGGGGAGGTTGTCACACCTGCCCCTCCCAATGTGTGATAGGGTATTCCGTTAAAGGAATCCAGGTGCTCGCCATGCTTTTGTCCGATCCCCTTCCAGGGGTTAGGGCCACGCCAGAGCATATGGGAGCATTTTGGGGTGAGGTTGAGTCTGTGGTAGGAGCAATGCTCCCATAGTATGTTTACCCTTACTGACTTCTGCTGGTGTCAGTGCTGCCCTGCCGGAGGTGCAGGTGCAGCTAGTCAAACCAGTGGCTAAGCAAACCACTCACATATTGTAATAAATAAAGTTGTGGCCAAAATTGTGCGAATAACCTTAAACTAATTTTGCTGTCAACTGTGTCTTTCTTTGGGAGGTCTTGGGGGTCTTCACACGCAATTAGATCCCCAGGGCTCTCTGTTTGGCCCTCAAGACTCTCCCCAGGACACACTGTCTCTGCTCTGATGCTTCCTGAAAGGTTTTGCCTGGCTAGAACCTGCCATTCAACTGTGATAATGCCCATTGGTTACTGGATGGAGAAGTGTATTTAGAAACCTGTGATTTTTGGGTTTCTGCACCATGGCCTCTTGTCAGGGGCGGCTCGCCAGTGCAGCCTGTCGTGAGTGTTCAGAGTGTTCAGATTGCCTTCCGACTACCAAATCCACCAAATTTTGCCACCCGCCCCACTCTCTACCTGCCCTATTCCCAGGCCAGCCTGTGTGATAATAGAAATGGGTGACCCAGCATATTCTGCACTTCTCAGCCTAGAAAATGTCTAAATAATACATTTTGAAATGTGCATTTTGAATGAAATTGCATTTGAAAATACATTCTGAGGTGTAAATTTTCATGCATATTCTTTTTTGAAAAACTGAAATTTGATAAATTTGATGTTGAAATAGGACAGACTGGATTTATGGATAAGCGCATGAAAAGGACATGGAATCATTGGCCCACCTCTACCACAAACCTCCTCCTGTCATCCTTTGACTCCCAGATTTCAGTCTGCAGGCTCCCTGACTTCCACGTCCACTGCATCACATAGCTCTCTGATCCCGAAGTCCTGTGTTGATTTCCCTCACTTACCCACTTGGCTGTCTTCCCTGCTCCCCAAATCCCCTGGCAGTCCTGTCAAGAAACTGAATTTCTTACTATGACAAGCCAACCTTTCTCTTGACTGATCTCTTAAGGTCATTTGAGTGAGCCATTCAGTCATGACCAGTTGCTTGTGAATCTTCTATGACATCACAGCAGCACAGCCAGTACCAAAGGAGCCAAATTTATATAGTGACATCTACTTTACTACTATTTGGGGAAAGTATGACTTTCATAAATAATATCTAAGTGCCAAAAAAAGGTGATGCTTCATATTAGCTATTGAGCAGGTATATCTAACAAGACCGAACATGTATACAGAAAGACAGCATGCTATGATGCAGCATGAACATAGAAGCTAGTTCTTACTGATTCAGCAATTTGATCTCTGGATGTAAATACAATTTTTAGAATGGAATCTGGCCAGGATAGTCAAGGACAAAAATAAATAACAAGGAATTTTGTCAGTGCTGTCTTGAACAATTACAGACTATGTAATATGAATCTAAGTAATATGAAATTATTCAAAGATGCAGTGAAATTTCTTATTACCCAATTATGCTGGAAACATCATAAAAATGGTAATATAGCCAGTTTGACACTACATAAAAATATAACAGTGGGCTTGACTAAACCCTGGATTCAACAGACATGTTAGTTGGGACAATCTGTGGAGCAGGGCAGCTGTTCTTCCACCTGACCCCTGCTTAGTGCTGCTGCCCTCCTATTTCCTTGCTGTTGATGACTGGCAGCTTGGCTGACTAGGCTTCTACTTGCAGGAGTGGGGTCTTAATACTAAGGTCTCCCTTATCCATGATCTGATAATGGATGTGAATGCTGACATGATGTATAGAATTGAGAGCTGAATGGATGAGATTGGGGGGGGGGGCGGGAGAGAGTGGCGGAGGGAGGTGGCCTCACCTGGCTCTGCGCACTTGGGTACTTAGTTTAGCATTGGAGTAGGCACTGCCAAGCCTGTCTGTGGCAGTCAAATTCCTTCTGATAAAAAATACATTCATTCTCACATACCACCCACGAAAAACACCCCAAATTCTGAAGCTAATCATTTCTCCATCCTTGCATTAAATGGGTTTCCCTAGCACAAGCCAGAAAAAGGTGCCCCCAAATCTAACTGGAAGTTTGGAATGGAGGCAGAAAAGGGACCTTTCCATTTGGAATCAGTGCAGCGTGTATAATGAAACATTTAATATGTGTGAAGGGGTATATTTTAGTTAGTGCTCGGTACAACTTCTCAATATTTTGGTTCTCATGACTCCTGTGGCAGCCAGTCAAGACAGAGATTTAACATGTATATTTATTTCTGCTTCTGATCTCCGTATGACCTAGCACTGGAATTCAAACTTCTCTCTGTCATTTCTCTATTGGGTGTGCATGGCTAACATATAATGGCAGGCAGCTTTGAGGATAAATAGTGTAAGAAATATCACTTGCTCTGCCCACACGGGATCTTACCGTGCTACTGGATGAGTGTCTCCCTTAGCACAAAAACAAGAAGAAATATATACTGTACTGCATGGAGCGGGATGGCTCTGCTGTCCACGTGGAGGGGGTTGTGGTAGAGCTTTCATAGTAATCAGCATGAGCCAAAATTAGTTAAAACAAGCTCGAGTCTCTTCTGCTGACCCCCAAAAGACAGTCTTCATTCTATGTCCACTTAACATTCTTAACATTGGGGTGTTGGGGGGGGTTCTCCTTCCCTGTCAAGGACCCTAAGGTTTTCTGCATTTCTGCAAACCCAGGCCTGCTAATGCCTCCCCTTCTTGTGCATGGATGATGCCATTTTGAATACGTAAAGGCCTGCAGTCAGACAACTGGGATCACTATATGTGATATAAAACTTCAGGCCATGTTGCATGGCATTAGCTGTGGAATTCCATTCCTGCAGGGGTGTGACTGGCACCATCAGGGTCTATTTTTCATCAAATGCTGAAGATGCAGTTCTTGGCCTTGGTCTTTTGACATGTGAGACCCACCTTACTGTAAGTTGTAAAATGTTTTAACTGATTTCCATCTACCGTGGTACCTCGGGTTAAGAACTTAATTCGTTCCAGAGGTCCGTTCTTAACCTGAAACTGTTCTTAACCTGAAGCACCACTTTAGCTAATGGGGCCTCCCGCTGCTGCCGCGCCGCCGGAGCACAATTTCTGTTCTCATCCTGAAGCAAAGTTCTTAGCCCAAGGTACTATTTCTGGGTTAGCGGAGTCTGTAACCTGAAGCGCCTGTAACCTGAAGCGTATGTAACCTGAGGTACCACTGTATACTGTTGCAACCTGCTGCCAGAGCTCATGATGAAGCGTGGCTAAGAAATAATGATAACAACAACAATAATAGATGTGTCCTTCAAGATGATTCACACATTAGTAATTGATGTGATAATAGGCCCTCTTAAAGTGATTCTTTTAAGGAAGTTAAACATGTAAGGGAGCGAGCTCTGCCCCTACCCACCATAGCTCTGATTTTCTAAAATGCCCAGGGAGTCTCTATGGTTGCAATAAGCTCTTCAGTGAGAAGGCAGGTGAATGAAGAGGTGCTGCAGAGGTGGTTCTCCCCCCCCAAAAAAAATACATACATATTAACACTTGAAAATAATGTAAAAGTGCCATAATTTCTTATTTTCTTTACTATGAAAATCTTTCATTTATATAGAATCCTTATTGGTTTCTAAATAACATATAACTTCGGCAACTATAAGCATTTCATCCAAAAGGAATCATAGAATCATAGAGTTGGAAGAGACCACAAGGGCCATTGAGTCCAACCCCCTGCCAAGCAGGAAACACCATCAGAGCACTCCTGACATATGGTTGTCAAGCCTCTGCTTAAAGACCTCCAAAGTAGGAGACTCCACCACACTCCTTGGCAGCAAATTCCACTGTCGAACAGCTCTTACTGTCAGGAAGTTCTTCCTAATGTTTAGGTGGAATCTTCTTTCTTGTAGTTTGGATCCATTGCTCCGTGTCCGCTTCTCTGGAGCAGCAGAAAACAACCTTTCTCCCTCCTCTATATGACATCCTTTTATATATTTGAACATGGCTATCATATCACCCCTTAACCTCCTCTTCTCCAGGCTAAACATGCCCAGCTCCCTTAGCCGTTCCTCATAAGGCATCATTTCCAGGCCTTTGACCATTTTGGTTGCCCTCCTCTGGACACGGTCCAGTTTGTCAGTGTCCTTCTTGAACTGTGGTGCCCAGAACTGGACACAGTACTCCAGGTGAGGTCTGACCAGAGCAGAATACAGTGGCACTATTACAGGAGAGCTGTTGGAGAAAAGTTGTTTTAGGAAGGTTAGCAATTCTACCACAAAATTCCAGTTTTCCTCATGCCATGATCTGTCGCAAAGTGTTGCTGTTGGTTTCTTTGGTCCCTGAGGGAATATTGCTGCATTCAGACACAAACTCTCTTCCTTTCACTTACACTCACAAACTAGCCACATATCCTACCTGAGTGAGAGTGCATATTTGAAACCAAAACCTACAGGAGAGAAGCCTTCTTCCAAATGCTCAGAAAGAGAACCACACAGAGAGTTTGCAAATTTACAGTTTTCTACACACACACACACACACACACACACACACACACACCTGTGAATCGAAATGCTACATGGCGTTTCTTGCCATCTTTCTCCTCCAAAACCAATTTAGCATTCCACAGAGCACTTTTCGAAACATCAACCCGCTCTGC
The DNA here is from genome assembly GCF_965112155.1 of Podarcis liolepis. Taxonomy (NCBI): domain Eukaryota; kingdom Metazoa; phylum Chordata; class Lepidosauria; order Squamata; family Lacertidae; genus Podarcis; species Podarcis liolepis. The sequence goes on along the minus strand of NC_139570.1, from coordinate 20,336,326 downwards.
TATGTTCTTGTCCCTTCCTTTCGTAAACAGATTGCAATGAATGAGCCAACACAGATCAACACATATTGAATGACACTGGGCACATATTTGAAATATTTTTATTGCATTAAGGGCGGTTTTCTGACAACACATTTTGAAAGTGATTTCTTATCCAACAACCCCCAAAGACGTGGAAAAACAATGTGGAAAAATATATGAATAATTACTGACTGTAATCTAGTACTGTAACCCTGAGTATACAAATGTCCACAGTTTGCAATGGCAGAGGGAAATGGCTCATGTTAGACTTGGCAATTGTTCTAAAAAGGTTGTTACAGATCTGAACAGTAGCAAATCTAGCTGCCTTTTCAGATTTGTATTTGCCATTGGTTGGAGATGGGCCGTATCTCAAGGTTTAAAGCATATGCTTTGCATGCAGAAGGTAACAAGTTCAATTCCCAGGATCTCCAGGTAGGTAGGGCATGGGAGACCCTTGCCTGAAACCATGAAGAGCTTCTGCAAGTCAGTGTTGACAATGTGGAGCTTGATGGACCAGTGGCATGGTTCAGTAGAAGGCAGCTTCTGGTACACCTACGTTCATGTTGTGCTGCTTTAGCTGACTATGTGAATTGCTAACTCCCATCGATCAACAGTAAGAACTTGAGTGTGTAATGCTCACACCATTAAAAAAACTAGCAAAATGACCATCACAATTTTTAAAAAATATATATATATATCACAAAATGGTTCTGAAAAATAACATTATAAAAAGGCCAAAATATTGGGAGCACCATAGGTTAGCATCATGCAGAGCATGAGTGAGCCAGGCTTCGCAGTAATGGGGATGAGGCAGGGGCCTCTGTGGAAGAGATGGGGGGGGGGGAAGAGATTTGATTCAGTTCACATTTAAAGGCGAACTTGCCAGATATGCACATTTCAGAACAATACACAAGCTGAAAAACAGCCATCCTCCAAAGTCTACACGTTCCCGACCTTTGCAATATATTTCTCCAGCTAAGTAATGGATACAAAAATGTGTATACTAGAATGTATAAACTGTCAAAACTGCATTTAAAAGCATTATATTAGGGGAGGATTTGCTTGCAAAAACGTGCATACACGTCAAAACTGTATACGGGAATGTATTAGGAGAAATTTACTCTACAATGCTGACTAATTTTCTTGAGGATTCTTTTTTTTTTCTTCAAGAAAGGAAAATGGTTGCAAAAATGTGGAGAACTGGGTTTAAGATTGTCAAAATTAGAAACTTGGAGAAAAGAAATTGACAGAGTTGCCCATCCATTTTGGGTAACTCAGGTCCACTTTCTCCAGTGTTTTAATTCCACTTGTGGCTGTCCACACAAGAATGAACCACAGAGCTTTAACATAAAGCTATGGCAAAAGATATACTGGTAGGCAGGTTATAGGTTTCTGACTGAGACGGGCTCCGCTACTGTCATCTTATCAAGATAATTGCTGGATATGTGTGCAATCCATTGAAAACAAATAGGACTTTCCGCTCAGATTGCAAAAAGATGAACTGATAGATCCCTCGCTTTATTCCACATTGTGCAAGATTGTCCCAGATTTAAGCAGGCCACACTGGATGGCGTCTACATACATAGAATTTAAAGTACCTGGATTTTCCCCCAAATGAACTTTGTGAGTTTATCTTTAGCAGACACTTTTCTGGGTTGATGCCACTTCTGCTTGGAGAAATCCGGAGCCTTAATATTAAACGAGTGGAGCCACAGACTCCCACTTCAGTTTTAAGGAGAGGTGCTCTAGGGGAGATGGATTCTGTAAGTACGGATAATTATTTTCAAATCATGTACACACTCTTCTAAATTCAGGAACTGGCTTATCTTTAATAACGCCACAATATCTACAGTAATTAGGAGCACAAACTGATCAGTCCCCAACCCCACACCCATCTCCCATAGCAGGACATCAGGAGCAAAAGGAAGAAAAGCCCCATTCTGCCAGATCGCCAAGCAGATGGGAGGTCAGTGTTTTTCTGTTCCCTCCCTATAAGAAATGACAGGAGGGGGGACGGGACACAAAAATCTGTGTTCCTTTTGTTATCTTTTTAGAGATGCACAAGTAGCCACCTTAACTGGAAACTGCTAACCTTTAATTTATATCCACTTTATAATTATACTTTTAAAGTGGGACTTTCAACTAAAACAATGTGGTGTGTACTACTCCTGCCAACTGTTCCATTTTACAGGATACTCCATTCCGTTCTCCTCCCCTCTTGCAGCTTGGTCTTCTGTTTACTCATCCAACCATCAGCAAATGTTCCATAGCAACTGAACAGACTCAGGACTCATTTGGTGCTATTCTGGGATGTTACCTCTGTCCTTAGAGGGTTTGTTTGTTTTCAGTATTTTACATGATTTTTCTTCATATAACCCAAATAAAACAACACAATGGTCCCCACCCTGCACTCAACTCTCACCTATGGCTCCTAGAAGTTGTCAGCTTGCAACAGTAGCCACACTTCTGGAACAGCTTCAACTGGCTGGCTAAACCAGGGGAGGGTAGCCAATGGGTCTCAAACCTTTAGTGAGTTTTTTATTTCCCCTGCATGCACAAATTTGCTCCAGCAGATTGAGCAGAAAAGATTGATAGTGGGTCCAAGAGGCGGTTTCTGCATGTGCTGTAGCAGGAAGTGAAGGGCAGACAGGGCTCATCAACCTGGGAAGGTGGCTCAGTGGGATGGCACATGAAAGCTTATACCCAGAACAAACTTATTTAAACTACAGAGCCTAGGACTTGCTGATCAGAAGGTCGGTGGTTCGAATCCCCGCGACGGGGTGAGCTCCTATTGCTCGGTCCCAGCTCCTGCCAACCTAGCAGTTCGAAAGCACAAAGTGCAAGTAGATAAATAGGTACCGCTCTGGCAGGAAGGTAAACGGTGTTTCCGTGCGCTGCTCTGGTTCACCAGAAGCGGCTTAGTCATGCTGGCCACATGACCTGGAAGCTGTATGCCGGCTTCCTCGGCCAGTAAAGCGAGATGAGCGCCGCAACCCCAGAGTCGGCCACAACTGGACCTAATGGTCAGGGGTCCCTTTACCTTTAATTTTTTAATTTATTAATTTATTCCTTCTGGCAACTCCTCCAGCCAAGTTGCTGCCAAACATATTAGTCTGTTTTCTTCTGGACCATATCAGTAAGGTTGTCATCTGGGCAGCCCAGGACCTCCCCACACAATCCAGGCTTGTACCCCAGGGAGGACACCTTGGTGCTGGTAACATAGCGGTTTGACTTAAGCCCCAGAGGCGCACTCCAATGTTTCTCGAGACAGAAGGATGCCAACAGTAACAACACAAACCCAACTAACAAAATAGAACTTGCATGAGACAAAAATATAAAAACTAAACCAAACCAAGGCTGTCATGGGATGGGATGGTCACAAGAAAAAGTTGGTTACCTGGATATTTTGTGGTAAGATACAGGCAGGTAAGTGGAGAGTACCATCATAAGAAAAGGTGTGTTGCACGTGTCTTGCAAGATACACAGAACCTATAGCTGAAGCAATCAGAGGCGCAAGCAGTACCAAAAATAAAAGGAATCAAGAAAATTTTCCAATCAGATGTTACTTTCTTGAGAGACTTGCATAAGAGACAAATGTAAACTGGAGTTAAGTCACTTTGAAATTTAGGTCTGAAGTGGATGGTAATGTGTGAATGTGTTAGTTAGTAAAAGCTGATTAAATTCTGATTGGTCTGGTGAATGTGGAAGTGCATCTGACATCAAAGAGCCCAGGGTAGCAGGCTTTTAAATCCTGTTCCAGTGGGATGATTAACCACCCACATAACTAGCAAGATGACTTAAGTGTTTTCCTGCTATTTCTGGTGAAAGCTTAGCCACCCACCCACCAACTGTCCACTTTTTATACCCTGTTGTTTGCTAATTTGGCATATCATGATATCAGCCATCAAAGCCCATATTTGTTTGGTTGATTTTGGACAGGCTTTGTGGTGCTTGAAAGGAACCATTAAATGTTGTGTAGAAAATTGCATTCTGAAGTGGCATAAACAGGTGTACCAATATCATTTCTTCATGAGTGTCTGGTGTGTGTGTGTGTGTGTGTGTGTGTGTGTGTGTGTTTGAAACAAAAATATACAAACTACCAGAAATAAACTTTAGAAGCAGCACACTTTGTTGTGGTTTTAAAATAAATAAGTCTTATGCAACATTTTCTGTTTCAAAATGTTATTTTAAAAGGCTAATAATCATGTTTACCTGCATACCTGAAGGAGCATCTCCACTCCCATCGTCCAGCCCGGACACTGAGGTCCAGCTCCGATGGACTTTTGGCGGTTCCCTCACAGCGAGAAGTGAGGTTACAGGGAACCAGGCACATGGCCCTTTTGGTAGTGGCGCCCACCCCAGATGTCAAGGAAATAAACAACTATCTGACCTTTAGAAGACATCTGAAGGCAGCCCTGCTTAGGGAAGTTTTTTGTGTCTGATGTTTTATTGTGTTTTTAGTCCTCTGTTGGGATCTGCCCAAATGGGCAGGGTATTATTATTATTATTATTAATTTTTCAGAATAATGCTGGTATAAAACTCAAGATCTAAAGGTAATAATTTTAGACAAGCTGAGGGCCCTGAGATTTAAACTTGCTACCTTGAGGCCCTAGGAATTTACCCAGCGTCAAAAACCGCTGGGTAAACAGCTTAAATTTCATTCATACCCCCAAAGCACAGGCTACCCAGGATTGAAGGAGCCCCCCCCCCCCAGGACATCACAATGTTGTACAGGCTGGTGCAGCCTTCTGCTAGACCGTGCCGGTCCCTACAGCATCGGGAGATGCCGCACACCCCGGTGCAACCTCATGCCAGATGTGCTATGCCAGGCCCCACTGTGTCTCCTGACATTGAACAGGCTGGTTCAGCCTTCCACTAGCTGCAGGAAGGCCCAGTGGGGCCCACTGCAGCTGAGGGTAGGGCTTGCGGGACCTGCTGCAGTCGCGGGAAGATCCCGCAGGGCCTGGCAGGCTGTGGAATATTGAGGGAGGCCTCCTTGAAAATTGTTCGGGGGCCCTCCACCCAGGGCCGTCTTAAGCATATCCGGCGCCATGGTGCAAAGCTCTGTCTGGCGCCCCCCCCCCCCCATTTCCCAGAAGTTTTTAAAGAGAGGATGGCGCTGCCGGCGGGGCTGGAGGAGGCGGGCAGCAGCTGGAGGGCGGCTCTTCCTGCAGGGAAGAGGCGGATGCTGAACGCGGCACCTCCCGGCTCAGCTGGCTTCTTTGTGCCACGGTGGCCATGGCAGACAGAGGCTCCAGATGCGCCGCTGCTTTGGCAGAGGCGGGCGAGGGCTGCCAGCTGATGCCAGGAGGTGCCACGTCCAGCCTTCACCTCTTCCCTGGTGCCCTCCAGAACTTGGCGCCCCGTGGCACTAGCCACTATGGGTAAGACGCCCCTCCCTCGGCCACCCAGATGTTACCCCTGCTCATAAGAAGGAAGGCTGGCTACAGGTCTGCTTCCAAAACACAACACGCCTCCCCCCTCAAATGTTTAACTTCCTTTGAACTTTTGACCCTTCTATTGAGGAGGGTCTTTATAGCAAAAAAAGCAACCATTTAAAAAAAGCAACCACGAAATAACTGGGAAGTCACACTTGGCTTGAAGGCAATAGCCCTTTGCTCTCATTACTGCCAAGCATTTTATCTGTGAATCTGGAGGTTGTATATAGCCATCAGGATTCACAGCCATTGACAGACTTAACCTTCCCCCACCACCCCCACCCCGGATTCCAACTTTTAAAGTTATCTAAGCAAGTGGCCATCAACAAATCTGGCAGCCACAAATTCCATCCGTTAATTTTGTGTTGTGCAAATAAATATTTTCTTTTACATTCACTGCATTCCCAGTTATGGAACGAAGTGACATCCAGCTGCCCTACAGTTGAAATGTTCAATAGATGCCTGAAGACATTATTTTATTTACCCAGGCTTTCGGATCTTGTGTGTGGTCCTGTAGATATTCATCACTCCTGTCCTTTTATATTTTAATGTAATTTAATTGTTTTAATTGATGTCTAGTTTAGGGTTGTTTTATTGATTTATTTATTTTTTGGTGGTGCTTGCTGCCCTGTGCTCCAAAATGCAGGATGTGGGGGATATAAAAAGACTAAATACGTAAAATAAATAATGAGTGCTATAGCTGAGAGTAGCCTAGTAGACATCGCTCAGTATTTAGAATCTGCTCTGCATGCAGGTCCCATATTCCATCCCCAACATCTCCAGGTAGGTCTAGGAGAGACCTCTGCCTGAAACCCTGGAGAGCTGCTGCCGGTCAGTGTGGGCAATACTAGATGGGTCAATGGTCTGACTCAGTAGAAGGCAGCTTCCTAGGTTCCTTCCCACACCTCCCCCCTTTTCTTTTACTATAACTCCATATGTCAATGAACTAAAAGGATTTCCAAAGCAATGCTTATTTTCCTTGTAGACTTGCAACCATTACGTGAAATTGCTGCACTGTGTTTTATACGTTGCTATTTATGAAAGAATGTATTTTTTAAAAAATAAAGTAATAATATTACTAATTTTGTAATGAAAGAAAACGGATGACTGATGTCAAAAGAGAATGAACTTTCTGGACTCGGCGCAAAATTAATTCCCACTTTTGAGTTTGCTTTTTTTGCTGATATAACATAAAAGTACAATTATCCATTTACAGGTAAGAAAGAAAGGGGGAACTGGTGATTATACACATAAAAATGGAAATAATAATAAAAGGTGTTATTATTACCACAGTGGAGCTTTATGAAATGCCAAAATGATTTTATTTATTTTTTTCCAAATAGAAAGGTGAAGCTTAATTGATGGTTGAGCTTCTTTAAACAGATGCAAGGACACTTCTTAATTTTAATGTCCTCTTTCTTTTTTAATCAGGGACTGCATAAGGCTAGGGTCTTATAGTACCTGGAATTGCATATAAATTGAATATCTCTCACTGAAGCAAATGGTGTATATTTCTTCACAATATCATCTTGTTAAGCCATTTCCACAGGTACAAAAGACCCCCGTTCTTTTCTCTTTGGCATTCCAGGCTGCTGGATCCCCCTTGTGTCCTGCAGCTATCCTGTCTCCCACTGCTGCTTTGTTCCATCTCTGCCCTCCACAGCCACTTGCGGCACTTTATCACGGTACATTCCACCAGATGCACCACAGTGTCCTCTCACCAGATGTATGCCACAAATTCACCAACACTTCCTTCTTCTACAATAGCCTGCCATTCCCCTTGGCCTACCTGTCCAAACACTCCAATCATCTGGGGACAACAGTTGCCAAGTCTGCCCAGAACAGTCTTAGCTAGCTTATGCTTACTTATTCCTCATTTTCCGCCAAGCAAAGGTTCCAGTCCTGGTTGCGATGCCCAAATATGTGTGAGGAACAAGGGGAAAGTAGGCCGTGCTCCCAGTTCCGTGTTGGAAGTTTGGAAGCCTACATGTTAAAACAGCTTCCGTTTCATTTACAGAGTTACACGTTTCATGATACACAGTGCTCCCCTCAGTGGCGTAGCGTGGGGGGTGCCAGGGGTGCCAGCCGCACCGGGCGCAACATCTGGGCGGGGCACACTCGCTGCCTCCGGACTCGCCGAAGAGCCTCCGGCGCAGGCTGTAGCAGAGCCCCATGTCTCGCGGAACCGACGAGCTGTGCGCGCGCCCGGGCTGAAGGCGCCCGGCAGGCAGCGGCTCTCAGCGCTCCGCTCGCCGCGGAGGACGCGCCAGACAGCCCCTCCTCACAGCCCTGCTTCCGCCGCTGCTGCTGCAGCTGCTGGGCCATTTTGCATTTTCCTCGCCTCTCTGCCCGCCTCCTCCTCCGGGCAAGCGGCGTGGTTTGGGCGGCAGCGCCAGCGGCAACTCGCCTCAGATTGGCAGGTTAGGGGGGGCGCAAATTACTTGCCTTGCCCCGGGTTAGGGGGCGCAAATTACTTGCCTTGCCCCGGGTGCTGACAACTCACGCTACGCCGCTGGCTCCCCTTCAGCCTTTAAACACCAACTTGTATGGCTTTAAAAGAGGGTTAGACAAATTCACCTTGCCAGCAAAGGTCCGTATAGGTAAAGCTATGGTTTTCCCAGTAGTGATGTATGGAAGTGAGAGCTGGACCATAAAGAAGGCTGATCACCGAAGAATTGATGCTTTTGAATTATGGTGCTGGAGGAGACTCTGGAGAGTCCCATGGACTGCAAGAAGATCAAACCTCTCCATTCTGAAGGAAATCAGCCCTGAGTGCTCACTGGAAGGACAGATCGTGAAGCTGAGGCTCCAATACTTTGGCCACCTCACGAGAAGAGAAGACTCCCTGGAAAAGACCCTGATGTTGGGAAAGATTGAGGGCACAAGAAGAAGGGGACGACAGAGGACAAGTTGGTTGGACAGTGTTCTTGAAGCTACCAGCATGAGTTTGACCAAACTGCGGGAGGCAGTGGAAGACAGGAGTGCTTGGCGTGCTCTGGTCCATGGGGTCACGAAGAGTCGGACATGACTAAACGACTAAACAACAACAAGACAAATTCATGGAGGAGAAGGCTATCAATGGCTAATAGTCATGACGGTTATGCTCTGCCCCCACTTTTGGAGGCAATACAACTCTGAATACCAGTTGTTGAAAACTACAGAAAGGGGAGAAACCTGATGTGCTCAAGATTTTCTTGTTAGCTTCCCATAGTCATCTGTGAGAACAGAGGCCTGGAACTGAACGGGTCACTGGCCTGATCCAGTTAAGTTCTTCTTGTTTTACATCTGTGTGCTTCCTTAATGAAATCAAGACAACACGTAGAAAGTAAAAGTACTATTTATCCGCCTTTTGAGTTTCAGTATTTCCCAGCCTCTTGGATTAGATCTCAGAAAGGATTGTTTGCAGAAAAGGTCTTTATTTTAATAGGTGCTGAGCATCAGAACCAGTTGGAAGAGTTGCTAAGGACAGGGCTTTCCGCCAAATCCTCTGGTTTAAAATAGTTTATTATGCCCCAGCAACCCTGATATGGATTACGACAGAAGGTGGGAAGGGGAATGGAAGTTATCACTTTGGATTTCATGAGAAGGACCGGGCCAGTTTGTGTGGTGCTAACAAAGAAACATTCCATAATCCCTTATACTTTTCAACAGAACTCCCTTTTAAGCCAAATATACAGCACATTGCTATTATATCTCTCCATGTTCCATTCACATACTTCTCATAATTTGCCCTAATGCCGAGAATCCAAGGAATCAATTTTATTTTCCTATATTTTTGTTCCCTGAGAACAATCTATTTTCAGAACCTGATTCCCAAGAGCTAAAACAAGAAGCCAAGCTAAGAGGAGCAAATTCTCAGGCTGGCAGTGGTGGTGGTACATGTATTGGGTGCAGATCATTTGCTCCACCATGGGCAGGAGCAGGGGTCAGCATCTGCTGAGGCCACCGCCACTAAGAGAAAGGACACTACCTATCCCAGGAGCCACCAACATTTGTTAGCCTCTGGGTGCATCTGAATTTTTGAGTGAGTGTTGTGAACTCTACCAGGGCAGAACCAGGCCTTGGCTGAGTTGTAAGAGGACAACCCCAGAACACCTCCGTTTGTGTTGGATGTCCTGCAGCTGTCAGGGGGTGGGGGTGTCAGGTGAAAAGGAGTAATTTGACTGGGTGCCTGTTCCCAGCAGGGAGCACATGGCCGCAGTCAAACTGAGCAGAATTGAACTGAATTCAATCCTGCAGGTTGCAGGGGTCTGCTTTTGCCAGAGTGTTCCCTTGAGGAAAGGCACTGGGGAATCAGAACCCAGCAGGATTGGACCCCCAGCTTACCAGTTCAACATTCAATCCTGGTAGCAGCAGGGCTTTGCTTAGTGTTCCTTACTGTAAAGAGTTCTGACAAGACCTCTGTTGCCCTCACAAAGGTACAATTCTCAGAGCGGTTTAATAGCCAATCCCTCTTCTAAGGGAACGCTGGGAATTGTAGATCTGTGAGTGGGACAAGGGTTCTCCTAGCAACTCTCAGCACTCTCAATAAACTACACTTCCCAGGATTCTCTGGGGGAAGTTATGACTGTTTAAAGTGGTACGACGCGGCCTTTAAATGTGTGGAGCAAATGAGGCCTTACTGTACAAAGGCAAGAGATATCTTTGTTGCGCCACCTATTCCCCCCCCCCTTTGGTGTCTCCCAGCACCCTCTTGTTCCCCTCTTCCCCGCTGGTTGTCCATGAGGGAATGGGACCCTCTGGCTGAAAAAGGTTCCTGACCCCTGTTTTAGACAAATAACAGTTACTACCTTTCCATGGCCTTTGTCTCCATTCAAGAACTCAACCCCACTAACCACCACTTCATGGCAAGGAGCGCAAAAGTATTCTCCTGAGCAATATCATTGCAAATGAATTAGAACCATGCATTTAATAAAAGCGACCTGTTTTCTTAATTGAACCTAGGACTGTATGATATCTCCACCCCTCCGCCCTTTCTGACAGCTGCCGACTTTTCAGGCTTAAAATAAACAAGCACTCAATGAACTCAAACCCTTTTCGGTTCTTTTGTAAACCAAACGGCACAATCTCAAAATTAATACTAAATTGAATTAGGTTTTCAAAGTTTGCTTACATTTTAGAAAATAAAATATTTCACGAGAATAAATAAAGCACAGATGTACAGGTCACAGGGATTGGGGCGGGGGCGGCGCATGCTCATTCGTGTTCCTGTGTGCTGATAGATAGGGATTGCTCATATGAAACTAACCTAGCGCTTATTGGAAAATTAAGCCCCTTCATTTGAATCACAGCTCCTGTTTCAGAGTGGGGAGGTAAAGCTTCAAGGTAATATTGAAAACGTATCTTTTGCATCAAAAGATTTAGCTGTGAGAGCCAAAGAAACAAAAAACATATTCTTAAAATATCTGCCCTGTGTGCTGGGAGATGGAAAAAGTCTACTGCAGTTAGCTTTAGCACTAAGGTCATTCAGCTTGATTTGGATATCTGTTGGCAGATATATTCACAACGCCTTCTATATTTCATTTAGGTTTTGAATAAATAAAGCAATCTGCACATTATTAAGAGGTTCAAAAGGGGCTGTGGCCACTTCTCTCTCTTTTTTAAGTCAATTGTCAGGAGCTGCTGGATCTGTGAACAGTGCCACTATGTGGTAAACCTCCAAATTGCAGACGGTAACTTGGGTCCAGGACTGACTCCACCTGCACAAGCTTGTCATTGGACCCTGTGGACAGGAATTGCTTTGTGTTCCAGCTGAGCTTTACTTGAGCAACAAGATCTCCCTGAGCTCTGCTGTGTACCTGTATTCTTTGGTCTTGTCTCCTGGTTCATCCTCCAGTCCTGACTTTTGCATGTAGGCCAGTCTGAGATACCCTTCATAATTCTTCCCATGTAAAGGATGCAAAATGTAGAAAAATGCTTACCTAATGGAAAGAGTGCATGGGTACATGAAAATGAGGCATGCAATGCCACCCTAGGCAAATGTATCCAGAATCATATCCTAAAACCCAGGTTGGAGAACCTCAGGCCCATGAAGCTCATCCCAGACCACCTTTCCCATGCCTTGCTCCATACCTCAAATGTTTTTGCCTGGCTGGAATAGGTCCCTGAACTCTGAAAATGTGTCTCGCCTACCATAGAAATTAAATTTAAATAAATTGTGTAGCTTAAGGCAGTACAGTGGTACCTCGGGTTAAGTACTTAATTCGTTCCGGAGGTCAGTACTTAACCTGAAACTGTTCTTAACCTGAAGCACCACTTTAGCTAATGGGGCCTCCCGCTGTCGCCGCGCCGCTGGAGCACAATTTCTGTTCTCATCCTGAAGCAAAGTTCTTAACCTGAAGCACTATTTCTGGGTTAGCAGAGTCTGTAACCTGAAGAGTATGTAACCTGAAGCGTATGTAACCCGAGGTACCACTGTACTTCAGGTAAGCTGACAAATCATCCCAAGCTTTAATGGTCAACATCACCAGCACTGTGGTGTTACCAGTATCCATGTAGAATTCGAATAGGATTCTACTAGGAGGAGGAGGAGGAGGAGGAGGAGGAGGAGGAAGAAGAAGAAGAAGAAGAAGAAGAAGAAGAAGAAGAAGAAGAAGAAGAGGAGGAGGAAGAATAGTAGTAGTAGTAGTAGTAGTAGTAGTAGTTTGGATTTGATATCCCACTTTTCACTCCCTTTAAGGAGTCTCAAAGCGGCTAACATTCTCCTTTTCCCCTCCTCCCCCACAACAAACACTCTGTGAGATGAGTGAGGCTGAGAGATTTCAAAGAAGTGTTACTAGCCCAAGGTCACCCAGCAGCTGCATGTGGAGGAGCGGAGATGCGAACCCGGTTCCCCAGATTACGAGACTACCGCTCTTAACCACTACACCACACTGGCTCTCCAGTGTGAATAGCAGAGTTGGAGGCTATGGAGTTATAGTATGCTAGAAAGCAGAAAAGAGAGCTCAGAAGACAATAAGGAGAACGTCAGTAAGATGGCTTGGGAATGCTGCTCTTAGAAATAATAATATGTGGTCTGGGGAGAAGACTGGGAAAGGTTGTGGAGGAAAGGTGTCAAGTTCACTGCATGTACGGTGTCTAGATGGTATACTTAACTCCTGTAAAATTAGCAAAGATATATCATAATGGTGAAAGCTGGAAATGTAAAGAAAAAGAGGGTACCTTTTATCATATGTGGTGGACCTGCCCCAAGGTGAAAGATTTCTGGGAGAAGATTTATAATGAATTGAAAAAAATGTTGAAATATACATTTACTAAGAAACCAGAAGCCTTTCTTCTTGGAATAATAGGTCTGGAATTGCCCAAGAAATATGTTAGATAGTTTTTGTATGCCACAACTGCAGCTAGAATTTTGTTAGCTAAGAATTGGAAAACACAATAATAATAATAATAATAATAATAATAATATATTTTTTATTTATACCCCACCCTCCCCAGCCAAGGCCGGGAAGTCCCAACAGTGGAGGAATGGCAGATGAAGATGATGGACTTTTCGGAGCTAGCTGACCTGACTGTAAGAGTCCACGACCAGAAGGAGGAGGAGGACCAGAAGGAATGGATGAAATTTAAAGACTATTTAGTTAAATATGCTAAAATAACTTAATTGGAAAAACTTGCAAATACCTGATAGGCTTAGGATTTAAATATGTGATGTTAGAGAATAATATGTTTAAAGTTAAAATGAAAAGGAAAAAAAAGTTAAGTGATTAAGTTAACTTTTATGAAAAATTTGGTTTTGGAAAACTGTTACAGTGATATACACTGTAACTCAGCCAGGGGGATGCGAGGAAGTCATTTAACAATGTTACTAAAATTGGAGTAAGTACAGCTAAGATTTATGTTTGTTTGTTTGTTTAAAATTCTGGAAAATCAATTAAAAAAATTGGGGGGGAAATATATATATAATAGGTCTGGGGAACCTCAGGTCTGGGGTATGTGTGCCTGTGGCTCTCTAAATCTCTCAGTCTGGCCCTCCAAAATCTCCTAAGGCCACACCCTTTATTAGCCTTGCTTCCCACCCAAAGTGTTTTTGCCTGGCTTGAATGTTCCTTGAACTCTGATAATGCTCTTGCATGGTTGCTAGACATGCAAATAGATCTGAGAAGAGGGTTTGGAGTTGTATAATGGCTGCTAGTGCCAGAAAGGCACTGATTCCTCCCTAGAGCAAGGGGGGAGTAGTGATATGACTCCGTACATTCCCTAGCAGAAATGTACATTGGGCAGTCCATCCCCTTTTATGCTTAAAGAGCAGACCCTACCCTTATCTGGTCCGCTCCCCTGGCTCCACCTCCCCAGTCACGATTGGTTATTTGAACTGAGGTTTGGCAGGAACCTCAAGGTTCGTGACTTGGGGAGGTGGTCCAGGATCGGTCTGCCAGGAATCATATAGGAACAGGGGTGCTGCATGCGGGCACGCAAAGGGTGCCCTCTGTTTGATGTGGAGAGCAGTCATTGTAAGCAATGGTTGCAAATGTTCTAAACTCAGATGCAATGAATAATAACAGTGACTTTGCATTTGGGTTTTTCTGTGCTACGTTTCTGGGGTGTGACTTTAATTCAGCAAGACTATGGGCTATCCCTCACCATCTGAGCTGATTCCCCCCCCCCCGAGTACAAATAAACTAATTCACACTACTTATGAAGTAGTAGCAGACCATTGCCTGCGGACGGTAGAGGTAATGCATTTTCTTTTTTTGTGTTGTGATGTGATTTTTTCTTTTTAACCAGTGATGTTGGGTGCGCAAACAAGAGAGTAAATAAAGAGAGTTGTGTTAATTTCAAGCTCCATTAGGAACAGGATAACAAATCAATTTGAATCAAATGGGGAAAAGGGCAAAATTGGTTGGGCACTTTTTTATATAAAGACTTCGAAAAACGCATTAGGGAGAAAGAGTGTGGGAAAATTATCAGCCATCATTTGACTCCCTTTTTTTTTTTTTTTTTTGGTAGTGTAAGCAGAGCTTGAGGTGGAGCCACACTGCTCTCTTTCTTTCAGATCAAAACCCATTTTCTGGTATGCTCAAGCCCTTGCTTACCCTAACCCTCCCACATCAGTTATTTGTCCCGTCAGGGGTAGGAAACATGATGCTCTCCAGATGTTGTGGGACTACAACTTCCATCAGCCCCAGCAAGTGTGGGAAATGGATGATAGGAGCTGTAGTTTAACAAGTTCTGGAGGCCACTATATTGTGTCCCTTTCCCCCCTAAGGGAGAAGACCTTTTCAAGGGTGCTCCACCAGTTGTGGAGTGCTCTGATAAGAAGCTTACGAAATATAGGATGCTGCTGCTCACTGAATCAAGACCACTGCCCTATCCACCTTAGTAGTGTCTACACTGATTGGCAGCAGCTCTCTGAGATATCAGGCAGGGGTCTCTCCTAGCATTACATGAAGATTCCAGGGACTGAACCTGGAGCTTTCTGCATGCAAAGCAGATATTCTGCCACTGAGCTACATCACTTCTGCTTAGAGAGACTCACCGGGTGCCTATGCTAGCATCTCTTTGACATCAGGCGAACATCGGAGACTTCCGGGTTAGTGCCTCCGGCAATGGCGGATTTCCTCTGACTGGGAGGAATCTGCTCCGTGGAAATCAGGGTCTGGACCGCCACGGCGAGGCGGAGACCCATTAAAAACCACAGGTGGGAGAAGCCTGTGGATGTGGGATTCGGCTGGCACCTTTTGCGCCTCCCCTACTTGCGGGGAAACCCGGTTTCGGGGTTCCAGAGCAACGTGGGGTGAGTGGCGCGGTGCTTTGAATCGACTGCTTCTTTCACGGAGTGAAGCCGCATTGCTGTTGCCGGAGAGCACTGACTTTTTCCTGTGTACAATTGGATTTTAAACAACTACCCGTGAGTAGAACGGAAAATTGGGTCTTTAAACATCGTAATTTGGCATTGAAACGGGAAGGTTTCAAACAGGAAGTCCACCTTCCCCTTTTGTAAATAGATTGAAGCAAAGACGTTGCAAATTAAAGCCTGGAAAGCCTTTTGTAAAGGATTAAATCTCCATCGGTTAAAACTACTAAACCCCCCTTGGAAGCAGGAGAAGAGGGGGGAAATTTTAGACTGCCTAAGCCTGCAGGAGAGAGAGTGAAGGAAGATAAATTACCACCTTCTTGAACCTGGGAACGGGCTGTCAGTAAGATCGACTTTTTGGGAAAGTTCATTGACTGTGAATAACGTATGTTGACAGATAGCTAAATAAGAGAAATATATTGTTTCCATTGTTTCCTTTTGCACTTGAAAAGGAGCAAAGGTAACTGAAAATTGATCTAACTTTTTGCTGGATCTGTGTTTAAAAGGACGGATACAAATAGAAATTGTTTCCTCTAGAGGGAGTTTTTGAAACTGTTGCAGGAGTGGAGCTGTAGAGATTAAAGACCGTGAGAAACAGATTGAGCTTGGACAAGAATGTTGACAGAAGAAGCCCTAGTGATTGCATTTTGCAAGACAAGTGCTTTATTGGAACAGCTTCATAAGAAGACGGATGTGATGATTACTAAAATTGACAATATGGGACAAAAAATGACTGAGTTGGGACTAAAAGTGAATACCTATACAGAAATAACTCAGGATTTGATTCAGGAATCTGTTTTGACATTGCAAGCTGTGGAGAAGACGAAGGAGAAAGTTGTTGTTGAACCTCAAGTAATTCAAGTGGATAGAGCCTCGGCCTTACAGAGGCAATTTGATGAACATAAGCTGTTGCCCTTTACGATTGAATCCAGAGAAAGCCAGATTTGGAGGGATGGAGTCCCGCTTGGATTGGAGAAGGAAAGTTGGATAGATCCCCTTATGCAGGTTTGGGACCTGCATTTGGGTCAGGGGGAGATTGGAGTTGTGGGGGCCCTTAGCTTTGGAGGGACTTTGAAACACGCTTTGAAATATCGTTTGGACTTTAGTTCTGACTATGGAGAATGGGCTGACCTGTCGAGAAGGAATAATGACATTGTTAGGTTGGAGTCTCCCCGAGATCTACTCCTCACTGCCAAAGGAAGGAAACTAAGAACAAGATCAGCAGAAGACAAAGTGAAGCACATGTATAGATATGAAGAAGACCCGCAGAAGGGACATGGAAAAGAGTTAAGAGCCTCGGATAGAAGATCACCAGGTTGATGGACCA
Source organism: Podarcis liolepis (assembly GCF_965112155.1). Taxonomy (NCBI): domain Eukaryota; kingdom Metazoa; phylum Chordata; class Lepidosauria; order Squamata; family Lacertidae; genus Podarcis; species Podarcis liolepis. Next base: position 20,319,746 of record NC_139570.1, on the reverse strand, counting down.
TATGGAATTGATAGAAAGGACTGACAGAATCCAAGTCCAGGGAGAAGAGATGGTGGAAGAAGATTGGAAAAAAGTTTTAAAAATTTATTTAGAGAAATATTGTTAAATTAATGAGTGTTAGAAAAATTGTTGGAATGAAATTATACAGCTTTAGTAGAAATGTTATAAGGAGTTAAGTATATATAAGTTTTGGGTTTTAATGGTAAGATAAGGTTAAAATAAATTAAGACAATTAAATGACAGAAAATAGTGAAAGATGGAAAGAATTTGCTGAAATAATTAATAACTAGAATACAAAGGAGGGAGGTATGAGGAGGTTGATGAAACAAGTTAATGAAAGATAAAGATATGGAAATATTGGAGGTGTTTTTAAATTGTTTTTGCTTTTGTTTTTGTTCGGATGTATTGTGGGTTTTTTGGTCTTTTTTTCTTTTCTTTATTTTTTTCTCTTTTTATACGTACTGTAATGTTTTGATTTGTATTATTTACTTTTGCTTTTGCTTTTTTACTTTGTTTTGTAATTCTTAAACTCTTAATAAATATTATTTTTTTAAAAAAAGACATCAGGCGAACATCTTTAAAATCTTTCAAAGAGTTCTTTTTTTTAGTCCTTCTGTTTGATGAAGGCTGGTTGGCTTTGACTTGTTTGGTTTTAGGTCATATGTGCTAAATTATTTTGTTGTGGTTAGCATTGGTTTTGTTGTTTTGGACGGTTTTTTATTTTAGCACTGAACCCATTTGTGTTGTTGTCAGGGCCAGCCCAATATATTGAGGTACCTGAGGTGAAGGGCAAGATGGTGCTGCTCCCCCTAACTTAACTACCAGTTGAATCATGTTGCAACACATGATGGGATACTATCCTCTATTACACCTGAAGCAATGGGCTAATTAGAAGGGGAGGCTAGTACAGACCATGTAGCAACAGAATGAAATGGCCAAGGAGCTCAGGAGGAACAGTTAAGGGTTGCTCTGGGCTGTCACCAACAGGACCTGCCACCTGAGGCAGTTGCCTCTCTCAGCCTAATGGTAGAGCCACCTGTCCCTGTGGCACAATAAACTTTCCCTTTCACTGAGTGTGCTATCTCTTGCTCCTAAAAAGAACTCTGAGAGCCCAGATGGATGTGATAAGCCCCATATAGTGCTTGTAAATACCCTCTTACAGCAAATGGCAGCTCCCCAAATGGTGGTGGTGGTGGGGAAGGGAAAATATGCAACAGTACAACAGTACAAAGGGACGTGGGTGGCGCTGTGGGTTAAACCACAGAGCCTAGGACTTGCCGATCAGAAGGTCAGCAGTTTGAATCCCCGCAATGGGGTGAGCTCCTGTTGCTTGGCCCCTGCTCCTGCCAACCTAGCAGTTCGAAAGCACATCAAAGTGCAAGTAGATAAATAGGTACCGCTCCGGTGGGAAGGTAAACGGTGTTTCCATGCACTGCTCTGGTTTGCCAGAAGCGGCTTAGCCATGCTGGCCACATGACCCGGAAGCTGTCTGTGGACAAACGCCAGCTCCCTCGGCCAGTAAAGCGAGATGAGCACTGCAACCCCAGAGTCGGCCACGACTGGACCTAATGATCAGGGGTCCCTTTACCTTTACCTTTACTTTACAACAGTACAAGGTTAAAAACATGCCCTCCATTTTCATGGCCTCATGAACCAGGGGAACCCAGCAGCTATTTAATAAAAGGAGGAAAGAATAAAATTGCAGGAGATCCTATAACAGATCTGGTTTAGTCTTGAGCCTTGAGAACCCAACAGCCTGAAGGATTTCCACCATAGTTGTGACGTGGGAAATAGGTTGCCATATGTCCTCTTTTTTCAGGACTCATGCTCTTTTTCATGGTTATGTAAAATGAGAGTCATCATAGTGATCCATAGTTAAAAGTAGAATGTGTCGGCAAATGTGTCGTCTTTTTTGCTCTTCAAAATATGGCAACCCTGGGTGGAGTTGCCCAGATTTACAACAGTGAAATAATTTACCATTTGCCTCCCTTTAATCATCAGAGAAGGAGGTCCAGAAGAGCGGTCAATGATTTATTTATTTTTTAAAAAAAACAATACATATGTATGCACACACACATTCAAATTTTTATGGGGGGGGGGACAAATTTTGGAAGGGCAGATTACCCACCCTGCTATGAGTCTCAGAATCTGACACCTAACTTTACACTACCTTATTGCAGGTCTGGCCTTATGACCAGACACCACTCATTAGCCTCAAGCACTGGTTCTCAATTAGGGGTGCAGGGACCCTTGGGGGGGGTCTGTGGAATGCACCCAGAGGATCCACGGCCCCATCCCTTGCCTCCCCCCAACTATTTTTTTTGTCATTTTTGCATGGTGATATCACAAATTTTTGGTTTTTTTAGTACAGTGGTATCTCGGGTTTCATACACTTCAGGTTTCATACGCTTCAGGTTACAGACTCCGCTAACCCAGAAATAGTACCTCGGGTTAAGATCTTTGCTTTAGGATGAGAAAATAAATCGTGCTCCAGTGGTGCGGCGCCAGCAGGAGGCCCCATTAGCTTAAGTGGTGCTTCAGGTTAAGAACAGTTTCAGGTTAAGAACAGACTTCCGGAACGAATTAAGTACTTAACCCAAGGTACCACTGTATACCTAAAATCCTTTGCTTATTATTTTGTTCAAAAAAATTGCTTTGCTTTGCTGAGGCAGTTACCTTAGAGTTATCAACATTTTCAAAAGTAGGGAGTCCTTGGCTTAGCTTTTGAAAAATAGGGGGTCCTCAGTAATTAGTTGATTGGGAACTACTGGCCTAAAGAGTTATATAGATGGGCCACAGCTTTTTTAAGGATCTAATCTTAGAATATATAAATCCTCACTACTCCCAACTGAGAGGAGAGGTTCTTTTGGTGATGTCTGTGGTTGTATCCTCCTTCCCCTGCATGTCACTGCTAAGTCCTCATTAGCAGGTGAAATGAACTGGAAAGAATGCTACAGTTAAAGAAGAAGAGTAATAAGTGTGTGGAGGAGTGGCAGCGAACCAAAACAGGAGGTTAATTTATGACACTCGGTTTTTCTGTCCTAAAATTATTCTCTGGGTTGTCCTAGTTAAGCATCTTCTGGCTGTCTTAAGAGTTCAAGGATGGGAAAGGCTTCGATGGGACATGCTAGCCTCAGAAATACATGTTATGTATTTTAAAGAACATAAGAAGAGCTCTGCTGGGTCAGGCCAAAGTGGCAAGAAGCATCCTGTTTCTAGAAGTGGCCAATCAGGTGCATGTGGGAATCCAGGTACAAACAGGAACTGAACACAGCAACACTCTTCCCATTTGCAATTCCCAGCAACCGGTTGCCAGAGGCATAACACCTCCAGCAGTGGAGGTAGAACATGAGTTTGCCATCCAAGTTGGTGGACATCACCAGAACAGCCACCTAGGTGCCACATGGCAGGGCTGGCACCAACACCTGGCAGCTATGGGCAGTTACCAGTGCCCTGGCACGGCTCATTGATGATGCCTGCCATACTACCATTAATTTCCTTTTCCTTTTCTGGCACTCCAAGTAGAGCCAAGCAGATAGATCTAGTCACCCTTCTAATTTCTGACAATGCTCTGAACTAGCTTTTCTCTAGACTGTTGGGCAGAATTAAAAGGATAGCTTTACCCATCTACCCAATATGGAGTCTTGCCAGGTAAGCCTACCTGATTTTTTTATTTTTTACTGTTTTATTACATGGTTATGGCAACCCACCCAGAGAACTTTGTTGATTAGTAAAGAAATAATATCCCCTCTCATTTGGGCAACTGGAAAGGTGGGTGAGATAACAAGTATGCTCCTAGGCTCAGCTCACTACAAAGAGCATGTTGTTGTTTCTAGGTATTCAGTATGGTGCGGGCTAAGTACTAGCTCCTCTCAGAGTCAGTGTGCAAGAAAACATCACCTTCTGCAGTGGAATAGAAATGAATTCACTCCACCAGCAGGTCCACATGGCGTAAAAGAAATATAAAGCATGAAATAGACAAGAAAATGAACACACAGGTGTGAAGAAAATGCTCGTGTTAAAATTAGGTTAGATAAATTTGAACAAACAGGTTCCTTTTCCACCTCCTACTTTGTCTATTTTCCTTCATCTCTTCTTTTTTATCCTTAGTAAAACTTCGTATGATTTGGCTGTTGGAGGTCTGAAGTGTGTTTATGCCAAACTTGAGGATTCTTGTGGTCTCCCACGTGCCTAGCCACTGGGAACATACTACCTGAGTGAAAGAGTGAGAATTTATGGGGGAAAGAGCAGGATGCAGTGAGCCCCAGGGTGAGGAAGGAAGATGAATGCTAGCCCTGCCGTTCCTGATAAATTGAGAAGGATTTGGCTGACGATGCTCTGTCTCAGAGTCGCTTTGGAAGCAATTGCTTTGGTCTCTCAGACTTCACCTCACCTGGAGGTCATAGGGGTTAATAAAGGGTGTAGTGGCAGTATTACTGGATAGTTTAGGTCACAACTGGCCTACATTACAAAGCAGTTGTGCAAGGAAGGGCATAAACAAGCTCTCTTTGCCTCCCCCTTCCATTGCAAACATAATGTACAACAAGGACCTTGACTGAACCAGTCAATTGTCTTAAGGTTTAGGGCTTACGGAACTCATTATCAATCTCCTATCGCAAGCTCATTATGAATAATAAATAAATTGACAATGCACACAAGCCCCACCACACACACACACACACACTATTTAACAATCCCGGCCATCCATTTAATATATCACTTTTCTACTTCAAAGGGTCAATAATCACATTTTCTTAACAGGGAAATACAGCAGCTTTCTCTGAAGAGCAGAGCAATCAGATTGCTTTATCCATGTGTCATTCCTGTAGCAAAGTGTTTAAGGAACATAAATTGACTGAGAAACTACTTACTTCACTGAAATGCTTTTGCTGGGCGTCGGAGCGGGGGGAGCGAAACAAAATCAGATAAAGAAAAACAATGCTTTAATCTGAATGATTTCAGAATCAATTACATTCATCAGAATAAAAGAAAAGCTTTCAAATAGGCTTCCATGCTTTCTTAATAACAACACAAATAATCTCTAAAAGGTCTGAAAATTTTCCATGCCATCTTGATACAATCAAATGGAAGACCCGTTTAGCCTAATGAGCATTATGATTAAATCATTCACTCACAGATCAAAGGAGATTTTAATTATGCAAACCAGTTGTTCAGACGCATAAAATGTTCCATTAAGCTTCACAATTAATACATCCAGATTTAGGAGTAGTTTAGTCTGTGTGGGTTTCCTTCGCCACCCCTCTCGTTTTTTAAAAAATGATTGTTACCATTTGAAAAGTTTCCTTGAATAATATTGATTGGGAGGAAAACTATTTTGAAGTTACAAAAGTAACAAGCAACCAAAAAGATTTTATTGCCGTTTCTATTTTGTTCAGTTGGTACTAAAAAGCATTTTGTCTCCAGATGTTCATTACTGTGTGTGTGTGTGTGTGCGCGGGCGCGGGCGGGCGCCCACTTTTCTGTAGGGGAAATTCCATGACTATGTCTATAACAAGTTGCTGTAAAATTCTCTGTATAGGAAAGAAGAGTGAAAGCAGAAACACTTTGAGGGATAGAAGGACCAGCCTATTGACATCCCATGACAGTTTTGCATGCGCTCCAACATGAACATTCATCCTAGCGGTTTTTGTGGATTAAAAAAATTAAAAATCTGAATGTAAATTGTGCACATTTTATACTAAGGCAGGGATGGCTGATCTGTGGCCCTCCAGGTATTGCTGCTCTCTGGCAGAGTTCTTTCCCATCAGCTGCTGGTTGTTGTAAAGTGTCTTGTGTGGGGATGTGCAGGTGTGACAATCAGGCTCACAGAACACAAGGATATGCCTTTGCCCACCCCCACCCCATCACAGGTTCATTTCAAACCATGGAGGCAACCTGTCAGGGACTGGCAGAGCCCTGCAGTCTGTCTGGCGGAGGTCTAGGACCAGGGGAGTGACCCAGGAGAGGGAAGTAGTGATTTGTGGGGTGTTATTCCACCCACAAGGCAGGGGCCAGGGGAGGAGGGAGAGTCAGGGCAGTCTGAAGTGGAGGAAGGTGTGCAGGAGGTGCTGAAGGAAGATAGGAAAGTTCAGGAGAGGAATGTGTCAGCAAATTCTCCACCTTCCCCTGCCTCACAGTCTTTAAGCCTCTTTTGTTGACCACCAGCATTATGCTTTCCATTTTAAAGTTCAGAATGGAGTAGTTGCTTTGGAAGACAATAATCAGGCACTGGAACAACATGACCAGTCCAATGAGGAATCATTGCTTCAACACTGGTGAGGTTTGCCTGTCTTCCCAAGTGATATGTAATTTTTCTTGGAGACACCCTTGGTGGAATCTTTCGAGGAGTTGGAGATGGCGTTTATAAGTGGCCCATGTTTTGCAAGCATACAGTAAAGTTGGTAGTACAATGGCTTTGTAAATGAGCATTTTGGTTTCCCTCTGAATGGGAACACACTAAAGTTCAGGAAGACCTGGTTGTTCAACAGGCCCAGTGCCAGTGGTTGGTTTAGCATTGATTATAGTCCCTGGGGCATTAAGCAGACACCCACTGGCCTGGCCCTGCCATACCGCCCTTCATCATCCTCCATGCTTCCCCCCCTCCACCCTGAGTCATTTCAGCACTTTTCACTACCACCTTTCAATGGGTAGCCACCCACCTTGTTTAGTTACCAGGTACAGACTGCCCTGGCCTATAGGATACTAAGCAGCCCAGACAGATTCTGCAGCCAAAATTTAATGACTCTCCACACATAGTAGTCATATATATAGACCAGTGAAGTTCTCAATTTGTGCTTCAGCTTCTCATCACAACTGCCCCAACACTATACAACCTTGGTTTCTCCTAATTTTGGGCCCAGTTAAAGAAACTCCATGTCATTCCTTTCTCATATCCAAAGCACCATTCCCCAAATAATGCGGTTGGTGCCCTTAAGCATCACCTTCTGGCATTACCAAATGGCACTTGATCATTTCAATATGGCCATTTCATAAGGAGCAATGTTCCGTGTCCTTACTTTAAAAAGAGAGAAGCCCTTGTCCATTGCGTCGGCATGATGGGTGGAACAACTTTTCAATAAACAGATTGTTAACCGGCCATGCTGTGTGGGCTGCTAACGAGGAAAAATTACAGTTCAGAGCAAACAAACGGCTGAAGGAGCACTGCTAAAATATTCAAGCTGTATTGGTTATTGAGTAATTTATTTCTAGCCGAAGTTTTACTCAGGAAAGCAAATCATGAGGATGGAAGGCTGCTGACACTAAATAATCTTGGAAATCGGAGGGAACAGTTGTAAGAAAACTGATTACTACTTAAGAATGATGAACATAAATCCTTCCAAACTCTCAAGGCCAGCTGTAGGCATCAGCAAATTTTTCTGCCAAAGGCAGTGCCGCCTCCATTTAAAGAAGCCCTGAAACAAACAATCACACACACACACACACACACACACACAAGCACACACATACGAATACTTTCTTTGCCACAGTTTGATCTCTGTGTTCACTGTTCAAGATGAGCGGTTCCAGGGTTCATTTGGGAGGTCCACATCAGTAAGGACCCATCCAATCAACTAGTGACTCAGCCCAAGTACCATTAGGCAGATGCTGTGGGTGGCAGTGGCAGTCCCATCACCACCATTCACCATTCAACCAGAGCCCGAGTTGACCAGGCCACAAAAGGCCCATCTAGTCCAGCATCTTGTTCTCATGGTGGCCAACCAGGTGGCCTTCAGGAAGCCCACAAACAGGACCTGAGTGCAACTGCTCAGTATTTTCTGCACTGACTAGTAGTGGCCCCTCCACAGAGGGGAAATCCCCAGCTCTACCTAGAGATGCCAGGGGTTGAATCTGGGAAGTTATGCATGCCAAAGGGATGTTCTCCCACTGAGCTATTGCCTTCCAGAACTGTCATACACCTCCTATGCCAGCTTGCTGGCTTCAGCTGTGGGAGATGCTGTTGTGTTGAATCAAGTTTAATTTGGCTGTCCAGTTGACTTTTGAAGAGAGAATAGGATACAGTGGTACCTCGGGTTAAGAACCTAATTTGTTCTAGGGGGTCCGTTCTTAACCTGAAACTGTTCTTAACCTGAGGTACCACTTTAACTAATGGGGCCTCCTGCTGCCACCACGTGATTTCTATTCTCATCCTGAAGCAAAGTTCTTAACCCGAGGTAATATTTCTGGGTTAGCGGAGTCTGTAACCTGAAGCGTCTGTAACCCGAGGTACCACTGTATTGTTCTATCCGCTCCATCATGTGTGTGCATCTATCCATTCATCGATCTAGTCTCAGCTCCACCAGGACTCCTATCTCTCAGCTGTCACTTGGCAGGAGCCAATGTAACATAATGGTTAGAGTGTTGGACTAGAATCTTGGAAACCAGGGTTCGATTCCCCCACTCAGCCCATAAGCCTCACTGGGTCACCTTGGGCCCACCCACTATCTCTTAGTTCAGGGGTGCCAACTTGAATAAAATATTGTGGGGGCCCAGGTAAGCCCCGCTCTGCATAATCAATCACATAATGCAGTGTGTGTTGACTTTGTGGAGGCCCGGTGCCCTCAAATATTTTATTGTGGGGGCCAAAGCCCCCCTGGCCCCTGAGAGGTGGCTCCAATGTCTTAGCTTAACCTACTTCATAGAAATAGAGAGGAGGGGAACCATGTACACTACCTTGAGCTCCTTGGAAGAAAAAGACGGTACAGTGGTACCTCGGGTTACAGACGCTTCAGGTTACAGACTCCGCTAACCAGAAATAGTACCTCAGGTTAAGAACTTTGCTTCAGGATGAGAACAGAAATTGTGCAGCAGCAGCAGCAGCAGCGGGAGGCCCCATTAGCTAAAGTGGTACCTCAGGTTAAGAACAGTTTCAGGTTAAGAACGGAACTCTAGAACTAATTAAGTTCTTAACCTGAGGTACCACTGTATATAAATGGGCCGTCTTGTTTTAATTGATGGAATGTAAGCTGCTCTGGGGTTAGGGACGCGGGTGGCGCTGTGGGTAAATCCTCAGTGCCTAGGACTTGCCGATCGCTGAGTCGGCGGTTCCAATCCCCACGGCGGGGTGAGCTCCCGTCGTTCGGTCCCAGCGCCTGCCAACCTAGCAGTTTGAAAGCACCCCCGGGTGCAAGTAGATAAATAGGGACGGCTTACCAGCGGGAAGGTAAACGGCGTTCCATGTGCTGCACTGGCTCGCCAGATGCAGCTTTGTCACGCTGGCCACGTGACCCGGAAGTGTCGGCAGACAGCGCTGGCTCCCGGCCTATAGAGTGAGATGAGCACACAAACCTAGAGTCTGGCAAGACTGGCCCGTACGGGCAGGGGTATCTTTACCTTTACCTTTAAGCTGCTCTGGGAGATTTTTTCACAGAAGAGCAGGGCATAAATTCTCTTAAGTCAAAATAAAAAAAATCATGGAAATGCCATTGAAGAGAAATAGATTCATAAACTGCCCCAACCCCTGAATCACTTTGTTTTGCAGATTCATTTTGCTGTTTTGTCAGCATGTTTAGTCGGGAGTAAGTTCCATTGAACTCAATGGGGTTTCAGGTTATTTGCTTATTTGGAACATCTAACCTTGTTTTAGTCTGTTAGGGCTCCAGTGTGGTGTACAGCAATTTGGCATGCCATGTGTTGTCAATCTCCACTTACCCCTTCCCAAAACAAGGAGGGAAACGAAACACAATATTGGATCTTCTTTCAAATGAAGCACATTTTGGTTTTGGGAAGTAGGGGTTCAAATCAAATTCAATTCAGCACTCATCTAAGCTATCAAGTTTGTACTTTCTGAAACTGTACGTGAACCATCTTTTGGACAGTCATCCTTTGAAACTTGCATTTATCCAACTTTTGCAACGTAGGTCTCCAGCCAAGTAATGTGTGCAGAAATGTATGCTAAGGTAGAGTGTGCATATATAAATGCATATGTTCAGTGGCGTAGCGTGGGGGGTGCAGGGGGGCCGGCCGCACCGGGCGCAACACCCGGGGGTTAGGGTTAGGGGGCGCAAATCCATGGGTTAGGGGGCACAAATTACTTGCCTTGCCCCGGGTGCTGACAACCCACGCTACGCCACTGCATATGTTAGTGAAAATAGAATATAGAAGTGTACCACATCGTGGAAAATATAAACATATGGGGAAATACTGTATGCTTTTGGAAAACGTGTATATTCGAGAAAAGTGCATACAAAAATGTGTGTATCAGAAGAAATTCACACTAAAATGCTGGTGTGTTCTCATGAGGGCATTACTTCATTGAGACTGCAATCTTATACTCACTAATCTGGGAATAAGTACAACGAGCATAAGATGACATCACAATGTTCTGTTAAGATGGCCCTTTCTGTACAGTTATGGGCACATCTCAAGGGGCTAGTTAATGCTCCTTGGTTAAGTCTAGGCTGTCTGTGCAGGTCTACTCAGAAATAGTCCCAATTCTCCATTGAATGCAACGGGACGTACTCTGAAGTGTGTCTAGAACGGCAGCTTGAGTTAAGGCACGTTTTATTCCCATTGAAATCAGTGCAACAAGTTAGCTCACGTGGAAGAACTTCCAGATTGCACAACAGCAGAAACGATTGCCTTGGGAAATGGTGGGTTATCCTTCACTACAGGTTTCTATAGGCTTGTTCACACATTTCACTCAACACTGATATGGGGCTGCCGCCAGTTGTTTGTATGAAAGATTGTTATGTACAGGTCAACTATACATGGGTGTGTGGACTGTATGCTAGTTGGATATGATGCGTGAACGACCAGATGGCCACGTTTTGGGGATGTTGTAGCATTGGTTTCCCTGCGTCAGTGGGGGTGGGGTGTGGAGGGAATGGAGCAAATGCCCTTTGAAGTTCCCTTTCCATCTCTATGAATCAGTGGTTTCATTGGGACTACTAAAGTGTGATGACTTTAGCTCCAACCAAAATTAATAACTGTTTGTCCAAAATTGGAAGGGGGAAGGAGAAACAGGCAGAACTGACTCCCCTCCCCTCAGTGGTTGGCAACCACTATCAGAATACAGTGGTACCTCGGGTTACATACGCTTTAGGTTACATACGCTTCAGGTTACAGACTCTGCTAACCCAGAAATAGTACCTCGGGTTAAGAACTTTGCTTCAGGATGGGAACAGAAATCGTGCTCCGGTGGCGCGGCAGCAGCAGGAGGCCCCATTAGCTAAAGTGGTGCTTCAAGTTAAGAACAGTTTCAGGTTAAGAACGGACCTCCGGAACGAATTAAGTACTTAACCTGAGTTACCACTGTATAATGCTCCAACAGCCCCCAGAAGACTAGTGTTTCTGCTAATTTTCCTGGATTCCAATACAAGGCTATATGTGTGCGACTGCATTTCAACAGGTTCATGTTATTTTAAAAGTTTCCTGTACCTGGGGGTCACATAACTAACCCCTTTTCTTGCCATTAACCCATAAATCATCTCCTTGCATGACCATGTCAAGGGTTTTTGTGTGTGTACACGAGGGTTTTTTTGTGTTGTTTTCTTTTAACAGATAAGCACTGTACTTAGGGAAGACGGAGAAGCTGGTTTGGCTAGAGAGAGGCTGCTGTGAATTTTTAAAAGCATTATGAAATTGACAGGGTGGTGGTAGGGAAGTGGATGGAATTGTGCTAGCTTTGCCAATTTCTTTAATTAAAATAACCTTCATTCAACTTTGTTTTCTGCATTCAACCTGTGTTGTTAATTTCTAATGGGTTAGAGAAGGGAAGACTTGGGGGAAGGAGGGCTGTTTCAGTGTCATTTGCTGCCCCCTACTGGACATAGGTGGGCAGGAAGAAGAAGAATTCTTTTTCCAGTCTGCATGGTTAAAAAAACACACACGTGCAAAGACAGTAGTGTGAACAGAAAGACCTTGTTTTAATGACCAGTTGGCAGCTTCTACCACCTGTAGAGTTGTGGGGCATTGTTTTTGAAAATGTGGGTCTCCCACATTTTGGGGGAACTTAACTTGAGCAGAAAAATGGCCATCAATAATAATTCCCACCCACATAACTTTGTTGACCAGTGATTCCATTCCATAGCAAACATCCAGCCCCTCAGTACAGCGCCCATCAATCCAACATAATCGTTCTGGAATGACCTAGGGCTGTATCCAGCAGTCACTATCCTCCAGCACAAGTTCTCCTGTTCTAGCAGATGGGTGAGTTCGTATATTGCATGGCCAAGGAATCCAAGGCAATGGCTATGCTAGTGGGAACTCGGCGCATAGCAGAATTGCACATTCGGTTGCACAGCATAGCTACTGGTAACCTGCCTCTGTGTTCTCTTGTGCAGCAACACCCCATTGCGTCTGTGGCAAAACAGTTTGCCAGAAGAACACATATACTGCTCAGTGACTTCGACTCAGTGCTACATTGGATCATACAGCCCCTAATACCACACAGTGGCGTAGCGTGGGGGTGCAGGGGGGCCCGGGCGCACCGGACGCAACATCTGGGGGGGGGTGCGCTCGCACTCGCAGCTCTCTGCCCCTACCTGCCCCTACCTTGGTTAGGGGGGGGCACATTACTTGCCTTGCCCCGGGTGCTGACAACCCACGCTACGCCACTGATACCACATATCCCATCTCTGTTTACCTAACAAAAATACCACTGATACCAACTGTAGAGGTGGAAGAGACCCCATGGGTCACCTAGTCCAACCCCCTGCAATGCAGGAATCTTTTGCCCTATGTGGGGCTCAAAACCCACATCCCTAAGGTTAAGAGTCTCATGCTATGCTGCACCTGGTGTTCTGTTTTTTCTATAGTCTTTTCATTGCTCTTTTGTTTGTGTGTTAACTATTTGTTTTCTTCATTTTTAAATTATAAATAAATAAAACTCAAAAAAAAGTGTTCGTACTTTAGAACGAGTGCTTGAGCATGCACAAAACGTGTTTCTTCTGTGCAGGCTTTTTGTGCGTGAAAAGAAAACGAATTAAATATGATGTGGCTGTAACCAACTAAATTCTACGCAGAGTCAACCCACTGAAATTGACAGACCTAAGATGTTTCTTAATTTTGGTGGATCTACTCTGAGTTGAACTAAAAATGGGTACAACTCCAAATGTTGTTGAATGTGTGCAGAATCTTTATTTATATACTTCTGATAGAAAACAACTACAAATGATGTGCAGCCAGAAAGCCTTTGAGTATTTGGATAGTATTCTCCTTTTTGAAGAGCACCATCTAACCAAGCTATAGTTCCCAGCACTCCAATTAACTACAGTTCCCAGGATTCTTTGGGGGAAAGCCTTGTGCTTTAAAAATCACTTAGATGTATAATAAGGATGCGGCCTTGATCCAGTCATGCTGTGGAGTTCAGGCACCCAAAAGCTTTAAAAGTGTGTACTGATGAATAAAATATCCAAGTAGAACCAGAGGGAAATTTCTCTCCCCTGTTCCTCCATCACTAAATCTGCATATCTTTGTACACATGAATATTTGCCTATTTGGGTTTTCTCTTTATTTATTCTCCTTTCCTCCACATTGATTCCTTAATTTTCTCGAGTGCAAACATGGATCTGTTTGTGTTTGTTTTCCTCCACATAATCATATGGAAAAGGTGCAATCCATCACACACAAGCTTGTGCTGTTACTACAGCCAACAAGCACAATATTTGCATTTTTACTTAATGCATCTGTTAAGGAATTTGCTGTATTTTTAAAAAATCTCAGTGTTGGCAGTTAATTAATCTATTAAGGAATCCATCTCTGTTTAAAACAACAACTCAATGCTATTAGCATTTCAATATCTTTTAGTTTCTCATTTTTCCCCAGTTTTGAAGTTCTGTTCTCCACATCAGTTTCATACTCTTTTAAAGCCCTTGTGAAAATTCACAAGCTGAGTCACGTGAATTTCTCCTAATGTACACAATTTTGTATGCAACCTTTTCACAGTATGCACATTTTTGGAAATCAATTTCCTCTGCCATAAAACACTTTTGTATGTTACTTGAATATATGCATTTTTATGTACACTTTACCCTGGTAAGTACATTTTGTACACATTACTTAGTTGGAGAACAGGATTGCAAAATTCAGAGAGGTGTGAATTCCAAAGGATGTCTGTGTTCCAGTTTGCATATTGCTTCAGAAAGTGTGGGTTAGGTAGGTTCACCTTTAGATGCAAAGTGAATCAAGTTTCTCTCCATCTCTGGTTGGCAGTTCACTCAGTTTTTGCAGTTAAATATTTCATCCAAGTTTGGTCCTTTTTTCTTTAGAGGAAAGAGTGAACTAATGTGAGGACTCCTCCAGATGACCTGCTTATTGAACCTTCATCCTGCATTGCTGGCATAAAGCTTATGTATAGGTTAGACTATGTCCAGTTTTCAACAGTCATTTGTTCTGATTTGTTGTCAGGAAGGTTAAATGACAATGAACATTCATCCTGCATTCACCCTGATTTGCTTGCATGTTGATTATACATCGTTACATTAATCATTCATTCATCCTACATCTAACTACAGTAGTACCTCGGGTTAAGTACTTAATTCGTTCCAGAGGTCAGTTCTTAACCTGAAACTGTTCTTAACCTGAAGCACCACTTTAGCTAATGGGGCTTCCTCCTGCTGCTGCACCGCCGGAGCACAATTTCTGTTCTCATCCTGAAGCAAAGTTCTTAACCTGAAGCACTATTTCTGGGTTAGCGGAGTCTGTAACCTGAAGCGTCTGTAACCTGAAGCGTATGTAACCCGAGGTACCACTGTACAAGAATGCAAGGATTTGTTTGTGAATGGATTTGTTGCACGGGGTTACAAAGCACTTTAATCAATTGCAAAATAGTGGCAGCCTGGAGGCATTAGATATTTTATAAATAACTTGCTCCAAAATGCCAGCCCGAAGCTAAGGAAGGATCTGAAATCATCTGTACCCAAATTTCTCCGTAGGTTTTAGAATTTTGAATTAACAGGTCTTGTTTTCAAAGCAGGACCGATGCACTAGAAATCCCATATCGTCATATTTTTACGGTATGCTGTTGGTATGGCATGGTATGGTATGCATCCATATTGTCATTGTTCATGTGTGCGTCGATTTAAAAACCCCACAGCTCTTTATTTATATCTTTTTTTAAAAAAATAGTTAAAATCACAACACAATAGAACCCCACATCAGAATAAATAGAGGCAACTAAAAAATAAAACAGCAGCAGAGTGGATCAAACAATTAAACCCTTAAAATGCCCAAGCAAACAATATAGATAAGAATGCCATCACAGTCTGCAATGTGCTCAAACCGTCTTGCCCTAGTGAGCAACCTTGCCGCCAATTTCTGCACCAGCTAAAGTTTCTGAACCATCTTGAGGCTGAGCATTCCATAGACAGGATGCTACCCTCTCCACTACTGCTACCAGTGTGGAGAGCCAGTGTGGTGTAGTGGTTAAGAGTGGTAGACTCGTAATCTGGGGAACTGGGTTCGCGTCCCCGCTCCTCCACATGCAGCTGCTGGGTGACCTTGGGCTAGTCACACTTCTCTGAAGTCTCTCAGCCCCACTCACCTCACAGAGTGTTTGTTGTGGGGGAGGAAGGGAAAGGAGAATGTTAACCGCTTTGAGACTCCTTCGGGTAGTGATAAAGCGGGATATCAAATCCAAACTCTTCTTCTTCTACCTAATGCGCTTCATTCAATCATACACCACATGGCATTGCAATTATTTTTGCATGGTTTTCTCCTCATGTGCAGGCAAACGTGTACATCTTGGAAAGGACTTCAGTGGCAGAGCTCAAGCTTTGAATGCAGAAAGTCCTAGGTTCACTCCACGCCGCCACCCCCACAGCATCTCCAGCCAGGGCTAGAAGGGACCCTTATTTAAAACCTTGACAAGCTTCTGCAGACCAATGGTAGCTGGTGCTGCTTAGGACTGCTGGGGTAGAATTCAGGAAGGGCAACACAAACCCTTTCCAACCCCCCCCCCAAGCCATTTGATCAGCCAGTTGTTTTAATGATACTTCATATATTTTGGATGGCGTTTTATGTTTTATTGCTGTACTCCACCCTGATTTTTCAGGATATGGTATATAGAAAACAATTTTGCAAATAAATAAACAGTAGTTGGGCAGGTGGAGCGACTACCATGAAAAGGAAAGTAATTCTAGTTTCAAAAAGCATGGGGGAAATGCAGAGAATACTTTACTAAACAGTGCCCTAAAATACATACCTGGACTTGTTTCTATTAATGTCTGCAGGAGACTTTGTGGATATTTAAGTTATAATTAGAAAAATCTTAATGATTATATTCATAAAGGAAACAGTTTATAAGAAGTAAATAAGGAGGCCAGATACAGGATAAAGGAAGTATTTTATTTGGTTGTTTGTATTGTATGTTATGGGACACGGGTGGCACTGTGGGTTAAACCACAGAACAACCTAGGACTTGTTGATCAGAAGGTCAGTGGTTCAAATCCCCGCGACGGGGTGAGCTCCCGTTGCTCGGTCCCTGCTCCTGCCAACCTAGCAGTTCGAAAGCATGTCAAAGTGCAAGTAGATAAATGGGAAGGTAAACGGCATTTCCGTGCGCTGCTCTGGTTTGCCAGAAGCAGCTTAGTCATGCTGGCCACATGACCCGGAAGCTGTACGCCGGCTCCCTCAGCCAATAAAGCGAGATGACCGCCGCAACCCCAGAGTTGGTCACGACTGGACCTAATGGTCAGGGGTCCCTTTACCTTTACCTTTACCTTTATTGTATGTTATGCTCACTGTATGTTATGTTCACATTTAATGAGGGTAGATTTGTGTATTGGGGGTGGAGGGTTTGTGTTATGTTGTAAATAAAATTCCAATAAAATTAAAATTAATAATGATAGTGGTGGTGGAAACTAATTCTAGTTTTGTCCTCTCTGCTGAGCTCTGCAAGGGCAACGCTGGAGCTAAGGAGAAGGATTCTGGCAACTGGCAGTGATACCTTCTGGACTGGTTGTAAGAAAGAAGGTATACAGCTGGGCTGGGTAGCCGGCTGGGGGCAGACAGAGATTGGTGGGACTGTGCCCTGAACTGAGTCTGGGAGCTTTTGCCTTCAAGGCACCTGCTCTACTACTTCAGACCTTCCCTTAATTCCCAGTGAACACCATGGAACTTGCACTTTGTGCAAAGGTGTGTGTGTGTTTAAGCTTGCTTAGGAGCAAGGCTGCAAGATCCCGAAATGCTTTTTCTTTTTATTCATTGAATGAAAAAAGCCTGTAGGGCTGTGGGCTTTCAAGCCTCAACACTTCCTCCACGGATGCTTGCGCCTACATACCACTGCTAGTTGTTAAATAGCTGAACCCAACAGATCTACGGGTGTTTTATTTATATTGTGTATTGCCTGCCTATAGGCTGCACTTTATCACACTGACGGCTCGATCTATCACCCTCCACCTGGAGCTATAACAGGAGCGTGCTCGGATCAACAAGTCCTTGCTTCAGAGTAACTGAACTGTAAATTGTCCTTGACCAGGCAGATAAACAAAAAACAACCTTCCTTGTTAATCTGCCCGAGACCAACAGCTGACTGTCTTTCATCCACCAAGGAAGGATGGGGGTGGCAATAGGGTTTAATATGTCTCATCCTTCACACAACACCGCTCTCCTCAAGTTCCAAAGCTTCTTCACATGACCATCTGGATGCAGGATAGCTGGCTTCAATGTGAGGACGGGGGATGACTCATGTCCATTTTGTCTTTCCAGCTGCTTCCACCTTTGGCGGTCATGTGCATCCAGTCAGCCTCCAGGCACAGGAACCAGCTCTTTGGGCCTACCACTGGAAACAGTCAAAAGTCCTTTGTGTCCCCAAATGCTGACCGCTTTACTTGACTACGGTATACAAGGGAATTTAGAAAAAGAAAAATGAACTGCGATAACAGATGAGTGGTGTGAGGCGAACATTGGCTCTCTGTATGCTCATCTGCTTGCTTAGATCTGCAGCCTCGTCATGGAATGACGGCCAACTATTTTAAAAAAAATATAATTTAGATGCCCCTTTGTATCATAGAGTTTTTATGTTAGCCCATTTAAATGCATTCCCCTCATTTGTACTGTCTGGAAGGTTCCCAGAAATACCCTTCCAGAATAGACTTTGCTCTTGTGGTATGCATAAAACAGATACAATACACCATATGATTTGTGGACTGCCTTCTCTTCAGATAGACCTACTGGTGACTCCTTTGAAGCTTAAGAGTATCTACTTGCAAAGAGTCGTAATCCATGATATACCCTATGAAAGATGATATACCCCAAACTACTGAGATTGTTTCAGGATATTTAGCCAATATTTTAAAAGTCAAATTTAAAACTACTTTCTTGGGCTCCATGATCACTGCAGATGGTGACAGCAGTCACAAAATTAAAAGACGCCTGCTTCTTGGGAGAAAAGCAATGACAAACCTAGACAGCATCTTAAAAAGCAGAAACATCACCTTGCCAACAAAGGTCCGTATAGTTAAAGCTATGGTTTTCCCAATAGTGATGTATGGAAGTGAGAGCTGGACCATAAAGAAGGCTGATCGCTTCGTTTGGCTGCTGGCTGGGCTTTCTGCCTTTGGGCCTTTGGCTCGGAGGGGCTCTACTCTGTGTGTGTGTGTGTGTGTGTGTGTGTGTGTGTGCGCGCGCACGCATGTGCATGTGTGTGTATGAGAGAGAGTGAGAGTGAATGTGTCACTTAAGCTGATAGCAGGAATGCTGTAGCTTCACACACTTACCTTCACACAATGTGTAATTAACTTGGGGAATTTTTTTACTGCAGGATGTGGTGAGGTCAGTACTTTAGATTTACAAGGGTGTTAAGTTGTGGGCGAACATATCAGATGACACAGCGATTCTTCAAACAGCTCTTGTTTATTCAGGCCAGAAAAGAACTGAACTGAAGAGTTCAGTCAGCCTGCTTATATAGAGCTCCAGAACAATGTAACTGTAGCAACTTTCTAAAACTATCCAATCACTGAACGTCACTTTCAATCCTTCATTTGCATACAAACTATCCAGTCACTGAACGTCACTTTCGATCCTTCATTTGCATAACTATCTACAGTATCCCCCTGCTGGCCCAGGGTGAGAACTTCAGTACATAACAAAGGGGATCTGAGAGATGAATGGGAGATACGGTTTGTCAGTATTAATAGACAGCTAAATAGAAACTTAACCCCAAAAGTTAGGACCAACATTCAAATCCTGACTGGGTAACTTTGCTCACTAGTAACATTGAACCATGAGGACGAGATGGTTGGACAGTGTTCTTGAAGCTACCAGCATGATGCAGGAAGCAGTGGAAGACAGGAGTGCATGGGACAGGTGAGGCTGCTGATCCCTTATTTTGGCTGTTGATCCCTTATTTTTGAGGTTGCTGATCCCTTATTTTCAAATCTGAAAGTTGACAGCTATGGACAGACAAGGCACCTAAATCAGTGCTAAGCAGGAGTGAACTGTTGCTGGTGGAGAGTACTTTAATTTTGAAGGTATCTTGCCCCAAAGCCAGCATTCCTCCCTGACTCCAGCAAAAATGCTGACACGTCCCCCTTACTATATGTAACCATTTCCCCCAAAGTACTATCAGTCACATTTCATTACCTTTTCATCACCTGGTGCTTTGATGCAACCTGACTTGACAGACACAGTTGCACCGTCAGCTACAAAATTTGACTAAATAGGTTGACTTCCCCAAGAAACGGTTATTACATTTTGCCTTGTCTCAAGGAAAGAATTATTGTTTTATTTCATCAAAACTTTGCCAGAGGTCTATATGTGTCAAAACCAGCTTTCAAAGTTTGGTTACGCCAACCTTCTCAAGCTGGTGCCCTCTAATATGCTATTTGGCTTCAACTCTCATCATCTATAACTGTTGGACACTCTGGCTGGTGTCCAGCAATTTCTGCAGGGCAGGCAACCCTATTGGGAAATGCTGGTTACATTATCATAATTGTTTAATAATAATAATCGCATTTATACCCCACCCATCCTCCAAAGAGCTCAAGGTGCTATACGTGGCTTCCTCCTCCATATCATTTCTCCATAGCAACCTTGTGAGGTAAGTTAGGTTGAAAGACAGTGTGACTGGCCTACTGCCCTGATAATCCCAGGTCTCACACCCTAACCACAGCACCACATTGGCATGAACTATATGTGGACTGAACACAGAAAAAAAGAGGACTTGGTTGTGCTCTCTGGTCCAAGATGAGATTCAGATTTGAGGAGACCTTCTCCTAAGTTGGTGGGCCTTTAGTAATGTCAGTGAGAAGTGGCTATTTTATTCCTCACAATGTTGTGACACAAAGTCGCTTCAGGGCATTGTGGGAAATGTAAACGGTTGTTTGCTGATGCCACCACCAGGTAGATAGACAGGTCGTGTCCAGCACAGATGAGCTTTGCCAGGACGCTGAGGCTCTACTCACAGGTGCCAGATCCTGCTGGAAGGTGTATCCCATCCTGACCTCAAGGCATTCAGCTGATTTTTCTTCTTCTTATACAGTGGTACCTTGGGTTAAGTACTTAATTCGTTCCGGAGGTCCGTTCTTAACCTGAAACGGTTCTTAACCTGAAGCACCACTTTAGCTTATGGGGCCTCCTACTGCTGCCGCGCCGCCAGAGCACGATTTCTGTTCTCATCCTGAAGCAAAGTTCTTAACCCGAGGTAATATTTATGGGTTAGCGGAGTCTGTAACCTGAAGTGTATGTAACCTGAAGCGTATGTAACCCGAGGTAGCACTGTAATGGGTTGTAAGTTTCAGTTTCCAAGTGCCAACCCATTTGAGAGAACCACTGTGGAGCCGAGGTGGACAATAGGAGGCCATTTTCCCTCCAGCAACATTGAAGGCCAAGCTTCAGAAAAGGGGTTTTGTGGTAACACAGCCTGAAAAACAGAACTTTCAGAAGATGGTGCTGTATTACATTAATCTCATGGCACTGGTGTAAATTATATCATTTGTGTAAATCCTTATTTGTGTACTGTACTGCTGTTTGATCGTTTTGCTATTACAGTGTTTAACTCCATATAAACCCCTTTTAAAATAAAGAAATACTGTGATAATATTTTGGCGCTTCCTAGAAAACTTTTGATCAACTTTTGTGAGCGCAAGTAGAAATGTTCTTTCTCGTCATGTCACTTTTGGAAGATATTTTTTCCCTTGGAAAGAGAAAGGAAAGGATTCATGAAAAAAAAGACTTTGTAGAAATTCATTGAAGTAAAGAAAGAAAGAAAGAAAGAAAGTGATATGCAAGGACCATGATAAGGATAAACACCCTTTGCATTTACATGAAAAATTTGTAAGGTCCTTGGTCAACAGCTTTTGTATATATTCAAATGTACACCAGCTTGCTTTGGATAGCTGGAGCTGACAGAATGATTAATTGTACTGTATTACTCATTGCCATCTGGCAGATTAATAGAATTATCAGAGCTCAAGTTCATCTTTAAACACCATGATGGCATTTGTATTAAAGGTATCAACTTCCATTTTTCATCTGTTGCAAATGGGCATGGGGACACCTCCCTCTGGGGTGGGTGGAGGGGTAAAGTGAGGTTGTGCCCAATTTCCGGAAGACGGTCCTTTTAGTGGAAGGTGCCCTGTATTTGAAGTGCTGTCCAAGTCTGGCTTCAAGATAAAAGAGCCTTAGGGAGGGAGAGCTACAGAACCCTTGATGTTGCCCATCAAAGATTAACACCTAGATAGCAGATATTCTTATTGTTTAATTGTAGTTTTAGGATTTCTAAGCTACTTCAGTCTACAAATACAGAATTATGTAAATTATGGAACGTTGCACAATATAACTTACATGTGGATTATGCAGGTCACATGATTTTGCTACGGCAGACAGCGAGAAAAGTATCATAGCTTTTTGCAGAAGGAGCGCTGCAGCAGAGCAGAAACAGGGTTGCATGCAATGAATAGAGTGGAACACAAAATGATTTTTCCTGACACCCCTACTTTTGCCGTATGACATTCAGGGTGGCACACAAATTAGATAGATAGCAAGTCAGGGCACATTCTCCGTTGTGAAGAGGTTTTTGACATTTTACTTAAAATAACATTTAATGCAAGAGTTTTCCAGTGACTGTCCAAGACATTTTGAATCCTGAGGCAGTGCCTGTCTTCATCTGTTTCCACTGCTACCACTCCTTTATGGTGCCACTCAAGGGGGTCATTTAACCCCTGGTGCACTGCAGGACTGGTCCTGGGATATTTGTTCTGCAGCCTGCACATATCCCTGTCATTCCCTCCACCCACACTTCCCAGAGAGTGTACTTTCTTTTATAGTGCAAGGAACAGGAGTGTGTATTCTGTGTCTGCTCTGCCACATTAATTCATGTTTTATATACTTCTTACAAGGTGATCATCGTTGTATGCTGAAAAGGCACACTAGTCTTGATGCACTTACACACACACACACACACACACCACCATGCTGACCTTTCCTCCTCTTTGGGGAAATGTATCTTCTTTACGTCCTGACCTTTATGTGTTTCTTCAAGATGGGACTTTTTTATTTTCCCAAAAATATATAATGGCTGAGAATTGATGCAAAACATTAAAACTTGTCAGATGCTCTGGCCTCAGCTCTGTGCATTTCTCAAGGAACTCCAGAGGAGCCATAAAACTGTAATGGTCTCACAAAAGGTGACCCAGAGGATGTATCCCTTCCTTAAAAGTCACCCCCATTTTAATATCACTGATCATTCCGTTCCTCCACTGGAAGAATGGAAGCCCTGGGCTTTAGTCTTAGTGATTTTGAATGTCAATCTCTTTTTAAAAATTATTTTCAGTTTAAGATATTGGAATCACACTAATTAGCTATGTAAAATAGCACATTTTTCATTTCAACTCGTATTGCTTGCATGCAGCATTGTTTTCCTTTTGCTGCAGTTTGTCTGCTGCCCAAAATGTCCTTATTTGTCCTACTGCCACTGTGGGGAAAAATTACATAACTTAAGTAATTGCATAACTTGCATGGCTACATTATCATTACATTGTTCCACCTCATTCATTTCAATGCAAAGGAAAGGCAATGGAACTATGGGGCAGGAACTGGGAAGAGAGACAGCACATAATCAATTATGTAATGTTTGTAGACTGAAAGCAACAACCATAGCAAATACCAATTGTGTATTTGCTGGATTGATTTCCAGACATGGGATAAATAAACACCCGCAATTTCCACTCCCATTTTGCTTTACATCAGAATTCCCCAAGATCCCTACTGGTGAGCTAAAGATGAAACTACTTGAGTTTGGGTTGGATCTAAACTCAAGTAGTTTCATCCAGATCTCATTGAAATCAGAAGGATTTAACTTTAAGTTAAGTAACTAAGTTTACACATTTATTTCAATGGGATCTAAGTGCAGCTAATTTATAGGTTATGGCGAGGGGAGAGAATTTGGATCAGTTCACATTTAAAGGCAGTCCTACTTATTCTGCACTTCCTGAAACAATACACAAACCAAAACACAGCCATGCTTCAAAATTTGCACTTCTTGTAATTTTTCAATGCAATTCTCCACCTAAGTACTGTGTATAAAAATGCATATGCTAAAGTGTGCATAACAATACATATATTTGTGAAAATAATATTCTGAAATGCATTATTTTTTAGCAGAAATGGCATTGCAAAAATGTGGATTGATGAAAGTTTCATCTAGGGGAAATACACTGATGACTCTTCAAGAACATCATCATCATCATCATCATCATCATTATTATCGCAAAATGATATTGAATACAGAGAAATGAACTTTACATTGGAAAAGTGGGAAACTGGAACAAACAAGAATCAATAGATTTGTGCATTCCTATTCACAGTGGGCAGCAATATCCCTATTAACAGAGCACAGGGAAGCAGTTGAGCTGGGCGGGGCGGCGGTGACCAACGGATACGTAGCGTTGTTAAAGAGGGGAAATGGTTAAGAAACCCAGTTTCCTGATGTGCTGGAAGAAGCAATGCACTTGGAATGTCAGTGACAAAGCCATTCTCTGCTTAATTGACAGTGGTCTTTTTGACTATCGCTCTATTTTACTGTGCTTTTCAAAAGTGACAGTAGTGACATATGGTGGGTAGTCTACTTTTAAAAGTAGACATCGTTGTACTTCAGTTTTAAGTATAGATGGTGCTAGTTTATACCACTGCCATCATTCTATGGAATCGGTGCCAAGAATTCCATCACCCCGCAAGGTGACCGCTGTGATAGCAATGTGACATTAGGTTTGCAGAGCAGCAAGTGCCCTAGTAAAAATGGTTGGTTGTTGTACTATTAGGAAATGTGGAGAGGGCTGTAGCTCACTAGTAAAGAGCATCTGTTCTGCATGCAGAGGGTTCCAGGTGCAACCTTTAGTGTCTCTCGGTAGGACTGAGAATGTCCCCCTGCTTGAAACCATTAAGCATCGCTGCCCATCGCTATAGATGATGCTGAGCTAGATAGAACAATGGCCTGATTCGGTATAAGGCAGGAGCCAAATATGACATTGCAAAATTCTAAGGCACTGTTATGTACTGAGTTGAATAGGATCCAAAATACAGCAGGCTGATTGGTCCTAGAACAATAGGATTCAGAATGCAGCAGTCTGATTAGTCCTAGAACAATAGGATCCAGAATGCAGCAGTCTGATTGGTCCACAGGAGCCACCCAATCCAGCTTCAGGTGGAAGTGAATCCAAACCTTATTGGCCTACAGGAGAATCCTGGAATTAGCCAATCACGTGGGGCCCATTGTGTAAATAATGTATATGAAGCAGACATTCTGGGGGAACTTCCATTCCTCCTCACCACTATGAGCTGAATAAAGAGCATGAAATATACTCGGCTCCGAGTATATTTCAGGCACGAATGTTGAACTGCAAGCCTGCAGGTGTGATCTAGCCTGCCAGCCCCTTGACCTAATTTTCTGATGGTGTGGGGCAGCTATAGTGTGCTGGAAATCGGGAAGTCATTCCCATAATGCCTCTGGGCTGGGTGGAAGGGTTTCAGTCTAAGGATTTAAGCTTTCATTTTGAAAGTTTCTATGCCTGACTGTGTTGTTTGTTTTTTAGTACTGTTTTTTATATGTTTCATATTTTTTGTAAGTGGTATTGAATGTGAATTATCATAGAAAAGTGGGATATAAATGTCAAAACAGATAAAAAATAACAATGGTACAGTGAGCATATGTATACCCATTCTATCATCTCACAGATGGAAAGGAATGGGTTGGGTGAGCTTGTCGTTTAGCCGAGAAGTATGTGTTACTTTTAATTTCTATAAAATGTCAATAGACAGGTTTGATGGTTCTTCAGGAAGAGGTAATTTTCCAGTCAAATGCATATGCATTATTAACTTGTATAACTGTACGATGCTATTGAAGGCAGAAAAATCTATATGGTACTTAAAGTGAGAGTATTGAATGAGACTTGGAAAAGCCAATTCAGCATTCATATAGCTGATCATAGGATGATTATAGCTAACAATATCTGTTTTGTTGTTAATTAGTTGCACTTGATAAGGCAATGCTAAGTGGCTTTATTGCATTAAGTTATGAAGAAAATCAAAATCTCAATAACGCTTTTTAGTGTGATAAATCTAGTAAAAGGGTGTTTTTTAAAAAAGCCTTAAACAGAACCTAAATATATTGCTTATTATAGAACTTTAGTAAAACAGTAGGGAGTGCCTTTTTGTCACAAAAGAGCCTGCTATTCCTTCCTGCAGATTTAACGAGGGGACATCTCCCCAGGTGTTCCAACTAGGTTCTAAGACATAGCCCAGAAAATTCTTTCCTAAACTGAGCTGGGAATATTTGAGAAAGAATCAGGCAAGCTATGGGAATGTGGCTTGAATGCTACTTTACTTTGGCAACTTCTACATAGTTCAACATATGAGTAATAACTTAAGCTGAGTTGGCAGACCAATGCCCTCCAGATGTTGTTGGCCAATGGCCAGAGACGATGGGAACTGGAGACCAGCAGTACTTGGAGGGCACAACACTCATTACCCTTGACTCACTGTGATTTTCCAGTAGAAACTAGTGGTTTTGGTGGGTTAGAAATGCTTACCTCAGTATACACTTTGATTTTGTGAACATTTACTTTTTAAAATGGCATTTGGTGTTATGGGTTTCTTTGGATAGTACATTTTCAGTGATGTCCCCTTCCAAAAGTACAGCTTACTCCTTCCTGGAATAGTCACATGGGTGATCGGACAGAATCGGGGATAATGTGGTGAATGAGATAATTGATTGCCATGAAGATCAAGTTTGACTGTGTCACGATGTCAGTGAGGGCAAGTGACAATAACAGAGTGAAAACAATGCAAATGAATTGTTGACCATTATCAGAAGGAGTGCCAAAAACAGACAGCAAATGAAAGCGATTTGCACAAGAGCAAGTGAAGGCAATGGAAACAAATATGCCACCATTTTCACAAGGAAAGCCAAGAATCGTCAAAAAGATAGGCTTTTTTTTTTAACCTACTGAATACATTGGTGGGAAACTGGGCGAAGTTTCGGCTCAGCTCTTTGTAATAATTATATTTGTAGTTTTGGTAGTCTCAAGAATGGTTGAAAGATCTTTTTTCATTTTTCAATTTCAAAAAGAAAATAGGATCATATTCTGATTTAGGTCCTTATGATCTGTTGTCCCCCAACTTCATTGCTATATAAGATGATGGAGGAGATGATTTATTGCCGGCTGTCATTCTTTCTGGAGAAGAACAATCTTCTTCCTCCATATTAAAGTGGCTTTCAGGCAAATCGATCATCCATAGATCACGCTGTAAGACTGTCTGCTGATGTTAATAAAGCATTCTGTAATAAGGACTTTTTATGTGTTGTATTTATAGACAGTAGGGAAAAAACTCGAACATACTTTAGTTTTAACTGATGGCCTCTGAAAAATAAAGCTTGAAGTAGTTAGATCATTGTGACTCAGAATTTTACAGCATTGAGTGTATAATACTCTAGTTAAGGACAAGAATATGCACCCAATGTTGGCAGTTGTACTGTGGTTAGCAAATGCTAGTATAATACTGAATGCTCAACAGACAGGCAGAAACTGAAGGTCTTTGCCCTGATCCAAACTTCTTGAATATGCTGGCTGGTTGGTCCTACAAATATGCAGAGTGAGATGACTACCTTAGGTGGTAGATGCTTGGGGGTTTAGAAAGTGAAATGTTAAGAGGACAAAGCTGTGTGTTCTACTCAGTCTGCCCTCCACCCTCAACTCAGCTTGCTGTTGTTGGATGGAAGATGCTTGTTCCATCATCAATATTTGGGAAAGGACTGTAGCTCAGTGATAGAGCATCTGCTTTGCATGAAGGTCCCAGGTTTCATCCCCGGCATCTCAACAGGCTGGGAGACTATCGTGCTTGAATTCCTGGAGATATGCTGCCAGTCAGTGCAGATAAACTAGAAGGACCAATGGCCTGATTCAGTATAAGGCCTCTTCCTAAACTAGATTAGAGTCAGCTGCTACTCCAATATTTGGGAGGGAGGGGGATGCCATTGTACCCTTCATCTCAAGCAACCATTCTAGAATGAAGGAGCAGGTCTGCCTGCAAAATAAATCCCCATTGAAATGAGTGGGGATGGTCATACAACTGAGAAAGCGCCAGTCCCAAGTTCTAAAGCAGGAGTAGGGGAACTTTGGCCCTCCAGATGTTGCTAAACTGCAACTCCCATCAGGGCCAGCAAGCATGGCCAATGGCTGGATATGAATGTTCAGCAACATCTCGAGGGCCAAATGTTCCCACCCCTGGTCTAAAGTTACTTTCCTGGTATCTTGATTGTAAAAGGTTACAGGGTCAACTGCAGGATTTCTCTAATACCTTGGAAACTGCTGGCAAGCTGGTCCAAATGATATATTATGTCAAATGCATTTCTGCTCCCTCCTACTCTTGACAGTTTGCAACTGTGAAAACTGAACCCATTTAAAACTAGGGCTGCATGCAATCCATATATTTAAAGGACATGGCATCTGCCGAAGAATCTTAGGAGCTATACTTTACCCCTTATAAAGCTACAATTCCAAGCACCCTTAAGCAATGGTTTTCAGGTTTATTTGGGGGAAATTGTGTGCTTCAAATGTATGTTGTGTACTAGGGCCTGGTGATATCTGGTTTTCAATTGTGATATATCACCAGCTAAACATCATGATATACCAATGTATCAATCACAAAATCTGAAATAAGGATGGAGCTATATCGAGGCATTGGCTGGCTTCACGGATTTCCCCCACATTGGTTTTTTTGCATAGTGCGCGCGCGCGCGCACACACACACACACGATTCACTATATACTGTGAGGTCAAAAATTATGAAACTGATATCACAATATGGACTTCAAACCAGTTTTGGATGATATACAGTGGTACCTTGGGTTAAGTACTTAATTCGTTCCGGAGGTCCGTACTTAACCTGGAACTGTTCTTAACCTGAAGCACCACTTTAGCTAATGGAGCCTCCCGCTGCCGCCGCGCCACCGGAGCACGATTTCTGTTCTCATCCTGAAGCAAAGTTCTTAACCTGAAGCACTGTTTCTGGGTTAGTGGAGTCTGTAACCTGAAGCGTATGTAACCTGAAGCATATGTAACCCGAGGTACCACTGTATTGATATATTGTCCAGCCCTAGTGTGTACGCAGACCTCAACAAACACGTTGTATGAAAGTGCTTTGTGACTCCTTAAAGAGACAAAGTGGATAATACCTCTTCTCACTGAAGGACTGGGGGTGTGCCAATATCATATGCTCTCCCCATTCCAGTTTAAAATGCCAAACTTGAAAGAAAAAACAAAACAAAAACAACCTATCACAGCAAGGGAAAAGCCCCGTCCCAGGAATGTTATTTTCTACTTGCAGAAAGTTTTTAAGTGGGAGTATTCAGAAAAGTGACTTCCCCATTGGTATTTGAAGTGGTACAGTCTATTCCAGGAGCTCATCCTGTTGCATGTGTGAATCGTTCACACACTTGAGTTGGATACTTAAAACTGCAATTACGAAGTGTTGAATATACATACATGTGAACCAGTCTCTCTCTCTCTCTCTCTCTCTCTCTCTCTCTCTCTCTCTCTCTCTCTGTGTGTGTGTGTGTGTGTGTGTGTGTGTATCCTGGATTTGGAACAATTCACCTACCCTGTATGTATAAATTTCAATTCAGGCAGTTGGGCTGTTAGATTACTTATCAGGTTTCAGTGCTGAGTTATTTGACGTTCTGATGGCACTGAATTAGATTGCTAAAGTGCAACCTTTACAATCTGTCACTTTTCCAGATCTTTTAAGTGCCATTGATATCATCCTGGAAATTTCAATCACCAAAGAGGGTCTGGCTTTGGAAATTATTGATGTCCCTAATATGGTAATATGTCACAGCAACAATGACATTTTTGTATAGATCTCAGCTTGTGCGGGTATTAAAGGAAATGAAATGGGAGATAAAGCAGTCAAGAAAGCTTCCCAAAATAATTCAAAAGATCTAAATACTTCAAAGATTAGAACACACACACACATCAGTTGAACAACAATGTGAGATGCTGCTAAGTGAAATAAAATATGTGAAGGTTAAAAAGGGTAAAGAGGTTGCATTATAGTGCTAAAGGACTTCAAGACTTGCAGTGCAAGCCTATGCATGCCTACTCAGAAGTAAAACCTGTGGAGTTCAATGGGATTTACTTGCACAATTGTAGACATGTTCTCAATTTCCTTATATTGATAGATACATACGTTTCCTTAATGACTGTAGAAAGTGCACCAATTGTTAACGTGGCAAGAAAAGTTGGGCTCAGTAATCATGGGTAGGCAGACTAAGGTCCAGTGGCCGGATGCGGTCCAATTGCCTTCTCAATCCAGCCCTCGGACAGTCTGGGAATTGGAGTGTTTTTACATTAGTAGAATGTGTCCTTTTATTTAAAATGCATCTCTGGGTTATTTGTGGGACATAGGAATTTGATCTTCTTTTTTCAAAATATTCTCCAGCCCCCCACAAGGTCTGAGGGACAGTGGACTGGCCCTCTCCTGAAAAAGTTTGCTGACCCCTGGCTCATTTGGTAGAGCATGAGACTCTTAGGGTTGTGAGTTTGAGCCTCATGTTGGGCAAAAGATCCCTGCATTGCAGGGGGGTTGGACAAAATGACCCTCATGGTCCCTTCCAACTATAAAAGTCTGTGATTCTGTGAAAATATTTTGTCTGTTGTTAAATGCTCTGAATACTGTTTGTAAGATTGATTAAATGCAACTAGTCTGTAATTTACACACAGAGACACACAAACACACATGCAAAAAACCAGGTAACACAGCAGTCATAAAATAGGTGCAATGGTCTGCAATATAATGAAAATTTAATAGAAAACTTTAAAATGGAAGAAGTCCTGTCTAACAGAACAGTAGCAATCATGCAAGTTGTTATCTAGCATCTAATCCAACATATTGTTGTGGGTTTGCAAGGGGCAAGGATCCCTTAAAATTCCTGGGTGCGAGGTTCTCCCCATATTTTCTGAAATTAGTAAATATGGGGTTTGAAGTCAAGGCAGCTTCCTCAGGAGCTAGGCTTCTTTAGAGGGGTGATAGTAGAGTCACTATCCTGACAAAAGGTGAGGCATTCAGCATCGGTCAAGAAAGGGGGAGGCTGCCAGGATTACAGGGGGCAAGATGTCACCACAGTAAAAAAAAACGTGCTTTTTGCATGAGGCTTTTGAAATGGAGGTTTCCAGGGTGACAGAGGGGATGCTGGAAGCAGAAGGGGAAGAATTGTTTTCTGCAGCTGGAAGTGGGCAGAACTCCATGCATGCTGGCTGGGAGAGGCTGCTCTGAGAGGCTGGGGGCCGTGGCTGGCTGCTGTTTTGGACCCAAGCTTTTGAAGCTACAATAGGACTAGCAGGAGACACTCTTGGGGTGTCATGTTCTGTGCCCCCTCTGTGGAAGGTTTTAGGTGTAAATGTGTGTGAACAAACCACGTTTCTAAGACACAGCAAACTCCACTGTGCCTTGATTTTGCAGTGGAAACACAACTCTGGGTGAGTGCCTGGAATCTTGTGCAGATTGAGGTGGTGTTTAACAACACTAAAGGCAAATTCTTCTCTCTCCCTAAATGACACAATCCATACATAAAAGAGAGATATCAGCAGGCATGGGGAGGAACCCCAAGATTTGCAGAAGGACAAATCATACCAAGAGGGGAAATTAGGGTGGGACAAGGGTATTGGAAGAAGCAAAAACAGTTCCATGAGGAATGAGGATGCTCAGGCTATTGCAAGAGCTGGTGGTAGTGATCTCAAAACCTGGTAGTATGAAATGGAGCATCACGGAAAAAAGCACGGCTGACTGGCACCCTGAACAGGAGCACTTTTTATTTACTCTCTCACTCACTTGTATAAGACAATTATAAACTGCTCTGCACTGTAGGGAATCCCTGAGCAGTGTACGTAAATAAAATAGAACAGAAAACCAATCATAAAACAGTGTTAAAAATGATTTTAAAAGCCCAGCAAGGATTAAAAACTGCAGACATAAAACAGACCAATTTGGGAAGGCACTTCACACTGCAGCATTTTGCTAGAGGTCCCACTTGACAAATAATATTTTTTAAAAATTCTATGAGATGCAAAATATATGCAGAGATTTGAAACAAATTAACACCCAGTGCACCTCCAGTTTAGGAGAAGTGAGTCCATGTTGCAGATTTTTCAGCTTGCTTTATTAATTTGAGTGTTTGTTCTACACACTTCTACCTGCTTTTCCACTTTCCACGTTCAAAGCAACTTGATTTTTTAATTACCACCCCAACCCACAATTTAATACAATGTATTTCAAAGCTGGTAAACCAATAAAAACAGAGGCATAACAAAAGGAAGCAGAAATGATAACAAAAGACATCCACATGATTTAAGGGAAAAGGCAGGTGTGTGGTTTTTTTAAAAAAAGAAAATTAAAAGTGTGGGTGCCAGACAGAACACTTTGAAACGGGGCACAATCAGTGAGAAGACCCTGTCAGAGACTATGATATGGATATGAATAAATGAGTAGGATTTGTACTGGAGAATATGGTCCTTCAGATACTCAGGTTATAAGCCATTTCTGTATTGATTTCTGATCTTTCTTTCGGAAATGCAAAATTTTGTCTTACTGTTCCATTACTGACTTTCTCAGAACATAAGTAGAAGCTTCCGGACCAAGCTAGTGGCCCATCTAGGCTAACATCGTGTTCTTACAATGCCCAACCAGATGTTTATGGGCTATAGAGATTTATTGAGTTTTCAGGATAATGAATGTAAGCTTCAAAAGTTCAACGAAATACAAAACTTAGTGGGTAACTGGTTCCAATATCATCAATTAAACAAAATCTATAAAAAGGATTTAAAGAATAGATTTACAGAGCAAAAGTCAAACTTTGAAGTAGGTTTATGTGAATACGATGAGAAATTAATTTCTAAAATGTATAAATTGCTGATGGCATGGGAAACAAAGGATGAAATGGTTTGGTTTGGGAGGAGGAAAGGAAGGAAGGAAGAATAACATTTAGTAGCATGATTTTAACTTGTTAGAAGAGCAGACATGCAATGAAAATACCTACTAAACAGGCTTTCTTTTCCCACAAAAAATATTTTGATACCCCCTAGCGGCATAGCTTGAAACAGGCCAGAAGAGGGGAAATAATAAATTGGTAAAAGTGCCATTTGCAGATGTGTTTTATTAATCTCCATTGATCAATAATTTATAGAAATGACTCTTTTTTTCTATTAACTTTAAAATATTATTGGTTTTGGTGGGGGGAGACTCAAACACCAAGGAAAGTGTTTGCCGCTACATAAGGTAAAGGTAAAGGGACCCCTGACCATTAGGTCCAGTCGTGACCGACTTTGGGGTTGCGGCGCTCATCTCGCTTCATTGACCGAGGGAGCCGGCGTACAGCTTCCAGGTCATGTGGCCAGCATGACTAAGCCGCTTCTGGCGAACCAGAGCAGCACATAGAAACACCGTTTACCTTCCCGCCAGAGCAGTACCTATTTATCTACTTGCACTTTGACATGCTTTTGAACTGCTAGGTTGGCAGGAGGAGGGACCGAGCAACAGGAGCTCACCCTGTCGCGGGGATTCAAACCGCCAACCTTCTGATCGGCAAGTCCCAGGCTCTGTAGTTTAACCCACAGTGCCACCTGCGTCCCGTTGCCTCTACATAGTTCCATCCTTATTTCAGACATATTAATATATCACAATGTTTAGCTGGTGATATGTTACAATGTTGAAAACCAGACATCGCCCAGCCCTAACTGAAGTCTGTGTCCTTGGAAATATACTGTTCTTACTTTTTGACATGCCTGGTGGCTTGGGAAGACTTATTGTGTTGCTGTGCTGGATTGTTTTTAAATATAATTTTGAATTGTGGTTATTCTTAATGATTTTGTACTGGTTATTTGTCTGCATACCCTTTGTGAATTTCTTCTTTAAGAAGCATGTTATAAATGTTTTATAGAGCAAGGCCCCATCTGCACTATTCATTTAAAGCAGTATCATACCACTTTTAAAGGGCATGGCTTTCCCCAAAGAATCGGGAACTGTTAGGAGTGTTAAGAGTTGTTAGGTGACATCTGTTCCCACCACAGAACTACAATTCTCAGGTCCAAGGAAAGAGTGATTTATTGTTAAACTGCTTTGGGATTTCTATAAGGTGTAAAGTTATCTTATAAAAACACTTGATTTCCCTCAAAGTCAACACCAAGATATACCATTGTAACCAACCAAAAGATATTATTTACAATTAATTTCTGAAACATGAGTTGTGGTTTCATTAAGAGCTTCCCATTCAGTATAATGGGTCAGAATGTCCCACAGAAACGGGATATATGAATGCCTAGTCAGTATGTTGGCATGTGGCTTCTAGCACGCTAGCCATGATTGTGACCACCCCTACAGGTTATTTTGTGTGGTTTCTCAGAAAATAAGGGAATTAGCTGCACGAGAGCAGAGTTAGCAGATAATCACCATTACAGAGTAGGGACTTGTCCTTTCATGCAGTTTACTCCTGCGCTGACAGCTTTTGATAGTTCATGCTATGCAATGTTTTGAAAAGTGAATCAAGTTCAGGTTGTGTGTTTGGGTTGGGTACCCTCACTAGATACCTGAAGGAGTATCACAACCCACATCATTCAGCCTAGACACTGAGGTTCACTTCCAAGGATCTTCTGGAGGTTGCAAAAAGTGAGGTTGCTGGGAATCAGGCAGAGGGCCTTCTCAGCAGTGGCGCCCTCCCTATGAAATGCCCTCCCATCAGATGTCAAGGAGATAAAGAACTACACAACTTTTAGAAGACGTCAGAAGGCAGCCCTATATTGGGAAGTTTTTAGTGTTTGATATTTTATTATTTTTAATATTTTGCTGAAAGTCACCCAGCCAGATGATTGGGGTATAAATCATCATCATCACCATCACTAGATATCTCACTTTGAAAATGGTAGGTTTGGTCTTTTGAATGACGTCTTGCACACATGCCCTAACAAATGAATTAAGGACTTTTTACTTTCAGTGTTTTTGTAACAATCTTCATTAGAAAAGCTGCCTAGGTTCCTCAAGTCCTGTCACCCTCCTTAATTCATTTAGTTCCCAACTTTCTTGTATCTGGACACACTGCAACATGTATGTATTCTAATGAGATTTCTATTAGAGCCGCAACAAATGAGATGGGGATTCAGCACTGCGTGTAGTTATATCTGGCTTTGACCTGTGGCCCATGAGTACCCAAAAAATGAAATAGGGGTGCCTCTTTGGTGGAACTGATCAGGAGTGTGACCCTGAGGTGACAGGAGTGGTGGGGCATTTGATTTAAACCCATAAAAGCAAGAGCATAAATCTCTGTTTTGCTGATAAATATCCTGGCTGTAGCTTCAGTCTCCTGATATCCAGAGTGCTGAGGTTAAATTTTTCATTTCCATAGGAGAATTGTAAATTACGAACACACACACACACACACCCTTTTATGGTCTGCTGATTTTTTTTCATTTGACTTCAAACGTATGAGTTCCTAACTTAATATTGTATTAAATTAATAAATTAATAGTGGCCCAGATGCTTGAGTTGCTGGCTGAGATAGCACTTTGTGGGACCTGGGAGTACAAGCTGTGCAGTCAGCACAGGCAGTGCAAAATGGGCTTTCTTTCCCTCCATGATCTGCTGAATGGTTGTAACATACCAAAAAAGAAAAAAATACACCAAAAAATCCCAACCACCCAATGCATAGTGGTGAGATGGGCTTAGCAAAGCCTTTACCTCTTAGATTCCAGGGTGTGAGCCACTAATGAGTTTTTAGTTGAGGGTACAGAAAGTAAAGACTTATGACAAGAGAAACAGGGCAGGAAACTCCATAGGAAATCCATTTCCTGCTCTTGCAATGATTGGATGTACAATCCAACACTGGGTGAGAGCCATCCCACTGCAGCATCAGCAACAGGATAATTAACTGGAGGTGCCCCCTGCCATCTGCCAATGTAATGTGTAATAAAGAATACAGACAACTTTGCTGTCATGAACTATTTTATGTCATCTTTTAAATTTCAGCAGCACAAACCATAAGCATTTGGAAGAACTGTTACAGGCTCTTTCCAGCCAATTCAGGGATTCAAAACACACCAATTTTACATTCAATGCTTTTTGAAAAAGTGTAAAGGCTAATAAGTTAAGTACACTGTTTTCTTTTAAATCAAGGCTTAAATACTGCAGGCACTGCATTTTAACCTCAACATCCAGAATCAAGTCACCTCCTAGAAGGCAGGGAACGACCAATGTGGAGTAGGTGCAGAAGCAGAACTGGAGCTATCCACTCTTTGGCATCTTTTCACTTTGGCAAGTACTAAGAGCCATACAATGCAAGCTTCAGATAATTAAAACAAGTTTTTAAAAAGAAACATCCTTGTTTCTGAGAATACCTAAATTGTCTCTGCCAAAAATAAAATAAAAAAATACTTCCTTGCATGTAAGTCCAGTGTGCAAGTACACAACCTCCTTCAAAAGGCAGCTCAACCAAGGAAGCCACTTCACATTACTGTTGGAAATATAAAAGATGGATCTGAAGCACAACATTAGGAGATGGTGGTGATGGAGTCAATAGAGAAGGACATGGGCATAAAAAATGTGAGGGGTATCTCACAAAGCTAGTGAGATCTGGGCTGCTGCTGATCCCTTCCAGAACAAGTACCACGGAGGTCAAACTCAGGTAACAAAACCATGATGAGATTAAAAAACAAAACAAAAACCGCACACACAAGATGCCAAGCATCTCAGTAGAGGCTGGTCTTCTTCATGATTCGTAAGAACTCTTGCTCATTGACCTCTCCATCTCCATCCCGATCAGCTTCATCAATCATTTCCTGAAACATGACAAAGAATCAAAGGCCAAACCCAGTGAGTTAAATGATGGTTGTGGAAGGGAAGGAAGAGGCATCTTCTTCTTGCAATGGGTTTCCAAAGGGGACTGAAAATACACTTTTGCCTTTGGCACTCATTCTGCCTCAAAATACATCAGTTTGTTCACCAGCAGCTTTTCATCTAACATACTGTTACCTAAGCATCCTAGTCATTCAGTTTGGGGAGATCCCTTTAGAACACTTGACAGTTTGCCTGGGAGTGTAGCATCCTGAATAAATTGTTAGACAAACTTCACTACATTAATCATAATCAACTTCAGTTCATTTACGAATAAGCTGAACTTCACCAATACCAGTAGTTGCAGAATACTATAGTTTCTTTCTCTTGAAAGCAAAAACACCCATTTATTCCTAATAATAATAATAATTTGTAAACAGGGTTTCCATCATATGCATTGGTTCAACACTTATCCTTTTAACAGCAGCATAAAACATGGAGATTAAACAGGTAGTTTTTCCTGACATGGTGATAGTGGGAAAATATTCATCAGTTATTTTCAGCATGTCAGGCTGTTGTTAAAGGCACAGGATTGGGTCAGTACAAAAAGTGACATCCTTATCAGATTTTTATGCCAACCTTCTTTCACGGACATATCCCACACACCCCTCAAAAAATCTTCATATGCTTTAGTCTTCAAGACAATGACTGGATGAAAATCACACTGTAAGCTTTGTGAATGAGTGGGTTTCTCCAGTCAAAGTCCAACACTAACTAACTGCTATACCACAAAGGCTCTCAATAAAAAGGACATGTCCTTCTTCCTTTTAGGTAGACAAGGTGTTGAATACTCTACTTAGGTGAATCAGTCATGCCAGGGAAATTCCTCAGACTGCTTGTTGCAGGTAACTGTAACAATTCTTTTGAAAGTCCCCAAAGTATTGCAAGAGCTGATGGGGAAAGCAGCACCCCACCTCTTTCAAATATTAACATCATAAGAAGACCACTCCTGGATCAGAACAAGGTCCATCCAGTTCAATTTCCCCAAAGCAGCAAATCAGGTGTTCCCATGAAACCTACAAAAAGGACATTAACGTGATAGCCCTTCCCCTACTGTTGCCTGCCTGCAGGTTTTAAGAATCGTACTACCATTGAAAGCGAAAGTTCCATTTAGCTCCAACTTAAGTACAAATTTGTGATGCTTGACAGGCTACAGAATTTGAATGCAGGTGATTCAGAGCACTCTTAGTAAATGCAAGCTTGCTAAATCACTACATTGAGTGGCTTAAGCATGCATGCAACAGACACACAGTCCAAACCTGTAGCTCCTCGTCTGTAAGATTCTCCCCCAGTTCTTTGGCCACACGTTTGAGGTTTTTGAAAGAGATTTTGCCAGTTTCGTCATCATCAAACAGCTTGAAGGCTTTCAGAATCTCTTCTTTTGAATCTTTTTCAGCCTTTTTTTTTAAGATAAAGATAAGTAAAATAGTAACATTTCAGACATTTGTTTGTTACACATGAAAACAACCAGCTATTGAAATGGCAAACTGCTATAACTTTTCTACCTGTGTAAGAAATATAAATATAACAAAAAGTAAATTAAAGAACTGCCACCAAAATTCTGGGTATAATTATATAGCCATGTTACTGCAGATGCAAAGTTTAACAAATAAGAGAGAGAGAGTACTACATCCTTTTAGGGCACGCTCTATCCTCATTTGGTTGTGGTGAATGAATAGACCTCTGTAAGAGGACTTTTATTTTATTTCAAAGAATCCAACCACTGATATCCAATCAATAAAGGCCAGAGACTGACATCTATGTAGCTTTCCCAGTCACCTTAAAAGCAATTGATGTAAGCAAATGTGGATCTCCTACACACCCCAGAATTGGTGCCTTACAACAGGACAGAGTTCCACTTTCATCACAATTTTAGCACACACAGATGCAAATATCATAACAAGGTCCCTTTAGCCCTCCCTCATAGACTTCAGAAAACAGCCAGATTTTGTGGCAGCTGTTTAGATCAACCTACCATTTTCTGGGTCATCACTCCTAAGAAGTCATGGTAAGTAATCTTTCCAGTTCCTTCCTTGTCAATGTCTAAGATCATTTTCTTGATCTCATCTTTCTTAGGTTCAAACCCGAGTGCTCTCATGGCAACCTGCAAACAATGGAAACAAACTGGCATCTCAGCAGGAAAGGGAATAGTAAATGCATCAACTGTACACCATAGAAGCAGAATTTCTGCATCTGAGACAAAGACTATAAATTTGCATTCTTGTCAGCAGACTTTGAGATGTACTAGTGTCAAGACTATGGGTAGGAAAGGAAAGTAAACTTGTCTTAATGGTGTAACTTTGACAGAGCTCCCTTGCTGTTAAGATACTTAGTGGTCAATACTGAGAATATCCACTGCTACATAAGGTAGGAATGGAACTGGGAATGGAGCATACTGGGTCATCTGAACTGGCATTATAACAATGTACTCCTCCAAAAGTCTGGAGAGAAGGCACATCAGCTCATGTAACTCTTCATTGGATAAGCAAACAACCCAATACCACTCAAAAACTAGAACAAAATTATTTGCCGTTTTTTTTACCTCCAGATAAGATAGAGAGAGGCAATTCCTGGCAAACTAAGGATAATTTTTCTCAATGGCAACAACACTAACAATTCAAATAGATTCCAGGCCAGGAAACCCAAAGCCTCACACAAAGAATCTTCATCTTCCAAGATAACAATCAAGTCTAGAAAATCTAGAAACCTGTGCTCTTTTTTAACATCTCTGCTCTCTTAAAAGCTGAAATCTTCCTATGAGAAATGAGATTATGAATGGTAGTGATGGCCAAGGAGCCCTGTGCTTGCCCCAGAAGCCTGATTCTCTCTGCTTCCTGATATTCCATCCCAGTCTCCCAAGGGAAAATAACCTCATATTGGAGACAGGGATGAGGTCACACAAAGTGGAAGTGGAAGTCTCAATAATAGGAGAGACTCCTGGATTGAGTAAAGACAATGCCAGCACAGTGACACTAGCAGTATCTTCTGCCATCAGGAATCACAGAGATTACAATACTTCCAAGTATTCTATTTTGTACTGTTGAAAGGTTGAAGATGGAAGTATCCTCCTGTAGCTCCTAACAAGAAGTAATCCTTTGTACACCCATGGTATGAAGATAGGATGAAAATTTGTAAAGGCACATGTCTGTAACAAAGACACTTGACTCCATTAAATGAAATCTAAACAACAAGACCGTTCTAAGACAAATCTGGACGCCACTGAGTTTTTCAGACTGTATTTACTTTAGCTGCTGAATTTGTCATTCAGGGGGAAAGGTTAACCTTATACTCTTTATCTCCTGTTTATTCCAGTCCTTTTAGATTCCCTCATTGAAATATCACTGAGGAGGAAAAATGTTTACCAAATGTAACAACAAAAGCATGATTTGCACAGCTGAGTCTGCATCAATCACAAAGCCCTCTCAGAGAACTGTCATCAACATATGACCATATAAATATGCAAGGTGTGTGAAAACAACCAAAACAAGATTATCTGATGAGGGAGGAAGGGATGAACAGGAACAGCCCCAAGACCTATACATTGATCATTAAAGAAGTGGGATGGGGGGTGAAGGATAATTGCCCCAAAGGAGAAATGCTTATGTTTTCAGGTTTGCCTGTAACCACCCTTTATGTCCCTGTTGCCTCCTCTATTCTATTGCAAGCAATAAATGCAAGATAACCTTCAATACCTCTTGGGTATTTTCCCAATACAAATAAAGCCACAGGCAAAAGTAGGATGGAGTAGACAAAAGTAGTATAATGAAGAACAATGGAGTAGAATGACACTACCCTTCTCCAGTAGCCACCCTATCACTTTAGTTCAGACTTCAACAACCTGGTACCTTCCAGATGTTTTGGACTACAGCTCCCATTGGCTAAAGTCAGCTCCACAAAGTATAATCCTCTATATGTTTACTTAGAAGTAAGCTCCGCTGGCTCAATGGGCCTTATGATTACAATCTTAAGACACATTTCAGTCATGTTTTTCTGCTTGCCTTCAACTCTTTCACATCAATGTTCCCAGTGCCATCAGTATCAAACAGATCAAAGGCCTCCCGAATCTCCTGTTTCTGCTCTTCAGTGAGCTCAGTCTTGGGAGCTGCCTTCTTCCTCTGAGGTGGAGCCCCCACTGGTGCTTTCTTGTAGCTGGAGGCCTTAAAACATATATCAAAGACCAAAAAGGAAAAAAGAAAAAGATAACAATAAAACACAAGTACATGATTTTAATCTTCCTGAACATTTAGGAGACATTAGTCAACCAAATGAATGAATGAATATTTCAGTAAAAGGTAAAGGTACCCCTGCCCGTACGGGCCAGTCTTGACAGACTCTAGGGTTGTGCACTCATCTCACTCTATAGGCCGGGAGCCAGCGCTGTCCGTAGACACTTCCGGGTCACGTGGCCAGCGTGATGAAGCTGCTCTGGCGAGCCAGCACCAGCGCAGCACACGGAAACGCCGTTTACCTTCCCGCTAGTAAGCGGTCCCTATTTATCTACTTGCACCTGGGGGTGCTTTCGAACTGCTAGGTTGGCAGGCGCTGGGACCGAACTACGGGAGCGCACTCCACCGCGGGGATTCGAACTGCCGACCATGTGATCGGCAAGTCCTAGGCGCTGAGGTTTTACCCACAGCGCCACCCGCGTCCCGATTCCAAACAAATGATCACATTTGTGTACTGTCTTCCCTGAAATGAGCTCAAAGCATGGAATTCTTGTTCTACCCCATTTGAGGTAAGGTGAGGTTGAGGTAGACAAATGCCAAGTAGTGTCTCTCATTCCTCAACAGGAAATTAAAGATTGATTTCCTACATTTAAGGGCAACGCTTTAAAACCTGGCTATTTACAGCACAGAAGAATTACAAAGATTATGATTTCCAAGAGTACATGAATGACTAAGGGTGAACTAGAAACTCCTGGTCAAATCTTGTTTCTTCCATAAACAGCCTAAGTAAACTGTTATGTTTGGTTGTTGTTGTAAGGATAACCAAGGTGAGTGTTGCTTCTACTGAACATTATAAATCACTATTTATTTATTAAGTGTCAGGAATGCAAAATTCTTCGGGAGAAGCCATAACAGTTAAATAGGTTTTTTCAGTAGAATTCCATGCAAGCTTGCTCAAAATTAAGTCTCACTGGGCTCAAAG
The DNA here is from genome assembly GCF_965112155.1 of Podarcis liolepis. Taxonomy (NCBI): domain Eukaryota; kingdom Metazoa; phylum Chordata; class Lepidosauria; order Squamata; family Lacertidae; genus Podarcis; species Podarcis liolepis. The sequence goes on along the minus strand of NC_139570.1, from coordinate 20,278,289 downwards.
TGTATTTAGGACAGCAGTCCAAAGGGGCAGTGTTTATTTAAAGTATTTTAACCTGCCTTTCAAGGCACCTGGCCTTCACAAGGCAGCTTACATGACTCTAAAACACATTAAAATATACTTCCCCCATCCATCCACGCAAGAAGGGAGAGAAACCAAAAGCAGCTGAAGATTTATTCAAGCACAGCAGAATTCAGTTAAATGCAGGCTTTAAAAGAACAACAGCTCTGAAGACCATTTACGTAAGACCAGCCAAGAGGGGGCTGGCAAAGAAAACATCAGGGCCTTTCCGGTTGAATACCCTACCCCATTTATTTTAAAATTGTAAACAGCCCTGGGTGCCTTGGCAGAAATGCAACAAACACACTTTGAAGCCATACATATTTCCCTGGACAGGTAGTTCCAAAGTGTGGGGCTACCACTGAAGAAACTGTATCCTTAGCACCCACCAGCCTGACAGCTTTTGCTGGCAGGCCAGAGGGCAGAACCTCTGGTGCTGATAATAAAGCTTGGACAGCCTCACACAAGTGTAGGTGACCCTTCAGATAACATGGATGCAGTCCTATGCTGACTGTGGGTAGTTTGGCTGTCATCCACAGGTTGGGGGATTCCCCACCACCCAGTACATCAATCCTGTTTCTAACTGAAATGGTCAAACTGCTTCAACTGTCCTGCTACCAAGTGCCTATGCTGGATTATAGGGGTGTAGAAGCCTTTGGCCCTCCAGCTGTTGCTGAGCTACAACTCCCACCACCCCTGACCGTTGACCATGCTTGCTGGGGCTGATGGCAGTTGTAGCTCAGCAACATCTGCCGCCGCAAAGGCTTCCCACATCTGGATTACAGAGATGAATGCTGCTTCATGCCAAAACTAAAGCGACTCCCCCCCCCCCCTGTCATCAACACTTCGCTCCACTTAGGAAGTTTGCTTATGAGAGAGCAGGTAGGCTTCTCCCTTACATCATACATTTCTATGCACAGGGATTTAAATATAGACAGAAAACCATTATAATAATGAATTTGAAGGCCATCAGGAGCTGTCCCTACTGGTGCAGCGGCCCAGATGGATTTACTACCTTTGGGAGAGGCTGACCCTCAGCACAGCCTCCGAAAAAACAAGCACCTCGAGATGTTCACCACCCCCTCCATCAACAAACAAAAAAGGAGGGGACAACCCTCGAGTCCATCACAAGGACCTAGACCAGACATCTTTGGACTATAACTCTCAGCATCCCTAGCGAGCAGGGGCAATGGTCAGGGATTGTCCAGCTACTCCTGGGGACTCCAAAATTGAGAAAGGCTGACCTAAACTATGACGCCAACCTGGGCTTTCACTTGCATAAATTAACATAGGAATAAACAAATCTGCATGACGGTTGCCTTCCCTGCGAGGGAGGCGGGGTTTAACGGCCCTTCTCCACTAACCCGCGCCGGACTCTCCCTTCACTTCCTCCTCCCCACCCGCTTAAGTCATAACCGCACTGACCATCCCGAGCCGGGACCGTCGGAAGCCGAGCCGGTCCTGAGGCGGCAGGAGGCGTGGGAAGAACAACCAAAAAAAAAAAACCGCGGCGAGCTTAACTGTCACCACAACAGCGGTCCCTCTCAATATCGCGGCTCCCTATTGGCTCGTCTCCTCACGCGGTGGTGTGGAAGCAACCGCTCTCGCGATTGGCCGGCGAGTCGGGCGCGCGCGGGGGCTGTTATCCAACCCCACTTGGCTGAACTATATGCCGACGAGCCCTGCAAGGCGGGGCTTCGGTTGGCAGAGCCCGATTGGATCGAAATTGGAGAGACGCGGAGCCAATGGGAGAACGGTCCAGCTCTCGGCCGATTATCGGCATAGGGGCGGGGAGCGTGGTGCCGCGCGGGAAGGAGGAGCTAAACGGGAGAGCGGGTAGTGATTGGAGGGATGCAGAGGTGGGCGTGGTCCAGCAGCAGCAACAACAGCGTAAGTGGGAGTAAGCGCTGCATCTTCGTGCGGCAGGTTCGGTCTGTTGTGGGGCGCCTGCAGGTAAGAGCAAGCTGTTGTCCTTGTGGGAAGTGGAAGCTGCGGGGCCTGAAAGCCTGGGTTTTAAATTGTGTTTGCATTTGTTAAGCTGATTTTTATTAGTTCTTGGTTTTTTTTAATATCGCGAGCGTTTAATGCTTTTATTTTTATTTTGCTTTGTGAACTGGGGAGTTCCTCTTATTAAATCAATATAATAATGAATATATAAGCAAGCGGGCAGTGTTGCTTTCTAATAGTGGAGGCTACCTTTCAACTTCATTGTTCTAATTAGCCATCTTGCGGCAGTGAGTTGCAAAAGCTGTGTTGTGTAAAGAAGTACACTCTTGCAAAATCATCTTATGGTGGGACTAACTGGTGGGACTTTGCTGTCCTAAATGTGGCGTTAGTGGCTAACTTAGATGGCTTTTAAAAATAGACTTACGACAGATTTGGAGAGGCAAGTGGGTTGTATTGGTGTTGACTGGTCAAATGTGTGATACATGCTGACAAAATCTTACTTCTGTTAAAGAGAGTAGAGCAGACTTGGAATTTTTATCTTAGTCAGTTGGCAATCCTACTTATGTGAGATGAAAATGGTATGCCTCTTGTTTGATTCACATATGTATTTCAACAGGAAAGAAAGTTTTGGAGTCACTGTGTTCATTGGGTGCTTCCTTAGAGTTTGCTACAAAGTCATCCATAGCTCCCAAAGATGGCAACTCGACTAAGACAGGTAAGCTGGTTTGTGTTCTTTATTGATAACTTGATTTTTCAAGGGAAAGTATTCTCACAAAACAGCTTATAATAGAGCTACTGTAAATGCATTTCTTTTTCTTTTTTCAAAAAGCATCTCTTAAGATGTTTCACCACATTTGTTTTCTATGCATCTTCTGTAAAGTAGCACTGTTTTTCATTGCTTGGTTTTCTCATTGCTTGTGGCTGTTGTTCAGTGAATTATTTCCTGATGCTCTTTGCTCATTCCCAAGAATCATGCATGCAAACTCACATGTATTCAGCAATGCATTGGTCCCTGCTGGTGAACCCTACCCTTTGCTTTTCTTTACAGACCAGAAGGAAATGCACTGTGATTGGTGGCTCAGGGTTCCTGGGTCAGCACATGGTACAAAGTCTGCTAGAGAAAGGCTACACAGTTAATGTGTTCGATGTCCGTGAGGGCTTTAAGAACAGCAAGGTGCAGTTCTTCCTAGGTGATCTCTGCAACAAAAAGGTATGAGCCAAAACTACAGCTGTGCGCACAGAAGCAAAGAGATGTCGGCACGCTGCTGCATCTTGTTCATGCTTCAGATTTGGAGATCTTTGGTCTGCTTGGCACTGCTTAAGGTGACCAGTGTTCTTTTTGGAAGACATATACATAAGGATGCAAGTGTGTTTAAAACTAGTGGGAAGTATGATTCACCCTATTAATGCCTCTTGCTGACCAATTACTGCACCCATGTGACTGAGCTATTGGGTAGCTCAAGCCCATAGCCAAATGATAAAACTACCCTTCTAGTTCTGTTTGACCATTTTTTTTTAAATGCATGCAAGTGTGAACAATTTGAAGGGAAGTGCACACACATTTCCACCACTCTGGGTGATCCCAAAGATCAGGCATAAGCAAACTCGGCCCTCCAGATGTTTTGAGACTACAATTCCCACCATCCCTGACCACTGGTCCTGTTAGCTAGGGATGATGGGAGTTGTAGTCCCAAAATATCTGGAGGGCCAAGTTTCCCTATGCCTGCCAAAGATGATTCTGTCCCTAATCTAGTGAAGACAGCTATCCCCTGCCTGCCTGCTTTCTTACAACCAGACATGAGGGTGATCTGGCTGTCAGCTTCTTCAGTTTCAGTGTTGCCATTGTAGAGCTCAGCATGGAGAAGGATGTAAGCAAACCTAGAAATAGTAGGCTCTACCTGTCATTGGTTCTGGCTCCACCTATTGTTAGCCTCCTGCCCAATGGGCAGCAGAGCAGACCACTGCCCTAATCTGTGAGATTTCATGGTATTTGAGTCTCTGCACTAAAGCTTCCTTTTTTTAACTCTCCTCGTGGAGCTGTGCTTGAAAGTCTGCCCTTAGACTATGGATGTGGAACACTCCTCCCAGTGTTATAGGTTTGCAGCTCCCATTATTCCTGACCACTGGCCAGGTTGGTGCAGGTTGAAACCCAACAACATCTGGAGGTTCATCATCTCTGCCTTAGACCCAGTTGTGGCTGTTGTGATTCTCCAGGTAGGTTGATTCTAACCTCCTCTTCTGTGCCTCCAGGATCTGCTTCCAGCTTTACAGGGGGTGACTGTCGTGTTTCACTGTGCCTCACCGTCACCTTCCAGCCACAACAGAGATCTTTTCTACAAAGTCAATTATTTGGGGACCAAAGCAGTCATTGAGGCTTGTAAGGAAGCTGGTGTCGAAGTAAGTGCAGAACTGGAACTTAAAGCAACTTGAATGAACCTGGTCAAGTTTTGTGGCTGCGTGCACATATAACACTAAATCCTTCAGCATTATTAGCCTTCAGCAAAAGTTGTTAGTGGTTAGCTCACAGATGAGCAAACAATCTATGGTTTGTTTCTCCAAAGTTTTCTTTTTACAGTTCTTGTTTTGTGCCTTTGTACCTTGGTGAGCGACGCGGGTGGCGCTGTGGGTTAATCCACAGAGCCTAGGACTTGCCGATCAGAAGGTTGGCGGTTCGAATCCCCGCGATGACAGGGTGAGCTCCCGTTGCTCAGTCCCTGCTCCTGCCAACCTAGCAGTTCGAAAGCACGTCAAAGTGCAAGTAGATAAATAGGTACCGCTCCAGCGGGAAGGTAAACGGCGTTTCCGTGTGCTGCTCTGGTTCGCTAGAAGCAGCTCAGTCATGCCGGGCACATGACCCAGAAGCTGTACGCCGGCTCCCTTGGCCAGTAAAGTGAGATGAGCGCTGCAACCCCAGACTCGGTCATGACTGGACCTAATGGTCAGGGGTCCCTTTACCTTTACCTTAGCTTGGTGAGCACCTGGGATTGAGATGCCCCAACAAACCATGGTTAAACAGGGCTGTTGGTTTGGACATAATGAGCTATGGTTAAAACAAGCCATGGGTCATAAGCCAACAACAAGCCCTGGCTTCATGTTGTGGCTTGTTAAGCAGAAAAGATAGCACGGTTAGTATGCTGTGCTGTTCTGGGCTCACACATTCAAGCAAACCATTGGTAGGCTAAACAAACCATGATGCAGTGTTGTGTGTGTACCATGGTTGTGAGTACCGTTACTGAAAATGTGCAGGCAGACAGTAATCAGGGTTGGTTTTGATCAGTGATGTGGGCTTTCTGGAAAATGTTTGAATTGGAATTTTGCCTTCAAGAGTCTACTTACTTACAGTATCTATTTAGCACCCAACAACAACTAGACACTTGTATCAAAGAGGGCAATAAAGTATAAGAGTAAAATAAAGCTCGGCTGTAGCATTCAAAATGGAGCTAAACCAAAAGAACAAATATTTCAAAACGGTACAAATTATTTTCTGCCAATCAAAAATAGTTGAACTGAAATAATTTGATGGGGCGGGGAATAAATTTCTGCTAGTGTGATTTAAAAAGCTAAATCAAAGTGTTACTTAATATCACAAGACATGGTAACTTATTAGCATTTTTCTTACATTATTTAGATTTTGAAGGGGTGGGGAGACAGATCTAAAAATAATCACTCTGCCTCAAAAGCTGCATGCAAATATATGTGGGATAGTCTCCTGAAAAAATAAATTGCTACTTTGATTATAAATGTGAGGGATATTATAAACATTTTTTAATCTGGCCAATTCATTTCGTGTGTGGTAGGGGAAGAATTTACCAACGCTGATCTCAGTGGGCTATAGTGCATATAGGAGGTATTTTGTTCTCCCTTGGGTGGTTTCTTTCAAGTTGCAGGGGTGCCAACAAATCCTTGTGCACCTTGGTAGCCAGCTAGAGGAAGAGAACAGTGTCCCTTTGACATTACCCTGATCTCAAGACCCGGCAGAACAGAGAGGGAGGGATGAGCCTTGGCTTTCCTCTGTAACTGAGGAAAGTGATGGGAGCTTGTTCCCGTTGTGATAAGCAAACACTTGGAAAGACCAGGAAGTCCTTACACCTCACTCAAATGTTTCCAAATCTCAGTGCAGCTTCTAAGAGAGTCCCATATCTCTGAAGTCAGCCTGGCAGCACAGAAACCCCTTGTGGTTCCATGTCAGGATTCTCCTTGATTCTGTACTCTCCACAGAGGAAAAATGCACTTGCCAGTGGCAAGCTGGTGGGTGCGTTTGTGGATCCTTGATTTCTCAGTGTGTCCATGAAACCCATTAGACTAGGAGGCTAAGGGAGATGTCAGAATCCCCTTGCACCATCCATGCATGCCAGTAGAGAGTGCCCTCCTTCACACAACACATAACTTATAGGACTTTTGACCACTAGATAGATTTAAAAGGGGTATTGGACAAATTCACGGGTGGTGAATGGGTGTTTCAGTGACTACCAGCAATCATGGAATGTCCAGTCTACCTTTGAATACTACCTGCTGGCTGGAAATGGCAGAAAAGGGCTGTTTCCTTCATGGCTCACTGCTACGCTCCCTGGAAGCCCCTGGTTGGTCACTGTGGGAAACGAAATGCTGGACAAGATGGGCATTTGCCCAGATCCAGTAGGAGTATTACATTTTTGCAGTTCTTGCCAAAGCATTCCGTGTATAACACCATGTATTGTGCTTCTCCCCACCCCCTTCCTGTTGCAGAAACTGGTGTTGACTAGCAGTGCTAGTGTGGTCTTCGAGGGCACAGATATTAAGCACGGAACTGAAGATCTCCCCTACGCAAAGAAACCCATTGACTACTATACAGAAACCAAGATTCTGCAGGAGAAGGTCTGGATGTCCTCTGTTTTGCTGCTGCTACTAGGCTAACAGATCCTATATGTGCTAAACAACATAGGGAGCCGTATCCAATGTAGGCTCTATCCAAGTGACTCAATGGTATACATGTTCCATTGGTGAACTGTTTTGTGCTGGTGGGATGTTGCTACACAAGAGAATGTGCAAGCAGGTCGCTGCTAACTTCCTTGCACTATAGACTGCACAATCTGGTGTGCAACGAGTTTCTGCTAATGCAACTGTCGTGTTGGATTCCTGTGCAATGTTACAATTCACCCATCTGCTAGTGCAAGAGCCCTTGTACTAGCAGAAAGAGAATGTTGGCTACAGCCAACAATCTCCTGTCTATTTTAAAAGAAAAACAGAACGACCACGAAGTGTGAAATCGTTCTGTTTGGAGTTCCAGGCATTCCATTCCTCCTCCCACCATGTTGTCATTCTTTTACCTCTCTGTCCATCTTTGTGGGGCTGTTTTTACCATATCTGCAAAACTTAAGGATACCTCAAGTCTATTGAAACCTCCCTCTTGGGTAAGGTGACACTGACTACCCCATTTTAGATGTCCGGTGTATTTAGAAGGCTCTGAGCATTGATAGATAGCGCAGGCTTTTCTCTTGTAGGAGGTGCTGAGCGCCAATGACCCAGAGAGGAATTTCTTCACCGCTGCTATTCGTCCCCATGGCATCTTTGGCCCACAAGACCCTCACCTGGTTCCCGTCATTATCCAAGCAGCCAAGAGTGGCAAGATGAAGTTCATGATTGGGTAAGGAAAGTCCAGCCCCTTGAAAGTTTTAACTGCTCTGAATTTTGCATCCTGCTTTTATGACTGGTCCAGCTGAAACATGTAAGGAGCCTGCATCACCGTCATCTGTTTGAATGCTGCCTTATTTATTTCTTTTCAGCAGCTTTTTACCTCTTTTTGGGCGGCTCTTACAAAAATTGTTGCAACAAGCGTAGATTTTTTTTAAAAAAAATTAATTTAATTTTTAAAAAGTTACAATAAAATGAACTTAGAAAAAATGTGGTTATTTCATCCTATCCCCACCCCTGGGGACAATGTGGTCCTTCACACGCCCCTGTGATGGCAGCTGAGAGACGGATAATAGTTAAAGCCATATATGTGTGTGTGTTTTTGTGTAAATTTTATTCATAGTTTACACGTTTCCCACATTCACCAAATCACAGACACAAACATTACATTTGGCATCGACTTCCCTCCCCCGCCCACCTCCATGGTTCGTTTTAGTTATCCTTTGCTGCTGCATATTCAAATTATTCCATATTCGTTCTTTTTCAATTTTAGCTCAGCTTACTTTATACTGCTGAATTTACTCAAATCCTGCAAATGTTTTAATACGTTTACAGTGATTTTTCAAATATTCTACAAATCTTTTCCAGTCTTCCTTCAGGACTCTTTCTTCCTGATCTTTCTTATTCTACTAGTTAAGCTAGCTATTTCTGCACACTTAACCCACACTTAAGCCAGTCTGCAGCATCAAAAGATTTACATAATTACAAAAATGTAAGTAATCATGAACCGTAAATGTAAGCTTGTCAATGAGTATAGAATAGCGTCAAACAATCCCCACATAATTCATAATGTCTAACGATAAAGATGTAAAAACATAAAGCCAATAACAGCAGAAATGAAGCATCTCAAAAATTAAATCTTGACCCCAACATAAACTCCTGAAAAGGACTCCGCCCAGGCATCCTGAGCAGCAAGGTCCTGCAGGGCTCACAGGTAAGATGGTCTCTGGCCTCTTCAGCAGTAAGAGCAGCTTTCATTGCTGGAGTCAGTCATTGCCCTGCCCTCCCAGACCAGGTGGAAATAGGTCAGCAAAGCAGGGAGCAGGTCTTGCAGGAATCAAAGTAAAGGTGACTGAGCTTCTGGACCCAGTTGGGCGTGATGCTGTGTTGGGCTTTATTGGATGTGAAATGCCTATGAAAAGAAACGTCCTGCTACTATACAGTGGTACCTTAGGTTACATACTCTTCAGGTTACATACGCTTCAGGTTACAGACTCCACTAACCCAGAAATAGTACCTCGGGTTAAGAACTTTGCTTCAGGATGAGAACAGAAATCGTGCTCCAGCGGCGCGGCAGCAGCAGCAGGCCCCATTAGTTAAAGTGGTGCTTCAGGTTAAGAACAGTTTCAGGTTAAGAACGGACCTCCGGAACGAATTAAGTACTTAACCCGAGGTACCACTGTACTTTATTTAAGCTGATTTTGAAGATTTAGACAATAATTTTCAGTGTGACGTTTCCCAACACAGGTTATGTCCAAGTCAGTAATACACAAAATCCCACAAATTGGACATTATGTGGGTGTGCACATAACCCAGCAGTTCTTTAGCTGGTGGATGGAGGCCAGTGGATTCTTCCTTTCAGCTCTGCAGTCCCAGCACAACCATCATTTGGAGCCAAGTGATGTTTCTCACATGGAAGAGAAAGGGATGCTCCCTTCAGCTCCTCCTCCTCTGGCTGGTGGGTGGTGCCAAGCTGGCCTTTCCCTTGACATGATGCTCTTCCTGGACTGCAGTAAACCCTATGGTAAACAGGAGGTTAAGTGGGGACTGCAGTATTTTTGACAGGACCACAGCAGGGGAGGTTAGACTCTCCACACTCAAGCTGCTACTTGGTCTCACTGCAACTCCAATGTACTTTCAAAGCAAAACAAAACAAACTTGCATGGTAATTGCATCCTAACAGCTAGCACCCCATCTATCTTGGCTCTCTGTTTCCAAGAGTTTTTTCCTTGCATGTTGGTGTTAACCTTCAACTTCTTCCTTTTCTCTGCGCAGAGATGGAAAGAACTTGGTGGATTTTACCTTTGTGGAAAATGTGGTCCATGGGCACATGCTGGCTGCAGAGCAACTTGAGAGAGACTCTCCCCTGTGTGGAAAGGTGGGTCCTCCTTTTTCTCTGTGAAGGAATGCGACTGCTACACCATGTTATGTTCTGTCGTTTCTTGTAAAATGGTTTTCTTTCCTGACCTGGATGTTCGGAATTCACAGCAGAGTCAAAAGTTAAGCCCAGGTACCTAATATAGTTAAGAGGAAATGAAACCTACAAAGCTAAGACGGAAAAGAAAAGCTCAACAGGTATTCATAATGGAGGGTTAAATGGGACTCTTCTAGCCTTTGGATTGGCTAATAGTTTGGAAAGGGAAATAGAACTTTTGTGGCTAAGAGAAGCTGGTAAACAGAGATAAGTTGGTTGAACTGAAATGTAACATTAAGAGCTGGAACACTGGAGTGTTTTACAAGATGGTTGGAGCTCTATAGAGAAATAAGCTAGGAGAATGCTGCAGATAAGCTGATCTGAAGGGCAGAAATTGGTAAGTATTGGCTTGGCAAGCAATCTCGTCTACGATCAGCAGGATGTGATTTCCTGGTTTTTATTTTCTTGGATAACTGTCCCTTAAAGGCTCTTTTTTGTAACTGTTTTTTTTTTTTTACAAAGAGAAACCTTAACTATGAACCAAATTTGTTTTGGTTTTGGCCCATATTAGTCGTGCCTCACCTTGCTACCTTGCCACTATTTGAAGTTGGCTAGGCCAGTTAGCTTCAAAAGGTTAAAGCACCATTGAATGGAGACAGCCAGGACTAGAAAATACCTACTTTGTGGCAGCACTGAGGCAGACAAGAAGGTGGAGCTAGTATTGTTTGTTTGTTTGTTTGTTTGTTTGTTTGTTTGTTTGTTTGTTTGTATACTGCCCTATACCTGTAGATGTCAGGGTGGTTCACAACATAAAATAACAATCTGAAAAACAGAAAATGCATAATAAGAACCAAAACAGCGACAACCCCATAATCCCCCTGATTGGCTTGCCTCCCTTCTCTTTCACGTCACTGGCTACATAGCCTGATATTTCACACTTAAGGGATGAGAGAGGCAGCTTTCTCATAATGCTGGTTGTTGTTTTTTTGCACAAGTCTCATTTGAAATTCCCCAACTGTGATATTCACAGAAGCCGCCCAGAGTGACTGGGACAACCCAGTCAGATGGGCGGGGTACAAATAATAAAATTATTATTACTATGCCCTCACTTGCCAATGTTTTTCCAGAAGCAAACTGATCAGTTCATGATCTCTTGCTTTTAGAGCATTGTCTCTCCACTCCTTTAGCTCAGGTGTGGAGAACTTTAAGCCTCCCAAGCGTTGCTGAGCTACAGCTCCCATCAGCCCCAGAAAGCATCGCCAATGGTAGGAGATGATAGGTGCTACTGAACACCTGTAGAGCAAAAGGTTCCCCATACCTGCTTTAGCTGGAAAGGATCCCAAGGATAGTGTACAAAAACCAGAAGTAGCACAACTGCCGACTTCAGGATTGCAGCTTTAAAGGGGTGACAGGGAAAAGATGATTCTTTACTCTTTGTTTCTTATCTGTTTGTGTTAACTCTCAGGCATTTAACATCACGAACGACGAGCCAATCCTCTTTTGGGAGTTTATGTCGCGCATCCTGACGGGCCTGGACTACGAGGCTCCCAAATACCGCATTCCCTATTGGCTGGCCTATTACTTGGCCTTCCTTCTGGCACTGGTGGTTACGCTGCTGAGCCCCTTCGTCACTGTCCATCCCACCTTCACCCCAATGCGGGTGGCGCTTGCTGGAACGTTCCACTATTACAGCTGTGAGCGGGCCAAAAAGCACATGGGCTACAAGCCACTGGTTAGCCTGGATGAAGCCATGGCAAAGACTCTCAAGAGCTTCCCCCACCTCCACCGTGCTGCGTAGCTGCCTGGGGCCCATGATAACATCTCCACAATCTCTACAGACTCTGCTTTGGCTGCTCCTGTCTCTCAGTCTGGTTTCCCTAGAACACTTCTTGCAGGAACCCCAGTCTGAATTGATTCTGTTGCCTCAGCTGAGTTGCATCTCTGAAGTGGTGGCTGCACAGGGTGAAACAAAACCTGATCAGTTCGTTAAGTCTGCTTGATCAGGCACAGTTTCCCAAGCCTTTACTCGCCTTAACCTTATTCAGAGGGAAGTAAACTGTGAAATACAAGGCTGGGGAGCTTGTGGACTTTCACAGTGGACTCCCCAACTCCCATCAGACCTAGCCAGCATGACCCAATGGTCAGGGATGATGGGAGTTGTAGTCCAGGTGAGCCATAATTTTCCGTACTCTTTTTTCAGGACAGTCACTTTTAAGTGTTGGGGAGATCTGTGTGCAAATTCCAGAGCTGGGTAACCCATCTGTATATCTTTAGGAGATAGGAGAAAGCATTTCTCTTTAACCAGGCCTTGGGCTGCTTAACATTCCATGGCCTTTTAAATGTCCTTGTGGGAGGGTGTGTGTGATGGGTTTGTTCTTGTTTTATTATGTATTTCATGTTCTCATTTTGAATTTTTATGCTGTGAGCAGCCCTGTGATCTTTGGGTGAAGGGCGGTATACAAATTTAATAAATAATAACAATAATATATCGGTCATTGTTAAGGTAAAGGTGGGAAATCTTGAGCTGATATTGCATTACAACTCACATCAGCACCAGCCGGGGGCTCGTAGTCCCAATAACATCAGGGCAACATCAGCAAAACCACCCCTTGCTGCAACAAGATTATGTAGGAAATCTGTAAAGATGAGGCATTTGCACTTGTGTACTTAAACTGTGGCCCAAACTTTCTGGAATGTGACTGCACAGGTTCTTTTTCTTAAGACAGCCACTGTACATTTGTCCAGCAGATGGGAAGAGTTTGCTTACATACTTAAAGGCAAAATGTATTTCAGTGCAATTGCCAATAAAGTACACTGGGATATTCTGATCTGGAAGTATCTAAATCTTGAGACAGTTTCTGCCTTCCTGAAATACGTAAAATGCATGTTGGGGTGTGTGAATCTATGTTCATTGATAAATTGAAAAAGGGTATATGTAATGTGAATGAGCATTGTGGCCAGTGTATCTCCTGCCTTCACGTTCCACAGTGAGAACCGCTTATAAGCTTCCCATTAGAAAATGATTTCGGTAATGAGAACCTTTGGATGCAACATCAGCTTCTGCCTCTAGGTGGTGCTCGCTTGCCATAGTTGCTCTGTGAGTTCCATTGATAAAACTCAGTACAATACAATAGATGCTGATTGTTTCTGAAGTAAAAGGCCTCTTGCCAAGTCACATACAATACTGCAGTTAAGCAGGACATTCCCACATTATATCAATAGGGGTTGCAGTCACAGGTTTATCTAGTTTGCTGGCACATTAATGGAGGTGTGAAATCCCACTACTTTATGCTGTCTTCACAGGGGAAGCCTGTACAGCCCTTTGCAAATCAATGTAGTCCTAAGTTCTTAGATGAAAAAGTATCCCTTCAGATGCTTGCGGACCACAGCTCTTCTTATCCTGACCCTGCCCATTTGCTATGCTGACTGTGGCTGATGAGAGCTGGAATCTAACATCTAGAGGGCCTTAGGCTACCTTCCTGGCCTTTAGTGCACAAGAGTTAACTAATGGAGTGTAGGAATGAGGAAGGTGTGGCCGTCCAGATGTTGCTGGACTCCACCTCCCATCACCTCCCAACCTTTGGCATTGTTGGCTGGTGCTCATGGGAGTTGGAGTCCCATATCAGCTGCAGGGCCAATGGTTGTTGTTTAGTCGTGTCTGCCTCTTCGTGACCCCATGGACCAGAGCACGCCAGGCACTCCTGTCTTCCACTGCCTCCCGCAGTTTGGTCAAACTCATGTTTGTAGCTTCAAGAACACTGTCCAACCATCTCGTCCTCTGTCGTCCCCTTCTCCTTGTGCCCTCCATCTTTCCCAACATCAGGGTCTTTTCCAGGGAGTCTCTTCTCATGAGGTGGCCAAAGTATTGGAGCCTCAGCTTCAGGATCTGTCCTTCCAGGGCTGATTTCCTTCAGAATGGAGAGGTTTGATCTTCTTGCAGTCCATGGGACTCTCAAGAGTCTCCTCCATGTTACCCATTCCTTTTGCAGGGAATGGTGAACCTGGCTTGGTACCGAAGCATCAGTGATAAGATACGTTTCCTTATTAGAGCAACCTCAATCTATTTCACCCAAAGCCTTTTGGCTTTAAGCCAGAATAGGCTCTTGTATCCAGAGTGCCCTCTTGTAGCCACAAGTGTTTCTGAAGCTCTCCTTTCTTTTTAAGCAGGTTCGTACCCTGAAGTCACACTTGCTGCAGCATACATTTCAAAGCACATTGCTTCTCCTGAATAATCTAGGGGACTACATTTTGTTAAGGTTTTGTAGGGACTGTAAATAAACAGTTTTTAAAAAAAGAATTTGAGTGTTTAGGTTCAGAGAAGGGAGGGGGGAATTTGAATTCAGTTTGCATTTAAAAGACAAACCTACCACATTCTTCAAAGCAGTACGTGAACTGAAGTGCAGCAATCCTTTCAAAGTTCACCATATAGTTTCCCAGGCCAAGTAATGTGTACAAAACTGGTGAAAATAACATTTTAAAAAGCATTCTATTAGGGGAAATGGTTTTGGGGGGGAAAGTGTTTATTAGGCAAACTTGTGTATACATAATACATATTTGGAGAAACTTGCACTAAAACTGGTGAATTTGTATGAGGACTTAAAAAGAGAATTCAAACTAATGTGGAGAATTGAACTTCAGGTTGGAAAAATGAGAAATGAAAAGAATCTGAAATTGATAGATCTGCCCATCCTTTATTTATATTATAGCACGCCTGAACAAGGAACTACAGAAGGGAGTAACTTCCCATTAGGAAAGCCGGAAGGGGGCATAAGAAGTCCCCTTTGTACACTGATCCAGTTCTCTGGGGTCTAACAACACAGAAGACAAAATATTTGCCCACCTTCTTTAGCCCTATAACAACAGAGCTGCCTTGTGTTTCATCGAAGTTATGGGTGATACCTGCTCTGCTTAGGAGTTTGCCAGCCTTTGCCTGTGAATTTTGAGAGGATTCATGCCACCAGGAAGCTTCTGCAGTGTCATAGGCATAGTTGTGAGGTATGTGGAGAGCTCAGAAGCAAGAAAAGCACCAGTTATGCCAATGGGGGGGGGCAGAATAAGCATTCTTGTAATGTAGATCTCAGAGATCAACGATGATGTGTCACATTTGGAAGCGGTTGTGCTAACATTGCGATGGGAGTGCCCAAAATTGTTGCAAAGCATCAGCAGTTATTGTTTTTAAAGGTGCTTACCTGGGTAAAGGTTTGGAAGAAGCATCTGGATTGCCGAAAACAAATGAGTGTGTGGATGGTGTCAAGAAAAAAAAGATAATGTGGAGGTTGCAGTTCCTGTGAACACTTGTCCCCAAGTACTCTCAAAGGGCAAAGAAGCTAATGACAGTAAACCTTGAGGTTTTATGCTTGGGTGATACTGAGGAATGAGAGAAGGGGGATTGCGGGACTTTATATTTAAGGAATTCCATTCAATCTTCCCCCATGAGTCAGAGTTACAGCAAAGCTCTGTTGTGGCCACACCTGGGTGCAGAAAGGGCAGAGATGGGGCTTGGCCTTTGTTGTGGAAGAATGTGTTGTATCTTTCTCTGCAGGTGGAAATTGGCACAAAACCAGCATAATTGCTGCATCCTCCACGCCTTGACCTGTTGAGTCCTAGATCAGCACAGCAGTTGCTTGTTCAGTGTGTTTGTGTTGCCACCCAATACCCATTGTCTTATTTATTGGTTTATTTCATAAAATTTATATACCTCTTGATTGTTAGAAAACAAAAACAAATACCTCAACTGTTTACAAAAAGAATAAAGCAACAAAGGATTGGTAAAAACAATTAAAATGTTCAGAACAATTAAAACCAGCAATAAACTAAAAACACATCAGCATTCCAAATATCTGGGTAGCCTTGCCTTCTTTTTTTTTTAAAAAAAAAGGTTTTAGCAGCATCAAAAGAGTGCAGTGAAGGCACCTGCCTGATATCAATAGGCAAGCTGTTCCAAAGTGTAGGTGCTACCACACTAAAATATCACTTTCTTACTAGTGTGGAATGGGTATTGTGATGGCTATGTTACCTTCAGTGTTACTGGGAATCACAGGTGGGGACAGTGCTGTTGAGTTCATGTCCTGCTTGTGAGCTTCACAAAGGTAATCTGGTTAGAGGGACGTGGATGGCACTGTGGTCTAGACCACTGAGCCTCTTGGGCTTGCCAATCAGAAGGATGGCAGTTTGAATCCCTGTGACGGGGTGAGCTCCCGTTGCTCGGTCCCAGCTCCTGCCAACCTAGCAGTTTGAAAGTACGCCTGTGCAAGTAGATGGCATTTTTCCATCTCCATTGTATGAAGCAGTTGGTCCCTTACCTTTCTCACCCTGATCTGGCCACAGTGATCCATGCGATGGTCACCTCCAGGCTTGATTATTGTAACTCGCTCTACGCGGGGCTGCCCTTGAAGCTGACCCGGAAACTTCAGCGGGTGCAGAATGCCGCAGCGAGGCTCCTTATGGGGTCCTTGCACAGGATCACATTCATCCAGTGCTTTACCAGCTGCACTGGCTCCCGGTGGAGTACAGGGTCAGGTTTAAGGTGCTGGTTTTGACCTTTAAAGCCCTACAAGGCCTAGGACCCTCGTACCTATGGGACCGCCTCTCCTGGTATGCCCTGCGGAGGACCTTAAGGTCCACAAATGACAACACTTTGGAGGTCCCAAGTCGCAAGGTAGTTAGATTGGTCTCAACTAGGGCCAGGGCCTTTTTAGTACTGGTCCTGACTTGGTTGAACGCTCTGTCACAAGAGACTAGGGCCCTGCGGGACTTGACATCTTTCCACTGGGCCTGCAAGACAGCTGTTCTGCCTGGCCTTTGGTTTGGACTCGGTCTGACCCTTATGTTTCCCTCCCCTTACGTTTTTCATTTATGGGCTACTATTAAAATGAGGCTGCATTTTAAATTGTATTTTAACCCATATTTTAATAAACTGGTTTTTTTTGGGGGGGGTCGTTTGTTTGTTTGTTCCCCCCATTATATTTTATTGTAATTTTATTGGTGTTAGCCGCCCTGAGCCTGGCTCTGGCTGGGGAGAGTGAGGTATAAATAAAAAAATATTATTATATTATTATTATTAGATAAATAGGTGCGGCTGTGGCGGGAAGGTAAATGCCGTTTCTGTGTGTTCTGGCACTCTTCAGGGTGTCCTATTGCGCCAGAAGCAGTTTAGTCATGCTGACCACATGACTCGGAAAGCTGTCTGTGAACAAACGCCAGCTCCCTTGGCCTGAAAGAGAGATGAGCACTGCAAGCCCATAGTCACCTTTGACTGGACTTAACCGTCCAGGAGTCATTTTTTTAATCTGGTTGGACCCTGAGAGCAAGATAATTGGGTCACTGGCCTGATTCAGCAGGGCTCTTATGTTCTCCGGGCAGCTTAAAAGTACATTTAAAAACAATATATGGTATCAAGGGAGTGGGAAGCAGCATAAAAAACAATTCCGTCTAGTATAAGAAGAAAAACCATTAATAGATCTACAACTCACCAATGGAAGTAGTAGGGGATAGAGTAATAGATGGCAAACCCACACAAAACGTTTAAAAATAGTGTTTGTCCACCCAATGCACTTCAGCACATCCACAGATAGGTGACATGGAATTTTATGTTGGATTTCCCCCCCCCCCCTTCTGCATTTTTGCAGATTGGAAAAAAATCCAAATTAAATGGGGCGGAGGAAGAAATGGTGCCATTTTGTTAAAGACGTCCTGTGGTTGACGGACCTTTCAGATTTATGAGTATTACTGCTGTTATTACCAGCAGGTTTCAGGGTGGTTTGCAACAATTCAAAACTAAGTATTAAAAACCGTTAAAATGAATAGCAGTCACAGGAATAAATTGGATCATGAAAACACAAATCTTAGGTGTTGGGCCAGTACTTTTGTGAAATCTGGGGCAATGCTAATAAATAGCAGACATTTCCTGTGCTTTCTTTGGATCGATGGATATGTTGGTTTTGCTTTGCTTTGCCCATTGGCCATAACAACATCAAAATGCTTACAATACTGCTGAAGACTATTTGCAGAATTAAAAGCATGCAACTTTTCAAGCAGTAACAAGTTTAATATACAATCCAAATGAGACATTTAAACTATTTGCACAATCCTAACCATTTGCACAATTCTAACAAGGCATATGCTAAAGCTGTCAAAGAGATTATTGCACAACGGTGTTAGAAGGCAGATGAAAGTTGAAGATTCAAGATAGTGAAATGGACCTGGGTCATTTTAATGGCTTTGAAGCTTGCAGGACACTTGTTGAACCAACCTTTGTAGCTGCTGGAGTCAAGAAGCTTGTTCTAGAACAACTGCATTTGTGTCAAAAAGAAACCATTCTGTTGTGCCCCATTTCTGGATATTTCATGGTGGTGTTAGAAGCTCCAGAATGCTATCTCCAAATTAGTTGGCTGTGCAATGGAATGGCAGGTGGAATTCAGTTACGATGTACAAAGTGACACACAACCCCAAGGGTATTTTAACTTCCCAGGACACTAACTCTTCTTACAAGTGGCCACTCTGGAACCAAAGCAATTTCAGATGAAGACCGTAACATCAACTCAGGACAAAGTATTGTTTATCACACTTAAAAGCATTACTTGGCTTACTGATGCCAGTTTGTCTTTATTATTAACATTTTTGTGAATTGCCACTGTTGATAATAGTGTAATTCTCGCCACCTGTCCTTTTTTGTATCTCACTTCCTTCTGACTTCACTGTTTAAAATCACCCCTACACTAGGATAATGCTTTGTGAATTTGATGCATAGAACTGTAGCTCAGTGTTTCCCAACCGGTGTTCCGCGGCACACTACTGTGCCGTGAGACATTGGCTGGTGTGCCGTGGGAGGGAGGCGGGCAAGTCGGGCGGTGAGAGGCGGCGGCGGCGAGGATCCGCGTCGAGCCGGGGGCGGCTCCGCGGTGGTGGTGCCGAGCGGCGGGGCAGCGCGTGCAAAAGGGAGGAGCGCAAGACAGCGGAGGAGGAGGAGGCCGGCATGTCCGGGCAGCAGCAGCAACAACAGCAGCAGCAACTCCCGGCGACGGCTCCTCAAGCCCCGCCGCCGCCCCCTCCTCCGCCCGCTATCACCGCCACCACCACAACAGCCGCCGCCGCCTCAGTTGCCGCCGTCCCTCAGTCCCTCGCTCTGCTGCCTCCTCCCACCCCCAAAGCTTGGAGGTTCCCCGGCAAGGGGGAGGGAAAAAACTTTCACTTTCGTGCGTCCCTCCCGGCGTGACGCTGCGCGCTGACGTCACGGGGCGGGGCTTTAATGGTGGTGTGCCGCGAGATTTTTTTTCAGTAAACAGGTGTGCCGTTGCCCAAAAAAGTTTGGGAAACACTGCTGTAGCTGACAAAGGTGTATGCCATAATACATGTTAGTCTTTAAGGTTCCATGAGACTCTTCTTGATTTTGCTAAAATTGAATGCATCTTGGATTGATTGTCAGCCTTAGCAAGAGGGCTGCCTTCTACCTGCCACTCACACTTAAGGAGGATAGAAGCTCTGTGGAGCAAGACTCGTGAAAAACCTGTTTGATTTCCTTTCATCAAATGGGTGGTTTGACTTCCACACCCTCCTTCTTGACTTTCAGCATCATTCACCCTGTTTGGGGAAAGAGGAGGGTGAAGGAAAGCAGTCTCTTGCCTTCTGCCTGGTGGGAGATTGACGGTTACTGAAAACAGCGGGGAATCCAATTAAGTTCTGAGGCTCTTAAATATAGAGCTGTTGGAAAGAGATTAGGCTTTTGCCTGATGTTATACTTAGCCTGTGAAATTTGCCACCATAGTGGTTCACTGAGAGGTCAAATAATCATAATTGTGCTCATCAGTCTCATTTAGAGAGCTTGAAGATTTATAACCAAAGGACAAGTGTTAGCAAATCAAAACACAAGAATGAACTCCACCACCACCACCACCACACACTTGAACTGCACAAATCAGGAAAGAATATGCATCTCTACATTTTGCAAATCATGTCTACAAAACTGTTGGCTCCTTAAGTCACATGGGCCCAGTACCCATGGTCATTGCCAATGGCCAGATGATGGACAGCTCACCTGCTTTGTCCAGTTCCAGGAAGGCAGCCAAATGAAAAGTGGATTGTCTCTAGTAGGCTTCTATGCATGTCTAATGAACTAGGCTTTACTTGGCATGCCATAAACTGGCACTTGGATTTGTGGAGGGGGGAGTCAAGAGGTTGCTTTGGTTTTTCTTGTTATACGTGAGCTTCAAGCTTTCTCAAACCTTTAATGACATCATGCTTTATTTATGAAAGTGTTTATATCCCGCCCTCTCACAAAACATCAGGGCAGGGTATAGCAACCTAAAAATAAAAACCTTGAAAAGCAGTACAGAAGGATCTGGTGGCATAAAAGGTCTTCGAGATACGCCTGAAAATTAAAAGTGAGGATGACTGCCCAATTGTTGCTGGAAGAGTGTTTGAGCATGGGACCCCCAATACTTTTAGTAGTAGCAGTTGGTGCAGCTGTTGCTGTAGTTGTTACTTGATTTATGAACTGTTTCCAATGACCTAAAAAAAAATACAATTAAAACATGTATAAAATAATTACATAGATAGGAACAAAACAGCTGCAGATATATATTTTTAAAAAACGCAGTTACATGGAAAACCATTTCAAAATGACAGCAATTGCATATTTTATATCAACTTTCTGGATCTTCCTTGTGAACAGAAAAATGAAGTGGGGAGAGAAAATGAACAATAAGAATCAGCTGTTAATGTTTTCCTTCGTTTCTCATTTTTACATTCTTTGGAAAACCACATTTTCACACCTCTTTGTGGACTTTTAAAATCCAACATGAAAATCCATACTTACACTTTGTGTGCGCACTTTATCCTAATAAATGCTTTGCTTTGCTTTGCTTTGCTTTGCTTTGCTTTGCTTTGCTTTGCTTTGCTTTGCTTTGCTTTGCTTTGCTTGTGTGCACATTTTGGTTTTGAGAACAGCATCACAAAATTTGTAGAAGTGCAAATTTCAAAGGCTAGCCATGTTTCAGTTTGCATATTGGTCCGGGAAGTGCGAATAAGGTTTGCATTAAAATCTGTAGCTCAGTGGTTAAGCACCTGTTTTGCATGCAGAAGGTTCCAAGTTCTAATCCTGGCATCTCTAGGTAGGACTGAGAGAGAACCCTGCCTGAAATCCTGAGGAGCTGCTGCCAGTCAGTGTGGACAATATTGAGCTAAATGGGCTAATGGTCTGAGTTGGTATAAGACAGCTTTCTATGTTCATATGTCTTTCAGGAAAGGACCATAGCTCAGTGCCAAAGCATCTACTTTGCTTGCAGAAGGTTCAATCTCCTGTATCTTTACGGGAGGAGAGAGATCCTGCCTGAAAACCTGGAGAGTTGCTGCCAGTCTGTGTAGACAATAATGGGCTAGATGTACCAAATGGTCCGAACTCGGCAGGAGGTAGCTTCCTCTGTTCCCAAGTTCCTACAGAAATAAGTTCCCTAAAGTATAGAAATGCAGCAAATTTTTTAAGCAAAATAATATAGCTAATTTCTCAGTAGCCCTGCCTATGAAGGTTTTATTAACTTTTTGGTGTGAAGATTCGCGTGAGAGCTATGTGCCTGTCCCTTGATGGGTGCTTTAGGTTTGTAGGCCTTGGTTAACAGCAGCTGAATAATTGTACAGAACAGGAAGAGGGAATTGATTCTCAAGATGGCTGTTTGCGAACCCTCCTTGAGTGCCAAGCCTTACTCCCCATACAGAATTTGGCAAAAGCAGGAAAAAAGTGCTACCGTGACTTGGTTTCCAATTCTCCTTGTCAGCCTTGGGTGTCTCTAGCGACAGAGGGCAGAGAATGTAAGGAATGTACTAGGGAGAGGCACCTCTTTGCCGAAGTGCAGGGGGGAGAGAGAGAGAGAGAGAGAGAGAGAGAGAGAGAGAGAAGGAGGGGGAGACTTTCTGCTGTGGAAAGAGAAACCTGTTTGATCCCCTGAAGGGCAAAAAAAACACACCCACATTGTCATCTCCCTCCCATAACAAGGCTGGGCCTCTTTTTTTGGCAAGGGCAGCCTTAGTTGTCTGGGACGCATTCTGGCTTGCCCACACCTCCGCCGCTGAGCGCATAAGGACTAGCAGGGAGAGCACAGCTCCAGCCACAGTTGTGAGGGCAGGAGTCCTGTTAAATGCGCGAGGACACCTTTGGAGAAGGGACCCACTGCCGCTGAGGTTGCGAGTAAGTACCACCTTTTTGGTTTCAAAGATGAGAGGGTTTCCTCTCTTGCCCTTCTTCCTCTGCTCTTTTTCTCCCTTGCCTTGATTATCCTTTCTTTGAGGTGGGAGGAAAGTTTGCCACCACAGATCAACAGCTTGTGGAAAGCGACTTCCCCAACGCGCCACCTGTTGGGCTCGATGACCCTCGTGGTCCCTTCCAAATTTACAATTCTATGAGCTGGCCTGGCTTTGAACAGTTATTTGGGCTGGCATACTATATATTTAAAGCACATTATTTTCCTTCAAAGAACCCCGGGAACTGTAGTTTGTTAAGGGTCTGGTGAATTGTAGCCATGAGAAGGGTAAGCCATAGTTGCCAGGATTCTTTGGGGAGAAACAATGTGCTGGCCCACAGCTGAAAAAGGTTGCTGACCCCTGCTCTAACCACTATGCTCTCTTTAGATCCAGCTTGGCAGCTGCTAGCAAAATCCATTGCTTTGTGTTAACAATTGCCACTTCTTCCCACCCCCCACCCCAGCAGATTTCCTGAAATGTTAGCTTTATATTTTCCTCCAGTATGCAGATGCAATGATGTGAAATGTTGCTGTGGTTCTTATTTCTTATGCAAATCTCTTCCTTGGTCTCATTGCTATTTCTACTAATTTTTACAACAGCCCTGTAAGGTAGGCCAGTCCTGGAGAGGAGGTGGCATTTGAGCCAAAAACACTGCAGCACTTTCTCTTAATTACAACACTTGCTGTGTTATATATACAGTACTGTGAATGTCTGTCTGCCATTCAGCTGTTAGCATCATCAGTACAAAAAGTTGCTTAACTGGGGAAGTAGGAGAAGGATTTGGCATCATTTTGCTGAAGGGTCCTCTGCCCTCCACCTTGCTGGAAGCACACAACAGGGTCAAAAAAAGATAGAATTATGGAGTTGGAAGCAGGAGTGTCTGCTTGGCCCCCAACTGTGGGTGCGCAGGGCCGTGAGCGCCATGTAGCTTGCATGACCCTGGCACCAGAATTTGTAGGTGCCCAGCCCCTCATGGGGAATTTTGTGGGTGCTAGGGCACCCAGAGCCCCTATGGCTTCAAGGCACCTTGGCAAAAGCTCTGTGAATATCTGTGGGTGGGGGCGCTCCCAAATAGACACTGGACGTTATCATCAGTAACCCCATGAAGAGAATGCCGATTATAAGAGATCTGAAATAATATAGATGTCAGGTGTTTTCTGTTTTTTAGAGACATCCCTCAATTGGTAATGCCCGACATTCATTTTTCATTATTTCTATGCAGGCCTCCAGTGCCTTTTAACAGATGCAAAGCAGGCAGAAATTCAACTGGTGAAGTTCACCCAACATTTATCTGTGGCATTTTTTAACCCTGCTGCAAGGTGCTTAGGGTAGCGTACGTGGTTCTCTCAAACCTATTCTATGTTCACAACATTCCTGTGTGGTTGGAGAAACACAGAGTGTGACTACTCCATGGTAATTCGGTGAGCTTTATGGCAGAGTAGCGATTTGCATTTGCATCTCCCATTATGCAATACTGCCTTCTCAGTATGTGGGTGAAGTGATGAGGAACTTCCCCTGTGGGATTTCTGCCTGCTGTGCCACCGTTAAATCCTTGCCAGGAAAAAAAAAATGGTGACAAGCCTGGTTCTCCAGTTCAGAGTTTTCACTTGTGTATTTAAACATCTTTTAAGTTGCTTTTCAAGGTAAATATCTTCCTATGGCAGCTTACAATGCACAATTCTAATTATACAATTCATAACTGTACAATGTTGTAGAAATCAGGCGAACAGGCACCAGTGGGCTGCAGTTTAAGAAGTGCATCTGCCTTCCTGGTGGTGGTTCTTCCATCAAATTTTTGTTGAGAATCTGTCACAATAAGAAGGAAGGAAATGTCTGAGTAAGGGAGGAGATGATAGAATGGGCAGTGCTGAAGAGTCCCTCCCTCAGCCTCAATTTTCCACCTGATCACAAATCCTGTTATCTTCCCGTCCTCACACCCAGGCCTGTAACTGTCATAATGGCAAACAGCACAGATGCTGTTGTGATAGCATCATAATAACAGGCCTTGTCCACATCCACGATTACCTTGCGTTTGCAGCTGTTTGTGTCCCCAATTTAATTTGCACCATCCTCATTACCTTCCAGCAATACCAATCTCAGTGTTTTCCTTTTGTATCCTACTTGGTTCACAGATTATTTGTTTCAGTGCTTTTGGGTTGGTGGGCAATAAACGACCACTTTCTGCTACTGCCTTTTCCATTCCCACTACTTCCTCAATACTTCCATTTCTTTACCAGCTGTACTCAAGGAATCTCTACCCCCTTTCGATCCCTCGGATATGCATGAAACTGGGGAACTGCATGCACAAGCAATATTACAATTGCATATCTGTGTGCTTTGGACACTTCTCATGCAGGAAGTAAAAAAATAATAATATATGCACAACTATCGGCACACATGCCCTGTTGATACTTAATTGACATCATGAAATCAACAAATAAGAATGTTGGGAACAAACACAAAAGGGAATGCCCAGTCATATAATCAGGAATGACTGAAGTGGCTCCTCATATACAAATTCAAATGCACACAGGTGTGGACTACTCCAGTCTACTTCACATGGGGGAAAGTGGGCTAATAGCTAAATAATGCTCAAATGTAGACAAACCCATAGTTGCACCAAGGATTGAGGAAGTGGCTTATTTTATAGCACCCTCTGCATTCCATCAGAAAACCTATGTTCTCTGTCTGACTGCCTCATTTGGTACTGAATGCCAAATTCAATATAATTAAGAACCCATCAGCTTCCTCGATCATCTATCTATCATCTATCTATCTATCTATCTATCATCTATCTATCATCTATCTATCTATCTATCTATCTATCTATCTATCTATCTATCTATCATCTATCTATCTATCTATCTATCTATCTATCTATCTATCTATCATCTATCTATATCTATCATCTATCTATCTATCTATCTATCTATCTATCTATCTATCTATCTATCTATCTATCTATCTATCATCTATCTATCTATCTCTCTATCTCTCTATCTCACCACCATCATAGTAAACATAGCTGTGGTCTGAACCACAGAGCATCAGGCTTGCCGATCAGAAGGTCCGTGGTTTGAATCCCTATGACGGGGTGAGCTCCCGTTGTTCGATCCCAGCTCCTGCCCACCTAGCAGTTCAAAAGCACGTCAAGTGCAAGTAGATAAATAGGTACCGCTCTGGCAGGAAGGTAAACGGCATTTCCATGCACTGCTCTGGTTCACCAGAAGCAGCTTAGTCATGCTGGCCACATGACCCAGAAGCTGTCTGTGGACAAACACCGGCTCCCTCGGCCTCCAGAGCGAGATGAGCACCGCAACCCCAGAGTCATCCGCAACTGGACCTAACGGTCAGGGGTACCTTTACCTTTAAACACAGAGTAAACATATTAGTAAACATAAAGGCAGTAAATACAGAGGTGCCCAAGTAGCCTCTCCTCCACACACCAACCAAGTCCAGACATGCTTAGCTTCAATGAGGGTATTGTGTCATGTGTCCAAACGTAGGGCAATCTTGGAAGTGTGTGAGTGTGTACCTTGGCATTTCTGAAATCAGGGTCAGGGAGGAGCAGAATATGATTTCCAGTCATTTGCAAGTAGACTCTCGGTGCCTTGTACCACCCTTCTCTGCCCTTTCTCCTAATTGTAGGTGGAGAATAATCTCATGCACAAGAAACAGAAATATGCAAAGATAGTTAATCTGTACAATATATGCAGGTTAAAGAAGTGGGTTACCTTATCAAAATTAATGAATTGATAAGTGTAAGGCAGGAGCTTGAGCAGCTCTGGCAAATAAAACTTTCAGATCTGTGATGCTGCTTTATGCTTCACAATACCTGATGCTCCATTTTAGTCCAAGGGCATAGATAATGGCCAGGGATGGTGGTGGGAACTGGAGTCCAACATCTGGAGATTCACAGGTTCTTGACCTCTTATGTAGATCAATATCAGACATGCTCTGAATGCTGTTGATTCTGTAGAGGCTCAGGCAGAGAGAAGTCTTTTCCAGTTCTCTGCTGAGATGCTTTTCATCCCTGGGGACTGAACCTTCTGCATGCAAAGTTGTGTGATGTATTCCACCACTCAACTATAATTTTCCCCATTTGCTGCAACCCACTCTCTCATGGGCTTATATGAAACAGTCTTATATTATGAGACAGTCTTATATTAAGACTTATTATATGAAACAGTCTTATAGTAACTCTGGCTCTGGGAACTCTGGTACCTCTTTTGGCACTGTCTGTAGGGTGTGTGTGACTTTCTCAGCCATGGGACATCCTTTTCCGGAGATGCCAAGGATGGCGCATGGGGCTCCTCCAGCATGCAAAGTTACACAATGCCACAAAAGAGGATAATACTGATTTGCAACACTCCCCTCCAAAATGTCCTAATGTATACATATGGATACAGATTTAGAAATACAGTAACTTCTTTAATATGATAGAACTAAAATGCATCTCATCATAGTGGGAGACATGAATGTGACCATATGAACTTCTGAGAACATAAGGAAAGTCCTGCTGGATCAGGCCAGTGGTCCATCTATTGCAGCAACTTGTTCCTGCAGTGGCCAACCAGAGGCCTGTGGGAAACCTGCAAGCACTCTCTGGTAACTGGTATTCAAAGATATTAACCTAGAACATAGGAAGTGGTCATATATGGAGCCAGATCATTGGTCCATCTCACTCAGTATTGTCTGTACTCTCTTTGGTTTCAAATGCTGGTCTCTAGCAGTCCTACCCGGAGATGCCAGAGATTAAATTTAGGACCTTCTGTAGGCAAAGCATGTGCTCTCCCCTTGAGCTGTGGCACTTTCCTTGTGGCCTTTGTGTGCCTTCTTCGTCTGCTCTTTGGCTACCAACTATGGATGGGCAACTTCAAGGCCTCTGCAGGTTTTCCTTCTTGCAGCTCTTGGACTGCAGGGCCCTTAGTTAGAGGATGCTTTCAAACCAAGGACTATCATCTGCGCAGCAGGACACTTGGCTGCCTTAATGCAAAGCAGATGCTCGGCCATTGAGTTAATAGGCCCTCGTCTAGTTGTGCATGGGGGGGGATTGCTTTTCATTGAGCAGTGACTTCTCTGAAGTGAATCTAATAAGATGCCTTCTGCTCTGTTTATTACAAAACAAAAACAAAAACTGATTGGCAGCAGATCTCCAGGATTTCAGGCATGAGACTTCCCCTGGAGATGCTGGGGACTGGACCTAATCTCCATTGCTCTATGCAAGCTTTTTTCCAGTGACACACACACACACACACACACCCTCCCAACGCTTCTTCTATTTCTGTAATTGGGATGGAAGGCTGAGTCTAGCGTGGGTAGCATTCCTCTTCTAATTGCTGTTCCTGCTAATGCTGAACAGAGTTTATGCCTTATTGATTTGATCAGATATGTGCATAAAATTGTGGGGTATGAATCATTTGTTTTGCTACCAGAGAACTTTGATTTATTAATCAGTTGGCTTATTATTATTCCACTTTCCTTATGGCCCAAACCCATCAACTGTCAGGGCAAGGCTGCATGTACATTGCTGCTTACACCAGCTCCAGCGCACTCCCACCACTGGTGGTTGAAGCGGAGTACACATGACAATAGCCACATTCATAGGTATCCTGTAGCTTCTTGAGAAATCCCCCTGTTTGAAGTGCTTTCCTTCAAACCATATTCCGTCTGATTTGAGAACAGAAGCCATGGTGCATACGTTTCAGGCAGCTGTTGTGCATAGAAAAACAATTCGGATAATGCACATTAGATGAAGACATCCCTGCTGCCTCTCTGATCTGCACAGCAGTGTAAGAATATGAACCGCAATGCAAGGTGTGTGTGTTGACCTTACTGCGTTTCAAGCCACTGGTGTTTGCATAACCCACACTTGCAGTTCTGTCATATACGAAGACACGACTACCATTGGCTCAGATGGCTTTTAATGAAGAGTTTATTAGACACATTTGTTTTGTTTGGACCTGTACTGTATATTACCTGCTTTCCTGGAATGTAGTCTACAACAACAGCAGGGGTGACTGACCGGAGGAAGTAACCTGCCTGGCAAACATCTCAAATACTCACACACTTGCATGCGGCCCATCTGGGATACCACTTGAGGGAGGCAGACTTACTCCCTAGTCCATCAATGTTACAGACCAGGGGTGAGGAACTTTGTTCAGAGTGAGGGCTGCATTCCTTTCTGGGCAGCCCTCTAGGTGCCACAGGCCATTGTTGGGTGGGACCACAGGCAAACGTGGGCCAAGCAACCCACATAAATTTTACTGTTGTACAGTAGGCTACTTTTGAGAAACGCCCCTCCGTATTCTCCAACCAGACAAGTGAAAGTTAAGATCAGAATTCAAGGAACATTCCAGCCAGGCAATTGCACTCAGGATGTGAAGCAAGGCCAGCGAGGGGTATGGCCTTAGGAGAATTATAAGGGCCAGAAAGGTTGGCCTCAAGGGCCACATGCACGCACACTTGTAAACGCCCCCCCTGCAGACCACATGTGATTATTCCTATGGAGCAAAATTCCCAAACCAGTTCATTGAGATTTTCTCTATTGTTTTCCAAGCTCTCTTTGCTTCCTAAAGCAACTTCATAGGGATGCAGGTGGTGCTGTGGGTTAAACCACAGAGCCTAGGGCTTGCTGATCAGAAGGTCGGCAGTTTGAATCTCCCGTTGCTTGGTCCCAGCTCCTGCCAACCTAGCAGTTTGAAAGCACATCAAAGTGCAAGTAGATAAATAGCTACCACTCTGGCGGGAAGGTAAATGGTGTTTCCGTGCACTGCTCTGGTTTGCCAGAAGCGGCTTAATCACGCTGGCCACATGACCCGGAAGCTGTATGCCAGTGAGATAAGCGCTGCAACCCCAGAGTCATCCGTGACTGGACCTAATGGTCAAGGGTACCTTTACCTTAAAAGTAATTTCATAGCTTCCAGCACTGCTAGTCTTCCCACTGGAATCTCCTTGGATGTTATCCTGGAGTGTATATTTTGAATACTTTGAATGATGTTTATATATATAATTGGCAGGTGGAGAATCTGACGCCCTTCTAATTCCTTTTTCTTATCTCTCCTTTAATTTTTATTTTCTGTGACTTCTAATTTTTGCTTTCTTCTGCTAACTCTATCTGTATTTATGTTGTTTTGATGTTTCCTACTTTGGGTTAATGAAGATACATACAGGAAGGTGATGGATGGAAGATGAAGGGACTGGGTAGGGAGGAACTCCCAGGGTAGGAGGGGGGAAGAGGGGAGAAGCTCCCAGCTCTCACCTGGGAGGGCTCACCCTCCTTTGTGTGGAATAAAGGTTAAAAATACAACCTTGATAGAGGGCTTTTTACTATTTCCTTCCTTCCCTGCTTCTTTTTCTCTATCTTTTCTCTCTATTTTATTTTTATTTAGATTTGTTTGGCTTTTATTGTGTTCTGTGTTGAAAGCTTTCAACTGATTGTAAAAAGGATTCTAGATGGAAAGGGGCACCTCTGTATACTTGTAATATCCCTATGCTGGTGGTATTGACCTTTAAAGATTATTTGAAGGACTCCTTAAGCTATACAAAGTTGCCCAGGTTCTGAGGTCTGCTTCAGACACTCTGTGCAAGCCTACATGTAAGATCAATCAGATTGGTGAGCATAAAAGATAGGGCCTTCTTGGTAGGGGCTCCGTGGTTACAGGACACCACCCCAAGTGGTATGTGTGTGTGGCTCCATTAGCAGAATAAACATGTATTCAATAGGTACTAAGATCCCCAAAGGGTCAGTACTTGTCTGATAACCACAGGAAAGGAGTTCCAAATCACTGGGGCCATTGCATGAAAAGCCCTGCTTGGGTTCCCATGGAGCAGGACCTCTGAGGCATGAGGCATTACAAGAGTGTATATACCCTGGTGACCTCAGTGATTGCACTTGTATACCTTTTCCAAACGTAAAGGTAAAGGGACCTCTGACCATTAGGTCCAGTCGTGACCGACTCTGGGGTTGCGGCACTCATCTCGCTTTACTGGCTGAGGGAGCTGGCATACAGCTTCTGGGTCATGTGGCCAGCATGACTAAGCCACTTCTGGCGAACCACAGCAGCGCACAGAAACACTGTTTACCTTCCCGCTGGAACGGTACCTATTTATCGACTTGCACTTGACGTGCTTTCGAACTGCTAGGTTGGCAGGAGCAGGGACCGAGCAACAGGAGCTCACCCCATCGTGGGGATTCGAACCACCAACCTTCCGATTGGCAAGTCCTGGGTTCTGTGGTTTAACCCACAGCGCCACCCGCGTCCCTTTTCCAAAGGTATTCAGGGCTTTTTAGGCCAAAATACATTAACCTGGTCCAGTAGTAAGGATTTACATTTAAAGGTGAGCCTACTTACCGGTAATTCTCACTTTCCGAAGCGGTACATGAACCAGAACAGAGCTGTCTGTCAAAAGTTGCGCTTTGCTGAATTTTGCAACGCAGCTCTCCAACTAAGTAATGTGTACAAAAATGCAAATGCCAGAGTATAGTGTGCATTAAAATAAAATGTGTAAAAAAATGTATTGCAAAAATGTGCGTATCAGGAGGAATTTGCCCTAAAATGCTGATGAATTTGTTATGACTTTAAAATGATTATGCGCTGGTGTGGAAATGTGGAGGATTGAATTTAAGACTGGGAAAATGAAAAACTGGGAGGAACTGAAATTGACAGATTAATCCATCCATAGGGTGGCTTATTGGCAGCCAGTGCAGATCCCTCAGCACAGATGTTACATGATAGTGATACAGGCATCTCCATTCTCTGCATTCTGCACCAGCTGCAGCTTGTGGACCAAGCTTAAGGCAACTCCATGTTTGGTGCATTACAGTAATAAAGCATCAAAGTTACTAATGCATGAACTGTACCCTGGAACATCAGGAATGTTTCAGCTGTTTTACTAGCCAAAGCTGGTTAAAGGCACTCCTATGTATTGAATACACCTGAGCCTCCATCAACAAGGCAGGGGATTTCCCTAGACCACAACGTAAATGCAACACTGTCAGGAGCAGGTAACTGGCCTGTTTTCTGGACATGGGAACTGCTAATCCAGGGGCAAAACTAGGCTTTATTTCACCTGGATCAAAGACCTAGTTTGGCATCCACCCCCAGGTGCATTTGTGTAAACACACACAGGCTGGGAGTCTCAATAGCACCCCTCTGGAGGCTTCACCCAGGGCAAAAAAAACCAGCTAGCTCCCCTTCCCCAGAGTTACAGCACTAGCTAATCCAACATGCCTCCATTTTGCCAGGATTCAGACTCTGCTTGTTGCCTCTTATCCAGCCCATGACTGTGTCCAGACGCACATCCAATGCTTGCACAGTCTTTCCTGACTGAAGTGCTATGGGGGGGGGGAGTTTCTGTTAATGGTTGTTTTGCTGGTCTCTGTGTTGTTTTCAGCTTCTCCTTAAAGCTATTTAAATGATATATGAGCTTGCCTCTTGCGGTTGTTTTTACAGTAGGTGAGCCAACTTGTGTGGGTTTTGCCTTAAAAGGCGGCATAAAAAGAAAAGATTTTCACACCAAACACCGCAACTAGGGATGCGCAAAGCTGCCAATTTCAGTTTATTTCATTTTTTAATTTCAGTTCTCCAAATTTCCACAACAATTTTCAAAATTTATTTTAAAAGGTACTAATGAAAGTTCCTCCGCATTTTAGCATAAAATTTCTCCCAATGTACATGTTTTTCTATGCAATTTTGTCTGATACACACATTTTTGGAAGCAATTTTCCCCAATATAATGCATTTCGGTATGCTATTTTTACTAATATATGCATTTTTAAATGCATACTTTACCCTAGTCTACACATTTTTGTAGACATTACTTGGCTGGAGAGCTACATTGCAATATTCAGAGAAGTGTGAATTTTGAAGGATGGCCATGTTTCGGACTGCATATTGTTGTGAATTAGGCAGGATCACCTTTAAAGGCAAACTATATTTTCTCCATGATCCTTAAATTTACAACAGAGCAAGCTGCCTTCACCCAGGACAGATGGCCTGTCCATCTAGCTTCGTAAGCGGTGGCAGTAGCTCGCCAAAGTCTCAACTTAGAGGTCTTTTGCATCACCTGCTATCAGATCCTTAAAAAAGAAGGATGCCAGGGATTGAACTTGAGACCTTTAGCATTCAAAGAATGTGCCCTAACTACTGAACTACACACACAAAGAGAGACAGAGAGACACACAGAGAGAAATCACAAACAAGGAAAGCCCCGTCCCCCGTCCCCCCAGTTAAGAGCAATTGAAGTTTTTAAAATCCCATAACATACTATTTGTCTGGCTAGCCCAACACTACTATTTGGACCAAAAGGGATGTGGGGGGCGCTGTGGTCTAAACCACTGAGCTTTTTGGGCTTGCCGATCAGAAGTTCGGTGGTTCGAATCCCTACGACAGGGTGAGCTCCTGTTGCTCTGTCCCAGCTCCTGCTAGCTAGCAGTTCGAAAGCACACCAGTGCAAGAAGATAAATAGGTGCCGCTGCGGCGGGAAGGTAAATGGCATTTCTGTGTCTTCTGGTTTCCATCACAGTGTTCTGTTGCGCCAGAAGCAGTTTAGTCATACTGGCCACATGACCCAGAAAGCTGTCTGTGGACAAACACTGGCTCCCTTGTCCTGAAAGCGAGACGAGCGCCCCAACCTCTTAGTCGCCTTTGACTGGACTTAACCGTCCAGGGTCCTTTACCCTTTACCTTTTACTATTTGGACCTTCAGCATAGGCAGGGGTTGCTAGCATGGCACTCCTGGGTACACCCATGCTCCCACAAAGACCCTCCCTCGCACTGTTACAGGAGCCTCAAACTCTTCTCCCAAATAGGCAATTTTAGACTCTAGAGTTAATGGGCTTCCAGGCAGTAATGTGTATGACTTCCACTTGTTTCAAATTGCATTATAGCCTGCCTGTTTAGAAGGCAGATGTGTATTATTTCAAAAAGCTTCAAAATGTGGCAAAGCAGATTTTTCAAGTGTTGTGAGGGGGCTCTTGTACAGTGGGGCCCTAGACTTCTGCTCCAAAGCCCTACCCTATTGTACCCAGAAAACAGGGTCAGTGATTTACCATTGGAGCACATGGGTGGTGGCTGTTGTTATTATTGCTGTTACATTTCACTTCCATAGTTCAGGCATATGAAAATAGATCTATGCAGTATGCAGAATCGCAATTAGAACCAAAAAGGCACCTTACATGAAATCAAGCATTATGTAATTTAATTATCACATCAGAGGCTAGGAAGCTGAAATCAAAGCAGAAATCCAAGTGCACCTCCTAAGGACAATTTCTAGAGTGTTGCTGATGCTCCAATGGTGGGGGAGCTTCCTGAAACTGGCTGTGCGGGCTTATAGCAGCCACAGGGCCTCCATCCTCTTTAGGTAGATGAATCTGTTGAATAATCATTAGGAATTAATTATAGGTAACAACAATAATTACTGACAGCTGAAGTGGGGCGAGGCACTTCAGAAATGCCAATAATAACTGGAATTTCTGCCTGTCAGAAAGCTGTTAGAGGCAACAAATCTCTATCAAGTATTGGTGGGAGCAGTCAAGAGTTGGAGGCAACAGCAGTCATTATTATTATTATTATTATTATTATTTATAGCCTGCCCATCTGGCTGAGTTTCCCCAGCCACTCTGACTCCCAAACAAGTGTTAAAAACAACAATACAGCATTAAATATTAAAAACTTCCCTAAACAGGGCTGCCTTCAGATGTCTTTTAAAAATAGGATAGCTGCTTATTTCCTTCACATCTGAAGGTAGGGCATTCCACAGGGCGGGGGCCACTACCAAGAAGGCCCTCTGCCTGGTTCCCTGTAACTTGGCTTCTCGCAGTGAGAGAACCGCCAGAAGACCCTCGGTGCTGGACCTCAGTGTCCGGGCTGAACAATGGGGGTGGAGACGCTCTTTCAGGTATACAGGACCGAGTATATATTTAGAGTCCTCCCTTTATCCTGTCTTTCAGAATTGCAGAAACCTAACTCCACCTCTGCATATGGGGCCTTAGGCACTTCCATACCCTCCAACATTTCACCAATGAGAAAAGGGACGTCCTATTCCATAATAATAATAATAATAATAATAATAATAATAATAATAATAATATTTATAACCCTGCCCATCTGGCTGGATTGCCCCAGCCATTCTGGGTGGCTTCCAACATATATAAAAGCATAATAAAGCATTAAACATTAAAAAGGAAAACTTCCCTATACAGGGCTGCCTTCAGATGTCTTCTAAATGTTGTATAGTCACTTATCTCATTGGTTTGGGGGGTCAGATAACTCCATACCCTCCAACATTTCTCTGACGAAAGTAGGGACACCCTAAGGAAAAGGGACATTCCTCCCTCTTAATGGGACTCTCCTGTTTGGTGTCCCAGCAGGGCATTCTACTTTCCTCCTGTGCTTTGTGTTGTCTTCCTGCATCCCAACCTTCACTCATTCCTCCTTGTGCTGTTTCTTAGTGTATTTACCGTATTTTTCGCCCCATAAGACGCACCGGCCCATAAGACGCACCTAGATTTTAGGGGGGGAAATAAAGGGAAAAAAAATTATTTCCCCCCCAGGTGCGCTGCGCTACACCAGGAGCTTGGGGCGTGCGGAGCTCAGCGCGCCCCAAGCTTCTGCGTGCCGGCAAGGTCTCCGCTAGCGTGGGAGAGCCGGGCGCCTCTCCCAGGGCTAGCGGACCCCTGCGCTAATCCAGAAGCTTGGGGCAAGCTGAGGTCAGCGCGCCCCAAGCTTCTGCGTGCCGGCAAGCAGCCCGCTGCCGCCCCAAGCCTCCCGCACCCGGCAGGAGGTCCCGCCGGGTGCGCAAGGCTTGGGGCAGCAGCGGACTGCTTGCGCGCACCTAGAAGCTTGGGGAGTGCTGAGCTCAGCGCGCGCCAAGCTTCTGCATGCCGGCAAGCAGTCCGCTGCCGCCCCAAGCCTCCCGCACCCGGCAGGAGGTCCCGCTGGGTGCGCGAGGCTTGGGGGGGCAGCGGACTGCTTGCGCGCACCTAGAAGCTTGGGGCGTGCTGAGCTCAGCGCGCGCCAAGCTTCTGCATGCCGGCAAGCAGTCCGCTGCCGCCCCAAGCCTCCCGCACCTGGCAGGAGGTCCCGCTGGGTGCGCGAGGCTTGGGGCGGCAGCGGACTGCTTGCGCGCACCTAGAAGCTTGGGGCGTGCTGAGCTCAGCACGCCCCAAGCTTCTGCATGCCGGCAAGCAGTCCGCTGCCGCCCCAAGCCTCCCGCACCCGGCAGGAGGTCCCGCCGGGTGCGCGAGGCTTGGGGCGGCAGCGGACTGCTTGCGCGCACCTAGAAGCTTGGGGCCAGCTGAGCTCAGCCCGCCCCAAGCTTCTAGGTGCGCGCAAGAAGTCCGCTGCCGCCCCAAGCCTCGCGCACCCGGCAGGAGGTCCCACGGGGTGCGCGAGGCTTGGGGCGGCAGCGGACTGCTTGCGCGCACCCAGAAGCTTGGGGCCAGCTGAGCTCAGCCCACCCCAAGCTTCTCGGTGCGCGCAAGCAGTCCGCTGCCGCCCCAAGCCTCGCGCACCCGGCAGGAGGTCCCACGGGGTGCGCGAGGCTTGGGGCGGCAGCGGACTGCTTGCGCGCACCGAGAAGCTTGGGGCCAGCTGAGCTCAGCCCGCCCCAAGCTTCTCGGTGCGCGCAAGCAGTCCGCTGCCGCCCCAAGCCTGGCGCACCCGGCAGGAGGTCCCATGGGGTGCGCGAGGATTGGGGCGGCAGCGGACTGCTTGCGCGCACCGAGAAGCTTGGGGCCAGCTGAGCTCAGCTGGCCCCAAGCTTCTAGGTGCGCGCAAGCAGTCCGCTGCCGCCCCAAGCCTCGCGCACCCGGTGGGACCTCCTGCCGGGTGCGCCAGGCTTGCAGACACTCGCCCGAAGCAGGGGGAGCCCTCCAGAGGGCTCCCCGTGCTTCGGGTGACAGGCTGCCGCCCCAAGCCTCGCGCACCCGGTGGGACCTCCTGCCGGGCGCGCGAGGCTTGCAGGCATTCGCCCCATAAGACGCACCCCGATTTCCCCTTCATTTTTGGAGGGGAAAAAGTGCGTCTTATGGGGCGAAAAATACGGTACTTCCCGGGGTCGGGGGGTGGTGGTGTTTTTAAATAAAGATTTGTTTATTTTTTTTGGTAGCTCTGCAAACCTTTGGGCTCCTTTTCTCTTTGTTCTCTTTTTTAATCTTTAATTTTCATTTGTATATATTACAACAATTATTCAATTGTAATTTTAACATTTCGAACTCCAACTCCCTTCCCCCTCTTTCTGTCGTTCTTTACATTTCTTTTCATCTCCCTGCATATCTCAACATATTCTTTTATATATCTATTCCCATATCTCGTATATATTTTGAAACTGCAGGTTTTTACATTAATCCTGCCAATGTCTTAATCTATTTACAGTTTGTAAATACTCAATAAACCATTTCCATTCCTTTCTTTTAAAAGTGTTATCTTGGTTTCTTATTCTTCAAGTAAGTTTCCCCATTTCTGTGTAGTCCATTAACTTCTGTATCCATTTTTCTCTCCTTGGCACCTCTTCTTCCTTCTATTTTTGGGCCAATAATATTCTTGCAGCTGTGGTTGCATACATAAATAAATTTCTATACTGTTTTGGTACTTCTGATTTCATAATTCCCAAAAGAAAAGCTTCTGGTTTTAAAAATAAATGTTATCTTAAACATCTTTTTCAGTTCATTATATATCATTTACCAGTAAGCTTTAACCTTATTACAAGACCATTACAAGATATGAAAAAAGTTACCTTCTTTCTCTTTACATTTCCAGCACATATTTGATTTCTGTTTATACATTTTGGCCAATATACTGGGTGTTAGGGACTATCTATATAACATTTTCATATAATTTTCTCTTAAACTATAACATGCTGTAAATTTTAGATCCACATTCCATAAATGTTCCCATGCACCCATTCCTATATTATGATCAATATCTATTGCCCAGTGTATAACTGAAGATTCACTTGTTTGTGCTTTGTCTTCCATTTCAATAACATCTTATACATTTCAGATAACACTTTAATATTACAGTTTAACAGGTCTCTTTCTAGTTGTGATTTTTGTTCCCCAAACCCCTACTTCATATCCTTTTTAAATACTTCATTCAAATGATGATATTGTAACCATGTTGTTAACACCTCTGATAAATACTTAAGTTCTTTTAATTTAAATTTTCCACCTTCTTCTCTTAATAAATTTCTATAAGTTGCCCAATTTTCCATCATATTTTTCTTCTTTACTGCTATGGCTTCCAAAGGTGAAAGCCATAGTGGTGCTTTGGTCTCCAACAAGTTTTTATACTTATCCCTTACTCTATACAATTTTTTCCTGATTGTATGGTTTGTAAAACCTTTATGTACTTTCG
This sequence comes from Podarcis liolepis, assembly GCF_965112155.1. Classification (NCBI taxonomy): domain Eukaryota; kingdom Metazoa; phylum Chordata; class Lepidosauria; order Squamata; family Lacertidae; genus Podarcis; species Podarcis liolepis. The sequence continues at coordinate 20,240,891 of NC_139570.1, read as the reverse complement.
CCTTTTCATACCACAAGTAAGTATGCCAACCAAAAATATTATCATGACCTTCCAAATCTAAAATATGTGTATTCTTCAATCCTTCAACCAGCACTGAGAAGATGCTTTATAATATAATCTCATATCCGACAGGGAAAAACCTCCTCTCTCTTTCACATTTATCAGTATTTTATATTTTATTCTCGGTTTTTCCAAAGCCTTAAACATAAAGTCCCAGAAGTCATTGTCAAATGCTTTCTCAGCATCTAAAAACATTAAAGCTGCTTGTTTTTTATTTCTTATTTCTAAATATTATATTACATCAATTATGTTTCTAATATTATCTTTCATTTGTCTTTCTGACAAAATCTGGCCTGATCTTCATGGATCACCTCTTTTAATACAGTTTTCAACCTATTAGCTAATATGTCTCCAAACAGTTTATAATTGTTATTCAACAACAAAATAGCTTGATAGAGATACAGAGTTGGTTATGAACTATCTTGCTTATGAAATAAAGTTATGTATGCACTCTTCCAAGAATCTGGTAACTCTCCTGTATTCAAAGTTATATTCCTAATATCTTTTAAAGGTTGTATTAGGTATTCTTGTAATTTACTTTGTAATATATTGCTGTCCTTCAGGTCCCAGTGTCTTCCCTAATTTTGCTGTAAAATTGCTTGCTGTAATTCCATCATTGTGACAGGTGCATTCAGAAATGTCATTTTATTTTTTGGTATCATAGGTAGTTTGTTGTCTTCTAAATATTTACCCATTTCATCTAAATTACTTGGTTTGGCTCAATATAAAAGGTAAAGGTACCCCTGCCCTAACGGGCCAGTCTTGACAGACTCTGGGGTTTGTGCGCCCATCTCACATCTATAGGCCGGGGGCCAGCGCTGTCCGGAGACACTTCCGGGTCACGTGGCCAGCGTGACAAAGCTGCATCTGGCGAGCCAGCGCAGCACACGGAACGCCGTTTACCTTCCCGCTGGTAAGCGGTACCTATTTATCTACTTGCACCCGGGGGTGCTTTCGAACTGCTAGGTTGGCAGGCGCTGGGACCGAGCAGCGGGAGCGCACCCCGCCGCGGGGATTCGAACCGCCAACCTTTCGATCGGCAAGCCCTAGGCGCTGAGGCTTTTACCCACAGCGCCACCCGCGTCCCACGGGCTCAATATAGTTCTGCATAAAAACTCACCAACTGATCTCTTATTTCTTTTCGGATTTTCCACAACTCTACCTGCTACATTTAGTCTATTAATACAGTTTTGTTTTTTCTTCTTCTTTATTTGCCAAGCTAATAGTTTCCCTGGTTTGTTAGCTTGTTCAAATTGTTTCCGTTTTAAATATCTAAAGGTATTTTGATTAAATTAATATAATTAAGTTGTGCTTGGTAAGCAAAATGTGTGTAAAATTGCACAGCAAAAATTAAAAATATTAAATGATTGCTAAGTACTTGCAGTTATATCATCATCATCATCATTTGGCATTACCTGTCATTTTCAGAAGGTAACATTTAAATTCTTTGCTTTTCTGAAAACAGGCTTACAAATCTAAATGTTGCCCAGCCATAAAAATAATAGCAGATTTGAATTCCTCACACCCAAAAACATATTTTTAAGACCTCCCACTGAATAAATTTGCAAAAATCAAGTTTCACCCCTATAATGACACACCCTAACATCCATTACGGTCTGTCCTGGCTCCCTAAAGTGGAAAGGCACACCCTGAGATTAAAATCTATAATTAGAGAGGCTGACATCTCTATCACTTGGGTTTGTAGGTTTTTTTTTAATACGCCCGTATAAATTGATTAGGCAGTCACTATATATCTAGATGCCTACATTTTACTGACAGCAGACTACCCCACTGCTCTCACTGAGAGATCTGATGTGGTCTAGTGGTTAGTGTGTCAGACTAAGTCCTGGGAGGTAGGTAAGGTAAAGGGACTGACTCTGGCATTGTGACTGACTCTGGCATTGCAGCGCTCATCTCGCTTTATTGGCCGAGGGAGCCGGCGTACGGCTTCCGGGTCATGTGGCCAGCATGACTAAGCTGCTTCTGGCGAACCAGAGCAGCGCACGGAAACGCCGTTTACCTTCCCGCCGGAGCGGTACCTATTTATCTACTTGCACTTTGACGTGCTTTCGAACTGCTAGAGGAGCAGGGACCGAGCAACAGGAGCTCACCCCATCGCGGGGATTCGAACCGCCGACCTTCTAATCGGCAAGTCCTAGGCTCTGTGGTTTACCCCACAGCGCCACCTGTGTCCCTTAAATCCTGGGAGACCAGGGTTCAAATCCCCACTCAGCCCTGAAGCTTATTGGGTGAGCTTGAGCCAGTCAATTACTCTCAACTGAACCTACCTTGCAAAGGATAGAATGAGGGAAGAGGAAGTAGGTATGCCACCTTGAGCTCCTTAGAAGAAAGGTGGAATAGGAATGTCATAAATAAATAAAGTAATAAAATAAATTAATGAGTATGTGACCCTACAAGCATCTCTGTCTGGCCCCAGGCTGCAGCCCCTCAACAGCTCTGCTTTGTAGCCCAAATATATTTGCTTGGATAATGCCACTGAGTTCAGATAATGCCAGGAGGATCGGGATATGTGCATGTAAGTAAGTAAAAACTAGCCTACTCTGCTGAGCACTCACTATTGCCTCCACTGGCACATGGCACTTGGAAGATTGCTCAGAAGTGAATGTGGCTCTCAGACTGAAAAAGATTTCCCAGCCCTGATATATAAAGATGATATATAAGATTGTTCCATGGGCTAGCAGAATAGGTTTATGTGGTGCTTTATTTTCTTAAAAAAAAAAAAATTAGGGGTACTCTCATTTTCCTACTCATATTGAAATACTGCCCCTCAATGAGGCCAAACTTAGAGCCACAAAATGTTTAGGGGTATGCATACCCCTGCGTCCCCCTAGATAAAAAGCACTGGGTTTATGGTCTTTGTCAAAGGGGAAGCTATGCCACCCTCTTGGTCTTACTACACCTGATCCAACCACCCCTATTTCATACTCTCCAAGTGTCCTGATTTTCCAAGGACAGTCCTGGAATTACAGAAGCCATCCCAGTTTCTGATTTGATCCTGGAATGTTGCAGAATTCCTTTTTCCTCCTTTTCTCGTCTTGATTAAAAGTGGTGGAAAGATCAGACCCCTGCGATCCTGTTCTTTTTGGAAATAGGAGCTGTTGTTCTCTCTCTCTCTCTCTCTCTCTCTCTCTCTCTCTCTCTGTCTCTCTCTCTGTTTGTTTGTGTTTGTGTATAGGTGCAAAAACAGAGTCCTGTTTATACTGAAAATACCTGCATCAAATGAAGAAAACAATGAAGCTGGCATGCAAAGCCCTTCCTATAATTTTGAAGGAAAATGTAGCCATTCCATGTTCAATTCTTTAATTGCAACGCTCCAGCAGACAGTTATTTTTAAGGAAACATGCATGCATTTGGTAGGCATGCTAGTGGTACCAAAAAGCCACAACTTAGGGATGATGCTTGGTGGAGGCAAAATTCTTCAGAAGCCAGTTTCTAAAGATGCTGATTCATATTGTTATATTGCCATTTATTGTAAATGGAGCCTTATACTGTCTATTCAGAAGTTAAGTCTCACTGTATTCAGTGGAGCTTATTCCCAGGTAACTGGGCAAAGACTGTGCAGTGTTAATGTTGCAATCCTAAGCATTTTTACTCAGAACTAAGTCCCACTGAGTTTAATAGGATTTACTCTTTGATATGGACGTGGGTGGTGCTGTGGGCTAAACCACAGAGCCTAGGACTTGCCGATCAGAAGGTCGGCGGTTCAAATCCCCGCAACGGGGTGAGCTCCTGTTGCTCAGTCCCTGCTCCTTGCCAACCTAGCAGTTTGAAAGCACGTCAAAATGCAAGTAGATAAATAGGTACCACTTTGGCAGGAAGGTAAACGGCGTTTCCATGCGCTGCTCTGGTTTGCCATAAGCGGCTTAGTCATGCTGGCCACATGACCCGGAAGCTGTACATCGGCTCCCTCAGCCAATAAAGTGAGATGAGCGCCGTAACCCCAGAGTCGGCCACAACTGGACCTAATGGTCAGGGGTCCCTTTACCTTTTTACTCTCTGGTATATTCCTGATCCTCCTCCTCCTCCTCCTCCTCCTCCTCCTCCTCCTTCTTCTTCTTCTTCTTCTTCTTCTTCTTCTTCTTCTTCTTCTTCTTCTTCTTCTTCACCTTTTTCCCTGAGAGAGACTCAAGGCAGCATATAGCTAAAATTTTATTTCATTCCATTTATCTGTAGAAGGTGTTCTATACAATCCCTTCCCTCTCAATTTTTTTCTTTACAACAATCCCGTGAGACAGGTGAGGCAGAGAGGTTGTAATTGGCTCAAGGTGACAGATGTATATGGGTATATGACATCTACATGTGCGATGAGATCGAATGTGGGAGAAGCTTCCTGATGTAGAATAGATTGTTCCTATTTTTACCTGAGAGATGCTGGAGGCTCAGTCCACAACATCTCTAGGTAGCACTGGGAAAGACCCCTGCCTGAGTTCCTGGAGAGTCAGTGTAGAGGCTATACTGAACTGCCAGTCAGTGTAGAGGCTATACTGAACTGGCTGAGCTAATGGGTTAATTCAGCATAAGGCAGCTTCCTAAATATTTTCTGACTCCACGTGAGATGAGCGCCGCACCCCATAGTCGCCTTTGACTGGACTTAACCATCCAGGGGTCCTTTACTTTTTTACCTTTGGTAAACTACTCAGGGTTGTATCCAGCTTAGCCCACTGAAATTAATGCACCTCAGCTAGTCATTCCTATTGATTTCAATGGGGCTACTTTGAGTATGAGCAACATTGAAAACAACCTTCTATCTTTATTTTTGGGTTTCAGGGATGCCTTGTTAAAATTTTATTTGTGTGAGTTGCTAGCATCGTTGCCTTGGTTCAGCTTCTTCCTCAGCATATCCAGAAGTTACATTTTTATTTGTTGTGTTTATAAGTATCTATAAACTGCTTAATAATAATAATAGAATTCCAAAGTGGTGCACGTAAAAACAATATACAACAAATATCAATGATATACAAATAAAGCCAGCAAGGTTATATGTCAACTTATGTCTGAAGGTGGATTGGCTACTTGGGATTGAGGAGTTTTTGGAGGAGAGAACATTGGAGATTTATGACATTTCTATGATGCTTGAGTTCACTTACAAATATTCAAGTTCAGCAAAGGTTGAAGAAGACAGCTTGACACTCTTACGAAGAACAGATCCACTCACTGTTCACTGTGTCAGAACTCCAGAGATAACTTCCTACCCTTAGAAACTTTCAGCTTCGCAGAGCTCAAAGCCCACTCTCTAGCGGGATGCTGCAAAATGAGAAGGCCAGAGCTGACACTGGACTTCATACATGGAATGCTGATGGGGATCATGGGGGGAACCTGAAAATTAGGTGGAGCATCTGGAATCCTCAATGGGGAACAATCCATGCTGCAACAATTTGTTGTAGGTCACACTTATAAGAATAATGTTGCACGCAACCCCGAATTCTGATTCCAGGGGTTCCAGGCCCAGTGTTCGGTTTACTTAGAATGAGGGATGCGGAGGCTATGGTGTGCTAGGATATATGATTTATTTACACATATATACAACCTGAACCAACAACGGAGGGACTCACAGCATTAACCCATCAGAAATTCTTGCTTCTTCCATAGCCATCCATTATTTTTTTAAAAAAATGTTTTTATTAAAGGTTTTTCTTGGTTACAAAAGTACACACATCATCTCTGTTTTCAGATCATAAAGCCCTTTCTACAGATCAGCTATATTTGATGTGAGACATTAATATACAGTATACAGTATAAAATTGGGGGAGAAGAGACGAGGGGAGAGAGGGGGTAGTAAACATTCTTTCTTTTACAATACAGTGGTACCTTGGTTTATGAACATAATCTGTTCCGGAAGTCCGTACTTAAACCAAAGCATTCTTAAACCAAGGCATGCTTTCCCATAGCAACCGAGGACTCAATTTACAAATGGAACACACTCAACATATTCTGCTTCCAAGGCAAAGTTCACAAACCAAAACACCTACTTCCGGGTTTGTAGTGTTATTAATCCAAGTTGTTTATCAGCTACTGGTAAGCTGTTCTTAAACCAAGGTACCACTGTAGTGTATGTACAATGTTTTTGTATCAGCCTCATGTGGGTAGGTTCACTTTCTATTCAATTATTAGTTTTGATTGGCATTGAGAGAGGTTGGGGGGGTCCAGGGCATGGCTGGTTGTCTTCAGTTGACAGCAGCGAGTTGCAGAAATCAACCATGGCGCTCACTCTGTGGCTTGTGCCTGCCCAGTTCACACACACTAACTCCAGCTATTGTCTTTTTCACTGCCAGCCCACTCATTTACCCTATGGCACAGAGCAGCTGTCTTTGTTATGCTAACGCTACTTAGGTGGTAATGACAGTCCTTGCCTGGCTAATTCAATCCATTAGATTTTAACTCCATGTAGACTAAGCCCCCATACTCACAACAATACTAACTGCAGGTCTTCAGGGGTGTCTCTTGCTCCAGATGACTCACCAGCATTGGGAACTGGGTGTACACATTGCTAAAAAGCAGGAAGCACATAGCCAAAAAAGAGAGTGGCGTAAGAATTGCATATGTTAATTTATTACTATAGATGCAAAATTATAAATGGGAGGGATTCAACATCATGCTCTTCTGATCGTTCTGTCAGTATAAACATTTCTGCCTCTTTCTCCCCCTGCACACTGTTCTGGGTGTTCTCCTGACCCCCTCCAGAGCCAATTTGGGGGCGGATTGGGGGCACAAAGAGAGTGGAAAAGAGGAAACCCCATTATGCTAGTGGTTTACTTGAATCTGGCCCAGTGAGCTGTATCCAATGTTAGTCATAGAGTAGACCCCTTGAAATTAAAGGACATGACTCAATTCCAATAATTTCACTGAGTGCATTCCGAGTAAAAAGTTAGTTGGATATAACCCTGTTATTGTAATTTAAAGAACAGTACAATGCAGTTCACTTTAACAGGAAAGCCTGTGACCAGGCCACTGTTGATAGGGCATTTTCAAGAAAATTGTTCTCCCTTCTTATGGGTATTGTTAAACTAGGCTTAAACTGCACAGCCTTTCAGAAATAGGACTCCTTCAACTAGAATTGGGATTGGAAACCTGTAGCTTTCCAGATGTTGGACTCCAACTTCCATTGGCCATAGCCAGCACAACCAGTGGTAAGGGATGATGGGGGGAGTTCTAGTCCAGAAACAGTTGGGTGTCCACAGGCTCCCTACCCCTAAAAACTGGAAGGCTGTCCTCTGCAAAGTGGGGCATCCTACCTGAGCTGCTGTGTTAGAAAACCACTAAGAGGCCATGTAATTTGGCACTTTCATCCTTTCCCGTCTCTCATACAGACCCACACTAAAGCAGCCGTCTAATTTTTTAGAGACTTGACAATGTATGTACTAGCTACGCCAAGGCTCTCTCATCAACAGGTCTAGACTGCCTCTTTTTCTCAATTAAACTTGGAATAGCTCATCCCAGACACTCAGGTTGCACTGGAATTTCTGGCTTTGCAGATTCATGCAGAACTAGGCAGGTTGGAAGCACTTGGCAGGTATGGCTTTGGGGAACAACAAACAGCCCTTGCCGGTGCTCATTTCCCCTCCCCAAACCATGAATCATGAAACAGTAGCAAGCCCTGCCCTTTCTTGACAGTTTCCTCCCAGCATGTTACAGGTACAAGCACTCTTTACAGGAATCTTTCCTGTTCCACCCCAGAGACACTTAGCATTCTATGTCCACTGAACATAGGTATATTGGGATTTGTTTAGCTGTTACCCCTTTAGGATTCCCCCCTCCACTGAAGTTTTATCATACTTCTGTTCCTTCTCCTTCTTCTTTGGCGATCACTCGTAGCCGAGTAAGATTGTCTTCCATAAACATGGTTTTAACAATGAGTCCGTAAGTGACTGTGGAGGCCAATTCTGGATCCACACGTCCTTCTACAGTGGGGACATTGGTCTCCAGACGGGAGTTGATCACGGTGTGGATTTGCCAAGCGTGCCTTCCTCTTAGCACATTTCTCCCTTGCATCCTGAGTTCAAGTATCTTCAAAGCCCATGACACCTTTGGTAAAGGCTGTTCTCCAACTGGAGTGCTCGCAGGCCAGTGTTTCCCAGTGTCGGTGTCTATACTACATTTTAAAATATTTGCCTTGAGACTGTCTTTAAACCTCTTTTGTTGACCACCAGCATTGCGCTTTCCATTTTTAAGTTTGGAATAGAGTAGTTGCTTTGGAAGATGATCATCAGGCATCCACACAACATGACCAGTCCAACGAAGTTGATGTTGAGGAATCATTGCTTCAACACTGGTGATCTTTGCTTCTTCCAGTACACCGATATTAGTTTGCCTGTCTTCCCAAGTGATGTGTAAAATTTTTCGGAGACACCGTTGATGGAATCTTTCGAGTTGGAGATGGTGTTTATAAGTGGTCCATGTTTCCTGCAAACCTTACAGCTCTCTGTAGATTGACACTCTCCCCTTCCTGCTTTGTCACTGCATTTTTAAAATTTTTAAATGTTATTGATTTGTTAACAAAAAAAATGTTCAGGTATAAAGAAAGAAAACAAAGGATCAAAAAAATGTAGACCATAAAGCATCACAGCCTGGGGGGGGGGGGACAAGAGTACAGCTGTTCCAAATATATAATAAAGCATTAGCTCATACAAATAACAAAATATATGTAAAAATAAAAGTTTTCTCCCCCTGTGGGTTCCATCATTACTGAGGTTCTATAAAGTCAAGATGAGCCAGATATTTGGATAGGTAAAGGTAAAGGGACCACTGACCGTTAAGTCCAGTCGCAGACGACTCTGGGATTGTAGTGCTCATCTCGCTTTACTGGCTGAGGGAGCTGGTGTTTGTCCCCAGACAGCTTCTGGGTCATGTGGCCAGCATGACTAAACTGCTTCTGGTGAACCAGAGCAGCACACGGAAACACCATTCACCTTCCCGCCAGAGCAGTACCTATTTATCTACTTGCACTCTGACGTGCTTTCGAACTGCTAGGTTGGCAGGAGCAGGGACCGATCAATGGGAGCTCACCCCATCGCGGGGATTCGAATCGCTGACCATCTGATCGGCAAGCCCTAGGCTCTGTGGTTTAGACCACAGCACCACCCGTGTCCTTGATATTTGCATAGACACCCCATTTGTTGGTGGCAGGGCTTTTATTTCAGCCAGAACTCACCAGAACTCAGTTCCAGCACATCTCAGGCAGATGCCATTGCCATTCTAAGAGAACATGAGAGAAGTTCATGGTGAGCTACAGCACCTATTTTTCTAGAAAAATGGCATTGGTTGGTGACAGAATTTGCTTTGTGTGAGTGGGCTTTGTAGTACATTTCACAGAATATTCTCTACAGAGCCCTCTAACTTCTCCAGCAGTTTGGGGATGAACCGCCAGTGCATGAATGTAGCTTTCAATCATCCTTGATATGATGGTTGCTGGGATGTCAACATGCATTTCTCCCTTCTCATCCGTTGGAGAGTGTGCCTGTAGTCTCAGTACCTCTGATACTTCAGTTCTTTGCTGTTATGGAAACTAGCATATTTGAGGGATCTGGGTGGGGTCCAAACCTGGTGCCCTGGCTAAAACGAACACCTTGGAATCAAGGCAAGTTTCTGGTAATGGGGAAATAAATTTTATTTCCTGCTTTCAGTGCTGTCGACACCAGTTCTTGACAGCTGGGCTGACACATTTACTGTTTAGGATTGCATTGTGATAAGGAAACAAACTAGTGCACAAATATGCATGACAGGACCGGGATGCCAAGCGGTGGCTAGGCAGGGGGCGGAAGTAGCAGTGCTTACTTCATCCTAAAGCAACGGGAGTGGCTCACTGTCCCTTCCATCTTATAGACTAACAGTGAACTCATTCTCTGAGGGCGGATCCTTACGTACATAAAAAAGGGTGGTAACAACAGGTTTGGGTGGCAGCCAAGGTTTGCAAAAGTGCGAGAAAACAGCCTAGGGCCAAAAACAGTGTGCTCAGTAGGCATGGAATGCTGAATGACTGTTGTGTGTGGGGCAGAGGGTTGGAGCTAGAAGCTGAATGGAGTATCTTTGGAAGGGTATGGCTGGCTGGCTTGAGTCCTGAACAAGAGCACTCCAGAGTAACGAGGTCTTGTGCGTCCACCTTGTAACTGGTCAACACTATGATGATCAAAACTCTCCTCCTCCTCTTTTCTCCTACTTCCCACAGCTGTGTCCAGGATGTCACTGAATCTACATCTCCTTAGAATGGCTGAGTTCAAAATGTCAAGGGTTGTGCTGGCCATATGTTTTGCCTTCAGGGCTCCCTTCCTCCTTGAGTAGGTACTCTCCTCCTCACCAATGCTGGCAAACAGAGTTAGCGGTCAAACAAAACATGGAAGATCACAGACTCCCCATCCTGCTTGTTATATGAGGAAAGCTGAGCATTTCCAAAGCAGCTCCCTACAGCTGTCTTCTCCTCCCTCTTCCTTCCCTGACCCACCTATTTGTGATTCTTAATTTCTCTCTCTGCAATCAGGATGAGCTTTGGCTCATAGCTAAAGTCATATCACAGACACCACACATTATAAGCCGTTGCTTCCTCTCTCCGCTTCTATTAAGGTTTTTGAGTGGAATACTGGAACACGCTTGCCAAATCCTTCCCCCCCCCCAAGCTGCTGAATCAGGAGCCCAGAGGACTCCCCCCACTCTGCATTTTGGAACACAAGCAGCTCAGCTGCAGGGAGAACACATGCTGATCTCAGCAACCCACCTAGATATTCTCTCTCCTTAGAGACACTCTTCTAGCCAGCTCTACCAACTGTTGATCTATCAAGACAAGAGACCTGCACAGCCAGCAGTAGAACTCGATATTGTAGAGTCTTGCTGACAGCTCATAAACCTTAGGAACACACACACACACACACACACACACACACACACACACTACAATCGAGACAGGGGTTTCCATATGTTGACTGCCAGTGGATGTGTTCATTCAGGGTGGTCTACAACGTGGATTTGTTGTTAATTGCATTTTTATTGCTTCTTTTATTTCTCATACACGGTTTTTTTTCTGTACTGCAATGTTAATGTAATCAATTTCTGTAGAACCCAAGCAACAACTTCCTTAGTTTATGGTACATTTCCTGACATTTATATGTTTCCTGTCTTGTACCTTGAGATAAGAATGCTTAAGAAGAAACATTCATCTAGTTCAGCATCCTGTTTCCCTACAGTGGCCAAAGAGGTACTTCTGAAAAGACTATAACACAAGAAGCTGCCTGATAGCAAATGGGCCTATCTGTTCATCTGTCTAGCTCAGTATTATCTACTGTAATATCTATTGGTTGTAGTTCTCTAGGGTCTTTGCTACCTATGTGAGGCTTTTAACTAGTGATGCCAGGGACTGAACTTGAGAAATTATTCGTGCAAAGTCTGTACTCTGTTACAAAGCTGTATATCACCCAACCCCTTAAGCAGGCCAGGAATGAAATTGCTTCTCCAGCCATTGTTCTCCAACAACTAGTATCCAGTGAAACATTGCCACTGGTTACTTCCAAATGGCCTGTTTACTTATTTTGAAGCAGGTTTACTGAACATAAGGACCAAAACCACATTCATTGTGCAACCAGAACTTGCTGGTATGCAACTGGACTCCACCTGCAAGATAACAACAATCAGGAAGGGGCCACTGAACATTGAGGTTTCTTTAACCATTAGGGCTAATAATTTCTTTAAACACAAGAGCTCCAAGTTCTTTTTCTCTGTGCCCATATTTCTGTAAATCCAAGGTGGATTTACAAAACAACATTTGGATTTACAAAACAACATTTGGATTTACAAAACAACATTTATTGGGGGCGGGGGGGTGGATCCCTCAGGATGTCGGACTACACAAAAAGCCTAAAGGTGCCCACGTGTTTTAAAATTTAAGTCTGTTTACAAAAAGCTCACATGAGCTCACATGCAAAGATAACATTTGCATTCATTGCCTCACCCCCTTATGCACCTGGCCCTGTCCACCAGCAGCAAGTGGCCCCTGGAATGTTTTCCAGGATGGAATGTGGCTCTCTGGCTGAAAAAATGTTCCTCACCCCTGCAGTAAGTAATGCAACTGTTGGAAGAATCATAAAAAATAGAGTCCATTTTGTAGAAAGTTCAGCAAATGCCTGTAGTACTTCCACCCGTCCAGTCTCATTAATAACCTGGATTTCATTCTTCCCTTCCCAGTTATACCTGCTAGCACAAAACTCTGAATATTGAGGAAGGAGGAAACACAAATCATGCTGTCCCTCGGCGTTGTGAAAGGTAATGAACTGCTGAGTAATTCTTACTCATTCCCAAGGGTTTAGAAGTTTGCAGCTCATTCTGCAGGGCTCTACTTTTAAGCTGCATAGTAAAGGCAAAGGGACCCCTGACCATTAGGTCCAGTCGTGACCGACTCTGGGGTTGTGGTGCTCATCTCACTTTATTGGCTGAGGGAGCCGGTGTACAGCTTCTGGGTCATGTGGCCAGCATGACGAAGCCGCTTCTGGCGAACCAGAGCAGCGCACGGAAACTGAGAACGGGAGCTCACCCCATCGCAGGGATTCGAACCACCGACCTTCTGATCGGTGTAGTTTAACCCACAGCACCACCAGCGTCTCTTTTTTAAGCTGCATACCCTCCAACATTCTTCAGATGAAAATAGGGACATTTCTCACTGCCCCCCCTGCATTTTTTGTCCCCTGCAACAGAGCATTTCCAATCGGAAGAAGGGCAAGTGTATGCATTATGCAAGTGACTTAGCTAACACTTTGTGCATTCATTAGATGGCGTTATTCTACCTAGCGATGAGGATCGAAAGAGGATCATCACCCAGATGAAAGTGCGGACAACACTGAAAGGGGATAAGAGCTGGATTCAGCAGAGATCAGACCCTGAGGAGGAGCAGAACCATAGCCCATTGTGAGTAGAGGCATTCACCTGCCTTGCCTGCAAGATTGCTGCTCCATCTGCCCAGTCCTCTTTCCAATGCTGACAAAAGATAGTAATAATAATAATAATAAAACAACAACAACAACAACAACAACAACAACAATTTATTATTAATACCCCGCCCATCTGGCTGGGCTTCCCCGGCCACTCTGGGCGGCTTCCAAAAGAATATTAAAATACTATAATATATCAAACATTAAAAGCTTCCCGAAACAGGGCTGCCTTCAGATGTCTTCTAAAAGCCTGGTAGTTGCTGCTCTCTTTGACATCTGGTGGGAGGGTGTTCCACAGGGAAGGCACCACTACCGAGAAGGCCCTCTGCCTGGTTCCCTGTAACTTGGCTTCTCGCAGTGAGGGAACCGCCAGAAGGCCCTCGGTGCTGGACCTCAGTGTCCGGGTAGAACGATGGGGGTGGAGACGCTCCTTCAGATATGCTGGACCAAGGCCGTTTAGGGCTTTAAAGGTCAGCACCAACACTTTGAATTGTGCTCGGAAACGTACTGGGAGCCAATGTAGGTCTTTCAAGACTGGTGTTATGTGGTCTCTGCGGCCGCTCCCAGTCACCAGTCTAGCTGCCGCGTTCTGGATTAGTTGTAGTTTCTGGGTTACCTTCAAAGGTAGCCCCACGTAGAGTGCATTGCAGTAATCCAAGCGGGAGATAACCAGAGCATGCACCACTCTGGCGAGGCAGTCCGCAGGCAGATAGGGTCTCAGCCTGCGTACCAGATGGAGCTGGTAAACAGCTGCCCTGGACACAGATTTGACCTGTGCCTCCATGGACAGCTGTGAGTCCAAAATGACTCCCAGGCTGCACACCTGGTCCTTCAGGGGCACAGTTACCCCATTCTCATCTAATATCTCAATCATCACCCAACTTCTCAGAGAAAACTTCACAAGGGATCAGACTTCAGATTTTGCATTGTGTGCAGTGCTGTTGAATATGAAGAGCCTTGTATTTTTTTAAAAAGGCAGTTGACGAGCAGCTGGTGTCTGCCAGAGCACTGAGAGACATTGGCATGCAATTGAGGATCCAGAGCACCAAAGATCCATTTATTCACTTTCCTCTGAAGGTGCAGCCTGTAAAGAGGGAACGACTAGGATTTTAGATTCTTTGTCAGCTATCTCATATGTAAGCAAGTGTATGTCTGAGGTTTTTTGTTGGTCCTAGTACAGGAGAGGGTGGAACCTTTGGCCCCTGTGCCAATCGCCCAGCCAGGTTACAAGTTGTCCTGCAAGGCCATTTTTCCCAAACCACATCTGCCTGTCTATCAGCTGGTGTCCCTGCAGGGAATACACTGACAAAGCAGACCCCTGCAGCCAAAAGGATTGAATCCCCACTTCACCAGCTGGTGAACACAGAATTCAATCCTGAAGGGTGCTGCTTTGCCAGTCATTCTCTGTGGGGAATATACTGACAAGGTAGAACCCCCTCACCCTTGTAAGTCGGTTTTGCCAGGTGGGCAGAACTGCCCATCTATCAGTTGTCTCGGGCTGGAAGAATCTGTTCTCTCATTTTTTTCAGTTTTCCATTCTCCAAATTTTGCAACAATTTATAATCTTTTTAATTAGAAAAAAATCATGAAAATTCTTCAGCATTTTAGTGTAAATTTCTCCAGATAAGCACATTTTTGTACAAGCAGTTTTGACCAATATATACATTTTGCAGAAGACTTCCTGTAACATGGTGAATTTTTGTATATTATGATTCTCCTGCTTGGAGAATAGCATCTCAACATTCGGATAAGTGCAAATTTCAAAGGATGGTTGTGTTTTGGTTCTCCAGACTTTATGGCAAAGGGTGTATAATGGATAAATATTGATATAATGATATCAATATTGATATATTGATTTAAATATTGATAATAATAACTGAAAGAGCATGAAAGCCTCTTTCACCAGGGCTGCTTCCACCACACTGATTTCTCACTTTTGCTTCTCTTCTCCCCTCTCCCGTCCAACAGGCATTCACCATTGAGGACCAGGGGCACCACTGGGAAATCTCCTGCCTCACCGAAGAGTTTGTCACCGACTCGCAGGTGCCTTTGACGAACCGCCTGCACACATCTTGCTTCCTTTGGGATCTATCCACTGGCAATTCCGTGTGGGCTTTGTAGGGTTTGAGATGCATTCTGGACTTAGAACATTTTGAGATTCAGCAGTGCTGGGAGGATGCCACTGTATGATATTCTGGGAAGCTGTTGCCAGTCTGAGGATATAATATTTGGTTAGATGGGTCAAGAATCTGACTCAATACAGTATAAGACAGTTTCCTTAATTTATATATCATGGTAGTTGACTCAACTGCTCAGCTACCTTCGAAGGCTACTAGGCAAACATCAGTCTACATAAAAGTCAAGTGACAGTAAGCTCTTCCTTAGCCAAATGCAATAGGACTCAAATTCCATCATGAATTTGTGATGTTTTACCCTGCCATGATGTTGTCTTTTGTCATCTGGTAACATTTCTCTTCTGTTCTTCCAGATTAGCCTTTGCTGAACCACCTTCCCAAGCAGAACCACAGTCTCCAAAAAGTTATTCCAAAAAGTTAGTGACTCCCTTTTACTGCAAAAAGTAGGGCACTTAATGGGGGAGAGGGGTATGGTTACCTTAGATAAAGTTTGGCATTGCAGGTTGTAGTCTGTGAATTTCAGTTTGTGTATGTGTTTATTGTAATTCTTTGTAAAAACTAGATATCAAAGTTCTCCTGAACCAGGCTAGGAAATGAACATCAAGCAGTTGTAAATCCTACCTTACAATGAGAGAGGAACTTTTAAAACCCTGCAATTCTTCTCTGGCTTAGATTAAAAACTGAGCTGGAGAAGAATTTGCAGCTTCTCCCCAGCCAATATCTACCATCCATTTGTATCCTTCCCAGCCCCAAACTCAGTAGTTCCTTCCTTTCTCAGGTAAAAAATAAATGGCACAGGATGGATGTAGTTCTTCCGATGATTCGTCCAAAGGTTTTTAAAAACAAAACACACATTTCCCCAACAACTTGTTGACCCCTGGGGCAAATGTAGTTTCCCCACAACAGCAGTGCTTCTCCGTGGAAATGTCTTTCTTTGTTCAAACTTTCCAAAGCCAATAGTCTGGATAAAACCTTAAGTGTTATGCCTCTGCATATTTTTCTCCTTTTGCCAATAATGTATTTCTCTTCTCTACCTAGATCTCCCAGTGCCACATCACCTTCTGGATACCTCATCAGGTGAGAGAGATGGGACCGGAAAGAAGGAAAGCATTTTGCTTTTGATATAGAATCATAGAATGAAGGAGAGTCCACCACCTTCCAAAAAAGTCAAATCCACCCACAAACAGCTCTTAATGTCAGAAAGTTCTTCCTGATATTTAATCAGAAATTCCTTTCTTGTAACTTGAATCCATTGGTACGGGTCCTACCCTTCAGAGCAGCAGAAAACAAGCTAGTTCCATCTTCTGCAGGACAGTCCTTTAGATATTTGAATATGGCTATCACATCTCTCCTCAGTCTCCCCTTATCCAGGCTAAATATACTCAACTCCTTCAACCATTCCTCTTAAGGTTTGCTTGACCAACGCAGAATATGGTACTATTATGTCTCTTAATAAAGACACTAGACTTTTGTTGATGCAGTCTAGAATAGCATTAGCTGGTTTTTGTTTTGTTTTTTGGTGTTGTTTTTTTTTTGCTGCCATATAACACTGTTGATTCATATGAAGCTTGTGGTCTGCTAAGACCCCTAAATCCTTTTCACATGTACTACTGGCAAGCCAAGTGTCTCCCATCTTATATTTGTGCAGCTGGTTATTCCTGCTTAAGTGTGTCCTCCTAGCGGTGCAGCAATAAAATTGCCAGCACATTTGCAAAGCTAAGCAGGGTCTGGTATAGTTTCAGACTGGTACAAATCCACCTAACAGTAACCTTGACCAGCCCACATTTTACCAGCTTCTCTGCAAGAATATCATGGGGGACTTTGAAATCAAGATATGCTATGTCCTTATGGAGATCAAGATACACAAAGTCCACAGCATTCCCAGATCCACCAAGCTTGTAATGTGCTGTGTGATCTTGGAAGTTACTTACATCTTTTCTCTCTCTGTCTCTCTTTTAGAGGGGTTTTCACCAAGACCATTGATAAGACTACTCCTTTGAACACAGCATCCAATGGCTCACAAAAGAGGTGTGTTTGATTAATCTCTGATCTTCGGACAGACACATGGCTTTGTCAATGAAGTCAAAGCCATACGATCCAAGCACACCCCTTGCCAGAAATAAGGGTGGGTGGGTTAAGGATGGGCAATCATTTCAGAACCATCAGAATATAAATACAGGTAGCCCACATTTGTCTAAAAAACAGTGCCTACTCAGAAGTAGTTGTGATAGAATGGTAGAATCATAGAGTTGGAAGGGATTCCATGGACCTTCTAGTCCCATGGTTCCCAACGTGGGGCACCCCCCCCACAGGGGGGCAATTTGATTTTTAGGGGGGGCAATTTGAGAATGAGTTAGACCAGGTTAATGGCCTTTTAGGCTTCCTTAACATCTGGGGACGCAGGTGGCGCTGTGAGTTAAATCACAGAGCCTAGGACTTGCCGATCAGAAGGTCGGCGGTTTGAATCCCCGCAACGGGGTGAGCTCCTGTTGCTCGGTCCCTGCTCCTGCCAACCTAGCAGAAAATGCAAGTAGATAAATAGGTACCGCTCCGGCAGGAAGGTAAACGGCATTTCTGTGCGCTGCTCTGGTTCGCCAGAAGCCGCTTAGTCATGCTGGCCACATGACCCGGAAGCTGTACGCAGGCTCCGTTGGCCAGTAAAGCAAGATGAGCGCCACAACCCCAGAGTCAGTCACGACTGGACCTAATGGTCAGGGGTCCCTTTACCTTTACCACGTGAATAGAAGTTCACTTTTTGAATAATAATAACAACTTTGTTATTTATACCCTGCCCATCTGGCTGGGTTTCCCCAGCCACTCTGGGGGGCTTCCAACAAAATATTGAAAATACAACAAAATAATAAGAATTATATGTCGGGGGGGCAGTTCCAGGATTTTAGAGATGATTAGGTGGGGCATGGCCAAAAAAAGCTTGGGAACTACTGATCTAGTCCAACCCCTACAACACAGGAATGCTCAGTGGGGCTTACTCCCTGGTAAGTGTGAATAATCCCAAAATTATTAAATTGTACTGTGTCCAAGAGTGTAATTGGATAGTCCTGCTGCACACTTTGTCCTGTATCAAGTAAAAATCTAGAAGCTTACTTAAAAGAAAGAAAGCTGGACATTTAGAAAAGTGGGGTGGCTAAGAGGCTGGGACATCTGTGGATACAAAACCTCAGACCTTTGATGCAGCAACTTCTTCACACCGTTATATTATGAGGATATAACCCTGCAGACATATCACTTCTGTTTGTTCAAACCACTGATTATCTCTGGGCGTGTTCTGCTTTCAGTGCCAAGAGCGCCAGCCTGCCCCGCTTCAGTCAAGGGCACAAGATGAGTACTGAGGAGTACAAGAAACTGTGAGTATACCCAGAAGGGATTTGCTCCCCTCCTCTAAAGAAACCCCATCTTGGTCAGGGCAGGTGCCTCATATGTAATGCTCAACAGAACTCAATCACAGGCAAGGAAGACCCATTCTGATTGATGCTGGGTTTTGTGTGTGTTATTTTTACAAAAAAAAGCCTCAGAGTGAATTGCCCCACATTTTAAAACATCAAACTATTTATCCAGTGTTTAAAACTAGGTACGTAGAATAAGCACAAAATAAAAACCGAAAGGTGTTTATCTGGCAACATGAATAAAAAGGATGCATCCAGCCCAACCTTGCTAAAAGAACAATGTTCATTTATTATTATCTAGATTCAAATACCACCCTTCATCACATGATCTCAGAGCAGTTCACAAGATAAAACACTGCATATTTGCTCAAACATTATCACTTTCCACAATAAAACAGCACAACCTGACAGTTAACAAATAAAAACAACAAGAAGAAAAAAACTTGGATTCTTTTTTGTTTTGTTCCTCTTTTCGTGTCAGGGGAGATTTCTTACAGTAACATAGGAAATGGCCTCATACAGAGTCATACCATTGGTTCCTCTGGCTTAGTATTGTCTACACTGACTGGCAGCAGTTCTCCAGGTTTCAACCCTACTTGGAGGTGCCAGGAATTGAACCTGGGACCTTCTGTGTGCAAGGCAGATGCTCTGCAACTGAGCTACATCCTTTTCAGCTCCCTCCTACACCTGCAGCCCATCTGCTCCATATTCCATGCCATTCTCAAGGAGCTCCTAAGCCCAGGATCACATTTCCAGCAGGAGCAGGGTGATGCAGATGGAAGGGTGAGGCAGGGAGGTCTAATTCTGGGAACAGGAGCTATGCTCCATTCACTGAATGGAAGCTAGAATCCAAGCCAAAGGCAACAAATGAACTAAATTCCCCCCACTCCCGTTATTTTACATAACAATGATGGCAGTTATCTGTCAGTATTCGACAGCAGTCAGACACTCTGTGACACAAAGTGCCTTTTAGTTTCAGTCGCTCTCTCTCCATCTTTCATCTTCTTCCCAATGTTCAGTTTTGTTGCTTTGCTCCCTCCTTTTTTCCTTTCTCTTCTCTGTTCTTCAGCTCTCACTAACCACCATTACCCTCCTTGCCTTTCCCGCAAGCTCTGTGCTCCTTCTTTCACTTTATTGGTTTAGGAGAAAATGTGGGTATAGAAAGTACTCTTTGTTGAGAAAATCCCAGCAGAGATTTAAAATCACAAAATATGCAGTAAAGCAAAGGGTGGGAATATAGGCCATTTAGACCTTTAAAATATGTCTTTCCAAGTGAGTTCCAAAACAGTCCCCTCTTTCCCCAGCATAGCAGAAGACCACATGTTTAGTAAGTTACAAATGGTTTACTTACAAACTCTCCAAAGGTCTGGTTCATGTGCTTTCCCACACATCGGTCATGAAAGTTGCACAGGCAGCAAGGCCGGCCTACCTGTGAAGCAAGGTGAGGCAACTGCCCCAGGTGGCAGGATCCACAGGGCAGGAGATATCAGTGTAGGCCTTTATTCCACCCTTGTTCCTGATGTAGAACATCCCTGGTGGGGAGGAAGGTACCATGTCTTGGGCCAGCCCTTCATGCATTAATTAAACTTAAGCATGTCAGTTATATGAGGCTGGCTATCTCACACACTTTCCCCACATCCTATGATCTCACAATCCAGATCATTCCCTCCCATTCCCAAAGTTCAGAGGGGCATGTGGATCCTGATGTAGCCACAAGAGGGAGGTATTGGCAGGCTTCAGAGAATCCAAAGTGTACTTTGCTGCCTCTCACTGTGGTTGGAGCTGTTGTAGAGAGGTGAGGCTGATGAGCAAGCTTCCTCCTGTGGCTGTTTGCTGAAAATAACAACAATCCACCTCTTCTTTCTTATACATGATCCAGGGCTCCTTATAACATCAAACGAGAGCTATCCGAACCAGGTGACGTGGAGCCTTCCGTTTCCCCAGATGAGCAACAAAAGAGGTACCTCATCATAACTGCAGCAGACTGCACATTGAGGGTTATGTTTGAAAGCAACAGAGTTTAGTCCCTGGAGCAGAGAGAGCACCATGAACAATGAGCTCTTGTACAGCTGGGCATGGGGGATTTACGGTGCAATCCAAATCCCAGACTCACCAGAATGGGGAGCTTTGGATCCAACGGTTTTTGGGCTGCCCCAGCTGAGCCAGGGCTTTGTTGTTGTTTAGTCGTTTAGTCGTGTCCGACTCTTCGTGACCCCATGGACCAGAGCACGCCAGGCACTCCTGTCTTCCACTGCCTCCTGCAGTTTGGTCAAACTCATGCTGGTGGCTTCGAGAACACTGTCCAACCATCTCGTCCTCTGTCGTCCCCTTCTCCTTGTGCCCTCCATCTTTCCCAGCATCAGGGTCTTTTCCAGGGAGTCTTCTCTTCTCATGAGGTGGCCAAAGTATTGGAGCCTCAGCTTCAGGATCTGTCCTTCCAGTGAGCACTCAGGGCTGATTTCCTTCAGAATGGATAGGTTTGATCTTCTTGCAGTCCATGGGACTCTCCAGAGTCTCCTCCAGCACCATAATTCAAAAGCATCAATTCTTCGGCGATCAGCCTTCTTTATGGTCCAGCTCTCACTTCCATACCTCACTACTGGGAAAACCATGGCTTTAACTATACGGACCTTTGTTGGCAAGGTTAGCCAGGGCTACGTTGGCATAAATCTCCCACCCAGGCTGAGGTGCTGCAATGCCAGGGTAGCTTAAGTAGGCGTAGCCCCCTCCCATGAAAGGGGCGTTCCACGGGGGTGGTGGGAGAGAGGGAGATAATTGCACTAATTCCCAACATCTTTCAGCTCAGTCACATGAACCAGCAACCTAGCAACAGTTCATATAGATTGGATTGCTCTGTTAGACCAGGTTCTCGTTCTCGCGTGTCTGACTGCACTTCTTCCAACTGCAGCTGTGGGCTCACATGATTAAATGCTACTTCATATGAAAAGTTCCATCTGCACAGAAAACCAGCATGTTTTCTGTGCTCAAGGATTTGTTGGTTTGTGTGGAGCTTTCAGTCAAGAGAGCCTTCATCTGCAGTCTGAAGCAAACAGTACAAGGTGGCCATATGAGACCACAGAGGACAGTCCTCTCTTTTGAGGGCTACTCTGCTTGAAAGACTGTCCAGTCCAAGTCTAATTTAGAGGTAAGGGACCCTAAGAAGGGAGAGAAGGGGCTTTGAAGTTGCCCACCAACAGGGAGCAGCTGTTGCCCACCAACAAGGCAGCAGAGAGAGCAAGCATACAAGTCACCTAGTCAGTCTTGCCTACAGTGATTATTTCCAAATATGTATCTATTACATATAAATCAGTATATGCAAATTTCATACAGGCCTGCGTCATCTTTCTTTAGTCCTATTGTTGTGGTGATGTATTTCGTCTCTTTTGGCAATGTGTAAGATGCCAAACCTAATGAGAATAGTCTATACAGTTCTGTATATTCTGTGATTAAACTTCACAGATGTAGAAACTGGCATGTCCTGTTTCTATCCTACTTCATTTCTCTCTTCCCCTCACAGGACTGAAGCTGCGAGCAGTGTGCTTAGGAGAACAGCCAGCAGGGAGCGCTCCTATGTCCTTTCAGCTGCTAAGAAAAGCAATGGGTGAGTTTGAGCGGAGGGAAGGGGATTTATTAACAAGAGAAACAAAAGAACAATTCTTAGCGACATTTGAAGGTGTAACGACCTAAAACAGGCCAGCAGAATTATGACTGGATTTTTCGAATTAACTCATTTGAAATTGGCATGGATTGGAGATAGACCAGTCTCTCCACCCCTACCAAACACATACATACACATTTTGCCAGGTTGTACTCTTCATAGTGGGACGCAGGTGGCACTGTGGGTTAAACCACAGAGCCTAGGGCTTGCTGATCAGAAGGTCGGCGGTTTGAATCCCCGTTACGGGGTGAGCTCCCATTGCTCAGTCCCAGCTCCTGCCAACCTAGCAGTTCAAAAGCACGTCAAAGTGCAAGTAGATAAATAGGTACCGCTCCAGCGGGAAGGTAAACAGTGTTTCCGTGCACTGCTCTGGTTCGCCAGAAGCGGCTTACTCATGCTAGCCACATGACCCGGAAGCTGTATGCCGGCTCCCTCAGCTAATAAAGCAAGATGAGCGCCGCAACCCCAGAGTCGTACACGACTGGACCTAATGGTCAGGGGTCCCTTTACCTTTTACTCTTCATAGCACTATTTTTAACAGTGACATTCATGGCTCTCCAGCTGTAGACATTGTACTACAACCATCTCTGATCATTGGCTTGGCTTGGCAGGAGTTGGTATTCAACAACAAATTGGAGGGCTATAGGTTCCCCCACCCATGCTTTAGATTTTACACAGGAGTTATGGGAGGAAAACAACAAACAAGGTTCCAAGGATTCCTTTGAGGGGGTTGGGCAGAAGAAGAGGAAAGGCTGACTGAAGGTTGTGTACTAACAGCATGGGATGAGGGAGCAGGCAGAGGTGTGTTTTTGTAAGGGAAGTGGTGGTGGCATTGCCACCTATCACTTTTATTCACAAAACAATGAATAAAAACACATGAGCGGTTGATCTTTTGAAAGTTATGGTGACCTCAACTCACCCTGCTGATGGGTTTTAATACTTGTGTGTTTTTAGAAGTCCAACGCAAGAGCCACCATCCTTCGTGGCCAAGAGGTGAGTTAAGGCCCCTCGTTGTCTCTCTACTGGTTCAATGGTCCAAATGAGGATGGACAACAAAGAGTCTTACAGCACCTTATTGACTAGCCAGTGTATTATATGGCACAAGCTTCCCTGGAGTGGAGTCCACTTTCTCAGATGCCAGCCCAGAAAAACTTGTGCTATAATAAATTGAGTAGTCTTCAAGGCCGGGTGGAATTGTGCCTTTGTGCTCCCTTGCTCCATTTTTCAAATGTCCCCAATGAAATTGCTTTTCAAAAACAAACACACCAAATTGGAGAACATAAGAGCTCTGTCAGATATGTGGCACTCCTCACAACCCAAAATGAAGTGTGTGTAAAGAGAGGGACAACGCAACTTATACCTGGGGCTTTTTGTCTTCCTGATAGGATTGATCTAGAGGATGACACAGGCCCACGCTCCAGAAGTCAGACAGTACCTGCTTCAGGATGGTTCAGCCGCCGTGGGAAGAGGTAAAACCCTTTGGTCAATATGAAAGTGATTCTCACTTTAGATGTCTCTGCATGCCCACCAATTGGTGTGGGAGAAAACAGTCCCCCAATTGCCTCTCTGGATAGTGGCCCATATTGCCTTATGGCTAGACTCTGATACTCTCTCACCATGACTAGGGGATCAGCAAATCGGTAAATCTCAGCTTCTTTCAGTTTCAGTTTTCTAGTCTTCAGTTCCCTTTTCCACATCAGAAAGGCACCATGAAAATTCATCAGCATTTTAGTGTGAGCTTCTCTTAATGCACAAATATTTGAATGCAATCTTGCGTAATATACACAATTTTGTAAAGCAATTTCTCCATAAATAATACATTGCTTATGTTATTTGCACTAATATATGCATTTTTAAGGACACTTTACCCTAGCATATGGATTGTTGCACACATTTCCATAGCAGGATAGCTGCATGGAGAAGTGCAAGTTTCGAAAGATGGCTGTGTACTATTTTTCATGTACTATTTTGGCATATGTGAATTAAGCAAGTTTACATTTAAATGAGAATTTAATTTAATTTCTCTCCCATCCCTAATCAGGACATCTGTATCTGGTGGTCACCTTCCTTCCTTCCTTACCTGCTGTCCTGACCCTTCACCAATTCTTCCCTGCCTGCCTGCCTATAACTCCCCTGCCTTTCTTTTTTTCCTTTCCTTTTCATAGAGTTTATGTGCTGCAGTACTAGGCCTGTATTTTAAACAATAAAAAATAGTTTAGGAAATGATGGCATAATTTTGTGAGGAAGCAAGTGGCTTTGTTGCAGCTTCCGAAACAGAGAAAGAAACAAAAGACCTGCATTTGTTAGATCAAAATGTGGAAAAAGTCCAGCTTGAATTCTACAATGTTGCCCGATTTTGGATTTTTGCAAATACCTTCTGCTGAGCTGGATTTTATTATTTAAACCAGGGGTGGGGAACCTCAAGCCATGAAAACGAAATGAAACCCCCCAGGTGTTGCAATCTAGCCCATGGAACTCTTGGTAGGCCACACCTCCTCTCAGAGGTCACGCCCTCCTTGAATACTTTTACCTGACTGACATGGATCCTTGAATTGTCATAAGGCTCCTAACCTTCATGGAAGGAAGATGGAGAGATGCTGTGTGTGTTGTTTAGTAATTTCTGCCTTTTACTTGTCAGAAATGTACTGTAGAAACGTAAGCGTCACATCCATTATTCTTTCCACTTCTGCATCTGGCACCCTGCCTACCACTGGCATGTGGCCCCCAGAAGGTTACCCATGAAGGGATGCAGCCCTTGGGCTGATTACCCATCCCTAATTTACACCCTGATATTAATGGTAGGAACCATTCCAAAGACAAACTGCAATTGGCTACCATAGAATTGGCTACTTTGAGCGTCTACCATACCCTCCAATATTTCTCTGATGAAAATAGGGGCGTTCCATTCCATAAGGATAATTTTACTATTTATACCCCACACATCTTACTGGCTTTCCCCAGCCACTCTGAGCAGCTTCCAACATATATAAAAACATAATGAAACTTTAAACATTTTTTTAAAAAAACTTCCCTATATAGAACTGCCTTCAGATGGCTCAGGGGTCGGAAAACTCCATACCCTCCAACATTTCTCCAATGAAAATAGGGATATCCTAAGGAAAAGTGGGACATTCCAGGATCAAATCAGAAACTGGGATGGCTTCTCTAAATTAGGGACGTCCCTGGAAAATAGGGAGACTTGGAGGGTCTGGTGTACTGAAGACAATAATGCCATGGACTAACCACTAGGCCTTCTCTGTTTTGCCAGCAGCACCACTGGGGAAAGAATAAGCACTTCAGGATCCCCACGAAGTGAGACAAGGGTGGTGAATGCTTCTTCTAGCACAAGGTTAGTGTAATCTGCATTACTATAGCAAGCAATGTTCGAAATTAGCCAGGTGCCAGGTGCATTTTGCACCTGGCTATCAGCCACTTGCGACCAAGTGAAGGTGTCTAGATGCCAGGATGGTACCTGACGTCTCCACTACCTAGAGGTGCATGCCTGGGGATCCTGGGATCTTTACTGTTTTCACACACTAAAACCACATCCTGTAGAATTCTATCAGTTATATTTTATCTTCACAATCAGAATGAATCCCAGGAACCTAAATGCTTTTTCTGTGCAGCCTGAGCAAGAGCAGTGAACAATGTTATATTTAATGATTGTCGCTTGTCTCCACTTACCACACCCCACTGCCCTGCTCACAGTTGTGAAGAATATCCCTACGTTATGAATGGTTTGTGTCACCATTAAGAAAAAGAGGTCGGAATAGGCCAATATATATGTCCCTGGATAAAGTGATTTTTCTTCTTTTAAGTTCTCAGTGTTCTTAACCTAGTTCAAGGTTGTCATCTGAACTAACCAAATGTTTAACTGATAATCAATCACAACCAGTCCATCATTTGAAAAATAATACTTTTGAGCTGTCTTGCCCCAAAATGGCAACTAGACAGTCCAATATGGCAACTGTAACCTTGGTTTAAGGAGTCACTTGGCACCTAGGTTGTATATCTGTTTCTAACATGAATAGCAAGTGGTGAAAACTAAAATAGCCTAAGAAATAAGCAAGTATGTCCTTAACTCAATCAATTGCCCCAGAGGATGGCCCATTAGCTGTCAGTTTCCTCACTGCCCCTTGTAGAACCACCAGGGAGAAGGAGGCCCATCGCTCACAAATACCTGTAACTCAAGAAACATCTCCGTGGAGTCTGGGATCTTGACATGTGGGTTTGTTGTGAAATGCATGAAACAAGTCTTACTAAACTGCTTATACCAAGCTCTCCATCAAAGCAGGGGTTGCTAACCTGTGGCCCTCTAGATGTTGCTGGAATACAACTCCCATCAGCCCAATCCAGCATGGTCAAGGATAATGGTTACTGTAGTTCAGTAGCCACCCCCCTTTCCATATTAGAAAGACAGGTACTGAGCCAAATCAGGGCCGGGACATGCAAGGTAAAGGACACATAGCACATGATGCCAAATCATGAGAGCTCTGCTGGATCAAACCAAAGGTTCATCTACTTCACATTGCCCATAGTTGCTACTCAGATGCCTCTGCAAAGCTCACAAGCAGAACCAGATAATCTGTCAATCGTGCTTTTTCTCACTTTTTAGTTTTTCTAATCCTTTGCCTTTTTTATGTCTTCACATAACGTTTTCATGCCGCTTCCTCCTAACACACATAATTTAGAATACAATTTTGCATGATATACATATTTTTGCTAGCCATTTCCGCAACATAATGCATTAAATTAAGGGAGTTTCCTAATGATTCTCAGTTCCCTTAAAAGCTACAGTTCCCAGGCAGTTCCCAAACAGCCATGACTGTTTATAGTGGTATACATTTTAAATGTATAGTGCAGAGGGGGCTAGAACGATCCTTTGAAATTTGCACACACCCCATATTTTGTGATGCTGCTCTCCAAAAATAAAAATAAAAATCAGCTCCAAAATGGAAAAAAAAGAAAATGCATTTTTCTTCTCCACCCTTATTCAAAAACAAGATATGAAAGTGGGATCCTGGTCTATTGTTGCTCCACAGCAACTTGATATTCAGTGGCAGGCTTCCTGGATCAGGCCCATTTTATCTACAAGAGGAAAGTGGTGTTGGAGGGAGAAGAGCTGGGTGGAGGAACTCTGGGTTTCAAAAGGAGAAAACCTTAATGTAATTGCCCTGTGCTGCATTGTTTTCTTTTCATAGCTTCGATTCAGGGAACAGCGGAAACCAAGCCTCCAGTTCCTATTCTGAATCCTTGTTCAAACAATTCAGTTCTTTGGAAAACAGGTAAATGAAGCTCCTCTCTACATTGACTCAGACTGGGCAGAAATCAAACAGATATCCTAGTTATGAACAGTTCTTGGCCAATCTAGTTTGTGGAAATGATGTCTCTTTCTCCAGCATAGATGCCCAGGCCTCAGATTCAGTTATATAAATTGCAACAAACTGACCATGTTTTATTCATACTCAATGTTTTCCTGTATATTCAGGGTTGCGGTGAATGTTATACATTTATGCTGCAGGTGTGAAATAGGGGTCAGTGTTCTGCAGAACCTTTGAGATTTTTTTCACACACAGAGTTCAAATCCCTTCTTCTTACTCTAGTTTACTGTGCCCAGATATGCTCCCAAGGACGTAATTATTCTAATTTCTTCTTCCAGTAACAAGCTGGATGAAGAGAGTAATCAGATGACTTCCTGGAACAACTCTGCTCCAAAATCTCCTGAATCTCCTTCACGTAGAAGGTAATAATCTGTACAATCCTAATTTACTCATAAAATACAGGCAGCTAAGTAGAGAACTTCTTTTCCTGGTGGAACTGGCATGCTTGGTTGGAAGGAGTGAGAAAGAAATGAATTGTAATTAATTTCCAACGACTTATGCTTTGATTTCCACAGTGAGAAGAATGAACGAAAATCCGAGGCCACACGAAGTGCTGAAACACCTCGTGCCGTTATTTCTGAGGACAGGTAATCCTCCTTGTGTTGTTCTATCCTAAACACTTGTAATTCACTTCCACATTTACTGTGGAGGTAAAGTGTTTAGCTTATGTACACTGTTTGCACAGCAGTGTCAGAGGGTAATTTCCACTTGCGTTCTTTTACACTGACTAATCCTATGCATGTTTACTTGCTCCTCTAATAAGTGTGTTTATGATTAATGCTGCTGCTTTTTTAAAACAGCACTTTAAATGGGCGTGGGGAGCTTTTTCAAGCCATGGGCTACATTCCCTCGCGGGGAACCTTACAAGAGCCACATGGCACTGATGGGCAGGATCAGAGGCAAAAGTGGGCAGATTATATAACATAAGAAGAGGCCAAAGGCTCATCTAGTCCAGCAGCCAGGTGCCTATGGGGAGCCCCCAAACAGGACCCAAATGCAACATCACTCTCCCCAGCCACACAAAAGCCAGGTGTGCATGCACTTTCCCATCGAGGCAAGAAAGAGTAATTATTACAGTTCCAGCCAGGTAAAAGCACTTGAGGAAAGCACAGAGCAGTGGGCAGTGAGGGGCATGACCTGGAGAGAGTCCAGGGGGCCACGTGTGACCCACAGGCCAGAGGTGCCACCCACGTGCCCAACAAAAGTTTTACACTGCATAGTGGTCAGAGTGCTGGATTGAGAATTAGGTTTAATGCCCCGTCCCTCCACAAAGCTCACGATTCCCCAGCAGAATCTACCTGTCAAGGTAGGATAAAGTGGGGATGCATATTTAGCCAAACGGTGGAACGAAACTGTAATTAATAACTGGGATACTTGCATTTTATATTTCCAACCATGAGGGTCATGGTTATATTCATAATTAAAGCAGAAACGCAATATCAGAAAGGATCAGAAGCACTAAAGATAAAATTTGGAGAATTAAAATCAATATACATTCCTCTCAAAGTTTTAAAAAATAAACTAGAAGTTTATCAAGCTGCTCTCAATGAACCTTCCCTAAGTTTTTGAGGCAGCTAATGCATATCTAGGTATTTACTTGTTTACAGTGCTGTTTTATTCTGGGGGTACTCAAGGGCACACAGTACTGGCATCTCTTTTTCCCTAGAAAAAAAGCATGTGTTAAAACTGTGGCACTCACAGTAACAGCTTCATGGTGAGAACCGACACCTTTTTTTCCTCGAAGATAAACACTGCTTATTTGATATTTAGATTAATGCCCTGCTCCTCAGTCTGCTACAAATTTATCTCAGGGAGATGGTATAAATATGATTTGATGGTTGGCATTGGATCTATTTTTTTATTCAGCAGAGAGTAGATTTCTTCCTTGGTTCAGAATATAAGAAAAACAACAACAATACAGTCAATATATCTTTTCCTGTGTGATCACCAAAAATGCAAAATTAACAATGCAATTCCATATATGTCTACTCAGAAGTAAATCCCAGTAGTACAGTGGGGCTTACTTCCTGGAAAGTTGCACAGGGTCACACCCACAGCATACATTCAACACGCATTTAATGCAACGTGGCTTCCCCCAAAGGATCGTGGGAATTGTAGTTTATTCCTCACACAGCTACAGTTTCCAGCACCATCGACAAACTACAATTCCCGTGATTTTGAGGCAGATGCCGTGTGCTTTAAATGCATAGAGTGGATTGTATATTTAATCATACTGAGCATCCACTTGATAAATTTTATACTTTTATACTGGCTTTTTTATCACTCCCTAAATTAGGAACGTTTTTCACTCTTAGGGTGCACATTCCCACATCCCAGGAATAGCATGGCAGTGGTAGGTGGAGCCAGAGTAAACAAGAGGGTGGAGCAACGGATGTGTTCGTTCAGTAAGCTGTATTCCGGGCGCAGAAAAGTTGGAGTTTTCTGAATATACACAGCCCAACATTCCTACATAGATACCTGGACTAACAGAAAACTGGTTGAGAATGGAACAGTGGTTATAGACCTCTTATTAACCAGATGCACTCTTGCCATCTACAGCTGGGAAACAAGAAAGCCCAAAAGCACAACTGTGAGTCAAACACCTCCGCTCATCGTCATCTCCCCAGAGGCGAGCCCAAAGAGGTAAGAACCTCCTAAATTCATTTTTGCTGGCGCTCAATTAGAAATCTGTCCCATTTTGTGTGGATTCTTTGAGAGATTGCATGAAAAGTTCACATTAAAATTGTACATGTTGTTAAATGCATCACTGTATGTGTTATTATTGCATGTATTTTTGTATGCATTTCCACAAAACTGTTTCAATGAGCATTTTTTGAGCGTCTTAACTGCAGCAAAAACTGGGCCAAATACATCCCTGCTTCCAAGTATGGAAATCACCATTAGTCACGTTTGACAGTCTGTCTAGCCAAATGTCCTCACAAAGGTTCATTGGACTTTCCTTAGCAGGCCCACCTCTCATTATCGGACCAGAGATGCTTTCTCTACACCTGAGACTTATCTTCAGTCCATGGCTGGAGAACACCTGCGTGACATAGATGTTGGCTCCCAAAGGTAAAAGGGCGGCATGGCTAAAACTTTGGAGGTCTAAAGATAATGTAAAATAGTGGCTTCTTTTTAGATGATAATGATTAATTTGCTTGTTGCATTTTTATCACACCATCCTCCAAGATGGTTAGGGTATTCTGTGCGGTACGTCTCTCCCTTCCCCCAGCTTGTGATATCTAGACTTTATTTATTTATTTGCAGTATTTATGACCTGCTCCTCAATAAAAATTTTCAATCTAAGAGCAGGGAGCAAAGTTAATGAAATAAAGAGAGGAAAAACCAAGTAGACCAAAAAAAAATTAAAAATTACATGTTCAATGAACAACAATTTAACAATTCTGTCATAAGGTGAACAAGCTTTAAAACAAAAATTAAAATTCCCAATTTAACCAAATACTTAGGTAAAAGCAAATACAAGGCATTCAAGCAGATTTAAATAAATAACCTGTGGGTTTAGCAACAGTTCCCACTCTGTTGTTCACTTACAGCAGCCCACTCAGTCCTGCTCTCTCACACATGAAGACACTCTCACATTCTGTGCCAACAGACTCTGTGGTTTTTAAGTAACTTAACCCCTTTTCTTCCCCCACTCCAATCCATCCAGGCTCTCACCCTGAGTGGTATGAATTGGTGCCCACAACCATCCACAGCAAGAAACCCCACTACCAACAGAGAAAACACACATGCACAAAAAGAAAGCAGGTGGCAATGTTGGCACATTGCTGCTGTTTCTCTGCCAGCTTTCCCAGTCCTGGGGAGACTCATGGGCTCAAGGGCAGTAGCGCAGCCAGGGGGAGATGTGCAGGTACATTGGCTGGTGTCCACGCTCCGGCCCCCTCATTCCTTTCCTGTCCAGCCAGCACAAAGACTGTTCAGGGACTTCCAGGCTACCCCATTCCCTTCTCACATTTGCCGTTCCAAATATGTATGGGCCATCTCTTCATTTTAGTGGGATATGGGTGAAATTATTTGAATATTTTGATTACTGAACATATGAATATTTTTGACAGTGGTCACATGGGTATCCTGTGGGGGGATATCCTTCTTCCTGCAATTTTATTTTAATTTTAAAAGCTTCTAGCATTTGTAGAATGAGACAAAAGGTACAGGCACTATTTTTCACATTTTTGCTGAAAAGCTAGCCTGCTCCCTCCTTTCACTTTTTGACTACATCCGCCCTGAAAAATGCCCAAGGAAACCCAAAAGAGGGTGGCATTTACAGTGGTGGAAAGGTGGGTAGTGGGGACAGCTTCCTTGGGTGGGGGGATAGTTTTGTCATTGGAAGCAGGAATGAAGCTCTGCTGCTGTGCTGTTGTTTTTTCTACGCACAAAGCTCCTGAACAGACTCCAAAGGTGGTGGCAAGACTTCTCCCTAAAAGTGTGTGGGGCAGGCATGGATTCTGCCACCACTCACCTCATTGCCACAGCATTTCAATTCAGTTTAATTAGAACTCTAGCATGGTAGTGACCTCCCATGGACAAGAATATTCACATAATTTCATTGTTGGCACCCCTGAAATCCCCACCTTGCTCTGTCCCAAGGTCCTAAAATTAGCCTGCACTTGAAAAAAGGCACCATAATTGCAATTTCAGCAGCTGCCAATTCACCCCTAAGAATGTACATTGGAACACCTCACAGTATTCCAGTAGTTCATCAAGCTCAGTATTGTCTGCACTGATTGGCAGCGGCTCTTCAGGGTCCCTCCCAGACCTACCTGGTGGTGCCAGGAATTGAACCTGCGATCTTCTCAGATGCCCTACCACTGAGCTATACCCCTTCCCTACTCTCCTAGGTAGGTTAAAGCTGAATCTGGCCCAATTTCACTTACTGGATTTCATGTACAGCAATGGACCTGGGTCTTCTAAGTCTAGCCCTCTAGGTCTGACACTCAATCCCCTACAACACGCTATATCTATGCCCAGGGTCACCAAATGAGCTTCCTAAGCTTAGTGAAGATTTAAACTGGGTCTTCCCCATTCCCTTTTTTCCCTGGGAAGTTAATGCTGGGAAATGAGATGCGTGAACACACACGAAAATCCTGCTGGATCAGGCCAAAAGCCCGTCTAGTCCAACATCCTGCTCTCAAAGTGGCCACTCTGATGCTTGTGTGAAGCCCAGCAGCATGAGACAAGTGCAATAGCACTCTCTCCCCCACTTGTGTTCCCCAGCAACCGGCATTCAGTGGCAGCATTCCGCCTTTGATACTGGAGGCAGAATATACTGTTGTCATGCTCAGCAGCCATTGACAATCCGTGTTGCTTCATGCGTAACAAAAATTCGCTGGATGTTTTCTTGGCAGATCTGCCCAGGCTCACAAAGAGGGAAGCTCCATCAGGGAGCCCGAGTTCACGAGTCACAGAATTCACACAGATTTTGTGTGAACATGGAAGGGGAAAGTGGGGAGCAAACTCAACAACAACAATAACAACAACAACAATATTTATACCCCACCTATCTGGCTGAGTTTCCCCAGCCACTTTGGGCGGCTTACAGCACATATAAAAACATAATAAAATATCAATCATTTAAAATTTCCCAATACAACTTCAGTAGGGCCCCCAATTGCATTCAAGCAGCACCTAAAGTGCTTCTGAAAAGATTTTAGAACAGCAACATGCTCCCTGCGTATGGGCTTACAGTATAATAGTCACAATACAAATGAAAAAGGGGATGGAAGAGGAAAACCAGCAAATCCAGGCACTGAATATTCATCTAACACTGAACTGTATTTCTGTCTCTGATAGGGCTGGCTCTTTCAATAGGGACAGCACCGATACTCCTTCTGGAGCAACATACAGTGTTCCCACCCACTTTGACAGCGATGGGGATGCTGGCTCAAAAAGGTACATAGGAAAAAGCAAAATTGGCATTTTGGCTATGTTGTCATCAGCCTTCTCCCCAGAAGGTCATAATCAGGTTTCAGCTATCTTAGGTAAAGAGTCCAATTTTAGGGAAATATTCCATATTCCCTGCTTGATGGGGGGACGGGACACCACATAATCTTGGAGGAATTGGCTATCATAATTAGAAATGGGGTTGGGAATTCAATTCAGTATGCTTTAAAAAGCAAGCCAACCTAATCTGAACTTCCCAAACCAGGGCTGCATCTTCCTGATAATTTCTACATTTTATATGATCTTTCACATGACATAAAAGCCACTTGTGGAAATGCAGCAAAATCCACGGGGAAATTTAGTGCTCATATCTGTGTTAATTTCCTACAGGAAAAGAAATCTGTTTGCTACCTGCTAACCTGGAAAATTACAGGGGTTTTGATCTATAATTTCCCCATGATTGTCATGGATTGTGTCGCCATCTGACAAAATTTGGGGTGGTATTCTAGCATACAGTTATTTACTACCATTTTCATGGGTAAAATAATGGCGGAACAGAAGCACGCAATGTGGTCTGCTATTGTGTCTTACCATGCCCGGTGGTGTGAATGAAATTTAGCAAGATATGGTAGTATATCGATCAAACAGCTGCTTCTTGTCTATGGATTGTTATCTACAGGGAGGCCTGCTTGGCACCAGCTTGTCCTTGTTTCAGTGCCCAGCAATTCTTCCCTCCCACCCTGTGCATTTGGGCAGCACCAACGTTTGGATGTTTTTACTCTGGCTGTGTCTTGAATATGCTTATGTATTTTTATCACTACATTTTATTATTGTTGCAAATTGCTTTTGGGAGGTTTTTTTTTAGGGGAAGGGGTTATTTATAAATTCAAGAAGCCTAACCTCAGCTGAAGCAATGCTCAAGGATGATGGGAATTGTAGTCTACCAGCATTTGGAGGGCTACTGGTTCCCCATCACTACACTGAAGGGTCCCTACACACAGCTACTCAGACTTCCAGAAAATTAATCGGAGATATGTTGTCCTAAAGCTTTGTAAGCCATGCTAAGAATTAGTGTCATTGGTCCTGCAGTGATTCATTGTGTTCATGTGGGTTAATTTAGGGTTGCCATATGTCCGGATTTTCTCGGACATATCCAGAATACTGCAGTCGGCAGCAGTGTCCGGGCAGAAATCAGCCAAATGCCTGGGAAAATCCAGACATATGGCAGCTCATACGTTCTGCATTTAATTCACATGATGCTCCCCCTAAAGGGTCCTAGGGACCATACTTTACTCTTCATTGTGCTACAATTCCCAGCACCCTTAACCAAATACAGTTCCCTGGATTCTTTGCGAGAGCCATGTAGTTTAAATGTATAGTGTGAATGTAGCCTTTGTCTAATAGGAGCAAGGAGCACCTTCTGGCAATTTCATGGATGGCAGTAGTTTTAGGATGGACTGGAATTGGCAGCTTACCCAGTCCCAGGATGGGCGGTGGTTGCGGCCTGTCGCGGAGGGCCTCGAGTCCCAGGGAGCAATACTGGGCGAGGTGGCCAGCAGTTGGGGAATCCCAAGGCTGGCTGCTAGGAGTGGCGGGTGTTCCTGCCATCTGGTTATTTGAATTCTGGCCCATCCGGCCAGGCTGAGTGGGCAGGGCTTGTAAGAGGACCAGAGTGGAGCAAGCTTCTCTCCTGTCTGCCCCTAGTCTACAGAAATGCTGGCTGTGCCCACACTTGGGACTGCAGTCAGGTGAAGAACAACCCTCCCTCTCTCCACCCCATTTAGTGATGCTGTGGGTTTTGTATGCCAACCTTCCTTCCTTCCCAGGGCACTGTGCTTACTGGCTTTCCTGTGGTTCAGTAATGGTTGCCGTTTCAGGAGCTAGGAAGCAATTTGCCTGCAAACAGATTGGCCCTGTTTGCAGGTTTAGCCTTCCCCATAGCAATAGTTGCAACTTGGCTCGATGAGGCATTAGGTGGA
Source organism: Podarcis liolepis (assembly GCF_965112155.1). Taxonomy (NCBI): domain Eukaryota; kingdom Metazoa; phylum Chordata; class Lepidosauria; order Squamata; family Lacertidae; genus Podarcis; species Podarcis liolepis. The sequence goes on along the minus strand of NC_139570.1, from coordinate 20,205,447 downwards.
ATCCTTTTAGTCTAACATCAGGCCAGGGGTGAAGTGGTGCATCACCCCTACCTCAAAACTGTGCAATGACAAAGTAGCCCGTTAAAGGAAGCTAGGTGGAAGTTTCTGCCCAAAAGCCAAGGCATGGGGCAGATGGGCCCTAGAGCTTCCTTTAGCAGCCCGGGATGGCTATCCATGTAGACCTGCATCTTGTGGAGAACTCATTAACCCCAGGCTTGACCCTGTCATATGTCAGCCCTTTAACTGGAGGCTGAGATAATATACATCCAGTATCAAGAGTCAAATCCTACCTACACCTGGAATCAATAAAGTCGTGGCCAATTTTAAATCCGAGAACATTGTCTCGTCCAGTTTGTTCACCTTCTAAGGCTAGGCCTTGCTCCCTGGGGAGGTGTCACTGCAAGTGGGTCCGCAACCGTCTCCTTTCTTCTTGCAGATCTTTCTCTGACTTTGAGAAGAAGGCTGTGCAAGAGATGGCATATGAGAGTCCAAGTGACACAGAATACAAAAAGGTGGAAGCTCATCTGGCAAAGTAAGGAGGCAGACAACAGAAGGTTCCACCTTCGCTACTTGATATGGTCGGGGCAAAAGTCAGATGAGCTGCTTTCTTTAAAACTTTTCACAGAAGCAGTGAGAGGAGGACCCTGTCAAACCTTCCCTTTGTTGAAGATATTTTGCAGCTCCACTGTCTCTAGGATACCAGTGGCATTTTTCACCTGTGCCTTTGTTCCTTAAAAGTAACTCTTGCTTCTGTAATCTATATATAAGTGGGTCCCTGCAGCACTATGTTGCGGTGTGGAGTGTTTGTCTCCAGAGTTCGAACCACAACTTTCCATTCCCTCTCCTACTTTGTTTTCCAGCTTTTCTCCAAAACTGTCAATCACTATTCGATGCTTACTGAGCATGCTCAGTTTCCATTATTTATTTATACTTAGGCAACAGCCCTAATCCCTGGCAAACAATAGCAGGGCTTGATGGAGTGGTACAGCCACAGCCCTGCCACACACTAGGCAGAGCAGAAGGTGTGGTGGAGGGAGAGAGGAAGGAAGCCCCTTTGCTGCACGAGAACCTAGGATTGAAAAGCAAACCAAACCCAGATCAAGTGATAGCATTGCTCGTGGCAGTTCAGGGGGCTGGATTGCTCTCCCATTTATTTCAGATATTCCTTTCCCAGTCTTCATTGCTAGATTTACATTAAAATCAAATACACATTAAAACAAAGCAGACAGGAAAATATACAAACTGTCACACAACCAGCAGAGATAAACTAGTGTGGCAGTCCTATGGGAAGCTTGCAAACAAGACCAGAACTCACCCCACCTGTGATTCCCAACAACTGGTATGAGAGGTATATTGCATCTATATTCTTTTTTTAATGGACAAGATTTGCAAATGTTACTGTCTTTTGTCGGTCAGATCTGGTTCATGGTCCAGTGAAAGCAGCCTTAGTACCGGCATCCAAGGTGAACTCCCAAGAGCTGCCAAAAGGGATGAGTCAGAGCTGGAAAGTGCAAGGTGAGTGCATGGTTCAAGAGCTGTTCTTGCTGCGATGGAGTATCACTCTGTGAAAAGGACATGCCTTGCTCACAGAATGCTCTCAGAGGGTCCTCTCCCTGATGGAACTCAAGCAAGTAGCATCAGTTTCTTATCAGGAGCAAACTTCACTGGGTCTACTGGAGTCTCCACCACTGCCTGCATATTTCCTCTGTTGAAGGGGAAATAAATGGGTCTTTCGGGCAGGAAAAGGAAGGAGGAATAATGGAGATCCTTCCCCCCTTTGTAATTAAATGTGAACTTGCAAAATTCACACTTCCCAAATCAATACACAAACCAAAGCCAAACTATCCTTCAAAACTTTGCACTTCTCTGAATTGTGTGATGCATTTATCCCACCAAAGAGCCCGTACACAAAAGTGTATATGAATGAAAAGTGCATGGGGGGATGCATATGCTTGTGAAAACAATGTACATAGATGCATTCTGTTTGGGGGAAATTGCTTGCAAAAATGCGTAAAGGTAAAGGTACCCCTGCCCGTACGGGCCAGTCGGGTCCGACTCTAGGGTTGCGTGGTCATCTCGCTTAAGAGGCCGGGAGCCAGCGCTGTCCGAAGACACTTCCGGGTCACGTGGCCAGCGTGACGAAGCTGCTCTGGCGAGCCAGCACTAGCACAGTGCACGGAAACATCGTTTACCTTCCCGCTATAAAGCGGTACCTATTTATCTACTTGTACTTAAGGGTGCTTTGAACTGCTAGGTGGGCAGGAGCTGGGACCAAATGGCAGGAGCTCACCCCGTTGCGGGGATTTGAACCATATACTAAAATGCATATACTAGGCAAAATTGCATACCAAAATTATGCGACAATTATGAATTTTCATGGAGACTGTAGAAATAAATAAAAGCACAAATGTTTGCAGAAATGTGCCAAACTGAATTTAATATTTGGAAAAAACAGAAAAGGAGAGAAATGGAAATGGACATATTTATCCTGTCTCAGTGGCGTAGCGTGGGTTGTCAGCACCCGGGGCAAGGCAAGTAATTTGCGCCCCCTAACCCGGTAGGGGCAGAGAGCTGCGAGTGCGAGCGCGTGCCCCCAGATGTTGCGCCCGGTGCGGCCGGCCCCCCCTGCACCCCCCACACTACGCCACTGTCGTGTCTTAGAAGGGAGAAAGCTGTGGCAGTGCTTGCAGTTTTGAAGTGAACAATCTTCTCTCTATGTTTTCCACAGTACAGTGGCACCTTGGTTCTCAAACTTAATCCGTTCCAGAAGTCCATTCCAAAACCGAGGCGCACTTTCTCATAGAAAGTAATGCAAAATGGATTAATCCATTCCAGAATTTTAAAAATAACCCCTAAAACAGCAATTTGACATGACTTTTACTATCTAATGAGACCATTGATCCATAAAATGAAAGCAATAAACAATGTACTGCAGTCACACAATCAATCCATCAGTTGCTGAACTGGGTTCCACGCAGTCACAAAAACAAAACAAAAAGATCCACAAAAACAAAAATGTGAAATAAATAGCAAAAACAGACAAACCTCAGCGTAACACTCAAAATGGGAGTGTGGCACTCAAATCGGAAGCATGGCACTTAAAACAAGAAGTGTAGCACTCAAAACGGAGCATGTTTGGCTTCCAAAAAAAGTTTGCAAACTGGAACACTTACTTCCGGGTTTGCAGTGTTGGGTTCCAAGTTGTTTGAGTACCAAGGCATTTGAGAACTAAGGTACCACTGTATGCTATGTGCAAGGTCCCACTTGTTTCCAACTTGCTCACAAGGATTTGAGCAGGGATTGTTTTTCTGGCCATCTCTGCCCAAATGCTCACAGCCATGGAAAGTTGGAAAGCATGGTTTGCGCACACATACATATGTTTATATCCCCTCCATTTCCCTGGCAGGTCCAGTTCTCTCTCTACAGAGAGTGGTGTTGCCACTCCAGAAAGCCAACAAGGAGAGCATGGGACAGATTCGGACACATCAGGGTAAGGAAACATGGAAGGCTGCAGTGTCTGCAGAGTTCCCCTTCCTCACTGATCTCATAGTTTCATGATTGAGCTGTGGCCTGGGAAGATGCTGCATTACCAGAGAGCCCATAGCTCTCCAGATGTCAATGGACTCCAGTTCCCAACAGAAACATAGAGAGTCCCAGATTGAAATCTTGTCTCTACCATAAACTGACTTAGGTGGCCTTCAGCAAGCTACTCTCTCTTTCGCTTTCAACCTTGGCATCCACATCTGCAACATAGGGAATAAGCATGCAAGGTGAGTCAAAGGCCCATCTAGTCTAGTTCTTACAGTGGCCAACCAGATGCCTGTGGGAATTCCGCAAGTGGGATATGAGTGCAATAGCACTCTGCCCACCTGCACTTCCCAGCAACTGGTATTCAGAGGAGCAGTGGAGGGAGAACATCACCATTGTGGCCAGCAGGTACAGATAATCTTAACCTCTTTTAAAACCATTGAGTATTATTTACATTTCTACTACAGCAGGACTTACAGCAGGGAACCTATGACCCTCTAGTTGTTGTTAGATTACAGTTCCCATCACCCACGGTCATTGGCCATGCTGACTGGGGCTGATGGAAGTTGGAATCCAGCAACACTCGGAGAACCACAGGTTCCCCATCCCTGTTGTAAAAATATCATCCCCCCTCCCACCAGTGCACAGTAGGGTTGCCATTTCCACCTCCCTGCCTCTTATCTTGTTCTTTAAGAGCATCCTGCCATGAGAAAACAAAGCAAACAAAACTCTTTCTCCATTGTTTTATTGTTCCGCACGCACCTACTTGGTTTCTATGTCTGAGGCTGCTGTGAAATGGACAGGAGTAGGGCAGGGGCCAAGAAACAGCAGGTAATGTGAGAGTCTCAGTTAATTAGTAAATTTACATAATGGGTCGCTGCTGCTGCTGCTGCTGCAAGCTTCTGATAGATTTTATCTCTCCACTGAAGAGGATGAATACTTGGATGAATACTTTTTATAACTTCGCCCACAACACTTCCCTAGCTGTGCATCCATAGAAGACAGCAAGCAGGAATTGCGTGCTCAGTGCACACCCTCTCACGAGTTACGTCAGCATGCAAAATTGTGGTTTATGCTGACGGCATGTTAAATTTGATGGGTTATTTCACCACAAACAGAGAAATGCCACATGCTGAGTATAAGCAACAGGAAGAGGTAGTAGAGCATCTGCTTTGCATGCAGAAGGTTCCACCGCTCTAGCAGTGAAGAGAGATGTTTTCAGGGCCTGCTCGAAAACCTGTGCCAAAGGGGGGCATGCATAAGTCATTCAGAAGGGAGTTCCGTGACTCTCTGTTGCACACATCAGCCTAATCAGCCATTCCAGTAGGCACACAAGTAGGGCCTTCAGTGCAGATCTTAGTGTACGGGCAAGGTCATGATGGTTAGGACAGTGAAACAAATATTCACCTGCTATGACTTCAGTTCAGTTGCCTCTTGTCTTTTCCATGTTTGGCAAAAGAGAAAGCAGTTGCTTCACTTTTTTCCCTTGTTATATGAAAGTTGCAAATCATTAATCTTCATCTTTCTAGATTCAGAATCTTGAATTCTTGAGTCCCTTCCCAAACATTCTGGCAGTTGATCTCATTTGTTCCTGTCTTGTGAATCCATTTAAATTTGTTTGTGTTATGAATTTTACACCTTTCTTAAAGCGGCAATCAAAACTGGGTGTAGTATTCGTATTTTTCAACTTGCCTGTCCTGTGGAACTGTGCTGTGGAACAAGTTTCTCTTGTTGCGTTATTTTCTTCTGGCATATTTACATAGTTGGGTCTTCTCATTTTATATTACTTCTTTGCTGCCAATCGTTTTTAAACCTAATCCTATTCTTCTTATTGTTTACAGTCCTCAGTTTTGTGGCACTAGCTAATTTGACAAACACGCTGACAGAAGAGGTTAATGAGAAATCGGAACATCACCTAATCTTAGACCGGCAATAAGCATATTGTGACCTATTGTGTGTTTTGTTAATCTGTTAGAAACCAAAACACAGGTCAGATTTTCAGTCAGAACGAGAGGAGGATATTAACTTCTTCATATGTTGTGTAGGACTGTGCCAAGGCCTTTATTTAGAATGTGAAATATCATGTTCATGGTGCATTATTTACCTTTCTACAGTCTTTTCATCCATCTTCCACTGAGTTCTCCAAATAGATGCTGGTAACTCTGAAAGTTCCTCATCTAGTTCTTTCAGCATCCATGGGTATACCTTTGCATCCTGCTGATCTGAATTTATTTCAAATAGCCAAAAATTCCAGAATGGCAATCTGGTTTAGAAAAAAACCAAAACATGTCTACTGAACAAACTTCATTAGATTTGATATTTTGGCTATTTGTTTTTATTCTCATTAAGCTTTCATCATTCTTTAGCTCCAAATCCAGCTAAAGTTAGTCCCAACAGTTCCATTAAAAGCAAGGGGGATTCGTTGGGACTAACTTGTTCTATTTTTTCTATAGGATTTAGCTGATCTGGTGGCTTAAAAAAAACGGTGGTGCAGTTTATCTTTCTGGCACTTTCCCTTATTTTTCAGACTGGTTAAAACTTCCTTCTTTATCACTTGGATGTGAGATCTATTGATTTCTGCTTTGGATTGCTGCCTTCTTTGTCCTTGACTCTTCCTCCTCCTCCTCAGCAATAAAATAGTTTGCAATTTTGCAAACTATTTCACATTGTTAGCACCACCAGATGTTGTGGGCTTCCTTTTCCTCCAGCTGCTTTCCATCTGGATAAATTTATCCACCGTTATATGCCAGGACTTGCAAACCATCTTGCTGTCCCCTCAGCTTTGGACAGAGGAGACAACATTCTTTCTTGTAAATCAAACATGGTGCTGAGATTCTCCATGTTTTATGGATTAACAACTCCAATAGTTAATCATGGCAGATAGGCAACAGAGTCATCCTCTGAGAGATCTTGCTATGATGACAATTAGGATTTCTTTCAGTCTCTCCAGGGGGGTTATTTTGGGCATGTCAGAGACAAGTCATAAGATGCCAACCTATATGGACAACCCCAGTGTGTTGGAGAGAGGTCACAGGAGATCGTCATATCTGGATTGCCAACCCAACAATACCATCAGATCAGAGACTAGGCATGGGATGTCATCATATCTGAGCAACCAGCCATCCAATGCCAGAAAGTTGGAGATCAGTCATGAGATAACATCATACCTGAACAACCAAGCATTCAACAGTGGAAGGTAAAGAGGCTTTGAACAGTCCAAAAGACCTAAGTAAGAAATCCATAGAGAACAGTAGAGTGAAAGCTGTGTGGGAATTGGACCTGAGAATCTTATAACCTGGCTCAGATCAGTTGGATTCTGGTCTGTATAGTAAAAAGAGTCTTCAGAAGCCAGTGAAAGCAGTAACTTATGAATCATCACAACCAGATAACATGATAGAGGCAGGATATGCAAGAACATCAGTGGTGATGGCTTCAGAACAGTAGGGAGGAAAAATCAGCTCAGTTGCCATGGATAGCATTATCGTAATAGGCATCACCATTATCCTAACCTTGCTAATCCCATGCTTGTGTGCAATCCTGTTCAACCCTCTGCGAGCAAAACAGTGGTTTAGCTGAACTTCTTCTTATCCCTGCAGCATGCTTGTCCTGCAGAACATTTTGAAATATGTGGCTGACGTAGTTACTTCTCATGCCAGAATTCTATGCACCAATAGCAAACTCATTCTTCAAGTATCCATCTTTGTCCATCCAAAATGGTACAGTCTGTGTACAAGACAGAGAACGTAAGAATAGCTCAGCTGGGTGAAGCCAATGGTCAATCTAGTCCACTCTGGTCTTACACTGGCGCATCAGATGTCCGTGGGAAGCCCACAAGCAAGGCCTGAGGGCAGTAGCCCTTTCCTCTCCTGCGGTTTCCAGAAACGGGAATTCAGAAACACACTGCCTTTTGACAGTGGAAGCAGATAATAGCCATCATAGTTAGTTCTAGGCTTGAGGGAACATCAAGGTTTATAGAAGTACAATAAATCCTCTAATGTAGGGGTGAGGTAATCCAAAATGGGCAAATGGGGACTTAGCATGTTCAGTGATCATGGAATACTGGCTGGTTTGTTAGGGGGAAAGAACGGGAAATTGTGGGAGTGGGAAGCCGTGTCCTGGAAAAGGACATGGCTGGCTTCCAGGAGCATTATGCAGTGCCATATTTTGTTGGTGGTGACTATTATCAGAGAAACATGTTCACGAACTGAGCTTAATGTGCTTTAGAAGCACAAAGCAAAAGGCAAAGCATATTTTACTGGAACAACTAAAGGTTAATCCAAAAGGAACAGGGGCATCTGCATAATGAATAAAAATGTATATGGATCAAAACAAGGGCCTTGATTTCTTTAAAATGTAGGAATGGGTGTACTTTGATAGCTCTCTTTGCACATGTACTTTGATAGCTCTCTTTGGTTATTTAGAGACAACCCATAAAAGGCGTCATCTCATTTGTTCTTACATTTCTTGCTGTTTTGCTAACACTGATATATCTGTTTCTTCCCAGTATGTCCTACTACCCCTTCAGAGATGGCCCAATAATTGGCTCCCCAAGGAGCCACAGGGTGCCTTTCTATAAGGACATCTGTGACACAGATATCAGAAGGTAAAGATGAGGTGGTTAAACAGGTTGTTATTCACCCATAACAACCTGCCAAAGCTTTAAATTTATGGTTGCTGGCACAGTTATTTGGCCCTAGTTTGTTCATAGTGCTGGGAACTGTATCTCCATGAGGTTCCCTGTATCTACAGTTCCCAGGATTCTTTGTGGGAAGCCATGTGCTTTAAATTTATGTTGTGGAGGTGACCGGTGCTGATGTTTCTTGGACTCTCTACACCTAGCCCTTGTACCAAACATTCATTAATGGCTGCTCAGGCAATGAGGGGATACAGCAGGGATGCCACTCTGAATGTCTACCCTTCTCTAACACATGCCCCTGAGCTGATATCTAATTAGATGTGCTGCTTATCTAATTTCCTTTCCCTTGACAGGAATTCAGATGAGAGGGCTGCGGCAGCTTCCTCTCGGCTTAAGAATCCTTCAGCCTCTGGTTATGACTCAGACCCCACCACATCAAGGTAAAAAGTGGAGGTCAAGAGGAAGCTAGTTTTCATGGCTACTCGCTCCCACAAGTCATTGTACACTGCCTGTGACATTAATACAGTGACAGAACTGCTTAGTGGTTCCCAGAATGTGGCCTTCATTTCAGCACTTCCAGAATCTCGCCTTCATCTCTATGTTCTAAGGAGATCAGGATATTATACAAGTTCCCCTTTCTCCTACACTGATTTGGCACTACAACCCTGTCAGGTAGATTAGACGGAGGACTCAGCTACTTTGGTAAAGATAAAACCCTGTGGAGTCCCGTTTTTCACCAATGGGATTTCCCTGTATGAAGTCTACAACGTGTTTAATTGAATCACTTTTTTGATGTGTCTAGATCCAGCCTGAGAGAGGTCATGGCTAGCCCAGAGTCACCTGAGAAGGGCTCATGAGGAGGTTGCACTGGCTATCTTCACCCTTCAAACAGCCCTCCACCAGCCATAATATGGCACTGTGGAGGAGTCCAGCATGCATGAGTCTATGTGGTGCAGAGGTTAGAGTACTGGACTGAGATCTGGGAGATTGGGGTTCAAATCCCTACTCACCCTTGAAACTCACTGGGTGGACATCAGCCAGCCACATCCTCTCAACCTAACCTAGCTCACAGGGTTGTTGCGAGGATAAAATGGGGAGAAACATGTATGCCACCTTGAGTTCCTTGGAGGAGAGGCAGGCTATAGGTTTTACAACAGTAATAGTAGTAGTAGTAGTAGTAGTAGTAGTAGTAGTAGTAGTAGTATTCATCGGTAGCCATATATCGCCCCTTTGCACTGCCACCAAACATACAGCAAGGCTGCTGCATGCATCATCAGCAAGGGCAGGCAAGGGTTATTCATTGCAACCTCATGTGCCCTTCACACATGCTTTCAAACCATGAGGGGATTCATTGGAACACCCCTCTAGTGACCTTCATGGCTTAGCTAGGGATCTGAATGTGGCTGTTCCTGCTCCTTGTTTGGCACTCTCTAAACCAGTGGTGTCCAAACTTTTTTCAAAGAGGGCCAGATTTGATGAAGTGAAGGGCCATGGGGGCCGACCAAAGGGCCAACCAAAGTTGTTGACCTTTTTTTCTGGATTGAAGTTGGAAGTTGTTGAGCTTTTTTTAGGATTTTAACCCAAGAAATACTACCACAGGGGCCGGATTAACGCAACCGGCAGGCTAGATTAGGTCACCAAAATGGACTTGCCTGCTTGAAACACTATACGTCACAGACTCTTATACTGTCTTATCTGAAGTAAACTTTGTTATTCTACTTCTACAAATATTTATACTCCACTTCCGCCTTGAGGTGGTTTACAGATGGAACCCACCCCCCTGCTAAAACATAGAAAAAATTATCATTAAAAGCAATTAAAAATGGATAGAAATAATATAATATAGATAGATAGATGATAGACAGATGATTGATTGATTGATTGATTGATAGATGATAGATAGATGATATAGATAGATAGATAGATAGATAGATAGATGATAGATGATAGATAGATATAGATGATAGATTAGATAGATGATAGATAGATAGATGATATAGATAGATGATAGATAGATGATAGATATTGTTGTTTAATCGTTTAGTCGTGTCCGACTCTTCGTGACCCCATGGACCAGAGCATGCCAGGCATGCGTAGATAGACAGATCATAGATAGATAGATGTATAAAACAACCTGTTCAAAATCTGTTTCTTGCCATTTTTAGCAAAGGCCTTCTCTTCGTGAAGCAATCAGTCAACAGCACGGAGTTGTCATCCTCACCACGTTACAATAGGTAAGGGGACGAAATATGGAGTGGATGGGTGCATCTATGATTGCCTCTGCAGCATGTAAACCTATGTCATTTTTATGTATGGATAAATCTGTGTGTAAAACGTTTTGTTAGTTTGTCTTTGGCTACTTTGGCTCTGATGACCCAAAAAATGGTCCCACACATGCAGAAGATGCCTCAGATAGTTTCCCCAAATTTGATGATGTAGTAGATGAGAAAAGGCATGGATATAGGAGGGGATGAAGCATAGAGTTGCTTTGGAGAGCTAGCATCTATGTGGGAAATCAGAAATATCTCTGACTTCCCCTGGATGTTTCCAAATTAGAGCCTGCCTTGGAATTACCATCCTTTGTTCACTCACTTTCAGCAGAGCATCTAGACAATATCAGTGTTAGGCCATTGCAGACCAGTGCTTTCTGTATTGTTCATCAGTGCTTTTTCAGTTCTGATTTATGACATTTTATGTTTGGGTGCAATAAGATGCAAGCCTTATCGCACTAACCCAGCCAGTGTCAACAGGAAAAGTTGCTATTGAGGCTTTAGGGGGCTCCTTTGCCTTTAATTAAAGGTTCCCGGTTTGCCAGTCTTTATCCTATCCTGGGAGACTAGAAATGAATTACCCTTGAAAAGCTTCTCTTAATTGGCTCAGTGTCCTGTCCTACAGGGGGACAGCTTTAAATAATGACTTCCACTCTTGTTCCCTTTTCTTTCCTATTTAGTAAAATAGTAGGACACTGAAGAATTAAGAAAGGCTATTGCATGAGGCAGTTAGTAATCTTTCTGCTGTGGTCAACAGAGAATTTCCAACAGGAAACCTTTTTATTACTGTTAGAGGGACCTTTCACTGAAGGTGGCTATATTTGTGAGTAAACATTATAGAATAACATTGTAATAAAGGTTGTGTGGGATATCCATTTTAATTCAAAATGGGAAAGCCTCCAGGACATTGGGTACTCCAGCATAAAAGCAACCTCTCTCAGCCTGCCATAATCTCTCAGTGTTGCTCCTTGCAATCTATAAATATTTGTGTATTTAAATGATCCTCCTTGTATGCAATATTTGATTGCAAAGTCACTTGAGTAACACAGATAGGGTCCAGAGAGAGAGAAAATCCTGATCACACTTTAATGAGGAAAACTGAATGAAAACAGGCTATACTTTAAGGAAAAAAGAACAGAGAGGTTTGTACATAGCAGGCAGACATTCAACCAAGCCTACAGAGGAAAAGCTCCCTCAGAACTACACAGCCAATCAGGGCATGTGCTACCTCAGCAAATATCATGCCATTCTGCCTACTTGCTAAGTAACACCTCCACCTGTCCCCCTTCTTGGTTAGATGACTTTAACACTAAAATAATTAACCCTTAAGTTGTACATGTAATGTTGTACATGTAATGATCTATTCTTACCTTCATCTCCCAGTCGCAGCCTGGCTGATTTGTCTGAACTGGAGAGGACAAGCTATAGCAGTGCCAGCTTTCTGAATAGCAGCCCCCCGAAAAGGTAGGACCGTTTGTCAACCTGGAAAGCTTCATTATAACAAATAATTACAATGTCCAAGAGATAATTCCTACAAAGGGACAACATTACATACTTTGGAGCTAAGGGGCAATTTTTTAAAAAAAGGTTTTTATATAAGGAGCCTATTGGGTTGCTCACACAAAGTTATTTTCCTCTTTTTTTCTCATGCATTTTTTTCTTCTTTCTTTCACTAGATTTAGATTTTTAAAAAAACTTTTGCACAAAATTGGAAAAGCAGGAAATCTGGGGAAACGCAAGATGTTGTTTAGATGTAGAGGCTATAAGTTCCATGGCCTTGTGTAGGGAAGGCAAGAAAAAATACAGCATTGTGGACAACTGAGCATCATATCTCCTGATGTTTGTTTTTGTTCATTTAAATCAGTCAAGAGGAAGGCTTCAGTCAAGAGCAGTGACACTTGATGGGCAAGTTGGTGGTGGTTAACCCATTCCCCTTATATGCATTCCTAAGTCCTCCTCCTCCTTTACTTCAGGCCAACTGAAGACATCTGCACTTATTGTGGCCGTGAGATCCGCAACTGTGCTAAGATAACTATTGAGAACCTCAGAATCTGCTGCCATGAGTACTGCTTCCGGGTAGGTCCCTCTTTTTGCCACAAGTCATGCGTATCTATATGGCAAGGGGGAAAATGGGGAGGTTATATCATTTGGGAACCACCTCACACTTATTAATTGGAAACCTTTGAAAACAATAGTATACAAGTATCAAGATGTCTTATTTCATCACACCAAGACCAGGCACAAAAGTAGGGTTTTGGTTACCCAATTTATTATCTGCTATGAGTCCCTGGGCTCTGTCAGTATCTGGTACAGTTTGGCAGCCCCAGACAGAAGAGAAGGACGAGGAAGGAGAAGGAGCAGCTGAAAGTTGAAAGCTCGGCAACCGGGATGGAGGAGAGAGAAGGGAGGACCTTCCTGTGTAAGATGGGGAAGCAGATCTTCCAGCTGTCTCCACCATCCCTACTGCAGATGGTAATTCAAGGAAATTTAGCATTCGGTGTGTTTCAGAATCTTCACAAGACCTGTTCTTTGTGTGGCTGTATAACTGATGTGCAATATTTGAAAATATTAACAAGCTTGCTGCCTGTCCAACCAAGATGTGTGAATAAATATCTTCTTTTGTATGCTGCCACCCTACCAGTGTGGGATTCTTCTGTATAGACCCTTCTTTTTTGGGGGCATATTTCAATTGCAGCTATTTCTTCTTTCTCTCTCCACAGTGTGGGATTTGTCACAAGCCAATGGGAGATCTCCTGGATAAAATCTTCATTCACCGGGACATTGTCCACTGTGATAAGTGCTACGAGAGGCTCTTCTAAGTGAGTGGGTCCTTTCCTCTGAAGCATTAAAATGGGATGGAGAGGTAGAGGACAGGAGGAGGGAAATACAGTAGTACAGTATACAGCACTGATCTTCAACCTTGGTTCCCTTGATAATGTTGGACTATAACTCCCATCATCCCTTTCCACTGGCTAATCTGGCTGGGGCCGATAGGAGTTGGAGCATCTGGAATGAGACCCATGGTTGAAAAAACACTGAGGCAGAGGCTAAATACCGAAACAGAAATAGTGCTGATTATATCTAACTATCTATAACTTTTAACTAGTGCTGTACACACGTGGTCTATATTGGAATTTTCCACCCTATCTACAGGCAGAGTAATTTAGGGGACATTTCACTGAATTTCATTAGGGGAAGGAAAAATTGTCCAACGGTTTCTTTCCCTTCTCCTTTTTATTCAAAGGTTTTTTTTGAAATTTGCAGGGAGGATACATCCCACCCTGCAAAAAAAACCCAAAAACAAAACAAAGCAAAAACCAATCACCCCCCAGGATACAGTAAATTCTCCAACAGTTTCTTACAGAGCAGACCTCACTGTAAGTGGTAGCAATAGCACAGCTTCTCCCTCCTGCAAACACACGCCCATGGCTTAGCAGCAGCAGGATCAACTGTATTGGCAGTCAGGTCACCATTTTGCGCCCTTCACAGTGCCCTGGCCTTAGCTGCATTTTGAAGCATTTTGGGAATTAAATGGCAGCCAAAACACACACATACACACACGTTTTAAAAAATGGAGTAAAAATGGCAGAATATTATTTTTTGTGTGAGGTGCGTGCGGGAATGGGAATTTTCTTTTCTTTTCTCTTTTCGCCTCAGCTTAACTTTAAATTCAGTGGGTTGTTTTACTTGGGAATGGCTTTGTGAAGTTAATGGACCTAAGTCAGTCATAGCCATTCATTTCAATGGGCCTACTCTTAGTACGATTAACATTGGATACATTCCCTGTCCCTGACATCAGCAACATAGGGATAATAATGTCCTGCATTGTCGGATGTTACAGGTAAGGAATGTGAGATACTTTCAACACTGTTAAGGCATTCCAGGAATGCTAATGATATGTTTTGTCGTCGTCATTGTAACTGCTGTAATTATGTACTAATAATATGCTTGGCACCTATGATGCAGGCACAGTGTGGCTGCGATTCATAATGTAGCTGGATCTGGATCACATAAACTACTTATTACTAGTCCAGGGAAATCAGGATACTATACGTGATCCTTTTCTCTCTTGCCCATTTTATCCTCAGGTGAGGTGAATTAGGCTGAGTGTATGTAACTGGGCCATAGTCACCCAGTAAGCTCCATGGCTGAGTGGAAGGATTTGAACCCTGGTCTCGCCAGTCTTTGTCTGCCCTGCTAATATCTCCTCCCTCCAGGAGGTAGGGCCATAGCTCACTGGTAGCTCACTTTGCAGTTAGCAGGTCCAGGTTCAATCCTCAGCATCTCTAGGTAGGACTGGGAATGTCTCCCTGCCTGAAACCCTGGAGAGCCAAGGGGGACAATACTGAGAGCTCAGCCATGCTTCCACTTCTTACATGCCTGAAAAAGAATTGCCCTACTCCTTCCCCAGGGAAAACTCACTCTGCAGTGCTGAATCAGAGTAAACGTCAATGCGGAGGAAACACAAATTTGATCCAGCTAAACGCTAAAAAGCTGTTTTCCCTGGGGGAAAGCAGTGGGAGAAGAGGAAGTGTGGATGAGGCCTGAGTTAGATGGACTAACTGTCTAACTCAGGATAAGGCAGCTTCCCTTATTCCTATGGCTGCTCTGTTGTAGCAGCCAATATGGTTGTCAGTCTCCCCCCCATCTTTGGCTATTGACTGGCAGCAGCAGCAGCAGCTCAATTTTGCAGTAGTTGCCTGTATGCGGTGGTATATTGTCACTGTGCTGTTTTACACCACTTGCTGCTGCTGCTGCTCCTCCTCCTCCTCCTTCTTTTGCAGAGTGCCACTGCTTTGCTGTGTATATTGCCTAACCAGTTCATTATCGTCCATTCATTCTCCAATTTTCTCTTAGATTTCCATTGGCCGGAAGAGCCTAACCCAAGAGAAGACCGTAGCCCACGTGGGCCAGGATGATTTGACTGCCTTCTGACCAGCGAACATCTGTTCTTCCTCTGCTCTTATGTTACTCTTCTTTAGCCACCTTTTCCTAGGGAAAGCAAATCACACACACTCATTTAACTTTACTACCCAGTAAAAGGCAGGCAGGCAGCTCCAAAATAGGAACAAAAAGCCAGTGTCACCAGTCAGAGAAAAGTGTGTTGGGAAATTATAAACTGCTGAGCACCTCCAGATCATTTGTCTTTGAGAAGATTTGTTGGGACACATTTCATTCTGATAAACTCGTCCAAGTGCTAAACTGAATGAGATGCAGAGGGGGAGACATTGTCCCTATCTTCCAGAGACAGCTCTTATTTTCTGGTATTAATCTCTTTAAAAATCCTGTCTCTGGTGGCTAAGTTATACAATGTTACACCAGGCAATTGTCATTCTGCATGTTCCAATGCATTTTCCAATCAGTACGGGGGGGCAGGTTATTTTTTTTGGGGGGTGGAGGATAGGAAGCGAGTTTGTTGCACGAGAGAGCTGAATCATATTTAATTGTGCTGCCTGAATTTGCTGATATGTGATTGAATTCCACCTGAAAATAGTGACAGTCTGAAAACATCCTCTGTTTTGATTTTGGGGTGCTTTTAAACAAAATCAACATGGAGACGTGCACACCTGGGAGGGTGGCCATATGTCCAAGAATGCAACTTTCTCTTTGAAGGACTGTCTGATCCAAGCTTAAAGGAAAAGTACTATAAGAAGGCAGATCTGCAGAAACCTTGAAGTAGCCCATCAACAGCACCTTGACAGCAGAACTGAGCAGGCACAGGTCACACCGTCTACCCCAATAGGCTATAATATTTCTATTATATTAATTCTTTCTAAATTTCTAGCTAGACATACAAATGAGCATGTGCAAATTGTATGCAAATCTGTGACCTGTTCTTTTTGTGCACATATGATGTATTTCCTCTTTTGGAGCTATGTGGAACTGGCCACCCTTGGCACATACGGAATGGGTGTAGCTCAGTTCAAACATGCCTTATATGCATAACGTTGAACTCCTGTCATTTCCAGGTGTTTTGTTTTTAAAGGATCATGAACAGCAGGTGATTGATAACATATCCCAAGATCCTGGACAAATACTGTCATGCAACACAGATATTTACTGAACTAAGAGGACCCATGTCCCCATTCATTGTAGGACAGCTTCATATATCCAGTAGCTTTTCTTCCATTCCACCAAAATTGCTTGTCTGGAAATGTTGCTGAATGTGTTTGAGTTGCATTGTAGCTAATCTGTAAATGCCCTCAGTTCTGTTGTGGGTTTGAATATTCTTAAGCTTTTTCTTCTTTTTTAAATACAAACTGCTCAACAGGTTATTCACAGGGTAAATGCATACAGATGTACAGCTGGCAGGCCTACACAATAGTGCATAATAGTGACTGCATGAAAGGCGTTCCCTTGTGTCATCATTTTTGGTGTGAGAATAGTCCACATGAGTGTCCTTATTTGACTTGTGAAATATTGGGAGATGCAGTGGTATAGTTAGGTAATTTTAGATCAGGGTCACTGAAGTGTTGTCTTTGGATGTGAAAGTGCCTTTGATTCACCTGGGCCCACAAAGACTCTTAAGGTCCCCACTCGCTGCCTCCATCATCATGAAGTAGTGCGGGTGGTTGTCTTTCTCTCTCTCTGAAAGTACGTAGAATTGAAGGAGGAAGTGAGAAGATTGTTGATATTTGGGGATAAACTGACCAGAATGGGTGTCATTCATGGCAGTTACTAAAAAAATCCATATAGTAATGTGGATTTTTATTTTATTTTTTACAAGAGACATTGGGGTAGGAGTTGGAGAATAGTGTGAGGGGTGTGTGCCTGCCTGGTTGAGAGGCCTCCAGTAGAATATTAATGTTTGTTGTGGCTGCTAATTAATAAGGCCACCCATCTTAACTCAAGATATTAAACTTATTACAGCACCTAAAAATAGTGGTGACCGTTTTAGACTCTAGACTTAATAGTCTTCTCATGGGGGGCTTTTTAGATGGTAATGTCTGTTCCTTCACTTCAGAGAGTGGTTGGTCATTTTCCCTGCTGAGTGAGACCCTCTACCTCTGCCCAAAAGTACTGTCAAGCATCAGGGTGTTTTGGCTGGCTCATTACAACATTATGTAGCAAATATGCTGGGGCTCATCCACACTCCCTTTTGTGCCTCATTTCTAGGCACAGGTCTGGTCTTTCCAGGTCCAGGTAATTTATTTCCTCCTGGCACTTTCCCCAGGAAAACCTGGCAATCAGATTTTCCAGATTGCTGTTTGCTCTAATTCAGTAGTAAAACACACATTTTCCTGGGGAAAGCATTGGGACAAAACAAAAACATAACTGCTTTGACACAGAGCTGGAAAACCCAGACCTGTGTCCAGAAAGCGTGGAGCACAGGTAAATGTTTACGACCTTTTCTCCTAAACTACTTTTTTCCTCTTGATTTTGAGCCTCAGGCTATAGCTACTTAACTCTTGCAGAAATTTAAGGCAAAACTCTTGCAGAGCTTTCAGCAAACCTTTGCATGGTGAATTGCTGTATTCATCAAACCTTTCATGTTCAAGTTTCAAGACATTAGATTTTTCCTTTACATGCCCCTCATATGTTTTAAAGATATGCCTCCAGTTAAAATACCTGCTGCTCCTGAAAATTACCAATTCTTAGTACACAAGCATGCAATAAAACCTTGTGACTTGGGCAAGATCTTTTGTTAGAAGTCCATGGTCAATATTTAACTTCTAGGCTGACTTCTTTTTCTGCAGGCTTTAGAGCACACATTTTTATCAAGCAACAAGCAAGATTTCAGAAGCTGTTTAACTGATTGCTTTATTTCCTCAATGACACGTACCGCTGCAAGCTGCTTTGGGAAGGGAGATATAGGTCATATAGATGTTTTGCTTCGTTGTCCTTGCCAACCTATTTTCTTTGAACCAAAAGTTTAATCTCTACATAACAGTTCTTCTAATAAATATTATGTGCAGAAAGCTGACTTGAGTTCTTAATTGTCTGTGTGATATATTTTCTGGTGTTCCAGAGCCAAAAAGGTCCTACACAGCATTCATCATCAACCTTCGGTCCCCAGATTTTGTTGGTTTATAACTCCCACCACCCATTACTTTTGGCTAAGCTGGCTGAGACTGATAGGAGTTACAACATCTGGACTGAGACCCAAGATTAAAGTGCACTGATCTAAAAAGTTCACACTGTGGGACAGAGGAGAATATTGGTTTCCAGAGGAAAAGCACATTTCTCATTCTTGTGGCTCCTGAGAACTCTGGAAATGTGTTATTTTAAAGATGTGGCAGCTAAGGGAAATTTGCAAAACTGCACAAAATGGAGAAAGAGGGTAGATTTATGTCTCTCACCATTGTCTCTATCTGTCTCCCTTTGCCATTAAATTGATTAGTCCTAGATTTAGGAATGGGGGGAGTCCTTTGCACAACACATGATTCACTTAGGCCACAAGATGGGAAACAGGGCATAGTTCAGTGGTAGAGCACCTGGCTTGCATGCAAGAAGTCCCAGGTTTAGTCCCTGGCATCTCTAAGCAGGGCTGGGAGAGACTCATGCCTGGAACCCCGCAGAGCATAATAACAAAAAGCCTGCTGGATCAGACCAAAGACCCATCTAGTCTAGCAGCCTGTTCTCACAGCAGTCAACACCAGATACCTTTGAAAAGCCCACAAGCAGGACACGAGTGCAACAGCTGTCTACCCTCCTGCAGTTTCTACTGCCAGTAAATCTAGACTAGGAGGAGCCAAGATGGTGCCCTCCAGATGTTTTAGACTACAACCTGCAACATGCCTGACCACTGGCTAAACTGGCTGGGGCTTACTTGCCCAGCCGCAACACAACAGCCCTGCAGTACTGTCAGTTGAATCATATTCTGGTAGATGTTGCCACCCACTTTTTCTTTTGGTCACCTACAGCCCCAGAACCAAAGGGGGAAAACTGGGGATGCACCAAATCAATTAATTTAACAAATTGCTGAGGAGTTCACCCTGTACACTTTGATTCATCCTACACACAAACTGCTTGGGGGCAGGCAGGGGTAGTTTCCAGCTGTTTTATCCCACTTGGAGATCAAAGCAGCTTGCATTCTTCCAAACATCCGAAAACCCAGGGATTGAGACCAACACATCCTGTTTTTCCCAGATGGTTCTCTTATAAATTGAGTAAAGGCAGCAGCCCACACACCTCAAGTCTCTTCCCAGATCTCAGAAGGATGTGCTGGTCTCTTAAAAAGTAGGGGGAAAGCAAGCAAAAGGGCAAAATAGAATACAGTACGCAATAAATCAGAGCACTGTGGATTTAAAACTGGACAGCTTAACCTATTAACTACGATACTTTTAGTCTACTTATGAATAGATTGCAAGGATGGTCAGCTTCCTGGTATGAAAATCCTGGTCTGGACCCTAATGGTAGGAGGGAAAACAGCTGCAGTAGCCCTCTCCTGCTTGTGACCTCCAGCAACTTAGAAGTATCATATATCTGTCATGGCTAGTAACCACTGATAACTTTATTCTCCAGGATTTTGCCTTAACCCCTTTTAAAGCTGGCACTCAAGAGGCTGGCCAGCATAGGAACACAGGAAACTGTCTTATACGGAGTCAATATTATACTGCTTTATACTGAGCCACCTTCAAACATCTTAAGGGCTTTCTGACAGTAACAGCTGTTTAGACAGTGGAACGGTCTCCCTCGGGAGGTAGTGGACTCTCTTTCATGGATGTAGGTTGGGGGGCAAGGGGGCAGCTGCCCCCATCAAGTAAAACAATAGAAATACTTAACTAACTGACCAATCACATTGGTTCTACCCCCCTAACGAAAGTCCTGCCCCCCCCAACTGGCTGTGCCCATGCTCTCTTTCCTTATAGGTATTTAAGCAAAGGGGGAATGGTCATCTGTCAGGGACTAGATTACCCTCGGGGTATCTTCCAACTCAATGATTCTATGTGCTCTTTTAGGGAGAAATTGTGTCACCTCTTTTTCAGTGCAGACTAGCTCATCTGTGAGTCTTCTCCTTTCCAACCCACCCTGCTATGTCACGCAAAAGAGCAACCGATTCAAGTGGCATGCATCTTGATGGCAAACGGAATAAGACTTTGGAATAATGAAAACAGTTAGCACAGGCAGAACTGCATCTAGCTCAGTATTGCCATTATCACTTCACAAGATTTCAGATGGGTCTCTTTGAGCCCTCCCTAGAGATGCTGGGGTTTGAACCTGGAGTCTTCTACATGCAAAGCAGATGCTCTACCACGGAGCAGGCCTAACCACCTGGCATCCTTGGTTAGTTACCATGGGCACAGCTGCCCCCCCCCCCCCCAGATCAAATAAAACAATAGAAATACTTAACTGACCAATCATGTTGGTTCTGCCCCCCAAACCAAGTCCTGCCCCCCTGCAACAAAATTCCTGGCTATGTCCATGGTAGCAACAAGTGTCCTGGTAGAGCAAACTGCTGATGCCTGCCATGGGCCACAAGAAGGCTGGATCCAGCCACCATTTAAATTTCTCAGAGCATCCCTAATGTAGTGCCACTTTGAGCATTGTGGGATACAGAGCGGTACCTTGGCTCCCTTGCACACTTGGCAAAGAGATGTATTAGCGCCTCCAAAGCCAGGAGGAGAGACTATGGACCAGAAACTCCAAAAAGTTTGCTTTTCAACACCTTTTGTGCTCCGCGGCCATCAGGGTTTGCTCTGCTCTGCTTCCTCTCATGACAATAAACAGTAGTAATAATAAAATAATTAAATGTGGCACGAGGCTGCGAGGGCACACCGGATATTGGCAGGGCAGGTCCCCGTCGTCGTCCTCCGACCCCGCGTTCACCTCTAACGCATCAGCCACAATCTACCTAGCACCTCCCGCCCAGCAAAGCAAACTCCTTGCCTTGCCTCAACTAAGCCACCTTTTTTCGCCCCTATATCTCCTTGCAGCTATCAACGCGCAGGCGTAAAAGAAGATATACACCTTTAGGACACGCGCGGCGTCAGGAGGCTTCAAAAAGCCGGAGGTGGGCGGGACTTTCTCTGAGCGCTGTCCCTTGTCTCTATCTCTCTCTCTCACACACAAAACGCTTCCATCCCGCCCCTAACTCCGCTTCCCTCCCTCCTGATTCGCTTTCGCTCGGCCGGCCGTGCCGTAGATATGCAAATGAGGCTGCGAACGTAGCCAATCAGCCACCAGAGGACGAAACGAGAGAAAAAAAGAAAGAAAAAAACATAAAGCAGTAGCAGCGGCGGCGGCAAACGGTCGCCGCTGGAAGGAGAGAGAAGAGGCGCGCGCGCGCGTGGTGTGTGTGTGTGGCAGGTAATGAGCGCGCCCTCGGGGATGTGGCGGGTGGTGCAGGAGGAGGCGGCGGCGGTGATAAGGGTCTGGCAACGGTTGGTCGGCAGACCCCCCCCCCGCCTTCATTTCCCCTGAAGCGATGGGCAGCGGAGCCGGGCCTCTCTCGCTCTCTCGTCTCTGCCTCCTCGCTCTCTTTCCTGCATCCTTCGTGGCTCAGTTCGGGTCCCCGGCGCCTCCTCCATCCCTCCTGCCCTCCGTCCCTTCCCTCCCACCTACCACATCTCCCTTGAGAGGACGATCCCCTCGGACTCTCCCCCCCCTCCCTTGAGCGGAGGATCCGGTGAGGAGCAGGTATCGGAGGGTCTTCTCCGGTGAGGAGCAGGTATGGAAGGGGCGGGGGGAGACCTGACTCAATTGCCTGAGGAAATGTGTGGGGAGGAGTGTTTAAGTCCCATAGCAGGTTCCCTCCCTCCCTCTCTCCTCTTCATCTTTGGTTAAATTTCCGTGTGTGAAGGATGTGCATATTGTGTGTGGTGTTGCTGCTGCTGCTGCTAATACAAACCTTCCCTGCCTGCTCAGCAACTGCTGCTCTCCCCACCCACCCTTCCCGGTCATCCTTTAAATAAATGAAATGAAATGTAATAATAATAATAATAATAATAATAATAAAAATAATGTTATTGAAAAAACTGGAGGGGGAAGGCACCCACCTATCTGTCTCTTCTGGCGGTGGCTGCCTTCATGGCGTTATGGGAAAAGGGGGAAACTCCCCCCCACAGCTTTTTTGCCCCAATTCTTTCTCCTGAGGAGAGTCACACCTTTCTTTTTTTAAGGGCTTGGAGAAAGGGAGATTATGTTTTTGTTCATCTATCTGCCCCTCCTGTTCTCTTAGAAAGGAACCCCATTTTTAGGGCAGGGGGCACCAGCCTCCATTCACAAGTGGAGAGGCCCTCCTTAGACATTAAGTGCTTCTGTTGTTTGACCCAGATCCTGCTTCTTCTGGCAATGGATTTGTTCTTTCTTTTCCTGGTTGTGTATCTTTCACTCCTCAGGGCTTCATGCAACGCCTCTGTCAGTCTGTAAGATCATCTATCCCGACCAGGGTGATGCTTTTGCTCTGCTTTGCTCTGACACGCTGGTAACAACTTGACTGTTCTCCTGGAAAAAAGAGAGAGAGGGAGATGGATGCTTGGAGCTTCAGTTGATCTCATGGGTAGTTTAGAGATAATGGTTGCCACTTTCTGCTTAATTGCAGCAGCCTGCTTGAAATAGGGCTAAAAATAAGTGGCTGGGAAACATTGATAATTATACTTTAACAGAACTCTTTTTAAAAAAAGAAAACGTAACATCACTACATGTGGCTTTCCTTCAGTTTTGTATGATATACAGTAGGCTCATTTCTGGTCTAAGACTGGACACAAACATAAGAGGGAAAGATTATTTGAATGAGAAAATAAAGAAAGTCAGGTCTCCCCAGAATGTGTGGGAGTTATTCAAAACCACAGTAATAGAAACATGAGAAGAATATATACTGCAGATTAGGGAAGGTAGGACTGAAGCCAAGAGGATTCCAGTGTGGTTAAAGAGCAAAATCAAGGAATATATTACAGGTAAAAAGGCTTTCTTTAGAAAATGGAACTGTCCATAGAAGACAATAAAAATGAACACAAGCTTTGGGAAAAGAAACACAAGCAGATGACAAGGGATGATAAAAAAGAATTCGAAATGCTCATTGCAGAATACACAAAGATTAAAAGCAAGCTGACTGGAGAGGCAGTTGGAGTCGCAGGTATGCTAAACAAAGAAAGATTGCACAGAAGCTGAATGAATTATTTCCACCTGCCTTCACTGTGGATTGTAGAAGATGTAGGGCAGATCCCTATATCTGAACTAAGTTTCACAGAAAAAAATTGAGGAACTGAAGCAAATGGTGGATACAAGAGACAAAATTATAGGTCTTATTGACAAAACAAAAACTGACTTGAGTTCAGATTTCATCCACCTCAGACTTCTTAAAGAACTCAAATGTGAAATTGCCGATATTCTATCAAATATGTGTAGTATGTCCCCAAGATCAGCTTCCATACCCGAGGACTGGAAAGTGATTAGTATAATATTATTTTTTTAAAAGGGGATTTGGGAGGAATTCAGAAAATTATAGGCCAGTTAGCTGGCTTTATAGTAAATTCAATTTTATGAGAGCGTGTTTTAGGCTCAGAATTGGGGCAGATATTTCTCCCCTACAGATAAAGTATTTAATTGGAAATTACACAGTTTTTATATGATGGTTCCTTTAGGGCATGGGTAGGCAAACTAAGGCCCGGGGGCCAGATTCGGCCCAATTGCCTTCTAAATCTGGCTTGCGGATGATCCAGGAATCAGCATGTTTTTACATAAGTAGAATGTGTCTCTTTAAATTAAAGTGCATCTCTGGGTTATTTGTGGGGCATAGGAATTTGCTCATTTTTTCCCTTCAAAATATAGTCTGGCCTCCCACAAGGTCTGAGGGACAGTGGACCGGCCCCCTGCTGAAAAAGTTTGCTGACCCCTGCTTTAGGGGCTTTGACATCTGTTATGCTTCCCAAGAGTTGTAAATGTGAGCAGAGAAACCTGTTCACTTTAAGACTTGATAGGTTTCTATAACACCCTTACTAATAAGTCCCATGTACCACATTAATAATAGAGCCCAGAGAGTCTTGAGCTGTCACCTTGAGTTTTTTCATTGCTTCCTTTTTTGTGCTCATCTGTAATTGGGTATGACTTAAATGAAAGACTTAGTGCATACTTATTGGCATCACTCTGTACTTTTATGTGTGTCTCGTGCACTTTAAAGTTAATTGACAAAGGTGGTTCTGTACACACCCTTCCATGTGTCAACATAACCACTCAGTTTGAAGTAAAGTACTGAGCCAAAAAAGGTGTATGTGTGTATAATTGTTTTTCCAAAAACATACATACTATGTAAACAGAAGCCCAAGTTCACTGGCTTTTGTCAGGCCAAATTGCTGGAGTGGGGAAAGTATAGTAAAAAGTCACTTATGGGCAGTGCCATGCATCTAGTTTTAAGTAAACTGCTGGTGTCCTTCATTCTCTTTCACTGTATGATCACTTGTTACCAAAACCTGCAGAAATAAGTTTATGGTTTACTGTTCCAATGTAAACAATTGGGAAAGAAGCAATTTCCTCTCCTGCATTTTCATGATCCGATATTAGCTACTGGCTTGCTTTGTTTCTTGCCTTCAATAAGTAATTTTCCTATGTTTGTGCATGCACAATGTATGTAACCAAGCTGTCAGTTAATTGCAGAATTTATCTACTGAACATGGTAATGCAGCTTCACAATATAGAAACTTCCCTCTAATATCAGTGTTTCAGATATTTAACAAGACTTTCCATAACATTCAGTCTTTTTTCTCCCCATTGAAAAATCTGGGTTACAAAAATCCTAAACACTTGAAATTTAATGCTGGCTGGTAGTAGTTCAAGTTATACTTGAAATATCAATTCCATGGTAGTTTGTCTCCGAATCTATCATTTGGCACAGACTTAGGTAACTGTTGTATGTGGTTCTTTTTTGCTAGCTCAAAAGAATTTTGCAACTTTGAGTTGGTCATGTCCTTTCCAAATTGACCTCACAGATCTAAAGCTGTCTTCCTGAAACCACATTTGCCTTGGCAGCTCCATGTGAAGTTGGGAAGATTATAGAGCACTCTGCTTATTTTGTATGTGTTCATTATGGATATCTGCTTACACCATGAACAACAATGAGTTGCCTTTCCCATGGTAGTGATTATGGTTGCTGCTGGGCAAATTTAGTTCATGTCAACATGTCCATTGTAAGTAACATGCACTACCCTTGTGGATAAGTGCTTTCAAATTTTATTAAGGCTTGGCTTTGCACCATTACCCTGAAGACATTCAATTGTTAAAAGAACTGGTATGTTTACTTTATTTTTTTAACAGGTATCTTCTATAGTATCTTTTTCTAGCAAGTCTCCTCAGGGGTTCCATGAAGATGGTTGTCCCTGGGAGTGCCCCTATAATTCAGCCAGACCATAGTCTTGGAACTGAACTCAGCCGGGGCTCAGCAGAGAACTCTGAGATGGGTCCCGTTACTGAACCAGTGGATGATCAAGTGGGCCCTGAGCTGGAAGAGGTGCGGAAATTGCAAGAACTTGTGAGGAGACTTGAGCTCCAGAATGAGCAGTTGAGAACTAGAAGCCTTCAAAGTGTGCCAGAGGCAAAACTGCTGAGCCAAGCTGGCGCTAGAGTGGATAATTGCAATTCCAGGCTCAATGGGATGGAAATGAATAATAGCATCAACACTCTGATGGATAAACAGGAATTGCAGATAGTGGCAGACTTACACTCTGCACTGAGTAAAATGAGTTCAGAAGCAGAGGAGACTGATGACATCTTGCAAAAGGATGTAGAGGCCACAGAACAGAACAACTGTACCAGTGGTTGTGGGGAACAGCCTCCTAACCCAAAGTTTGTGAGCAATACAGAAATGCAGAACAGTGATGCTAATACCAATGACTTGTCTAGTTGGAATGGTGGCAGCACAGTGCTAGTAGAAGACTTCATCACAGGTATTGAGCCAGCACTGAGAAAGAGCGAAGGGGATGCAGAAGTAGAACACCTCTTTAATGAGACAACTCTGGATGAAGTGGAGCTGTTAGAACTTGAGAATGCTGACGATGAAGAGGACACCTGGTAAGTCACTCAAAATTATGCCTATCAAGGGAGGAGGGAACTGGACCAAATGTCTGGAGCAGTTTCTATTTTGTTTTGTTGTTTTGAATTGAGATAAAAGAAATGAGGCCTTCATCTGTGTTCAGAGGAATTAAACCAGGACTCCTTGGTTTTGTCAGCAACTTTTCCTAAATGTAAAGTCAAAGAAAAAAATGGACATTTGGGCAGTCACTATCCACCCATACTCTGGAAGTGGACAGGTTCTAAGGGAAGCAGCCCAAAAAAGTCCACAAAAAGTGTAACTGCTACTGGCCCCTAGAGCTATTAGTTAACACAGCAGTGTAAAATGATGCATTACAGGTGCATCACTCCTCACATTGTAGTTGTGAGTGAGGCGGGTGGTTGTTTATTTTGGGTCCTGCCCTGATCAGTTCAAGAGACAGCCATAAACTGAGCTGGAAGATATTAAGGAGTGTTTGCCTCCGTAGTGTAGGATGCATTCCCACTACTACTCACATTTGATTTTGCCGAATGTGGTGGGGTGTTATTGCCAGTTCTTGTTCCTCATACAACACGTGTTTGGAACATAAATTATATATAGACATAATAAAATGTGTGGAGTGGCCCTGAGCCACTACTGCTTGTGACAGTTATTTACTTACTTTAAAAACCTGTATCCTGCTTTTCACCATGTAGGTCTCAAAGCAGCTTACAAAAATAGAAATATACAACATACAACAATTAAAATATCAACCTCATTTTTTTTAATTTTTTTTTATTTTTTGCATGAATCCAGCTATTCATTAGAAAGAAATTATGTATAGTCATTTTTTTCCTGGCTGGAATATGCTTGCTGTGGAGGCTTGTGCATTTATAATTTTTGTGGAAAGGTATGTGGGAATTGAATGTTAGTTGTATACACCTTGAATTTTTGTGAGAATAGAGAACTTCATTTATCTAAAGCTGTATGTGACTACTTCTCAGGAAGTGAGTCGTGATACTGGTTGTAGTTATTGCTCATATGTCAATATCATAGATAGTTACCTAATAATTTGTGGCAGGACTTATTTCATATAGCCATGGGTCTTGCTAATTCTCTGAAGGAATGTCACACCTGCTGCATTCCAATAAATGCCTGTTTTAAAGATAAGTGCTAGGAAGTTCCATCTTAATTGTTCATTCTGTTTTTCACTAACAAGCCTTTGTGAGTGAAGTGTGGCAGACTTACCAATGAGAAACGGAGGTAGAGGCATCATTTCTGCACTTG
Organism: Podarcis liolepis; assembly: GCF_965112155.1. Taxonomy (NCBI): domain Eukaryota; kingdom Metazoa; phylum Chordata; class Lepidosauria; order Squamata; family Lacertidae; genus Podarcis; species Podarcis liolepis. The sequence continues at coordinate 20,177,822 of NC_139570.1, read as the reverse complement.
AAGCTGGTATCTAGAAATTACTTAAAGCACTGTGGCATACCTGCTTTCTGCGGTGTACCCATATCTTGTTGTGAATATCCTAACATAATATAGCTTTTTGATAGAAAATGGATTGGAATACAGAAATAAAAGTGCATTATGTGTTTATACTGTAGTACTCTGCTTCAGAACAAGATCTCATAAAATGTAAGAAAAATATTAGTATTTTTTTTCTATTTGGAATAAAATGGAAGACTTCCTCAGCTCTTAAAGTAGGGGCTTGTCTTTGTTTTGTGCTAGGACTTTTCCCTTGTAGTTAACCATGATTTTTTCATTTCTTTGGCTAAAGAACCAGTCTTGTTTAGAAGTTAAACAATGAAATTTGTAAATTCCCAACACTTTCTTTTCCCATCTTTCTTGATGTAGTGTCAGTTTTTTTCTCTTAAGCTGTATGAATGAGTAACTCAAAATCTTCCCAGTTTGGAACTCTCTTTTAAAACTATTAAAAGGGGTCTCTTTGAGTACTTTACTAAAAATGTATTCGGTAAAAATTATCTGCTCTAACCACAAGCAGTTCAAGTTAGTAAAAGCTGCTGCTGGGTAGCTTCTTTTGCTGTAGCACCATTGCTTGTTGGACTCCACCAGAACCACCTAATTCACCAAGTATCATTAGAAAAATACAAAAATTACTAACTGACCTTGAAAGCACACTGACTCCCTATTTGCAGTGTAATAAATGTAGTTATCTATTTGGGGTGGGCATGCATACTGTATATAGTTCATGTTGCTTATTTCAGCAGCTTACCCTGGCTGTAAAGGTGGACAAACTGATATAATTATTTACTGAATCAGCATGTTAAACTTTCTCCTTCTGCTTAAGGCTATATGTGTCTTCAAGAAAAATACCAGCAGATGAAAAGGAGTCTCCCCTGAAGTGGTGTAGGCATGTGTTAGACAATCCTAGTCCTGAGACGGAGGCAGCCTGCCGTACCCTAATTAGCAGACTTGACCAAGGTAGGTGAGCTGAATGTGTTTGAAAGGGTGTTTTAATATTTTGTGTTGTATGGCTGCTGAGAAAAAAACCAGAAGGGTCAAAATTATTATTGTTAGTGTGATCTTGTCCATGTCTACCCAAAAGAAAGTGCAATTGAGTTCAATATGACTTATTCCCTGGAAGGTGAGTGTAGGATTGAGGCCTTGGTTGTCACAAGAATTACCAAGCAGATAAACCATGAAGGTTCTCAAAGCACCTGCAAAGTTAAATTTGATTGGACAATTCTGCTCCTTACATAGATAGTATTTGGAATTTTGCAATTGAATTTAGTTCAAAGAGCTTTGGTACCTTGATCTCTTGTTTTGCTCTTTAGCATTTTCTTGCCAGAGCTTAAACCACATTGCATTAGCACTAATGGCTGGGCAGGGTGCCATGGAGATAATCTTTCTAAGCTTGCCAGAGGCAAGGTGGTGTACATGATACTTGGGCTGAGGTGGCTTCATCAGTGGATGATAATACTAAGTAAACAGCTTTGGTAACTTCATGTCAAATAGAGAATCACTTTTAACCATAAATAAACATTTTCTTGAATTTTTGATACTGTATCTGCTTCAAACAGTTTTTCAGAATAAAGATAATTAATCATAACATAATCACTGTGTGATGTATTAGTTGTTTAAAAGTATACATGTCTGTTATAATAACTGTTCTAGATGTGACCAGTGCTGTGGATGGAGCTGAAAGCTCCTGTACCCCAATTAATCTTTGTTTATTTTTTTCAACGTAGGGGAATAATATGCAAAATTTATACTTATTATCATATCTGACTCAGTTAGCCCAGGACTGCTAACAATCGTTAATGTTAAAGCCATCAATATTGTAGTAAACAAAAGTAAGGCTTTATGATCTATACTTAAAATCATCATGCAAACCTCATAATTCTTATTCACAAACAGGTGAGTGGTTTTTTAGAGAGCTCTGAAAAATAAAACTCCTGTGGATTCTAATTCTATCCAAGCCTACTCAAAAGTAAATTCTTTTAGTCCATTTGATTTCGTGTTAACTGTCTACACACCATATAATAATATTGAAGACTTCAATTTCCTATCATTCATAGCAAGTAATAGTAGATGGATGATTAGCCTCCTTATGAGAAGTATAAACTTTATATGCCAACTTTCTGTTAAAACTTGTAGGCATCATGGAACAAAATAATAATAAATACGTCAATATAAAAACTGCATGTGCAAAAGCTTTTTTAAGTTACAAGTTTAAAAGAATTACATTCTTGATTAAATGATGCTATTTTAAAATATATATTTTTGGGATGGGGTAGAATGCAAATAAAAATCTGTCCTTTTACTCGGAATCAGTATCTTAAAGATTTGTGGTTACTTATTCTGGAAGATTTGCATGTATTTTAACAAGCATCTCAACACTTTTCACACATTTCAGTTTGTTCATTGGTGTGTGAAAATGTTCAAACATTGATCATTTGCTTCATAATGCAGAAAATAGAGGTCTGAGGCAAGTGAGAAGAAGAAGATTCAGAGGATGTGTTCTACATAGATAATTGTATGTTGCAGTGGCAATCTGCTTGGCAGAATCCTTCTCTTGATTGCATCTCTGCTTCAAATACTGAAAATATGTTTTGTATGTACTCTGCAATACTCTTAGGATTGCTTGTTCAGCAATTAAGTCAAGTTGGTAGCCATGTTATAATTGCTAATTTTACTAGCTTTGATCTTGAATATAAAAGTTGCATCCATATGTATTAGCTGTGGTAGCAATATGTTTTAAAAATGCTTTCAGAAGGGTTGTGCTTACTGTGAAAAAAAGTCATAAAAGTCCCATTTGCTCCATTTTAGGCCTTGGTTATAGGGGAGTAAAGAATTCCCATCCTCTTTTTTAAATGAGCCCTTCAGACTTCTGTTTTCCACAGATCTCCTCTTGCACCAAGGCACCAGGATTTTGTTAGCCTACATACAGCCAGCAACAGAAAACTGACAAGGCTCTGATGACTGGTAGAGTGGGGAGAGACACATCCCTCCAAAGCCCAGTTTTGTCACTTGGCATCTATCAGCCTGCTCAGGGAGGCAGAAACACAGTATAATTGCCTGCTACTGGGTGGCCAAATATTAATCTTACTATTTTCAAAATGGCTCTTAATATGCGTAAGGTGAACACTGTAATCATTTTGTCTTGAACTATTAAACAAGCCTGTATTCAGACCCTGGAAATATATTCAGACCACCTGGAAATGTGTTATATTGTTCAGGCTTCTACCCATTTCCATTTTATGGCTGAGTTGGTCTCTCTAGAAGGCATTCAGTTAGCTTTCAAAGAATCTAAATGTCCATTGTATCATGAGGTACCATTCTGAGTTGAGGGATTTCAAGGACAAGATGGCTCAGAATAAGGCTTGATTGTTCTCTGCACTAATAACACCACTCCTTTTTGAACTCTCAACATTAACTTGTTTTAGATCTTAGTTGCAACTAATGATGGGAAATCTGTCTTTGATTTTAAATGTCTGTATGCCAAGTACCTGTGGACTATTCATGCAGGGTTTTTATAGCTGTTATTTGCAGCATGTCTTTCAAAACTTCTTAATACACTTTAAATGAAAGTGCTTTAAGAGAGCATTGAGAAGAGAAGGACAACATTATTTTCCCTCATTCCCGTAAGTCCACAGATGGCTGCTTCATGGGACTACTCTGCCTGTATCTGGATCAGCAGGATAGCTGATTCACACTGATTACTCTTGGATGTTTGATTTCTAGAATGCACGATGTATATTGTAAATTATTATCCTGTACCACATTGGGTGATGTGAAACAAAGCTCCCTGCCCCTGCTTGGGGTAGGCCACCTACTTTACCAGCATAAATGTTAATTACACTAGACCGAGGCTAGCTTTGCTCCTCAGGACTGGCACAAAACGATATTGGTGAATCATTTAAATCCTCACTTTCAGGATGACGTAGAGGTCAAAATTATCTTGTCTTCCCACATAGGGGAGCTATCCCATCTACCCTGTCTATATATTATCCCGGAAGCATGGAAAGAGGAAGCACTATTAGTATTTCAGTATAATGCATGAAGCACTCTCCTTCTGTCTGATATTTTTGATGCTGTCTCAGGTATATATGGGGAGGGCATTATAAGCTGAGGCAGAAGCAATTGTATTGTTTGTCTTTACATGTGCAGGCATGCAGTATTAAGCCAAGGAGAGAACCCTGCATGCAGAACTGAGAACTGTTAATTTTTTTCTATATTCCAGACACTTTAAGCTGTTGGTAATGAAATGATTTGTTTGTATTGTGTTCAGGGTGAGTGTGTCTGGCATGTAATGCATGCAAATGTAGTCTGTCACTCCTTCTGCCCATATCTTTAATTAACTTGGTAAAGTTACATGGCTTTCTTGTATTTTCCTTTAGCCAGTAGGTGGAAATCCATGTATTGCGGTCCACTGGCATCTTCAAGTGTGCATAACTTGAATACAGACACAGGGTCCTGTAGCAATGCACTAAACATACCCGGGTACTGCAAATCAACTAACAAACCGCTACTAACTTGTGGCAGCTCAGGTACGGCATGGCATTGGGGACAGTTTCAGAGGACTGGAGGTGGGAGATGCATGAGGGAGTTGGGGAGGAAGAGGTGAGACTGGCTTGGTATCTTCAGGCTTAACGTGATTGCCTAGTTCTTTTTCTTGCCTTTGCCTAATGCTGATTGTTTAGACCTCTTTGCTTGTTTGTGCTAATTCTGGGGAATTTAAAAAGTTTTATTTCTTGAAAGAAAAGTCCACCTCCCAGCACAACTGAGCATTTCACTTCTGGGGCATTTGATTGGTCTTTAAGATAAAGCCCTGATGAAGCCTCCTGTTACAGGACTTCCCTCTGCTGCTTTGACACTTCATGGTTTGTATGAAGACTTGTTGTTTAACTTGCATGTGTAAAATTCCTTCTGTATTGGGGGAGGATTAGCTTGACATTTGAAGTCAAAGGACTTTATAGGAATGGCACGTGAGTTTCTTTGCTTAGACTTGGGAAAAACTTCAATTGGTCAAAGTGTTGTCCAAAGAGTAGTGTGACCAGTATGCACAGGTGACAACAGCATAACCAGACCACATAGCTAGAGGCCAATCAGATGCCTATGGAAAGCCCACAAGCAAGGCATGATAGCAATAGCCCTTTCCTGCTGTTGGTACTCAGCAACAGACAAATTCATGCCTCTGAATACAGTGGTACCTTGGGTTACGAACTTAATTTGTTCCGGAGGTCCGTTCTTAACCCGAAACTGTTCTTAACCCGAGGCGCTCTTTCGCTAATGGGGCCTCCAGCTGCCGCCATGCCACCACCGCACGATTTCGTTCTCATTCTGGGGCAAAGTTCGCAACCCGGAGCAACTACTTCCGGGTTAGCGGAGTTTGTAACCTGAAACATTTGCAACCCGAAGCGTTTGTAAACCAAGGTGCCACTGTACCTGATCATAGCTGTCATCATGTCTAAGAGTCTGAGGAAATTAAGATTGCTGAGGTTAGACTTGAATGCACATCCTGCCTAAATACATATGAACCATGTAATATAATTAGCTTAGGTTCTTGATCTGTGAGTAAGCCTGTATTTTCCTTATGGTGTCCTAGGGCTTGGTTAGTAGCCATTTACCTGGTTATCTATGATGAGTAAGAATATCTTTGGGCAATCAACCAAAGAAACTTGACAAATATTGGACTGTAAGTTGTTTCCTTTTAGGTCACAAATGAACTAGAAGATGGGTTAGAAAAAAAACATGATAAATGAAAGCTGCCTTATATTGAGGTGGTACATCTAGCTCAATATTATCTACACTGACAGTGGCTTTCCAGGGTTTCAGAGACTAGGAGGCTTTCTCTGTCCTACCTGAAGATGCCAGGGTTTGAACTCAAGACCTTCTGCATGCAAAGCAAATATTTGACAGCCCTTCTCCATAAACAAGCAAACCTTTGTGGGGACTCGCAGTGGGTTTGGACAGAAAAGGGGCTGTTCTTCTCTCTTGCCCAGTTTTTGTATTGGGCTTTTAAATTTTTTAAATAGTCAATTATTTATGATGTTTTCAGGCAAAAAGTGTTCCCCTCTCTGAAAGTGTCTTATAGGAAACTTAGGACTCAGCCTAAATCCAGTGTCTGAATCGAGGAGGAAGGGATAATATGGAGGACTCCTAAATCTACCTCCAGCAAGAGGACAAGAAAGGTTTTGATTGTTGCAATCTAGGAGGCTTTGACGCATGAAGATTTGGTGATCTGATTTGGTTTATTTGTTTTCTCCATAGCCAGAAGAAGGGGTACTTTTTATTTTAAAAAGAACATGTCTACAAATATTGTATGAACACATTTCATTCTAAAAGACATCTCCCTTCAACTTACAGTGCCTTTTTTCTTATTTGGGAAATGGAGAATGATGGCAGTTAAGAGAGTCACTAGGTCATCATAGGCCTAGCTGTAGCTCCACCAAAATTATTTCAAGGGCCCTAGACCATTCCCTGCCCCCCTACTCCCCTGCTTAGATACTATATGCCATTGGGCCATTAAATTATTATGACCTTCCCAAAGTGAAGGGCATGATGTTAACAATAATAGGTAAAAAGGTAAAGGTAAATGACCCCTGGATGGTTAAGTCCGGTCAAAGGGGACCATGGGGTGTGGTGCTCATTTCACTTCAGGCCGAGGGAGCTGGCCAGTATGACTAAACCGCTTCTAGTGTGATAGGACACCATGACGAGTGCCAGAGTGCATGGAAACACTGTTTACCTTCCCGCTGCAGCAGTACCTATTTATCTACTCACACTGGCATGCTTTCAAACTGCTAGGTTGGCAGGAGCTGGGACAGAGCAATGGGAGCTCATCCTGTCATGGGGATTCGAACCACCAACCATCTGATCAGCAAGCCCAAGAAGTTTGGTGGTTTAGACCACAGCACCACCCGGGTCCCTAGATGAAAACTATGTTAAATGCAAACTCTGTACTTGTGGGCCTTCTCTGTAATTTAGTTACATAAGGAAGTTCTCTTACTCAGAAGTAATTGCCAATTAATCTTAATGGTAAACATGAATGCTTTATAAGGAAGTGTCACTGTACTCATTACTAGACTCAAACAAGGCTGTGTACCTAGTATGCTACTACTAGTGAGTTTTAAAGAATACTTTCTAGTCCTCATTTTGACTTTTCTCTCTCCTCCACCACTTCTGAAAGGTTATGTGGGCATGCATTCAGCATTGAGCTCTCAGTCTTCCGTTGACAGTGAACTCAGTACCTCAGATGACTCTATCACGATGGGATACAAACTGCAAGACTTGACAGATGTGCTGGTTATGGCCCGTCTACAGGAAGAAAGTATGTGAAAGCAATTTATTTTCCTCTACATTAGGACAGTATCACCTACAACAAGAGGTTTTTAAAAAACTGCCCAAATAGAGGCTAAATAACATTTTACTTTTGTGTTTTCTCCCTATATGTAACATTTTAATTTTGTTTTCTCGCATTATATGTAACACAGTAACATAAATTCTCCACTTAGATTGGGTAATTGAGTAGCCCTGCTGAATAAATTATATTGATACTAGTAAATGTTGTGAACAGTATATGTGTAAGGACTACTGTTGCTCTGATGAATGTAAAACCTTTCAGACTCATTGCAGTTGCTTCTGGATCAAGAGCACCTTTTCAGTTTAGGTGATGGTCAGGTGTACAGGCTAATTTGGGGAAAGAAAATAAGTTTGACAGCAAACTTAGTGTTTGCTGAACAGGAGAACAGGTTGGAATAGCAATAGGGGCAGTACAGGATTCCTTTTGGTGTACCGACCTCCCCGCTGCACCAAGGATTCCCTGTCCGAGCTGCTTCAGGTCGTGGCGGATGTTCTCCTGGAGACACCTAGTTTGGTTGTCCTAGGGGATTTTAACATCCACGCCGACACGACCTTACAAGGGGCCGCTCGGGACTTCGTGGAAAGCATGGCCTCCATGGGGCTGTCCCTGAATAAGTTGGGCCCAACTCATAGTCATGGACATGCCTTAGACCTGGTATTCACCTCTAGCGACGTGGGTGATCTGACACTAAGTAAAAATGAAACCAAAGAAGTGCCATGGTCAGATCACTTCCTGGTGCAACTGGATTTCTCCGCGACCCTTCCCCTCTGCAGGGAGGTGGGACCAATTCGGATGGTCCGCCCCCGCCACTTAATGGATCCAAATGGTTTCCAGAGAGTGGTAGGGGATGCTTTATCCCATGTTGATGGCCTTTCAGCTGATTCCCTGGTGGCCCGCTGGAATGCGGAGTTAACCAGGGCTATCGACTGTCTGGCTCCGAAGCGCCCTCTCCGATTGCATGGAGCCCGGACAGCCCCGTGGTTTTCTTCGGAGCTGAGGGCGATGAAACAATCGCTGAGACGGCTAGAGCGTCGGTGGCAGAAAACTCACTCCGAATCTGACCGGACACAGGTTAGAGCTCAACGTCGAGCCTACCAAGTGGCGATAGCGACGGCGAAGAAGACTTTCTTCACCGCCTCTATTGCATCTGCAGAAAATAGTAGCAGGAGACTCTTTCAGGTGGTCCGCAATTTAACGGAACCACCTTTACCATCGGGGCCTTGTAAAGACCCCAAGATCTCCTGCAACGATTTTGCAAAGTTTTTTGCAGATAAAATCACTCATATTCGGAAGGAGCTAGACACCACCGTGGGAGCAGGGCTGGGGCGGGAGAGTGCTAGAGCCCTGTCTGGTCAAGTTGCATGGAATCAATTTCAATCCGTTACCCCCGAGGATGTGGACAGGCTGCTTGGACGAGTGAAACCAACCACCTGTCTCCTTGATCCTTGCCCATCCTGGCTTATAAAAGCTAGCCGGGAAGGGCTGGGCGATGAGCTCTGCGGGGTGGTGAATGCTTCCCTCTGTGAGGGAACATTCCCAGATCCGCTGAAAGAGGCGATCATTAAACCGCTTCTTAAAAAACCATCTTTAGACCCGGCCAGTATGGCCAACTATTGCCCAGTCTCAAATCTTCCATTCTTGGGCAAGGTGATTGAGCGTGTGGTTGCTGAACAACTCCAGGCACGCCTGGAGGATGCGGACCATTTGGATCCCTTCCAATCAGGGTTCAGGCCTCATCATGGGACTGAAACTGCCTTGGTCGCACTGGTTGATGATCTCCGGCGAGCTAGGGACAAAGGTGAGAGTTGTTTCCTAGTTCTGCTGGATCTCTCAGCGGCCTTTGATACAATCGACCATAACATCCTTCTGGACCGTCTAGAGGGGTTGGGAGCTGGGGGCACTGTTATACAGTGGTTTCGCTCCTTTCTCCTGGGCCGTGTTCAGAAAGTGGTGGTGGGGGATGAGTGTTCCGACCCTTGGGCCCTCACTTGTGGGGTGCCTCAGGGTTCCGTCCTCTCCCCCATGCTTTTTAACATCTATATGAAGCCGCTGGGAGAGATCATCAGGGGGTTTGGACTGGGTGTCCATCAATATGCAGATGATACCCAGCTCTACCTTTCTTTCAAATCAGAACCAGTGAAGGCGGTGAAGGTCCTGTGTGAGTGCCTGGAGGCGGTTGGAGGATGGATGGCGGCTAATGGATTGAAGTTGAATCCTGACAAGACAGAAGTACTGTTTTTGGGGGACAGGGGGCGGGCTGGTGTGGAGGACTCCCTGGTCCTGAATGGGGTAACTGTGCCCCTGAAGGACCAGGTGCGTAGCCTGGGAGTCATTTTGGACTCACAGCTGTCCATGGAGGCACAGGTCAATTCTGTATCCAGGGCAGCTGTCTACCAACTCCACCTGGTACGCAGGCTGAGACCCTACCTGCCCGCTGACTGTCTGGCCAGAGTGGTGCATGCTCTAGTTATCTCCCGCTTGGACTACTGCAATGCGCTCTACGTGGGGCTACCTTTGAAGGTGACTCGGAAACTACAACTAATCCAGAATGCGGCAGCTAGACTGGTGACTGGGGGCGGCCGCCGAGACCACATAACACCGGTCTTGAAAGACCTACATTGGCTCCCAGTACGTTTCCGAGCACAATTCAAAGTGTTGGTGTTGACCTTTAAAGCCCTAAACGGCTTCGGCCCAGTATACCTGAAGGAGCGTCTCCACCCCCATCGTTCTGCCCGGACACTGAGGTCCAGCGCCGAGGGCCTTCTGGCGGTTCCCTCATTGCGAGAAGCGAAGCTACAGGGAACCAGGCAGAGGGCCTTTTCGGTGGTGGCGCCCGCCCTGTGGAATGCCCTCCCATCGGATGTCAAGGTGATGGACAACTACCTGACATTCAGAAAACATCTTAAGGCGGCCCTATTCAGGGAAACTTTTAATGTATGATATTTTAGTGTTTCTTGGTTTCTGTGGAAGCCGCCCAGAGTGGCTGGGGAAACCCAGCCAGATGGGCGGGGTACAAATAATAAATTATTATTATTATTATTATTATTATCTAGTCCTGGGGCCTTGGTCTGGAAACAGTATCTTTGTGAAAAGTGCAGCAAAATTCCGCCAGCTTCTTTAAACTAAATAAGTCTTTTACTATCTGCAGTGTATAAAACACGTATGGAGCATTTGGTTTCTCATACATATATGCACTTCACAGCTAAAAAACTCGTTGAAATCTCAGTTGATTTTGTTATGCCCTGAATGTGGGTGTCATGACCTGTAAGCAGCTGCTTTGCAGGGTGTCTAGCTTTCACAACTGCAATTTCAATGTTCTGAAGTTACTGAGAAGACATGAGGTTAGAGGCATCAAAAGCTGTGGCATAAATTAGTGTTTTTTGGTGCAAAAATATATATTGGGATCTTCAGTTGAGCTGTTGTGTTAGCTGTTGTGTTAGTCTGAAGATGTTTTTGCTTAGGTGGGATTTAAAATGGAAACAAAGTAATTTGAATTATCCTATTAAGAGAACTTAAACAGGAGCAAATGGGCTGGGTGGCTGCTTGTTAACAGTATTATCCCACTGGGAGACAATCCAGTCAAATAGTGGGGAAGCAAAGATCCATAACAAAAGAATGGATGCAGTGTGTGTGTGTAAATGCTTTTTGTTGTTGTTTCAACAAATGTCTTGTTAACCTTCCTGCAATTTAAAATTCAAGCGATTCATTTTAAATAACCACACACATCGCTGTAAAACTATATGTGTAGTCAGGGCTTTTCCCCCAGCCGGAATACATAGCAATGCAGTTCTGGCACCTCTCAGGTGGGTGTCATTGCCATTATAAGAGAACATGGTAGGCATTCATGGTGAGTTCTGGCACCAATCTAGAAATATAGCATTGTGTACACAGTGCTAGTACTGTTTGTACAGTTTGTAACTAGGTTTTAAAAGTAGCATAAAATGTGAGCACCTGATGGGAATATATCATGCTGAATGATTATCTTCCATCTCTAGGGTTTGGAACAATATTTCTGATTGCACCACTGTGATTGTGACAAGCAGTGTATTATGTCTTTGCTTTCTGTCTGGTTTAGTAGTTCAGTGGTCATATTGTAGAAACTTCAGCAAAGATATGTCAGGCAAGAACTCTGGGAAAAAACAATGAGCAATAACTGTATCCTTTGTTGTTGGCCATACTTTAGGTCTTCGCCAGGATTATGCCTCCAGCTCAGCCTCTGTTTCCCGTCGTAGTTCCAGTGCTTCTTTGCATTCATTGCGCAAAGGCACCTACAGTGACCAAGACTTTGACACATACAGTCTGGAGGATGAGGATGATGGCTGTTCCTTTTCCTATCATAGTAGCCACAGATACTCACCATCCCCACTGAACTCACCACGGTGCCAGTCCCCATCCACAAACACAGACTTTGGCAGGGCAACAGGCACCCGGATTCACACCTCCCGGAGAGCAGTGCAGAATTCCATTCCGGAAAGGCTGAAATATTCTGGGAATGAAGGTATGTGATTCTCTTGTTGAATCCAATCATGTTTGAGAAGATCACGTGCCTGCAGTGGTTGTGTAAGTGAATACATTAAAGCAGTTGAATTTCTCATTGTCTTTGCATTTCCTTTATAGAAGAGCTAAGGCACAGCATGCCTAACCTGGCCAGAACAGGTCGGCGTTCCTTGGAGTCTATAAAGAACAGCCGCAGCTCGGAGTCAGATCTGCAGGTTCCCGGTAGTCGACTCTCCAGAATCAATCAGCCATCAGCTGGTAAGTTAGCTTTTCTTTCTGTGAATCTTGGTTACTTATCTTAAAAACAGATAAGACAGAGGTACTGGTGGGTTGGGGGTTATGATAATCTTGCAATAGACATGCAGCCTGTTCTGGATGGGGTTACACTTTCTGAGAAGTAGCTGGTTCACAGCTTGGAGATGCTCTTGGATCCATCTCTGCAAACTAGTTGTACATTTTCCCGAGGGTGTTGGACCGAAGTTCATTCATGGCATTGTCATCTCCTGGTTTGATTATTGTAATGTGCTCTATATGCAGCTGCAGAATACAGCTGCTTTGGTTTTGTCTAGAGCCAGGAGGTGGAACATGCCATCCTAATTTTTACCAACTTGTTTGGCTACCAATTTTGTGTCTAGGATCAATTCATGCTTGGGTCCTAAACAGCCTGGAACAGGTTATCTCAACAATCGCCTTCTTCCATAAAGCATTTTTTGAGAATTCCGCTTCACTTCTGAAGCACTTCTTTCTGTCGCTGCATTGATAATTAGGAATGAAAACAGGGCCTTTTCTGTTGTGTCACTTAGTCTGTGGAACTACCTCCCAAGAGAGGTGCATCTGACTCCCTCGTGGTCTGCTTTTAGGATAGCATTGAAGATTCTCTTCCAATGGGAAGTCTTCAGGAATGAACTCTAATGACTATTCTTGGGGTTTTGGGGGAAGGGGGTGTCCTGGTTTTTTTGTTTTGTTAGTGTTTTATTTTAAATTTTGTAACCCTGAGAAGACAGGATATAAACTTTGTAAATCTTTTTGTGGTCTCACTTGTGCTTTTTCTCCCACCCTACTTCAAGGTCTGGCTCCAAGTAAGCTCCGCTATTCCTCGGGTGCTGGGAAGCCACCCTTAATAGTCCGACAGCCAATGAAAGCAGGTTCTTGTGCCAGTAGTCCTATAACACCACAGCAGTCCGTTAGAGCTGCTGGTTTTGCCAGTACTGTTGGCAGAGTTCGAAAGCTACAGTCTTCCACACAGCATCCAAATTCTGCTGGTGGTGGCAGTTTGGTGGCTAGAAGCAATAGTATGGCCACAGGAGCAAAACACGCCCTTCCAAAAAGTAGAACGTCCATTGGGGGAACATCCTCCCTGAAGAGCAAGCTGGCACAGCCAGCCAAGAGGTAAGAGTTAAAGCTTTAAGTGCAAAGTAAAAAAAGGATGTTCTGGGCTTGTGCCCTGAGAATTAAGAAGTATCTGTGCTGTTGGCTTGGTTGGGATATCAATATTGGCTTCTAATATTATTTGCACTGGAGTCAGGACTCCACAGTTTTGCTCACCACAACAAACGCCCATCACCCTTGGGCAAGAGTCCAAAGGCATTCTCCTAGTTCTGGAGATGCAGTGTGGGGCAGAATGATCCCTACCTCCTCAGCTGAAAAATTGGTAAGAAAACTGTAACTTTTTTTTTGTTGCTACATGGCCAGGTGCTTGGAGCATCTGGCAAGCACAGGCGCAAAGCAAGCTTGTGCCTGCCGTCCACTTTCAAGATGGAAGTTTGTTTCCAACTTCATGACATCTCAGGGACACAGTGCAAAATCAGAGGCAATGCTTGATTTGTGGTTATATGATCCTGGCATCCACAATTTTTTTGGCTCACCAAGGCCAACCAAAATTTGTCGACCAATTGTGATAATTTCCTTCAACTTTAGAGGAAAACACAGAAGCTCTATCAGAATTCAGTGGAACTTCCTTCTGAGTGGTCAGGTTTAGGGGCAGTGTGTTAAGTTTCTTTGCTTCAAGCATGAAATGTAAAAAGGCAGACATGATGTGGGATTGAGGATTGATCATTCTATGATATTATGGCAGTGGACAAAGCTGTATTGTAACTTTTGAATAAATGCTTTTGTTTTTTCAAAAAGGCCAAATATAAGCATGGAGGTGGATGTGAGGGCAGGTGCTTGCAGCAAGAGATTAGGGAGTCATTATAGTCGCGAGTTGCTGTTACTTTTGCTAATTCTGAACTGACTTATTGGGTGAAGTGCTGTCTGCATAATTCTGTCCTCAACAAGCAGTAAGTGGCTGTAGTAAAGGAAGATTGCTTGGTATATGTGAAATATATGGTGCTTAAACCATCTACTTTTAGGTTGGCCTTGTGTTTGGTATAGAATTGCTGGTAGTGCACAGGGAAGAATCCTGGTTCTTGGGTAGCTACAGGGATGTTGAGAAGCATGCATGTTTTAAAAGCCAACCAATGTACTTTTGCTTTGATGACATTTATTTCAGCTCTAGAGCTCTCTGATATGGTAACCACTGTATCACCTTGGATTTCCTATGTAACAATCAAGGTTCCATGTTTGTGTAACATGCCCAGAAAAAAATCACCCCCTATGAAAAGACTGCATTTTTAATTGACAAATAAGAGTACTGCTCAATACCTAATGTTTCTCTTTGGTGGATATAAGAGAAGCAGTATACATTGTAGTAGAGAAAGTTGTGTTACATCTATTTTGCTGCATATCAGTTTTCTGGAACCATCCTTTCATTATAACTTCCCAACACATGCACATGCAGTAAAACACATTAACACCTGTTTTTCTTGCAGCTGTGTAGAAAACAGACGTCCTGAGCACATTTGGGGAGAAAGCTAGTTTTCTAGCTAATCATGTATGTTGGCTCTTACTCTATTAGTAGCATGTGGCTACTCCTCTAAAGTACTTAATTTTTTGTATCCCAACAGATTTCCGAAGGCCAATGTTTCTGCTGATGACTCTTGGAAAGAAGGGTGCTTCTGAGCCAATGTGAAGTTACAGTGGTACCTTGGGTTACATACGTTTCAGGTTACAGACACCGCTAACCCAGAAATATTACCTTGGGTTAAGAACTTTGCTTCAGGATGAGAACAGAAATTGTGTTGCGGTGGCAGCGGGAGGCCCCATTGGCTAAAGTGGTACCTCAGGTTAAGAACAGTTTCAGGTTAAGAACAGACCTCCAGAACGAATTAATTTCTTAACCCGAGGTACGACTATACTGCTAAACAGTGACTGGTTGGTTTGGGAAATACTGCAGTTGGACCAAGAGCCCAGCTGGCTGGGCAGGAGGAGGTTCTTAAAAGTCTACTCATCTTTAGCATCAGTGCACCTGAGCAACAGGGATATTTTTCTGAATTCATGCCACCTCTTTGCCTTTGTTTTATTTCAGTGGTAGAAATTGACTGCCTTTATTTTGCTTTAGCTGTTATATTCTTATTGCTTTGTACTTGGGAATATAGAAAGCTTCCTGATTACACTTGAACATTTGTTTGAACATTCTCCCCCAAAGGCGGGGGGGGGGGGGAGATGAGCACAGGATAGTGCCCCTATGGCTATAAAAGCATTTGATTTGGGGGGGGGGTTCCCTCCCAAAAAGCATCTAGAGAAGTAGAAATAATTAGAAATTACAGTGTCATATGGGGTATCTTAACTTTTCTAGGAACTTTTCAGAGGTTTTCTAATTATCCCAAGTATGGGTATCTCAGTTACTTTGATTATAGTAGTGGTTGAAGCTGGTTTTTGATCATTGATAGTACACAGTCCCAAATAAATATATCAAAACACCAAGACTCTTATGTGGTTTCTTGAAGGGCTGCTGTGTACCCTGCAGTGAATTCATGTGTACCTATTTGCTCTTTTCCTTGTATTTTACCTGAGTAATGATGGTCTTTGGTGTATTATTATAATTTGATTATTTATGAAATCTGTATGCCACCCTTCATCTGAAGGTCACAGGGAGAAGTACAAAACGAGAACACAAAATACATAAAAACAAACCAATAACCCCCAAACCCATTTAAAAGGCCACAGAATATTTACTTAGTCTAAGTCCTGGTTCTAGAAAAGGGTTTTTACGTGGCACCTAAAGATATGTAATGAAGGTGCTAGATAGGACTCTGTGGAGAAAGCATTCCACAAGTGGGAAACCACTGCAGAAAACGCCTGTTTTCACGTTGCCACCCTCTGGAACTCTTGTGGAGGGAACACACAAAGAAGGACCTCTGACGATGATTGCAGAGTCGGGGTTGGAGTATATGGGAAGAGGTGGTCCAAAACTTTCTAAGACAAACCCAGCAGTTTGAAGTGAACATGGAAACTAATTGGCAGCCAGTGCAGTCGGGCCAGGTTTGGTGTAATATGCTCAAGCCACCTTGCCACCGAATTCTGCAGCAGCTGAAGTTTCTTAACTCTCTTCAGAGGCAGTCCCACATAATGTGCTGCAGTAATATAGTGTAGGTAGTACTGCATCTGAAAGCAGAACAAGTGCTTGATGTTTCTCAACTGGTAATCTTAGATACTAAAATCCTCCTTTTCTGCTTTTTGTACAACTCGTTATATTTTACTGTTTTTAATGAAGGAAATTGAATTTTCAGCTAAATCAGTGCCTGCTGGTGCTTGCTATAAATACAACACAATCATACCTGGGAATGCAAACTGGCCTGCCACTCCTAGTTCCTGCCACCAATGTGACTTGATATTGTAGTTAATACCTACCTTCTATTTAATACTAAAGTTTTGTCTTTAGGGAAGCTTTTAATGTTTAATAGGTTGTTGTATTTTAGTGTTTTGTTGGAAGCCACCCAGAGTGGCTGGGGAAACCCAGCCAGATGTGCGGGGTATAAATAATAAATTATTATTATATTATTATTTCAAAGGGGTATGTGCACAGAGTGGGGCTGTATGGTTTCTTTTGTAAAAGCAAAAAACCCCTTCCCTATGGCACTGTCTTGCCTTGAGGATAATGTGAATTCCCATGAAAAGACCTGCATTTGGTGTAAGTCTCTGGGAAAGTTAATTATATGTAGGTATTCTGTGGGAGGAATATTGCCCTCAAATAATGAAAGCTTTTACTTCAGTACTTGTATATTAATGGTGTCACTGAAATGGCAGCAGCTGAACTCACTATTTAAATTTAGCATTTAAGTGGGATGGGCTTGTTGGTAATAAACCTGAACTAGTAATTAACAGTAACTTGCAGCTAAGAGTTAACTAATAATAAGCAGAAGAGTGGAGTGGACAGTCATGCTTGTGAATAAAGCTGGACTTAACCTAACATAACAAAAATAACAAAAGAGGATGTATTCATACTAAACAATGCTCAAGAGCATGCCAACTCAAGTACTAGTGACTGCCCATTTACAAAAATAAAGCTGTTTTCAGCTATTGCATTGCCAAAAAGCAAGATCTAGACTAAGCTTAATATACCCTCAATCCAGACATCTGAGGGTGAGGTGCAACATCACAGATGCACATTCCAATTGCAGAAGTGGGTCTACAATATAGTTCTACAACACTACCACTTGCGCAGTATGTTATTTATATTCTGCCTTTCATGAAGTCTCAAGCCGGAGAGATACAGAATACAGTGAAAGTTCCTCAGAAGCGTTTTAACATACTGTGTGACTTCCACATATATCTACCATACACATTCCCTTTCTCAATGCACTACCTACAGCTGAGATGATCCCATATTACGTTTCTAAGATTTTTAATGTCATTCAAGGAAAACAGTAAGCTCCCCCGCAAAGGTTCACATCAATTATTTGTACAACAGGTTTATTCAAACAGATTAACTTTATTTTACAATGCATCAGTGTAATTTTAAAACAGGAAGAAGCTGTTTCTCTTAAAGGTTTTACATAAAGGCAACAAAAATAAGAAAATTAACTGCTACCAACTAATTCTGAAACATGCACAATTAAGTGAACATTGACATGTGCCTGGAAAAAATATTAGGGGAGCCCTTCTCAGATAGCAGGTCCTGGCAAGTGAGGACATGCCCAGGATAGCCCAACTTCTGCAGCACAGTGGATAGGGCATAAAGCAACACTCACCTATGTTGCTGTTGAAAATTACCTCATTACAGAAAAAAAAGCATTAGTAAAAGAACAGCACAGAGGGAGTGGCAAAGTGCCACCCTACTTTAGGGAGTTGCCTCAGTTCTTCAGTAGCATATAAACCTGGGGAGGAGGAACGTTTCAATGTCCTATGGCTGCTGTAACCAGCACAAATCAGTGTCCATTTCCTATATAATTTGTTCTTGTCCTATACTCCCAACACACAAGGATGAAGACAGCCAAAGTATCTTGTCAGTTTGAGGTCTTGGGGCAGCATATGTAGAGTATCCCATTGGGACTGCAATCTTGCCTTGCCCACCAACGTTTCAAACAGCAGCCCTATATTTTTAGTGCAAGATCCCATAGAAGCTTTAGCTCCCAGGTAGAGTCTGCCACAAAAATCACTCCAAAGTGTCCATGAGTGCACTCAGCATGCATACAAGCTTTGAAATGGCATCCAATTGCATTTGCGCAATCTACCAGCAGCTGACAATGTGAAACTCCTGTATTCAATTAGGGCAATGCATGACAGGAGTGGGGGGGGGGGGCGAGGGGGAGAGAAAGTACTTGATGGGTCGATTCCATGGGAATTTTGAGTAAGCCTTAAGCAGTTCTTTTCAGCCTTCCCCCTGCCCCTCCCCTAGATCAGCAGATGAAGATCTCTGTGTTGTTTTCTGGCCTGTCATCTGACTTTACTCATTGCCTGTTAAGAACCCTCCCCTCCCCACCCCACCCCATTCATAATCAAGTTGACTAATAGCCTATGTTGTGCATTGTGCAAGTGCTCTGTTACAGGGCTTTGTTCACTGGAGCAATATTTTAGCCCCTTCTCACTGACCCTGCAGGTGGAGCCTGAGCCGAGCACTTTTTCCAGACTGAAAACATTCTAAACCAGGCAAGAGAAAAAACACTTAACACTACAGAGCAGATACATTACAGCAACATCGAAACATTACACACTTGGCAATCACCCAAGTCACAAAGCAGAGCCCACCAGTGTGCACATCAGGTGGCCACAGGAGGCTCCTCCAAGGACAAGTCACAGCCTGACATGAGTTTAGGAAAGGCACCACTGGGAAAGCAATTGTGGGAGGAGCTGATCACATGCATCTGGGCTACAGTATGTAAACAGGAACCCATTGGCTTCGGTGGTCCCACCCACATTGCCCCCTCAAGGGCCAAAGGATGAACAGGACAAATGACCATCAGCTCTCCCCTCCTCCCAGGAATCAGGACAGTAAAGTGCAAAGCATGGTAATACAGAAGTATGTTTAGACCCTCCCAATGTCAACCACTTTCCTTACCTCTTGGGAAGCCTTGCAATTAAAAGACAAAACTCCCTTCAAGTAGGTAGCTTTAAAAGAAAGATGCCTCCCTCTGGCTTGGGGTCCCACACAGGCCCTTTTGGGGTGATAAGGCAAAAAGACCTGAGTGTCCTGGAAGGATGAAGAGCAAGGAGGTCCATGTTTGTTTTATGAGGGTTGTTCCTTCAGAAATTCTTGCTCACGTGTGCTCTCATGTAGACGTGTTCCAACAGCTACTTGTGGACACAATTTGGCCACGAGAGCCCACCACAAGCAGCTGACACAATGATGTAAATTATGACCTGTGGAGAAGATACAGTCACTTTAGTGTGCTTGACAAAATGTGCACACTGCCCAATAGTTGTAAAGAGAGCCACTCTACATTGCAACCAAGGTTGCCTTAAGTTTCCCTCTTGCTTGGGGGGTGGCTGTTCAAAGGCCATATTTGTCACTTCTGGACAAAAAGTAAAATACTGGAATCCAGGAGTTTAAGGGTACCAAAGGCACTCAGAATTATACAGACCTATAGCTTAATTCATCCTAGCAATAACGTTCCTTCCAAAAGGCCTGGAAAGAATGGGGGCATAGGAGAGAGATAAAGGGCACCAGCCACAAGGAGGGAAAAGTACTGTAAAGGACTACACAGAATACCCCAAGAATTCACCTTTGCAGTGCAGGACAGAGGTAAACATCAGTTTATTTAATTTTACACTGAGAGCTAGACTCAAGTGTACCCCCCCCCCAAATGTCTGATGTGAACAACAACTTACAATGGATACTATGGTGATTATGATGGTGAGCTTGAGGTTCTTCATGCACATCGCTCTAGCCAGGTTTCTGCTGGTTGTTTTGAAAGTGACGGACTATGGGAAAAGCACAGACGAGATGCATGCTATCAGACATCCAACACCATCTTAGCCTTTTGTAAAAGTCCATGCCAGTTTCTCCCTAGCCATGCCCCCAGTGTTAGAAACTGAGATATGAAAGCTAGGAGCTAAATGGCACCTTAATCCTAGGTTATGGGTGCAACAACGGAATGTCTAGGCATGCTTTTTTATAACAAGAATACAAAGCTAAACTGAATAAACTACGTACAGCTAAAATATTATGTTCATTTTTCCCACGGTCTAGTCCTTCCCCTGCCCACCCCCCTAATATTCTCAAGAGGGTCTCTTCTCCAGTCTTCAGAGAGTAGCTGGAAGTGGGAAGGCAGAAAAAGGTCCTCCTTTCCTTCCACTCTGCAGTTTTAATCTGAAATCTTAGGTGCAGTACTGCACCCAGAGCTCAGAAACTGCTAGTGCTAATGAAATTCAGCCACTAAATGTGCCTATAACAGTGTAAGTTTTGAACACTGCATCTCCCTGCAAAGCTTGCCCAGCTATTACTTGATTTTGCAATTCAGCCTCAACATATAAGAATAGGCAAGTTTTAATTTGCTTCCAATACACTCAAATGAACATTTAAGCAGGTCTTGTTGTCATTACTCTCCCCTAGAATAAGCAACCCTTCTGCAAGGATCACTCCCCCCAGAAAGATGCCTCAACCATTAGAAGCACCTGGTCTCAGGGTCAGAACCATTGATTGGGCCCTGTTTTGCACACTGGAGAATTTGAACTCCACTTGGGAATCTATAATCCATTCACAAATTACAGCAAAAAGTGATTCTGTTCATTAGTCTGGTTCTTCTTTTCTGATCCTTGTGATAATTTCCTATGCCCTGAACAGATAATGTTCTCAATCTCTTCCTACTGTGCACCATGCAATGGCTTTCTCACCCTCAACTTGCTTTTCACATAGGACAAAAAAACAGCCTAGCACCAGGATAAATTCTGGCATGAGGGGGGGTCATTACACTGTCTTGGTCTGGAAGCTTCTCTAGCCTGGGCTTTAGAGAAATCCTCAAAATGCACCCACTCTTCACTTCTCAAAACACTTCTCCGAGCACACATTTCTAATTTACACTTGGACTATGGAGGGTCTAGCTATCCAAGGACAGCAGCTGGCAACCTCCACTCTGCTGTTTTGGTCTGCCAAGCTAAAGTTCTGCTAGGTTAAACAGCATCCTATCAAACATTAACTAATTTTGTTCTGAACACCTAGGTTAGAAGGTTTTGTGTGACCTGAGAACATGCAACGTATGTTCTAAGGAGTGGCTGCTCTGAGAAAAAGCATCACCCGATTTGCTCAACTCCCAGCCCCACATCTGTATGCTACTTCTTTCAAAGCATTTTCTTAAGATGGAAACACAGCAAAAGCCTGAGAGCTGGGAAGTCTTCCCTTTTAATCCTGCCTTTTTTTTTGCATGCGTGTTATACATACCCTAAAAACCCTGCCAATTCCAGAACTTACCGAATCCACAAGATTTTCAGTTTTGTCTATCAGCAACTCCAGCTTTTCTCCTCTTTGGGCCACCAGATCTGGGATGAAGAAAGGCTACAGTGAGAATCCAATGGAGAGGAAACGCCTCCTTTCCTGCTGTTAGCTAAACAGGCGGCTTACCCTCAAGACCGCAAACAGAGGCCGACTGCATGGGCATTGTACTCTTGATCTCTGGGGCAGGTATGTGGTGGGTTTTACCCTACCTCAGAGCAAGATCTGCAACAGCAGAGCACAAGGCAAAGGGGCTAGCAGCATAAGGGTCAGCTCCATGCCAGGTTCAGGGCGATGGCAGACTGCAAGTAGAACAAGCAGCTTGTATTTTGTCCTATGCAACCTTTTTGCCAGGTGAGCCAGCTGTACAAGAGCTGTGCAAGAGTGTGACAGCCAACACAGAGAGCCATCCCTCCTTTCCCATACTGATCTTTCCCACAACAAAGCAAGGTCCAGGCAGAAGCACAGCTATGCTACTGCAAGAAAGGGACTCTCATCACACCCAAGCCATTTCATCCTCAGTACACATGCAGGACCTTGCACCATCTTTATGCCAATGAGCGCTACAATACCTATGTTGCGGACCATGATCCCTTTCAGCTCGTCCACCTGGGCCTGTGTCTCTGCCACCTGGTCAGGGCCCTTGTTCTCTGAGTGGTACTTCTGCATGAAAGGAAGAGCAGATGTAACGAATTTCTGGTTCTTGCTTAATTTGATGAAGCAAGAGAAAGTAAAGTCTCTGTAGAGCAATCTGAAAAGTCCAACGGGATCCTCTCATAAAAGGAACTATCCTCAGCATTAAGAGCTAGGCAGGGTGACCCTCAGCTCCACTTTAGTTGCTTCTTCAGCCCTCAGAACAATTCATCTCTGTGCTTCCCAGTACTGTAACTTAAAGAAGGTTTCCCTCTACTGGCTGATCTGAGATTTATCTACTCAGCATTTAGCCCCAAAATTCCTAAGCTATGTTTCAGGGCAGGCCAGCACCATAAGTCCGGAATACCAACCAACAGAAGAATCTGCTTAAAGCATTGCTGCACAAGTTACTGCAATCAGGACAAAATAGAAATGCTCTCCATCTGAGGTCCAACCAACCCAATGATAGGGTGACTGCCTGTTTTGGATTGGATTTCCACTGAAATATCAGGTTGGGAGTGCTCCTGATGTCCAAGCAATGACAGTAGCCAGAATAGCTGTGCCTAACCCTGAAGATCATGGAGCTTGCAAAAGTCACACATGCCTTTGTTACAGCTGGGCTGAATTAATGTTAACATACCCTCTATGGGGCTACCCATGAAGATCATCAACCAGTCCAAAATGCTCTGCAAGTGTTCTGACTGTAGTCAGGTTTGGGGAGCATGCTATTCCCAAACTGTACTAATCACGCTACCTACTTGTTCATTTATAGGTGCAATTCAATGAGTCAGTCATTGTCCTTAATAGCTTAAGCTACTACACTTAAATAACTACACAAACAATGAAACCATATGAGCTCCAAGATAATTTCATGAGGTTCCTACTTCAGAGTTCTGCCATCGCCTTGAATGGCTTCTTTTGCTGCATGCTTTCAATTTGTCTGCTGCATAGGATTCTCCTTGTTTTTGTCTCAGTTCTTTTCAGTGTTAACTTTAGGTCAGTTACTGCTTTTTCACTTTTTATGGGTTTGCCTACAATTCTTGATCTAAAAGACTGCTGTATTGTTTTTATTAATTCTTTATGTTAAGCTACCTTGAGCACCTCAGTTCTGGAGGTGGAAAGGCAGAATCCAAGACTCTTCCTCAGAAACACAACGATACAGGTTCTTCTAAGAGCAGGGTTTACCCCCTTTTACTGTAATGCATGCAAAGAAGCTATCTTTTGAGGTTGAATAAAAATTCACTGCCAATTTTAAATAAAAGAAGTGTGTCACCAGTATTAGAAGCCTGGGGAGGCCCTGATCTTGCTACAGGATAATTAGCCAAGCACAGACCTATTCCCCAACATCAGGTGCTCTATAGTTGAATGCAGTGTCCAGCAGACAGACATCAATGAACCTCACCAGCTGTGCAGCCAGAACACTGGAAAACTCGCTGTTCATGGCATATGGCAGAGCTGTTTGTGCACGGGAGCCATAGGTGGTCTGAAACCGCTTCTTGATTTCATTCAGGAACGTGAAAGCTCTGGAACGCTCAAAGTCCTAAAAGGAGAACAAATTCATCAGAGCAACAAATGCACTTAGGATAGGTGCATTAATAGCTATGAACTGTGACTGCAAAACAGAAACTCAGTGTACTTGGGCAGTACAGTGGTACCTTGGTCTAAGAACAGCTTTATGAACAACTTGGATTAAGAGCGCTACAAACCCGGAAGTAGGTGTTTTGGTTTGTGAACTTTGCCTTGGAAGCAGAACATGTTTTGTTTCTTGTTGAGTGTGTTCCATTTGTAAATTGAGTCCCCCGCTGCTATAGGAAAGTGCAACTTGGTTTAAGAATGCTTTGGTTTAAGAAGGGACTTCTGGAATGGATTAAGTTTGTAAACCAAGGTATATCTAAACAGGAGGTGCTGGGGACAAACCACAGGGGCACCTGGTTGGGCACTGCTGGAAGATGGGGCCCACAACAACTTTTGTTCTCCAAACAAAATAACCTCAGAACACTGTCACAGCAAAAATTGCCAGAAAGCTATTTAAAGCAGAAAGATGGGGTACAAAGCAAAAGCAAATTCTCTCACTAGCCACTAGAGTCTTCGATGCAAACAAGACACAAGCAAGTAAGCCTGCAAAGACCTAGATAGAGATGAGAGCTGGAGGGGAAGAAACTGCAGGTGGGAAAAGGGCCAATATTTTTTCATGCAGCCAAGTATGCACACTTCTTAAACCTTAACTACAAGGCCTGGATTGCACTGCAGGGGCAGTGTTGCTACATATATTCAGTGTGTAAAATAAGATCCAGCCCAGGGGTGACTAACCTGTGGCCTTCCAGATGCTGATGGACTTCATTTCCCACCAGCCCCAGCTACCATGGCTAAGAGTCAGTGATGCAGAGAGTTGTAGTCCAACAACATGTGGAAGGCCATAGGATAGCCACTGCTGGTCTAGACCTTGCTCTACATAATGAAGATATGCAGCAACTCTACAGTATTTCGGCCCCAGTGGGCATTTCCAGCAATCACCTTTAAAGAGCACAGAAATACATTTTTTGTCCTACATACTTACATCATCAGTGATGCAGAGGTATATAATCCGGTCCTGGCAGATGTAGTGAAACAGATAGCTAGAGGAAGACAAGATACCAGAACCATGTTTAAAGAAGTAGGTGGGTATAGATTTTGACATAACAGCTACTAGGCCATATGTTGCCATACACTCAATGGCATTTCAAGCACCCAGGTCTAAGTTCGCACTAAATTCGTACATTAAAAAATTTCTTCTGCTGGCAACCAGACCCCATTAATTCAATGTCTCAAAGACAAGACAGCCAACCAATTCCTCAAAACATGGAGAAAACTTGAAAACAAAATTACCTGAAAACAAAGCTATATTCACATGGTGCAAAAGCCATTACTGAATACACAAAACACAAAGCAGAAACGTCAAACATAGCCACCTTTCCAACATGGATCCAAGCAGGCAAAGCTATTGCTAGCACATTTTCATTTCATACAGAAGTTAGAACTCCCATCCTGAGGTGGGGCACACCTACTTGGCATCAATCATGGAACAGTGCTATTTTACACCAAAGCATTTCTTGGACTCAATCAGTAAACTGGTAGTTGGGAAGCTAGGAGATCATGAGAAGACTTCAACAGAATGAGAAACCCAACCATTTATAGTTCTCTGTAAGAACTGTGGATAGTGCAACTTCCCTCATGTGTTTGAATTAAATCACATGAATACAAACTCGTCTACAATAATGCAGGGGTGAGGAAGAAGAAGATGAAGATGAAGATGAAGATGAAGAAGAAGAAGAAGAAGAAGAAGAAGAAGAAGGTTGTTGCCCATCTGACTGAGCCGCCCCAGTCACTCTAGGCAGCTCCCCACAAAAATGAAAAACACAATAAAACATTAAACATCTTCCCTATACAGGGCTGCCTAAAGTTGTGCAGTTCTTTATCTCCCTGACATCTGGTGGGAGGGCATTCCACAGGGCAGGCGCCACTGCCGAATTTGCCTTCTCCCTGTAAGTTTACTTCTCACAGTGAGGGAAGCCCCAGAAGACCCTCGGAGAAGGACCTTAGTGTAGAGGCTGAATGATGGGGGTAGAGATGCCCCTTCAGGTATACAGGGCCAAAAGCCGCTCAGGGCTTTAAAGGTCAGCACCAACACTTTTATTTGTGCCCGGAAACTGTTTTCTGCCTAAGGGCCGTATTTCCTTCCAAGCCAACTTCCAGGGTTGCATGCTATTGGTGAGTGCAGCCAGAGGCAAACATGTGGGGAGCAATACATGTAAATTTTACATTTATAGAGTAGGCTTCTACACACACTACTCTCCCTCCTGCATTCAGGTAGGCAAGAGACATTATCAGAGTTGAAGGACCTGTTCCAGCCAGGCAAAAACACTCAAGAAGAGTGTGAAGCAGGGCTTGTGAGAGGCATGGCCTGGGGACAGCCCTTAGGGCTATATTTGGCCCCCAGGCCTGATATTCCCCACCCCTGCAATAATGTATTAGTAGTAGTAGTAGTAGTAGTAGTAGTAATAGCAGTAGGCCACTTTTCATCTGTAGATCTCAAGGCGGTTCACAACATAAAATTATAATATAAAAGAACACAAAATGCAGATTAAAAATAAGAACAATTTTTTTAGCAATCCCCCCTCCCACAACACAACTAAAATGGTATTGGATGTTAATTAGCCAAAGGCCTGGTTAAAGGGAACATTTCTGCCTGGCGCCTAAACATTTATTACGGAGGCACCAGTCAAATCTCTCTGGGAGGAGTATTCCACAAACATGGAGCTACTGCAGAAAAGGTCCCTTCTCGTGTTGCCATCCTCTGGACATCTCATGGAGGTGGCACATAAAAAAAGGCCTCAGAGGATGATCTCAAGGTCCAGGCACATTCATATGGAGAGAGGTGGTCCTTGAGATATGGATAGCATCAATTCTCTTTGATTAAATAACATTTATGTTTACAAAAAGTAAGCAGATTCAAAACTCCAGGAGACAGAACTGAGAACAGTAGTTCATGAAAGGAGTCTCCTCTTTAGGTGATTTGTTCCAGTGCTGCTAGATAATCACACGGTCATATACTGATCAAGGCAGGCCTGCCCCTAACCACTGCTCTAGTTGGAGAACATAACAGAATGGATCTGGGAAGCATTCCTAGATCAGCAGCATATCACCTGAGACCATCACACCAAGCTTTTCATGAGCAACCACCACCATCCCATCCCACTTTATTTCCTCATCTGCAACAGATCCATTTCTCCCACCCTGCCATTTCCTTTCTCCCAAGAGTAGTACTCACTTTCCATGGGAGTAGGTGAGTTTGTTGTTCTCAGAGGGTATTTTGGCCAGGATCTGCTCCGTCACCTCCAGGAAGTTTCCTCCACACCAGGCGTGTTTGGCCAGGATCGTGGAGCCCCTGGCTACAACTGCAAACAGGATAGCCATGGCTGTCGGCTGGCTAAAAAGCAAAAAAAAAAAAAAAAAAAAGTAAGAAAACTTTTGCCTATCAGAGCAAAGCACACACACACCTCAGCCGCTGCCCCATCTTCTTAAGTGTGCAGCCAAGAGCAAAAGAACCACACAGCAACAAAGCATTGGTGGTTCCGCACTTTTCAGATATCTTGCAAACCACAGCCAGTTTTAACTATCATCGGCAGAAATCCACAGTTTAGATAAGCAACATCACAAGAGCTGCTTGCAACAATTATTTCCCCCCCTTTCCCCTCACCCAAAGTCTGCTTCACTTGCATTCACTCCTAAAAGCTTTGTATTCTGAAATTGATAGTTCTTGCAGGACACAAGGAATAGGGGACCAAAATGAGAACATCATTGTTACTGCAGATGGAAGGAGGAGGAAGAAGATGCTCAGAGCTGCAGACACCTCTATTGAAGAGAGCTGGCGCTAGGTACCATTCAAGTAAAACGAAAGGCAACAGCCCCACAGAGCATCATTCTATTTGATAATCCTTGCCTATGTGGCAATCCAAGTGGAGTTTGACTAAGGACTTTCTGAGTTCTCTGCAAGAACTCTTCTAAGTATTTGAGGGAATCTGAAAGTGATTGGCATACTGCCCTTTTTAGAATTGTTTTGAGTAACATAAATGCATATGGCATATTGCCTTAAATGAGAGTCACATGTTGTCATTCCATTGCAGGTTGTATAACTAAACAAAGTCCTCTCCAGGTCTTTTAAGAGGTTTGTTCACATGTTACTGGTGCTATGTGGAGGTCATGTTTCACACAGTAGTGGGTTATTACTAGGTTCCTCTACACACACCAAGAACTCCTGTCTGGGGGAGGTAAACAAGAAAGGGGTCTGTCCATCTAGCTCAGTATTGTTCATCCTTGAGACATGCAGAGAATTTTTCTGCAACTTTCATGGTGCAGATGCTCAATTATGTATATTTACAGGCAAGTGCAAGGTCCAACTCAGTGTACAGTAAATACCACATCATCGTACATATTAACTAGTCAGGAGGACACAAATTTACATGTTATGCCTTAATCTGCTCAAACTCATATTTGTTGACCTAGAAACTTCCCCACAAAGTCTACTTTTTAAGGATTAAATTAATACTGGCTGTTGTCCACAAAGTATTGACTCTAAAGCTCCCTATGAAAAATGTGAATATATGTGACACTTCAACTGGCCTACAAAGGAATTTATAGCCTGCAACTAATGTCAATTACATGCCTACCAATGGCAAATACGAAGCAGTGCTATTCCAGCTTCAAAAACAGTTCTCAGTCACCCCATGGCAGGAACAAAACACCAGGTCATCCCCAGCGATTTTGTGTGTGTGTGTGTGTGTGTGTGTGTTGGTAAGCAAAGGAGCACATGATTCAATCCAACTAGCCACCTGACCACCTCAAGATGCTTATGGAACCAAACATCTGGCACAGAAAGGAAAACTCAAACAAAGAAGCAGTCATAGGAGCAGTGAGCTGTGGGTCCCTAGATAGTGAATAAATTTCAGTTTCCTATAGATACTGCATACATTAAAATTTCCACATGGAACAATCACAGCATTCCTCTTTCCAAAGGTTTTGCAGCTCCAAGCACTGAAAGCTAGAGCAAACCTAAAGTGACATTCCAGCGCTGCTCAGAGATTCCCATTATTTGTTTCCATTGGAATTCAGTTCCTTTAAGAAGGGGGGAGAGTAGGAGAGCCACTGAGTACCTCTATACCTGGACCAACCTAACTTATTTTGCAACTACAGATCACATTACATCCATCCTTAAAACCATGGACATTTCTCTGTGCCACCTACACTCACGTTCCACACTCTGTGGGTATTCAGCATACATTTTCCTCTCGCTCATCTTCAAACTGGTGAGACTAAACTGTCTACTTTAACTGTTCTCCTCAAGCATCTTGTTTCCAAATTCAC
This sequence comes from Podarcis liolepis, assembly GCF_965112155.1. Lineage (NCBI taxonomy): Eukaryota > Metazoa > Chordata > Lepidosauria > Squamata > Lacertidae > Podarcis > Podarcis liolepis. The sequence goes on along the minus strand of NC_139570.1, from coordinate 20,148,666 downwards.
ACCATCATCCTGTTCTTCAGAACACTGTTAGAAGAATTTCTTATTTTTCTCATATTTTTGAGTGTTGGACAGGAGCACTTCACCTTCAAAGTGAATGTACCTTTGCAACTAATGCAATAAATGTATACAGAACAACAAGTTAAATGCTGGATTGGTGAGTAAGCTAACCTTGTTATTGTTAAGTCTTGTCAGTCTTAATTAACTGTGTACAGTTTAAAAACAATAATAATACAGACTGCTCCAGGTGGAATGAGATGCCAACTAGAAGCCATGCTGGAAATCTGCAGAGCTGCTTTCAGACGTTGCCTCCAGGACAGAAAAAGCAAGCATTTTTGAATACAGCAAAGAAACAATCAAACTGCCTTCACTACTCTTTAAGTGATGTATTAATTTTTGCCCTCTGCCAAAGCTTTAAGGGGAGGAGCTCTGGTATTCAAGAATGCTCAGAAGTCCTGGGCATGGCGAAAAGACACACAATCTGATCTAGAAGACCCTCCTCACCTCCTAGATGTAACAGACAAAAGCCACACTTGCTCAGTGTAAGCTTTGCCTTTTTTATTACTATCCATTTCCCATGCTGTTGACCTTGTGTTGAAAAGGTTCGAAAAGTCCCAGGTTTTATTCAACCCTGCTTCTTGCACAAAACCGCACAAATATAAGACAGTTTAATGTGGTATCTCCCAACCACTTCCTAGCTCCCTATCTTGCTAAAGGCAGCAGCTGTTGCTCAACTTGATCCAGCCAAGAAGGGTCTTTCTTGCATGCTTCCCCCAACAGTTTAAATGCCTTCTCTTTGCCTGGCCAACATCACTTGTTTTCTTTTGTTTGTGTTCTAGACCCATACTAAAGTCCAAAGTTCCTTCCAGTCCTTTTCCCTTATTCAGCACAACTGAAAGTCCCCACTCATTGCTTGCACTGGGTGCAGATGCTACCTTCTCAATTAAGTTTTTCAGTTTGGAGGACGTTGCATGATTATTTAAGCAGACTGCACTATACTGTTGCTGAGAAAATGCAATTCCTTCTGTCCGCTTAGCAGGGGCCATTGTAATTTGATGTGCTGCATGATTGTGCAAGTCAGACATCTATGGGAAAGTACCCATGACAATACTGAAGATAAGCTACATATTTCCACCACCCACCCCATTCTGCGCTTCACTTATCTGCAAAGAGAAGTTTCACAGAAAAGTGGACACTGACAAGTCTCAAAGCAGAAATGTAGAGAAGTGTCAGTTTTTCTGCTGCTCAGAATCTTCAGACTTTGCCTTGAGAGTTCAGCTGGACTTGCCCACTTTGAATGTCAGTCACACATCACACCTAATTGTTATCAACTTCTCCTCCACATTTCCCATATTTCCCTGGCAGGTGCAACGACTGGATTAGGACTGGGGGCTGTACCCAGATTCAAATTCTACTCAGACATGAAGCTCACAGAATGACTTTGGACTAGTCATTCTCTCACAGGCAAACCTATCACATAGTGGTTTTTTGTTTATATAACAGCAGGGATAAAGGCCACATATACCCCCTTGAGTTCATTGGAGAAAAGGTGAGATATAATTTAAAAATTAACAGATTTGCGACTGTCAGAAATTTGGTAGCTGATACTTCCACTAGCAATAATTCAGGCTCCTGAATGCATTGTTCAGCACAAATAAGCAGTTACTACCTATATGGGATCCAGATAAATTATTAAGGAAGTGCTTGTTTCGGTGATGTTGCCTCAGAATATTTCTAAATCCTTCCTCAAAATCTTTTCAACGAAAGCTTCAGTTGAACCCCACCACTAAAACTAAGCTTAAGTCGATATAACTAGACTGAACACTCATTCTTCCTATTTACCCTCAACTCGATCTCACTTCTTTTCCTATATTCATTTACTGTGCAAAATGTAAATTGCAAACTCCTTGAAACAAGAACTTGTCTTTTTTTTTACTTCATAAGAGGTGCCATGTTTACCAAGAAAGAAAAAAAACTTGCTGGTTTGTAAGACACTTGAAAATTATGAATAAATTTCCTGAAAACATAGTCTGATCATTTTTACCACTGCCTCCATCTTCCTCCAAGATTCTATGCTTCTTTCTCCCTATCTTTCCTTTTTGAGAAATTTTAATTTTGTCACTGCAGGGGCCTATCCTTTTATGCTCTGTCAAATAAGACGTGTATTGAGAAGGGCCCTATCTAAACTTGCCTCAAAAGTGAGGGATGTGAGATGGGAAGCATTTATTTCTGCTTATCATTATAATAATTCCCAGAAGTGTACCTGTATTAGTCTCATACAAAAACCGCTAACAATGAAAACAGTTACTCTGTGGCACTATAGAGACCAATGCATTTATTATTTATTATATATGCTTTCACAGTCCATAACCCACTTTACTATTTCAGATATTTCTAAGCTGCCTTTTGTGACTATTGCCTTCCCAAAGCAGCTTGGCATTAATAGCAAACACACAACTTTGCATATAATGCAAATCACAATAATAATAAAAAACAATCAATAACACCAACTAAAAACCCCAGCAGTCATGATAATGATCATTATCTGATGGATGATGATCCAGGAAGCTTCTGTCACAGTGTCAAGACACATGAAACACTTCACTGCATCTGTTCATCATACTGTTGTAACAACAAATAACATTTGCTTTCATAAAACTAACTCCACCTTTAGCTGAACACACTTCCACTAACTATTGCATTGCAACTAGCGGACAGCACTTAATAAGACAAAAAGCACTTCCTTTTTTCTTTTAGGCTGTGCACAAACTGTATATATTTAAAGCATATTACTCCCCCCCTCCCAAAAAAATCCTAGGATAGCAACTGTAGTGTGTTAAGGATGCTGGGAACCATAGCTCCCTAAGGCATAACTTACAGTCCCAAGGATTCGTGGGGGTTGGGGATTATGTGGGTTAAGCAGCCTGGTATCCTCACCCTAGATTTCCTACACGCCCTTTGATCAACGGACAGAAGATACGACAATTCTTGCAACATACGAACGGGTTGCTTTTAGATAAGATTCTGTGTGGATAAATAGAACAACAATTTGGAATGATTTACAAAAATTATAACGACTTGTTAATAATTTTACATTTGCTGGGATAATGGTACTACCTTATATACCCACATATCGTATTGCATCATAATTTCAAGTGTGCTATTGCTGTTGTCTTTCTTACTGTAATTTCCACAATGAAATATAAATATGTTTAAAAACACACACACACATATACACACACACAGAGAGAAAAAAACAGTGAATTGTATCCCAATCTCAAGCTACGGTGGACGTGGTGATAAGCAACGACCCCCTCCCTTTATTCCCATAGAGAGAGGGCAGGGGGTCCAAGCGCCCCTCAACACACACACAAAGGGAGGGGGCAGACCGACCCTTCCTTGAGGGGGCGCTGTCATAGCGACAGCTGGGGTGGGGGCGTTTCTACCCTGAAGGGAACTCACTGCTCCCTTCCCTCTCGACAGCCACAGCCAGGCCTCGTAGCAGGGAGGGGGTGAGGAAACGAAGGTGACTCCCCACCCTCCGCAACCCCCACAACAGCAACAGCAACAACAACAACCAGGCAACAACCGAGCGCCCGCCCGCCCGTTCCCTACCTGCTTGGGAGCCCACCCGGAACCCCGTTTCTCTTCCCCGTACCCGCTTCGCGTCTCTCGGAGGACAAGCAAACACAGCACGTGAGCTTCCGCTTCTGACCGCCGCGCGGGGTTCTGGGAAATGGAGTTCTACTGCCACCGACAACAGCTAAAGCAAACACGGAGGAAGGGCGGAAACATTTATAAACGCACACCCCGCCCCCGTGTTCTTGTTGCCTTCCGTTGGAACGCATATCGGAAGTACGGCAGCAGAGCCGGATCCGGATTGGGTCAGCGGATGGCAGTTCCCGCCTCCTGATATCTATTAACCCCTTTGCTGCCGCCGAGCTTAAGAATCGCGTTCCTGTCTCAGTTTTTCTGTGGCGGCGGCGAAGTTATAGTGGTTTGTGAACATTCGACTCTCCCACTTCACACTTTTTTTTTTAGCTCGAATTCCCGCTCTCTGAGGGAATTGGTGCCTGTGCGGGTCTCCCTCCCTAAGGAACTACGATTCCCAGTAGCCCTTTGCGCGCGGGCTCCTGTACTTGGCCTTTCTGCCGCAGTGGCTGCCGGGAGCTGATGCTTGGTAGGTTGGGCATCTGCGTGCGTGAGGGGGTGTGTGAGTGTTATGTGCGTGACCGCGGCTCCCGTCGTCCTCTGCGCTTGGTGGCCTCGCGGGGAAGAGGATGGGGGACGAGGAAGATGGGAAGAAGCCGCGAGTGCTGCAGATGGTGAGACCGAAGCGCGTGGCGGGGATGGGGGGTGGGCGACCGGGCAGGCTAAGGCTGCCCCGCCACAGGGGGGCGACGGGGGCGACAGGCTGACATCCAACAGGTGAAGCTTTCCTCTCTCCGGGGCTGTGGACGAGGAAGGTGGGCATCCGAACCGGGTTGTTTTTATTCGGCGAGAACCACCGCGGGCAACAGATATTTATTTGTTTTATTTACTTCCTAAAATTTCTAGGCCGCTTGATGGTAAATAGGGAGTGGGGGAAAACCTCAAAAGCGGTTTACAAAGAGATTGAAACAACTAAAATCGACCTTGCTTTAAAACACAAAAAAGTTAAAATGCTAAAACAGATTAATATTAACTCGGCTTTCAGATCCTCTGGGCACAAGGGAAAGGCACCTGCTCAGCCTAAGCAGAGTTGAAAAACACCACAATGTTGTTGTTATTACTGCTATTGCATTTATACTAGCGTTCTTGTAACAGAGCAACACGTTATCCCCACCAGCATGGCCAGCTGAAAAACACCATTATTATTATTATTAGCAGTAGCAGCAGCAATGCTGCCATTATTTATTTTTATATTCCTCATATGTGACCCAGTATGGCCTGCCTAGTTCTTATCTTCTCTGCTGCCTGCTTTTATCCTCTCAGCAACCCTGTGGAGTAGGTTAGACGTATGGTCTGACCCAGGAGCCCTCTTGGCTGAAACGTGGTGTTTTAAAAAATGTTTTTTTAAAACTATTGCTTGTCCAAAATCCATCCACAGGAAAAAGTGCCCTCCTTAACCAGATAATTGTCTTGCTTTTTGCACATGGAGACATACTGCAAGCATGAAATCAATATATCACCAGTACCATTTTGGTGGAAAGGTGGTATTAAAAGAAGTGATGGAAGGGCCATAGCTCAGTGGTAAAGCACACGCTTTGCATGCAGAAGGTCCCGTGTTCAATTCCTGGCATCTCCAAGTAGAACTAGGAGAGTCTCACCTGAAAGAGCCTGGAAAGCCCCTACCAATCAGTGTAATGTAGACAGTACTGTGCTAGATGGACCAATGGTCTGACTTGGTATATAGCCACTTCTTACGTTGTCCTTCAGGGACCTTATTTTCTTTATCTTCACTACTTCTCTTTTAGGTACGGGCAGATGGGACTGATAAGAACTGTTTTACGTTTGTGCTCCACAATGAGGACCACACCCTTGGCAACTCCCTTCGATATATGATCATGAAAAAGTAAGTATACAGTATACAATTAGATGGGACATAGGAAATTTGAGATTAGAACTGGAGCTAAGCAGAATGACCCTTCCCTAGTCATGGGCGTATTCACTATGAAATGTGGGGGTGGGAGGGTGGGGGATTATAATTCCAGCTATTTATGAGGAGGAAACAAAAACCCACTGTAGCTCTTCAAATCTCTGCTAAGTTCCCCACTAACATTTTAGGTTTCCTTGAATGTCCTGGGATGTATGTGATTGTGTGTGTAAGTGTAAGGAAACTACTGCAAAAAAGAGTGTATTTTTCTTAACCTGAAATGCCCCTAAGAACAGCAATCTTAACACAGTGGCTGTTGGATTGTGAAGAGTTGTGGTGAGTTTCCTGCCCCTGAAAACCACACATGCCCAATCAATCCACATGTGCAAGAGACGGGGCAGTTTCTCCCTTTGCCAAATCGTCTTGGGTTCAAGTGCACTACCAGTTTACTTTAAGACTTCCTTTATCTTCACTTACTTCCAATAAGCACACATTGCTGTTAGTATTCTTTTTTTTGTTGTATTTGGACATTGTGATTGACTATGATTTATTGTGAGGGGAATGAACCTAGGCTCCCTCTTGGCACTCCCCCTCCCTTTTCATCCAGAAGCAGAAGATTGTTGCTTCTGTTTTTGATTAACTAGAATTTGTCATGTTGTCAAAATGTGACAATCTTGGTTAACCTTAACTATGTTTTGTCTGAAGCAAGTCAAGTTCATAGTTTATGAAGTTGACTCGCTTCAACAAATTGTAATTAAGATCAAGTTCTGCATAGGGTTCAGATTGATATAAGAATTGGAGACCTCAGGTGTATATTATTTTAATAATGTTTCCATGTTTCACTTTAATTGTATTTAACCTTTTAGAATGTACAGTACTAGGCTTTATTTTTTCTGTGTTCTGCCATTGTGAGTCTGCCCCCTCCTATGCGGCATTCCATCTCCTTATCTGCCTCTGAAATTGGTACAAATGGCATGATGTTTTAGCACCAGCATGTAAATCTGCTATCCTTGAAGCTATCTGAGACCCAGTAAGAGGATTTTATGATGCTCTTCCCTCACTGAAGGCTAGATTGCCAGGGTAATGTCAGACAGCGAAGACCTAAAATGGTCAAATGTTCTGGGCACATCGGGGCCACTCCAAGGTGATGCGGGGGTGAAGATACTAGCATGGAGCCACATGTGCTTTACTTTTCATGATCTGTAACCTTTCCTGATGCATATGAAGATGTTTTATGATGTTTGCTGTGTTTGAACTACTATATGAACTTTTGCTCTGAATGCCTCAGGGCAGACCTTTTCAATTGCCACATTGAGTTGAGTGAGCTCTTTCCTATTGCAATAGCTATCATAAATGCTGGATCCCTAAATCTGGATGCTGGACTTTGAAATAGTTTCCTTGGTTCTGTAGTTTATTCAAAAGCTGGTTGTTCCTCAGCTGGGTAATGAACAAGGTGGTGTACAGGTGAATTCTTAACACAAGATTTAATACTACACTGTGGTTAATTGAAATGAGAAGCCACAACCAAGTCAGAGGAAGCATGCAAGCCGGGGGGGTAGGTAGGCTTTGTTCCCATCACTATAAACCACCTTATTGCGATATCCGAGCACAACTACTCTCTATCATGAGTAACAACCTCTTCATTTCTCCATAGCCCTGAAGTGGAGTTCTGTGGATATAGCATCACCCATCCTTCTGAAAGAAAAATAAACCTCCGCATCCAGACCAAAGGTGAAGTGTGCAGGCCTGCTTCTTGGAGGTCTATTTTGCTAAAGGGCAGCTATTCTTTGTGATTCATAGACAATATACAAACTTTTGGGTGAAAACTACACATTTTACTCACGCATAGCAAGAATCAACATACAGTACACATAGCCAACCTGATTCTGAGCCTGCAAATTGCATATTAAAGCACAAATGATCCCTTACAGCCACAGTACAGCATCTCTGTCAGCTCTGGGTCTTTCCTTACAGTACCTGATCAAGGTGCCACAATCTGAGCTAGGTGGATATGTCCTTCCCTTCCTTACATTGTCTAGCTCCCTCTTACATAGTGTTGCACTATTTTGACAAGGCTGATTGGTGTATTCCTCACATCCACCTGGGCTATATGTCATTAGCTGCATCATTCCATACGCATCCGTGGCGAACAGGGAGGCCTACTGTGGTGAGCCCTTTGCCTTTGGGAAGCTTGCCAGTTAACTTTTCTTTATATCCCACCATCAGGCTTGGGCAATCCTGCAGAATTTAGTTGTGGGTTCTATGAGAAATGGTGCCTGCACACAGCACAACTTAGTGAATAAGAGGCTGAGTTACAAATGCTGTTCCGAATCTTGTTCCTGCCTTATGCAGTCACTCTCTGCACCGTCCTATTCTCAGCTTCAACATAAGGGATAATAATACTATCTTGTGTAACAGAAACCAGTGGTCTTCTGGTTGTTGGACCGCAATTCTCATAATCACTGACCGTTGGCTATGTTATGTAGTGCTCAGTGTTTGAAACCAGGAAAGAAAAGCAAGGCCCTACATAGTGCCTGGAACCTGGGTTGTGGGGCACTGAAACACACTTTCTGGTCGCATTTGTGCTGCAGTGCTTGGCAGATCCCCCGGCTCATGCAGCACCCAAAGAGGCACATCTAGGGCTGCTCCAGGCAGCGGCAGGGAACAGTGGGGTGCTTGGCGGCAAATGCGGAGCTGCTTGTTCTGCTGCTTCAGCTTCTTAAACAGCTCCTGCAGCTTTGGCACTTCAGTGGCAGCATGGATGCAAAACCACCCTGCAACCCTCTTGAAGTGAGAGGGTTGTTCGGGTTTGCAGGGTTGTTTGGAGCTACAAGCAGCTCCACAATTGCAGCATTGATGGGGCTCCAGGCAACAGCACCTCTGCAGCATCCACAGCGGCACAGGGTCTGGCAGGGCTTTCTGAAGCCCCACAGCTCTCCCCACTCCACCCCCGGGCAGGCAGGTTACAGCTCACTTCAAATTCCCACTTCAGCAGTCTCTTTAACATAGGGCTGGTAGAGAGGGACTTCTCCAGCACCCTCAGAGGCAATTTAAATTGAAATCTTAGGCGCAGTGTACTGCGACAAGAGTTCAGGAAATGCTTTGTTTTGTTTTGTTAGTTGTATTTTGTTTTGTTTTGTTAGTTGTATGTTAGTGTTTTGTAGTGTTTTTTTGTATTGTATTGTTGGGTGTTTTTTCTTTTTTGGTTTTTTGTAGTGTTGTGTTCAATTTGCTGGAAAACTAATAAATATTATTTATAAAAAAAAGAGTTCAGGAAATGCTTGCAATAATAAAATTCTCTATCAGAGAATGCGTCCATTACTACTGGAGTTTCAAATACTGCTTGTGCTTCAAAGTACATTTCCCTCCAGGGTGCTATTCAGATGTTTTTATTATTGTTGTTGTTGTTGCTGTTAATGAATGACATATGGGAGGAGACTAATGTCTTGCAGCAAATTAAACTGATCTGTAGAAAGCACAGCTTGAAAAAATGGGCAATGCACTTTTTTTGTAAAGTAAGAAATCTTTAATAAAAATATACAGTCATACCTCGGGTTGAAGTAGCTTCAGGATAAGTATTTTCGGGTTGGGCGCTGCAGCAACCCGGAAGTAACGGAGCGCGTTACCTCTGGGTTTTGCCGCATGCACAGACGGTCAAAATGACATCATGTGCAGAAGCGGCGAATTGCAACCCGCGGATGTGGGTTGTGTTCGCTTCTGGATGTGAACAGGGCTCTGGAACGGATCCTGTTCACATCCAGAGGTACCACTGTATAGGAGGCAATTATTATGGTCTTTTGCCTGCAGGCAGTTCTGTTTCACAAGTTCATGGCTCACCTGAAAATGGAGGAACCTATTAATGCAGAGGAAGGATCTGGACCCTCTTTAAGTCTTGTCTGACTCTGAATGCTTCCCTTTCTTCATAGCAGGCCTACCGGCTGTCGATGTGTTCCAGAAGGGGCTGGAGGATCTCAGGGGTGTCTGCCAGCATGTACTCAGCAAATTTGAGGTGGGTCTTGTCCTTTCCAACCCTCTTGAAATGTATTTATTTTAATTTAAGGATTGAGGTCCTTCTGCCAGAAACAGAGCACCATTTTGCTATTCTTGGGGTACCACAGCTGCAGTCCTTGGCTGCATCATCATTTCTGTTCTGAGAAGGGCAGGAACCAATTATCAGTTGTTTTTCTAGGTCACCCAAGAGTACTCAGCAAGGTGCAACATGTTATCAAAAGCAACTAAGAACTTGTAATATACATTATAGAGTAGGACCTGTTACAGTGTGAAGTGCATGGGTGCAGGATTCAGTTACATTTTCTCTCCATCCCTCCCAATCCTCCATTCTATTGACACTGAGCATGTTTGGTACTCATTGGTTTTTGAACCTCTCCCCTTTGTTTTTTCTCCTCTTCTGAACTTGGAACATATTTCAGGGTTCCCTCCAATGCTGCTATTACCATCCTTTTGTCCATGGGTGGTGGCATTTGACTACATAAGCAATGACACTCACAGCTTGAATATCAGAATTAGAAGGATGGATGAAGAGGCACACAGCCTGAGCCCAAAAGTTCTATTTACCTATTACAGCTAACAGAGGGGACTGTAACAGAATGTTGTGGTGCAGATTCTTTGGTCCATCCACCCCCTAGGAGCTGCATCTCAAATGTGGACCACAAATCCCTTAACCACGGTCTTTGTTTGCTCCCCCTTGCAGGCAAGTGTGGAAGAGTACAATGCCCAGAAGGATGTGACTATGGAGGAAGTATAGTCTTGAGTTCCAATCTGTTGTTCAGACCTGGCCACAGAACTTAGTCTGCTTTGGTTGTTCTGATGAATGGCCTTTGCAGAGTGTGGGACGGGGAGTGTGACCTTGCTCCTGCTTCTTGTTAACTCATTGGCATTTGATGCTATTAACCATGGTATCCTCCTGGACAGGCTCCAGCAAATGTGCTTTGGGGGCAGCGGTTCCAACCCTATCTTCAGGACCGAGTCTGGCATTGGGAGGGTGCCTTTTGAACTGGAAGCTGCAGTTACTGCAGAATGCTGCAGCATCACAATCAAGTGGTCTATAAATTTCATTAAATAAGTAAATAATGGCACCACCGTGACTTAAATTGGATTGTCTTGTTGTGAGGAGGGGGTGGGGTTGAGAAAGAAAGGGTCTTGTTTTTTTATGGACTAAAGTTTTCCCCCCTAATAAACATTGGGTGATGGAATCCATTCCAATTTACTGTGTGTGTGGCTTTTTGTTTTTAAATGCTTTTGTTCCCTGTTTAGAATTCTCTTAAAAATTATTGTTTCATATCTGGTAGCAAGAAAGCATCAGGTCAATGACACAAGGCAGCTGAGCCAACTTGTCTGCGTTACTAGGAGCACCCAAAAAGGAGATTTTATTCACATCACTAGCAATGGCCAGGCACCTGCTGATAGCCTGACAGGGACCCCTGGCCCAGCCTCCACCTCACCATTGGAACCTGCTGGTTGTTCACCTGCCTTTCACTTTGGCCCAGACGGTGGTGAGAGAGAGGATCAGCAGATGTCACTGCCTGCTTGCTCTCTGCATGGCAAACAAGCAGATGGGAGCAGTGATGAGGGAGAGTTGCTGCAGCACCTGGCAGTGAAGCTGACTCATCCTCCATGGTGCCCCCTCCCTCAGTATCTCCACAACCTGGAACCAGAACAGTTCACCAGTAATTGTTGACAAAGGGCTGTATCCAGTGCTCTTTGTCAGCTAGCACAATGGCTGTTGTGCTAGCAAGCGAGTGTCAGTGTTGCACAGAAGAGGAATACAATCAGCTGTGATAGTAAAAGCTTACTGCACAACAGGGTGCACATGCAGTCTGTTGTGCAACAAAATTAAACCACAATCTGTTTATGATTTTTCTCATGAGACAATGTTCTGGACTTTGTATGGCAGCTTAAAACATGTTCAGATAAGCCCTGCAATTACCGTATTTTTCGCCCCATAGGGCGCACCGCCCCATAGGACGCACCTTATTTTGGGGGGGGGATAAAGAAAAAAATTCCCCCCCCCCAGGCGCGGGGCTGGCGCGGGGGAAGCCCGAGCTTCCCCCAATCCCAGCCCCGAGAGCAGCCTGCTATCCGCAAGCCTAGGGAGGCCAGCGGTAAGTCGCGCCGGTCTCCCCAGGCTTCGGAATGCAGGCAGCACACCCCAGGACAGCAGGCAGCTCTGTGCAGCCATCGGGAGGCGGGCGCGACTTCGCGCCCCGCTCCAGATGGCTACGCAGAGCTGCACTCGCCCCGGGACTGCAGGCAGCTCTGCACAGCCATCGGGAGGCGGGCGCGACTTCGCGCCCCGCTCCAGATGGCTGCGCAGAGCTGCGCTTGCCCCGGGACTGCAGGGAGCTCTGCATTCGCCCCCTAGGACGCACACACATTTCCCCTTCATTTTTGGAGGGGAAAAAGTGCGTCCTATAGGGCGAAAAATACGGTACATGGTACGTGCTGAGCATACTCTCTCCTTCCCATGTCAGCCACTGGGGCTCATGGGATTGTCTGCACTATGTTTGCATTCTCCAGAGGCACACACGAGAGGGATGAATTAGATAGCAGTATGAAGTATTTAGTAGATTCCCAGGCCCATGTAACCATTAATAAGAATCCTTCTAAATCTTTGATATAGGGAAATATTTTATTCACACTGAGCTGGGAGAATGACAGGGGTATGAATGTCACCATTTGCCGTACAATTGTTCCTTCACCTACAAATTGAACAACATGGCCCTGGAAGTGGCTTGATGGTGTGCTTTGCTTATGCAGATGTTAGGTCAGGAAGCAAGCTAGACCCAGGTATTTCTGAATAACGCTCCTTCCTAGTTCAAGTTAGTATTTCACATTCACTTCTGCTGAGGAAGTGACTTCTTGGAAGACTGTGATAGAGTTAACGACTTGGCAAAACTGCAGCATGGTGACTTCCTCCCTGCAAGGGTTTTCTTTTTTGTGCAAAGGGATGCAGGATAATGACTTCAGGCTGAGTGCACAGTTGCTGGGAAGGGATGCGAAATCACCTAACTACTGGTGGCTGTTGCTCATTGCAACTGGTTGGGTGGAAAGGAAGGAGCCCAACAGCAGGTGGAGCCAGAACCAACAGCAGGCAGATTCGACAATTTCTAGTTTCCTCCCCATCCTGCTGAATTTTGCAAGGGGAACACCAAGGCTAAGAAGGAGGAAGCACACAGCCAGGGCCACCCTCTGAACTGGCTGCAAGTAAGAAAGCAGGTTGAGTTTGTGAGGCAGTGATCTCTTTGCCCTAATGGACCAGCCTCCGCTCCCCACCTTCCAGATGTATTTCCCCCTCTTTGGGAGAGATGTATCTGAGGCAGTGCAACCCAGCACCCAGTTCTCTGACCCAACCAGCCAGCATTCCATGGCCACTTTGTATACGATTTGTGTTGAACACTCTGGGTGCTCCTGCCTCAGGTCCCCCAACCTCACATTCTGTACTTTTGTAAAGCTTGGAGTTCCCGACATCTGTGGGAATCCTTGCAGAATGGGTAGTGCTGTTTTCAGCTAGTTATGCAAAAGCCCTTACACCCAGCCATCACAAACAGAGAAATAGAATAAATTATATCCAAGCAACTAGGAAGTAGATGGCTTATAGTATGGATGGGGATGACTAAGGCCTTCTGCCATTACTACTAATGCTTGCAACTGCCAGTCAGCATATTGGCCAGAAAAAGGTTTGAGGCACAGTCAATGAAATTTTAATTGCAATTCAGCATAATATATATCACGGCTACATACACTACAGAATAAAGTCACAACCCAAAATTATGATACGTTCATTCTGTTGCAAAGAAATCCTTTTCAAAATACTTGGAAAAGGAGGCCCAAGTGTGGTGCTGATCACCAGCGCATGAGTTGATCACATTCACAAATGTGACATTTTCAAATCTCATTGGTACCCTTGAACATCTACCTGATGCGAATGGAAACCAGTCATATTGTAGCAAATTACAGCTGCTTGTCATTCTTAAATCACAGCACTATCTTGTCTAGCAGAAGCTTAGGAATGTATCCAACGAAATCCTACTCGGAGTAGGCCAACTGAAATTACTGGAGCTAAATTAGCCGTGTCCATTAATTTCTGTGGGTCAGCTTCGCTGGATACAGCCCTTAAGAGTTTACTTGTACTGTGATTATATGAACTCATTATATATAACTCAGAAGCAAATCCCACTGAGTTAAATGCTAAGTGGGCATAGGACTGAAGACTTAATCTCGAATAGATTCTGTAACTGTTTCACAGTTACCTTATTGAAGTCCGAAAGCTTACATGGTTTTCTGTACAATATATAATATATACATGCATGAGAGATAAGCTACTGTGTACACAAACACACTCACATAGGTAAGCATTGAAACACCAGCAGGCTAGCAAAATGCAAAATAAAGAAGACTGAGCTATCTTCAGAGCCAAGTAGTCCAGGAGAAGAGGTGAAAAGAAGCTGATGAAAGAAAATGACTATGGTGGATCACAAAAGCATTACAGTGGGAGAGGCATTCCCATTCCAATCTCATATTTTGCTTTCTTGGTGGCTTCAGCTCACAAGAAGTGATGTCACATATGCAAAGCAGCATTCAACTAAGTTTTACTCAGAGTAGATCCACTGAAATGAATGGACATAATTAAATTACATATGTTAATTTCAATAGAGCCACTCTGAGTAGAACATACAGTGTTACCTCTGAAGTTGAACAGAATCAGTTCCGGAAGTCCGTTTGACTTCCAAAACATTCAGAAACCGAGGTGCAGCTTCTGATTGGCTGCAGGAAGCTCCTGCAGCCAATTGGAAGCCCCGTTGGATGTTCAGCTTCCAAAAATAGTTCTCAAACCAGAACAGTCACTGGTTTGCGGTGCTCGGGAGCCAAAACGTTTGAGAACTAAGCTGTTTGAAAACCAAGGTACGACTGTATTTGAATACCACCCATATTCTGGAAGTGATGACACAGTAGGTGGAGCACTGGTATTGTCCATGTGTATATGATCTACTCCTGCCCGGAAACCTATGCCCCCACTGTGGAAGGACATGTGGATCCAGAATTGGCCTCCACAGTCACTTACAGACTCACTGTTAAAACCTTGTTTATGGAAGACAATCCTACTTGGCTACAAGTGATTGCCAAAGAAGAAGAAGAAGAATGTGAGGAACCTTTTTCAGCCTTAGGACCACATTCCATCTTGGCCAACCTTCCAAGGCCTACATGCCAGGAATGGGTGGGGCCAGAGACAAAAGTGGGTGGAGCAACAGATAATGATTGCAGTCAGCTATATTGGAATCAGAGGTTTTCTATACATGCAACTCTGTCTTCCATCGAAAAGGAAGTACAATAATCCAAGGACACATTTTCTAACCTCAAGTTCAGTTCTCCCTATTTACATATCGGTTAGCATTAAAAAAAAATCTGCATGAAAATTCATCTGCATTTCAGTGTGAATTTCTGCTCATATACACATATTTGTAAGCAATCTTGCTTGATGCACACATTTTTGTGCAAAGCATTTCCCATTAATGTAACACATGTTTGTATGCTATTATCATGTTTATGGGTGTGTGTTAAATTAAATGTGGGTGAAAAACTGCTGCAAAATTTAGAGACTTGCCAATATTGTGAAGGAGGGCTGAGTTTCAGTTCACCTACTGTTTCAGAAAGTATGAATCAAGTAAGTCTGCCTGTAAATGCGAACGAAATCAAATTTCTCCCTCATCCCTACCTACACATGTGCAAGATAGAAACCTGGGAGTGTAGGGATGACTAGGGGTGAAAGGGGGAAGTAGGAGAGGCACGAGCCATAGCAGGAAATCTACCACCACTTCACCATAATCCATAGCCAAACAGTCTGCTCTGCTATGGAAAGGGATGGAAATAACTCTCAGTTTTAGTTCTTTCACTTTCTCATTTTCCTCATCTTAAGTTCAGTTTCCCACATTTATGCAGCAATTTGCAAAAATCTTTTCCAAAAGAATTCTCATGAAATTTCTTCAGTGTATTAGTGCCTAATAAATACATTTTTGCCTTCAGTTTTGACTAACACATGCATTTTTTATGTTATCTTCACCAATATTTTTTTATGCACACTGCCCCCCTGATACATGCATTTTTGTAAACACTGCTTGGCCACAAAACTGACTGGAGAATCTGGACACATGCAAATTCAGAAGGACAGCTGTGTTTTGGTTCTCATACTGCTTCAGATGTTGTGAATTTGATAGATTTGGCTTTAAACATGAATTGAATAAGATTTCTCTCCCTCCCATCCCTAGCTACAGATCTACCCACCCAGCTTTAGGCAAGAGGGAGCAGGGAATCTGCTATATTGTCCAGTTCCTTTCCAGAATTCTGTCCCTTCCAGAACCACATCCATTCTGCTTTCCTGTTCTCCATGTCCTCCCTCTCTCCAACTGTGCCCTTATTTGATATCCAGGGAAAATTGGAACCTAATACATCAACTGCATCTTTGGGTGCAGAATCTTTTTCAGCTCAAGGGCCACATTCGCCATTAGGCAACCTTACAGGGGCCACATGCAAATGGGCAGCAAAAGTGGGCAGAACAATGAATTTGACTCTTACCTTTGAACAGTAGGCTACTTTCCAGCTACGCATGTTTCAAAGGTTTCACACACTCACCCCTACTCATCTCTCTCTCTCCATCCAGGCAGGTAAGGGGCGCAATCAAAGTTCATTCAGGGACTCATTCTCAGCAGGCAAAAGCTGCCAAGGAGGGTGCAAAGCAAGGCTGTTGGGGTGTGTAGCATGGGAGAGCATCAGCAACCAGCCAGAGAGGCCTGAATTTCCCCACCTCTAGACTATAAGCGCCTTTGGTCTGCTCCAACCTGCCATTCATTTTTATGAGGCATTCTGCTGTTCAGAAAGAGAGAAAGATTCATTAATTGGGTGGGGTTAAGGAAGTAATAAGGGGCTAAGGAACATCAGGTGAGCAAGATCTTTTCAAAGGGCTGGGTGGTGAAACTGCCAGTTCCTTCCAGAATAAAGCAGAGAAGTTGAAGAGGAACCACAAGGAAAATCAGGCTGGCCATCTCCATAGTCCTGGTGGAGCCTCCTCTTCTTTATTCCCTCGTCTACGAAGAGCTGTACTTCAGGTGGGAGCTGCTCCGATCGAGGCCCAATTCTTGCCCGTTGGCTTTCCACTTCCCAACAGAGCCCTTGTCATCTGTTGGTGCAATGCCAAGAGCTGGTCTCTGGCACCAGCAACAAAGGCATGACTATGAGAAAGAAACCAGAGATGTTTAGGGCTTATGAAGAACCACCCTACACCACAGCACTAGGAAGATGATAAACCTGCAGGGTATGGTGGCTAGAGTGTTGGACCAGGATCAAATAGCCGCCAGCCATAAAGCTCAGTGGGTGATCTTGGGCCTGTCACTGTCTCCTTAGTCTAGCTTACCTCACAAGGTTGTTGTGAGGATAAAATGAGGAGTGGGAAAACCATAGATGCCAGCATGAGCTCTTTGGGAGGAGAAAAGGTTGGGCTGAAAATGTAATGAATAAATAAAGGCTCTACCAAGGTCCCCATCCCAGAGAGAGGCAGGGACAGCACTACCAAGGGCAGGCCAAGATGAAGACAATATTGCATTCTGTGCTGTCCTTGAGATATTTTTTCAGGATGTTGAAAAAATTGCAAATCTGGCTTTTTGACCTTTGGACTCAATTAACATTGTGATAAGAAAACTGTGTGCCAGTTTCAGTCCTTTGGGTTCCTCTCAATCACAGCCTCTACTGCAACAGCACTTTAATATATTTCATCTGATTAATTGTGGTGCTTATTTGTTAAAAGGGTTATATATTATTTTATTGCGGATTTTATTGTTGATCATTGCCTTAGAAATTTTTTTAATGGAAAGACAGGTCATAAATGCAACAAACAAATAAAAATCCCAAGAGGTTAACTTTAAATGTCTTTGGGTAATGTTTACTTCTGGTGATACTCGTTCTGCATGTGCAAATGTATTGAAGAACAAGAACATATTGAGATGGCAGATGTGGGAACTTTTTTGCCCTCCAGATGTAACTGAATTACAACTCCTACCAGTCCCACCAAACATGGTCAATTCCCAGGGACAACGGTCAATGACAGTGGTACAATGGGTCAGTGCGTCTGGCTGTTCATCAGAATTTTAGTGGTTTGAGCTCACCCAGAGATGGTTATGGGCAGGATTCCTGCAATGTAGGGGGTTGGAAAAGATGACCCTTAGGGTCCCATCCAACTCTACAGTTCTGTGAAATCTATGATGATGGCAGCTGTAGTTCAGCAACATCTGTTCATAATATTGTGCAGTATTTTGTTTTAATATTAATGTGTTTGGATCACAACCTGCCCTAGGGTGAAGGCTCAGTAATAAAATATAACAATAACAACAACGACATCTGCACTAGAGAGAGAGAATTAGCCCCAATAAAGTTTTCTCCTCCTCGTCCCGGTAACAACTTGGCTGGGGCACTTGGACATTTCCTCTGCACCTCCATAAGCACAATCCCAATCCTACCTGAAAGCAATTCTTAAACTTCCGGCTGACAAAATAGAGAGCCACGGGGTTGATGCAGGAGTTGAGCGAAGCCATATTGATGCCAAAGTAATCCATGACCAGAAGGAAGCTGGAGTGGAGAAGAGAATGGAGAGTCAGTGCCGTCAGAAGGGAGCATGATGGCAGCTGCATGTTTCAATCCTTTGACAATTCTTATGGCCACCATCATGCAAACTTTGTAGAAAGGGCTGTGGCTGATAGCACATGCCTCATATGTCAATGGTGTGAGATTCAACCCCCTGTTGTCTCCTCTTAAGATTATCAGATAGCGGGTGCTTGTAAATACCTCTGTTTGATACTCGGTAGAGCTGCTGCCTGCCAGAGTTGGCAGTGCTGGATTAAATGGGCAAATAGTATGACTTTGTACAAAGGTACCTTCCTGTGCCCTGGGAGTCTCCAGAGTTTGGCAGTGGGTTCCCAGCAGAGGTGTGGGCCAGCATAAAGTACCGAGCAATGCCAACGTTTGACACTGGTCTTGCCTGTGATCAAAATGCATTATCAACAGCTCATGAGTAAGTCTGAAAGCCCTATATGTTGGAGGATCCCCTTATGCCTCTTGCATTCCTTTACCCCTTACACCATATCACCATATGGACCACCCATACATCTTGCTTTTAATTAAGAGTAATGTGGACAATACTGAGTTAGATGAACCAGTGGTCCAAATCAGTATGAAGTGGCTACCTGTATTTCTAACACTGGAAATGGCCTCTTTAATTTCAGGGAGGGTAGAGATCTCTTCCACCACCAAGAAGAAAATAAGGAGCTTCTGATATTGAGCTTACCTAAGCAGTTCACACCTATCAGCATCTTGTTGACTATAAATGGTCTTCTTAAGGATCCTGCTGAGATGGAGAGGTAGCCAGCAGAGGGCGAATATCACCACAAGGCAGAACACTGTCTTGGCCACTTCCCGGCGCTGGAATACCAGCAGTCCAGTCATTGAAGTTAATGAATGAAGGAGCAACAAAAGGCAAAGATGACTTGAGCATGTGTATAACATGGTAAAGACATCAATAAATACCATCAACCACATTCTTCACGCCCAAGCCCTGTCTTTTCCTGTCTTTCTGCTCCCCACTGCTGTTTCACACCCTGGTTTCTCTGTTGTTCATCCTGCACTACTATGAGCTGAAAGTTCAGCTATTTGCTGAGTGATGTACAGAAGCAGAGACCAAGGAGTTGCTTTACTATGTTACTGTGCCCACAAATGCAGGACTTCGGACACTTCCAGTGATTAATAATAATAATAGTTATAATAATAAAAAAAATTTCTTCCAGTAGCACCTTAAAGACCAACTAAGTTAGTTCTTGGTATGAGCTTTCGTGTGCTGAAGAAGTATCTGAAGAAGTGTGCATGCACACGAAAGCTCATACCAAGAACTAACTTAGTTGGTCTTTAAGGTGCTACTGGAAGAATTTTTTTTTATTTTGACTATGGCAGACCAACACGGCTACCTATCTACTACAGTTATAATAATAATAGTCCAGCCTGAAGTCTGAACTGACTCTTCCAGAAGACAAGAAGCTGTGATAGAATCTCTTTCTGAAATTATTTTTTTTAATTGCATTTATGGACCACATTTTTCTCCAATAAGCTCAAGGTGGCATGCACAGATCCCCACCTCCTCTCTTAATCTCCACAACAACCTCATGAAAGCTAAGGAACTCTCTAATCACTGCACGATGTTAGCTCTTCAGATGACTACCATATTCTGGTATTAGGGAATATCCAGAACACCCTCAGAGTCCTGCATGCCAGGAATGGAAGAAAGGGAAGGATGTTCATATTTCACCAGTTGCATGAGGGAGACAGGCTGTTCAACCAGAAAGCCCACCTCTGTATCAGAGCATACTTCTAAAATTCAGAGGACAGGCCACTATTCATTCAGATGTTCATTCCGTGGCATCTCCAGCTGTGGCTCTCCACCCCAGATACAGGCAATGAGCACAGACGATGGGCAGCGGAGCCCAAACATGGCCATAGAGTCACAGGCTCCCTACTGCAATGAAAGAGATTTCAGTTAGCAGGCCATCTTCTGGGCACCTTGCACTCAGTTCCTGCTAGTGAGCTTCCCATAGGCACCTGGTTGACCCATGGGACAACACCAGTATGGCCTTTGGCCTGATCTACCACAGCTCTTCTTATTTTCTTATGAAAGCCACTGCCAGACAGAGCAGGCAAAGCCTGGCCATGTGGGCTGGTGGCCTGACGTCATTCCTTGCATCTAAGCCAAGGAACAGGGTTTGTTCCCTTGAGCCTTGGTTGGGGGACCTCACCCGTTTCATGTGGTCGTTGAGTGCTATCCTCATGCCATTCCTCTTGCTCAGCATCTCACATGACATGAGGGAATAGAAGACGCCAGTGCAGGCCAGAGGCAGGCAGAAGTAGAAGCCAAAAAGCCACCAATCTTTCACATCCTTGTAGAACTGCAGATGGAAGGGAAGGAAGGTATGAAAGCAGCTGCCTCTCCAAGGGAGTTGTTAGCTGTTGTGTGGAGGGTGGGATTGCCTGGGGGACATTTGTCCCTATACCACCTGTGGAACACATGAAGACCAGAGATGGACTGAGCCTTTGATTCCAACATGTTCTGGTTTCACCGGCATTCAGTTACTCAGCTGTTCCATTCCCTCCCCTCCCATGATGTGCCATTGCATCCCATTGGCTATCAATGGGTACTAACTATGATGACTATACTCTGCCTCCAATGTCAGAGGCAGTAATGCTTCTGAATACTAGTTGCTAGGAGCTGCAGGAGGGGAGGGTGCAGTTGTGCTCAGGTTCTGCTTTCGGGCATCTTGTGCGCATTTGGCTGGCCAACGTGAGAAAAGGAGGCTGGACCAAATGGGGCTCCTTTGGCCTGATTTCTCCAAGAAATCAAGTGCTATTCATATGTTCTTATGATACATTAACTGCATGCTATTCTGCCCTGCTCCAACTCATTGTACGCATTGTATGCATTCCCTTGGATCCGACTCCAAGAGGCCACAGCGCTATACCTGCCATGAGCAGCCCAGGAAAAAGCAAATGGAATCATCTCATTGTATGCATTTGGGGCACACTTTTAACATAAGAATACACACTTTGATTCAGTTTGCATTTAATGGCAAATTTACACAAGTCACATTTTCCGAAGCAATATGCAAACCAAAACACAGCCATTGTTCAAATTTCCCAATGGTCCAAATTTTAGGAATGCAGTTCTCCATCCAAATAATGCGTAAAATAATAAATAAATGCATAAACTAAAGTGTGCATGTAAAGGTACACATTTGTGAAAATAGCATACAAAAAGGCAGCTCTGTGCCTGCCATGATCAGCCCAGGAAAAAAACAAACCAGAATCATGGAATCATAGGGTTGTAGAGTTGGAAGGGACCACAAGGGCAATCTAATCCAACCTCAACCCCCCGCCCCCGATATACAACAATATTTATATTAGGGGAAATTGCATATAAAAATGTATAAACAAGGGGGAAATTGCACCAAAAAAAGCTGGTGAATTTCTATGAGAACTGTTTTACAAAATAAGAATTCACAAGCTGATGCGCAAATGTGGGGAGCTGAATTTAAAATAGGGGACATGAGAAGCCGTAATTGACAGTCTGGCCCATCCCTTCCCTTGGTTGTTCAAATCATCTGGCTGAACAAGAGAGAACATACCGTCATGAAGCTGGATTTCTGTTCAGCGGCCAGCATGCAGACCCAGTGCGTCTGTTCACGGTAATTCAGTTCCACCAAGTCAAAAGCAATGGCTTCAGGGACAGCTAGGATGATCGCCACTGCCCAGATTAGGGTCACCTCAACAGCCTTCCACATGGGGATGCCAATCCCTTGGATCCGGCTCCAAGAGGCCACAGCTCTATACCTGCCATGTGCAGCCCAGGAAAAAGCAAATGGAATCATGGAATCATAGAACTGTAGAGTTGGGAGGAACCAGAAGAGTCATCTAGTCCAACCTCCCTGCTGCACACATATTTTGCTCACATCTGAAAACTCCCACACAATGCATGGAGAAAATACAGCAGGGGAGTTGAAGGTGGAAGTTTCAGCCCAGCAACATCTGCAGGACCACATTCCTCCTCTAAAGACAGTGTAGCTCCACTGGGCTGAAAAGATTATCCACCACAGTGTTCAGGGACGACTGAAGAGGGTCAGTGAATTGTATAGGTAGGGCTGGCTAAGTGAATGGCTGAATGGACCTAATTAACCAGGCTTGACAGGAGGCAACAAAGGTGGTCTGTTACCTGTCTATGCTGAGAGCACAGAGGCTGAGGACTGTGATGCCAACGGAGGCCTTCTGAATGAATGGCACCAATTTGCACACCTGCACACCAAAAGGCCAGTCTTCTGCAAGCAGCTGAAAGAGGGGAAACACATCATTAGCATGCCATCTCAGCGGAGAACTGGATTCCTATAACTTTGTACTCATTTCTTTGCATGTGTAGGGGCATCAGGCAAACCCATACACCAGCCTTTGACAATTTGGTGCCCACCCCGGCTTTCTGGTTGCCAGGAGTACTTTTTAATATTCAGAAATGTTCCTTGGTTGTAGTCTACAGTCCCATTCTGAACTTTCACCATTGTATCACCTCTTTCTGTTGTGTAGGTGTTCTAGGCTGAATTGATGCCCATCCATTCAAAGCTAGCCAACAACAAAATGCTACACAAAAATGCTAAACATCCCCTCGCCCTAGTAGCAAACATGGAGGGACTCAGTGGTGCAGCAACTGCTCTGTACAAGATCACTTTAATGAACATATAAAAATGCCTCATATAGAGTCAGGCAATTGGTTTATCTAGTTTAGAGATGGGGAATCTGTGGCCCTCCAGATATTTCTTCATTGCAGCTTCTAGTGCGCCTGACCATTGGCTGCTGTAGCTCTGGCTGATGGGATTCAGAGCCCAATCACATCTGAAGTGCCACAGGCAGTAGTGAATGGGGAGAGGACTGTGGAGGACCAGTCACAATGGGCATCAGTCACTACTGAGTCCAACTAATAAGGTAAAGGTAAAAGGTAAAGGACCCCTGGACGGTTAAGTCCAGGCAAAGGTGACTATGGGGTTGCGGCGCTCATTTCACTTTCAGGCCGAGGGAGCCGGTGTTTGTCCACAGACAGCTTTCTGGGTCATGTGGCCAGCATAACTAAACCACTTCTGGTGCAACGGGATACCGTGATGGAAGCCAGAGCGCATGGAAATGCCATTTATCTTCCCGCCACAGAGGTACCTATTTATCTACTTGCACTGGCATGCTTTCGAACTTCTAGGTTGGCAGGAGCTGGGACAGAGCAACAGGAGCTCACTCCGCTGTGGGGATTCAAACCGCGATCTTCCAATCAGCAAGCCCAAGAGGCTCAGTGGTTTAGACCACAGCGCCACCTGCATCCGTATGAGTCCCTATGAGTCCAACAATACCATTCTGGCTATGTGTAGCCTCTTCCCTAGAAAAACATAAATCTGCAAGTTCTTGTATGAAATTCAAGTGTTCTGCTCATGGAACAAATATGTAAAATATCAGTCAGCTGTATTTTGAAGAATGTCAGCTGAAAAGCAGAAAATAATTTCAGATCATTAGATGAATGAACTTTGGAAACAAAATAGTTATAAATGTAAAACATCTCAGTTTTGAAAACTGTTAGAAGAATTTATGAAAGCTCTCCTTACATGTTCATAAATGATTTGCTGGCTGAGGAAGTTCCTCTTTCCTTTTTAAAAAAGCTCTTAAATCAGTGAATCAGCTGTCTTGGAAATCTGATTACCAGACTGGTTTACTTTGAATTAGACTGGAAAGTTTTGTTTCAGTTCACGCTAAATATTGGATTACACGGATACGGTAAATAATAAAATGTGGATTAATGAAATAAATTTCGTAACAGTTAGGATATCCATTCAACAACCAGAATGAGATTTCCTCTTTGTGTTAGGTCCTGAACAACTTGTCCGGTTTATAGAACAGTTGTCATACATAGCCTATTAAGACTTTGAGCTTTGGTGCAGGAATGAACTTCCATGAGTAACTCAGCTTGGAGTTCTAAGCCATGGGAAACAGCTAAAATTAGCCATTCTCGGACTATAGGTGATAGCCAACATTAGTCACAGAGTAGAACCACTGAAATAAATGGACCTCAGTCCATTTCAATGGGTCTAATGGGTATGACAGGCTCCATCTGCACCATACATTTAAAGGGCTAAGATACTATTTCAGCAGTCATTGTTTCCCACCCCCTAAACATCCTGGGAATTGTAGTTTATTAAGGGCAAAGAGAGCTGTTACAGGACCCCCTGTTCCCCTCCCAGAACTACAATTCCCAGTGGTTTAACAATCAATCCTGTTCTCTAGGACACTCTGGGAACTGCAGGCTTCTGCGGAGAATGGGTTCTCCCAACAGCTCTCAGCACTACACTTCCCAGGATGCTTTGGAGGGAAGCTATGGCTGTTTAAATTTGCATGATGCTGCTTTATATGTTTAGTGCAGATGGGACCATAATAATAATAATAATAATAATAATAATAATAATAATAATAAACCTGTTAAATTGTGGGTGAACATATCAGGCAACACAGTGATTCTTCAAACAGCTCTTGTTTATTCACAGGTCCAGACCAGAACAGGGCTGAAGGGTTCAGCCAACCTGCTTATATAGAGCTCCACTACAAAGCAACAGTAACCACTTTCTGTAACTATCCAATCACTGAACGTCATTTTCAATTCCTTATTTGCATATGTGGATCTGAGTGAAAACTATCTACAGTATCCCCCTGCTGGCCCAGGGTGAGAACTTCTGTACATAACAAAACCCTTCCTGCATATGGAAAGCTAATATGTCAAGGCAGGGAAAGGGATCTGCTGATCTTTATCCTTGAGATGTTAGTTTTTGGTGTGCATGGCACTTCGGAAAGCTTTCAGACATTCATTCCCACCCATTCACCCCTTATTTCACCCCTTAGAGATAGAACTGGTAGCAGTCATGAATTGATTTAGCCTTTAGACTGCTCCAGAAAAAAATTGCACGAGGGCTAGAAAAACAAACAATTCATTTGCTTATCTTCTGGGTACAGGGAGGAGGTGTCAGCATTTTCATCCCTCCCATTGCAAGGATCACCAGGTCATGTTTGTTTTACTTTCTGTCTGAGAGAAAGGAGGGGGCAGAAGCTACTCTTCCAGATTTCCGTCCCTAGCACTGTGTGTCTTTTTCTTTGACCTGTCTAGAGACAAGATGGCAGTATGAGAGAGCTGTTTCTCTCATACATGTTTGTTCTTTTATTTGTTTAATTAGAAGAAATATATTAGATATGCAACAAAACCTCCACAGCTTTGCTCCCGTTACTCTGCTGTGTTTCTGGTGCTCACATGAGCAAATGGGAATCCACTGCACCAGGACCTATTCCTTGGGAATGCTGTGTTGATGTTCCTACGTTCCTGTGATCGGAAGGTCAGAGAAGGTCTCCTGATACCCAGCCTATGCAGGCACTGAAGACGTGGGCTGTACATGGGTGTACAGAAAGGAGGCAGACTCTGGTTGCTTGCAAGACAGGGGCTTTGAGTAGCAGCAGGAGCTTAGGGGCAAGGTGCATGCTTTGCACGAGGAAGGCATTAACTTCAATCTCCATTATCTCCTAGCAAAGCTGGAAAAGACTCCCACCTGAAACAGAGTAAGCTGCCTTATACCAAGTCAGGGAGTTAGCCCATCCTGTTCAGTATTGTCTACACTGACTGTCAGTACTGCAGGGTTTCGGGCTGGAGTCTTTCCCAGCGCTATGTGCAGAGGCTGAGGATTGTACCTGGAGACTTCTGCATGCAGAGCAGATGCTCTGCTACTGAAATATGTCCATTTCCCATCTGAAACCATGGAGAGTGTTATGTACTGAGTTGAATAGGATCCAAAATGCAGCAGTCTGATTGGTCCTAGAACAGTAGGATTCAGAATGCAGCAGTCTGATTGGTCCTAGAACAATAGGATCCAGAATGCAGCAGTCTGATTGGTCCACAGGAGCCACCCAATCCAGCTCCAGGTGGAAGTGAATCCACAACTTGATTGGCCTACAGGAGAATCCTGGAATTAGCCAATCACATGGGGCCCATTGTGTAAATAATGTAGATAAAGCAGACATTCTGGGGGAACTTCCATTCCTCCTCACCACTACGAGCTGAATAAAGAGCATGAAATCCACTCTCGACTCCGAGTATATTTCAGATAGCTAATGCTCATCTTGGAGGGGTCACATAGCACACTTGGCACCACTGAATCTCAGCAGTGGATCTATGGGAGTGGTCAGTGGTCAGTAAAATATGACCATGACCATCACCACTATTTTCAAATGGAGAAAAATTAGGGCTGGCTTGAGGGCACAAAGACCTTGGGTCATCACAGCGGGCTACTTCTCAGAGTGGGCAGTAAATGCATATTTTAAAAAAATAATTAATTAAAAATATTTTTGAATTTTTTTAAATTGCTATTTTTTATTTTAAAAATGGACACATGCCACAAAACCCCTCTGGCAGCACAGTATCACAGCAGGGGGCCTATGGAAGCAGCCTCTAAAAAACGTTATTTAAAAAAAAATAATAAATAAATAAATAAAATACGGCCAGGCCTGGGGGGCATAAAAAACTTTTGGCATCATGGCATCACAACAGTGATCCATAAAAACAATAGAATTAATTGTTAGTGGAAATAGCATACAAAATGCATTATGGGGTTTTTTTTGGGGGGGGGAGTGTATTTTAGGAGAAACGCTGATGAATTTCCTTGAAGATTGTTCTTTTAAAAATACAGTGGTACCTCGGGTTAAGTACTTAATTCGTTCCGGAGGCCCGTTCTTAACCTGAAACTGTTCTTAACCTGAAGCACCACTTTAGCTAATGGGGCCTCCTACTGTTGCCGCGCCACTGGAGCACAATTTCTGTTCTCACCTGAAGCAAAGTTCTTAACCAGAGGTACTATTTCTGGGTTAGCAAAGTCTGTAACCTGAAGCGTCTGTAACCTGAAGCAAATGTAACCCGAGGTACCACTGTAAATAAATTGCAGACTGATGAAGAAATGCATCTGAACTGAATTTAAAACTGGAAAACTGAAAAAGTAAGAAACAGAGAGAAAGTGAAAAAGACTTACTTATCCCTAGGCTGCATAAAAAATGCAGAACTAAGTCAGAACTCTTACTTCCTGTGATCTGGACACTACGCTTCAGTTAATTCAATCTACAATTGCATTCATGATTGCTGCTTCTATTTTGTATACAGTGGTACCTCGGGTTACAGACGCTTCAGGTTACAGACTCCGCTAACCCAGAAATAGTACCTCGGGTTAAGAACTTTGCTTCAGGATGAGAACAGAAATCGTGGGGTGGCATCAGGAGGCCCCATTAGCTAAAGTGGTACCTCAGGTTAAGAACAGTTTCAGGTTAAGAACGGACCTCTGGAATGAATTATGTTCTTAACCTGAGGTACCACTGTATTGTGAACTGCTTCCATCTCCTTCATGGGAAATTGGCAGAGAAATTAAAGATCTAACTTAATCTCATCTTTTCTCTTTCATAAAACCACTCCTTTCTTCTTTAACATAGGGAAGAGTTTGTTCAACTTTCTGTTCCTTCTCTCTGTCAGTCAAGGGATGTACAAAGATCTCTGCATCTAGAAATAGAGAGGAGGGCAGTTCTTGGGAAGGCCCATAGCTCAGTGGTTACAGCATCTGCCTTGCAAGCAGAAGGTCGCAGGTTCAATCCCTGACATCTCCATGCAGGGTTGGGAGAGACTCCTGCCTGAACCCCTGGAAAGATCCTGCCAGTCATTGTAGACAATACTAAGCAAGATGAACCAAAGGTCTGATTGTATAAGCTGTTGCTGCTGTACCAATTTCAGAGAAGGCAAGCAGGAGTAGCAGCCCTTTCAAAAAAAGTCCCCATGAAGGAGACCCTACACTCACATGCCATGTGTCCACAACTGTTCTGGCTCCTCACCAAGGCCCCTCCTGATTAATTGTAATCAGGAGGTGCCTTGGCTAACATCCAAAACAACTTGAAATATCCAAGTCAGCCTGCACAAACAGTTACATCTCACATAAATATTTTGCACTGGAGGCTTCCCAGCTGAGTACATGCGAAAGCCGAGTTTTGCTGCTTCTCTGACATATGACCAACTTCTGGCTCTCAGATGCAAAACAGTAGCTTGATTGTGTCCTCAGCTGCAGGGCTAAGAAAGGAGTTCAAAGAGGGATGCTTCTGCTTGGAAATAAACACCAAGCTTTCCTAAATGCTTCTGAACCGCCCATCTCTGCACCATGGTGCAGTGGGGAATTTTGAATTCTGGACTGGGGTTTCCTAAACTTGTGTCTCCAGCTGTTTGTGGACTACAATTCCCACCATCCCTAGCCAGCAGGATGAGTAGCCAGGGATGATGGGATTTGTAGTCCAAAAACAGCTGGAGACCCAAGTTTGGGAAGCCCTGCTCTGGACTTATTGGTCATATTAGGGGATGGGGCAAGGAAAGTCCTCTTTAAATGGCAATGTGTACATGACTTCACTTATCTGTTAATGGTCACTCTATACCATTTCAGAGAAAAGGGGAGTTATCCAGTGTCTAAATGTTCCCCCAAATAAATTACTCTCAAAACAGAAAAAACTGCTGTGCTTGTGTCTTCCCCAACATGTGGCAAGCACTTATAGCTCATAAGAAAAGAGGACACAAATTTACATAATATGAGGGTACAGATGGGCATATCTTCCAATTTTGGTTTCTCTCAGTTTGTTTTTCCAATCGTATCTGCAGTTCTCCAAATTTCCACATAAGTTTCTTATGGGGGGGGGGGGGAGTCATGAAAATTCATCAGCATTTCAGTGCAAATTTCTGCTCGTATATACACAGTTTTGATTAGCATACACATTTTTTACAATGTTCTCAAATATTTTTTTTGAAAAAATGTTATTTTCCACAACATGTGCTTTTTCATGCATGCTTTATTCTAGTACTGTATATGCATTCTTAGACACACTGTTGGACTAGAGAACAGCACTGCTAAATCTGGAGCATTCCTAAGGATGTCTGTGTTACAGTTTCAGAAAGTGTTAATTAGGTAGGTTCACCTTAAAAAGTGAGCCAAATCGGATTTCTTCCCTATTCCTCATGTTACCCAAAAGAGAAGCATCTTTTGAGTGTTGCATGCTACCCCTAATATGGTGTTCTAATAACCCTCACAATTAGGTCATGTAGAGTGGGGATGAGTGTGCTTGCTCTGGCCCTTGCACCAACTGTGATTCATGATCAGGGAGGCAAACATATGTAGCAGACAACCTGTTCTGCTCATGGAGGATTTCCTTGTGCAACCTAGAACACCATGAGATCCAGGTTTTTGAATCTGCATGGGGACCCTCAGGAACAGAAAAGTTTTCCTATATCAGAAGTTATCCTCTCTACGTGGGGCTACCTTTGAAGGTGACCCGGAAACTACAATTAATCCAGAATGTAGCAGCTAGACTGGTGACTGGGAGTAGCTGCCGAGACCATATTACACCAGTCCTGAAAGACCAACATTGACTCCCAGTAGGTTTCTGAGCACAATTGAAAGTGTTGGTGCTGATCTTTAAAGCACTAAACGGCCTTGGCCCAGTATACCTGAAGAAGCGTCTCCACCCCCATCGTTCAGCCCAGACACTGAGGTCCAGCGCCGAGGGCCTTCGGTGGTTCCCTCACTGCAAGAAGGGAAGCAGAGGGCCTTCTCAGTAGTGGCACCCGCCCTGTGGAATGCCCTCCCACCAGATGTCAAGGAAATAAACAACTATATGACTTTTAGAACACATCTGAAGACAGCCCTATTTAGGGAAGTTTTTAATGTTTGATGTTTTATTGTGTTTTTAATATCTACCCAGAGTGGCTGGGGAGGCCTGGCCTGATGGGTGGGGTATAAGTAATGAATTATTATTATTATTATTATTATTATTATTATTATTATTATTATGGAGGCTAACAAGAATGGGAATAATGGGCCTCATCTCCCACTCACCCTCCTTGCACAAGGGATTGGAATGCCTGGATAGGTCCCATCTTCAACCTAGTATATATGGCAGTCACCTAACTCGTGATCACTGTTTATTGCTGAAAAGTCTTGATTCCCCAGGCACTGCGTTGCAGTGATGTAATAAGTGCTTTCTTCCTCTTTCCCCACCCTGGCCAAGAGGGGCCTTACCTTATATACATTGATGGGCAAAGCAATGAGAATGTAGAGCAGATCCCCAAGAGCCAGGCTAGCAATGAGGACGTTAGGCCCATTCCTCATGCATTTGTTCTTGTAGATGATCCTCAGGAGGGTGGAATTCCCAATGATGCCCACAATGAAGATTGTGCAAGACACAAACGTGTTAATGTACTTGAAGGCCTGTCGGATTTCTGTTGGCTTAGCACACATGACTGACAGCTGTGGGCCCTCTGTGATGGCATCTCCAATAAGGTTGCCTGAATGGTTGGCGGTGGCTCTGGAGTTTGTAAATATTCCAGGCTGAATGAGACTGTAAGCTTTATCTTGATCCAGAACCTCAAAGGGGATGGGGGTATTCCTGAAGCTCACGGCTGTCTGACTGGAGACTCTCAGGATGAGGCAGGCCAGGCAATAGGTCAGAACAGGTAAAGCAGAAAATTTGCCCATTGCGATGGAAACCTTAAAGCTCAGCCAAAGTTTTGAGTCTGTTGGTGGGACCTGGAGCTAAAGATCTTTCCTGATCTTGCCTGTGGAAGGAAGATAAGGATGAGTTCTCTGAGTTACAGGAGAGGAGAGAAACAGTGATATTGAACAGTTACTCTGCATGAATTTCCCTGGGACTGATTATTGTTCATATAGGGCTGGGACACAGATCATATTATTGTTCATATAGGGCTGTGTCCTTCCAGATGTTCATAAAATCATAGAATTGTAGAGCTGGAAGGAACCAAGAGGTTCAACTAGTCCAACCCCCTGCAATGCAGGAATCTTCCACCCAATGTGGCATTCAAACCCATGACTCTAAGATTAAGAGTCTCATGCTCTATCATCTGAGCTATTTATTCATCACCGTTTGACTCCAAGTGCCATCAGCCCCAGTCAGTATGGCTGGTGGTCAGGAGTGATGGGAGTTGTAGCCCAACCAAACCTCGGAGAGTCATATGTTCCCCATCCCTGCTTTAGGGTGTGACAAAGACTTCGGGAACTGGAAGAGACAAAAATTCTGTCTCCTTTTTGTAGCTACCATGAAAATGAGAGACACAAACCAAAAAAGCAAAAAAGAAAAAGAGGTCTGTCTATCTATCTATCTATCTATCTATCTATCTATCTATCTATCTATCTATCTATCATCTATCTATCTATCATCTCTGACTTACTGAAGTTTCAGGTGTCTTTGGCATAGAAGAGACTGTGCATCTGCATAAATCTACAAGGGTAATTTTCAGTTCACTGAAACTGCCTGTAATTTATTTATTTAAATATTTTATAAACCACTTAATTGCAATCATTTCTAAGTGGTGTATAAGAAGTTCCTTGGAAAGAAAATGAAAAGTGTGCTAAAACTATGAAATCAAAGTTCAGTTAAAATGTCTGTTGGACAACCAGTGACCAGCTTTTTATTTATTTATTAATCTTCCGTCCATCTAGGCCAGGGGTTAGCAAATTTTTTCAGCAGGGGGCCGGTCCACTGTCCCTCAGACCTTGTGGGGGGCCGGACTATATTTTGGAGGGAAAAAAATATTAGTGAATTCCTATGCCCCACAAATAACCCAGAGATGCATTTTAAATAAAAGGACACATTCTACTCATGTAAAAACACGCTGAATCCTGGACCATCCGTGGGCCAGATTTAGAAGGCAATTGGGCCAGATCTGGCCCCTGGGCCTTAGTTTGCCTACCCATGATCTAGGCATTGCCCATACAGGCTGGCAGCATCTCCCCATGGTTCCAAGCTGAGAACATTCCCAGCCCTACTTAAAGACACTGGGGACCTTCTGCATACAAAGCAGATGCTCTGCTACTGAACTATGGTCCTCCTGTTGACAGGATCACTGATGCTTGGTGCTGCTCATGCTGTGAGTTACTGCTCCTTGCCATGTATGTATGTATGTATGTACCGGTATGTATGTATACATTGAACAGGGATGCATACCATATTTTTCCTACAAAAGTGCTGCTAGGAATGTACAAATCTGCCAATTTTTGTTCCTCTTAGTCTTTTAATTTTCTAATATTCAGCACAGTACGATTTGCTGCATTTCCACAACATACATACATACATATATTGAATATAATATGGTTTTGAATTTCTCTCTCTCTCTCCCTCATCCCATCTCCCTCACACACTCCCCCAATATAGGTTTTCTTGCACACATTTTCTTTTGTGAGATAACTGCATCACAAAAATTGGAGGAGCATATATTTTGAAGGATAGCTATGCTGCGGTTTGCATTTTATATTGGAAAGTGAAAAATTGGAAATCTTGCATTAAAATGAGAACTGAACGAATTTCTCCACCATTCCCAATTCACACAGAACCCCCATTCATTTTTAAAGCATATTGCCCCCCCCATTACAGATAGTTTCACTCAGCCACCAGAAAAGACACACTGTCAAACTCCATCCATAATTAGGACTGGAGAATGTATCAATTTCAGTTTCCCATCCCACTTTCCCCCCCCTCCGCATTGCCGTATATCAGTTTGTGAATTTGTTCATTCAAGTCCTCATGGAAATTTATCAGCATTTGGGTGCAAATTTCTCCTCATATACACATTTTTGTATGCAATTTAACCTAATATTGTTATTATTGCAAAGCAGTTTCCCTAATTGAAGTACTTTCATGACTATATACATTTTAATGAAAACTTTACCATCTTGGTACACATTACTTGGATGGATAACTGCACTGCAAAATTCAGAGAAGTGTAAATTTTGAAGGATGGTAGTGTTTCGGTTCATGTATTGTTTGGGAAAGATTCACCTTTAATTGCAAATTGAATCATATTTCTCCTCCATCCCAAGCCACAATATTAGATATTTGTAAAGGATAGGACACTTAAAATATATTGTTGTTGTTGTTTAGTCATGTCCGACTCTTCATGACCCCATGGACTAGAGCACGCCAGCCACTCCTGTCTTCCACTTAAAATATATACAGCCTGTAAAAAAGAATATCCTGCAGGCATAACAACCCTAAGATAATTATCTGCCCTAAAAATATTCAGTTACCTTCCCAGTCCTTTTGAAGGAGGAAGCCCTCTGTGTTGGTTGCATTCACACCACGGAGAGTTATCCAACAAAGTGAGCTGGGTGGTTTTGGAAATCAGAGGAGTTTGGATCTAGCCATTTCCCAAAACTGATGCAATGAAGATGCTGCTCAGCTGTGATGTATGCCCTCCTAAGAGTTTGATGAAAAGTTTCAAAAAAGGAATGGGCCGTAATTATAGAGGACCTAAGGCCTGTCCCTCCTCTGTGTTCAGCCACGGCAGCCAATAGGCATTAGACCAGAAGGGGTGAAGGAAATAGGGCTGACATGGAAAAGCTGTCATGTGGGAGAGCAAAATCATAAACCAGTGTGTGTGCTTCAGGCAGAGGGGAGGTGGAGGAGGGAGATAGCTAAAGGAGGAAGGGAATGATGACAGGAATTGAATCCCAAAGAGCAACCTCTGTCATATGGTCAAACGCCTGACCGTCTTGTTATACCAGGCACATTTTTACCACTACTGAGACACAGTACTGGTAGGAATTTGTTCCCTGAGAATTTAGTAATTACTAAGGCATTATTTGTGCTACACTATCAATGTAGGGCATTTTACAAAGTTTTATAAAAGGAGGCAGGTCTCTGCCTTCAAGCAGCTTACAAATCTGGGAGAAAAGTCAGACAAGAAGAGTGTGGACATACATCAATGCTTTTGTAAAAGAAAGAAAATATAATCATATATCAATATAATTAGTAATTAGATAACGTTTTTAGATTAATTATCACTAACTTCAAACTGGGTGTGATTTAGAAAAGAGTAGAATTGATATTGCTCTCCTAGACCCCCCCAACTCTTTTTTGTGAATAATGTAGAAGCTTCTGTCAGGTTCTGCCCAGATGTTTCAAGGAGGCAGGTCCATCCTGACTGGCTCTCCCTAGCTAGGCTTAACAGGTGGGCTCACCCAAAAACCGTCTCAGGAGCTGAGGTTCTCTTGCCTTGCCTCACAAAACATTACAACCTGGTTTAACAGGGGTGGGGAACCTTTTACGCTCCACAGGCTAGATCATTATCAGCATAAGCTTTGTGGGCCAAATTTGAAAGGCCAGTGGGGCTGCCCATCTGCCAATTGTGTGACATCATTTTGATGTCATATAACTGGCAGATGGGTTGCTTCTGCCCACCTGTCAAAATTCCTTGCACTGTTCCTGTAGAAATGGCAAGAAAGACATGTACCCTATAAAATGTAGGATTTGCTCTCCTTCACACAGCAGCAGTGGCAGCGGAGAATGAAGCAGGAAATAAGCTTATTTGTCCCATTCATTCTCACACTTCTCACTGCTGCTTTCACTGAAGAAAGGGAGAGGAGGAAATATGCAGTCTCTTTTCCCTACAGCAACAGAGGCGACAGTGGTGAGGTGAGGGTGGGGAATGAAAGACAGTTAGAAGCTGCTTTGGCCCATTCATCCCTCCTGCCGGCAGAAGCAGAGGGAGTGCAGGAAGGCTTGCAAAGCCTGCTCTGTGCTGATCCTTTCAACCTTGGACATAAGGTCCTTTGTCTCACCCTTACTTTGTCCCACCTCCAACAACATGTAAGGTATCAGGTGTAGGGCAGCTGGGCATGGCTTCCTTCAAATAGTCTTGCGGGCCAAATGAAGCCATATCAGGCAAAGTTTGGCCTGTGGAAAGGAGGTTCCTCATCCCTGCTGTAAAAGGTTTAAGGTAGTCTTTAACACAAAATATAAACGATTTCGCATAATTTGAGATAAACACCAGAAACAGAGGTAATCGTGCCCCCGAAGGAAAGCAATTACCTTGAAAGTATGGACATAAGCAGAAACAACCTATTGAAGTACTGGCTGGTAATATTTGTTATTGTTGATTGTTGATTTTAAGGCAGGGAATTGAAAAGGAAATTTGTTGACCAGGTGATGCATTGTCATATCAATTAACATGAAATCCTCTTCTTAAAAAGGGGGACTTCCATGACATTTATCTTTTCTGCAAATTAAATGCTGAGCTGAATATCCATAAATCATTAGATTGCCAACTGTAGTTTCCTGTGGGCATTACAGCTTTCCACATGGACGTCATACTAACTTGCAATTCCTTAATGCATAGTAAGAATTCATATGCACAGAGTGTTGCACTGGAAGTATTTATTTGTGGGTGCCTGTCAACAAATTGTGACAAGTTATGCTTGTTAGAAAAAGACTGGGGCCTAATTTGAACAGTAGAATGTCTGGCATCTGGTGGGCGGGGCTTTTGTGTTGTGCTCCGGAATCAGCCCCTCCCTTCAGGTGTTCAGTTAGGTTAAGTTAGAGAGACCAACTGGCATACTTGCTTGATGTTGTTTTAGTTTCTCTCAGATAATATGCTGACTTTGCTGAAAGAAAAGAAACTCTCCTGAAAAATGGTGGAATATCCTAAATTTCATGAGTGAGGGGATATTCTCAGTCTGACAGGAGAATTGATTGTTTTTAATCACCCCATTCTTTACAACAATGCTGTCCACATGTAATATGCCAGGAAAGGTTTTTCCCACCATTTCACATGGACACTTGCATAAGCTTGACACTTGTCCATAAAATTATAGCTTTTGTGAAAAGTGAAAAAATATTAGTGAAAAAATATTGATTTTTCTCCTTGCTGAATAATGACTATAAACTATTTAACATTGATATTGGTGGAAAGATTTGAAAAGATTCTACAGGACCTTATTCACTATGATCAATGTTTATTTTTGTCTAAAAGACAGCTAAGAGACAATACAGTGGTACCTCAGGTTAAGTACTTAATTCGTTCCGGAGGTCCATACTTAACCTGAAACTGTTCTTAACCTGAAGCACCACTTTAGCTAATGGGGCCTCCTGTTGCTGCCGCACCACCGGAGCCCGACTTCTGTTCTCATCCTGAAGCAAAGTTCTTAACCTGAAGCACTATTTCTGGGTTAGCAGAGTCTGTAACCTGAAGCGTATGTAACCTGAGGTACCACTGTAAAAGAAATGCATTAGGCATTTTGGAATATTTCAATTATCATAATGAAAAGCAAGTTGCTTGATTTTTTTGGGTGCAGAAAAGGCCTTTGTCAGTATGAATTGGGTGGTTTTTTTTTGAAGTTTTGCAAGAAATGAACTTTGGAAATAATTTTATTAAATGGGTAAAATCAATTTATACACAACAGACAACACAGATACTGGTTAATGGAGATTTGACCAAACCTTGTGATATGCAGAAGGGGACAAGGCAAGGATGCCCATTATCCCCATTAACTTTTCATCTTGGTCTTAGAAGTCTTGCTTAGAAACATTTGACAAAATGAGAGAGTTATGGGAATAAAGATTTAAAAAGAAATGTATAAATCAAGAGCATTTGCTGATTATTTGATGTTAACTTTAGAAAGCCCGCTGCAGGGACTAGGAGTTCTTATGGATAAATTAAAAGAGTTTGGTTTATTAGCAGCTTTTAAGATTAACCTTTAGAAAATGAAAATGTTAACAAAGAAGACCAGAAGGCTTTGATGGAGAAAACAAGGTTTCAAACTGGAAAAAAGTACTTGGGTATAACTATGACAAATATGAATTGTGCATCATTTCAAAATAATTAGGTCAAAACATGGGCTGAAGTTAAAAAAGATATGTCAAATGGGTGAAGTTAAAACTGTCATTGCCTGGCAGAATTTCAGTGATAAAAATGAATGTTTTGCATAGAACGATGTTTCTGTTTCAAAGAATACCTATTGTGAATAATGATCTACCATTTAAAGAATGGCAAAGAGATTTTTCAAAGAGATTTAAACACAAGTTAAAATGAAAGTACTGCAAGATGTGAAAGACAGAGGAGGACTGGGACTGCCTGATTTGAAATTGTACTTTGCCGCTTGTTGTTTAGGCTGGATGACTCTAAAAAACAGGAGAATTTTGAAAGTAGCGGGTCATGATTTAAAGTTTGGATGTTATGGATATATGTGGTGTGACAGGGTTGAAGTTAATGTGGACTTCAAAAATCATTTTGTTAGACGTTCTATATTGAGAGTCTGGAATAGATCCAAATCTCAGTTTTATATGAAGATACCTTTATAGATTTCAATGCAAGAAGCATTCTATAGAAGAGAGACGATAGGTAATGAGAAATGGTTAACACTAAGTGGGACCAAGGAGACTGTTAAATTAAAACATGGGAACAATTAATAAAAGAAGGTTACAATCTTCAATGGTGTGCTCATTTGCAATTGATTTGAGAGATTTAAGTTGGATAAAAGGACTTGTGGTATAGAAAAAAAAGAGAGACATTTTGAAGTACAGCTATGCATATGATGAATATATTGCAAAAAATGAATAAAGTACTGCTGAATTGTGAAATGAAAGAAGAGCAAGTCAAAGTTTGCATGATTAAATGGGCAATAATTTTTGGTGATAATATACAGATGGCACAGTGGAAAGATATGTGAACTAAAGGGTTAAAATATACACTGTAGTTCTTAACTCCTAAGAAATTATTTAGAATGTAAAAAAAAATATTCCAAATTCACGCTGGAAATGTAAAGAACATGCAGGGACAATTTATCATGCTCGGGGGACATGTAAAAAAGCCAAAAAATATTGGATACAAATACATACTTTGATACAGAGAATTTTGAAGACTGATTTTCAACTGAAGCCAGAACTCTTCCTGGTGGGACTTATTGATATACAGTTAGAAAACGATTATGGAATTTTGCTACAATATATAATTATGGCTGCAAGACTTTTATATGCACAAAGATGGAAGGACCCACTTTTATCAGCAATGGAAGAATGGCTGTCAAAACTAATGGACTTAGCTGAGATAGTGAAATTGACATGTTTAATAAGAGAAAAGTAATTGTTAATATTTGTTAAAGATTGGAAACCTCTCACAGACTTTTTGTGTGAAAAAAACACAGAAATAATGATATTTGGATTTGAGGATTGAAGATATTGTTTGTTTGTTACTTTGTGGGGTGTTATATTGGATTCGATGAAGTGAATATTGTTTTTATATAGTGGACAGATGAAGAATCAGATTTTTTATTTTCTGTTTTTTTTAAATATTATTTTATTTATGATTTTCAGTTTTATACATTTCAATAATTGTACAATCATTTTAACATTTCTGTGGTTCCTTAATATATATTTTTAAATATTTTCTGCATATTCCAAATTAACTTAATTTACTCATTTATTCAACTACTTTAAATTTATACTCTTATAAGACTGCAGGTTATCACAATAATCCTGCCAATGTTCTTATCTGTTTACAGTTTATTTATAATATTCAATAAATCATTTCTATTCTTTTATAAAAAGTTCTTATTTTTCTGGTAAGTTTCTCCATCTCTGCATATTCCATAGGTTTTTGTATCCATTCTTTTTTAGTTGGGACTTCTTTCCATTTTTTGGTCAAGTAACATTCTTGCCACTGTAGTCACATACATGAATTTATTTCTATACAGTATGGGTAGTTCTGTCCCTATAATTCCCAAAAGGAAAGCTTCTGGGTTGTTGTTTTTTACAAACTTCATTTTAAACATCTTTTCCCATTCATTATATATCACTTCCTAGTAAGCTTTAATCATACTCCAAGACCACCACATGTGATAAAAAGAACCTTCTTTCTCTTTACATTTCCAACACTTACTTGATTTTGATTTAGATATTTTTGCCGATTTACTTGGTGGTAGGTACGATCAATATAGTATAGGGACGTGGGTGGTGCTGTGGTCTAAACCACAGAGCCTAGGGCTTGCCGATCTGAAGGTCGGCGGTTCAAATCCCCGCGATGGGGTGAGCTCCCGTCACTCAGTCCCTGTTCCTGCCAACCTAGCAGTTTGAAAGCATGTCAACGTGCAAGTAGATAAACAGGTACCACTCCGGTGGGAAGGTAAATGGCATTTCCGTGTGCTGCTGTGGTTCGCCAGAAGCGGCTTAGTCATGCTGGCCACATGACCCGGAAGCTGTATGCCGGCTCCCTCAGCCAATAAAGCGAGATGAGCACCACAACCCCAGAGTCGTCCACGACTGGACCTAATGGTCAGGGGTCCCTTTACCTTTACCATCAATATAACATTTTCATTAAATTTTCTCTTAAACTATAGTATGCTCTAAATTTTATATCCATATTCCACAATAGTTTCCATGCTTCTGTTGTCCAATGTATCATTGAGGATTTTAATTGCTCATCCTTTGTCTTCCATTCCAATAATATCTTATACATTTTAGACAGAACTTTTACATTACATTCCAACAGATCTCTCTCCAGTTGTGATATTTGCTCCCCTATTTGACAGTTATCAGAAGTTTTTATTTTCTGAATCTTGTTTTTCTATGTTTCTCTTTTAACCTCTTTTCTACTCGTTTTTCTTTCTTTTTCTTTTTCTTCCTCTATTTCTTTCTCTCCCCCACCCACTTTTTTGTGTTTTTATTGCATCTAGATAAAAGTATTGGTTTGGTTTCTAAAAAAAGAAAGTTTTGTATTTTTCTATATAAACCTTAACTTTTTTTTAAAAAAAGGAAAGACTATTGTTGCAGATCTGAATTGCTCCATGATGGATTCTGGAAGAAACAAACCAGTCAAAACCAGAGCTTAATAAATGAGGCAATGAATAAGAATTTGGATCTAAAATAGAAGCATAAAGAGCTATGCAAAAGCTGAAAGAAAGGACTATAAACACCCATACAGAAGTTCAAAGCACAGAGATATTATCTGAGACCAATGGCATTAGTGGTCACTTTTGAATAAAATGTTTGTTACTGATGAAGCATGAAGGCAGAAAGTAAACATTTAGGAGTGAAAAAGGAGATGTATGACTGTTAGATCAGTTGTCAAATGCAGTCTGAGAACTGGGTTTGGAGAAATTTTTACACAAAATACATACCACTTGCCCAGCTGCAGCTAACCATTACTGCTTCAGAACAGCAGCAGATGTGGATATCTTTTGGGAAAGTTATTATCCACTGGCTTTAGTTGGTCGGCATGTTGTAAAGTGGCCACCAGCTGCTCCCAATACATGGTCTACACAAAACAAATGATGGATGTGTGTCCCTCAGCTCAGTTCACAATTGGTTCCACATTTAAGAGGTTTTTCTTGGAGAGTTCAGAAAAAGTTCACCTGCTTTCCAACATTTTCTCCCATCTCATAATTTTGTGTATGCATGACAATGGTCGTATGCACATGCACATTGTCAGATTGACCCCCTGGGTGCAGGGATGAACGGATCAGTCTATTTCTATTCCATATCCATTTTTGCACATGTGCTTAAATCCATTCTCCCCCATTTCTGCACCCACCCACCCACACTTGTTTGTTTGTTTGCAAAACTACATGAAAACTTTTTGTATATATTTCCCCCCTCACAATATACCTTTTAAATGTATTTGGTCCTAAAATGCATATTTTTGCACACACTTTATCCTAAAGTATGTACTTTTGTATTCATACAGTTGCTGAGCCCAGAACTACATTGCAAAATTGGGATAAGTGCAAAAAACAGCTGTTTTCCAATCTGTGTATTTTAATGCAATCTAAATCCTCTTCCTGCTGGATTGGGGAGGTTTGAATTGGATGAAGGAACAGCTTGGTTGCCTACTACCTGCAGAATGACACCAGAGTCACTTCAGCAGCACAGAGCTCTTGCCTGCTGAATGGGTGTGTGAAAGTCGCATTGAAGAGTTCTCTGCTGGCATCACCCAGGAGAAAGCTCCCAACTTCCATTTATTTTGAAAGCTAGATGTCAGGGAGAGGAATTCTGACCTAGTCTGCTTCCATGGATGCTCATGTAATATTTAAGGACATTTTTCCTCTAAGAGGAAGAATTCAGACTTGTGACTTCACCCTCTTGCAGTCTAATGTGGTATGTTCCAAGATGATACGATGATGAGCTGATTGTCTAGTGCCATCATAGTGCCATTCCCTCCTGGGTTTGAGGCTAAGGGAAATGTCTCTTGTAAGATGGCATTTGCCACCTACATTTTTAAATTACATTGCAAATAATGGCAAATTATGTAAAAATCCATAAATGAAAATGTTTGAAATTGATTAACCAAACCAACTGATTAACCAAACCAAATCTTGACTAAATCAGGAATGGGGAACTTGTGGTCCATCAAACATTGCTGGATAGATTGCAAATGGTATCAACTCTTACCAATGACCATGCCAGCAGAGAGTTATATTCCAGAACCATCTGCAGAGTCATAGCCCCACCCTGCTCTGCCCTCACATCATTTGACTAAATGGTGCAGACACTGCTGTTCTCTCTTTTTTCCGCAGTGTCCTAAAATCTTGATTAATTGATTACATTAAGGCTTTGCCCTTGCTTCAAGGGATTCCCAGGCTGTGAGTTATTGGGACATCAATGTCCGTGCCAAGGTGACTGGCTCTGGGGTTGCTCTGGACATCATGGCTGCCACAATGACCATAGGGCTGTCCCAACATGTGGGAGACCAAACTCTGGACCTTCTATTCTCAACTAGGCAGGAAGAAGGTGGTCTGAAAGTGGGGGATATTGACATTGCTTCCTTGTCAAGGTCAGATA
Organism: Podarcis liolepis; assembly: GCF_965112155.1. Taxonomy (NCBI): domain Eukaryota; kingdom Metazoa; phylum Chordata; class Lepidosauria; order Squamata; family Lacertidae; genus Podarcis; species Podarcis liolepis. Next base: position 20,106,803 of record NC_139570.1, on the reverse strand, counting down.
ACTTCCTGATGAGATTTAGGTTTTCAGCACTCCCCCCCCCCAACCTGCAGAGACAGGACACCTTTTAGGATAGCCATCCTTCAAAATTTGCACTTCTCCAAATTGCAGAATTGGATGTATTTGGCAAAATTGAATAGAAAATGGGGAAAATATTTGGAGAAATTTGTTCAAAATATCAAACGGATACACACACACACACACACACACACAACTGACATAGAAATGTGGAGAACTGAACTTAAGACTAGAAAAATGATAAAGTGAATATAACTGAAACTGACAGATTCATTGATACTGACAGATTCATTGATACCCACCTCTGAGGCATTCTGGGCATGTTCCATTTGGGGTTCATTGATTTTGTACAGCAACTAGCCTCTTTTGAGAGGTCAGTGTTTGCTTTTAAAAAACAGGAAGAAGCCAACACCTTGGCTTGTGGTTAGTCAAATGATAAGGCCTCACTGTGCAGTCTCCAATAAATACAATTTTTTTTCAAAAAATTTTTTTAATCATGCAAACCGTAGCTGGAAGAATGTAAAAGATCATTTAAAGGGAAATAAATCACAAATGGTTTGCAGGCAAATGCTGGTCATGCCCATTAAGGGTGACTGGTTTTATGTGATGCTGGTGAATGTAACCCTTATCCCCAGAGGACAGAAAGGTCTCTGTGGATTCAAGTGTGCACAATGCTGGCTGGTGAGTCACAAGCAGAGCATGTGACTGCGGAACGGTGGAGCCTCTTATTCAGAGAGCTCTGGTCAGAAATCCGGATAGTAGTGGAGCTCAGAGCAGGTTCTGCAGGAAACATCCTGTCAGGAATTTCCCCAATGGGAGAGATGTTATTGGAGGAGCTGTAAATCATGTTGTGGGAGATTAGGGTGCTTTCGGATCTCTTAGATTTGAGGGTCAGCATCACAACCATCATGAGCAATGGCCTGCTCACAGCGGAATGTTTTCTAATTAAAGCAGCTTTGAAAAAAGATTATTTAAACAATGGACTGCAATATTTAATGGATTGATCCATGGATGAGGAACGTCAAGCCCTAGGGGCCAAATGTGGCCCTCCAGGCATCTCTCTAAGGCCCTCAGGTTACACCCCTCACTGGTCCTTCTTTTCACCCTCCACATTTTTGTCTGACTAGAACATCCTTCAAATTGTGATACTGCCTATTACATGCCTGGATGGAGAATAAAGAGGGATATGTGGATAAATTAGCATTTGTTGCCCTACCCACTTTTGCTCCTGGCCCCGCCCTCCACTGTCAGGTGACCCTAGGGTGGCTGCCTAGAATGGACCATGGTTCTTGGTCTTAAAATGCCCAAGATTAATCCTGGATTAATCAGATTGGGTGATTTTAAGAAGAGAGGTGTTCTGTTTTCTCTCAAAGGCAGGGGAGAAAGCCTCTTCTAAGGTGGTGCCCCTTAGACCTTGTGTGTGCAAGAATTTAAAACAAAGAAAACATGCTTCTTCTTCAGAAATATTGTGTTTTTTTTACCCACATGCCTAGGTAATTTATCCAGTAATTAAATAAGTTCATAAGATCAGTGATGCACTTAGTTAAATCTAGACTCTGGAATTAATGCGGGGGAAAGTGTGTTCTCCCTCATGGAGAGCACAGGTTGCGGGTGGGGCTGACAAGACACCTCACTGTTACTAGGCAAATGCTTTGGCCATCCTGTAAGCAGGGGCGGGCTGTTACTGGGGAAATTTAGATGTTGCCAATTAGTGATTGACAGCCCTATTTGTTAAATACAAGGCACGCAGCAACGGACGTCCGCTTTCGCTGCATGCTTCGGACCACCAGGAGTCCTTGGACCGTGGAGTTATCTTCTCATTGTCTGGTTACATTTCTTTATTTCCCCCTTCTCTTTAATCCTCTCTAGTCCCTTAATTAATTTAATTCCACCCCTTTTTTCCTCTTTGATTTCCCACCCCACCCCTTACCCTGCCCTTTGAGAAGATTCTCCCTGTACATGTGAGCGCTGCTTGTGCATAATCCTCCTTTGCTTGTCTTTCCCAATAGGGAGAGAGCCCCCATTTAGGGGCTTTCTTTTGCAGAAAGGTTTCCCTCATTTTAACTATTTGTTAATTGTGGGGCTAGTCAGGACTGTTCCCAGCTTAGCTGGAATCACTTTCATTTTTAGTATCCCCAAAGGTGACTTTATTTTGGGTGTGTGCAGCGCTGTTGGCCGAATTTTAATCTAGCCTTGGGCAGGAGCACCATTTTGAGCTTCCTTTAATATTGCAATGAGTCAAAGATTTTTAAGAGCAGAAGCAGTGAGGCCTACATTCAGGCCTAAGCCTGCTACAGTTAGCAGTAAATTGTGAAGTCTCTGTGACATGTGACTCATTCTCTAAGAATGTATCTTGCTTGCAGGCTCAGTTGCTATTGCATATTTGGGGCAGACAGAGTGGAGCCAGGGTCTCTGTGCCTCCAATGACTATGAGCACTCTGTGTATGCTCTTTAACTATGCTGTTTCTGAACAAGTTTATTTTCTTCAAGTTTGTTTTTCCCTGATAGTGGCTACCACTATTTTAGAGAGGAATTGTGGCTTAGTGGCTAGAGGACAGGACTAGGTCCTGGGAGACAGGGTTCATTTCCCCCTCTTAGCCATTGTTATAACAAAACAAAACAAACTGCTCCTTTTGGACTATTCTGTGGCTGGGTAGTTGGGCCCATTTGTGATATCATTGCCCCCCCCCAAGAAAGGAAATAAAAAGAAATTTGGGGTTCTTGAGGAGGTGCTTCCCTCTAAAAGGGCAAGCAGGGGTACCTGGTCAAGCGGTAGGCTGCCTCGAGCTTGCTATTTCACTGGAAACATTTATGCCTGGCCTAGCAGGTGATCCTAGGGCTTTGCCCTAGAATTCGATGGCCTGGAAGCGTTTCTGGCCTGAATAGTGCCCCCATGTGGTGGATGAAGCATTGGTTTCACAGGTTCCTTACATTGTTTAGTTTTTTGCGGACTATGACAGGGCTTTTGCAGATGTCTCAAGAGCTTGCCTCTCCTGCAGAGGATGACTTGCGGACGCCCCAGGTGTCTTCTTCCATAAGGAAGCATCTTTGGAGGCTGCGATCCAGGAGGAGCAGGGGGCAGGGATGATGATTCAGACATCACCTTGGACCTCTACAGGGGTCAGGGTGAGGCTGTCCTGGGTCTTTAGGGATCATCCTGGATAGATCAGCTGGTCAGCGCATAGTGCCGGTAATGCCTAGGTTGCAGGATTGGTCCCTGTATGGGACAGCTACATGCCCCCCATTGCTGTACCTGGACACTTAGGTCCAGTGTCGAGGGCCTTTTGGTGGTTCCCTCACTATGACGGATGTAACGGGCGCCACGTTTGCAATATGCAAGCGGGAGAAAGCACCTTTGCGTGCCCGCATTGCAGTTTGCTCTGTGCGTTGCAGGGCACGGCGCTGCACGGGCTGCATTTGCATTGCATTGCGTGAGAGATTGCATTTGCATTGCACGGAGGGTGTGTGCATTGCACGGAGTGTGTAGTTGCATTGCACGGAGGGTGTAGTTGCATTGTACGGAAGGTGTGGTTGCATTTCACGGAGTGTGTGTGTGTTTGTGTGCATTGCACGAAGTGTGTAGTTGCACTGCACGGAGTGTCTGTGCATTGCATGGAGGGTGTAGTTGCATTGCACAGAGTGTGTGTGCATTGCACAGAGTGTGTAGTTGCATTGAACGGAGGGTGTGTGCAGTGCATGGAGTGTGTAGTTGCATTGCACGGAGTGGGTAGTTGCATTGAGCGGAGTGGGTAGTTGCATTGCACGGAGTGGGTAGTTGCATTGCATGGAGTGTGTTTGCATTGCACGGAGTGTGCTTTCGCACTGCACAGAGTGTGTGTCTGAAAAGGAAGCTGGCTCGGCGGCAGCTTTGTCGGGACTTCTTTAGGGGTTCTGGCCAGCGTCGGCCCTGTAAATTTACATATCATGATGGCAGCACAAGATGCCCCCTGCCCAAGCGGGGGCTGGAAGCTGGCAAGCAATAGCTCAATATCTTTTGCCCATATTCCCATTTTATTTAGGGATCCAGATGGATATCGTTGCTAAAACATACCACTTGCCTATGGAGAAGCTGTCTGCCTTGAAGGAAGTTATTTTGTAATACTTCCTCTGTAGCAAGTGATGCTTCATCAGATCCGATCTTGCTGGGTCATTTAATTAATCTTGCATACAAAGTGGTTGCCCCAGGCCGCCCCTTCCATTCCCGCTAGGCCAGGCTGCCTGCGGCCTGAGGTCCCCTTACCTTCATGCACGCTTACCAAGTGAGGTGATACGCAGATCTCATGCGATGATTGCAATTCCAAAATGAATGCAATAGCAGTTCACCTTGGCAGGATACCTTGAACCTGCACAGGGATTTTCAGGTTCATGCTGGTGCTGCTGGATCTTTGCCCTTTGGTTTTTTATTTCAGGGGCTACTGGTGTGCAAAGCCATGGCCTCAAGTCCGGTATGGTGAAGCAATCATGTGACCTAACTTTTCTTGAGTTTTCCCCATTGTAGTAGCAGTTCACATGTGGCCCGAGGAGTTCAGTGACCATCGATCTGCTTTTGGTCTGATAACCAGGCAGTGGTGAGCATCTTGGCAAAATAGTCCTCACGCTCCAGCAGAGTCTCCGCCCCTCCGCTCACGCTTTGAGCTGTGCTGCTTAAGGTTAATATTGTGCTTTATGCTCTCCTGATTACTCTCCTGATTTCTGGTATCCATAACCGGGCAAGGGCCCTCCTCACCTGTGAGGGGAAGCCTGATGGTGGCACTCCTGCCCACTAGGTCCTCTAATGATGTCACTAACACTCTATCCCATTTTCAGATGAAGCGCTTCAGATCCTGGGCTCCAGACACTCAGCTACTGCCAGACTTTTCCAGACCACCTGTGGCACTTTGATAACAATTAGTCATCAATTACAGAGAGCAGCAGCTTCCATTTCCCCTTCTGCTTTTAGCTCTTATGAGAAGGCCTGGATGGATTTCTTAGCCTTAAGCTGGCAGTCCTCGGCCATTCAGAAGAACTGGCCCCCATCCTCTAGCAGATCCTGCAATATTTGGTCCACCTGCTGCAGATTGGATGTGCTGTTAAAACTATCAGTATTCAGTCTGCTGCAATGTCTGTTATAGTAAAGCTTTAATTTGCAGATACCCTTGTATAAAGTCTGTCGTGCGCAGGGCCTTGGAAAGTTGGAATAGGCTCCAACCTCATAGGACAGTGGGCAGGAAGTCGGTCAATTTTTACCTATGCAGTATCTGCAACAAGTTATAACTTGTCTGCTGGTTAAAGATCAAGGCGAGACTCCTTTCAGTATTCCATTGCATTTTTGGTGCACTGAGGGTTGGGGAAATTGTGTTGGAGCCAGCATGGGGCTGAGAGTCTGGAGGCTTATTGCTTCAGGACTTTTCCTTATCTGCTTTGGAGCTGGTCATTAGAGTGGGGAACTCTAAAACAGACCTAGTGGGAAGGAGTGCCACCATCAGGCTTCCCCCCACAGGTGAGAAGGGCCCTTGCCCAGTTATGGATACCAGAAATATTTGGCTTTTCATTCCCCTGGGGGCTGGCCCGCTCCTAGTGCATGAAAATGGGTTTCCGTTAGCCAGGCATCAATTTGCTTGCGTCGTGCGCCAGTTATTGCGGCTTGCCTACCGCTGAACACGCCTCATTTCTTCCGAATAGGGCTGCTGCAAAGGCTGCACACTGGGGGCCTGTCAGCAGACAGGATTGTGAATACGGGTCATTGGAAGTCTGACGCTGACAAGGATTACATCAGGAAGTGTCACCAATGATGTCTGTGCTGATGCCTGTCTGTTATTTCCTTTTTTCATAGGAGCAGCTGTGCACATTTAGATTGGCAGTTGAGCAGGCCAGAAAGCATGTTAATAAGGCGGTGGAAAATAAATAAAATAAAGTAAAGTAAATAAATAAATAAAATAAATAAAAAATAAAGCATTGTACACTGGGCTGGCAATCGCGCTGACGAGTCTGGACTGGGGCGCCATCTCAGTCTTCCTGCCCAAGTGAACATATACTGGGTGTCCAGATGGGGAATGCTTTGGGAGGAGTTCCTTCCTTTGGTGCGGTTGAGTGTGACCTGTGCAGGTCCTCCCGTAGTGCTAGTGGTGCAACTGGACGAGAATGACTTGCCGTCTTATTACAGCATAAGTTTGCGTTCCTGCATGCAGGAGGACTTGGATGAGTTGATGGCAGCTCTCCCTGGACTCAAAATAATTTAAGGCATTGGTTCAAGGTAGTCTGGATGGGGGGTCGGAGCACCTGTCCCCTCCAATGCGCAAAGGTAATCCTTTAAAGGAATCCAAGGATTCGCCATGCTTTTGTCGACCCCTTTCGAGGGGTAGGACCATGCAAGGGTCCCTGGAGCATTTGGGGTGCGCTTGAGTCTGATCCTGGCTCATTGCTCCCCCAGGATGTTTGCTTGTACTTTTTTTTTATATATGATATTTATTGAAAATTTTTGAAATTACAAACAATACAAATTCAAAAAACAAAAATACATCGCAAACAGACAAAAATAAATCCATCATTCTCAAATCCTCAACTCTCATTACCTTCTTTCTTTGACCTCCTCCTCCTCCTCCCTTTTTTTGTATCCTGGTTAATAATTATGCAGCAAATCCTTTCCATATTTCATAGTATTCTGTCATTACATTACCTTAATGTATTTTCATCTTATCTTATAGAAAACCTTAAAAACTTAAAACTTAAATCTTATTTTTACCGACTTCTCACAACCATAATATTCTTACCTAATTCTTTAAACATTTTTGCTAGAGCCAAGTAATTTAGTTCCAACATTTTTCTAACATTCATCAATTTTATAAAACAATCCTGGTAATAAAAAGAGAAATAAAAACAATCCAATCTTCATCCAGCGTCCCTACCATTAACCTGGTAACCTAATATCCGAGGCCCTTAAATCTCTTCCATGTCCCTTCCGCAGCTCTTCTTCATATTCTCCTTTCACTCGTGGGAACTCCAGCTTGGTGATGTTTTTGACCCTTTTCAACAAATCAGCCCCTTTTCCATGGTCCAAACTCAACTCCATGTGGTATTTAAGAAGATGTTTCAGAATCCCTCCAAAATTGAGAGCCCCCACAGCTCCAAACATCTCACGGCCCATTGCCAGACTCGGAAAGTCCAAACATCCCTGCATAGGGGGGTCTACCCAACCCCCCATTTCCAAACCAATCCAAACTTTGTCTTTCCAAATCTGGCTTTTTCCAGGTTCATTTGTCAAGTCCAAAAGCTCTTGTTCCTGCAAGGCCGCAGCTCCCTCCATCTCTGGCGCCCAAGATTCAGCAACATCCTCTTCTCTCATCTGCTCTGTCAGGACACACTCCTGATCTAATTCCTGGGTGGGCTCCACATAGTTTCCCACTGCCTGTTCAAAAATTCTGGCCGCATTAGTCATCAAATCCATCTTCTCACTTAACTGTTCCAGTAGGGCACTTGTTTTACAGAGAGCACACAACAGAGTCTCTGAATACAGTGGTGCCTTGCAAGACGAAAAGAATCCGTTCTGTGATTCTCTTCGTCTAGCGGTTTTTTCGTCTTGCGAAGCAAGCCCATTGAAGGATTAGCGGATTAGCGCTATTAGCGGCTTTTAGCGGCTTATCTGCTGATCGGATCAGCTGATAAGCGGCTTAGCGGCTTAGAAAAAGGGGGGGAGGGAAAAAACCAGCAGGAACTCGCAAGACATTGTCGTCTTGCGAAGCAAGCCCATAGGAAATTTGTTTTGCGACGCACCTCCAAAACGGAAAACTCTTTCGTCTAGCGAGTTTTCCATCTTGCGAGGCATTCGTCTTGCGGGGCACCACTGTACATTGTCCTACAAGGTCACAAGTCCATTCCCACGATTGTAATCTGAGACAGCTGCAAGCTCCCTGGAATTAGTTACAGTTTCACAGTCTCCCTCTAGGGGGAGAACTATTTGTTCTTGCAACAAAGTATCCTTTTTGAGATATTTTTGTCAATATTTGTTCCTTTAAAGTGCGAAAGGAAACAGTGGAATCACTATGTTTCTCTTCCTTTAATTATCTGTCAAAAATGTTTGTCTCTGGTCGATGAGCTTCAAACGTCAGTCCTGACACCCCGCTCCAGGATCAGGACGGTGGAAAGTTACTTTACTTTAAACTCACTTCTGCAGGTTTAAACAGTCCAAAAAAGATCCCCCTTCTCCTGCTGCCGAAAGGGGGTTCAACAATTTTAAATGATGAAAGCCAATCCTTTAGAAGCAATTTTCTGAGCTCTAGTTTACGTTGTCTTTGCTTTATTCTGTCTACAAAGAAACGGAAGGCTGACTTCCTGTTTAGACCTTCCCGTTTCAGTACCAAATTAAAGTAAATTTTTAAGTCCAATTCCTTTCTGCTCGCAAGTCCTTATTTAAAGTCCGATTGTTCAAAGTTTAAGTACTCACGGGTGCTTATTTTAGAAGCCAAATTGTCCCAGGAAAAAGGCAGTGCTCTCCAGCAACGGCTGTGCGGCTTCGCTCCACGGAAATAGCAGTTGACTCACAGCACCGCGCCACTTCCCCCTCTTCACTTCGGAGCCCGTTAATGGGTTCCTTTGCGGGTTGGGGGGGTGCTAAGGGTGCCCGCCGAGTCCCATGGGCACAGGCTTAATCAGCCTGTGATTTTTAGCAGAGTCCCCGCTTCGCCGTAGCGGAAAAGACCCGTTTCACGCAGAGCTAGTCCCTCCAGTTCAGAGGGAGTCCGCCATTGCCGATGGTGCCACCGCTTGTACTGACGATATGGCGGGGCCCAGTCGTCAGTGCTGCCCTGCTGAGGTCAGGTGCAGATAGTCGGAACCAATGCCTAGACAAACTACCACCGAGCAGGCCAGAAAGCATGTTAATAAGGCGGTGGAAAATAAAATAAAATACAATAAATAAAATAAAAAAATAATTAATTAATTAATTAAAATAAAATAATATATATATAAATAAAATAAAATAAAATAACAGTGGTTCTGTGATATTGCACCCTGCTATTTCCTTCAAGGCTGTTGCCCTCTTTAGGGCAGATGGGGTGCATCTTTCCCCTATGGGGAACGACACCTGGCTGGATGCGGTTGCTTTGGGATTGAAAGAAGGGTTGCATTTGTGAGTGGTTTGGCGGTGAGCTTCCAGGCATTGGTCTGGAATTGGTTGCTGGGGGGTATGGATTCGGCTGTGCCTGCCCCCCAAAATGCTGCTGCTGCTTCAAGGGTTTTCCGTTAAAGGAACCCAGGGGCTCCCCATTCTTTTGTCCGAAACCCCCTGGCAAGGGGCTAGGGCCATGCAAGCCCCTGGGAGCATGCTGGGGAGAGGTGAGGCATGGTTCCCAGTCCCGTCTCTCTCCCCAGGTGACTTACCCTTCCTGACTTCGCGGGGGGTGTGAATGTCAGAGCTGTCCCCATGCGGGGGGCAGTTAGTGCTACCAATGCCTAAACAACCATTCACATTGCTGTATTTGAATAAAGTTGTGGCCAAAATTATGCCAAAAACCTTAAACAAAAATTAAGTGTCAATTGTGTTTTTCTTGGGGGGGGGTGTCTTGGGGACCTCGACGCGCAAATGTCTTTTAGAAGACTATGGGCATTTCTTAAGTTTTGAAGCATAACATTACTCTTCTCCGCTGTTCCATGATTTACAGCTATTACTACATTCATGATATATTAAGAGTGAGCAACCAACCAAACAACTATAGATTACCAATCCTGATTTTTTTAAAAGCAAACAAACAAACAAACCTTAAACTCTGAGAATGTGCAGCTTCCTAGTTGAAAAAATTCACTGAAATCACAGCACCAACAAGGGCGCAGGAATAAAACGAATTTTGCTTCTACTGCTGTTGCACTGTTTTGGATGCTATTCCTAATTAAAATGTGTTAATTTGGGAATGAGCACAATTTTGTTGCACGAAAGGACAATGCATTTTGAAAGTTAAAATAATAAAATGAGGGTGAGTAATTATGTCTGTGCCTCAACTACCCTGACTTTAAAATGCTTTTTAAAATGAGGAGTGCGCTCAGCATAAGTCCTAGCAGCCCCATGCTGGTTGGGTACTGACTCCAGGTGCTGCTGGCCACTGCCTCCTTGCCGTTGTTAATTTGTCTACAACCAATATTCTGAAAATGTCTGTAATCCATTTTAATCTTATGCTTTCATGGTAATTTATTCTTTATGCAGCAAATTTCTTCCCAGAACCCACAGGGATAGTGGAAGTGAATGCCATAGATTCTTCAAGCTCAAGTCAAGAAGACAGTAGTGAGCAGTGGAGTGGGGTGGAGATGCTTATAGTGACCTCCCGGCAGCTGGGTCACTGTTTCCTGCCAGGTGGAGGTGGAAGGGTGTTGTGGTGCAAACACACTGGCAGGAGCCTTAGCACCACTGGGGCCTTTGCACTACACTGACCTGGATCCCCCACCCCTCCCCTCATCTGCTGGGTGGTCAGGTGAATGCATCCAGCCCACTATGCTGTCTGCTACTGGAAAAAAAGAGTCCTGTTTGATCGGACCAAAGGCCTATCTAGTCCCAACATTCCATTTCTCACAGTCACCTACCAGATGTCTATTAGGAGCCCATAAACAGGATATGATTGCAATAGGTCTCTCCTGCTTCTATACCCCAGTAACTGGTATTTGGAAGTCTGCTGCCTCTGATCCTGGAGGCAGTACAGTTATCAGTATATAGCCATTTTGAAGGGCCTTGTTTGCCAAGCCTTCCTGCTAATTAGCAAACTTGGAGAGGCACTGGGAAACCTTTCTCAAGGGGGTTTGCGCATCCTGAAAACATGGAGAGGTTAATTGAAGGCATGGGGCAAACAAGCTCTAACCATCTTAGCTTGCCCTTGTTATGCTAACTTCATTGTGCAGACAGATTTAATGACTCCTTATTACCTGGCTCCCTAATTAACCTCCTGCCCCCAAATGGAGAGAGTTTAAAGAAGGCACTCCCAGCACAGGGACTTCCAGCTTCTCCAGGCCTCAGGGTGAATGGAGATGTTTCTTTTTCAGCCAGGTTCACAGTCTCTTGGTGCTCCAAATAATTTATATTTAATAGCATGGGCACAGGACTCTGGCAGCTTGGGAATTTTGCTGTGTTCGTGCTTACTGATGCCCAACACTGCCCTATAAAGTTCACGCAATGGAAAGTGGTCTCTGCCCTGTGTTATTTTTGTCACTGATGACACTTTGCTGGGAGAGCTGCAGGCCTACATTTTTACTAGAAAGTAGGGCTGATCCCTAAAGCCCCCAACTTAACCACCTCACTCATCACCTGCAAATAACTCCCTACTTATTTTACAGTGGTTCTAGTTATGACTAGAGGCATGCTGGGAAATAAACTGATGATGGCGGCAATCATGTCCAATGCCACTGCTTAGATACCACTTTCCCACTTTCTTCTGTGCCAGAGTCAGGGCAGGAAACATAGCTTTGCCTTTTATTTGATTTCATGATGATGCCACATAACTAATCAGATTTAGCTGTGTCATCAAAACATGATGTCTCCTCAGTGGCTGCTCCCAGACTCTAGAACTCCCTCCCTGGAGAAAGCTAGATTGGCTCCCTCATTGTTGTCTTTCCATCTGCAGTTGGAGACTTTCTTGTTTCAACATGCTTTTGGGAACTGACTGCTGGTGCCATGCTGTTTTTACTGTAATTATTTGTATGCTTTAAACAGTTTTTATATATGCATATAATTTTAATTCTATCAATTATTAATGGTTTTTAATGTTCTATCAATGTTTATTTGTCTTTAATGATTGTATTTTCTATATTTTTAGCCGTTTTAAAAAATCTGTGAGTCTCCTTGAGTCCCATAATGATGATGATGTCAGTTCAGAGTTAGTGGAGTTAGCAGAAATGATTGCCCTCACTCTGATTTGGTTTTGTGGTGTCACGCGGTCAATTAGATTTGGCAATGTGATGACAGATAGGGTTTGGTAACATGATGGCATCATATGCAGACAAATAAATATTAGAGCCCCTTTGATCATGCTTGGTTGTGGGTATGGCTGGTTTGGGTGAACTTCACTAGTGATCAGTCACATCCAGGAACTGCTTCCTATAGAAGTTTAGCCCAAACTGCTCCATGTTAGTGAGCATTTTCTGCATTTCTTGGGAACATTTTGCTTATCCATTTACATTGACCTCACATGCCCTCAGTGACATCATTTAATAGCCAAAGGTTCTTCCCTAAATTTATTTCCCATCTTTTTCATCCATAAAGGTGAAAAGTCATCATTACATATTCACATAAGACTTTTTTCATCAGTTCTATATTGATTTCACCATGATGCAAAAAGTGTCTAGTTCTGTTGAAATATCTGAGTTGATTGAATTTTCCCGTCCTATAATTGATTCTAGTGATTTTATTCTTCACTAGGATGTACCATATTTTTTCTCAAATCACTGGCCACCTCAAACTTGCATGTCTTAGTTGATACAATCTGGTTGCTCAGTGGAAGTTGGTCCATGAGGGCAAATGGGGCACTGCCCCAGCAACCTCAACCTGCCCTTATTTAGTCCTTGCCTGCCTGTCTTCATGTTTATAATTAATCCAAAAGGGTGGCCATGGACATCAGCTTCCTCTTCCTTAGTCTCAGCATTGTCTTTGTATGACAGTAGGAAGAAGGATGGGGACAAAACTAGAATTAGTTGGCTCTGCCTGTCATTGGCTCTTGCTCCACCCACAGTTGACCTCCATGCCTTCTGTCCTACTAATCCCAATGGGAACCAGATGAAACCAAAATTTTTTAATCTTCCGTTATTGGGTATCTTGCATATCATTAAAGCATAGTGACAGGAATCATTCATAATTCAGGTGCCATAATATCTCCAGTTGTTTGAGTAACCACTTTCCAATAGATGTTTATTAAACTACAATCCTACCACACATGGAGAAAACTGCCTAGAACTTGTTTACATCTTCAGACTTCCAACATTGTTATGCTTACATCTCCAGCAGACATCCAATATTGTTGGGAATATTTTGCATTATTCACACAAACAACACCAACTGGATACATAACACTGTGGTGTCATCCTGTTAATTGTGTGATGGGCAAGCTAGCATCACCTATGTGACTTATCCAGGAAAACAGAAGCCATCTCTGTGTGTTGAGAGGGGAAACTCCTCATTTCTCCCTCAAAGTTGACACTGGAGAATACATGGTCTTGATTTATTCAACCAATATCAATTTATAATGCCCAGTAAGCACTGTAAGCACTCTACAGAACCTAATACAGGGTAACCAAATTCCTGATGGCATCTTATGCTGAAAGTAAACTATATTTTCATTAGGTTCCCACAATATTTTTTCTGGCATTTTAAACATAGCAATTAACATGGGGGAACTATTCTGTAAGTATCCCACAATGCTTTGAACAAAAATTCATACCTATCATTTTAAAAGATAAGAGGCCCTATGATATGATGATGATGATGATGATGATGATGATGATGATGGAAATACATCTGCAAACTGCAAACTTCTAACACTTCCAGAGTTGGGGGCACTTGGCTGCAGGGCTTAGGCTTGGTCCTCTCTCTGTTGTGAACCTCTTCATCTCTCCTGCCAATGTTTGTTACGTGCTCAGAGTCAAAGCAAGAGGTTTTCTGGGCTTGCTGTAGGCCATGTTGCTTTAATCACCGGTGAAAGGAATGTTGAAACCCACCTCCTGCTGTGCTGCAGTGTTAATAAAACATCTGTGCTGGTGTGTGTGTTCCCCCCTCTCCCTGCCCCCAAAGCCATTCATCTCTGTTTTTCTACCATTTCCTTAGACAATTTTATGTTTCCCAGTTTGAGCTGATCACAGGAGACATTCCAAATGAAGGCTCTAAGACCAAGGGGAGTGAAGTAGTCCGCTCTCTACACTTCCCTGCAATCTTTCCTGTGTTTGAAGTCAGGATTTGACTAACAACCAAGGATTAATTAAGTACCTATCCATGAATTTCACATGATTTATAGGAGTCCGGTGTTGCAGACATAAACATGCCCAAGAAGAGCCCTGTTGGGTCAAGTCAAGGGCACATCTAGTGAAGAACTCTCACAGTGGTCAACTAGATGCCTATGGGAACCCTAAGTGAAGCATTACTCCCCCACCTGTGATTCCCAGCAACTGGTGGCCAGAGGCATACTGCAGATTCGGGTGCCATTCCCTATCAACCCCTGTCACTTGGATTCACTGTGGTAGCTGCACTGCTGAAATTGCCACCTCTCCCACAGCCATGAATGCATGGGATCACTTGGTGCTAGATAAACCTGTACACAAGTGAGCATACTGGGGAGGCTGGTGGCTTCAGCAGCATCACAACCAGAAACCAAGCAAAGCATCAGGTCTGGTGGGTCCTGCTGGGGTTCATGGGCCTCAGAACCAACCCCCTCACCCATATGTTGGATGCTGATACTAGGCCAGCAAACAAACCATATTAGTATTTTACAATGTTAGGAGCTGTGCCAGAAATCCAGGGTGAGAAGGCCATAGCTCAGTGGCAGAGCACCTGCTTTGCATGCTGAATGTCCCAGGTTCAATCCCTGGCATCTCCCGTCCGAGAAAATAAAATTACAGCTGCTCGAAAATCAACATTGGACTCAGCTACACTGGCAAAGAAAAAAGCAATTTATATGTGTTGTATGTGCAATGTGCCACCAGATGGCGACGTGGAGTCCCGTTTTTCTCTACCTGTTTTCACTGTTTATCACAAGGCTTTAAACTGAAACTCTTTGATATGTCTAGATCCAGCCTTTGTCTGCTGTCAGTGTCTCTGGAAAAAAAAGACAAATCTCTCACACCTCCAAATGGAGAGATGGAGGAATAATTTGTTTAGTCTGCTTTGGACTGACCCAGTTTGACAGTCCCAAACCTACTTGTGGTTTGGAATGCAACTTGTGATCAGATCATACACTTCTTTGAATTTTGCAGTAGTATTTTAGTGTGCAAAAAAAGTGCATGTGAAAACCATATTTTATTATTAAAATGTGCACAAAGTGCATATTCTACAGGGAAATGCACCAGGAAAAAAATAATACCTATTTTGGTGAAAATATTGTTATAGGCCACCCCAATCTCTGCTGAGCTGTGCATGGGATTCCAGGGGGCTTGACTACGGAGAACTGAAGATAGGGCAGAAGCTGTTATGTATCCACATATTTACACCCGAATTTACATGGAGTGAGTCCAGATATTACAGCCTGGTCATCTCAAGAGGGGCTTGTTCCCCATAGCAGTGCAGCACCGAAGTCCAAGGCATTTCTCCTTCCTGCCTTCAGCCAGCCAGCCCAAGATCATTCTGTTCTCTCTCAGCTATTCCAAGCCTCATGCCAAAGGCCCAAAACCCTTATTGTGACATCACACCCAGTTACCCTGGCAACCTTCCAAATCCCCATTCTCTGTTCACACCTCAAGGTGTGTGTGTGTGTAAGGTCAGTTCTCTTGCATTGCCAAGCGCCCTCAATGGCCCTGTATTGTTTCTTAATACCCCTAGCTTGGCCAGGTCATTTTGCACAGGGATAGAGCAGGATTTTGTATTTCTCCCTTCATACCCCAAATCACCAAAATCCTACCACCTATTAATTCCTAGGGTTTTGCCCCCTCCCCCACCTATAACAATATACACAAATATTCATACAGAAATGTGTATAATAATATTACAGTTTTTTACAGTACATTCTTCAGCTAGATGCTCCTTCAGCAGCTTTTGCATGCTGCATGTGCAAGTAGAATATTGCAGTGAAATATGCAGCAATTTTAGCCACTCCAGGGAATGTTTCCAGCTTATTAACCTGCTGTTGCAGTTTACACTGGCTGCTTTTGACCCTCAGTAAATAATAAATAACAGCCAATTGTCTCTTTAGATAGGGCAAGGATGGAGTACATCTGGCTTTGATCTGGAAAGCAGAAAGCCAATTTTAAGTAGGGTGGGATGCTAATCAGTCTCCCCTTGCTCTGTGTTTCTGACTATGTACCATTAGTCTTTAAGGACAGCTCATTGGTTCTAGACATTTGCAACACACCCTAGTGAACATCTATTCAGAAGTAGGAGTCGAGGGATCTGTCAGTTTCAGTTTTCCCAGTTTCTCGTTTTTCCTGATCTTAAATTTTGACTCCACATCTCTGCAGCAATGTGAAAAAATAAGACTTTCATGAAAATTCATTAGGATTTTTGTGTGAATTTCTCCTAATGAATATATTTTTGTATGCAGATTTGAGTAATGTGCACATTTTTTGCAAGCAAGCGTTCTTATATAATACATTTTTGTGCATTATTTTTTGTGGGATAAATCAGCCTTGTATAACCAACATGTTAGCTCTAATTAATGCATGAAGGGGTTAAGACCATAGAGTAAGCTGTCTTGCCAGACTTAGCTAGGTCACACTCCCTCACCTTGGGAAGAAGGTTTACCAAACTCTTTGCTCTCTCACTTCCATCATGTGAAAAGAAAAAAGGAAAGAAAAGAAAAAAGAAGAAGAAGAATGTCTAAGTTGGATGTTCTGAGTTCAATGGATCTGACTCCAGCTAAGTGTGCATTGCAGATTTTGGGGGAAATGTGGCCATCTAGATGTCGTTAGACTACAGCTCCCACCATCCCTAACTACTGGTCATGCTGGTGACTGAACTGATGGGAGCTGGAGTCTAATATCATTTACAGGACTGGAGGTTCCTCATCCCTGATACAAAGGACTGTAGCTTTGCATCTCAATCCTATGCATGTCTACGCAGAAGTAAGCCCCATTAGGTTCAATGACACTCCCCAGTAAGTGGGTATAGGATTACAGCCTAAAATAATTCGTATGCTTAATTGATTCAAGTTTCTTTAATGGGGTGCAGCTACTATCACTATTAATATTAGCACCTTCTTGGCCTCGGTCCAGTATATCTGAAGGAGCGTTTCCACCCCCATCGGTCTACCCAGACACTGAGGTCCAGCACCGAGAGCCTTCTGGCGGTTCCCTCACTGTGAGAAGCCAAGTTACAGGGAACCAGGCAGAGGGCCTTCTCAGTAGTGGCGCCCTCCCTGTGGAACACCCTCCCACCAGATGTCAAAGAGAACAACAACTACCAGACTTTTAGAAGACATCTGAAGGCAGCCCTGTTTAGGGAAGCTTTTAAATGTTTGATGTATTACAGTATTTTAATATATATTTTTGGAAGCCGCCCAGAGTGGCTGGGGAAGCCCAGCCAGATGGGTGGGGTATAAATAATAAATTATTATTATTAGAGGCTAAAGCACTTCTAACCTCTCTTGCACAGAAGGTAAGAGGAGTGGAACTGTATGTGGCCCGCTTGTGGTTAAATGGTTCTCTAGCCTAGCGAATGGTTACTGTGGCTGCTGCTGTTGTCTAGATTCTTTGGCCACAGCCTGCTGCCATCCAGTGCTGGTTTGCTGAGCTGCACTATTTTGAGGCAGGCATTTTTCTTTTGGCCTGGGTTGTGTACACTTCATACATTTTAAGTACTCTTAAAGCACACAACTTCCCCCAAATGATCCTGGGAACTATAGTCTACCCCTTACAGAGCTGCAATTCCCAGCACCCTTCACAGACAACAGTTCCCAGGATTCCTTTGAGGGGTGGAATGTGCTTTAAATGTGTATGTATAGCATACACGCAGCCGCAGACAGGTGACAATTAGTGAGGCTAATAGACTAGATACAAATCTGCAATAAAATAAAACAAATGCAAGGGCTGGAGGATGGAATCACTTGCTGTGCTGCAGGAGAGCTGTTTAATCCTAGGCATGATGTCAGGTGAACATAAGAAGAACCCTGCTGCACGAGATCAAAGGCCCATCTATCCTCACATCCAGCTCCCCACAGTGGTGAGCTAGATGCCTCTGGAAAGCCCAGAAGCAAAGTAGGAGCACAGTGGCAGCTGTCTCCCACTGTTGCTCCATAGCCACTGGTATTAAAAGACACATCACCTCTGATCCTGGTAGCAGCACACAAAAACACCTTTTGCCTGCCTTTTCTTCCATGCACCTGCCCCCAAACGCAGTCCAAACAGGCTTAAGAACAGTTAAAAGCACCACAGAAAATAACGGCAAACGACATGAAAGACAATAAAAGGGGACATCTGTGGCAGAGACCTGCTCATCATCAGAGGGGGTTGCTTCTGCAGGGTGATGTCTTTTTTACACCTGATCCTGTCCAAGTCTACCTGTGGCTGTTTCACTTCCCTCCCTCTGGAGGAAAAGGCCCGGGCCCGGGCCCTGGATTGTTTCACCAGGGAAGACCAGAAGAAACTGACATACAGAAAGAGACATACAGAGTTTATCTGTACAGAGCCCAGAGCTGCATGAAATCTGCATGTGCTAATCTTTAAAGCCCTAAACAGCCTCAGCCCAGTATACCCGAAGGAGCATCTCCACCCCCATTGTTCTGCCCGGACACTGAGGTCCATCTCTGAGGGCCTTCTGGCGGTTCCCTCTCTGCGAGAAGTGAGGTTATAAGGAACCAGGCAGAGGGCCTTCTCGGTAGTTGCGCCTGCCCTGTGGAACACCCTCCCATTAGATGTCCAAGAAATAAACTTTTAGAAGACACCTGAAGGCAGCCCTGTTCAGGGAAGTTTTAAATGTTGCGGTTTTATTGTGTTTTTAATATTATGTTGGGAGCCGCCCAGAGTGGCTGGGGAGACCTGGCCAGATGGGCGGGGTATAAGCATTATTATTATTATTATTAGTAGTAGTAGTCAGTGCTTTTTTCTAAAAAATGTTTAGGGGTACTCTCATTTTCCTACTCATATTGAAATACTGCCCCTCAATGAGGGCAAATTTAGATTCATAAAATGTTTAGGGATATGCGTCCCCCTGTGCCCCCCCGAAAAAAAGCACTGGTAGTAGTAGTAAAAGTAATAGTAGTAGCATAGATACAAATGTAGAAATGATTTCAGCAGCAATACGTCCTGCCACTCTGAGGGAGATTGTGTGCCTGCCTGAACCTGCTGACCTGAAGCTCACTGCTAGTGAAGGGCAGGCAATACATTTAAGGATGATGTTAGTGTCAAGGTTCCTCCTGCTCATTCTTCAGACATGTACTGGACAGACCTTCAAATAGGATAGGCCTTCTCTGCAAGTGGCTCTCCATTTGTGGAATGTCCTCCCCAAGGAGGCTCACCTGGCACCTTTGTTACATATCTTTAGGCATCAGGAAAAAACATTCCTCTTCCCACAGGTTATGAACCTACCCAGGTACTGAGATCATCATCTGAGACCCTTCTTCGTGTGCCTCCTCCATGAGAGGTCCATAGGGCGGCAGCATGAAAATGGCCTTGGTCCAGTCTACCTGAAGGAGCGTCTCCACCTCCATCGTTCTGCCTGGACACTGAGGTCTAGCGCTGAGGGCCTTCTGGGGGTTCCTTCGCTGTGAGAAGCCAAGTTACAAGGAACCAGGCAGAGGGCCTTCTCGGTAGTGGCACCCGCCCTGTGGAACACCCTCCCATCAGATGTCAAAGAGAAGAACAACTACCAAACTTTTAGAAGACATCTGAAGGCAGCCCTGTTTAGGGAAGCTTTTAATGTTTAAGAGCCAGTGTGGTGTAGTGGTTAAGAGCGGTAGTCACGTAATCTGGGTAACCGGGTTCGCGTCTCCGCTCCTCCACATGCAGCTGCTGGGTGACCTTGGGCCAGTCACACTTCTTTGAAGTCTCTCAGCCCCACTCACCTCACAGAGTGTTTGTTGTGGGGGAGGAAGGGAAAGGAGATTGTTAGCCGCTTTGAGACTCCTGAAGGGGAGTGAAAGGCGGGATATCAAATCCAAACTCTTCTTCTTCTTCTATAGGTTATTGTATTTTAGTGTTCTGTTGGAAGCCGCCCAGAGTGGCTGGGGAAACCCAGCCAGATGGGCGGCGTATAAATAAATAAATAAATAAATAAATAAATAAATAAATAATTTCTGCAATGGCTCCCTGTTTGTCAAATACTCTTCCCAGGGAAGTTTGGCTGGCACCTTCATTGTACACCTTTAGGCGCCAGGTGAAAACATTCCTCTTCTACCAGGATTAACATCCTATACGGAGGAAGCGGGTTATTCGTCTGTGGGGTTTTTTTTTGGTTTTTGTTTTTATTATATATTTTGTGGTCTTATTTTGTGTTTTTATGTTGTGTACTGCCCTGATCTGCAAATGAAGGGTGGTATACAAATTTAAATCATTATCATAATAATAATAATATCCCAGGTCTTTGGCTAATAAAACTATTTATGACCATTTAAACTGGGGGGTATTGCTTTTGTTTGCTACTGTGTTATGTATTTTTGTGTTATTATATTGTAAACCACCCTATGATACTAAGATGAAGGGTGGCATAGAAATTTAATAACAAACAAATAAAGGGTTGTCTGTGAAATAGGTCACATAGCCACCCCAGACTGTTGTTCATACAGCATTTCATCCCCACAATTACCTTGCTGCCCAGTTCTCAAGACCATCTGCAACACATGGAAAAACTTTTGCATATCTTCACCAGCTCCCCATGAGTTACTTTGTGCTGCCTGCGCTTTCTCTGCACTGGAAGGTGGGATGAGGAGGGATGGGTTGGAGAAGAAGCTGCAAGGAAGAAAAGCTGTCTCACTTCCCTTTGTGCCCAGTAGATGGTGCTGGCAGGAAAGTCATCGTGGAGCCACTGGCTTCCCTGAGAGTTTGCGCTGGCCATGAGTCCCCCCCCCCCGCCTCTCTACGAAGAAATCCCCCCTCCCCTGAGCCCCTTTCCTATCAGCAATGCTGTAAAAATAACCCCGCATGGCTAAATTCACTTTGTGGGACATAAGGAGTTATTTATGACATCCAGAAGATTACCGAAAGAGCAAAGATACGCTGCAGCAGTTCAAAAGCCACAAGGCAAAGCTGCCTTCAAGCCAATGTCTCTCTCTCTCTCTCTCTCTCTCTCTCTCTCTCTGTGTGTGTGTGTGTGTGTGTGTCTGTGGAGGGCAGGGAGGTTCTCCAGGTAGCTAATGGAAAATAGCCCTGATTAATGACCAAGTTCAGGCTGTTCAGCTTTCCCCGGATACTACTTGCTCAAGAGCAGCCAGGCATCCCTTGCTTGGGGGTTGGAGAGGGATTCCCTCAGGCCCTGAAATGGAAGCCACTGGAAGAGGAGGTGAGCTACTTTTGCAAAGGAGCAAGCCTTGGGTGTTTTTCAGCTGAGAGCCACACTGACTTCTGGGCAAGCTTCTGTGGACCACATACCAGTGGTAGGCACATGGTAAGCAGCACTCAAGGCTAACATGGGCAGAGCCATGAACGTGAATTTTACCTTGATGGCAGTCTAATTCTACACACGCTTCAGCACCCCTCTCTACCCTGCAGGCTAATTCAAGAATTCAACAGCATATTCCAGCCAGGCAAAAACACTCAAGGAGGGTGCAAGAAAGCAGGGCGAGTAAGGGATGTGGCCCAAGGCTAGGGTGTGTGGCCTGGAGAGGCCTGAGGGCTAGCCAGAGGGCATGAAGGGTCAGAGCAGGTGGATTGTGCTGCCATCAGGGACAGATCACACATGTACGATTATCCTTTCGTAGAAGTGGTGCAGATAGGTAATTTTGGGCTGTGGCCTTAATGGTCTTACCAGGCTCCCCCACTCCTTTAAATAGTAATGTGTGCTATGTCACTTACGTGAAGATGTGGTGAGCCAGCCTTGTTTTTTTGGGGGGCCCTTTTGCTCAAACTCTGAATGGGGTCCTGGATGTCTGCCCCAAAGGCTGAACCTAATGGTACCATTGAAGTCAAGTGATGTGCATGTGTGAAGCAACAACAAAAAATTGAATCATCCTGGACTACAGTAAACATTTTTAAAGGGGTTGGAGCATTTTCTGCAGGGAGAAACATTGCCTGTCCATGGCAAGTGATTTCCTCCCCTTGCTGTAATCTTTGGATGTATTCACCGCTTGGATCAGGTCCATCACATTGTGGGAAACATGAATGGCGATTCTCAATGTAATCATCCCAGTCTATTTTATGATTAGGTCAGCTTCCAGCATATAGTTGGAATTGGGAACTTGCTCCCACAGGGGGCAGTGATGGCCACCATTTTGGATGGCTTTAGAAGAGAATTGGGCAAATTTATGGGGGAGAGGGCTATCAGGGGCTATGAACCATGGTGGTTATGCATTGCCTCCACTGTTGAAGGTAGTGATGCTTCTCAATACCAGTTGCTGGAAACCATAGAATAGAAGAGCACTCTCCTGCTTGCATATTTCCTATAGGCAGGATGGACCACTGGTCTGATCCAACAGGCTGCTCCTACGTTCTTATGTCTGTGAGGAAGAGAGAAAAACAATTTATTTACACCATGCATAATTAATTCATGGAACTGGCAAGCCAGATTATTTACTTTGGTTTTAGGACACAAAATGCCATGGTATAAAACAATAACACCATGGTATCCGAATACGTCTTGATGATCACTAGTTAAGATGCATAAATGGCTCATCTGGTGGGTAGTGTCTCAAAAGTGATTGGCCAAGTTTGCCAATCAAAGTGTAGTCCAGGGATGAGGGACGTATGGCCCTCCAGATATAGTTAAACTACAGTTTCCATCGACTTTGACCACTGACCATGCTGGCTGGGGAGTTGCAGCCCAACAACATCTGGGGACCCAAGGTTGGGAAGGACTTTACTAGAGAATTGGCCTAAGAGACAATCTCACAGAGGGTCCTGTAGGAGATATTGTGCACTACTGGAAGGAACAAAACAGGCAAGCAAGATCTGTATAACTACATCAGGGACAAGGCCCGCCAAATGTAGTTGAACTCCAACTCCCATCAGACCCAAGCAGCCTGATTATTTGTCAAGGGTGATGGGAGTTGTAATCCAGCTACATCTGGCGGGTTAAATATTCCCTATCCCTGGACTACACTATGAATCTTTGGGTGTGAAGCCAGAGAGACCTGCAGTAGTTGTTGTGAAATTCACATCTGGATTTGGAGCAGCAACCCCCATTGCTTTCAAATTAAGAGTGTTCCTTGTAATGTAGGGTTGTCATTCTTCCGTTTATGAGCTGGACTGGAGAGGTGGGTTACGTCTTAGGAGATGCAAAAAAATGAGGGTTTAGGATGAGTTTTCTGGTCAAGCAGGTGGAGGGTGCTAGCTCTGGACAGCCTTCTGACTGAACCAGACCTCCAGTGGGGATTCCAGCGCCGATTAGGAACTGATTAAATATTAAAACAATTCATTTTGTACTTAAACTGTTTCAATGGCTCCTGCTGACAGCAGCTTTGAAGTCAGCAGTGAGAGACAGGCACTCTTTTGTTTCTGACTCACTCATGTTGCGTGTGTGTGTTTTCCATGGTGGAAACAGCCAGTCTGGGAGTTTTCATCATAAGCACTCAGTTGACTGACGCAAAATGTGTGCAGAGCTGTCAGAAGGCAGCCTCGGTACATGAAGGTGGTACTTGCATTTGTGGAACTCGTAGAGAAAAGGTCCAAGACTTGGGGTGGAGAAAGCACATGAGATAGCTAGGTGCAAGGAGGCCTGTAGGTGCTGGAGCAGTCGATTACCCATTGCCTGGTGGGTGGGGTTGCTTATGCATAACCAAAAAAGAGGGCAAAAGAGGGTGCCCATTTGCATAAGATTTGCATATGCTGATCCAGGGGAAGGAGAACTTCATGTAGCTTCTCAGGCCTCCAGACCCTTGGAACTTTCCCCAGACCACACCTACTTCACTGGTCCTACTTCACACCAAGCATGTTTTTGCCTGCCCTGAATGTTTCCTGAAGATGCCTCTAGCTTGTGTGGCTGCAGGATAGATATGGTGTGCATGTTTGTGCAGAAACTAGTCTTCTGTAGAAAGGTAAAAAAAATCACATTCATTGGTCTGTCCATATTTGCCTCTGGTCCCACCCACCATAGACATGTGTCCCCTGGAACGTACAGCAAAAGGGAATGTGGTCCTGAGGCTGAAAAGGGCTCCCTACCCCTGTGCTAAACCATAGGTATAGGTGCAAATTTAGAAATAATAACTGTAATTTTAATGGAAATGGCACATCTCACCATAGTATGGAAGAGTGTGACCAGGGGGCCAGAGTGCATGCACCTTCTGTTACCAGGTGCTAACTGTGGATAGGCAGCTGTGCTCTCATTTCTTGGGTACTTTAACTTTAAGCCAGATTTGGACAGGACACAGACCCTCAAACATGTGTAAAATAAGACACATGGTTCACCCTATGCCAGTGGTCTCTATTTGGGCTGTGCATGGGACCAGCCCAATTCAGGGACGCATCCAATGCATTGGAACATCCCCAATCTGACCCAGGATAATACAGAGCTTACCCAATCTAGATCTCCTCTCTCCTTGCACCAGGCTGCCTCTCTTTTGACAGCCCTAGATTGCTCCTGGTGGACTCAGTCTGATCTGGGATGATCCTGAGCTGCGTCATCCCTACCCATCCACATCCTGGATTGACTCAGGCTGCATGTACATGGTATTTTATTTTATTTTCACGATGTAGGGAAAACTGTCAAGTTCCACATTATATTTGAGCTTTCACATGATGTAAAGGCAATTTCTGGGAGTATAGTGGAATAAAGTGCAAGTTTAGGTCTCATTTCTGTGTTATCTGCTGCCAGGAAGAAACGAAAACTGTTTGCAAGTAACATGGAAATGAGTGGTAAACTTGCACTGTATTCCTCTGTAGTTCCCAAAGTGGATTTTACATCACACGAAAGCTCACATGCAATGTGGACGTTAAGGGTTAGGGAAATGTCTTGAAAATGGAATAAGCTGCCATGTGAATGCAGCCTCGTTCAGTTTGGAATCCAGGACTGAATCAAATCCAGTTCATAGCATCAGTCTCTATGTGGGTTGGATCTGAAGGAGGGGCAGGGTTGCTGTTCACATGAGGCCAGGAGTGGGAGTGAAGGACAGAATTTGCAGCACTTGTTTCTGTGCACCAGTGAGCAAACATACAACTGTGGCTTGTGCTTCTCTCTCTCTCTCTCTCTCTCTCTCTCTCTCTCTCTCTCTCTCTTGCAAATGGAGCATGCACAACAGGGATGTCAAACTGAGTTCCCTGTGCATGCATAGTTGTCAACCTTCCCTTTTTTTGCGGGAAATTCCCTTATTTCAGCGCTGTTTCCCGCTTCTATCCCGGATTGTTAGATATCCCATAGACTGTCTCTGGGACAGGTGAGGCTGCTGATCCCTTATTTCCAAATCCAAAAGTTGACAGCTATGCTGCTGATCCCTTATTTTTGAGGCTGCTGGTCCCTTATTTTCAAATCTGAAAGTTGACAGCTATGTGTGCATGTGCAAGAGGCAGAGTGGGCTCTCGCACACAACACATATCTCTTTCCTTAGTGCACCTGGTTGTTGCTGTCCCCCTGCTCTGTCTGGAGTTCAACTGATACCAGGTATAAAACATGCCTGGAAGTTGGAATCTGTCGTCTGAAATCTGTCACCCCCCCCCCCCCCAGTTGTGATGAAACCAAAGCACTTTGCACTCCCATTCTTCATTGATGGTGTTACCCAGTGCCCTTATTATGTTAGCACAATAAATTACAAATGCACAGAAGAAGTTCCCCCTCCTGCCTCTTTCCCCCCATGTGATCCCCTTACGCTTCCTAAATCTTCTCCAGACGGTCGAGGGTGACAGAAGAGCTTTGTGGGGTGTGGGGACAGGAGGGGTGGTTTCAATTGTGCAGGTGTAAATCTTTGCACTAATGGACCGAGAAGCTTAGCACCACTTCAGACACAAGCCTGAGGCTGTAGTCCACTGAGTGTGGTCTTGCCTCCACTCTGGGAGGATCACAGGGTCCTCTGAGATGCAGAGGATGCAGGGAGCAGCTTGGGATGCGACAGCGTGTGCATGGATCAGGTGGCAGCATAGCCCTTGCCCCCATGTCCTCCCCATGAGCTTCCCAGTGGCATCTGCTTGGCTGCAGCGGGAAAGAGGATGCTGCACGAAATGGACCTCTGGTCCGATCCGGCAGGACTCTCCTTATTATAGTTGTGTCCTGCAGAATGCAAAGGAGAGTATACGGTGCACCAATCTGCAAGAGAATCTTCAGGGCCCCCAGCCCCCTTTTGTGGTCCTGCTCAGTCTGTTACAGGATGTGGAAGGTTACTCACTTCAAACAGACACCAGCTCCCTGGTCAGCTAGGTGGGGAAGGAAGAAAGAGGAGATGCTCCCCCTCCCTTTCCCCACATAATCAGAAAGAGCAAAATTCGTTCCCTTCCCTCTGTTCTTCCTCCCCCCCTCCTATATCCCCCCCACTAGTGGTGTGGAAGATCGGAGCAAAATCTCTACAGAGCTCATTATCCCGCAGCCCCAGCGCTCTGGCAAGGGCGGAGAGGTCCTGCGTGGAATGATTTGGAGATGATTTGTATTTAAGACATTCAGTTTTTCACATCGCTGGGGGAAGCACCACCAAAAAAAAAGGGGGGGAGAAAGAAAGAAAGAGAAAGAAAAAAAATTAAATAATTGAAATAGCAAGGTGGAGGTGGTAAGGAGGGAAAGAACTGAAGGAAAAGGGAAGGGGAGGAGGAGGAGGAGGAGGAGAAGGAAGGTAAAGGGGAGCACTTCCACATTCAGAAATGACTATATATCCTGAACAGATTTGGCAGATGAGAAAGCCCCAGGAGCTAACTAAAGGCTTAAAAGAAGAAAAACCTGTTGGGGAAGAGCCATAGCTCAGTGGAAGAATGCAGAAGGTCCCAAGTTCAATCCCTAACATCTCTTGGCAGAGCTGGCAAAAGCTGGAGAGTCACTGCCAATCAGTGTTGGCAATACTGAGATGATAGATAGACCAATGCTCTGAAGCAGTATAAGGCAGCTTCCTATGTTCCTGTGTTTTCTGGAACCTAATATCAACTTTTGTTTTGTTTTAGAGGTGGAGGTGCTTAATTCAGCATGTCAAAAGCTAGAACATTCCTAAACAGAGGTGCCAGCTTGTGCATGTGACATCAGGACATTGGGTGGCGCCAGGGGTGGAGCTGAACATGGCAGCCACATGGCTTCAGTGGCTGGTGGCTCCTCCTTTTAAAATGCCAAGTGAACGTATGGTTGGGCAGGGAGAAGGAGACACCGTGTCTTCTTCCCTTCTCCTCCACTGTGAGCAGAAGGGTCCAGTCCTGCTGGTTGCTGCTCTGCAAGCTTGTAGAGGAACATGCATCAAGACTGAATCCTCTGCTCACTAGCGAGCGGACAGAGGATTCAGTCTTGCTGGGGTCTGCTTCCCTACAGTGAACACCCTGGCAAAGAAGCGCCCTACAGTCGTAGTTTCTGCTTTGCATACAGAAATTCCCAGATTCTGTTCCAGGCACAGCTGAGAGAGAATGATGCCTGAAACCTTGGAGAGCCACTGCCAGTAGACAACACTGAGCTAGATGGACCAATGCTCTGATGCAGTTCCTTATGTCCCTGTTCTCCATCAAGACAAGCAAGGTATATTATCAGAGTTCAAGGATGCACTCCAGCCAAGCAGAAACACTCAATGTGTGTGTGTGTTTGTGAAGCAGGGCAGTGACCCAAAGAAAGGACATATGCCCAGCTAGAGAGGCTTGGAGGGCCATACTTGGTTCCTGGGCCCAATGCTCCCCACTTTTAGCCTGTATCCTTCCTAAATTATGGCACCCAGACCAAAACCAGACACGGAATTAACTTGTCTCTCTGTGTGACTGACATCTTTCCTAAGTTGTCCAATGGAGCAACCAAAGCAGCAGAACGCATGGAATCCTAAGGTTGATCTGGACACTTGATGTGCAAGAGTACACTTGCATGGGTGTTAGTGGTGCTGCAGCATGGGAGCAGTGGATCCCACACCGTTCTTACATGTGTTCACGAAACCAAGTGCATACAGTCCATATGCATATACAAATTGTATTCATGTACAGAGCATATGCATGGACAAGGGTTGTAGTACACATGCACATGGGGATGGTACGCAGAATCTAGTCAAAAGCATGTAGTCGCCGACTCCAGCTCATGGAAACTTTGCTCTATTACACCTTTTAGCCTTTTAGGTGCCACAAGACTCTTTTGCTGTTAATGTAAACTGAGCGTACCTGCTTTATTCTGTTAAATGGGGGCAGGGGGAGGAGGCTTGTGCATGCATGTGCATGAGGCAGAGCCAGCAGCTAGGACGATTCTCTGGTGGTGAGTCCAGCTCAGGCAGCCCCAAACAATCTTTATCTTTGATTGCTCATATACTGTAACTCTACAGGAATCCACTGGTAGCAATTTGCACACAGAGGGTCTGGACCAAGCTATTGATTTTGTATGTTTCTGACAGTAAACTGGATGCAGGGCTGTAACCCCTGGGAAAGGGAGCTGACTTTCTAAGGGAGATTTCTAAGCCTTTTCTCTAAATTATTGGCTTTGATTTTTTTATATAAAGCAAGCAGAAAGGATCCTTTTACTTAAAAAGAACTGCATATAAGTGTCTTAACTGTGCTTTAACAGTTTTCCATTGTAGTAACTTGTTCTGGGACCAGATGGTGAAGGGCAGGTAATAAATTGAAATGACAGTAGTAATACTAATATTTACTCCATTCAGCAAGAAGTAAAACCCACTCCTCCTAGACTTCTTTTTTTTGGGGGGGGGGGGGATAAGGAATACTAAGCTACCATAATGATTGACAAACAAATGAACATTTTTACTAACTGAAATATGTTTTTGAACTGTGAAAATGCCTCATGCTTGCTTGGAGGCTGCAGATATGTGATTTGCGGGTAGGGAATGTCAAATTGTTCAGTTTCTCTCATTTTTCTCATGAAAATATTCTAGTGACAATTCATCATAACTTTTTGCACATTTTCATATGCAATTTTGCATAACTTACACACTTTTGCAAGGCAATTTCCCCCATACATAATGCACTTTTGCATGTTATCTTCATAAGCTAATCTGTGCAAGTACATAAGCCAGCATGTGCATTTTTGTACACACTACTTGACTGAAGAACTGCACTGCAAAATTCGGTTAAGTGCGAATTTCAAAGGATGGCTGCGTTTTGGTCCACATTTTATTTCGGAAAATGTGAAATAGGTAGGTTTACCTTTAAATGCAAGCATAATCAAATTTCTCCTCCCTCCCTAGTGGTGGGTGTAGAAATCTCACTTTTGCATGGCTGGGATGTAGCCTTCTGTGCAGAAACAAGAGTCATCTCTGTTGCTCTGATCCCCTTTTGCCTCTGGCCCTGTCCACCATAAATGGGTGGCTCACAGAAGGTTGCCCATGAGACCATGTGACCCTCAGGCTGGAAAAGATTGCCATTTTTTTGTGTTAGATATGTCTTAAGGGGCTATTGATTTCAGTCCCTCTTAAGTTTCTCATTTGCCCAAACTTCTTTTTTAAATACTGTTTTTGTTTATTTTCATGGTAAGGAAGATAAATCAATTGTTACAACAGTAAACAACAAATAACTTGTCATGATGAAATTACAGACTTTTATCATGCCCTGTGTTAAAGTTTCATTTGATTACTCTAAGAGATCATGCCACATTTGCCCAATATTGAATCCAGTTATTCACATCTCTGCAGCAATTTGAAACTAAAAATAAAATAAAATACAACCCTCAAGAAAACCATTCAGATTGTTAGTGCAAATTTCTCTGAATTAAAAATCATATTTTTGCAAGCAGTTTCCCTAATATATTCATTTACTACCCCCCCCCCCCATTTATTAACAGTCCATTAACAGGAAATCCCAGGGCAGATTACAACAATTTAAGATGCAATGCTTAAAAACAGTTTAAAACAAAGGACAGCCACAAGAGGAGGGTGGGTCTTAATATATGTAGGTGCAAAGGCCAGAGTAAAAAGGCGTGTCTTCAGTATATAAAAGAAATTGCATAAAGAATGTGTCAGATACACCTCTGTGAGGATGAAATTTCACAACTTAGAGCTGCAATAGAGAACACCCTTTCCTGGGCAACTCTTAACATCTGAGGGAGCTGAAACTACCAAGATAGACCCCTCTGCAGATCTTGAGGGTATGTACAGAAGGAGGCCATCTTTCAGATATTTGGGGCCCACGTCATTTGTGGTTTTAAACACTAATGTGAGCACCTTAAATTTGGCCTGGAAATGAACTGGCAACTAGTGCTTTAACACAGGGGTTTTATATGTTCTACATGGAACCCTAGTCAGTAACCTGTAGGCTGCAATTTGGACCAGCTGCAGTTTCTTAGTCGCCTTCCAGTGCAGCACAAAGCAGAGTACGCTGCAGTAATCCAATCTACAATGCAATTTTGCATGTTATTTTCAGCCATATATGCATTTCCATGTATACTTTCTCCTAACACATGCAGATTTGCACACAGCATTTGGCTGGAGAACTGCATCATGACATGTGGGTTAAAAAGGTAAAGGTACCCCTGCCCGTACAGGCCAGTCTTGCCAGACTCTAGGGTTGTGCACTCATCTCACTCTAGAGGCCGGGAGCCAGCGCTGACCGCAGACACTTCCGGGTCACGTGGCCAGCGTGACAAGCTGCATCTGGCGAGCCAGCGCAGCACACGGAACGCCGTTTACCTTCCCGCTGGTAAGCGGTCCCTATTTATCTACTCGCACCCAGGGGTGCTTTCGGACTGCTAGGTTGGGTTAAAAACTGCTAACATGTGGGTTAGTTTCTCATTAACATGCAAACAAAATTACATTTCTCTCCCACCTCTCTGAGTCTACCATGCTGCATTGGGGGGGGGTTGGCTATCCTGCTCCTTCTGGGGGGTGCAGCCCTGGACCTCTGCCCCCCCCCCACAATCCTGCCCTGCTAAAGCACAGGAACTGCCCCCCTCCAAAAGAAATCAGGCTTCCTTGTAATTCAAGTCCTTCTTAAAACTAAGATCTTCAGCTGCAAAAAGTCTTTCTCAGCCTTAAAGCTCTGTGCATTTTTCTTTGAAGAATAAAAAAATTAAACATTACCCTTACCATAATGCAGAAATGTAGACGGTTCCTGCTAATACAGCCCACCTCTCCCTCCTCCTCAGTCCCTGTGTTCCCTGGAGTCATGCAGATGACCCATTAAGCAGTGCATTAAGACTGGAGAGAGCAGAGGCTTTATTTAAATGTGTCCATCTCTGATCTAAAATCAAGTCAGATTAGCTTGTACTTTAGCCTTTATCCAGAGCTAACGAGTCAGAAGAGGCAGGGAAGCTAAAGCCCCAAAATCAATAGCTTAGGATCATCATCAGTCTTGTATTCATTGCTTTGCCTCCCTTCAGTGCCCAAGAAAAAGCTTCCAGACACTCCAGTGCAGACACTCTTCAATTGGCTTAGAGTACAGCTGGGGGAGAGATACGGTTCAGTTCGCACTCTAATGCAAAACTCACTAATTTGCACTTCACAAAGCAATGTACAATTTGGAATGCAACTATCCTATGAAGTCTACACTTCTCCAGATTGTCCCCAAATTCCTTTGGGGAAGGGCAATAACTCAGCAGTAGAGCATTTGCTGTGAATGCAAAAGATCCCAGGTTCAATCCCCAGCTGGGAGATGCTCCTACCTGAAACCTTGCTCAGCTGCTGCCAGTCAGTATAGACAATAGTGAGCTTGTTGGGACCAATGGTCGAACTCATAATAACACAGCTTCCTATGTTCCTCATGCACTTCTCCAACCAGATGATGTTTACAAAAATGTGTATATCAGGGGAAAGTGTACATACAAATGCATGCATTATAGAAAATAATATCCAAAAAAGCCTTATAGCAAGGGAAATTGCTTGCAAAAATGCAAACATGAGGGAAAATTGCTTACAAGAACTTGCATTAGGAGAAATTTGCACTAAAATGCTGATTAGGTTGCAATATTATTTTTGAAAAAGAATTGCAAACTGGTATGGAAATGTGGAGAATCGAATTTAGGATGCAAGAAACAGAGAAAATGAAATGGACAGATCCATCCAAACCCAGCTTAAGTAAGTTTTTGCACAATGCCACCTTTGCACAACTATAAGTTCTTGCACGGAAATGGCGGAGGCAGCCAGAACATAGGAAACTGGTTTACGCCAGATTGGATTATTTATCCATCTAGGCAATATTCTCTACTCTGCTGGACAGCGCCTTTCTAGGGTTTTAGATGGAGGTAGCTGCTACCTAGTATCTTTAGCTGGAGATGTTAGAAATTGAACCCTTATGCATGCAAAGCAGGCATTCTACCACTGAGACTGGACTAGAGCCCATGGATTTCCTCATGCTACTAGCTGCAGTGACTCCACCTCCACAGTCAGATAGGACCATGGCTCACTGGTAGAGCATCTGTTTTGCATGCAGAAGGTCTCAGGTTCAATCCCTGGCATCTCCAGGTAGGGCTGGCAATGTTTCTGGTCTGAACTGAGAAGAGCCGCTTCCATTCACTGTAGATCAGGCATCCCCAAACCCGGCCCTCCAGATGTTTTGGGATCACTTGTCAAGTTAGCTAGGGATGATGGGAGTTGTAGTCCCAAAAGAGCTGGAGGGCTGAGTTTGGGGATGCTGCTGTAGACAACAGATGGACTTATGGTCCAGTTCAATACATATGGCAAGTCCCTGTGTTTCTCTGAATGCCGGTTGCTGGTTGGTGACAGTTACAAGAAGATGCTGGACTACAGGAGCCATTGGCCTGATCCAGCAGGTTCTTCTTATATTTTTATCTTCCTATAGTACTGGATTTAACAATGATGCCAACAATTATATATACGTGTGCACCTGTGTTTTTATTTAAAAGTAAAATAATAGTTCATCATCATCATCATTTATTGACTGTATATATTTATAAATTATTGAATTTTCTATATAATTAAACTGTAAGACTGCTGAGACCTCCAGCTATCTTCAAGTGATCCATGAAAAAAAGAAGTTTGAGAACTTCTGTTGATATCAGTGGGTGGAGCTAGGCAAGTGCTTACTCCTTCAGCTGAAATAAACAGAACTTACAGCACATCTTATGCGGAACCAAGTACCACTCTGTTCAATGGCTCTTACATTCCAAGTAAAGTGTCCCTATGATTCCATCCCCAAAGTGCTGAACTTGGCAGATTCATATACCCCAAGCTTCAAAACTTCCTATTTGAATGCATTGCTTACACTCTTGGGTCAATTGCAGCTTATCATCGTCATCATTCAATATCTTATTGATGTTTCACAATTTCATATTAGTACAGTCATATTAGTACATATTAGGACAGCATTTGAAAGTCCTAAACAACTGTGCATTTGGGTCCTTGCACAGAATCATCCAGAAAATGGGTTTCACCTCCTTGGGGCAATGCAAGGGAAATGCTGTTTGGAACAATGCTTTCCTGCTAGTTAAATGGAGAAATGGCTCTTTCCCAAGATTCTGTACAGCCTGGTTGCTGGTGGCAGACAACTGGGAACTAATGGGCCATTTGGCTGCTCCTGTCTAAAGTGATTTTGGAATGCAGATCTACCTACCTGCCAGGTTAGAGGTGGAAACAATTTTTTCTAGCCAGCTAAGAGCTTTATAGAGATAGGTGTGGTCAGTTCACAAATTTAAAAGATTGACAGAATGCAAATATAACAAAACCTAATAAAATACTAAGTATAAAAACCTGTGCCAGCACAATGTGAAACCAGCACAAAACCATCACAAAGAAGCATAAGATCAACAACTTGATGGAAAATGGCATTAAAAATTAGCAGAGGGAGGCTAGTTCTAATATGCCCTAAAAACCTTAGTTATGTAAAGGGCTGGTATAATAATAAAAAGGGGTCTTCATGTGGCACTGAAACATAGGCACAGGTGAGCCTTTTTGGGCAAAGCATTCCATAGTTGGGGTATTGCCACCAAAAAGGCCCTTTCCTTGTAACCACTGCCCCACCTCATTCGGCAGGGGGAACTGGAGGACAGTTAAGAGGGGTGCACAACAGCAGGGGGGTACCTAGGGATTGGCGAAATCAGCCTCCTGGGGGGCACAGGCTCAGGTAACCCCCTCCCTGAAAAATCACCCAGATTGCTCCAACAGAGGAAAGGTAGTTGGCTGCATGGTACGTAGGGGTGCCAACATGAATAAATATTGGGGTGGCCCAGGTAAGCCCCGCCCTGCATAATCAACCACATGATGCTGTGCACACACACAATCTGAATGGCAATGACCATCAACTTGGGGGTGCGGTTGGTTAACTTATTGGGGGGTTGATGACCCCTCGGCCCCTAGGAGTTGGCTCCTATGGTGGGGCGAGAGGGACAGAAGACAGATTGCCTGGATGACAGTGGCCTCAGAAGGAATTGAGATTGGGGTGTTTGGGAGGATGGTATGGGATGGTTGGGGTCACTGCTGCCACCTTCTTCACACCCTCTATCAACGGGGGCTTTTAACTTCTCCCAACTTTTTTTGTATGCTTGTGTGTGTGTGGCCCTCAAAGTCCCCCCCTCCCCAGGCAACCTGACTAGACTCTGTCTGCCTATCTGCCTCCTTGCTTGCTGCTGGGTGAGAGTGCAGGCTAAGAAGCCACACTGCTTCTATGTGTTCCCAGCTTGACCCTGGAGGTGGCGACAGCCCCAGCAGCTTCTTGGACTTTTTGTGGGCCTTGCTCGGCTGGTAGCTATCATGGTAAAGTGAATTGGCAAGGGCGCTGATACTGCTCCTTGCTGGGGGCATTGATACAGCTCTTTGCTAAGGGCACAAGGGACCCAAGGTACGCCTCTGCACAACGTTGTCAGAGAGAAGTGTAGTCTGGAAAGGGAGCATAGCTTGGGAAGAGTCTCAGGGGCTGGACAGAGAGTCCTGGGCAGGCACAGGTTCCTCACCTCTATATAGATATAATAGCATGTGTATAACTTCAGAATGTTGAAGTTATCTTGGATTTGCTGCTGCATATGTGTGCAATTGACTCCTGCTGCATCCCCACAGTGTCTTTTCAACCTAAATTCTAAGAGCAGTATCAACATTCCTGTGAATCCTCATGTTCCTTCTGTGCGTAATTCTTTTCCCTTGGAATACCAGCCTGTACATTTGTAAACAAACAGATTATGACCAACAACACCATACATACAAACGTCCCAGTGCTCTCGCTTCTGAATGCAGCCAGCCCTATAAAAGCATCTCTGAACTAACAAGTCATGCTATGCTGAACCCTATTAATCTTTCTTGAATTTTGAACCATTGTGTCAAGGACTGCCCCACAGAGACTCTAACCATCCAAGGAAGGGGAGAAGGAAGGAAGGAACGGGTGAGGGAACCCCCAAATATATCATCAATAGAAGTGTTTTCTTGGCAATCAGCATCAATAGTAAACATTTTACAGCATAGCCACCCAAGAGCATCCAAACCGAAGTCTTATAATATGTATTATTAATGGAGAGCTATTTATTTTTAACATATTAAATAGGTCACAGAGGCTTGCTGCCCATGGCTGATTCTCTTGCAGGCTGGCGGTGGGAGCTTTGCTATAGATGTTTCAGAGAAGGAACGCACTTGAAAGCTTTTATTATGATGCATTCCACATGTTGTATTACTCAGAAAGTGGCCAAATCCATGAGCAGGTTTTGCACAGACCCTCCCAAGTGAGCCAAATGGAATACTTGTTCCAGCCCATGAGTGTCTAAACTCAGCAGGAACCTTGAATACTGAAATGGTATTAGCAACTATTTCAAAATGCTTTAGAGAAAAAATATTCCCACTCACTTCCAAATCAACTGAGTAATGCTTTACACTATTCCCAGTGTGTGGACATGGGGGTGGGGTTGGGGTTGGGATCTGTTGCTCTTGGGTCATAGGCTTTCCCTGTGAATGTGATGCCTATGATAGATGATGGACCAGGGCTAGCTCTATCAATAAGAATAGTTAGGCAGCCACTAGGGACGGGGGAGAAATTCAGTTCGTTCAGTTTGCTTTTAAAGGTGAACCAGCCTAATTTGCACTTTCTAAAACAATATGCAAACTGAACACAGCCATCCTTTTTAAAAATCTGCACTGCTCTGAATTTTGCAATTGGGTTTTCCAGCCAAGAAATGTATACAAAAGTGTATATAATATACTAGGGTAAAGTGTGCATTAAGTTCCATATACAGAAGTGAAAATAATACACAAAAATGCATTATATATTAGGGAAAGCATGTACTGCAAAAAAGTGTATATCTGGCAAAATGGCACACAAAAATGTGTATATGGTATATTTGTAGAAATGTTCACTAAAAATTCCAGTGAATTTTCATGGGGATACACAAACACACACACCGCACCCCCACAAAACAATGTAGAAATATGGAAAACTGGATTTAAAGCTAGAAAAATAATGAACAGAGAGAAACTGAAATCGACAGATTCACACATGTCTAAAGACCACTTCAGATAGTAGATGCTCCAGGAGCTGAGCAGGAATGCAGAGGTGCTAGGGAATAGAGTGTCATATACCTAGGGCTTTCACCTTTGTTCTGATAAAATACAGGGTGGGCGAGTTGGGGCAGTTGAGGGGCAATTCCCCCCCCCCCATCTGGTGCTGAAGTGACTTCAAAGCAATCCGTTACAATCTATTGCATCCTAACTGGATAGCCCCTCTGGAATTTGTCATACAGGCACATGCAAATACACACACACACACACACACACACACACACACACAAATTTGTAAATCTGTCTGTACTTGACTACCCAGACCTGAAATGCATGACCCTTCACACACTCTTTCAAACACATGCATTTGGAGAGGATCCCTAACTTGGTACAGAGAGAAAGAAAAAGAGAGCGAGAGAGAAGATTTGAAAAAACAGGACAAAACTGTAGGATGTAGATATATAGGATATAGGATACAGGATATAGAATTTTACATTGAAGTACAGGACAAGTGGCAACCCTACACATAACTTATGTCCTTGCAGCCGATACGCTAGACTATGCTAGGTGTGGTGGAGGGTGTTTTCTTGTTGCTAGTTAACTAAGGTGCAGCTACCAGTCTGGCTGGCTTGGATATATGGAAGTGGTTTTGTTATTTGACTCTGGCATAAAATGTCTTGTATCAGCCCTGAAGTTGGCATCCTGGTCCTGACCAGCTGCCAGTAGTGGAATCTAAACCAGAAGTTCCCAAGCTGTGGTCCAGGGACCACCAGTAGCTTCATGCAGGTGGCCCAACATTCTTTCACATCTTTTATATAATAAAGTTAATGGTAGGCTAGAAAAAAGAAGGCTAGTCTTGATAATATTGCTTTTAAAGGTGGCAACATGTTGAGACCAAGAAGAAGCAAAGCTCTCTACCCTTTCACATACTTTTTAATGCATTTATAAACCTTGAAAGGAGTGAAGAGGATTAGCAGCAAAGTCAATGGAAGGTTGCAATCAAGAACTTTAACACAACTGTCACATCAAGAATGTTAAATATTCATACTGATTTCTATTTCTTTTGTTTCAAATTGTTGTAAGAATTTGGTTTCTACACCACCTGTTCATTATCCAGGTGAGTGAACACCTTTTAAATAAATCAGGGGACCAAGAGAATTACAGCAAGCGTCAGCAGAACCAGTTAGGGACCTGGTTTATTAACTATCACCAACCAGTTGCTCAGCAGAACCAGTTAGAAGACTGTGCAGAGACAAATCAAAATGAGGCTTATAAAGTAGCTTAAACACAGCAAAGAGTCATAAAACATCAAACATTCTACATACATCAAGAAAGCTACAGATATTAAAAGAGAAAGCTCCTTTAGAGATACTGGAGGCCAAAAGATGGAGCGTGATATAGATGTGCTCTTAAGATATAGATGTGCTCTTCAAGAAAGTAACACACTTTTTCCAGCTGTCACTCCTTGTGCCCAAGATCATATAAGATCATATAAGCTCAGCTTAGCAACCCTTAAAAATGGCATTTCTTATTCTTCCTAGGGATGCTTCAAAAATTCTTGGACAGATTTCACCTGAGATTCTGTCTGGACTTCCATATTGCCTGTTCTCATTTCCAAAGAGAGAAGGGAAGGGAGTAATTAATAGGAGTAATTTCCCCTTCTATACTGCCATAGCTTTGGCCCTGATCTCTAGACTGATAACCACAAAAATGTAATGGTAAAAGGGGACATTTTCTGCATGATGAGCAGAAGCTTTTTTGCCCTGTTTTTCCTACTTCCTAATTACAGCTACTTTCCCTAGTTCTATGCAAGTCAGTTGGCAAGTGAAATTGACTAGACCAGGTAGCAAACAACTTCTGGGCTAGTTAATTACACTCCTAAGATGAACATTTTTAAAAAGTGTCTTGCACTAAGATCATGGAGGAAGGGAGAGGTAATTTTCCTTCCCCTAAAGTTATTTTTAAACAAAACAAAACAGGGGAACACATATTTGAAAGCAAATTCAGAATGCTTTCTCACATATTCATTTCAGACAAAATGGAAACAAATATTCTTCACAGAAAAATAAAAGTAAATCACAATTAGTCAAAATGTTCATTCACATTTAATGCAGAGTGTTGAATTTGAAATTAAAATTTACATCTTAAATCTACGGTTTTTTACTCACATTTTAAAAGCTTAACCTTTTTGGCATTGTCTGATTTTTTTTTTAAAGTCTGGCTGGTATCCAATGAAAACTCTAACAAGCTCTCAAATACAAAATATCATAGACCTTAGCCAATTAAAGTCATACTCAGAGCCATTTAAATTAATAGGCTTCTGTTAGCTAAGTTCATTTACTTCAGTGGGTCTGTTCTAACTTAGTTGGATGCCTCCTCCCACTGCTTGCCATCTCCCAAATACAGTCAGAAGCAAAGTACATGCCATTTCAGCAAGTAAATAGTGTCAAGCATCCAGTCTTGAATGTCAAAGTTTTATATATAAGGTATCAGGAGCCTCTTTTGTGGATATGTGCACAGGGTTTCTGCAAATTTTTCAGTAAGCAAAGTTTGCAGAGGAAATTTTTCAGAGGACTAATTGCTGCTCTGTGGCAGGTCAAGACCTTCACTTCAGATTTGTAATTGCTTCCATTGCAAGGATGTCCAGATCCTGGTTCTAATGTCCGCTATATGTGGGACAGCAGAGGGAGAGGGGTTAGAGAGACTTCCAGCCTGCAGGGCAGGGCCTAAACAAACCTCCTTTCAGTTGCTTAGTGCTCATCCGTTCACCTCTCAATATAATACCAAAGAATGCAAGGAGAGATGTATCTCTGATTTTGCACTGGGTTTCTCCTATGGCAGAGATGGAGAACATTTGGCTAGATGTTGTTGGGCTCCAACTCCCATCATGCCTGATCATTGGCCATGTTGGCTGGGGCTGATGGGAATTGGAGGGGCACACGTTCTGGAGGCCCAAACATTCCCATACCTGTCCAATTGATCCAGCAGCAAAGGATGGCTCTGTGGTGTGTGTGCTTTAATGCATCAGGCAAAAGAATATTCACCGAGTCTGTTAACATGCTGCCCTGATGGAACATTAACATTGATAATGAAACAGTTTGCCCCACCAAGAGCATTGCTCTGAGGACTGCCAGTGTGCTGGAAACAGCATGTAAGTAATTTGTTCAACACTGGTGATAATAAGCTACATAGAGCAATAAGAACATAAATGCAGACTGGGCTTTGTGTGAGCGTGTGTAGCACTTTTCTTCCCTCTATCCTCCTTTTTTCTTCTACTCTTTCTTTTTTTTAAAGGAACCTCGAGGGGGGGAGTAAAAGGCATGAATGATTCATAGATGCAAGGGGAAAGAAAAAAAGAGGGGGGTGAGAAAGGGAGAGAGAAAAAGAGAGAGATTAAGAGTGAGGGGAGCTTCAAAGTGACTGGAGCCAATTTGATGTCCTGAGTGTTCCAGTGCTGGGCTAGGCCAACAATTCACTAGGGACCTCCTGTCAAGCCGCTATCCCTTCCTTGCCATTCCTCTTCCTTCCTTCTCTCTGCTCCTCTCCAGCGAAACAGAGGCTCCAAATCAGGAGTTCAAAGTTCACCATCATCTAATGATGGGAAGGCCTCCCAGAACCTGTGTGAGTGGCATCTGTTTATAAGTCTGGAGTTTCCCAGGTGAATTAGCCCAGGTTTTCTTCGTCTTCTTTTTTAAAAAAGAAGACACAGGGTGAAGCAGGAATGAGATGCAGGGTTTGGAGGGAGGATGTATTTTTTTAAAAAAATCTACTGCTAGCAAAGCTTATTTAATTCTAAATATTAAGAAAAAAGATTTAAATGCAATGTAATTAGTGAAGTAACTTCCTCGGTTTGCTTTTCCGTGCTTATAGCAGATCTGCTTCTATTGCACAGAACACAAAAACACACATAAAATAGTTGCATATCACAAAAAAAATTCAAGGTCTCAAAGAAGTACAAGGTAATTCAAACTTAAAAATGAAACATAGTGAACTGTTGTACAAAGACGGAGAAAATGGTTTTGATATTTTATTATTCTTTCCATCTTGCAGCAACACAACAGAACCAAAATAGCCCCTGAAAACATTTTCTCTGACAAATAGATATATCTATCTAAGGCACAGAAATAATGTCTGCTAGCATCATTTCACCAGAGCACCTTCTCATTGGAGGCTTCATTTCATTTCAGTCATGTGATTTTTGCCCAGCATAGCACCAGCTCAACGAAAAAGCAGTATTGGCAGCTGCCTATGGCAGTGTGGGGAATTTCAGGCCTAGGGGCTCAATGCAGCCCTGCACACCTCTCTATCTGGTATTAAGAACTCTCCCCAGATGGCACCTCTCACCTGCCATGGTTCTCTCCCTCCTTGAACTCTGATAATGTTTCTTGCTTGCCTGGCTGGAGGTTAGAAAGGGTGTGTGTAGAAACTAGACTATTGCACAAAGGTAAAAATCACATTTGTTGTGCCATCTACTTTCCCCCCCTGGCCACACCCACTAATAGCATGTGGCTCCTAGGCCACTAAAATTGAGAGTCTATGCAACAATTTGAAGCCAACTCCTGCAGAGGTGAAGTTTGTAAGCTGCAGTCTCTCTCTCTCTCGTTCTCTCTCTCTCTCTCTCTCTCTCTCTCTCTCTCTCTCTCTCGGCAACTTTACCCATCTGCAGCTTCAACCCACTTAGTACCCGGAGCAGGCCAGGCAAACTTGGAGACTTCAGGTCAGCCCTGGAGGTCTGGCAGTCCTCCTTTCTCAGCTCATGCAGTTGGGAACAAGATAAAGATAATAAAGAACAAGAGATATTGCAGGTTTTTCATGGAGAAAGAACTTGCGTTCCTCTCATTTTTTTCTTCTTTAGATAACCTTGTACTATTCCACCCAAACTCTTATTTGACACAAAAAGTCCATATCCAAAGCTACCCCAACAGAAGGTTATCCAGCCTCTCATGGACAATTCAGCCATGTGCCCATGCTTCTAGTGGGCACACAAGGAGATGGCATCTAGAACACAAATAGCCCAGCCTTTTAGCCCACTGTGTAAAATCGACCCTGAGTGTTGCCAACCCATTAATACACTGTGCACTTTTAATTCATGCAATGTTTATGAAAATGTGCAATAAATAAACCCAACCAGCACACAGCTTAGTTGAGACATGGGTGACAACCCTTCTGAATTTTTAATAATGCAAAGAGAGGAAATGAGAGCCTTGAGTTAATAAGACTAGTTATTGTGTTTGATATTTTAAAGCGACACGGCTTTAACTGAGTATCTCAACAACAACATCAGCAACAAATGTTTCAAACCCCTCAAGAAATATTATTCTGCTGTAAGAAATGGGGGCAGATTTGTAGCTCTGTGCTAACTTGAGTAGTTGGGAGTTTCGGGGGCTGTTGTTTATAGGTAGTTTTCTTGGAAGCATGTGGGATGGTTGTGATACAATTTATTTACAAGAACACAAACTGGACATGAGTTGGAAGACAAACACCTGAGCAAAGAAGACTAGTATTTATATACAGTAATCTATATCTATCTAGATCTATATCATCT
Organism: Podarcis liolepis; assembly: GCF_965112155.1. Taxonomy (NCBI): domain Eukaryota; kingdom Metazoa; phylum Chordata; class Lepidosauria; order Squamata; family Lacertidae; genus Podarcis; species Podarcis liolepis. The sequence goes on along the minus strand of NC_139570.1, from coordinate 20,065,052 downwards.
ATATCATCTATATCATCTATATATATCTATATAACAACCGTTGGAGGTGGATTTATACCAGGAGCATGGTTGAAATAAAAGAAAATATAGAATGAAAACTGAAATGTGTGAGAGAAGGGTTGAATATGTGAAGGCTGAAGCTTCTGCAAAAGGGTTGCCAGACCTCCAGGTCTGACCTGAGATCTCTAGGTTTACCTGGCCCCTCCAAGTTGTAGGAGGAGAGCTTGAAACTCCTGTGGGGTGAGAGTGACAACCACCACCACCACCACCACAACAACAACAACTGTTAAGGAGACTGTGCATTCAGCTTGCAAGCTTCTGTCTGGCAGGAGCCAGCTACAATTTATAGCGTTCTGGAGGTCTTTCCTCCTCTGCTCCACTCTCCCAATTAGCCTCTCTCCAGGATCTGCCCCCATGTCATCACTGGGGTGCTGCCCCAAGGCCTCGGGTTCAAGTCCTGAAATCTCAGGGTCTGGGATTGCTCCTTATCTGTCCAGCCTTTTCCCACCCTGGGTTAAACATGGCTCCCCAAATGCTGTGATCCTGATTCAATTGGGATGTGTGGGTTTGGGTGTGTGCTTTTGTGTGTGAAAGAGATGGGATATTTGAATGTGGGTCTCAAATATTTTGCTTAGCTCCTCCCCCATGCCAGGAGCTATGTGAAAGGCAACTCCTCAGATGTAGAACTGTTACACTTCCCCACCCACCCGTTAAATCTTGACCCAAGCTCTATTTGCTTCATTTTTTTTGCTTAGTTTCTTCTGGCCTGCTGTTGCAAAAAGCCCTGCCTTGTGTACATTCAGCCCTCCGCTTTGCTTTGCAAAATGAGTGCTTGCAGCAGCTAGCCCATTCTGGTTGGCTGTGCTGCACCTTGAGAAAATGGGGTCACTCCACTTGCACACAGCTGTGTGCTCATTGCTTGGTGTCACTGCAAGAGCAAAGCAAGCCATGAAGACCTTTGGCCCAAGAGGCTCCTACTGCACCCTGTCAGCACTTCTGCCCTCTTCTTGCTTGTGCATTATGCAACAAGGAACTTGTTGACTTGGTGCTCGTATCCTTTCCCTGTCAAGTGGGGCACCTTGTTTCCATTTGCTAACTCTTCCTCCTTCCACAGCCACAGCCTAGCCAGGGAGGATGCTGGCAGCCAGCAATGTCATTGCCCTCAAGGAGAGAGCTGGGTGGCAAAGCTGAGAGCCTGTGGGGAAGGGAGCTAGGAGGAGGAGAACGAGGAGGGGTGTTCCAGAAGGAGGAAAGTGGGTGAAATGCCGTTGGAAGCGAGTAGTGTTAATGAAAAATTCAACAGTGGTGGGCCCAGACGCATTGGCAAAATTGCAGAAGCAGGGATGATTAATATTTAAAAGGGTGAACTGCTGCTTGGCCGCATTTTACGCATAGATTCTACACACCCCATGCATGCACACACACACACACACACACACACACACACACACCCCTTTCAAGCCTTCCCTCCTTCCTGCCCATTTTTTAAAAAATGTAATGGCTTGATCTGCTGAATATGGGCTGGGGTCAACGTCTCCACTCAGGTGCCTGCTCTCTAGAGATCAGGCACCGCACCCTGCTTTGATCTCCTGTGGGGCTGTCTCCCTGAATGGGGGGAGGGTTCGAGGCCATCCCATCGTGGCGAGTGCATGGGGTGGAGAGGAAGCCGAGCTGAGAGAATGAATAAAGCACATCATTTATTTTTCATGGGGATGGGAGAGCAGGTTGTCCTATTTAGTCACATTAGATGCTCTGTTAACACAACAGATATATATATATATATATATATATATATATATATATATATATATATGTATGGCATAAACCAGCATTAAATGCTTCTGGGGAGGCTGCTGAGATCATCTTTTGAGAGAGGAAGGCCCTTGCCTGCTTATGGATGTTAAACACTTAGGATTCATCAGGTGTATTCCATGCAGATATTCTCTGCATGAAAGTGATGCCTTGCCTTAGTTAAGGTGGGCTAGCTAAAGTCACGGAACTAAAGGGTGAATGAATATGAGTGCAACCAATTTCAGAATCTGCCTTTAAATAAAAGGCTATTCCATGCCGTAAGCTTCTAGTCCTCAGTATTCCAAGCGAAAAAAATCTTTTTTACAAAAAACCAGTCGGTCCAACCGATACCTGCTTCAAAAGAATGTGAAACTAGAATTCTGTAAGTGTCCTTGTTTATTATTCCTACACTAGCACCCTGGCTTTCTGCTTACTAGAAGCCCTTAAACTGGCTAAGAATCATATAAGGTCCATAGAATATAAATATTAAACACAGCACAATATGTTAAAAGTTGGGACTGCTTAAAAAATTCTTGAAGCAAAGGGACTTGTGCCTTTGCTATGCATACCTTCCCCACAAGCCCATTTCAGATACAGCTACATGTCAGGCTGCCATTTCATTTAACAAAATTTGGCAGCTACTTCTCTGCAAATCAGCATTAGCAGGAAACAATGGTGATTAACATGTGCGTGAAGGGTACTTATACCTTTCCACATGTATGCAAATTCACCCCAAAGCTGCAACAAAAACAGGAACTGGAATTGCTGCTGGAGATAAAGTAGATGGGGAGGATGTATAATGTGTAGTTCTTGCTTTGTTTGTAGCCACTTGGGGCATAGAGATAGTGAAGGGACCAGAAATATTAGTGTTCTTCAGGGATATTCACATGTGGTCTGAAGAACGTGCTCCTATGCCATACCTTGCCCTGTCCAATTTCCCCACAAATATTTCTCAGCACTTCAGTACTCCACCATTCTCAGCGTGCCTTGGAGGTAGCCGTGGCAGCTAACGTGGTTATAAATTTATGGTTAAGGACCATTTTTTCTCACCACATGAACCTACCCAATAAAAAAGATGGTCATTTGAGGTCCAGGTGTATTCATCTGCTGAAGTTAGATGCATGACTATCTGGCTATATACCAAGGATAGGACATTCTCCACTGTGACTTTCCAGCTGTGGAATATCCTCTTGATCTGACATATGTTCACTTGATGTCTCCTTATGATATCTCAGGCATCCACTTCAAATTGTTCTTTTTGTTTCTTTTTTAACCAAAACATTTGGTAGATCTATATTATTTCTGATTTTGTTTAGCTGTTTATCCAGCCCTGGTTGGCACCCATCTGTCTTGGGAGACAATGAAGGCGTGTGCCTTTGGCGGTGTAATCAAACCATTGGAAGATTATAGCACCTATTGTGACTGTAGAGACCAGTTTGGGAGAAGCATGTTTTGTTGCAGCTGGGGCAGATGAAGGTATCTGGTTGTGCTGCTGCAGATGTACCACGGCATTTCTTCTCTCTTGTGCTCCTCCCAGCAGTCATTCTTCTTCTGGTCACTGCTATGGGTGCACAACCTGTTGTCAGCCTTTATTTCATGTTTGTCAATATCTTTGTATGCAGAGTTGGTCTGCCATTGGTGCCTGAAGCCAGCTCCCTATAGGCCATGTCCTTGGGGCTCCAGCTATCTTCCATTTTATTGACGGAGTAGATGTTGCTGAGACAGAAATGCAAACGTACAGGGCATTTGAGCTTGGGAGAGCACATCCTTGTTTAAGACTCTGTCCTGTCATATGATGCCCCCAAATCTTCCTGACGTAGCACATGTGGAAGGCATTGAGGCGTCACTCCTGATGGTTGTAAGTTGCCTATGACTCACTTCCAAGCCAGGTTGACTGTCTTGATATTGGGTGTTAGCATCACATTCTTCTATACCCTTTTGGAGAAGAGAGCCATTGCCATAGCTGCCTTGTCAATATGCTTGTCCAGCTCAGCATCAACGGAGAAGTTGCTGGTTATGGTGGAACCCAGGTGGACAAAATCGTCTACCACCACAAGCATGTGGTCATCAATACTGATGTGTGGAGTGCTTCAGTAGTGATGACCACATGCTTGAGGTGGTAGATGAAATATTGGGGGGTGGGCAGTGAAGAGAGACAAGAGCGAAGTGTAGCAATGAGCAAACAGCAACAGGATGCTGAAGGACACAGTGGAATGCAGCTACATTGAAAACAATAGTCTATTACCGGCGTTGAAGCAAGATTCAACTGCTAGTCTTATCAACTACTGTATGCCAAATAGAGATGGGGAGAAATTCAGTTTGGTTTGTGTTTTAATGTGAGCTTGCATGGTACAGGTAAGCACTAAGATACTACAGTCATGGCTTCCCCCAAAGAATTCTGGGAACTGTAGTTAGTTAATTATGTAGATATTTAAGGGTGCTGACAGTTGCTAGGAGACCTCAATTCCCTTCACAGTCACCTGGGAAGAGGGGGTGATTGCTAAATCACTGTGGATTGTAGTTCCATGAGGGGAATTAGGTGTCCTAATAATCTCACAGCACCCACTTCCCATGACTCTTATGGCGGTGGTGGGGAGATACAACTGTTTCAAATGGTATCATGGGACTTTAAATGTTTAGGTCCTGATTCACACTTCCCCAGGCAATTTGTAAACTGAAATTCAGCTGGCCTTCAGAATTTGCACTTCTTTTAATTTAACAATACAGTTCTCCAGACAGATAATGTGTACAAAAAAATGTTTATAACTGCATACATTTATGAAAACAGCATACAAAAATGCATTAGGTATGGGAAATCTGTTTGCAGAAATGTGTACGTTGCATTCGAAAATGTGTTAATCAGGAAAAATGTACACTAAAATACTGACGTGTGTGTGTGTGTGTGTGTGTGGGTGGGTGGGTGGGCTCTATTTTGTTGGGTTTTTTTAATTTAAAAAATACAAAAATCAGAACCATTAAAAACAATACACCAATACATCTAATGGTGCTTGTTCTATCCATTGACTTTAAACATAAGCTTACACATTCAGTGTTCAATCATATTGCTTATCATACATTGCAAACTGATGAAGAAATGTGGAGAACTAAACTTAGGACTGGAGAAAAATAGGACCATGAGCGGAACTGAATTTGTCAGATTTACCCATCCCTAATGTGGAGCTGAAGTGGATGAACATCATCTTGTCTTTCATCCCAGGCAGGACCAGCTCAAGACACTTTGCTTCCTGAAGCAAAAGAGAAGATGCCCCCTCCACTCCTATGGCTGATGGAACTGACAACTGAATTGTCTTTTCAACACTCATGATGTGAACAGCATCCTTTACTGCAATGGTTCCCAATTAGCTAAGTATTGCAGACCGCCTGCTTTTCAAAAACCAAGCTTTCAAGCGACAGAGCACGCCCTCCAAAAATGGGATGTCCCAGACCGTTGGCGAATATGTGCCACGCACACCCTGGATGGGTTACATGGACCTCCTGGGGTCCGTGGACCCCCAACTGGGACCCACTGCTTTACTGTACCAGAGGGCAGCAGGATAGATCAGGAGCTTCAGGGCAGGCCACATGACACACACAGTTTTGAAACTTTGCCAATACTCCCTGCCCCTTCTACATCTGCCACCCAAGGCAGCTGCCTCACTTTACCTAATGGTGGGGCTGACCAGGCAACAAACATGTATTGGGATGGTCCTGTATAACTGATGGTGATCTAAGAGGTCTTCTTAATTCTTTGGAGAAATTGTTTTTTAAAATGAATATTATGTAAGCCACTTCGGATATATAATTTAATAGAAAAGCGGAGGTGTCTATATTTAAAAATACATAATGTAAAATAAAGCCACGAAACTATCACTGTGCTAACAAGGGCCAGCAAGTCACTCAAAACTGCCCCCCAAAGCAGGATGTGGGGAGCATGCTGTAGAAACTGCGTTCATGTAATACACTTTGAAAGGTGATAAATTCATCTTTCCTCCAGAGATATGTCTGCAAAAGGGCAAGACAGTACAGAATGGCTATGCTTCCTTAGAATTGCATGAAGAGGGGACTTGTGTAGGATGGTGGAACTAACAGATAGAATTAGGGAGACAAAGAATGAATTTCACCGTCATCCCAAATGAGCTTCTGCCAGGGCAAAGGTCAAGTGTATCGCATGGCAATGTTTGGGTTTGAAATTGAATGAGCAATGAGAGTAAAAGACCAGCTGGTCACAGTGGGACCGACTCAAGAGTCCATACTTGATATCAGAAAGGGTTCTCTCTCTAAATCCCCCCTTTCTCATGAAGTGGGTTATTAACAAGACCAAGAATGACCTTGTGACATATTAACATGCTCTGGTAATCTGAGAGTAGCAAGGGTCTGGTATATGGATGTGCAGAACCGAAACAGGAGAAATAGGGTACCCATCAAATCTGTTTTAGCCAGAAATCTTGCAGCAAAAGTGATCAAAGAGGGTTTGTAGTCAGTGCAAAATGGCCAAAACATAAATATAGGTAGTTTCTATGGCTGGAGGAGAAATACAATTCCTTTCTCATTTAAAGGCGAACCTACCTAATTTGCACTTTCCAAAACAATATCTGAACTGAAACACAGCCATCCTTTGAAATTTGCAATGTGAAATCTGCAGTGCAATTCTTCAGCTAGGTAATGTGTAGAAACATGAATATACTAAAATAAAGTGTGCTTGCATGCATGAGGGAAAATAACATGCAAATGTCATTATATTAGGTAATTATTGTTTTGCAAAAATGTGTATATCAAGCAAACTTGCCCATAAGCATGTGTATATCAGGAGAAATTTGCATCAAAATGCTAGTGAATTTTCATGAGGAACTTTTTTTAAAAGAAAAGAAAAGGTAAAATGATGTGGAAATGTTAAGAACTGAATTTAAGATTGGAATATTGAGTAGCTCAGAGAATCCTGAATTGCTAGGTTGGTACATCCCTAGTAGTTTATGACAGAAATGACTGAACCATCCTTTATTACTGAGCAGTCCTTTAAATGTCTAGTGTGAGTTTTACTCAAGTTTGCTCTCCCATTGGCCGGATTGCTGGAAGCTGAAAGCAAGTTTATTGCTTAGTTAGCAACTGAAAGAAGATCTGTATGCTTTTCCTTATAGGTTTCCAAGTAAAGGGATGGTGAGCCTGTGGCCCTCCTGTTACTGCTGGACTAAAACTCCATCAGCCTGCCATCCGCAAGACGACCGGAATCAGGGATTATGGGAGTTGGAATCTGGAGGGCCACAGGATCCCATCCCTGAACCAGACTTACAAATCAGGGTGTGCATCATGGGTGAGCTTCTGCCATGCCAACATGTCACACATACTACTTTAAACAGTCATGGCTGCCCTCATCCAAGAATTCCTGAGAACTAGAATTTATTAAGGTTTCTGAGAGCAGGAGAACCCTCACAGAGCTACATTTCCCAGGGTGGTTTGGCAATCCGTCCCTTTTTGGGCACCTATTAAAAAAAAAAGTGTTTAGGCAAGCCTATCAACACTTGTAGAAGTTATCATGTATTTAAAACTGGTTTTAGTTTATTGTTGAGTTTAATTATTTCAAAAAGTTTTATATACTTGTTTATAACTTTGAAAAAACCCCTGATAATTTTATTGGTTTTTGTGTGTGTGTGTGTGTTTTTAAACTGCTTTAAGGCTTTATTACAATCAAGCAGTATATACATGTTGTGAAATAAGACAGATAACTAAATATACAGTATATCATCCTCCCGGATGTTTTGGTCTACAACTCTCATCAACCCAAGCCGGAATGTGCTGAATGGGCTGATGGGAGTTGTAGTCCAAAGCACCAGGTTAGTGAAGACTGCATGACGCTATGGGAACAGGGCTCTTGTTTTCTATACTGAGGCATTATTCTTCAGTATGGAGGAACATTGAGACCAGAGGAGCCTCCACCTGCTGTCTGAAGTGATACTGCTCAGATACAAGTCTGCCACCTCAGAGAGAACCAGGCCTTAGTCAGGCATTAATAATGGATTACCAAAATCAACCAACTGCAAAAACACTGCTTCTGTTGTCTTAGATTAATCTCACACCCATGAAGAGCAGGTATTGATTTTGTGTGTGATTCCTTCCTCCTCAGTTAAAAAGGGCACCTACAAGCCAGCGCAGCAGAATAGCATGGCAGAGGTTGCCTTCAGATTCCCGGTTTGAACCATTGAGATCGGTTGAATTAGCCTGTTCAACCAATGGCTTCTGCTGTGTAATACCGTAGGGGGGGGGGAACCTATGGACTAAGAGAGTGAGTTCTGTCCTGAAGCCATCAAACTGTATGACATCATATAGTTCAAGATACCAAACCCATTTTGGCTGCGAGTCCTGGAAGACCTGCTCCGTGCCTTGCAGACCTTTTCCACCTGGCCTGGGAGAAACAGGGTCCAGAATGACTCCAGCTACAAAAGCCGATGCAGCTTGAATAGACTCTTAGGTTGAGTTTTGTTGGAGGGGTGTGTGTGCTGCTGTTACTGATATTAATTTGTTGTATCTGTATTTTAGATCTTATGATTTATATAGAAATTGTTCAGTTTGGTGGGGTATTTTTTGATGTTTTTATTTATTGCTTACAACCACTTTTGTTACGTTGCAGTTATGTGTTTTCTTCATGTTGTAAGCTTTCTTGAGCATGATTTGAACCATGTGGAAAGGTGGCATACAAATAAAATTAGGTCGGTAGGTAGGTACCTTGTATTGTATTATTATTATTTTTTTAAAAAAATGCATACTGATGTGGAAAAGAGGTGAACTGAACTTTCAGTTGGGAAAATGAAAATTGACAGAATCATCCATATCCAGTTAGGAGTGAATAAACCCTGCTTGCTGCCACTTAGGCTTGCATATTTGTAAATAAATATATTTTAACAAAATGGCAGACGTCTCCACTGATCTCTCCTGCCAAAGGAAGCCAAACTTTGGAACTACAGTGGTACCTCTGGTTGCAAACAGGATCCATTCCAGAGCCCCGTTCGCGACCTGAAAGGAACGCAACCCACGTCTATGTGTCTGTGCACACATGGGTCACGATTCGCCGCTTCTGCGCATGTGCGTGGCATCATTTTGCGCGTCTGCGCATGCACGAGCGGCGAAACCCGGAAGTAACCCTCTCCGGTACTTCCGGGCCGCCGCGGGATGCAACCTGAAAAGACGTAACCTGAACCAAACATAACAAGAGGTATGACTGTACTGACTATGGAATTCTTTGCCATTTGGAAAGTGCAAGGTGTATGACACTATATTGGTCATTCGGCATAAACTATTAGTACTGTCAGTCTGATGCCCCCATCATTTGCAAGTACACCAGGTTTTTCCCTCCTAAAATGCTGAGACAACAAGCTTGGATTACCAAAATCAACCAGAGGCTTCATCTGCCTCTGTGTGCAGTTTTACTGCTGCCTAGTTGCAAAGGCTGCCACCCATGTACCACAAGCAGCCATTCCTTGTCACTGAATCCTTCCAAGAGTGCATCAAGTGGCAGCTAGCCAACCTCCTTGATCACCCAACCTGCCAATAACAGAGACTTCAGATAGATTCTCTCCTGGATTCCACCCAGCCTGGTTCTTTTTTCCCTTTAACATTAAGCAGAACACAATTATGTCAAGTAATAACAGCAATCTTTTCTTTGCACCAAGTGCGGAGATGAGAGAAAACCAATTGCTTTATGGTGGTTTGCAGACCAAATAACTTGAGCCTAAGGGTTAGTCAATAATTGACTTTAATTAAGTCAAAGTTATTTCATTAATATCCTTTTAAATGGTTCTTTCTTTAGAATCTGGCTGGGCAGGTGCATGGCAGTAGCTTGCTTTGTAAGGTTTAGGCAGATAACTGAGCAGGCCAGATTTTGCGGAATATTGACAAAGAAATCAATAAAACCTTGCCGGATCGGTTCATTATAAAGTTCAACCAACAGGAAGCTGTTCCATTTTCATTCAAAGGATTATTTCTAAGGAGCAACCCTTGCACATGAAGTCAGAATTAAGTGAGGTTAAGCCAAAAATCCCCCCTTCTTTTCCTGAAAATAATTTGTCACTTTTGGGGAGAGGAGGAAAAAATTGTCCAACATTTGGGGGGAGGGGGAGGCAGAATAGCACCTACCCTATTGGGTATCACCAGAAAGTGCAGAAGGTGGGAAAATTGAAGAAAGCTTCACAACACTTGTAGACCACTGAAGCCAATGGATATGGCATTGCTCTCAAGGTATTCCAGGAAATAAATAAAAGTTTGGAAAATAAGGGGGGAAAGGGAAAGCCTGTGGTGACTCGTAAGTTTATGTGAAGTACATGGTAAACCCATCCCAGACATTTGAGGTATATCTTTTAAGGTGAAGGGTCATAGCTCAGTGGTAGAGAATTTGCTTTGCATGCAGCATGTCCCAGACTCAATCCCTGGCATCTCCCAGAGAGACCCCTGTTGGAAACCCCAGAAAACTCCTGCCAGTTAGGTAGATAATACTGAGATAAATGGACCAGTACTACCTCAGTGTCAGGCAGCTCCTTATGTCCCTATGTTAGTGAGCTAGATAGATGAATGCAACTTTCTCTGCTCCTCATAGATTTTATCCAGAGAGTTTCGTTTTGCCCCACTCACCCAACAAACAGCTGAAAAATACAGTTTTGAAATTTTTGGACTCTTCCCTTGAAAATTCTTTTTTCACCTCTCACTGGTAGAGGTGGCTGTTGGCAGACATCTGCATGTGTGAGTTGCATGCAGAAAGTCCCACGTTCCATCCACAGAATTTGTGGTTAAATGGATCAGATAACACAGGCGGAGGGGTGCTGCTTCCAGTCAGCAGGGCTGACCCAATCTATTTTACTGTATGAGCCAGAACAGTACATTCGCCTCCTCAGATAGTGCTGTCAAGGTAGGGCTTTGGGACAAATGTCCATGGCCTTACTCAGCAGAAGGGATCTCAGATGCAGAAGAGCTGGCTTGCCACATTCTGAAATATGTGAGGCATGGCCATCTAAAAAGGGAAGCATCTAAGGCATTAAGTCCACGGTCTAAAATCACTTAACTGCACCACTGCTTCTTCTCAAGTCAAGGAACATAGTGGCATATTTTCCAAGCGCCCTGGAAAAAAACGGGACATCTCATTTTTTTGCATGTGACCTCAGCAGCCATTTTGGGTGGGATGAACAAACAATTAATGGGAAAATAATATAACTTGTTCAAGTGAAACAAGATGAATGTTCATTGCTGTATAACATCCCACAAACACATCAGAATGTATGCTCAATAAGTCCTAGTCATAATTTAACCTTAGCATAACCTCCTACTAAAGACCCGTCTATTTAAGCAGGCATTCCCAGGCTCATTGATTCATCACGTTCTGTTTGATTATTTATTGATTGATACTTAACTCAATATTTTATTGATGGCTTCTCTGTTTTTACTGATGTTTCTCTCTGCATTTTTGGTTTCAGATGTTGTATATACTTTTTTATTTTTTTTCTAATTATCTTACTTTGTTTTATGTAAACTAATTAGGGATTTAGCATATTAAGTAGTATATAGATGTTGTTGTTGTTAATGATAAACAAGTCACCTGGTGTTTCCCTCTTCTTAAATTCAGGTGGGGGGAGGCCTAGTCCCAATTTTAGATCTTAGCTTAATCTTTACCCCTCTGTCTGAGATGGAAACCCTCTCATAAGGTTGTGGGTGCTCACTCCACAAGGTCCATTTTGATCCTGCCTGAGAATGTACAGCTCCAGGCATTCACACTATTTGTAAGTTGCGGAAGATTCCACTCTACTCTCAGAGACATAAGGAATTGGTTTTGTTATCTCTCTCTCTCTCTCTCTCTCTCTCTCTCTCACACACACACACACACACACACACACCAATTACTTGGGTACAAACACTTGGGGAGAGAAAAAGAAAGAACGCAGACTTTCACTCTCCTCTTTTCTCTCCCACCTTGACTTTGGTGATCAGCTCCCCACTGCTGCCTCTTTCAGACAAAGATGTGTTGGTCCTTTTCATCTGCCTGGCAGCCCCCCCTAGGGAATTGGCTTGGAGGTTAATTACTTGCTTGCCATCTCCAGCTGTGGCAAGAAGGCTACAGGATGGAGAAAAAGCTGCTCTGTCCGCCCTCTCCTCCTTTTCTTTCCTTCCCACCCCTCCCCAGCTGCAGACTTCAAGGGGACAGGTGGCCCAGGAAGGTGCTGCTGAAACGCCTTTTTGATATGACAAATGGTGTCTTCGCAGTCGCTCTGGTTCCTATTTTGTTTGTATAACTGGGCTGTGAAATATGGATGAGCTCCTAGTCCTGTGGGTTTGTGTACTGCTTTTCACCATGTTATTGCTTCTTCTTCCCTCCCCCCCACCCCCATTTCTTTACTGCCATGGTGATGAAACAAGTTTTGTCATGTTTCACTCCTGCTTGCTTATCTTCCCACCGATTCACTCTGCTGATATTGACTCGTGCATTTGTCTAAGGCGTTTATGCCAGGGTGTGTAAACTTTTCTTGAATCCTGAGGGCCTCATTCTCGCATATTGAACGTTCTGGGGATGTGGTGCATGCCATTGGTGGGCGGGGCTAGAGGCAAAAGTGTGTGAAGCAATTTTGTGACTCTTCTTTTTGTACAATTGCCTATGTTCCAGGCATCCAAGGGTTTACATTGGGGCTGCCGCATGTCTGGAATTTCAAAGGTGGAATTGACATCTGGGAGGAATTTCTGAAAGGTGTTGCTTTATCCTGGATCATAGGGAAGTCAATAAAAAAAATCATGGTTCAACAACTTTAAGAAAAGCACAATAAACAACTTTTGGGGTGTCCTGGTTTTTACTTTTTGAAATATTGCAACCCTAGTTTACATACATAGACAATCTAAGCTAGCAACGAGGCAATATCAGGCCCAGATTAAGACCTTCATAGGCCCTGGGCACTGAAAAGCTATTATACCCCCACCCATGTAATTCTAAATAAAACAGCACTAAACCGTAAAAAACCCCTAATAAAACAAAACAGATGTATTGCAACACAAGACAGGAACTGATTTCCTCTCATTATTTCAGTCTACATTAGTAAGATGCCCCCTGGTTTAGGTGGGGATAAGTAATAAGAAAGAATAGATAAGTGGGGAAAGAACAGGGTTTTGCTCAAGGCATTTTTGCTGCCAGACGTGAACCAGAAAATGGTACCCCCTGGGAACTGTAACTTGCTATGGGTGCTAGGTTTAGAGCATTGGTAGACAATAACAATCTCAGGGACCTTATGCAGCCCTCCAGGCCTCTCTGTCAGGGTTCGGGGCACCCAGTCTCCTGCTTTGCACCCTCCTGGAGTGTTTCTGACTTGACTGAAATACGTCTTTAGATTGAGAGAAGGTACTGTGGTGATGGAAGAGTCCACATCTCACTCCCCCTTCCTCACACCCTCAATGTCAAATTCTTTTTTAAAAAAAAAAAAGAAAGAAAGAAAATCCCACTTGCCTGGTGTGCATGTGCTTAGTCTTCCTATTGGGTAATCCAGCAGGGGAACACCATTATAGTTCAAGGACACATTCCAGGTAAGTGAAATCACTCAGAAAGTGTATGAAGCAGAGCCACAGAAGCAGACCTTCCAGCAACTGATTCCCAGGGTAGCTCAACCCAAAGAGGATAAACCAAATACAAGACCAAAATCAGAACCGCAGCTTCCTCTCTTTTAATTGACAGATTTCATTTTTTTAAAAAAATGATATTTATTAAAGTTTAACAATTACAAAAAAAGAAAAGCAGGCAGTGATAAAAAAGAAAAAAAGATTACAATACTTCAAAAATAAAAGAAAAATACAATACTAAGAAAAAAAAGAAAAAAGAAAAAAAAAGAAATCCCAAAAACAGTACAACAAAGCAATAAGAGTGAAAAAACAAAAACATTTAAAAACACTAACATCCAGTATTTTCATATCTTTATCTTTCATTTACTTGTTTCCTTGACTTCCTTACACCTCCCTTTTTGTATTCTAATTCAATTAGTTGTTTCAGCAAGTTCTTTCCCTCTTTCTCAAACTTTGTTCCATAGTTTATCTTGACACAATTTAACCTTAAATTTTACACTTTGACCCATTAACAATCTAGTTTTACTTAATTCTTTATAACCTTTCTGCTAAAACCATGTAAATTCATTCCAGCATCTTTCTAACATTCATTAATTTTACAATGTTTTTGTAAATATACTTTAAATTTTTTTCCAATCTTCTTCCACCGACTCTTCTCCCTGGTCTCGGATTCTGCCAGTCATTTCCACCATTTCCATGTAGTCCATACTCTGGTTTCTCTTCAGATCGTATAAATCTTTCGCCTTTTAATTGACAGATTTCAAACCAGCAGGACAAAAAACCCAGGAGTTTTACAGTCCAGTTCCACACTTGTATACATTGAAGAACTCAGCTCAATGGGACTTACTCCCAGGTAAGTGTTTGTCATAGGGATCAGCAATCTTTATGGGCCCCTGGAGACATTTGCAAACTAGAGGCATAGTTGTGGGCAACACACACACACACAAACAGAATCCAACTTTCAAGGTGAATTCCACTGGGACTCCTGGGGTATAAGGTTGCATCTGATCAATCCTAATCCCCAGATCCACTGGTTAGGATGGGGTTGAGGTGCCTTTTCACCGGTGGTGATGTTGTTGCTGCTATTATTAGTATTAGTATTATTTTATTTATTCTTTCTTATTAAATTTGTATGCCACCCTCCATCCATAGAATTCTTATGCACACTTTATTTTAGTACAGTGGTGCCTCGCAAGACGAAAATAATCCGTTCCGCGAGTCTCTTCGTCTAGCGGTTTTTTCGTCTTGCGAAGCAACCCTATTAGCGGCTTAGCGCTATTAGCGGTTTAGCGGATTAGCGGCTATTAAAGGCTTAGCGGCTTAGCGGCTAAAAGGCTATTAGTGGCTTAGCGGCTTAGAAAAGGGGGGGGAGCGAAAAAAATCGTAATACTCGCAAGACGTTTTCGTCTTGCGAAGCAAGCCCATAGGGGAAATTGTCTTGCGAAGCGCATCGAAAAACGGAAAACCCTTTCGTCTAGCGGGTTTTTCGTCTTGCGAGGCATTCGTCTTGCGGGGCACCACTGTATATACTTGGCTGGAGAACTGCAGCAAGGAATTCAGAGAAGTTTGAATGCAGAAGGATGATTCATGTATAATTTTGGAAAGTGCAGATTAGGAAAGTTTGCCTTTAAATTGAATTCCTCCCCCCGCATCCCTGAAGCATGGAAGTGTCCACCAAAGCACAAGGAACTCAAGTACTTCAAGAATTTCCCCCCAACACCAGATCCCACCCACCCCCACACCCCACGGCGATATCCAGCAGCACTTTCCTTGTGTTCTCAAGAACTGGGAAGGGACGAGTGTAGCCAAGTTATCTTCCTTTTGCCAATGAATTCTGGTGCACTCGTTTCTCCTCCCCCCCACCCCGCCACCCCGAGGAGCTCAACCACTTCTAAGTGGGGGGAAAGAAAGCAGTCTCCCTCTTTAAAAGTCACTTTGCATCCCCTCCTGAGTGGGAGAAAGGAGCGCGGGTCACAGCGATGCCCTCCGCCCGCTGGTACACTAATGACACTGGTAATATGCTAAGAAGCTGGCAGACGGGAGGGGGGGCTTCTCTAATGCGGTCACTTCCTGGGACCTCAAAGCAGCTTTAATTGCAGGGCTTCAGAGACAGCAGGTGTGCCTGTCATCTCTAATAACCGGAGCCGGGTGCACTTGGCGGCCCGCTGGAAGAAAGCAGGTTTGCGGCACTCCCCGCTTGAACACTCGCCCTCGCACCCCCAACTCTGCAAACGGTTGCACACCTGTCAAATTGATTATGGGAATGAATTTCTGCCGTGGCGATAAAGCGCAGATTGGGAGGAAATCCTCTTTTCATTCTGGCTTTCGCTTTTTGTTCTTTGGCTCCTGTTCTCCCAGCTCACGGGAGGATTAAAAGGCAGAGGGAGAAAGAAAGGAACCATCGTTGGCAAATGAGCCCTAAATATGCACTGCGTAGGGTTAGTGTATGCATGGCACCGAGTGGGGTTAGGACAGATATCCAACAATGGGAGACTCTAGAGGAAGCCTGGAATCGTGGCTGCCCGTCTAAATGCAAGGCATTTCAAATATCTGCAGCCAGATGTCCCTGCTTCAAAAGACTGTCACTCTCGAAGGTCAGGGCCCCAGAAAATACAGTAGGCATCCCATATGTCAGAGTGTGGCTGCCCCACAGAATGGATTCCAAAGGAACAGCAGGCTCCTGAGGCCAGTTTGCTTGCTTTTTTTAAAAAAAGGGTATTTCTAGCCTGTCATTCAAATAGCTGCTGCTGCTGCTGCTGCTTACTACTTCAACATATATGCTGCTTTTGCATATAAATACGGATTTCCTTGCCATAAAAATGTGGGTGAGGGGGCCAACCTGGCATGTATTATCAAAACCTGGGAAGGCTGAGCTTTGTGGGGTTGCTCTGATTCCACCCAGGATATTCAGTGCAGCGCCAGCCTAGACTGGAAGGTTGGGAGTGGGTCGCCATCATTGCTTTATTTTAATAATCTATAAATTGCTTAATAACAAAGGGCTGTCTCTTTTAGCAAAGTCGCTCGAATAACACAGATGCACTCTGGAGTGAAAAGAAATCCTGATGATACTTTACTGAAGGGAAATGAACAAAAGGAGTGTATAATTTGAGCAGAAAGAAACTTGGGGGCTTGTCCACAATTCCTCTTATCCCGCTGCTTTCCCTCAGGGAAATCTGCTCTTTAGCGCTTAATCGGAGCAAACGGCAATTCAGCTTTTCTCCGGATTGACGTTTGCTGCAGTTTAGCATTAAAGAGTGGGTTTTCCCTAGGAATGGAACAGGGCAAGGGGGAAACCGCTCAGATCCACTCAGAAAACTGTTTGAACTTGTGTTTTTTAGGCACAGGCAATAGGAAGTGTGGATGAGCCCAAAGACATTTCATCAGGCCTTGCACATAGTAGGGCCAATACTGGATACAACCTGTAGTTTCTAATGGGATATACAATAGGAATAGAATATTCATTTTTAAAAAAATGGTTAAAAGTAACTATGATAGCAGAAAAACACACCTAAAATGCCTGTTGAAATTAAAAAGTCACGCCTGATGAAAACTTTATTTTTATTATTATTTAATCAAGCCTACCCACACATATAATTTAGTTTATGCTTGTTTTAAAAGATTTCCAGGGGTGAATATGCTCTGGTCTTGAATATTGTATGGAAATTGAGAACAGGACAGTGAGAATAGATTCTACACACCCTAATGGTGGCCCAGAGATTGATACTGATTATTTGGTAGAATAGAGATATGATTCCCCTTAATCAATGGCTTGATGACATGACAACATTTGCAACATATGACCGGACAGCATATAGATGCAGACTTTCTTTAGATAAAACACAATGATATTTGGAATGAGTTTACACAGAGTATATTAGGCTATTGACAATTATATGTTTATTAGGATAATAAGAATATACATATCTGTACTTAATGTATGGTAATATAACAGTATTCCCCCCCTTTCTTTTCATTCTCACTCTCTTTTTTCCCCTCGCTCTTTTTTATAAACGAAATTATTCTAATAAAATGTTAGTTTAAAAGTTTTACTAATTTCATCACTGTTTTGTTACCAGTGTATTTGTTTTTTTTTAAAATGATTGGCTGGATTTTAGCTGTGTTTTATTCACAATGTTACACAATGTTATTTTGTACACCGTTCAGAGAGAGTCTCATGAAAAAAGTAGTTTACAATCTATCACCCACATGGATCCCATTTCTCTCTCCAAGAAATCCTTCCACTCTGCTACAGGACCTGAGGGATCTCATCTAATTTTGGGCCAGTGAGACAGGGCATGTATAAAAGAGACCTGATAATGGACTCTCTATGTGCTGGCAGAAGCAGGTCTTGGGTGTGATGTTGGACAACCACAGGGCAATTTTCCTTGGGGGCTTCAACATTCACACTAAGGGCTCCTTGACAGAGGTGGTTTGGGACTTCAGGGCCACCACGATGACCATGAGGCCAGTGCTCCCCCTGCCCTAGAAAAATAGGTGCCGGTACTCAACATGAAGTAGTTCCAGTAAGTGCCACACTTTTTAACCAAAAAAGAGAGAGATGCTCACCATGTGGTTGTTACAGTAAATGTCACACTTTTTCACAAGAACAACAAAAAGAAGTGCTGTTACTGCATACCTTTGCATAATCCCTTAAAAAAATACCACATGAGGCTCTTTTTATAGATCACTGGCCCAATGTCTAGAATTGAGGTGAATTCAATTGGGTTTCTTCACCAGACCATGGACAGGTTGGACCAGGGGCGCCGACTTATAAAAAATATTGGGGGAGCCTGCGAAAGCTCATGAATAATAAATAAGCTCATGAATATGCAGATAAAGTGGCGCCGCCTCCTCGTGAGCGAATAGGGGAGAGCGTGCTGCGCCTATTAATCAGCTCCGAAGGAAATTGGGTGGAGCTTTTGCTCGGGAGGGAGGGCAGGAGGCATGCAGCCCGACCCTGTGCATTTTGGGCTGGGGGAGGGGCGGCGGCGGCGCTCTGCTGGAGGGGCGCCCGAGATTATTGGGGGGGCGGAGCCCCCCCAACGAACTTTTGAGGGGGCTCGGGCCCCCTCAGGCCCCATGGAGTCAGCGCCTATGGGTTGGACTGGAATGGGGGGCAGGGAATGTATGCAGTAGGGGAAATTCTGACAAAAGCACAAATGGGGAGCAGAAACCATCCAACATTCACTTATTTGTCCCATGCCTGGAATGGAAATCAACCCAGAAAATACATAGAATCATAGAATCATAGAGTTGGAAGAGACCACAAGGGCCATCGAGTCCAACCCCCTGCCAAGCAGGAAACACCATCAGTACAACAGGTACTCATTCTTGTTGCTGCTTTCAGTTCACAAGTGGCACATAACTAGTTGTGGTTTCCCCATTTTTGCATTGTATGTCTTCTGCATTGACACGAATGGGGTAGAATAACATATGGATAATGTTATCCATTCATTTCAAGTTTCATCATGGGAAAAGTTATGGAAAGGAATAAAATTTACAGCATGCTGTGCACTGAAAGAAAATTATATGAAAATGATGTATCGTTGGTACCTAACACCAAGTAAGATTGCAAAAATGTATAAAACTAAATCAAATATGCGTTGGAAATGTAAAGTGAAAGAAGGTACTTTTTTCCATAAGTGGTGGTCATGTTGTAAGGTAAAAGACTTCTGGGAAATGATTTATAATGAATTAAAGAAAATGTTTAAAAATACATTTGTTAAAAAACCAGAAGCCTTTCTTTTAGGTTTAATAGGGGAAGAAGTGCCAAGAGAAGACAAAATACTTTTTATGTATGCAACGGAGGTGGTGAGAATGTTCCTAGCCCAAAGATGGAAAGAAGAAGCATTACCAACAAAAGAAGAATGGCAGACAAAATTGATGGACTATGCAGAAATGGCGAAACTGACAGGGAAGATCGGAAACCAAGAAGACCAAGTATTTACTAGAGAGTGGAGTAAATTTGTAGTTTATTTAAAAAACCACTGTAAACAGTTAAAATCATTGGCAGCATTGTAATGGCATTTGTAATGTGAAACTGATTGTGATAAATTAGGGATACATAATAGTTGGGAAAAGTATAAGATGCAAAAAAAAAAAAAAAATCCCTTTTAAATTTAAGAACCCTTGGAAGGGAGGGGAGGAAGTCGGAAGGTTCAGAGAACCTTCTAATTGGATATATGTGACAGAGAGAATATGTATAAAAATGTGGAAACAAATAACAAATTATTTAAAAAGAAAGAAAAAAGAATAACATACGGATAATGTAATTTTCATAATTATGTAAGTTATGTAATTACACCACATTGGATAGTGAGATGAATAATGTAGAGGATTTTTTTTTGCACTTTTACATGGGAGTAAACTCCATTAAACTCTATGGTACTTACTTCTGCATAGCCACAGAAGATTGCAACGTTAATGCTTCTGATTCTGAACACCAGAATGGCCTTCATCTTTCCCCCAACATTCATAAAAGGAAAGAAAATGAAGCATTCTGTTGAGTCCTATTTCCTGCCTGGTAAAACTGGTTTATTGCAGGGAAATAAATTCCTCTTTGCTGTGAAATTGTAACAGACTGCTGGGAGGGAGGGGCAGGTGTCTTCCCTGGATTGGAATTTGTTTCTATTATTTTTATTATTTAATTCTTGTTTATCATGATTATTTAATGTTTCCCTACAACAGCTCCTGGATTAGGTTACGGAGATGAAGGGGCCTTTTTGTATCTTGTTAAATAAATTAATAGAACCAGGGAGCTACTGGGTAGGACAATTCATCTGCCATGTGGCACAGCAGCTACAGAGGGGGTTGCACCATATATATATTTTATGAAACATGGAAAGTGACTTTTAAAGACTCTCAAGTGGTCTAGACCTGGAAATATTTAGCATCTCATTCATAGATGAAACAAGATTTAAACATTGGCACCAGAGTCTGACCTTCCCCTCCCTGAACCTCTTCTTTCCCCTGTCCATTTCAGTCCCCACCTTTGCCCTTTTGGGAAAAGATTGTTTTCCGTGTATTTGGAAATGTTAGAAAAGCTAGTTATGCAATGTAATGACAGTTAGGTGTTCCTTTAAAAACTGCATAAAGAAGAAGGAAACATAGGAAGATGGTGGTTAGGATTCTGCTTCAATATTTATTTTGGCAAGACCCAAAGGACAGTACCCCTATGATCACAAGGGATGGAGAGGGAGAGGAAGACAGTGCGAAGGAATCACCCCCTCCCCACACCCCAAGAAGGCACCACTTTGCTAGAAACCTCCATCCCAAAACAACCCCAGGAGTAAGTCCTACTACCATCAACGGGGTGAACATGAACTAAGATTACTTCCCTTCTGGACACAGAATCATAGAGTCATGCTGAACTTGAAATAGAAATAGTTACTTTTTAAAATGAACTTTTCAAGTTATCTGGACAACACAATGCCCAGTTGGAGCAAAACAGATCCCTCTGCCTTTGTGCCAGGTTTACTACTGTCCAAATCTACTTTGCACTTCCGTGACATTTGGTGCCAACTGAGCAGAATACAAGTCTATAGTTGTTCTTTTCATTCTTCAGCGCTTCCTAGTCCCTGTGTGAATCATTTTGAAAATGGGTGGTTATTGTCTTAGGACTATACCGGCATTTGTCTGTCCCGGGAGATAATGGAGGAGTGCACCTTTGGGGGAGTGAAGTCAAACTGTTGGAAGGGTACAGCGCCTGCTGTGGCTGTAGAGACTGATATGGGAGAGGCATGTTTTGTTGCAGCTGGGCCAGATGAAGGCATCTGGCTGCGCTACTGCAGGTGCATCATAGCGTTTCTTCTCTCTGTGCTTATCCCAGTGCTCATTTCTCCTCTGGTCACTGCTATGGATACATGACTTGACTACATGCCTCCAGGCACTGCAGTTATCTGCAACGGATTCCCACATGGCAGGTCTGATGTTGCCAGGATGTTGGCATCACATTCTCCTGCACCCTTTTGGAGAGGTGAGCCATTGCTGTAGCAGGCTTGTCCAGCTCAGCATCAGTGGAAAGATTGCTGGTTATAGTGAAACCTAGGAATCAAAATTGTCTACCACCTCAAGCGTGTGGTTACCAATGCTGATGCATGGAGTGCTGATGACGTCCTGACTCAGGGTGTTGGCCTTCGTCAGGCTGATGGTAAGGCCAAACTCCACGCAGGCTTGGGCAAAATGGTTGATGAGTCTCTCTGTGCAGCTTCCTCAGGGTGTGCTGTCAAGGCTGCATCATCTGCAAACAACATCTCTCAGATAAGGATCACCTCCACAGCATACCATTTTCATAATAAAACCATTGCTCACAAGACCACAAGTAGGGAAGCAAATACCATTATATTCAAAACCCACTCCCACACCAAGAAAACTGTTAATGGTGCATAGTACCCTTGGACCTGTTTCTCTGTCATTTAGCAGGTTTCTTACCTAGGGTTACCTCTGCAATGTATGATATTTTCATACCATTTGCCCACAAAACATATGGGGAAATTAAATCCTTATTTTTGCCACATCAGACTTGTACAGCTTGCTCTTCTGGAACAAGTACTGCAGCTATCTTTCTGAAAATTGCCTGGATGCACCCCCTCAGGAGGGACTTCAGTACCTGCAGAGCTATCTAATTCTGTGACGACGACGAAGAAGAAGAAGAAGAAGAAGAAGAAGAAGAAGAAGAGGAGGAGGAGGAGGAGGAGGAGCATGGGGGATCAACATCTAAAGGTGTTAAGTGCAAAGACAACACCAACCCTGGACTTTTTGTCTATAACTTGACATGCCTTATTGACAGGCCTTATTAACCCAGGAGTGAGTATTAGGCCTGCAAGTTTAATCCACTTCTTTCAAGAAGAAAAAAAAAGTTATAGCCAATTTTCTATTACTGAAATGTAAACAAGAGAGGCACAAAGCTTCATTTCTCTGAATTGGGATTTACATTAGGACCCTGAGCTGAGATGAACTGAACAGCTTCCAAAGCACTTACGGCCAAATCATGCTCTTTTCCAAAGCAGTGATCAGGGTCCAAACTGAATTTGTGGCATGTGCATGCACTAAATGTCCACCCTGAATAGTGCCCAGCTTCACTCACAGCTGGCCATGGACTTACTTCCTGCTTGAACTCTTGCTTTGCTTCACAGCATGGAAAGCAGCTTCAGGAAGCTGCAACTTTGAGCACTGGAACAGTAGTGAAGGCGGTGGCTTAACCATTTCCCCTCTAGAAATTGTTCCACTCAGTATTCTCTTCCCTCCACCTGCATTTCCCCCATGAG
The DNA here is from genome assembly GCF_965112155.1 of Podarcis liolepis. Taxonomy (NCBI): domain Eukaryota; kingdom Metazoa; phylum Chordata; class Lepidosauria; order Squamata; family Lacertidae; genus Podarcis; species Podarcis liolepis. The sequence goes on along the minus strand of NC_139570.1, from coordinate 20,042,424 downwards.
GAGAAAAGCAGGGAGGGAGAATTCTGAGTAGAAAAATAGCCAGAGGGGAAAAGGCTTAAGCTGCCTCATCCTTTAATACAGTGGTGCCTTCTGGGAAAACAAATATAAATCCATACTGCTACACTGACACATTACTCTAGGTCGGGGTGGGAAATGTGGCCCTCCAGATATTGTGGGATGCCAGCTCACATCAATCGTGGCCAGCATGGCCTTTACTCACGGTTCTGGGCTTCCAGATGGGGTCTCTACCAGCCCCACCTGGAGATGCCAGGGGTTGAATCTGGGCCCTCTTGCATGCAGCTCCACCAATGAGCTCAAGTCCCTTCCCCATAAGTTGGTGGTAGGAGTCAACAGTGTGCAAACTGCACCTGTTGGCAGGAATAACATCCTGCCCATATTCCACGAGAATGCCTAAGAGGAAAGGGTGTGTGAGGAGGAGCAGCTGGGCTCATTTTGTGTATTGAAAAGATTCTCTTTAATGAAAAATTTAAGCAAGTTTAGCCTCTGAGAGGGGTTGCTCCCCTTTTGAATAAACCCAGTCCCGCTATTCCTCGTCTCTGCGTAGCTTCTTGCTAGTAATCAATCAGTCATTTGTTTTTGATTTCTCCATGTGGTGGCCCCCACCAGAGACACAGTGCTTCCATTCCCTTTGAAGCGAGCTCCTTTTCATGCCAGAGGGCAGGGAGTGCATGCACAGAGGACTCTGAGTTGTGTTTCCACCCCCACCAAATGGTAAATAAATTCATGAACAAATAATAACCAGGGAAAACAAACATCCCTATTCAAACCTCAACTTTTTGCGTGCTCTCTCTCTCTGTGTAAAGAGACGCTACAAAGGACTTGCAACATAAGCAAGGCTCTAGTACAGTGGTACCTCGGGTTAAGAACTTTATTTGTTTTGGAGGTCCGTTCTTAACCTGAAACTGTTCTTAACCTGAGGTACCACTTTAGCTAATGGGGCCTCCCACTGCTGCCATGCCACCAGAGCACAATTTCTGTTCTCATCCTGAAGCAAAGTTCTTAAACCGAGGTAGTATTTCTGGGTTAGGGAGTCTGTAACCTGAAGCGTATGTAACCTGAAGCATCTGTAACTCGAGGTACCACTGTATATATCTGGGCCATGTGAGCCCTGTACAGTGGTACCTTGGTTTAAAAACAGCTTAGTTTATGAACAATTTGGATTAAGAATGCTGCAAACCCAGAAGTACGGTAGGTGTTTTGGTTTGTGAACTTTGCCTTGGAAGCAGAACATGTTGAGTGTGTTCCATTTGTAAATTGAGTCCCCTGCTGCTATGGGAAAGCACACCTTGGTTTAAGAATGCTTTGGTTTAAGAACGGACTTCTGGAACAGATTAAGTTCGTAAACCAAGGTACCACTGTATTCCAGTAGTGATCTGGACCCTCCAGAAAGAGAAATTATATTGAGTTCTGTGCAGTAGAGGTCTGCGGCAAGGCAAGGACACTTTCCTGACCTTCTGTCACCAGCATCACTGTGGCTCGCTGGGAGGGTTGAGGTGGTGAGTGCAATGTGACTGAAACAGCAGGCTTTGGCTCCACCAGTGCCTTTGCACCATGCCAGTCTTGCTACTGCCTCACCTTCCTCCTCTCAGTAAGCTGCAGCAATGCTGCTGACGAGAGGTCAGGTAAGGGATGTCCACTAGGCCACCTAGCACAAGGCAGTTTTTACACATCTTACAGTTAAGTTTTAAAACTTTTTTTTAAAAACCCCCATCAAATTACAGGGTGAGGAGAAATCTCAGTCTAGACAATGCTGAGCTAGAATTCATTATTCTTCTTAATAATTGTTGTTGTTGGGAGGTGATGGGTACATAAGTGTATCTCCTATATAATTAGAAAAATGTGGATTTGTGGTTGTTTTTTTGTCTGTTTGCAAGGCATTTGGATACTTCTTATGTGCATGACACTTCCTGAGATGAAGGAGCAGGTTTTTGGCTATGTTTAGATACAACTGGGTGTCATTTTGGATCAAGATGGTGGACTCAACCTTTCAAAAACTGCACTTATTTTAACCACTAATTTCAAAACTGCAGAGGTTTTTGTGTTTCTTCTAGAATACCCAAGCAATGCTAGGTACGAGGCTGCCAGTGCATTAAAAATGAATATGTGTCACTAAAAGAAAGATAAGGGGGGGGGAGTGGCTAGTATAAATGATGTGGTTTGGCAAGGTTGTCAATTAATCCCCTTGACATGGGAAAATACCCACTGCCCATCTAAAGGTACCCCTGCCCGTACGGGCCAGTCTTGACAGACTCTAGGGTTGTGTGCTCATCTCACTCTATAGGCCGGGAGCCAGCGCTGTCCGGAGACACTTCCGGGTCACGTGGCCAGCATGACAAGCTGCATCTGGCGAGCCAGTGCAGCACACGGAACACCGTTTACCTTCCCACTGGTAAGCGGTCCCTATTTATTTACTTGCACCCGGGGGTGCTTTCGAACTGCTAGGTTGGCAGGCGCTGGGACCGAACGATGGGAGCGCACCCCGCCGCGGGGATTCGAACCGCCGACCATGCAATCGGCAAGTCCTAGGCGCTGAGGTTTTACCCACAGCGCCACCCGCGTCCCTCACTGCCCATCTTACATACTACTTTAACAGAAGTCACAAACTGAGCTTGCACAACAGGTGAATAATCTATCCTGGGCACCCTTAGGATGTTGCATATTAGACATAAGAAACTGCCAAATATCAAATCTGACTATTGAAGGTGAAAGAGGAGAGTGCAAAATATGGTCTGAAGCTCAACATTGAAAAAACTAAGATCATGGCCAGTGGTCCCATCACCTCCTGGCAAACAGAAGGGGAAGAAATGGAGGCAGTGAGAGATTTTACTTTCTTGGGTTCCATGATCACTGCAGATGGTGACAGCAATCATGAAATTAAAAGATGCCTGCTTCTTGGGAGAAAAGCAATGACAAACCTAGACAGCATCTTAAAAAGCAGAAACATCACCTTGCCAACAAAGGTCCGTATAGTTAACGCCATGGTTTTCCAAGTACTGATGTATGGAAGTGAGAGCTGGACCATCAAGAAGGCTGATCGCCAAAGAATTGATGCGTTTGAATTATGGTGCTGGAGGAGACTCTTGGGAGTCCCATGGACTGCAAGAAGATCAAACCTATCAATTCTGAAGGAAATCAGCCCTGAGTGCTCCCTGGAAGGACAGATCGTGAAGCTGAGGCTCCAGTACTTTGGCCACCTCATGAGAAGAGAAGACTCCCTGGAAAAGACCCTGATGTTGGGAAAGATGGAGGGCACAAGGAGAAGGGACAGAGGACAAGATGGTTGGACAGTGTTCTCGAAGCTACCAGCATGAGTTTGACCAAACTGCGGGAGGCAGTGGAAGACAGGAGTGCCTGGCGTGCTCTGGTCCATGGGGTCATGAAGAGTCAGACACGAATAAACAACTAAACAACAACAACAAAAATTGGTCCATTTAGCTCAACTTTGTCTGCTTGACGCTGGCTGGCAGCCTGCCTGCTGCAGAGGTCATCCTCATCACCTGCTTTCCAACCCTCATGCCTGGGGTTGAAATATGGCTCTCAATGCCCTTGGAAAAATCCTCAGGCCACAGCACTGGTTTATACCCTGGTTTTTGCCTTGCTGGAATTTCTGCTTGCCTGGATGGAGGACAGAGGAGGGAAGGATGCAAGTGTCTAAACTGGCCTGCTGTGTCTTCATTACTCCACCCACTTCTGCCTCTGGCCCCTCTCACCACTGCCATGTGGCCCCTGGAATATTGCCTGGAAGAGAATGTAGCCCTCAGGCTGAAAAATGTTCCCACCCCTCTTTTAACTTGAGAATCTGCCTGCATGACAACTATTTATGTGCTGAGCTATTATGGTCCTTCTCTTCATCAGCTCCCAAAGCCACTAAGCCAGGTCACAATGGGGATATGGAAGCTGCAGGGTTCGAAGAACAAACTGCCCATAGGCCAGAGGGGAAGAACAGACTGCAAGGGCAGCAACTTCATTTTTTTCTGCAGGTTTGGTTCCATTGCCCAGAGGCCTCAGTAGCAGTGCATCGGTACAGCACATCGGCAGCATAGCTAACCAGGAGAGGCACAGGCCATGCTAATTCATGCATGCCAGGGGAAGGGGAGGGCTGGGAGAGAGGAGGAGGAGGGAGTGTAGGATGCCCAAACATGAAAATGTTGGCTTTCTCTGTGCCTTTTTCTTCCTCTCTCTCCCCATTTTCAAAGCAGGAATACAAATGATCCCAACAAAGACCCGGCCATCCTGAAACCCTGTAGCCAATTAGAGACTATCAATATTTAATCAGCTCTCTGCCATTGTGCAGCCTACGATGAGCTTTTCCGGCCTTGCCACGCGAGCGCTCCCCCCGCCCCCCCGCCCCCAATCGCAGACACACTGTTATGACACATAATGATATTGGCAATGAATAATTTACAGCAGTTTTTATTCTCTTCTCCCTTCCCCCACCCCCACCCCACCTTGCACATTGCACATCACTCTCACCATGCCCTTATTAATGGAAAATGTGCAATGAGATAGCAAGTCATGTACATTGGGGAGGGGAGGGGTGGACGGATGGATGGATGGGCAGGAGGAACCATTGGCCCATTCATAGGCCTCTCTACCAGCCATGTGGCTTCCCTCTTGCTTTGCTGAAATCCAGTGAATTCGGGATAGGCTGTCTCTACCCCCTCTACACTCCCTACCCCCAAGCAAATCCAAGCAGTTCCCTAAGGTAGGGTAATAATAGACTCAAAGAGGTTATTTATGTTCAAAAATCTTTTGCGGGGTATGTTATGGTCAAGACTGTCCAACGAGAGACACTGGGAAATGCCACTGATGGACCACGTATGGTATTTCTGCCTCCAAAGAGCATCCCAGCCCTCTTCAGTATAAAATGGGAGTCTATTTCCAAGCAACTTGGCATGATGAAAAGGTCTGTTAAAATGTCAAAAATGTTTCCTAGGTGATGGTCAGACATGTGTTGGGAAAGTTAGAAGCACTTTTGCCCAATTTTGATGGGGTCACAGCCTGGTTAAAGAAGACCTGTTAAAGGTCAAGCTAAACATAATAATTTTGATAAGCTTTGGTCCTTATATCTCCCCTATGTCAACAGAAGCAACATTAATATAAGAACGCAGCCACTCATGCTTACGTATGGAGATGGTATCCATAAAGTCAGGATGTCTTCATGATGCATTCAATGACTCACTTACTTGACACTGCTCCTGCTCAAATTTTATTTTTATGGGTGATTCAAATAAACATGTAACCCTCTACAGTTTTTGTTGGAATTGATCGATGTTATTTTACTACAAATTAATAAAATACTGTATAAAAAAAAGATTATTGGAGGGAGGGAATTAATCAATTGATCAATGCAATAACAGACTCTGAGTTTTAATTAAACCCTGCAACAATGCTCTTGGGGTGTGTTAAAAATCAGATGGGGGCAAGCTTTTACTGTTTGGGCACCACAAATATTGATTGCAGCACAGAGTTTACTAGCAACAACTTGGGCTGAGGGATACTGAAAGTTGACCATTGGAAGAGGAAGATCTGCAATTAAAGCAGAACATACGAACTAGCGGCGCTGGATATGCACTGGAGATAAACCGTTGTATGAGGTTAGAATTTGTTATTTACTGGAATCCAAACAGTGTGCGGACTAGTGATGTTGATTATACTAAATATGTGATAAGCCAATGTACTTGAGAGGTTGTATACAAAAATAATTATTAAACAATACCCTTTAGAAGTTTGTTGCTGGTATACATGTTCTTTATAGTCCTACTGTCAGATGTGTATTCCTACCACAATATATGCTTCAAACAGAGTTGCCATATATCAAAAACTGAAAATCCAGACACAAAAGTTGTTCAGCTTTTTGTGGCAAAATTGCAAAAACAATTGACGTTTTCTGAGCTATTTTTAAGGGAAATCGGCAAAAATGGCACTGCCGACACGGGTTGCCATACATCTGGTTTTTCCTGGACATTTTGCCAATTTCTGCCCAGTTTCTGACTGCAGCATTCTGTGTATGTCCAGGAAATTCTGGATGTATTGCGACTCTAGCTTCACATCTCACCAGCCAAACTGAAGATCACCAAAAACAATTGTTTCCTTTTAACTTTTCCAAAAGGACACTGCCCAAAGTCCGATGTAGAGTGTAGTTAATTCTTTCTATTGAACTTCACATTGCTAGGATCCAGTGGGGATCAGGACATACATGGTCACATTTTCAAGGTCTGGAGGCAGCCCAGTTATGAGCCCAAATGAGGCCAGAGGAAAATCACATGATTCAGAGTAGACAAGGGTCTTTGTTTCTGCGAAGAACATAGATCTGAAATAGCCACAGACAGGTAGTATCCAAGGCAGGCAAAAGGTCAAGTTCCAAAGTCAGCAGTATAGGGTAGAAGTGAGAAGGCACTTACCTAGGTAGGGTATTCACCAGTGGGGAAAAATTGGTTCAATCAAATAATAAATTCTTGGGTTGAAGCTTTGTAGGAGGGGTAGGGAACCTCAGGCCTGGAGGCCAAATGTCCCTCCTATCTGGCCCTTGGGATTTTCCATAAGTTACAGTCCTTCTATAGCCACACCCTATTTTCCCAGGCCACATGCCTCTTTGGCCTTACATCATAGCTTTCATGCACTCCTTGAATGTGTTTGCCTGGATAGAGGATAGAGAGGGATGTGCTGGTATGTTTAGAAACTAGCCTATAGTACAAAAGCAACATGTATATTCATTACTCCACCCACTTTTTTGCTTCTGGCACCACCTATCACAGACATGCCCCCCCCCCAGGTTATCCAGAATGGAAGCAGCCCTTTGGTTGAAAGATGTACTGCTTCACCCTGCTTTATATGACCTGGTGAACAGGGCTTGGTCATTGGGGTCAGCTAAGGGCTCATCCACACTTTATTTTGTGCCACATTTTTCTAGGCACAGGTCTAGGCTTTAAAGGTCTATAAGTGGTTTCTTTTTTTCTGTTTGTTTGTTTTACCTTAGGCTTTCCCCAGGAAAACCTGCAATTTATTGCTGAATCGGAGTAAATGACAATCAGGTTTTCTGTGGGTTGCCATTTGTTCCAGTTCAGCAGTAAAATGTGGCTTTTCCCAGGGAAAGTACTGGGACAAAAAAAAAGGTGAAACCACTAAGGACACAGAGCTTGGATACAGAGTGGACCTGTGCCTCAAAAGTGCAGCACAAAATGAAGTCTGGATGAGCCTTGGGTCTGTTTGTATTGTAAGCTAGATGGCAATCCTGAATAACACAGCATAGAATGGGCTCTGGGGACCCAGAAGGCAAGGTGCTATTGCTTGATTACTGGGTCCCCAGTTCAACAAGCAAGCTATAACTGCTAAAGTCTCTTCTCTGCACAAGTATTCAGCTGAGAGAAATCCCTGCATGCACTCTGCATCCTTTCTCTGGTCATTCTAGAAGAGGGTGCAGCCCATGGCTATTGGTGGAGGATAAATTGGATCCAACAACATTCTCTATTTGAAGGTGTCAAAGCTCCGCCCTCTCAAACAGCAGCAATACAGATGAGCTTAAAAACAAATAATGTGGTAATGTGTGCTTTGCTTCCTTAGAGACTAGCAAGAACTAATAGTGAGCAAATGGCTCCTCCTGTGTGGATAGAAACAACATCCAAGGTTGCAAAGGATCCATTTGGGATTTCAGACTGAGACACTGGCTCATCAAGAATTTAAACCTACAGCTAACAATAAATATCCAGAACTCATGTTAAACTGCCACCACCGCTACCACTGAGTGTTCATTTAAGGCCAACAGTGAGATTTACATGCACGCTGCAACTTAAGGCACACAATAAAAGGTAGACTTTTTGTCACATACACTATTGGGTACCAATTCTGTTTTGCAACCCGTCTTTTGTAAGCAGGTGAATTTGCTGTCCTGTGTTCCAATGGAGTCAGTTCCAGTGCTCAGAAATAGCACGTGGTATGGTTTGCTTGGGAGTGTATTACTTGAGAACTTAGGGGGAAAGGCTTCAAGCATGAAAAATTAGGATGAGAGGGGAAAGTGGGCTATTCAGTGGACTGTTCAGTGGAGTCCCCTGAACATGCACTGCCAATGTGTGGAGGAAGCAGCAAAGCTAAATTTGCCATTTATGCATCACCCAAAGTATAAGGCAGAATAATAATAATAATAATAATAATAATAATAATAATAATAATAATAATAATAATAATAATAATTTATTATTTGTACCCCGCCCATCTGGCTGGGTTTCTCCAGCAACTCTCGGCGGCTTCCATAGAAACCAAAAAACACTAAAATATCATACATTAAAAACTTCCCTGAACAGGGCTGCCTTAAGATGTCTTCTGAATGTCAGGTAGTTGTTTATCATTTTGACATCTGATGGGAGGGCGTTCCACAGGGCGGGCGCCACTACCAAGAAGGCCCTCTGCCTGGTTCCCTGTAGCTTTGCTTCTTGTAATGAGGGAACCGCCAGAAGGCCCTCGGCGCTGGACCTCAGCGTCCGGGCAGAATGATGGGGGTGGAGACGCTCCTTCAGGTATACTGGGCCAAGGCCGTTTAAGGCTTTAAAGGTCAACACCAGCACTTTGAATTGTGCTCGGAAACGTACTGGGAGCCAATGTAGGTCTTTCAAGACCGGTGTTATGTGGTCTTGGCGTCCGCCCCCAGTCACCAGTCTAGCTGCCGCATTCTGGATTAGCTGTAGTTTCCGAGTCACCTTCAAAGGTAGCCCCACATAGAGCGCATTGCAGTAGTCCAAGCGGGAGATAACTAGCGCATGCACCACTCTGGCAAGACAGTCCACGGGCAGGTAGGGTCTCAGCCTGCGTACCAGGTGGAGTTGGTACATACAGTTTGCATATGCTGCTTTATATTTAAAGATGAAAGTTTAGAAATTACATAAATAGAAATACATTTTTGCATTATTATTATATTATTAAATATTTATTCTCCTCCCTTGATCAATAGGTCCCAGAGTAGGTTACAACAATTTAAAATTAAGTATTGAAACACGTGCAAAACAAATTCCAATCACAAGAATAGGGTGGGCCTTGAAAGCATAAAGTTTAGATGTTGAAGGCCAGGGTAAAGAGGTGCATGTTTAACATGGTGGAGAGAATATAATGGACACACCTCTGCTGAGGAAATCTAGGAACTGCCACAGAGAATGCCTGCTCCAGGGCCAAACAAACAACTCTTAAGTGGGTATGTAGGGAAGGAGGTGGTTTCTCAGACAGTTGGGGGCTACGTTTGACCATACTGGAACGACTGTAGCCAGATGTGTGTTTGCTTAGTCTACTGTCCAGATGTTAACTGCTGATGGGAAACTTCAAGGCCTCTGCTTACTCTTCCTTCTTTGGGGTTTCTATCTTTAAATTGGGCTTGGACCACACAGTCCTTCAAATAGAACAGGGATGAGGAACTCAGGGCTTACCAGATGTTGGTGGACTCCAACTCCCATTACACACTACCAACATGTCCTGTGGTCAGGGATGGTGGGAGTTGTAGTCCATCCGCATCTGAAAGGCCACAAATTTTCTATCCCTGAAACAGAGGACATCAAATAAAAACTCTCTCCCAACAAAAATGAGAGCTGTCCTGTGTCAAGTAGGGCACATGGTCACTCTAAGCTGACCATGCGTGCTAAACCCTGGCCCCAGTGGCCACACATCTCCCAGCCTTGTCCTTTGATACTGGCAAGTTCATAACAATTAATTGTATCCAATTAATGGAGCCAAGTTAGTCATGCTCATAAAATTCAGTGGGGCTGTGTGTAACATGTTGGATGTAAACTAATATCAGAAAGGGGAGCTTATGTGCAAATGCAATTGCTGGTGCATAGGCTCTCACTCTCCCCACATAATTGGCATATGTAGACACTTTCCTTTTTAGGGGTCAGGAGGTGTGCAAATGGGAGGGATGAGGCAAGCATGCAGGGCCCCACTCCCCACTCTAGGCATTGGCTGCATGTATAGAGGGGTCTCAAGGAGAGTGCTGCATCAGTTTGCTAACTTTTGAAGTAAGTCCTCATGGAAATTCATAAGCAATTTCCCCAAATATAGCCTATTTTTGTATACTGTTTTCACTAGCATATGCATGCACCCCCCCGCCATATATGCATACAGTGGTACCTCGGGTTAAGTACTTTATTCGTTCTGGAAGACCGTTCTTAACCTGAAACCGTTCTTAACCTGAAGCACCACTTTAGCTAGTGGGGCCTCCTGCTGCCACTGCGCCACCGCTGCACAATTTCTGTTCTCATCCTGAAGCAAAGTTCTTAACCTGAGGCACTATTTCTGGGTTAGCGGAGTCTGTAACCTGAAGCGTCTGTAACCTGAAGCGTCTGTAACCCAAGGTACCACTGTATTTTTATTACCCATTATCTGGTTGGGGAACTGCACTGTAAAATTTGGAGACTATATGAATTTTGTAAGCTCGCTGAATTTCTGATCACATCTTGTTCCAGTGGCTTTTATCCATGATAGCTAAGCTCTGCCTCAAAGATCATAGGATGCTTAGAGTAGTCTCTAATTGATGCTGTTAATTTTGCCATCTCCACGAATTCAAGAAATTTGATAAAGAGTGGGAATGCGTTAAGGAATACATGAAAAAAGTTGGCGCTGGAGCTTAAAAATTAATATGCAAAAGTTTAAAAGGCGCAAGGAGATAGGATAATAATATATTAAGGATGGGATAACAAATAAAGTGAATAACACAACAATAACAAAAATAATAGTAGGTAAAGAAGATCACACACAGATGGAGGGAAGTCCTGGGCTGTGGGGGAGAGAAGTGAAGGGATTAATTGAAATTGTTAAAGATTGGTATAGGATTTAAGAGATTTAAATTTTCATAAAGATTCTATAAGGAAAGCAGAAAGCAGCAAGAAACATCAAGTAAAGGTATCAGAGAGGAGATCAGTGCAAATGAAAACATGAGACTTATGGTTTTGTTACATATGGTTTTATTTTGGAGTTGTCTGTTTATTTTGGAGTTGTCTGTTGTAAAGAATGTATTTTATGTGAATAAAATAATAAAGGATGTGAATTTCCAGGAAAGAAAGAAAAAAAAAATCAGAGGATGCAATGCTTAGACTCGATGGGCCATTCGCCTTATTCAGCAGGCCCTTCTTGTGTTCTTGTGGACACATCACACCCCACTGGCCAGGCAATGTCAGTGTGGAAGCTTTGGTTTAGGAACATACATCAGAAGAGCCTTTAAACCATTTGGCTGTTTCTGTTTTGGGCAGAGGCCACTAGAAGAGGAAGGGTCACACAACAAGGTGTTGTCCTGCACTCAAGGCTGATGAGACAACCACTTTTCTCACTGGCCTCTCAAAAGCTCACAAATAAGTGCTCTTAAAATCTCTGGCATTTTTTAGATGGTATAAGCTGTTTTTCCCACTTCCTCCCAAAAGAGCTTCTCGGATTCTTCTGGTGAATAATTTATCTGACACATTTTGCTGTTTATTTCTGTTTGTAAATTAGCCACAAGCTGGTGCTGAATTTACACATGTGTTTGTTATCCTCGACTGTTCAAGGGGTGGTTGCGAGCCAGTCTGTCATTTTGTAAACCGTGCATTTGTGCCTACTTTCAAAGTTCTTGAAATTTGCATCTATGTAATATTTGCTTTTCTACTATTTGCCTCAATAGAAGCTAGTCACTTGATAGACACTGATGAGGGGAGCAAAGAGCTGGGTTCGAGTTTTAACTCTGCAGCATAGTATATAGCACTTTGAGGATTTCCTGTTTCCCGAGTTTATATATGCCAAAACATTCCCGGGGGTAGTATCAAGTCAGAAAATGAATGGTTCTGTTCATCTTTCCTATCAGTCTGGATTGGGGAATGGCCATGGAGTTAAGTTTTGCTTTACAAACTTGATCAGCTATTCATACAGTATTGCCCACATAATTAGGAAATGTGACAAATGTATTGGTCCATTCCAGGTTTAGCCAACATGGTGCCCTCCAGATATTGCTGAACTACAACTCCCATCATCCCTGAGCATTGACCACACTGGCTGCAGCTGATGGGAGCAGGAGTTCAGCAATAATTGGAGGGCACTGTTATAACAATTTTAAGGTCTCAAATATAGGATAAATTCATATTCATAAATGCACACATATCTAAATATATGACCCATGTGTCTGAAATAGTATGGGAGAGCAATCCTGAAGCCATTTTAACTCTCCCAATGACCTCAAATATTCCTCTGCAGTAATGGAAATGGGGAAAGCCTTCCCATTGTCCTTTCGCTTACAAATTCTGTCTTAAGGACGTATTTGTGTATGAATAGGGTGAGCCTGTGACCTGGATTCAGGAACTAAAGTATTAACCATCACAAAAGAATGGCCAGGTAATGCAATCAGCGACCATTATCAGGTATCCTGACAGACAGGATTTCTGCTATAGACCGCCCCCATGAGGTATGTATGATGATTTTGGGGTGGTCTTTGGCTTAGGGGGTTGGGCAATGTCAAAAGTCTTTAAAGGTTCCTGCGCACTTTTGTTCAGGGTCTCTCCCTCCTTCAAAGGGGGCAACAGAAAAATAAATATCTACCTTGCTTTCCACTGGATCCTGCCTCTATCAGTTCTTCTCTGACTGATCTTGGACTTAGGGGACTCAGAGTCCCATGGGGAGCTGGGGAGCAAAAGCCAAACCCCAATTTTTACATCAGCAGCATATTGGCTATCCCTGGTCCAGCCTCACTCCAGGTGACATGATGCAATGAGTGGTGAAGATATCCTGAAGTGATGGCCCTGTTACTTGCAGTATCAGCTGAAGTGTGCCTCTGAATGGCTGGAATTCACAAGTGGAGAGACTGCTGTTGTACTCAGGTCCTGCCTGTGGGTTTCCCACAAGCATCTGGCTGACCACTGTCAGAACAGAATGCTGGACTAGATGGACTGTTGCTCTAACCCAACAGGGGTCTTCTTGTGCTCATAAGCAGACCAGTGGTCAATAAATACATTCCTATTCAGTCAGAGCTGCTGCACAGTTGCTGCCTGCCAAACTCAAGATTAGGGGTGAGTGGATGTGACCATTTCAGTTTTTCTCACTTTTCTTATCATCAATACTGTCGACTTGCATCTTGCACGCATTTAACTTCCGTGGTTTCAATTTTTTTGCAATTGACGGCTGGCCAGTTTAAATCACACAAATGCACAGAAAACAAAGACTTAAAAGCTCTTTTTGTGCAGCGTTTTCCCAGTGTAAAAGAGCTTTTAAGCTCTCCACCTTGCTTACCAGGGTCTGAGAGGCTCTCACACACTCATGACCCTAAGAGATTGCCTTTTTCCATATATACTGGTACCTTAAGACCCTCTTTTGGGGCTTTGCTGCCTTTGTTCCTGCTAGAAGAAGGGAAGTAGGTTTCTTCCCAAAGCAATTAGTATGGCAACTTGTTTTTTTTTTTTAAAAAAAATGCTTTCAGGCTTTTAAAATCTTGAAACCTTCATTGTAGATTGTGTGTGTTTTGTTATTCTGTGAACTTGGTTTTTGGGTTTTCTCTTTGTCCTCATGATTTTTTAAATGCTGTGATAGTGCTTATGATTAGTTTTAATATTGCATTTTAACTTTGCAAGCTGCTCAGGGAACTGTGTTGTTTGGCATCCAATATAAATGCTGCGAATAAATAAATGAACTAGCCAATGAAGCAAATTATCTGGCATCATCAATGGACGACGATACCACACTTTGTTTTATTTGCATCTGTTCTTGGCCCCCGCAGTAGTCAACATGAACCATCAAAGTTCCCCTATCCTGGTCCAAAATCATTATTATTGGCAAAGTAATTGCAAGAACAAAACTGCCAAAAGATTTGTTTGCACCTTCTTTTATCTCAACTCATCCAAGATCTAACCAGGCCTCATAATATGCATTTTAAAGATAGGGTAAGCAAAAACAGAGAAACGCACGCATAATATCGACAACTGGATATTCTTCTTCTATGAAGTGTGGATGCCTTTGAATCTAGCTTTGTGTCTGCATTTCTGAAGCAATAGGTGTCAAAGCAGATTATTGATTCAAAGCAGAGATTTGAAAAGCCATATGAGAAGCACCAACTGAGCATGCTGGTCCCTCTTCTTCTTCCTCCTAGGGGTTTAGGTTTGGGGTTTTGTTTTTCTTCTTCACCAGGACTGGATTGATCGTTTCCAGTTTTCTTACGCTGCCTCCCTGCTCGCTTTATTTTCTTTCCCCTTCTGGGGATTCCCGACTAAACTATGGCAGGCAGGACTCAATTGATCCTACTCCAAAAAATTCACTCACTTCTTATGAGGAAGAAAAACTGCAGCACTGCATAATTCAAAAAGCAAACACAGATTGGAGAGGGAGGCAAAAGAGAAAAAAAGGAGAAGAAAATCAATATAGCTACAACAGGGCCTGCAGATAAATGAGCTGGAGAACAGAGGTCCTCAGAACGGTGGGGCATAGTTGGCTAAGTGATGATGGGATGGAACCAGAGCAGGGGCAACTGTTTGTAAACATCTGGAGCAGCTCCAGATGTTGGGGTGTTTAAAAGCACATAAATCATCCCTGCCACAGAGCCAGTTACAGAGCTACAAGCTTGTAACTGCAAAGGGTATTGTGCCCTAAGAATTCTGCTTTCCAACCCAAAAGCTCCACTACTGATCTACACCTTAAACCAAATGGAGCATACTAATTCTCTGTTCTAAAGCATGTTTGCTCAGAAATTAGACCTGCTCTGATTTCCAATGGTACTTGCTTCCAATTATTATCTATGTTTCGTTGGAATCCTGGAGTCCAAGACTTACAACTACTCTGTGGTGAGAGAACCTTAGCAGAGATTTAACATGGCGAAACATGCAGCAAAGGAAAATGTGGAAATATAGGCCATAAAACCTTTAAAACGTACATTTCAGTGAATCTGTGCTGGTCCCGGGGGTAAGGTACCGTGAGTGTAGCAGAGTCCACATGAAGAGGGGCGAGGTCCGATGCAGAGAGCCGGGCGGGGAACAGGAACTCTGGAACAGAAGGCTGAGCAGGTAACAGGAACACCGGATGGTCGGGAACAGGAGGCCGAGCAGGGAACAGGAGTACTGGATAGTCAGGAACAGGAAGCCGAGCAGGGAACAGGAGTACCGGATAGTCAGGAACAGGAGGCCGAGCAGGGATCAAGAACACAGGAAGGTCCGAAGCCAACAACGACGTTGCTCCCGCAACCTGGGGCCGGCCTGACTGGGCTTTTATCCTCTTCTAAGGTCAGGGGCGGTCCCGACCCCCAGGAGCCCCGCCTCCTCTGGCCTTAAGGCGAGCACTCCTCCTGGGGGCAACCAGTTCCCTTCGCCTCTCTGCCCTAAGCCTCTGCAGATCAGGAGAGGCCGAAGGGTTACTGGGCCCTGGAGGAGGCTCACCTGTGGCCACTGAGTCATCCAGCACCTCTGGGGCCAGAATGGTTTCACCTGGTGCCTGCTCTTGAGTTTCCTCAGCATCTAGGCCTTGCCCCAGTTCAGCCGGCCCTGGAGGCGGGGACTCCTGTGCCGGCTGGGATTCCTCCGGATCGCTCTCAGACTCGGAATCCCAGGCCATCACAGAATCTCAGATTATCCCACTTCCCTAGCACACAGATAGCCCACACATTTAGTAAGTTATAAATAGTTTGCTAACAAAACTCTAAGGTCAGATCCATATGCTTTTCCAAACAGCAGTCAGAAAAAGCTCCACAGGCAGTAAAGCATTGCTTGGTTAAAAAATGGTAAAAGTTCCTAAACTATTGGTATACAAAAATGCTAGTTTCAAACTCCTTTCTTGTCTGAAACAAAAGAGCCATGTGGCTGAGCCGGAGCAAGCAGGTCAGTGTGTGAGGAGTCACACACTGAATTACCATGTAGTCTGAGTCCAAAAGGCTTGGTTACCCACTTCCTCTTAATGTGAGGGGAACTGACACAGGCTAAGGCTGGCAGGACAGCTTACTCTATGGCATTAACGCCTTCATGCATTAATTAGACTCAAGCATGCTCATTATATCGCGGGTGGCGCTGTGGGTTAAACCACAGAGCCTAGGACTTGCCAATCAGAAGGTTGGCGGTTCAAATCCCCGCGACGGGGTGAGCTCCCGTTGCTCAGTCCCTGCTCCTGCCAACCTAGCAGTTCGAAAGCACGTCAAAGTGCAAGTAGATAAATAGGTACCGCTCCGGCGGGAAGGTAAACGGTGTTTCCGTGCGCTGCTCTGGTTCGCCAGAAGCGGCTTAGTCATGCTGGCCACATGACCTGGAAGCTGTACGCTGGCTCCCTCGGCCAATAAAGCGAGATGAGCGCCACAACCCCAGAGTCGGTCACGAATGGACCTAATGGTCAGGGGTCCCTTTACCTTTTATGCTCATTATATAAGGCTGGTTATCATACATGTTTATGAGTGCAGCATAAGGTGAAGTCATGCAGTGCCAGAGGATTACTGACTTTAATGCTCACCTCTTCAGGACATGGGAAGCACTTCAGAGGGGTGTTCAAGCCTAGAAATGATATAAGGCTTGTATAGGGAATGTGTGACCCTCAGATATTTTTAGACAACAACTTGCATCAGGTCAAACCACCATGGCCAGTGATCAAGGTTGATGGAGCTGCAAATGTTGCTAGACTCCAGTGCCCATCAACCCTTGCCAGCATGGCCAATGCTCAAGGATTTTGGGAGCTGTATTCCAACAACATCTGGAGAGTCACAGAATCCCTATATCTGGGATACAATCACCATTGCACAATCAAGTTCCAGCAAAGGCCTAGATCTCAAGTTATGAATATATGGGGATTTCAAACAGCCTGATCCTGTGTGTGTGTGGGGGGGGATTGGTTGACAAGGAGTGAGGAAGATGCAATAGTGCACCTGGGAAAGCTAAGGGGGTTTCCTACTTAAAGGCAGACAATTTTCAGTTCTTGCTAGTCCACATAATACTGTGATGCATTTGGGAACAGCTGCTGAGGCAGGCTGAAGTTGTACATGTCTGGGACAAGGGGAGAAAAGGCTTTTAGGATTTTGCCATCACTGCTGCTTCAAAATCCTTTAGCATGATTTAATAGGCATCTAAAGAGCAGCCCTGCACGGTCTTTGTTAGCTTGGAGAACAAGCTGTTCTTTTAAAAGGTTCTAATTGCTGAGTTAGAGGGGACGGAAAATGTATCCAGCGGCACCAGTTAAAAGCTCTTGGACCACTGTGCCACTTTTACCTCCCAATATCCATCATTGCCTCTTGATTTAATTGCGACTAACAGACACAGTTCGCTCATGCTCTCCTCAGCCAGAGTCTTCAGGAGGATTGCAGAAATTCTTTAGACACTGATAGGCCAAGAAAGTCCAAGGCTGCAATCCAAGACGCAGTGAGATGAATCAAATTTATTTTTAAGCAGTCAAAGCAGGAACAGGTGGTTTTATCTTCAAACGTGGGGGGGGGGGTTGTGTGCATTTGATAAGGGCACTCAAAAATGTGACCACCCCTGTTGGGATTTCCATGGAATTTCTATTTGCAAAACAAGCAGTACACACACACAGTTACATAAAATGGTATAACAATCACTTGTCTGGGTATACTTCCTTAAAGAAAAAGTAATTGGCAGACTTCAAAAATTATGAAACTATGAAATAGGCAGGCAGTTCCACAGGTTAGGTTCTGCCACACTGAATAACTGACTTATTGCAAGTGCAGAATGAGAGTAACATGGCACTTATAAAAGTGCCAGTTCCACAGATCAAAGCAATCCACCGGGCATGTGTGGGGTAAGGCAATCTTTCAGCTAAATACACCCCAGGTTCTTGAGGATACGATTTGTTAGTATACAAATAGTAACACCTTGAATTTGAGCACCCACCACCTTTATTTCATGGTTTGTTTCATAAAACTTCTATACTGCTTGATTGTAAGGGGGGAATGGGTTTACAAGAAGAATAAAACAATAAAAATTATCTATAAAAACAGCAACTTTAGACATTCCAAAATAATTAAAATAAACCATGAGCTAAAAGCAGATTAAAAGGCATGTTGACATTCTATGTTTCTGGGTAGGTTTGCTTAAAATGAATCTGTTTCTAGTACGCACCACAAAGAGTACAGTGAGGGTGCCTGCCTGATGTTCAAACTCCCTTTGTCTCAGCCTCTTCCTTTCCTTGCTACCTGAGAGTTGACAAAGCTTACCTTGGGCAGGAGAAGGGACAGACAGTGGCAAAGGCAGGAGTGAGAACTCCAGCTCCCTGGCAAAGCACTTGTTCCCACTAAGGAGAGAACTGGGGCTACAAGTTACAGAATCTCCTCAGGGAGATATTGTGCTATTTCTGAGCCCTTGGGGAGGGAGAGGCAATGGTGATGGGCAGCAGCAGGCACTTTAAGCACTCCAAAGTGTTTTACATGTGCTTGCATAGAGCATTGTGCAAGACATAATGTTCACACAGAGTACTGTACTTGCAAACACAGAAGACTGAGAATTCTGAAGGGAACAGGAAAATGAGAAATTGCTGCAGTTCTTGTCAGTGGTTGAGAACGTAAATCAGTCAAGATTCAGGTAGGTAGCTGTGTTGGTCTGACGCAGTCGAAATAAATAAATAAATAAAATTTTCCAGTAGCACTTTAGAGGCCAACTAAGTTTGTTCTGGGTGTAAGCTTTTGTGTGCATGCACACTTCTTCAGTAAATCAGTCAAGTGATTATGATCTGTATTCATTCACAATGTCACTGCGGAAGATGCGTAATTAATGACATCGTTTTGACATTTTGTTTACGCTGGATGTAAATTATGCAAGTTATGTAAAGAGGTATGTAAAAAGCTACATTAAAGGTTACTTATGTAACATTAGTAGCTTAGGTTAAATGGCGGGCAATGAGACAGATAACACAGTATTTGGTGGAAACTGAATTTTTACCAGAACAAAATAGTGCTGACTGCCATAAACACATGTTGGAACAGTAATGACTGCTTTCTTACATCCCTACTGGCAGAAGATGGACCCCCTTTTGAGGTAAACAAGAGGATAATACTGCTTCCCTTGCTGAAAGCAATACAATAGAGACCTCTTTCTCCATTCTGTAAGCATTCATCCCACTTCTATTTCTCTTCACAAGTTTTTCAGGGATTTGTGGAGTTTCCAAAACCTGCACAACCTGTTTGAACTAACGCCATAAATAAAATAAAAACTATTTCTCCAGAAGTGTCCAGCAAATTGATGACACATTTTGGCCAAGCCACATGCTCCTCCTTGTGACAGGTGAAGATACGGCTGAGCCTAGAGCCCTTTGCAGAGCCCTGCGCATGATGCTTTGCAAGCCCTGAAAAGCAGCTGACCATCAGACAGCAAAGCCCTGTGTCTTTGTCCACAATTCAGGGTTTCCCAAACTTGGGTCTCCAGCTGTTTTTGGACTACAATTCCCATCATCCTTGGCCACTGGTCCTGCTAGCTAGGGGTGATGGGAGTTGTAGTCCAAAAACTGGTGGAGACCCAAGTTTGGGGAACCCTGACCCATGTGGTTTGATTTGAAACCATGTGGGCAAAACCTGGTCACCTTACTCCAGGTGATTAAGAATCCAGTCCACAGCCTGATCCAGTTTTCCAACCTCTGATGGCATGACTCGCTTCATTTGGCAGCCTGTATGCAAGATACGAAGAGAAATCTACAATCATAGTATGACTGGATCAGAACTGAATAGAATACATATTTTTTCCTTATTGAACTAAATTAACAGACCATATCAATCAAAAACACAATAAAATACACCTTTAACATCAACATAAATATATACTTATGTTCATTTTTTAATAATAAGAAAAGCTAAAAATAACAGGAGAAATACAACTCAGAATAGTATTATATGCTCAAAACTCAGAATCTTACAACTGGAATGGACTCTGAATATGTTTGCCCCTGAGACTACTTTCCAAGTCACATATTGATTCACTCCATGTAATATTAGAAAAGTTGGTTTTTCTTTCACTTTCCGATACCTCATTTTCTTTAAAAGGGACTCTAAAAATAGTGTTATGCAATATCACGAGAAAGCTAGGCTTCAAGAATGTAGTGGGGATCAAATCCTCCAACGCTGCTTTCCACAAATACATAATCTGTCTTGGCATGCTGTAAAAGAGCTCACATCACTCAGGTTTATAGAATGGTGGGAGGGAGCCTCCCAGCCTCATTAAGAATATAAGAACATGTGAAGAGCCTGCTGGATCAGACCAATGGAACAGACCATCCAGTCCAGCCTCCTGTTCTCAAAGTGGCCAACCAGATGCTGTGGGAAACCTGCAAGCAGAATTCAAGCACAAGTGCATTCTCCCTTCCTGTGGTTCCCAGCAACTGTTATTCAGATGCATTGCTACCTTTAACCATAGAGGCAGAGCACAGCTATTGTGGCTAGCAGCCGCTAATAGTCTTATCCTCCAATAATTTATCTAATTCTCTTTTAAAGTCATCCAAGTTGTTAGCCATCACTGCCTCCTATGGGTGGCGCTGTGGTCTAAACCACTGAGCCTCTTGGGCTTGCCAATCGGAAGGTTGGCAGAAGGTTGGTTCACATTTTAAGACTAACCAAATAAATTTGCACTTTCTCAATGAAAATCTGTATCGAAACACAACAATATTTCAAAATTTGCACTTCATTGATTTGGGGGTGAAGTTCACCAACCAAAAAAACATACAAAAATCTTATTTCTTTTCCCCACACACTTCCATTCCCATATTTTCAGGTATCACATTTTAGATATTCTTCATATTTTATATCATATACATATTATAACCCACTCTAATGTACTTTATATGCTATGATATTTATTCTCGTACAGTTGTTGGTTTTATTTTTGTTCGGGTCTATGACCACATAAACTGGAGATCGACAGGTTCAAAAATGTGTATATGAGTGACTGCAACTTGCAAAAATGAGCTATATAAGTGGAAATGGTTTGGCAAATTGTGTATATCAGGCAAAAATGTGTATATTATGATGAAATATGCATGAAAATGTGCATTCATTCCCATATGTGGTTTTTTGTTTTTAAAAAATCAAACTCATTACCAATTAATTACATCTTGCCGCAATTGCTTTGGAATTGCCCCTTGCTCCAGTTGCTGAGTCACAATAGTCCAGCACAGATTTCTTACATTTTGGCAAAGGAGTTCTGGATGATTAGTCTGAAGCGCTGTGGGTCTGTGCTCATGTGGTAACCATGATAAAACTGTTAAACCTGCAGACTAACTTTTGTGCAAGATGGGGTGGCTAAGTGTTGCTTATGAGCTAAACACTGAGCCGAAACAGCTGCTCTCCCAGCACCAGTCCTCCAATTAAAATATATGCCTTTTAAGCCCACGTACAAGTAAAAGAGATAAAACAGATATGCTCCTTGCCTGTATGTTGCAATTAACACAAACTGTTGAACCAACTGACTTAAAAACCATTCAAAACAAAAACAAATAAAAACTAGAACAGACAGTACAGCTCAAAGACAAGCAGCCTTATTCATCGTCATCTTCACCTGGAAGTCCCAACTCACTTACCAGCTGATACTGAAATTGGACGAGCTGAACGCTAGACTGGAAAAATAAGAAATGGAAAAACCCAAAGTGGCAGATTCTTCCAACTGTTGGAGAATTTATCTTCCCCCTGGAGAATGTTGATGAAATGGAAACCCCCACCCACCCATTTTTCTGCTTTCAAGTAGGTGGGGGCAAGAGGCAATTTGCACACAGCTCTAAACTGCATATTGGAGCATTGCCTCTTAACTGAGCAAGCTAGTCTGACAAGCAATAGAGCGGACTGCTTTGAAGTGATTGCCTGGATAAACAGAAAATCATACAAGCCACTGTCTGTGTTGTGACATTCAGCAGCATGCTTTAAAGAACAAAACTCCATGTGAATTTCCCTTTTGTTACATTCAACATGCTCCCACCTCATCCTCCTGGGATGGGGATTTTGCCTTTTGTTGATTGTGCTACATGTTTCAACTTTTGTCATCCTCTGGATTGCCTGAGGCAAAAAAGGTTCTTGAGCCTCTCTCTTTTTGGCGATTGGCTTTTGCACACAAATTCACATCCTTGTATGAGGGACTTACTGTTCTGCTGTAAAATTCATTTGTTCTTTTTATCCACCCTTTCTCTTTCTCGCTCTTTATCGCATCCTCAATATTCTTGCTACCCCAGGCAGCTTTAGCCATGATAGATTTTGAAGTGAGCTTTGCACTCCACAACTGACACATGCACTTGCTTTCATGTGTCTTCCTACCTAAAAGAGGTACATAACCAGATGGCTCTTGTATTGTTAGTGCTGCCCATTCATCAAAAGGTCTGTCTCTCTTAGCCCAAGTCTCTCTTATCCCATTATGTGGATGGTGATGAGGAAATAGCTAGAGATGTGTATGAGGGGAGGTGTCATTTAGTTACTCCATTCATTCTCGTTGTTTAAAAATTCATTCACTGAATCATTTGCTGTCTATTTGTTTTCATAACTGTTTCAGAATTAATTTAAGTTACACACGGATTTTCATGGGAAACCCAGTCAATCTTATGCTGCCTGTAATTTTAGTGTTTTTCACCCAAATGGTTTGAAGTGTTCAGGGCTTCTGTTACTCCTTCAAAACATAGTACCTGCAAAATTTCAGAGAGATCCATTTTGGGAGATAATTTACGGTAATAAAGTACACATTCTATAAGCTTTCCATTGTTTTCAATGAGACCCATCTGCCCTTCTCCTGCTTATAATGTCTGTGTTCTCCATCCAATTGTCACAACTTTCATGTTTATAGTGGGAAAGCAAGCCAGTTAAATACGAGTGCCACATAAAATTAATGTTTCCCCATGAGTGTTTTCATTTTCTCCTTTTTGTTGTTGTTTACATTTGGCTAATTTTCAAGCAACAAAGACCCCATCTGCGCTATACATTCAAAGCCATATCATACCACTTTAAATAGCCTGTGCCCATAAAGGGCCTTTGCCTTGCTATGCAGCCATTGACTTGCATGGCATGTGAGGGACAGAGGCTGCCCTGGGAGTGAGTCCTCTGAATCTGAAGCATCTTGGAATGCCATGTCTTCTGCTCTGGAAGGAAATGGAGGTGGAGACTTATTGTCCAGAAGCTCTGAGCTTTGAGTGGGATGGAAAACTCACCATGACACCAAACAAGAATTAAGCAGGATTAAGACCACTGATCAGACCTAGAAGGGGGGGCTTTGTATCCAAATTGCCCTCCTGCTCACTAAATGAGTCCTTCAGTGAGCAGGACACCTTCCATGGGTAGATTTTTTCAATGATCAGAGGACTCCTTCTGTGAGCAGAAGGGCATACCTGGATTGAAACCAATGTGAGTGCCCCTTTTTCTTCTTCCAAAAATGGGTACGTGTTTTCCAACACACTCAACAATGTACCAGGTGCATAATTTTGATACAGCCTTACATTTCACGTTTTGAAGACACATTTAAAAAACCCAACCTGATAGGTGCTTTGTAAGCAGTTGGCACCATAACCTTTGCTTGTGTGCATTAAATACAGATGGAGTAGACTGAAACTGTTCCCTTGCACTCTAAATGAATGTGAATAGCTGGTCAGTTAATGGATCAACTCTTTTGGCTGAGGGCACTTTGAAGCAAAGACATGGTTCAATAATTATAAATGAGATCAGGTGGGGGGCAGAGTTCCAAAATGTTGACCTTCCTTCTTTCCATCTCTCTTTATGTGCAATGGGGCTGTACCCAATATTCTCTGTACTCTAGTGCAAATTCTCTTGTGCTTGCAGATGGGTGAGTGTTCATGCTGGCAACAAAGGAATCCAGTGCAGATGCTGCACAAGTGGGAACTTACTGTGCAAGAGATTACATGATCTTTTGTGCAACCAAGTTACCAGCAACTTGCTAATGCATTCTCTTGCATAACAGGGTTTTGCTAGTGCAAAGCATTTCGCCAGCAGAACAAGTACAATGCTAAGTGACTTTAATTTAGAGCTGAATTTGGTACAATGTGGTCCCAGACGAAGTGTCCTCTGGGATAGGGTGCCAGCCCTTCCTAGACCTGGAATCTGACATATCCTAAAGGGAAGGAAGATCTCTTCCTTTTTTGTACCACCGTTCACCCTAAGGAGACAATCACAGTCTGGGACTGGAGGGCTCAATACCAGTCACGTGGTTTCCTGGCCAGCTCTTGGACCTCTGCCTTCATAATCCCATCATATGATGAACCATATAGGAGCTTCAGGTCAGTAGTGAAGTGCCCAGCTAGCTGCCAAGGATGGGGTGGAAATTCAAGAACTGAAACACAACCATCCTCAAAATTCTCCAAATTTTGCATTTCAGTTCTCCAGCCAAGTAATACGTACAAAAACACAGATACTAGGCTGAAATGTGCATAAGAATGCATATATCCATTAAAATAACATAGATAAATGCATTGTTAGGGAAAATTGCTTTGCAAAAATGTGTATATTTGGCAAAATGGCACACAAATGTGTATCTTAGGATAAATTCTTCCTATTTTTTTGTCAGTGTTGCCCTTTGTAAAACATAGCAGGAAGAAGGATAGAGGCAAAAGAATAATGATTTGGCTGTGCCTGACATTAGCTCTGGCTCTGCCTACTGTTGGTCCCCTTGCCTTCTGCTAAACCAATCTCAATGTACACCAGCCACTATAATTTATAATAATAATTTTATTATTTATATGCTGCCTATCTGTCTGGGTTTCCCCAGCCACTCTGGGTGGCTCCCAACAAAATATTAAAAACAAAATAAAACTTCAAACATTAAAAAAACTTCCCTGTACAAGGCTGCATTCAGAGGTCTTCTAAAAGTCCAATAGTTGTTTATCTTCTTGACATCTGATGGGAGGCTGTTCCACAGGATGGGTACCATTGCTGAGAAGACAGTCTCCCTGATTCCCTGTAACTTCTCTTCTCTCAGTGAGGGAAGTGCCAGAAGGCCCTGAGAGCTGGATGTCAGTGTCCAGGCTGGATGATGGGGATGCAGATGCTCCTAGGGTATAGAGGGCCAAGGCCAATAACCAGTCTAGCTGCTGCATTCTGAATTAGTTGTAGTTACCAAGTCACCTTCAAAGGTAGTCCCACGTAGAGTGCATTGCAGTAGTCCAAGCGGGAGATAACCAGAGCATGCATCACTCTGGCAAAACGGTGCACAGGCAGGCAGGGTCTTGGCCATCACACTAGGTGGAGCTGGTAGACTTGGACACAGAATTGGCTTGGGCTTCCATGGACAGCTGTGAGTCCAAAATATCCCCCAGACTGTGTACCTAGTCCTTCAGGGCACAGTTACCCCATTCAGGACCAGTGAGTCCCCTACATCTGCCCACCTCCTTCCCCCCAGAAACAGTACTTCTGTCTTTTCAGGATTCAAGCCATCCCTGCCCTTGCCCAGCAGTACCTTTTGTTAACTTTAGATTCAGGGATTGATGGTGTTATGGGTTTCAGAAGGCAATGTGTTGAGCTTCATTTACTTCAGAATGTGGCGAACGAACCCTGTCGCATATGGGAGGGACCACCCCACTTGTTACATTGGATGGGACCCTGAGTTTCTGCCCCAAACTCCTTCCCTGATAGCAAAACTGCCCCACCTGCAGTTGATATACATTGATGCTGGGCAGGCTGTCTGTGCAAGCTGGTGTTTCCAGGACTGGGCCTCGCTTTGGGGCTACGGAGTAAATGTACTATCAGTGAAAACAGCTGTTATCTGATTCATCCCAACAGCGCCTGATGCACCGTGAGCTTCGTGGACAGTAACATCTTAATATCCTGTGCTAAATGTTTAATGCTGTGTGTGATCAACCCAATCATCGTCAAACTATATCCAGTTGCTTCAGCGGGGCCCAAACACTCCTAGGGGGTAGAAGGCTTCGGAGAGAGAGAGAGAGAGAGTGCTTTGGAATGCCACTGACTTTGGTTTCGAAACTGACTTCAAGGGACAGCTCAGAAAGCCTTGATCTTCTCTTCAGAGTAAACAAACAAACAAAAACCCAGCCAGTAGTTGAGCAAA
The DNA here is from genome assembly GCF_965112155.1 of Podarcis liolepis. Lineage (NCBI taxonomy): Eukaryota > Metazoa > Chordata > Lepidosauria > Squamata > Lacertidae > Podarcis > Podarcis liolepis. The sequence continues at coordinate 20,016,469 of NC_139570.1, read as the reverse complement.
GCAACCGTTGTGGGCTGGCAGCCCCCTCAGAAAGCCTTCATCTGCTGAGAAAGCCCACACTTGCTGGGAACAAGCACACCCTCCCTTTCTCTCTTTCTTAATCTCCTCTTTCTCTTTCTCTGGACTAATGCCTCTAGATTCCCCCCGCCCTCCGCACATGGAACACTACATAGCAGGACCAAACAGGACCTCCTAACCACAATCACTACCACCCCACTTCAAGCCTTCCAAAGCACAGTGACCATGCCAGCTGCATTTCTTAAACTTTGGGACCATGGCTAACGTTTACTTATAAAGATTAAAACAGGAAGACATGGCAACTGAGTGTTGTACTAATTCTCAAGTCTAAGCATGTTAACCATCAGAGTCCCCTTACCCATTCTATTCAGGTGAACCTATGAGGTGATTTTTTTATTACTATCGTTATTTTCTGCTTATAGGTGCCAGGTTATTATTGTTGCATCATTCGCCTCTCCATGCTCATTGCATTATGTACCTGCATTGGTTATCAGTAACTTTCCTGTATACAGCATATGGAAAATAAATGAAAAGATGTGTTGTTGTTGTTCTAAAGTACATTTTGCATCTCATCATTTGGCTCTGAAGCCACCCAATCTCTTGCCCCCAAACTTTCTTTTAAACAAATATAAAGGAAAGGATGAACACTTCAAATGTGAGGACATTTTTGTGACAGCATCAACTTGGCAGGGGAGAGTGAGGGAGAAGGGGGGGGGGAGCGTTCAGATGTGATTGTTGGGCATGGACCGCTCCATATTATGTAGCTTCCAGACAAAGTCGACAGCAACTGTCAGAATCTGTGTTTCAAGTCCGACCTTCTGCTTTTATCTATATTTTAAACCCCACACAAGGTATACAAGGCGAATGTTGCTGTTACAGTCAGAGAGTCCTAAATAATGGATGAAGAACAGAGGCTCTAAAGGGGGGGGGGGAGAGAGAGAGCTAGAGGAGGTTGGGAAAAAAAGAAAGGAAGGCAAAGGGGGAGGGGGAATTCCTCCAAAATAAGAGTGAACATCTGAGTAGCTACTGGTGAGACTATTCCATAGCTTTCTGTCCTTTCCAACTGAATCCCACACAGTGCCATTTGAGTGCCATCATTGGTATAGAATATTCACAAACATTCACGCCATTGGAATGTTTCACAAACTGAATTGAGTTTGAAGTGAAAGGTAGAAATTTTTTTAAGAGAAATGGAAAGGTAATTGGGTGAGTTGTGAAGGAAGGGCATACTTTAAAGAGGATTCTCTTACAGCAGGGATAGGGAACTTTCCATTAGCCAATGGTCAGTGGTCAGGGATTATGAGCAGGCATGATGAGCATTGTAGACAACAACATTTGGTGGGAAGGGGCCACAGGTTCCTCAGCCCTGCTTTACAACTTTAAAATCCACAAGTCCCCTCAGCCATGTTGTAGTGCTGTTCTGTGGTTGTATTCTGATCAGTTCTTGCTGTACTGGTGGGAGGGAACGCGCCAAAATACTGTATATGTATTTCCCCGCTTCTGTTAAATGTCTACAGTTCCCTGGAAACATTTGGTGAATTGTGGACAAGCAAGAAATGTATTAGCAAAAGTGCTGCAGTTGCAGAAGTCCAGAAAAATGGAGCTACTGTCCTTTCACCCTGTAAAGAGATGACAAATGGAGACAGTGTTTTCTCCCTTCTAAGGGATGTAATCCTCCTCCCAATGGAACTCTGTTGGTTGATTTATTATTGTTGTGTGAAGCATATATAATTCTTAATGTACTGACACTCCTTACTGTGCAATCCTATACATGCCTGGTCAGAAGTAATTTCTTCTGAGAAATTTCATCTTATTTCTGTTTTAATGAGAAACTACCTAATTCACACACCTCAACATGAACTAAAGCACAACTATGCTTCAAAATTCATACTTCTCCATATATTGTGATGTGGGTGTCCAGCAAAGCAATGTGGACAATACCGCATATATTAGGAGAAAGTATGTTGACAAATGTCTACATTCATGATATAACATACAAAAATGTGTTATATTAGGGGAAAATGTTTGCAAAATGTGTATATTAGTAAAAAGTTGTATATTAGGAGAAATCTGCACTAAAATGAATTCAAGTTTTCATGAGGGTTCCTTTATTATTTTTTTAAAATGGCAAAATCCTTCAGAAATGTGGAAAACCTAAGATTGGAAAAATAAGAAAAAGTGTACAAATCAAGACTGACAGATTTCTCAGTTTCCCACGAGTGCTGCATAGCAGGCATGGCAAACCATTTTTCTATTGAATGCCTTGACCTGAGCATACTTCAAAAGGACAGATCTATCCAATCAAGCATGCACCGGACAGTGGCGTTGAGCAGAGGTGGAGAACCTGTGCCCCTCCAGAAGCTGCTGGGCTCCAGCATGGCCCAAATCAGTATGTTCAGCAATTAGGAATGATGGGAGTTGTAGTCCAGCAACATCTGAAGGAAGGCAAATAATTATACCTGGCCTGGAGCATTCATCAGGGACAGGAAGGCTGAACACTTCACAACCAGATGTTGCTGCCATAGCCTCTTCAAGTAGCACATAACTGTTAGTCTTTCCTCCTCCAACTCTTTACAGAGTTTGGGAAAGGGGGTGTCATAGGTTGCGGTCATCCAGCCATTTCATCTTGACTACCACTCTTCTCCAGCAGGGGGCGGAGAGATATGAGTCTGCCTGCCATTTACTGAATGGGTTTAGATAACAATCACTGAGGAAGACAGGGCGGGGGAATGCTGTTTTAGCTGATATGCCTTTCAGCAGCAGGAATGCATCCCAGCATATGGAAATGTATCCCATAGACTTATTGATTTCTTTGAAATGTTGATATGTTGCCAAAGGTACTCAAGGAAAGCCCAACAGTGTTGCTTTTGGCTGCTATCTGGGCCAGCCCTACCATAAGGCAGGATGGGCAATAGATCACTCTTGTCAGAGATCTGAAGTGATTGATTGTTGAGGGCTTTTGGAATTAGGCTGAGGTCTACAGGTTACCCACCCTGAGATGTGCCATAGTGTGGACTGAACAGCTTCATTCTTGCTTATCTTTAAGACTGCATCTTCCCAAAGTCTGGTGGCTTCAGGTGGATGGTGAGGGGGCACAGCCAGCTGTTTCCCACCCACAGATATTTCCATTCCCCTATGCTGGCCACCAGTAGTTCTCCAATAGCTGTGACTTTTACTTGATATTCATTTGCTACTGGCTTGCTACTGACATGGGCTAGAATCATAGAATTGTAGCATTGGAAGTGGGTCATCTGCAGTACAGGAATATCAACTGCAGGAATATTCCACTACAGTGCAGGAATGTCAGCTACCTAACTAGCTCAATAACAAGTTCTTAAAGTTACAGCTGATGTCAGAAGAAGTTCTGGTTGTCTTGCCCTTGATAAAAAGAGTAGTAGTGTCTGCAGAAGCACTCTCCCCACAGATCTGATCCAGGAGCAGAGTTATGGAAAAGTCGTCCAGGCCAAGAAGGCAGGGAATACCTCCTGCAATGCAGTTTTCCCCTCAGATAGCTGATAGCTATTCCTCACAGAAGTGGGCTCCTCCCTCAAAGATGTCACTGGTGGTTCTGGCTGATACTGTTCACCACTAAAATCTCTTGAGGATAACTTTGAAGAGAAATGTGGGCCAGAGGGGGCTAGTACAGGTTAATTTCAGCCTCACTCATGAATGCCCATCCTTTCTTGACAAGCAGGTCTATCTTCCCCAAGCTTCAAAAATCCAGTGGAAGGCTATAAATAAAGCCATCAGTGATTTCTCATACAGAGAAATTGTGGGTTTCTGTGGAAAAAAACCACATTCATGGCCCCTGATGACATTCGACCAGTAAATAATAGTGCACTTAAACTTAAAATAACTTAAACTAGTCCAGATTCTGCCAGGAACTGCCAGCAAATAACCCTATCTTGAGAAGAACAATATTCACAGCAGAAGGTTAAATAAACCCCTCCCCCCAAAAAAACCCTCTGTGTTAAAACAATGCATTTTAATTGGTACTCTTGAGGAAAGGTCAACTGATATTTGCTTTCAACAACTGTGCAATGCTGTTAGCTTATATTTCTCAAACAACTCTCTGTGCATGTGTTTGAATGGGTGTGTGCTTGAGGTTAAGTCTTGCTTTCATTTAGTGATGGATGGTGCTATTGGGAGTGGTAGGGTAGAAGGCAGGGGAGACCAACAGGAGGTGGAGCCAGAGGCAAAGGCAGGCAGGGCCAGTTCATTGTAGTTTTGCCCCTCCAGTTCCCCAAGTAACACCTCTGAGACTAAGGAGGAGGAAGCTGACAGTCATGGCCACCCAACACCCCAAGACTGGTTGTTGGCAAGCAGGCAGGCAGGCAGATGGGAGCTGGCCTTTGACAGACTGAGGGTGGTGGGGTAGTGCCTCATTTGCCCTAATGCCTCCACTATATTCATTGCTATTTATAATATCAGTAGTGGGTTTGTATGGTGTGTGTGGGGTGCATGGGGTGTTAGGGGATGGGTAGTACCTCTGGTGTGGAGCATGTTGTGTACTTCCTAGGGTAGTTTGTCCACTTTTGGTCCCTACCCTGCACTCTGCACCTGTCGCTCCTAGAAGCTGTCAGCATGTGACAGCGACCACACCCTGGGAATGGCTTTGACTTGGTGGCTAAACCAGGTGAAGGTAGCCAGTGTTGTCACAAACCCTTGTGTGTGAGGGATGTCCCTTGCGAATGAATACAGGCTCCCTGGCAGATTGAGCAGACAAGACCAAGAGTGAGTCCAACAGTTTCTGCATGTGTTGTAGAGGGAAATGAGGGGCAGATGGGGCTCTTCAACTTGGGTAGGTAGCCCATCTAGGAGTTACTCTTATCCTAAACCTCTGCTGCCTGGCAGGATAGCTTAGGAAGAAGAAAGGTCTACGTCAGGGGTTGTCAACCTGGTCCCTACCACCCACTAGTGGTCGTTTCAGGATTTTAGGTGGTGGTGGTGGGTTCTACGGCACAAGCTGAATCCTCCTTCCATCAAGCACTGGTGGGTGGTAAGGAAATTTTACCATCAAGATTCCTTAGTGGGTGGTAGATATAAAAAGGTTGACTACCCCTAGTCTAAGGAGTAAATCCTACACAAACCAGAGTGAATGAGGCCTTTTACCCCTCCTTCTGACAACTCCTGCTGCCAGGTTGGTGCCAAATGTATTGCTCTGCTTTTCTTTAGACTACATTGGTGAGCCTGAGAGAGGGATCTCATTGTCTGGGCAGCCCAAGACCTCCATGCACACTGCCCAAGATTTTGCCTTGGGAAAGTCACTTTGATGCTGTTAATGCAGCTATTTGCCTTTAATTCTGGAGGTGCACTCCATTGACTCCCGAGATAGATGGATGCCAACAAGTGGATTTGTGGGCTATGCAGTTATATGGCTCTTGGTGGGAGGGAGTCCTTACTGGCTTTCTGTCAGCCTCTTCCCCACCATTCTATTTCTTGTGCAACCCAAGTGCTAAGGATATGTTATTGCATTATATCTGTCCTAAGGATGATTATATATGTCTGTTTCAGTTTCTCATTTTTTAAAATCTTAAATTCAATAGGCAAATTATTATTTTTTTAAAAAAGAAATTCCTCATGAAAACCTACCAGCATTTTATTGCAAATATCTCCTAATAGAATAGAACCATGTGTACCACCTTGAACTCCTTGGAGGAAAGGTGAGATATAAATATAAATATAAATATAAATATAAATATAAATATAAATATAAATATAAATATAAATATAAATATAAATATAAATATAAATATAAATATAAATATAAATATAAATATAAATATAAATATAAATATAATAAATATAAATATTATAAATATAAATATAAATAATAGCATTTGTATGAGATATATTTTTAAAAGCAATTTTTTCCTAATATCATGCATTATCATATTTTCACTGATATAAACATTTCAGCCCTGGTTTATGCATTTTGTTACGCATTGCTTGGATGGAAAAACTGCACTGCAAAATTCGGAGGAGTGTGAATTTCAAAAGACAGCTGTTTCAGTTCTCATCTTTATTTGGAAAGTGTTAATTAGGTAAGTTCACCTTTAAATTGAACTGAATCAAATTTGTTCTCCATCTCCAACCTGTACCCACATTCTGAAAAAACATAGCTATATTCAGCTTTTTTGAAACCTGCAGCTTCTCTATATAACCATGTGCTGATTAATCCCTTTGTATCCTTCCATCAAAATGCCAAAAACCTTTGCAGTGTAAGTGGAGGTTATTAAAAACCATGAGATGCTTCACATAAAAGAGCACCTCTAGAGCCCTGGTGGGGCTCTTCGCTTGTAAAAACAAACACTAGCAATGCTCCATGGGCTGCAGTAGACCATGGTTACCACCAGTGGAAACCATAGGTGGCATGCAATAAGGGGCAGCACTATTAAAGCATCTGATAGGCTGGCAGATGGCAGCAGAGTCATTCTCTTAGCAAATACATGCTCCCCCCCCCCATTTATTTTGTTTTATTAAACAACATTTATATACCACTTGATTGGTATATGAATCAATCTCTAAGTGGTTTATGGAAAAAAGAATAAAACAAGAAAGCTATTTACAAAAACAGTTTAGAACATTTTTTCAAAGCATTCAATAAATAAAACAATAAGCTAAAACCAGATTTAAATATATGGCAGAATCTACATGCATGGCTTTCATAAACAAAAACATTTTTAGCAGGTGCTGAAAAGAGTACAGTGAAGTGTCAATGGGCAGGGAGTTCCAAAGCTGTGGGTGCTGCTACACTTAAGATGGATTTCTTAGAAGTGCAGAATGAATATTACATGGCACTGTAACAGTGTCCATTCCACTGTGTGTGGGCATGTGTGTGATAAGGCCATTTTAAAACATGTTTGCTACTTGCACTTTTAAATGTAACCTATGCCTGTTGCAATAGTTTGAAGACCAATCAGAGAGACTCATGCTCTCAAGCTGTAGTTAAACCAGCTCTGAAAGCAATTCTGAGTCCAGACTGGCTCCTGACATTCGTTTTCACAGCTCCAATGAATCATAGTCTTGTGGTGATGCTGACAAGTTTGATGATTTCAGTAATTCATATTTAGGGAGCAGAGCAATGAGCAAATTAGTGCCAGGCATTCCTATAGCATTCCTTCATTGGCCTGGTTGAAACAGGTTGTGGCTTCTGCCCTCTTGCTCCGTCATTATTGTGCTGCACCCATAATGTACAAACTACCTTTGCCTGCTTGATTGGCTTGGTCACTTTGGTTCTCACTTAACACCAGAACACCCAGGGCCACCCCCGACACATTTTGGCACCAGAGGCCAACCGCAAAATGGTGCCCCCTTCCACCAAGGAGGAAGGGGTGAGTGAAGATCTACATCAGGAACAAGGAAGGAATCAAAGCAACCTTACCCAACAATTGAAGTGGGAATCTAAGGCCATCATGGGTGTGGAAACGGGTCAGCTCTGAATCATGCTGGGTGGGTGGGTGCAGAGCCCAGGAGATCCCGGAAGGCAGCCCCCGCCATTTCGTCCTAAGGGGTGGGAGGAGACCAGCAGTGCAACCTATTGGCCTAGAGGTAGCTTTGGAGGAGCTGCTAAGGAGATAGCAGATCTGGCATTCAAGGAGCATGCTGCAGGTATCGCAACCACTATGGTGGCAGCAACGGGTGATGCATTCCTCAGAGGTCAGATCTGCTGCCGCTGTGGACCCTGCCACATGAGGCAGCCACCTCGCCTTGCCTCGTGGGTGAACCAGCCCTGAGAACACCATAAGGCCAAAGGTCCAGCTGACTCTGTCTTTCATTCTGCTGCCAGAAGAAGCCAACCAAATGCACCTGAAGAAGCTCACAAGTGTGGCCTTCCCCCTTTTGTCCTTAGCACCTGCCATTCAGAGGTATTCTGTTCCAATGAGGTGTTTATCAACGGCAATCCCTTTCACCATGAGATGTCTGTAGGGTGTTTGGTTTTTGCTTACAATACTGTAAATGACTTTTAGTCAAGGTGGCATCATCATCATCATCATCATCATCATACTGATTGTACCAAAAATGGAGTTTTCAAGGGCTCAGTAGCGTCTGGAATCCTGAACTAGTCAACCCAAGAAGGACAGACACAAAATGCTTTCAAATGCTTTATTCACTCAGTTCCATTAATATATTTAATTCCATTACACTTCAGAGATGCATCTCCTTAGTCTAATAATCAAACTTCTTTGCAAATACCAAGTTACTAAACACTGTGTTGGAATTCTAAATATTCCAACACAATATAAAACTTCACGAGACAAATGAAGCTGGTTAGTAGTTGAGTTCTTACTGAAGCCAAATGTTGTGGGCGGGAGGACAATCCCTGATGGTAGGAGAGCCTAGTTGTGGTGGTGATGGGGGTGATGACGGTGATGATGATGAGAGTGAGTTTCCCCATAGAGTAGTGGAAGCCCTTTTATAGGGTATTTATCCTGGGATCCCTGCCAATAATGATCTATAGTATATCATACTATATCATTCTTACCACATTACACTCATACTTTCCCTATATCCTTCTTTCGCAAACTAAAAACAGCTGATTTTATGAACTCTCTCATATATAATTTGTTGTTTCATGGTTATTTGGGAGCATGGGCGTGGCCAAGGGGGGCAGGTGACCCTCCCCTAGATCTACAAACATTATTGAAAATCATTGAAAGTATTCAAATATTTGAGGTTCTGCCCTTTCCCAGCAGAAACCTGTCCCAGGTAATGGGGTATCTTACACAGGGTATTTTTACTCATGATTTCCCAACTTTGATTTCCTAAAAATATGCTCAACAACTTTGGCTCTCCACCCCCCCCCATCAAAAATCCTGGCTATGCCCATATTGGGGAGGGGGTGCAATTTCAATCCATTACAGAATGGATATTTATTTAGAAAAATGGAAGCTAAACATCTTGAAATGAGTAATCACATTACCCTTTCTGAGCCTACTGCAAATCATTTTTGTTGGTTGAACTCAGCTCCCCATTTGTAGAGAGAGGAACAAATATTTTCATGCTCTCTGCCTTCCATTCACGATTTTACAAGTATCTTTCATTTCTTTTTTGGTTGTCTTTTTTCCAAGCTAAAAGGCCCCAACTTCCTGTGGCTCAAAGTTTGTTTTTTGTTAACAGACTCATAGGCTCCTGTGTTTAGATCTGTTAGCCTCTTGGCTGTCCTGCAGTCAAAGGAGAAATTTAGCAAAGAAAACTGCTAAATCAGGATGGTGAGCTGAGGCTGTGGGATTCTCCCATAAAGCATAACTTGGCACAGCAGCTGGCTGTCTTGCCAGCAAGTTAGCTGGCCAGCAAAGCTAATGTGGTCAGTGAGAGGGATTTTTCGCTATAATGTATTCATCCCAAGGTACCCCCATATCTGTGTTTGACTCATATAGAAGTCAGTGGGTGGTGCAGGCAGCCCCTCCATGGTGCAAATTGGTCAGTGACAATGACCTATCTATAGGACTTGGTCCATGTTGCTTTAAATGATACACTAAACACTGAAGTCCTAAACAATATAATCCATTTGTGCACAAAGTCATTAGGTTGTATCCAACTATGTTAAATGTGTAAACCCATTGAAATTAATAGCCGTGAGCTAGTTGTGTCCATTGGGACACGGGTGGCGCTGTGGGTTAAACCACAGAGCCTAGGACTTACCGATCAGGTCAGCGGTTTGAATCCCCGCGACGGGGTGAGCTCCCATTGTTCGGTCGCTGCTCTTGCCAACCTAGCAGTTCGAAAGCACGTCAAAGTGCAAGTAGATAAATAGGTACCGCTCCGGCGGAAAGGTAAACGGCGTTTCTGTGCGCTGCTCTGGTTCGCCAGAAGCGGCTTAGTCATGCTGGCCACATGACCCGGAAGCTGTACACCGGCTCCCTCGACCAATAAAGCAAGATGAGCACCGCAACCCCAGAGTCGGCCACGACTGGACCTAATGGTCAGGGGTCCCTTTACCCTTTACCTTTACTAGTTGTGTCCATTAATTTCAATGGAGCTACTCATGAGTATGAATAGCATTTGCGTACAGACCTACTGTCTTCTTTCCAGGTGGATCATACAACTACTGAAACTACCTGGAACACCCACTCACCCACAGAACCCTACAGAACAGCATCTCAAGAAGTTCCTGAAAGGAGCACACTGCAGGGCACTGAGCCTCCACCAATTACAGCTTCCCCACGGACTTCAATTACATCAGTCTTGCCTGGATTCACATCCATTTGGCTCACTTGCATGTAGCCCCCTATGATAGCCAGACACTGATTACTTAGTGAGACTTCACTATGACAGAATGCAAGTGAGATGCTAAGCAGAGAATGAGCTTCTGTCATACATAGTACTGAACTCTGGAGATGCTTTCTCATATATCCATAGGTGAAAAGTGGAAGGACAAGAAGGAGCCTGAGAGAAGCGAAAAGAAGGGACATGTGCCCTGGGAATTGTGACTTTGTAAAGGCAGAACAATAAAGGTATATCAGTGGTGCAGTCTTTTCCCCAGAAAAGAACATTAAATGCATACCCTGGAAACCCCGGTTCATATTTTTGCAAAAACCTCAGCACCACATTGAGGACTGAAATGCAGGGTACACTGCTGGACATGTGATTTATGTCAAAAACTACATAAATGACATGTGAGGGGCATTTGATAATTGATGTTCAGTGATTTACTGTTTCACAATATTTGTTACTTGGCTTGATAACAGTTAATATGTTGCTTGTATGTTATTTGAGATGCAATGGCTATTAGTATTTGGCAGTTGGTGGTTAATTACATGTTGCATTTAATACCTGCCAAAATAAAAACAATCTAAAGATGGCAGTAGTTCTAACAAACTGATCTTGGCCTAAGTGCGTTTACTCAAGAGAAAGTACCACTTAGATTAGTGGGACTGACAGTAGAATTCTACTCAGAAGTAAACTCCATTGAGTTCAATAGGACTTATAGGTATTGTATAGGATTGGTGTGTTACTGCTAAGTAAAAACTAGTAAGTATGCTTAGGATTTCAGGCTGAAATGCTCAAATTTTGATGGGGGAAATTCACATCTTAACTTTTAATCTGAAATCTTCCATGCAGAATATTAAATGGCATGGTCAGAAAAATGAAAAGCACTTTTGAGCACCATTCAGATAAAATCAAGCACTTCTATGCTGCATTGATTTAAACAGTGGAGAGAGCTAAGCAGATTTTTTTATTTTCCTATTGAAAACATGGCGCTTACAAATGCTTAATTATGCCTGGATTATGCCATTTATGTTTCTTTCAGCTGTACTGTCTATAAGCAAAACATGATGCAAGAAGCAAGCATGTGTACTTTGAGATGGAGGAACAAGTAAACCCTTTCTGGATATTTCAACATTGCAGCTATTAAACCAGATATAACCCAAGACATTTTGCTGGCTGGAACCATGAAGGACAAGATATTGCACCCTCAGTTCTATGTACAGAATCCAACTGGACTAACAGTTGAATCTTACTGCAATGCTAGCAATGGGGTAGCATCGTTCACCATATCTGGCAGTAGGAGGTTAGCTTAAGCAGATTGCATGGCACACACAACTCTGTCTCCCAACACCTTGCCATTACTCCCTGCCCTCCAGCATCTGCCACCCAAGGGAGCCACTTCACTCTGTCTAATGGTAGGGCTGGCCTTGCCATTCATACATAGCAAGAAGAACTGCCAAAAGATCCTTGACCATAATACTTAATCATTGTCTCTCACCCCTAAAACAAGACATTCTTTCCAGCATTGCCTGAGCTGTTCTGTAGGTAGCTAACTGGGAGCTTTTCCCACCCTGAAGTTTCCTGTTTATAGCCTGCTGTTCTTGTAGTGCAGGAGCCTATAATGACTGCTTGACTCCATTCTTCTTCTTCTCCCCTCCCCCCCCCCTGCAGTGGAACAGAGCCAGCTACAAGCACACACTTTTTTCAAAAATGCATCTTCTCAGCACTGGAGCCAAAACACAGAGAATAATAAAATAAGACCTTTCAGATGGATCTTCTTTGCTGGAATGCCTTTCTCTCTAAGAGAAGAATCTCTTACAAGCATTGGGATATTTTCTGCCTTCTATTGTTTCTACAAAAAGGTTTTAATGAGGGTTATCAGATGTCCCTTATTTCATGAACAGAGGCTATCAAATGCTGGTATTCCATTCTACAGACAATCTCTCCTGTGGCTAAGTATGTCACAGAATTCTGATGGAAACAGGAACGGAAATTGTTACTCTTCATTTATTTGTCCCATGTCTAGAACGGATAGCGATCCAGTGAATATGATTGTCACAATGTAATAATGATGCAATTAATTAAAGGAACTGGCAGATGTGATCTCAGAACCACTGGCAGTCATCTTTGAGAATTCCTGGAGAACAGGCGAAGTCCTGGCAGACTGGAGGAGGGCAAATGTTGTCCCTATTTTCAAAAAGGGGAAAAGAGAGGACCCAAATAATTATCGCCCAGTCAGTCTGACATCAATACCAGGGAAGATTCTGGAGCAGATCATTAAGCAAACAGTCTGTGAGCACCTAGAAAGGAATGCTGTGATCAGCAATAGTCAGCATGGATTTCTGAAAAATAAGTCATGTCAGACTAACCTGATCTCGTTTTTTGACAGAATTACAAGCCTGGTAGATGAAGGGAACACAGTGGATGTAGCCTACCTTGATTTCAGCAAGGCATTCAACAAGGTGCCCCATGATATTCTTGTAAAGAAGCTGGTAAAATGTGGTCTTGACTATGCTACCACTCAGTGGATTTGTAACTGGCTGACTGACCGAACCCAAAGGGTGCTCATCAATGGTTCCTCTTCATCCTGGAGAAGAGTGACTAGTGGGGTGCCACAGGGTTCTGTCTTGGGCCCAGTCTTATTCAACATCTTTATCAACGACTTGGATGATGGACTCAAGGGCATCCTGATCAAATTTGCAGATGACACCAAACTGGGAGGGGTGGCTAACACCCTAGAGGACAGGATTACACTTCAAAACGACCTTGACAGATTAGAGAACTGGGCCAAAACAAACAAGATGAACTTTAGCAGGGAGAAATGTAAAGTATTGCACTTGGGCAAAAAAAATGAGAGGCACAAATACAAGATGGGTGACACCTGGCTTGAGAGCAGTACATGTGAAAAGGATCTAGGAGTCTTGGTTGACCACAAACTTGACATGAGCCAACAGTGTGACGCGGCAGCTAAAAAAGCCAATGCAATTCTGGGCTGCATCAATAGGAATATAGCATCTAGATCAAGGGAAGTAATAGTGCCACTGTATTCTGCTCTGGTCAGATCTCACCTGGAGTATTGTGTCCAGTTCTGGGCACCACAGTTCAAGAAGGACACTGACAAACTGGAACGTGTCCAGAGGAGGGCAACCAAAATGGTCAAAGGCCTGGAAACGATGCCTTATGAGGAACGGCTAAGGGAGCTGGGCATGTTTAGCCTGGAGAAGAGGAGGTTAAGGGGTGATATGATAGCCATGTTCAAATATATAAAAGGATGTCATATAGAGGAGGGAGAAAGGTTGTTTTCTGCTGCTCCAGAGAAGTGGACACGGAGCAATGGATCCAAACTACAAGAAAGAAGATTCCACCTAAACATTAGGAAGAACTTCCTGACGGTAAGAGCTGTTTGACAGTGGAATTTGCTGCCAAGGAGTGTGGTGGAGTCTCCTTCTTTGGAGGTCTTTAAGCAGAGGCTTGACAGCCATATGTCAGGAGTGCTCTGATGGTGTTTCCTGCTTGGCAGGGGGTTGGACTCGATGGCCCTTGTGGTCTCTTCCAACTCTATGATTCTATGATTCTAATTACTTATATAAAATTCTACTATAGCGGACAGTGAGGCAAATTATATAGCTTTTGTTGGAAGCCAAACTGCAGTGGCATGGAAACAGTGCTGCATGCAAAATGGAATGGAATGGAAACAGATGCCTTCTTACATTCGCTTTCCAGGAGCAAAGCTTCCTAAAACAAAAAAGGACACCTTTGGCCGGACTTTCCTACAAGTATAGAACGGTGGGGAAGCTGTTTACCATGTACCTGATATCTATTTTTTAAACGTGAAGTCTTTTAACTTTTAAAGAAATCTGCATGGAAAAAAATATTTCTAAAGGAAACGAAAGGCTTTGTCTTAACAATGAAAGGCCAAGAGAAGACACAACGAAGTAATTTCTCCCTTGAGACTTTTTCAGATCAGGAAATGTGCGCAGCCCAAGAGGCTGCAGAACACTGGAAAAATGTTTAATGGACGGAGGTAGAGAACACACAAACCACCCTTGGCCTCCTCTCAACAATAAGTTAAGCTCAACCCAGTGGCACTATAAAGACACTTTAAAGTCTCCTTTAAATTGCACAAAAGAATAGAAACCTATTTCACAGAGGGGAAAAATTATCAGGAAACGGGAGGACAGTTTTTGGCACAGCACAACTATCCAAGGGTTTTCTCAAACCTTTTCAATGTGATCTGCTCCTTCTTCCAGCTGGGGCCTGTAGGTTTTTCATTTGCACTGTATATTTAAAGCACTATCAAAGCATGTTAAACAGTTGTGGCTTCCCCCAAAGAGGCCTGGGAACTGTGGTATGTAAGGGTGCTGAGAATTGCTAGGATCCCTATTCCCCTCACAAAGCTATGATTCCCTTGAGAAGAAGGATTGACGAACCACTCTGGAAATGTACAAGATTATAATTTGTGAATATGTGATTATAGCTTGTGTTCGGCTACATTGCATTGCTGCAATATACCTATTTATTTTTTTCCTTACATGTATATTTCCATACTTTATTGCTTAGAGTCACATTCTATGACATTAAGACTTCTAAGTGTCAGAAGATCCTCAAAACTGGGGATTTGATAGTATGACAGTAGAAGACTGTTATATTTCCTTCCTATTCAAAACATTGGTGAATATTCTGCGGAGTAGCAGTGGAGTCCATGGGGAGTGTCTTTGGCAGCAGGGGGAGCAATGGGTCTGTTTGATCAGGGTCTGGATTTCTAGGAGAACCTGGACTACTTAATACTTTTCTCACTGTCACTTCTAACATCACCTAACATAAATTGACACTTGCATGACTTGAATTTTTGAATTGCCCATTCCCCACCCCCAGTAACTGTTCATTTTGGATCTGGCTACCCATTTTTTAAAGCCCTGGATCACACTGTAAATTATGCAATATCTTGCCCAGGATCAAAGAAGTTGCTATTTGTGTTTCTGTTTCCAAACAGCACACAAATCCATTCTTTCTCGCAATGTCTGAGAAGTTGTGGTTGTTGTGGTTGGTTGTTTTGTGTGTATGTGTGTGTGTGCATGTGTGTGTGTGCGCGCGCAAGCAAGGTGTGTGTGTGTGTGTGTGTGTGTGTGTGTGCAAGCAAGCAAGGTGTGCAAGCAACTAGTAGACTATCTTAGAGATAGGGAGCATGCACCAAGAATAAGGAACAGGCTAGAGTCTGAAAAGCCTTTGGGATTTTCTTCCTTGCCTTTGTACTGAAGATTACCTGACCACAATGAAGCTAAGAAAGAATGCTGTGTTGATTTCTCCCAAGCCTATTATTTTTACTCAGCAGGAAGAAGAAAAAATGAACATGTAACTATCCTGTCTTATGATTGGTGTTGTAATTGTTTGCTTTTTACACTCATGCAGAATCTTAATAATCACTTCCTGACATTAGTGGTTCTGGAATGTGGGAATCTTAGATGGTTTATTCCATTCTGACTCACCCGGATCTGTACCACATCATCATTTCCCCAAAGAATCAGGAAAAAAGCAGTGATGACATATTTCGATACCTCTTTGGGTATTGTGTCAGACAGGATAGCTTTGTGAGAAGGTCGAGAAAGGCAGTACTGCTTCCTCCTTTCGTTGAGGTACTATTAAGCACATAAGATGACAGGCATTCCATATTCAACAGGCTAGAACTGACTAAATTCAGGCCTGATAATATCCACATTAGCACTGATGAAAATAGAACATAAAATATAAGAAGATCATATTTCCCTCAAGCGTAGCTTTTATTTACTCAGAATTGACTGGACTTTCCCCTTCCTAGTTAGTAGGTAGGTAAGTAGACAGTGTTGCATGCTATCCCAATCTCTGAGTAGCGATAAACTCCAGGGGGAAAGCTCCTTCCTGAAACCCTAGACAGCAAGGACTGCATTCAGCTAAATCACTCCACTAACAGAAGCCAGTGCAATGACGTCTGACAGCACAATGGAACTTCCCTCTCCTGCCACTGCAAGTCCCCCATGCCTTCCCCAAATCTGCTCCAGAGGGTCAGAATGGCACACAGGGGCAGAAGAGGGGAGGCAGAACAATAAGCAAATATCACTGAAAATCCAAAGTCATGCAAGCAGCAGAGTCTCTGGTGCTGCCTGACAAAATATCTATAACATGGGCATAAAAGCTCAAGCAGAAAGGAGGGAGCTGCTACTGAAAAGACCCTGCCACCAAACCATACCCACTGACAGTAATGGAATGCAAATGGCTTGCTTCTGAGCTTCCTGGGATTGTTTACCACTGGAAACAGGGTACACATCGGATTTTAGAGTTGGGAGAACCTGGGAGGTCATATGCTCCAACTCTCTGCTCAGTGTCACTCACACTTCTTTCCCTTTTCTGAAGCTCTTCCCATTGTGAAGGACTGGGAAACATTTTCCATACTGAAGACCACATTCCGTTCTGGGCAAGCTTCCTGTTGCCACATCACAGTGGTAAGCAGGGTCAGTGGGAAAAGAGGTTGGAGCAAAGGAAACAAATTATACCTTTGCAGAGGAGGCTAGTTTCTACGCACACTCACACCCTACTTTGTATTCTCCATCTAGGGAAGGAAGAGGCTTTGTCAGATTTCAGAGGCATGTTCCAGCTAGGCAAAAACCCTCAAGGAGGGTATGACGCAGGGCTGGTGGGGGTTGTGGCCTGGAGAGAGTTCCAAGATCCAGCAAAGGGATACATTTGTCCCTATCTAGCCACAGTAGGTGACCTCTTGATAGTTTCTGCCTTTTTCAACTTCCCTTTTTTGAGCATTTCACCAAATGATGCTCCTGCTGGCAGACTTCTGCTAAAAAGACATGATACTTGCCTGTGGACCTACATGACAGTGGAACGCTGGTGGAATATGGATTCATGTAACATCTCATCATGTGGTGAAGCTCAAAGCTGATGGGGCAGAGCAGGAGATCCACCCATAGCACTTCTTGGAAAGTTTTTTTTTGGGGGGGGGGTTGTTCCCCATTTCAAAAGATTCATATACTCCTTGGTTGTAAACAAGCCGAAAACTCAAATAAATTTTCACAATGAAGAATAAAGAAAAATAAAACAACAAAATTATGAGTGAAAGCAGTTGAAAACAGCTTCCTAAAGCTTTCAAAAAAATAATTAAAAAGAGCAATAAGCTCAAAACAAATCAAAACACATGTCAAAATACCCAAATGTCCCCCTCCAGAATACATTCAGTATACCCTCCAGAATACATCACCCCCCAAACTGTATTTGAGAATCCAATTTTGAGTGAGTCAGAAGCCGTACTGTGAGTTGGGAAGGATTTTGATTTGGTTCAATATGTCACTTATTCCATCCCCTTAAATTAGCCTTTATATATCTGTTAAATCATAGCTCTTGTTGGCTTTACTTTTTGCTCATTTGCACCCATGCAAATGTAAAAATGTGACTAAAGGTCAGAAAAAACTAAACCCTGATTCTGAGACATACACTAGCACCAAATCATGCACAGACCAGTTATATGTCTCTTTTCCATACCTATACAATAACATGCATGAGTTCAAACCCATTATGGAATAGAATGCTACAGAGATAAACAATTGCAGAAGTTAACAAAACTTCTTTCTGGCACCGCAATTATATATATATCTCTTTTGTTCTTGTTTGTTTTCTCTTTTACAAGTCAACTTTGTTTTAAGTTTTCCATATTATGGGGGGCGGCAAAATCCAGTGGTCCAACTAAACAGTTGCTCAAGCACCTAAACAAGAAGTCAAATAATCCAAGTCTACTCGTGTCAATTGTCCTGCATACTTGGATGCAGCAGAACATTCGCTCCTCCTCTTTTTTCATTTCTTTTTCTTTTTATCTCTGTCTCTCTCTCTCCCTCCCCTCCCCCATTCTTTGCCCTTAGCTGCCAGAATGTTCTTCCTAGGCTCTCCGTCATTCGGTGAAGTTATCTGACAGTTCAGCACAGACTTTTGAAAAGGAAGTAGGTCTTCACTACTTCTATAACTCACCACCACAATGTGACAATGGCCACAGAGTTAGATGACTATTAAAAAGAGAGGAGAGGGTTGATAAAGTTGGTGACTATTAGCTGTTGTAGTTAAATGGAACTTCCAGGTTCAGTAGCAAAATACCTCTGATAGCATTAGAGACTGAGGATAGACAACTATTGAGGAATGTCTGTCTTCATGGCCTGTTTGGGAGCTTCCCATAGACATTTCCACTCCCACTGGTCCTATAATAACAGTGGCTTTAAGAACTGATGCCTGAGCATGACCTTTTCCTTTCCTCTCTCCTCCCATTCCTTTTTCTGTGTGTGCAGTGTCTTTTAGATCGTACACTGTTTATTTAAAGTGTGGGGTGGAAGTACTTTAACAGTGCAAACCAAGGCATTTCTACTCAGAAGAAAGTCCCATTGATTTCAATTACATTTACTCCAAAGGTGGTATATATAACTAACTAAATAAATTGATTTCTGGACTAAGGCTGCAATACTAACCACACATACCAGTCAGTACTGAACTTCCTGTGATTTGCTTCCAAGTAAATATGTATAGGAACACATTGTTAGATGGGACTATTCATCTGGCAGAAAAGTTCGTCATACCTTTTTCCAAAGTGCAGTTTTCAAGAACTTCAGTGAATTCATCCTACCACAGAGTCACAGTACCCACAACACCTTGTGAGTTCCTCCAACTATACTACTTTTTTTTTTAAGAAAAGAAAGTCTTGCACCAAAGTTTATTTTCTCTTCCCCCTCCCCTCTCCGCTCCTAGCAAGTCATTACATATTACCGCTGCCTTGATGAATAACTTGCAAGGATGATGCAGATCAAGAAGGAACCAAGGAAAGCATGTAGAGTTGATTCTGATGCTGATAATAACACTATACTAGGCGTGTGATGAGTTCGCTGATTTTCTTAACAGTCCAGCGCAATCGCTGTTGGCTCACGTGCACAACGCATTTGATCTATTTTGATTAGGATTTTTTAAATGGTAAAAACGAAAACAAACACACCAGTCTTGTTTGTTTGTTTGCCCTGTTCTGACCGCAAGCCTTGCCTAATCGCGCAGCGTTCCCTTTAGAGAGGGGGTGGCGCGTCTGCATTTTAGCTCCCTCATTCTCTCCCCCATCAGCCGCCCCCTCCACGAAAGGCCTTCTCTGGCATTAAGGAAAACCGCCCTTACCTGCTTACAGCCACTCCTACAGAGAGGAGGCTGCCTTATGGCCTTCGAATAGTGCCCTCGAAAAAGAACTCCCCACAAAAACAAAACAAAAACGCCAGCAGCGGGTTGGTGGTGGTTCTGCCTTCCCCCAAACAACTCTTAAGCCCGGATCGATTCAGCAGGAGAAGCATTTTGCTTAAAGCTGTGTGAATTTTGAAACGAGGAAATACTGTCTCGCCTTTTTATTATCTCAGGTGATAAATATTGCATCGCGCGCATTTAAAACTTTTAATACAAGGGCCGGAGTGTAAGAGGCACCTGTGGGTGTTGTCATTTTGCTTAGCCGTTCCCCTCTCCTCCTAAGGAAGAAGTGCACGAGGGGGTTGGCTTTGTGGGAGAGGGCTGCTGCTGGCACCCCATTTTTCGCTCCGTGGGGGGGCTCCATCCACTAAGGCGCGACCCGTCTTAAGCCGTGGAGAGTTTGATGTCTCTTGGAAAGAGCCATGACGGGGAGAGGGGGGCGAGAGAAGGGCTCTGCTAATGTTGCACTGAGATGATTCTCAAAGGCCCCCCAGGCAGCACTCAACATCCAGACTTCATTAAAATTTCATACTCAGCACTTGGCCAAGGTCTATTTATGAAAATGCGTTTTTCGTGGCATGGAAAAAACAGGACTCCGACGAAAGAACAAAGCGGAGACGGAGAGTGGGGGAAGCTGAGCTGAAGGGGCTTTAAAGCTGTGCGAAGGGTCCGGTCCAGGACCGGGCAGAGAGCATTCAGTGGAGGCTGGGTAGACGAGAAGGGAAGTTACAGAAGAGATGGGGCATTTCTCAGATCTTCGGAGTGCTGTTTCAGCACCCCGGACAGCTCATCGGCTCTGCGATCGGGGCTCTCCTGTTCTCCAAACTCCCCAGAAGAGGCATCTTTTGCCCTGTAAGGGAGCAGGCAACCAGAGCCGAAGCAGCAATCCCTTTTTGAACTGTCCAGGGTCCTGAAAACAGCCCGAAGCAGGTCGCTTATTATTAACGGCAGTGGGGGAGGGTGCGGGACTGGTGGAGAACTGAACAACAACAACAGCAAAAATGCTTCTCATTCATGAAAAAGTCGCAGTCCAATCTATTCTCTTTGACTGGTGCCTGAGAGAGAGGGTTTAATGTGGTCCCAGGCGGAACGCCAAGCGCGATAGAAGCCCGGGGAGAGTTGTCAGTCAGACCAAGCAAGCGCCATGGTGGGAGCTGAAGGCGGCGGGTGGGGTGGGCGAGCGGCATTTCGGAGGAGAGAGCGGTGGACGGTAGGGAGAACTGACAAAGTTTTCTGCTAAGTTCAAAAAGCGGGGATTCACCAGAGGAGCTTAGAACAGAGCCCCTTTCCATTCTACTCTCGCTATGGTTGCCACCCAGAATCAACGCTCTTTATACCTGTTTCCCCCTTCTATTAAAATCAATGGGATTTAAATGTGCTTTATCTTAGATGAATCTTGTCCAATGCCAGCTAGCTAACTCTCATAACATCCCTGTGGTCTTCGTTTTTCTGGTGGATGGATCGAATATAATTCAATTTTCTTCTTTTACCACTCTACTACTACTACTACTACTACTACTACTACTACTACTATTTTCCAACTACTGGAATAGAGTAGGTTGAGTTTGTTAGAATATTACTCCTCCCGCATTCATAAAGGTTTGAGGTACATTACAGACGAAATCAAATCCATCTAGAAACCTTATACTAGATTACGAATAAGATCAACCCCTCCCCCCCAAAAAAAACTAGTCGCGTTAATAAAAAGCAAAGCTCATTACTTAAAAGACCAAACACAAAATCAAAGACACAGGGTGATTTTTTTATTAGAGGGGTGGGGGAATCTGAACTGAAAAGTTATAGGAACAGCTTATATAGTTTTACCTAATGCTCTGTACAAAAAGAAAAAGGGAAGGGGGAAAAAAGTGATATTGCCTTCTCTTTTTTGGCAATTTCTTCTGGTTTCACGAGCAAACAAGCAAAAGTAAATAAATAATAATATCTAGCGCTAATTGCATTCAAGATCTTTCGTTGCAAATCGCCCAAATAATATAACTTCCAGGTTTTGGTCATGCCGAACAGCAACTCTGAACTTTTTATCGAGTTGTATAAAGAGGAATAAGAATATTGCCCTTTTCAAAGAGGAAGTATTCCTGCATTGCAGGGGTTTGGACTAGATGATTCTGAGGGACCTTTCCAGCTCTAAAAATTCTATAATTCTATGATTCTAAGGTTCGCCAAACGAAATCCTAAAGAAACCAGAGCAAAGATAGAAGCTGAGCGGTTACTGGCCTGAGTAAGTGATTGAAGCCAGAGCCAGAAAGAGATTTCTACCGCCCTAGAAGCCCCTTCTCCTCTCGCTGGAGGGGGCTAAGAATGATAGAATTATAGTTGTAGAGTTGGAAGGGACCCCGAGGGTCACCTAGTCCCATCCCCTGCAATGCTTGAATCTCAACTAGTTCATACATATAGAATGATAGAATAGACGGAAATGAGCAAACGACTTTTTAAGAAAACATAAGCAAAATAAAAACAACATCCACCTGGTTATATTTTGTAAGCTTATGTATGGAAATATTTAAGCAGAGGTTGTCAAAGATTATATCCTCCCCAAACTCCCGATATCCTTTTAATTTTGCTATCCTAAGTTTGACTGAACTAAATGTATACCCCAGCCTCCTCGCCTCTCTCTCGGTTGCTTCTTGTGGTGCTGCTTGAAAAAATAAAATAAAATGTAAGCGCCTCGGAGCAGGGACCTTTCTTCTAGATAAGGCACCATGTATGCCAATAGAATAACAATAACAATAGAGAGCGCCTGAACTTTAAGTGTAAATGACCTAAGCTTATTAAATGGGGGGTGGCGTGGGGGGGGGGGTCCCTGTTGGATTCTCTGTCTGTTTCTCCAACACAAGGGAGACTTTTTTTAGTTTTTACATTTGTGAAATGATTTTAAACAGCCTCTCCGCCTCCTTTCTCTTACTTTGGCTGCTAAGATTTGTGTTAACTCTTACTAGCTTATTGGTGTGTTTTTAATGACATCTTTCATTGAGTGGCATTCGACCCTGGTTCTACTCAGAGTAAACCCATTTAAGTTAATGGACGTGACTAACTTAGGTTCATTAATTTTAATGGGTCTACTCTGAGCAGGATTTAGATACAATTCCATGCATTTCCCTCTCCCTAGTATAGTTCCCTCCCCTCTCAATTTGTGAGTTCCTCAGAGGGTAGGGGCTTGCCTATTTTTGTAAGCCTTTATTAACCCCCATGAGGCGTTAAATTAACCCATAGCGTTGTAATAACAAGATATAATAACAACAATACAGATAATAATAGCAACAATTTCAGCGAAAATAATTTAGCTCGCATTTTGGCCTAAATGGTTTAGACGTTCTCGTTAAGCGGCTGCCTGCCTGCTTGCCTCAGGCTCAAGAATTGGCAAACGGCGGGACAGACAAAAGTGCCGAGAGCATCATTAACTGAAGAAGACGAGGCAATGGTGGCCACAGGCTAGGCGATTTAAAAAAAAGGGATTAGACAGAAACACATGGAGGATCTGACTGTCAAAGACATGGGGAAGGATCCTAGCTCTCTGATTGGAACACCTGCCTTCTGTGCAGAAGGTCTCAGGTTCAGTCCGCAGCATCTCCAGGTAAAATGGGGAAAGAACCTGTCTGAAATCAATGAGAGCCACTGCCAGTCAGAGTGGACAATACTGAGCTGGATGGACCAATGGTTGGAGGAGGGCTGTGACTCAGTGGTAGAGCATCTGTTTTGCACACAAAATGTCCCCAATATCCTCAGATAAGGCTGGGAGAATCCCACTGCCTAAAACCCTTGAAGAACCACGCCCTAGCAGTGTAGATAATACTGAACTGGATGAGCCCAGTGGTCTGGCTGACTCGTGTATTCCATGTGTACTACCCTATATTCCATGTATATTTCCCTATATTCCATGTGTATTTCCCTATATTCCATGTCCAGAGTCACTATACCCTGTACCTCAAATTGGGTGTGGGGAAAGCACGAAGCAGGACACGCATGCCTTGCGTCAGGGCTACCCAAAGGCCCCCGTCTACGCGCTGTAAGAAACAGTATCATCCTGGAGAACACGGCATTTTGATTTGATCCAGCAGGTCTCTTCTGACGTGCCAAGGAGTCTGTGTGCATCGCTGTTTTTTCTGCGCAGTATGGGGGGGGCACATCCCCTCCCCCCCCCAGGGGAATTAGCCAGAAACTTACCCATCGGTTTCCATAACCTTTCCACAAGCGTAGGAGGCACACTTTCAGGACCCCCGCGCTAAAAAGAATAAACTTTCCCTGATCACAAGAGTTGGTATGTTGTTCTTATTGAAAATGTCTGGGAGCCTGGACTTTTATGTGCTTCCAGAATTATCCTGCTTCTGGACTCCAAAATTTAATATTTATTTATTTATCCCTCCTTCTCAGTAGTGATAACAATTCACTACTATTTAGACCCTGGCAATAAGGGCCTTGCGAGGTTGGGTGCTTGCTGACATGAGCGCGGTGTGTACTGTCATTACTTCATTTACTTCAAAACACAGTGAGCCAGTCCTGCTGCGCTCGGGAACTTCCTTGCTCGTTCTGCTGAATGGGGCCCTGGTCACCTCCCCAAAAGTACTGACCTGGTGGCCTCACCGTAATTCCACACGGCATGTGAATGATGGTGCCAGATGGGCTGGGGGCAATGGCTTCGTTCCCCGCCCCCTTTCCGACCGAGAGAGTAGGGGAGTTGTGGTAAAACACCGGCTTAAGAATGACAGGAAATTCTCTGGTTGCCATATTCTCTACGCGGATTCTCTGTTGACGAATTTGTCGCAAGCGATGTAATTTCTTTTTAATGGCATTTCACTCAGCTGTATTTACCTTATAAATACTTGATGTTCCTAACGTATTATCTTCCGATTTGCCTCTACACACACACATACACACACACACTTTCCAAGGAATGAAGGAGGGTGACGTGAAGTAAAGCGTGCGAGGTTTATTTCGAAAATCCACAGAATACACAAACACGAAAATGCCACTGGTCGTACTTACAAAATAAGCGTTAATTTTAATGAAGGGGAGTAAATTAACTACGGAAAGCAACAACCACGGTAACAACAACATAAGCTTATAATTAAATATGTGCAAAGTAATATGGAAACTGGTAGCAACTTTTCCTAAAAAATAAACAAAATAAAAACAAGCCTTCTGTAATTTGCAAGTGTTATATTTTGATCCAGCCGCCCTCCAGGCTTACAGCATGTTTACTTAGAAGCCCCAGTGAGTTCAATGGGATTATTCTACTAGGTGTGCTTAGGTTAGACTTTCTTTTGTGACAATGCACTCTTGAATCAAAAGGAGAGAAACAAATGAAACAGGGAAAGGAAAGCTAACCGAAGTAAAGAGTCTAGGTATTACCTCCCATTTACTTTATAACTGATTCCACGGAGTAAAAATAAGACGCAATTGTGATATATTTAAGGATTTGATTGTCAAAGCGTATTGTTTTGCACTTAAATTGTACAGGCCTCAAGTATTTCACTTGGACTGTATGCAAAATAAAATCTTAACTCGATGTCCTCCATTTGGCTCCACTTCTTGAACGTATTTTCCCCAAGATAAACAATCTAGTTCATCTTTTATTTATTTGAGAGCTGCAGGCAGCTTGATCCCCCTCCCCAAGGCACGTTTACTTGGAAGTAACTTGATTCCCTCCGTTTTCATTGGGTCTTACTTCTAAATATACGCTATAGGATTGCTCTGTTATCCCCAAATTCCAGTGCTTCAATGAGGCTTGCACCCAAGAAAGCTGGTCTAGAGAAGACTGCGGTCTTGCAGCATGGTTTTACACATGTCTACTCAAAAGTAAATCTCATTAAGGTCAATAAGGCTTACTCCCAAGTAAATGAGTGGAGGACTGCCCCCTTCCTTCCTTAGCCAATGAATAGGAAGAGAAAACTCTAGGCTTTTGCGTGCAGAGGAGGCACAGAAGAAGCTAAACCAAGTCAGAAATCGCTGGTGGTGATGGTGTCGGGAAGACCCTCGGAGGAACAAGCCATCAGCTTGTCTGAAGCAGGGAGGGTTTTGCCAGTTAACTTTACTTGCTTTCCTCTGCGCACGCGCACTAACTTTTTACACACGTTTTCTTGACAACAGGAGTCCGAAAAGCACAATAAACAGTAAAGAGTCCACAACAACCATTTTATTGTGGAATAAGCTTTTGTAGGCTGCATTCCACAATGTCAGATGCATAACGTACAAATCCACGAATATCTGGACAGCATTTCATGCATCTAAAGAAATGGACGGCAGTCCTTGGAAGCATGCTTCACAATACGTAAATTGGTTAGGTGCCCAAGACTCTCTTTCTCTCTCTACGGCAGACGACTCCTCTGGAAACATCTACCTGGGAGTGAACCCCGTCTAATTCCGTGGAACTTAACTTCAAAGTAAGGATGCACAGGACAGAGCTGCAAAGACACTGAAGAATTGACTAAGCCACACTAACAAATCTTACTAGCATTCTTCAGCTGGTCTGATGGCTCCAAAATTCGAGGCAACTCCCGTTTTCACGACCTCGCTTATTCCCCCCCCCCCCATGCAACTACCCTGTTGTGAAGGGGATTTGCTGTGCTGGCTCAGACCACGGGGGACTTGTCTGTGAGAGGGGGCAACTGCCAGACTCCGTGAGAAGTCGATAGGCAAGGCACAGTTGTTGTTTGAGGAAGGGCCTTGACTCAGTGGTATGCTCTGCATGCAGAAGGTCTCAGGTTCGATCCCCAGAAAGACCCCTGCGTGGAACCCCAGACAACACTGCTAGTCAATGTGGACACTACTGCACTAGATAGACCAGTGTTTCCTGTGTTCACCCGCCCACCTCCTAGGCATCAGGCAGCCAGGAAGGTACACTGCCTCTGATCGTGGAGGTTCAATTTGGCTAGTTATGGCTAGTATCAGGCGGGAAATGCCGTTTTAATGGGTTGGGAAGGCAGTTGAAGAGACACTGCTATGTCAGAGAGCTGGAAATGGGATTTCCACTGAACGGTAGAGAACGTCCTGACTACACCAGTTTGTTCGCTTCCGGAAGTAATGGACTATTCTACCTCAGAGTTTGTTTGTTTTTTTAAAAAAGCGGCGGCTAAAAATAGTCACTTTTTAGGGATGCTGTTTCAGCGGGTTTGAGATTCCAAGTTTATGATCCTATGAGCAAGACGCTTGTCTGAACGTCGCCTCAGACTCCGGGATATTTGCGCAGTCTCAGTTCTTGTTGCCTTCATCCTGGGGGAAAGTCAAATGCAGGGGGCACCATTTAGGGAGGGAGCAAGTCCCGTTCTTCAGGTACCCCTCCCTCCCAGGAATATAATAGTGGCAAATGGGAGAGCAGGCTGGCCCTTCCATCCGCCAGAGGAGCAGCAGATGCTCCAAAACTCGCTTTCTATTCTCTCCTCAAGCCCTTTTTCTTTTATATCGTTTCTGTTAGCTTGTGTGCCCTTAGCCAGGGACTGTCTTTCACATTCATTTGGATATATATATATATATATATAACGTCAGGTGCTTTGCAAGTGTTAATTCAAAAAATAATAGATTAATTGGCATATGTTTTCAAAGCACCACAGCAAATGGTTCTTTACTCTCCCCCCTCCCGCACGCCAAAGCCAGAG
Source organism: Podarcis liolepis (assembly GCF_965112155.1). NCBI lineage: Eukaryota > Metazoa > Chordata > Lepidosauria > Squamata > Lacertidae > Podarcis > Podarcis liolepis. The sequence goes on along the minus strand of NC_139570.1, from coordinate 19,989,395 downwards.
TCTCCCAAATTTATCCCTGAAACCTGAAAAGTCACGCACCATTCAGAATCACGGGAGATGATTCTCATACCAGAATTTCTCCACATTAGGCAGTGGGTTAAACAAGGCAACTGATGTAGTGTAGTCCTCAGAGTGCAGGACTAAAGCCAGAGTCCAAGTTCAAATCTGTGATCGTATTAGACCAGTCACCCTATCTTGACCTGATCTGACCGTCCACACAGGGCTGTTGTTATAAGGGTTAAAAGAAGGAAGTGCTAGTCTGAGGCAGTGAAATGGGATTTTTTTTAAAAAAGTAGCCAATACTATTTCAATATTGAGACTGGCCCTCGTGACCAGGGTGGAACTCAAACTCTAAAACAAGCACCCCCGCAGATAATAAGACACACCAAGCAGGTTGCTTCACAGCGCATCGTTCAGTGTTAAGCGCCCAGATCACAGGAAGCCACAGTTGTCTACACTGACTGGCAGTGGCTCCGTAGGGTTTCAGACATGGAATATCTCCCAGCCCTACAGGGAGATGTTGGGGGTTGATTCCAGGGCCTTGTGCCTGCAGAAGAGATGCCCAGCCAGGTAGTTACGGCTCTTTCCTAACCAGTCCAAGTTTACTGACACTGTCTCCCCGGGTTTCAAACCTAGAGTCTCTTGCAACCCAGCTTGAGGTACCTAAGAGCTTTTGCATGCAAAGCAGATGCCATATCTCTAAAGCAAACTTACATCAGAAATCTGAGGCATTCTGGAGCCTGCTGTGTGTGTATGAGTGTGCGTGCATCTTTTGATAAATATACAATAATTTTCTAAGTATTCCTGTTTTTTCTGTGAATTCAAGTAAAACGCTAATTAAAAAGACCCCTTAACCAGATAGGCTGGGCCCATCCTTTGAAATAACTAGGCAGGCCAGACCAAAATCGCTCCCACCCTTCCTATCCCTGTTGAAACCGAATTAAGTTTTCAACAAAACCGGAATCGATCCATAATATTTTCTCAGATAAATAGCCTGCAAGCTTATCTACTCAAAACAACTACAGAAGCTCAGGCACAACCTGGCCCGCTAACCAACCAACCACCCGCCTCCACGAGAACTCTTATAGAGATCGGTGACTGTTTTCCGTTGACTGCTTCTCATTAGGAGAGTCTTAATGGAAAGCATTTCAGCTTCAGAAGAGTTTATTTACAACTCAATGGGTAGACTGTAATGAAATATTTCGTTGATTTTTCTGCGTCTCCCAGCTACTCCTTCCCTGCCGCGCAGTAATTGTGGGAAGTCCCAAGCCACCGGTTCAGGAGAAAATAGAAGGTAATAACTGCATGCACTCTTTGCCCCCCCCCCAAAGAAGGAGCCCCCCAGACTTTAGGGGAAGCAGCCAGAAAGACTAAAATCAGCCGCAACTCCCCTGCTCCCTCCCGCTATTTAGACTATTTATTTATCCAATCCTTGGGCTCGGAGTTGGACATCCATAGTACTTCTAGTAAAATCAAAAACTAAAATATTCTACACTACGAAGAGGAAGGGGAGGGGAAGAGCAACGCCAGAGGTTTGTAAGCTACGAAGGTTCCAAAGGAGTTTTTTCAAAAGGAAGTAATTACTGCGCAGCAACAAGGAAGACAAGTTGATTGTGGAGGGAAACTACCTCTTGGTTGCACTGGGTATAGCTATTTCCTTTCAACAGCATTTTGCGCTATGCGTTCTGCTTTGTAACATTTTTAAAAATCGAGGCGAATAGTTCCCCGACCCAAGTCATATAGAATAAAGAACCTTTGTTTGTAAACAGGGGGCGGGCGGCGGCAGTGACCTGAGTTGTGCTTAGATCCCGGGACTCACATTCCTTTCCTGCCCAGATCATCCAAAACCGTGGAGCGGGGTGAGGTAAAACGTGCGTGTTTTATTTGAACTTGTGTAGCATACACGGACACATCATTTCATTCGTCACGCACTCACACAAACGAATAATACAATCTTTCTATTTTCTTTCCTTAAAAAACAGTGACATGGAGACCATTTTGCTATTACATAGGCAAAGCGAAACGAAATAAAAATATTTTTTTGTTTTTGTTTTAGAAAGTGCCAAGTTAAATCTTTGCAGAGGAAGAAGTTGTTTGCTAATAATTAATTTTGTTAACCACCGTGTTTGGTTTTTAAAAGAAGACATATAAATCAGAATATTTTACCTTCCTCACACCCCGCAGAAAACAAAACAATCTTTTGGATAGTTACATTCTAGAAACAAAAATGAGAGGGGGGGTCCAGGTGGGGGCGACAAAAAGCGTGACTTGTTGTATAATAACAAACTCAAAACATCGAAGCAAAGGGGAAGCCTGGAGTCACAATATCTGCACACTTCCCTGGGAGTAAGTCCCATTGAACTCAATACGATTTACTTCTAAGTAGAGATGCGTAGGATTGCGCTGTGCGTTAGAAACCAAGGAGCTCCTTCTGCCCTTGCGACATTCATATCCACCCCCCAGCGCAATTCCACAGGTTTGAAGAGTAATAAAGGCGATATTTAATGATTTGATTGTCAAAGCGCTGTTGTTGTTGTTGGTTGTACAGTGAAATTATACAGGATTAAATAGTTCAAGTGAAGTCAAATCAAAATTTTAAATCAAGCTCTCTCCACCATCACCCGGTTTTCCAAATCAGCCAGACAGGTTCCTTTGATATTTGCTCTTCTTTTCTCTCCCTCCCCCCTTTTAATTATTATTTTTTTAAAGGATGAGGTAGGAACAGAAGATTTATTGCAAAGAATGCGGTTGGATTTTGCTGTGGGGCAAGGAGAGGATCGGAAGGCTGAAGCATGCGAGGCGAAGCCGGGTCTGGGATGGGGTGAAGAGTGCCGGAGAGGTAAGCCAATGGGAGCAAGGATAGTAGTAATAATAATTAAAAAATCTCATCGAACAGAAGCCAGCAAAAAGTGTTAAAAAACAAACAAACTTTTGGAACTCGGGAGGAAAGAGGGAGTGTTTGTTTGCTTTCGGTTTCAAGCTTCCTTCCTTTCCCCCCTCCATATCTCGTTTGCTTGAAAATACAGGGATGGAAATGGGATGGAAATATGAAGTCCCTTTTTTCATTTAAAAAAAGAAAAGAAAAAGTAAACCCACGAAAAAGACTCAACTTTTTCACTCACCAGGAATATGGTACAGTAGCATAGGGGTTTCCCCCCTCACTCCTGCATATATCTATTGAAGTATTTGCATTGTTCTTTTACTTAGTAAACAAAGAGTCTTTATTCTCTCTTTTCTCTTTCTCTTTCTCTTTCTCTCTCTCTCGGATGGGGCTGGTTGAGTTGTGTCTGCCTTTCGTTACCCCTCGGCCAAGGGAGTTCCAGTAAGTCCAACACAGGGTGCGCTATAGAGCTCCCCATGCTCGTGGGAGATGTTTTCACCCCTTTTAATTTTAGATTCATCATTGTCCCTCCGTTTTAGGCGTCCTTTTTGCCTTCTATCCCCCTCCGCTCTTCCTTCCCTTTCCCCATCCTCTCTCCTCAATAAGCGGCGGAGAATTTCATGCGCTTCTGCTTCTGCCTTTGATTGCAAAACCAGACCCTCACCACGTTCTTCTTCAGGTCCAGCTTCTCGGCGATGGCGGCGATCTTCTCCGACGAAGGCCGTGGCTGGACGGCGAAGTAGGCCTCCAGCGAGCGCTTCTCCGGCGCCGCGATGGAGGTGCGCTTGCGCTTCTTGTCTCCCGTCGAGTACACCTCGGGCTTGGCCATCTTCTCACGCTGGGCCCGCTCCGCCTCCTCCAGCCAGGCTTCCAGGATGGGCTTGAGGGCCACCATGTTGTTGTGCGAGAGGGTGAGCGACTCGAAGCGGCAGATGGTGCTCTGGCTGAGGCACCCGACGCCGGGGATCTTGAGGTTGGCCAACGCGGAGCCCACGTCGGCCTGCGTCACGCCCAGCTTGATGCGCCGCTGCTTGAAGCGCTCGGCAAAGGACTCCAGCTCCCGCGGGTCCGTCTCTGTCTCCGGGCCGGCCAAGACAGTGTGCGATGCCAGGCCGTGGGGCGGGTGGTGGCCCATGCCCATGGGCGGCTGGCCGTGCGCTGGGTGGCCCATGGCATTGAGGGCCGGCAGGTGGGCATGCGGGTGGGGGTGCGCGGGCGCTGCCCCCACGTCCGGTAGCGGCAGGGCTGAGTTGAGGTGCTCCAGCAGCTCGCCATCCAGGCCCTGAGCAGGCTGGTGATGATGGTGGTGATGGTGAGCGTGGTGCGAGTGGCCGCTCAGCACCGACGGGTGGTGCAGGTGCACCGACGACGAGGTGGGCGTGCAGGAGACCGAGACGCTGCTCATGGTGTGGTAAGTGGCGTCCGGCTTGAAGGGGTGGCTCTTCTGCGAGACAATGTCCACCGCCGCCAGGGCCTCGGCCCCGCGCAGCAAAGTCTCGTCCAGGCCGGCGAAGAAGTTACTTTGCAGCTGCGAGGGGGTGGGGAGAGAGATGGACAGAGCTCAGAGAGAGGCACGCAACCAGAGAAGGAAAGCAGGCACCTATCCACCACCTCCGACCCTAGCTGGGTCGCCTTGCTGCTGGGATATATCAAATGAACCTTTCCTGCCCCCCCTTCTTTCCCGAAAGTATACCGTTTCCTACCTCCACGTGTCTCCCCTCCTCATTTGTGCCACGCAACTTTTGAGAGGAGGACTGGGCTTGGGTAAACAGGAAGGGCCGGGACAGTGCCGTCGGATCCCCGCAGAGCCGTCTTCTTCCTCTTTCCAGACTTTGCCCGAGTTATCTTTCGGGCTCACCCATCACCCCAAATGTCCCGCGCCCCTCTCTTCCCTCTTCCTGCACCCCCGACTTGGAAATTTGATCTGCACCCTCGTAGAGGCTCCCGTCTAGGGGATCGGAGAGAACCAGTCCAACTGAATGGGTCACAGGGGTGGAGAAAGGAAGCAAGGAATCCAGGTACCGACATCCTTTCACAGAAATACTAGCTCCCACCACCACTTTCCTCTCTCCCCCACCTCCATCCCCTTTCCGTAGAACCCGTTCCTTACCTGCGGGGCAGGCAAACAAGCCCTCCGGATGGCCTCGGAGCTGGAGTGGAGGTGGGTGTACTTGGGCTCGTGCAGGATGGGGTGCATGCTGAACGCCTGTTTGCTGTTCATGGACATCATGGTGGTGATTATGGTGGCGGCGGCGTTGGCGAGGAGCAGGAGGAGACCAGCAGGTGACCGCGCCAGCCCGGCTCCCCTTATTGTCTCTGCCGGCGCTCTTGCACTATCAATGACATTATAGAGCCGCCCAGACCACACCCTTCCAGCGGGCCGCCCTCCCATTGGCTGCGGCGGCAGGACTCCGCCCCGCCCACTTCCGAGATCTCCGAGCCTGAAAGGGATTTTATTTGGTTTAGCAGGAGAAGCGCTCACGCTCCTTGCTCGCCCTTTTGCCGCCAGAGCTCCCGGAGGCGGCTTGTCAAAGAAGAAAGAGGGCCAGGGTGCTTCGCTATCATCATCATCATCATCATCATCATCATCATTGTTATTATTGTTATCATTATTTATTTATCATCATAATCATCATTATTGTTTATTATTAGTATTACATTAAAAACATTTTTTTAAACTGTCACCTGTCCTGGAAATGAGTTATATCCACTGGCTGTGGCTGCCTGCCTTTGGGGAGTGACCTCCTGCTCATTCTGTTAAAGGGGGGGGGGCCGGAGAAGTCTTGCACTGACGACCACTGTTCTAGCCCCATCTGAATTAAACCTCACGTGCAGCAAGCAGCAGAGTTAAGGAAGCAGAAAAAAAATATCAGCGTCAGGACATAAGGGGAGAGAAATACAAGGATAAGCAGTTCCGACCGGCGGGAGGGGAAGTCTTCGAAGCCCCCCCCTCCAAAGCAATGTATCTGGAAGTTGTGCTTTTGAATTGCCTCTGCCAGTAAAAATGAGGTCTTGATTTCTGTCCTTGATCTCCTTGCTTCTTTACCTTATTATAGATAAGTACCTGTGTTAGGACCAACCAAAATGTCTCAAGAATGTATTTCCCCTGTTGTGGCTTTTGGATTTCCACTCCTGACATAGGCTAACATGGGAGTCTTCAATTTTAATGTGCTTGCTGCTAGCCTGCTTCTCCTTACTCTCTGTTTCAGTGTCTCTCCACTGATGGAGAAAAATGGAGTGACGGCGTGCTGCCAAAGAGCAGATGATAAACTTTGGCTGTCTTCACATTACCATTTACTCTGGCTCCAGTGCACTCCCCCCCACCCAATGGTTTTTGAATCTGTGTACACACGTCACACAGAACTATCCTGTAGTTTCTTGAGCAATGCTGCTCTTCAGTGTGCTTTCCCCCGAACCACCTTTTCAGTCCAAAAGGAAAACCACCACATTTCACCACATTTACTTCTCAGTGAAGCTAAGGCATTTGAGACAGCAATTGCATATATGCAGCTGACATTATATGCACTGATGACAGCTTTATGAATACGAGTTGGGAGGGGTTGTAGAGGTGCAGAGACCAAACAGGTAGTGCACACTGGGATAATATCACCCCCCCCAGCTTGTACCACAGTATGCAAATGTGACTTGAGACACAGTGACCTTAGAATCTATTCCATGGGGAGGCAACCTAAGGCCCAGGGGCCGGATCTGGCCCAATTGCCTTTTAAATCCGGCCTGCGGACAGTCCAGGAATCAGTGTGTTTTTACATGAATATAATATGTCCTTTTATTTAAAATGCATCTCTGGGTTATTTGTGGGGCATAGGCATTCGTTCATTTTCCCCCTCCAAAATATAGTTCGGCCCCCCACAAGGTCTGAGGGACAGCGGACCAGCCCCCTGCTGAAAAACGTTTGCTGACCCCTGATCTATTCTGACTCTCTTCGCAATGGCTCATCAGAGTATTAGTAGTCAGAGCATTGGTAAGAGGTTTTTTCCACATCACCTGCTAATTTCTATCTACAGGTGTCAGGGACTGAGCTAGAGACCTTAAGCATGCACAACATGGGCTTAACCACTGAGCTTCAGTCTGTCCCCTGGTAAATAGGAGACATTTTGTAATCACATAGAATCCTAGAATTGTATAGTTGGAAGGGATCCTGAGGGTCATTTACTCCAACCAGTTGCAATGCATGAATCTCAACTAAAGTATCAATGGCAAATGAGCATCCAACCTCTGCTTAAAAACCTCCAAGGAAGGAGAGTCCACCACCTTCCCAGCTCTTGCCATCAGAGAGTTGTTTCTGATGTTTGGTTGGAATCTCCTTTCTTGTAACTTCAATCCATTGGTTTGAGTCCTACCCTCCGGAGCAGGAAAAAGCAAGCTTGTTCCACCTTCCCATGGGACAGCCCTTTAGATATCTGAATATGGCTATTATATCTGTTCTCAGTCTCCTCTTTCCCAGGCTAAACACACCCAGCTTCCTCAAGCATTCCTCAAAAGGCTTGATTTCCAGATCCTTGAACATCTTGGTTGCCCTCCTCTGCACACATTCCAGCTTGTCAAAATCCTTCTTAAATTGTTGTACCCAGAACTGGACACAGTATTCCAGGTGTGATCTGACCGAGGGAGAATAGAGTGGGACTATTATTTCCCTTGATTAGGACATTATACTTCTTTTGGTGCAGCCTAGAATAGCATTACCTTTTCTTTTCTTTTCTTTTCTTTTTTGCTGCTGCATCAGACAGTTGACTCATGTTAAACTTGTGGTCTACTAAGACTCCTAGATCCTTTTCTCATGTACTACTGGCAAGCCAGGAGGAGCCCCACTGGTCACTTTTTCCCAGGATGTTTAGGAACCATTACTGAGCACTCTTTGGGTTTGTCAGTCAACCAGCTACAAATCAACCTAAGAGTAACCTCATCCACTCTACATTTTACCAGCTTTCATACAAGAATATCATGGGGGACTTTGTCAAAGGCTTAACTGAAATCAAGATACACAATGTGCACAGCATTCCCCTGATCCACCAAGCTTGTAACTGTATCAGAAAAGAAAAGAAAAGAAGGTGCCATCTAGGGGGACGGAGGGTGAGGCCCCCCCAAAAAAAATTCAAGGAGGGGGCTGAGCCCCATCAAAATTCCCCATCAAATTAGCTTCTGCTAATTAAATGTGTTGTCATGACTCCCATTCCAAGTATCCTGACTGAGGCATGTATGAGTCAGAAAGTTAGCTTTATTCAAGGCATGCAACAGTACAGGCCAGGCTTGACATAGGTACAGATTGCCATGGACAGGATTATGTGGGAATGTTCAGGGTGGCAGGAGAGGATATATTGTTTATTAATATCCTTCCTAACTTGCACTAGCAAGTTCCTTTACTTAGCAGAGTTTACATTCTCTTATACACAGCAGAAAACTAGTCGCAAACTCGTGTGAGTTTCTTAAGACAATACACAATTCAATCTGGTTTATCCAGACTGAAATGTGTTCTAATATTTTCCTGGTTGGACCCCTTGAATCCCTCCTAAAAGAATAAAGACACCAAGGTCTTATTCATAAGCAATAAAAAGAAAGTTTACTCACGATCAGGCAGAGCACAGTGTGATCCCTGAAGGCAGGTGTTAGGCTTAAAGTTACAAACTTATACTAATTGGTTTATCCCATAAGGGAGATTACCTGGGGCAGCCAGCAGTTCATAGTTCATTCCAGGAAGTTCGCAGGGATGAAAGGAAGATGGGAAAGAGAGAGAGTGGCAGCATGCCTTGTCCTTTTACCAGGTCTGGAAAGGCCATGCCCACCCACTAGTCACATACAAGGAAGGATGCTCCAGGCCAGGAGGAACAGAAAGTTTCAACTGGCTGGACCAAACATTCCCTTGCATGTTCACTCAAGGAAAACAAGGAATGTTGTACTTGACTGCTCTCAGTGGATTATATCCCACAGATTAGAGAATTCATGAGTGGCATCAGGAGTCCAAGATTTGATGCAAGTGACAAAGATATCTCAACAGATGGATTTGCCCCTCCTACCATCATTTAAAGGCAAGACACGGCATGCTTGCACCTTCCAGGATTGGCTGCAAGCTTCCAAACTGTGAATGATTGACGTTTTCATAGAGGGGGTAATCTGATACTCCAAAGCATTACATCATGGCTCTCAGGAGTGGGACTTCCTGTGTTGTCATCTGTCATGGGGTGGGACACACATCACCTGCCAAATCCTAAAAGGGAAGGAGCTTAAGAATTTGATGAGATGCATTTTACCTATGCTATTCATGTGACTTTCTCTCGCTAAGAGATTGCTGTACTTAAAGGTTTGCTGCACTTCAAGGTGCATGCTTCGCTGGAGGCATGGACAACAGAAGAAGTGGTGCCTAGTCCTAGGTGACGGGACTGAGATCAGCCACCCCGGCTCCTTCCTCTGCTGACTAGTCTCTCATCCTTGCAGGCTGGTGCCCTTTCTCATTGCTAAGGGCCCCCTCAATTTTATCGATGGAGGTTGACGGGGAGCCGGCAGGACTGCTTTCGCTCCCCGGTTCCTAAAGACAAACAAACAGGGCCCCTATCCTCTCTCGGGCCACTCCACACACATAGTATCATCTGCATCCTTCTGCTCCTGCTCTTCGCCTGAGAGCAATTGCTACCCCAGTGCTGAGTCAACTATGGCTCACAACAGCTATGGTGCTCATCTTGAAAGCACTCAATGTTTTGGGACCCAAATACAATTAGAAGCTCCTCGCCCTAGATCAGTCTGCCTGTGTAGTAGAATTAACAGAGGAGGATTTTAATCATGTTCTACCATTATGAGGGGTTCATTCAATTGTGATGAAGTTTGTGTAATGCCCTCCATCTAGACAGGAGCAGTCCTACCGTTAGGGAGAGTGAGGCAGCCACTTCAGGCATGAGATTTACCAATGAGATTTTGATGGTATGGTGGGGTAGAATGTCGACCCCAGAGGAAATTTGTGTCTGTGGCAATGTCAGAAGGACTATCCTGTAGGTCTACTTATGTGTGAAATGCACAATAAAAAGGGTGCTGGGAGGAACGGTTCATGCCTGACAGAATTTGATTAAGGCTAATTTCATGTGAGTGAGGAGAGTCCAGAGGGAAAGGAGAAGAGGGGAGCCAAAACAGATGCAGCAATGAATGGAGGATGGTGGTGGGGTGGAGGATCTTCTGCCTGTGGTCAGGGCAGATGTGTGGCAAGGGTGCTCTCTTTATTTTGCCTGCCAGCCCACTGGGTAGGGATGAAGAGAGCAAGATAATGGGGTGCCAGAGGGAGAAATAAGGTGGTTCCTCCCATTATTTGTTCTGGCCCTGCCCACTGCCGACATGTGACCCCTGATAAATTGCCATTGAGGGAATGGGCTCTTAGATAAGGGTGGAAAGTCTCCTTCCTTTGCTGTAACCACTAGACAACAGTGAGGAGGAGGCCCATGGTTGAGGCTGTGTATCACTGCAATCATGGCTTGGGGTGGCAAGGGAAGTTTGTAACCTAGCTGATCTAGTTAACTTGGAAGAAGGGCTGAGGCCTAACAAGCAAATCAGCCTAGCCCCAGGGGCAATAAACCACAAGGCGCTGATTATGAGCATACCCATAGATGCTAGGGAGATTAATCAGGTCTGTAAAAACCTTTATTAAAAAAACAAAACCTGACCCACTTTGTACTAAAGGAGAGCTCTTAATTTAAAAAGTGCAATTGCCCACTGAAGGTGCCAGGAGGGAATTCATCGAGGCCAGCTGCCTTTTCCCTCAGCGTTAATCCTGCTTAGGATTTTAAATGGACAACTTGGTGAGTTTCCGGAGCGAACGCGGCTTCTTCCATTAAGAAGCGGGAATCTTTTTAACGGGTCACCCAGGCAGCAAAATGCCCCTCTTGCCGCCTCCTACATTAGGAGGAGGGCTGGCATCCCTACCACTCCAACTCTCGGTAGAGAAGGGAGTGTGAGGGAAAAGAATAAAAGGAAAAGAAATTACAGATGGGGCAAAGTGTGTCTCTACTTTTTAATACTAAATTATTCACCATAAGTAAAATCATGTGTGTCAATTGTGAAAAGAGTCCAATTTGTTTGATTTACATGGCAGGGGGGGTGCCCTCGGGTAGGGGGTGTTTAACTACCTCCTTTAATGCAATTGCCTGTGGCAGCTCACTAAATATTTTATAGGCAGCCTCTGCAAAAAGTGAGGCTGCCTCATCTGATCTGCGCTTGCAGCCCATCCTGTGTATAAAATGGATCTGCTTGGGCAGTCAGAAGAAACCAAACTTATTTTAATTGAGTTAAGCAGCACAATAAAACCACCTAGGCAGTCCAAAATACAAAACAAAAAACCCTACCACTAACAAAGTCCTAACATGTCTGGGGAAAAGCAACAGTTTTCCCCTGGAAAATATATTGACTCCTTGATCCTAATGGTGAACCTAAAGTTTGGAGCTGCAGAGAAATAGAATTTCTATAAGAAGCCTAGAAAAGTTTCAGGGATTCGAATTAAAATATGTTCTGAAGTCTTGGCAATATACAAAATGTTAATACAGTAACATAAATCAATGGTTTAGGTATTGAAAGACATATTAATAACTTAATGGATGTAATTATTTCCCTAAAGTATGGTGTGTGTGTGTGTGTGTGTGTGTGTGTGTGTGTGTGTGTGCTTGTCCAATCCTCCCTAACTCTGGGAAGCAAATAGCCTTATACCTCAAATGCATTGCAGTCTGACTTCCAACTTGTTAGTCTATCAAAGAGCTTTCTTGTTCTTGACTTTCGTCTCAGTCACTTTTCAAGGGATGATAAGCAAAAGCGAAATCAATAGATTTCATAGTAATGAGTAATGCTGCCTTTCCCTGGGGCTTCCCCATATGCATGGGTGTTACACAGATTGTGGGGACACTCAAAATGGGTTTGGCAGGAAGTTCCAGACATGCTCAGATGTCCATATCCTCAGGTCAAGTTATTTATCACCATTTGCCCTGGCAGTGGTGGATGCTGGGAGGTGTCCTTCAGAACAAGCAATTTTTCACAGTACTGTGCACCCACAGCTGGCAAGCATTTGCACTATTGATCTGGGGAGGACAAGCGCAAGCCACCAGTGTCAAAAGCTGTGTCAAAACACAGAGCTATTAATTGAGAGCCTCTGGTTGGCTTTGTAACATTTGGTAGTGCTAGAAAACAATTGGGATGGGTCTCCTTTTAGTCAAGCATTGTACTGAAAAGGGCACTGAACAGGATGCCGAGAAGCCCACAGATCTTAAAGTGGCCACCCTTTAACAAAGGAATTTCAAAGGGGGCTTTAAAGTGGAATAGCTGACTTATATCAGTAAATTCAATTCTACTCATTTGAGTCTGAATAGAGAAAATGGTTTCCTGTCCCATTACATATGTTAATCAACAAAGCATTGCCAAGTTGGTTGTTTTATCACCTCTCACTGCTGTTTAAAGGGTCACTGAGGTGTTGTTGTTGGGGTTGCCACAAGCTGTACTTTTTGCATTTCATTATCTACACCACTTACAATTCCACTTCACCGCCACCATGTGTCTGTGTTTGTGCATGCATTTGGTGCATTATGCATTTGGTGAAATAGACTCTTATATCAGGGGTGGGGAACCTCTTTCATCCCAAGGGCCAGATTCAAATACGACCAGCCTTCTGAGAGTTGCATGCCAAGGTGCAAGTGGGCAGGACAAAAGTGAGTGGCACAGAAAATACTCTGGCTGTGTACACACATTTAAAGCACATTCCTCCCTCAGTCCCACAGAATTATTGGAGCTCCAATTTGTTAAAGGTGCAGGGAATTGCCGTTCTGTGAGGTGCAAATGCCACTTTTCAATATTTGGAACAGGACAGGGGATTGCTTTCAATGCATGGTGTGCATGCAGCAAAAGCAAAATAGAGGAAAAGAAGAAATAAAATTTCCTCCAGTGGAATAAATTAAAAATAATTATAATTAGGAAAAACTGAGAAATAAAGAAACACAATCCCCTCCACTGAACACACACACACACACACACACACACACACACACACACTGTATATATATATAAAACTACAAATATATTCTTCTATCTCTAGTGGGCCTCCTTGCACACATAGGTTTGCCACAAACAATGTGCAGGGGATGGGGAGTGGGATAGGAAAACAGAGAGAGAGATAATTCTTGCATTTTTGTATTGATCCCCCCATACTCCTGCCTTTCTTCAGCACCTTTTGGATTTTGTTGGTGGAGAGAGCAGAGAATATGAGATTCAGGAACACTGAAAACAGGCTTCTCATTACTGGTAAAACTAAGCTGTTATAACCTTGATGACTCTTGAGGCATTTTTTACCCCCAGTTGAGGTTCCATTAGGATGACCCACCAACATCAGTCAATTCACAGTAACCTCCCACTTGCCCACCTTCTTACTTACAACTAGTACAAGGGATGTCCCTGGCTGGCAGCCTCTTCTGCCTTAGTCTCCAGGTGTTGGCTCTTGTAGAACGCAGCAGGGAGGAGGATGGCGACAAAAACTAGAAGAAGCTGGTTCTCCCTGTTGTTGGCTCTGATTCCACCTCTAGTTGCCTTCCCTGTCTCACCAGCCCTCTTGGCCACCAGCCATCACTGACTACCCCTTTTTAAGAGAGGCTCCTTCCCTGCATTCCAGTGCAATTTCTCCACCCCAAGAGAAGTATCTCTCAGTCAACAAACTCTGCTAAAGAACAGTAGATAGCCAGGAGTTCATACAGGAGGAAGCAGAAGGTGACCACCTGACCCTCTGGTTAGAAATGTACAGCTTGCCATGACCTCATGAACATGCTGGCCCCCAGTGAAGAGCTCACCCTTTCTTTCCTCCCTGCTTTTTAACCTTAGGACAAAAACCAGGGCTACAGGTTGTGTCCAAGGGGGAGAGCTTTTAACCATAATCTCAGGTTTCGATGATATGCTGAGGCAAACCTTGGCTTGGCTGCAGTCCTGAACTGGCCTAAAAAGCCAAGGGAGGAACAAAGTATTTGTAATCTCCTCCTTGGGAACCAGTGCATTCATTTTAAACTATGGCATGATGTTCAAAAGCAGCCATTGTCTGCCAGACTCCCTACCCACTTAAGGCTTCCTAATTTAATTTCTAGCTTGTTGATGTACATTTACCTGATGGGGGAAACAAGTAGCATCAGCTGGAAGGGCCGGTAATCATCAGAATGGAAGAAAGGGTGTAATTCTTTCCTCTTCTACTGCAAAAACCCAACATCTGAAGCTGATATTAGTTTAAGGCAGTAGTGGTCTCCAAGCAGCTCTGTCTGGCACCAGAGACTGTTCCTAGTGCATGCCTCCTCCCCAAGATACACCCCTCACCAGCTTTCTTTCTCAGTCTCTCCCAAAGCCTTTGACTGGCTGGAATGTATTCTTGAATTGAGATAATGCTTGCAGCTTGCTGGATGGGACATAGATGTGTGTGGATGCAGGTGTGTAGAAACCTCTGGCTTTGGCATGGGTGGAATGTACTCTACTGTACAAGAGTAAAAGTTTTATCTGTTGCTCTATCCACTTTTCCATCTGTGATCTCTGGAAGATTGCCCACAAGGAATGCAGCCCTTGAGCTGCAAAGGGTTGCAGAGACTTAGACAGGAGCACGTCTGTGGAGGCTTTGGAGAAGGAATCCCCACTTGGAACCTGTCTCCACTGCACTGCACCCTGCAGAGCTTTTGGACCACAGGAAGCCCACATGGCTCCAGGAAACACAAGACTCAGAATGACTCCCTTGTGTACTGGCAGGCGACTACACTGGGGAGATGGCTGTGTTCAAACCTGCACCTGGGAGCAAAGCCCAACTTGCAGTATCCATTGCACAGCCACTGGGGTCTTGCAGCAAAGGGAAGCCAAGGCTAGGCACTCTGGGATTCTTCTGCTGTGTCCCTGGAATCCCCCTTCAGCAATAATTTCAGACCTTCAGAATTCCTAGAAGACATGCAAAGGCTTGAGTGGTAAATATTTAATACAGAGAACACTCCCTTCTCCTCACCTCATGCATATTAATGTTATTAAACCATCTCTTTCAGCAAGCAGCAATTGGCTCCTCTACTTCTGACTCCTGCACTCCCTCCTGTGGGGCAGTAGAGAGGGAGGGCAGAGACCTCAGAGAAAAGACTGGACGAAGCTGTTGAGCACCCATGAAGGATGTTGAGGGGCTTGGCAAAGCCAGGTTGGAGGAGTGAAGTGTGTATTGTAGGGGGGGGTGTGAATTGGAAAATGTTCCTGTTGCAAATCACAGTAATTCAGATGGAGGTAATTTGCATTGGAAGTTTGCATTGGATAAGATGTCTGCCCAGGCAGTGATCTAATCTGGCATGGCATTATCTCACTTACATTTAGTAAGCAAAGCTACAATGAAACCCCATTGATCCCTGCCATTGATACAGTCAGCAGCCTACTCAGGGTTGCAAGCTACATCCCCCCTAGAGAGGCTTTCTATGTTTTAAAGGGTTGTGACCTGGTTTTAAGACATTTATTCCAATGCTTCTGTTGCAGGGAGTCTTCAGAATCTGAGTCAGACGGTAGAGCAAAATTCCCTATCACCACCCTGCCCCCGACATGGCTGCCCCACAGAGCCTGGCTGCCTCCCTGCCTCCCATTGTGCCTGAGCTCCTGCCAGCTCTGCCACTGCCACTGAATCCTTGCCCACACCTTCACTGATGCTGATGCTACAATGCAGCAGTGGCAGTGAGGCACAGTATTAGTGGGCACATCAGTGGTGGCTGCATGGGTGAAGCCATGGTGGGACTGCTGGTGGTGAACTGGGACTGGCAACTGTGTAACTGTTGAGACAGGGAAGGGCAGGGTGGATAATGTTTGAAATTGCTTCACCTCACCTCACTGAAATGCCAGCCTTGGCCCTGTGTTTCTAAGCCTCATTGAATTCCTGTTCAGTTCAACAGAGCTCCACTTGGAGCTGTCCATGGTCCTGCTAATTTGTTTGAACTCCTGTTCCTGTGTTAAATAGTCTGCTTGAACTTTGGCCTGGCCTACAAACTCCACCTGGAACATTCTTGACATTAGAGGCTTAATGTGGTTTAACATGTTCCCTCTTTCCAGGGAACCAAACTACAACTCCTTTGTGGGGGACAGGAGGTGGGCAGGTGTGGAGGACTCCCTGGTCCTGAATGGGGTAACTGTGCCGCTGAAGGACCAGGTGCACAGCCTGGGAGTCATTCTGGACTCATGAATGACGCATGGAGGCGCAGGTCAATTCTGAGTCCAGGGCAGCTGTTTATCAGCTCCATCTGGTACGCAGGCTGAGACCCAACCTGCCCTCGGACTGTCTTGCCAGAGTGGTGCATGCTCTAGTTATCTCTCGCTTGGACTACTGCAATGCGCTCTATGTGAGGCTACCATTGAGGGTGACCCAGAAACTACAACTGATCCAGAATGCGGCAGCTAGACTGGTGACTGTTCTCGAAGCTACCAGCATGAGTTTGACCAAACTGTGGGAGGCAGTGGAAGACAGGACTGCCTGGCGTGCTCTAGTCCATGGGGTCACAAAGAGTCAGACATAACAACTAAACAACAACAGCAGTGTACCTGTCTGTAACGTATCCTGCGTGTATCATTTGGCAGCAATATAAAGGACACCAGCTGCCTTATTTTTAGCATTTTAGATGTTGTACTCATGGTGGCTCCCTGACCATCTTTTTATATGTTCCAGATTGTCCTCTGATGCACTGCTTTCTCCTCATGGTCCAAATTTCCAGTCATCTCTCCAAATTTAAATCAATGCTTCCTCCTTCCCCCGCTTACTTTCTGAGAGGTGATGTCACTGATGACCTGTCTTCTCCTTCCTCTGTAATGGCTGGCGCCTGGGCTATTATATCCCAGCTGCTCAGCTCTGATTGGCTGACAGCCAGTCCCAACCTCATAAACAATGGCTGCGTTGCTGTAAATGGCTGTTCAGGAGGAAGAGGGAAGTGGGAAAAGAGCTAGAGGAAAGGAAAGAGAAGGGGGAGGAGATATTGTTGGAAACAGCTCTTCGACTAAGGCGGGGACTTTACCAGAAGAAGAGGCATGTGAGCTGTCAAATGATTATTGGCACTGATCAGCAAAAGAGCTTTCTTTGCAAAAGTCATATTTGTGCTGTTTAGTGGGTTTTCAAACATTGGAACTAGGTATGAAATATTGCTGATTGTATGCTGAAATTAATTTGCCCCAAGAAATTATCCCAAAGGTTACAATGCCCCAGTTGGTGTTATGTGGGAAGAACTGCAAGGCAGGAGTAGCTGTGCCCTCCTGGTCTAGACACTGTTCTCTGCATTGGCCATGGAGTTGGTTTGGGGTGGAAGTGGGTGCTTACTTTTTGCTCCACTGTGAAAACCAAGACAGCTGGAATATGAGCAGACATCAAGAATTGGGTAAGAGAGCCTGTTCCTTTGTGCAAAAGTGAAAAATGTACAGGTTAGAGGCAATCCCTGCAGAGCCTGTAAACAAATTTATTCAAATGTGTTTGCAAGCCAACTTGTACTATGTTAAAATCCTTTCCAGACATTTTGTTGTCTGCAATAATATTTTCAAAAAAAATAAAGCATCATCAATACACTAAAAATATGGCATTGTTCTGAATGATTATATCTTGCCTCACATTGTCCCCCCAAATCATAGGATTACAAAGTTGGAAAGCACCTTGGAAGTCATTTAGACCAACCCGCAACTCAGTGCAGGAACTTGTAACAAGTACAGCATCCCTGGCAGATGGTTGTTGAGCTTCTGCTTGCATACCTTATGGACCTGGGTGCTTCCTATGCATGAGCAGATGTCTACTGCTAGGTGCCTTTCCCTTGCACCCTTGGAAAGGAGCTGTATTGGTGCCCCTCCCAGGAAAAAAAATAACTTTACCATAATAACCACATTAGAAATTGCTACATTTTACACAACCAAAGAACCTGAAGTGTCCAGATTGAGGGCAAGGCAAAGAGGAAAGGTAAAAAAAGATAAGAAAAGTCATGTACTTTTGTGCCATGGTGCAAGAAGGATTGGAAGCTTTTCCTGCATTTGATCTTGCGGCAATAGCAACATTGCATCACCACGCACATATACATCATACACTCCATAGTCTGATAGGTGCATCCCTGGAGGGGCAGATTTCACAAACGCTAGGCCACTGCTTTCTGCATGTACAAATTATGTCAAATTTCAGGAGAAGAGCTGCAGTAATTTTCCCATTACAGTTCTGGGAGGTGGGGTAAAGTGCACAAGAGCAAATGCTATCAGGACATTTCAAACTGGGCAAAATGAAGGGCTGTAGGGATGGGGGTTGAAGATGAAAGTGTGATAAATAGATTCATTTCCACCACAATATTACATAGTAGCATTCCATTTTGTGGAATGCATTTGATTGCTTTTGATTTCATTTCAGATTGCCCTAGGTGAAAGCATATTAAACACTAAGCACCAGGGATGAGTGAATCTGTCAGTTTTGGTTTCTCTCAGGTTCTTAATTTTCCAATCTTAAGTTCAATTCACCACTACATAAGTTTTCAAATTCACTTTTTAAATAGTCCTCTTGAAAATTTGTCAGCCTTCCAGTGCAAATCTCTCCTAATATACACAACTGTATGTGTGTACTTTTGCTTAAAATACACATTGTTGCAAGCAATTTCCCCTAGTCCAATGCATTTTTGTATATCACGAATATATGCATTTTTAGGCACACTTTACTCTAGTATATGCATTTGTATACACATTGCTTGGCTGGAAAACTGCATTCCAAAAATGAGAGAAGTAATTTTGAAGGATGACTGTTCTGGTTCTCATATTGTTTTGGAAAGTGCAAATTAGGTGCAGATTTGCCTTTAAATATGAACTAAATCAGATTTCTCCCTGTTCCTTACTAAACATAGAATTGGTGGTGTTTAAGGGATACAGCGGCAGAAGTGGAATCATATGGCAATTTGCTTAATATCTTCTTTAAAAAACCTGTTAGAAAATATAGCACACAACTCTCCTTGTGAGAGGGCTGCTCCCCCCACTCAACACTGCCAACTCAGCAAGGTTGCCATAGCCGTGGCCATTCTTCATGCTGGCCAGCAGGATGCTTGCAAAATCCACTAACCCAACAGTGACTGAAGGGCCCCACAGTTGTTCCAGTCCAGCAATTCTTACCCATGCAGCAAATGGCTCACCAATAGACCTTCTTGGTGGGACTCCAAATAGGCCTTTCACAAGACTAATAAGGACTCATGGATGTACCATGAATGTGCAATACATGTAGACAGGCAGGGTCACATCCTCTAGGTCAACAAAAATGAAATGGCTAGGTTGTATTCAGGTAAAGCGCAAACAGAAGCAGGGGAAGTGGCAATAGAAAACCCCCAAGAAACCCTCTTTACCCATCAAATATATATCTGAAATACTGCCTCCGCTATAGACCTTTATAATAAGATCAGCAGAGAGGAACCTCTTGGCAGTTCCACCACTCACAGAAGTTCAGGGAGGGCAACCAGGAGAGGGCATTCTCTGTAGCAGCTCTTAGGTTGCAGAATTCCTTCCTCACGTAAGTGTGTTCATTAGATAGTTTCTATCATGTGTGGAAGATGCTCCTCTTCACCATGGTCCTTAACACCTGAGATTATATGGAGGCCCATTCACAACCTGAGAGGAACGCAACCCGCTCCTGCGTGTCTGTGTATGCGTGGGTCATGATTTGTCATTTTGTGCGTCTGCGCATGCGCGAGTGGCAAAACCCGGAAGTAACCCTTTCCAGTACTTCCGGGTCGCTGTGGGACGCAACCTGAAAATGTGCAACCTGAAGCAAATGTAACATGAGGTATGACTGTGTGTGTGTGTGTGTGTGTGTGTGTGTGTGTTTAGGTACCATGCTATCCTGGTGGTGGTAATTTGTTTTGAACTATTTTTAATATTGGATTTTAAATTTCTGTAACCCACCCAGGGACCTTATGGTGAAGGGTGGGCAAGAAATCAAAGTACTATTAATAACAATACATGGATAAGCTTCCATACCAGCCGCGATTGTAGTCACATGATGAGTTATTTTTACTCCCCAAATTTTCTGCAGAAAGAGGGAACCCATATTAAAATGAGGGCTGGGGAGTATGGATTGGCCGTGTGATGATGGACTCTGCAAAAACAAAACAACGCCACCCGCCCCAAACAACTGTGTGTACTAGTATCATGGGTCTGGAAATACCCTAGAAGAAAATAAGTCATTACATTAATTGTAGTTAGTTACAGAAAGAATGAATAAAAAAAAAGATGGGAAGAGAGAAAGGATACAGCAGAAAAGAGATACTAAGACAGGGAAGAAAGGAAGAGACTTAGTTTCTTAAGTGAGAAGCAAAATTATCTTGATTTCTGGCTGAATAATTCATATTTGCCACAGGCCATGTATTCTTGCACTTAGGTGTCAAGTGTTTACTGCATATCTCTCCTGACAGGGTGCTTGTGTGATACTCCAACATCACTGTCATGAGAAAGAAAACACAACAACTGTACAAGGGAGAAGAAACAGTAAATGCCGGAATGACAGCTTCCTCCACCTCAATTTGAGAATAAT
This sequence comes from Podarcis liolepis, assembly GCF_965112155.1. Lineage (NCBI taxonomy): Eukaryota > Metazoa > Chordata > Lepidosauria > Squamata > Lacertidae > Podarcis > Podarcis liolepis. Next base: position 19,968,984 of record NC_139570.1, on the reverse strand, counting down.
TGCTACAAATGATGCCCCCCTACCCTTTAATAAAGAGTTTGTCTAGCTCCCCCAACCCCTCCTCGTACAACAAAAAACAGCTGTACAGCCAATTAAGATGCTAAGTGTGTCCGCAGGGACTTTTCTAGGAATTGTGGGAGAAGCTTCTTGGTCCAGAGAAATCTGATCCTTGCTCACCGGTGCAAGCAGAATTTTTTTCTGGATCCTGGACTTTGGCCCATGCGGGATGCATCACACAGGGGCTTGCAATGAGCTTGTAGATGAACTATCACCACTTTACCAGAAGTTAAAGCTTTGAAAGTCTAGAGCAGAAGGAATGAGATTATTAAAAGACAAAGCCCTTCCTTGCAACAGCTACCATTGGACATCAAAGATGGGCTTCATTTTCTGGGAAGCTTTGCAATAAGGGTGAACAAATGTAACCAGACTTCACCCAAAAGAAAAATGTTATAAACTTTATTTTATTTTATTTGAAAATCATTTATATGCCACCTATAATTCAAAAAATATTAAGGCTGTTCGTTGAAACAAAATACAGATTACTTAGAAACAGCACATTAAATAATGTCTAATTAATAAATGAAACAGCAGTACCCAGTGCTGATTAAAGTGCTGGAAAAACCACCTGAATAAGAATAAAAGTTTTTAGCAAGTGCATTACCAGCACTTCCCTGAGGGGAAGTAGTTCCTTTAGATCAGGCTTTGCCAGCCTGGTACCGTTGGGGAAATATTGGGGTTCAATACCAAAAACCCTGTGGCACGAGTAGGCAAACTAAGGCCCAGGGGCTGGATCCGGCCTTCTAAATCTGGCCTGCGGACGGTCTGGGAGTAGAATGTGTCCTTTTATTTAAAATGCATCTCTGGGTTATTTGTGGGGCATAGGAATTCATTCTTTTTTTTCCCTTTCCAAAATACAGTGGTACCTCGGGTTACATACGCTTCAGGTTACATATGCTTCAGGTTACAGACTCCGATTACCCAGAAACAGTACCTCGGGTTAAGAACTTTGCTTCAGGGTGAGAACAAAAATCGTGCTCCGGTGACACGGCAGCAGAGGGAGGCCCCATTAGCTAAAGTGGTGCTTCAGGTTAAGAACAGACCTCCAGAACGAATTAAGTACTTAGCCTGAGGTACCACTCTATAGTCCAGCCCCCCACAAAGTCCCAGGGACAGTGGACCGGCCCTCTGCTGAAAAAGTTTGCTGATCCCTGCCCTGTGGGTTCAGCCTGGACAGCCAATAAAACCCAGATTCCAGAGCTCAGCAAAACAGGCTGTTTATTTAGGCATTGCAAGGCCAGTGCAACACAACCTCAACCATCAAGTAGTGAGGGGTGGCACACCCAAATATTTCAAATAGCAATATTTGCACACTTTTCAAACTTGCAAAGAGGCAGCTACTCACGAGGCACAGCAAGAAGCACAAGGCATGGCAAGCAGCTTCCGTTCCTTCTGCCATCCTGCTTCCAAGATTCTGCAAGAGGCCCCTCTGTATGTGTTATTCTGTCTCACTCTCATGGTAACTTTGAAAAACAATCCTTCCTTCACAATCTAACCTTCACTTGCTCAGTCCTTCTCACCCACACTCCAGTTTTCATTCTATAATTTCAATAATATTATATAATTTCAATAATCTCCTGTCTCAGTGACGTCTACGCTGGTTTGGCCATGTCCACAGAATGGAAATTGGCAAGATGCCCAAGGACAAGGTCTACAGGGAGCGGGCTTCAGGCACCAGGTCTGTTGGCAGGCCAACTCTGTGTTACAAAGATGTCTGCAAACATGACCATGAAGGCTGAGAACATCAACCCCACCATGTGGGAATCCCTTGCTGACAACTGCGGTGCCTGGAGCGAGTTTGGTTGTGCATCCACAGCAGTGACCAAGCAGGAATGACCACTAGGAGGGGCAGAGAGAGAAGAAATGCCACAGTGCATCTGCAGCAGAACCAGACGCCTTCATCTGCCCCAGCTGCAACAAAACATGCCTCTCCTTTATTGATCTCTGCAGCCACAGCAGGCGCTGTAATTTTCCAGCAGTATGACTTCACCTCCAGAGATGCACTCCTCCTCATAAGGGAGCTGTTTCCAGAGAAAGAACTGTGAGGGGAGAGAGACTCTGAGCAGCTGTTTACTGTACAGTGATTTGGGTTCTGTGAACCAAAATGAACTGAGTTCACAGGCCTTCCTAACACAAATTCATCATTACCTTAAACCACACTTTCTTCTTTTTGCAGGAGAGAGGCTCATGTTATTGTGGCCATTGTTAAAGAATTGGGAGTCAGATATCCTTAGTGATCAACCACAAATTACCCAGCGGTTGGCCAAAGACTGGGCAGTAGATCCTGATTTGGTTTTTGACCATCCTTGTTCTAGGGTGGCTCCACTAAAAGACTGTCTGATGAAGAACTTGCACCTTGTCAAAATCATCACTGGGTTTACCAGCCACTGGTGGAGTTGGACCTCTATCCCATAGCCCCCTTTTCTTTATATTTATTTTCACTCTCAGCTGAGCAAACAGGAGATTATGGATTGTTTCTGCCTCATTACTTCAATTGTCCAGGGACTCCCCATGAGTTTTGTAAGTGTGTAATGTGGTCACACACCCCTCCAGCTTTGGCCTCCTCTTCCCTCAGCTTCAAGTGTCTCTTTAAAAGACAAGATCCATCCCAAATCTCTCCATCCCCTGGAGGGATAACAGAAGGATTATTATTGCCAATTTATCTGCTTTCTTCGGCTCCCCCAGGGCTTTGGATGACATAGATGCAAAGACCATGGCAGTTTGTGGAAGAAGAGAAGATCTAAAAGGGGAGGAAAGAGAAAGAGGGAGACAGAGAAAGTAAGACGGAAATGGGAATATGAGGAAAGGAAAGGAAAAATTGCCCAACTCTGTTATTGTTGCTGCAATCATCTCATTGTTATTTTTATTGTTAATTAATTATACATAATTATATTTGTTACCTGCCCTTTACCATAAGGTCACAGGGTGATCTACATCTTAAAAAATAATGCAATACATTAAAAACACTCCAAAATACATATAACTCATACATATACATATCAACACACAAATGGTATATTTTGGTATAATCCTAAATAGCATGTTTTGGAAGATTTAGTTGTTAAAATAGCCACAAAAATATCTCGTTGATGCCAGTGGTCTCCAATTTAAGGTTAACAATGAATGATTAATGAGAAGCTGTTCAAATTCAAAAGACAAAAATCTACTTTCGGGTCATTATGGGAAACGGAAGAAGAAACTCTGGCTTACTAAGCCCCAATACACACCCCCCCTTCACAAATGTACGCCAGAGCATATTTCTATGTGTGCGAGTGTCACTGCTGACTCTCAAATTGTAAGCCAGGATTTTGCATTGCACAACGTACCCAAATTGGTCATTTGGCAAGCAGAGGCACCATCAGGGTACATACCTTGGGGCAGGGCCCTACTCAGCAGAATGAGTAGGAGGGGCCCCAAACACAGTCTGCCTTCCCACTTGTGGAAGTGAGGGAAGTAATACAAACTACCATCCACAGGGCAAGAGGTGGGGGCTTCCATTAGACTATTAAGTCCAGAGCCAACAGTTACCTAACTGCACTTCTCATTGCCAGAACTTTCCTTATGTGATGTCTGCTGGGCCCATCAAGAGATTTTATGTTTTGTAGGTTTGCTTGTTTATTTTTAAATGCATATTTTAAAAAAATCAATAAATATTTCCTGGGTGGCTTACAACAGAACAATATTACAAAGGTAACATATAGTAATAATTGCAATCAACTGTAGAGTGCTGAGGAGGAACAAAGCTTCTTTACAGCATAAGCCAGAGATAAGCAAAAGCCTATGGCAGCCTGGATTTATTTAGTTTTTATAAAAAATGTTAGAACACAATGTCTATTTATTGAGCATCCTTTCTGATTTGCTTGCAGCAGGGTTATATCATGTTCCACCAAGCAATTGTTTATCCCACACTTTCTATTTTTTATAATAATTTTCTAATTAAATTTTCTGTTTTACAATTTCAAATAAACATTTTGCAGACTTTAAAATATCCAATGACTTCCCTACTTCTCTTTCCATGGTTCATTTTGCATATCTTACATCCCTGCATATTTTACAATAACCATTCCAATCGATTTTTCACTATTACATCCATCAAGATTTACTCTGTTGAATTTATCTTAATGCTACCAGTGTTTTCAGCTGTACACAGTTTTCCATATACTCAATAAACGTATTCCAATCTTCTTTAAACCTATGTTCTTCTTGCTCTCTTATTCTATATGTTAAATCTGCAAACTGTGCATATTTTGTCAACTTGAGTTGCCAGTCCTCTTTAGTTGGGACCTCACTCACTTTCCATTTTTGGGCTAATGGAACATGGGCCACAGTTGTTGTGTACATGATTAACCATTTCTGACACCTGGGGATTTCATTCTGGGTTAATCTCAGAAGAAAGGACTCGGGTTTTTTGCGAAAGTAATTTTAAACATTTTTTCAATTCATTACAAATTATTTCCCAATTGTCCCATACTTTCTAGACTAGAGTATTTCCTTATCACTTGCTGTACGCAAAAGAAGTCCGATTTGGGAGACAAATGGGTTGTTGCACAAGATCTCCACAGCAACTTTAATTGTGCACCAGTATTCAAGCGGAGGTGATGTTTCAGGCTACTCTGAATTTTGCCATTACCCTTACATCTGAATCTGAACTGAGCATTTTAAAAATCAGATCCTGGAGATGCTTTGCATTAAAAAGAAAAAGGAGGAAAGTGATTCAGCCCAGCTAACGTGAAGCTATGTGCATCTCTATTTCTGTTGGGAATTAGAAAAGAACATGTTAGTTCAGTTGGTTAGAGTGTGGTGCCGATACGCGTAACACCAAGGTTGCAGGTTTGAAATATGCAGCTGCACATTTTTGCATTGCAGGGGGTTGAACTAGATGATCCTCAGGGTATCTTCCTTGGAATTGTTACTGTCTGAGTTTGCCTGGAAACTGCATACACACCATTCATTTGAAGCACATTTGAAGCACATTCCCTCCCACAATAATCCTGGGAAACTGTACTTTATGCCCTCACAGACCTACAGTTCCCAGCACGCTTAACAAACTACAGTCCCTAGAATACTTTGGGTATGTGTGTTTTAAATGTGCTTTAAATGTATGGTGTGTACACAGTCAGTGTTTCACTTTTAAAATTACAGCCACTATAAGTCTTTCAGTTAGGCACCCTGCCTCCCCACCCCCACCCCCATCCTTTAATTCCATTTTGGGAACTCCCTGCTCAGTGATGAAAGGAAGATACTCTGCACATGCTTGGGATCATGCCCCCTTTTAATCAGTATGCTGCTTCGCTGAAAAGAAGTTTCTGTGAATATAAGTCCTGATGAGAGCCTCCCAAATACGTTAAGATTCTTGATATAAATTAAGACACACACGAAACCTTCACGTCCAGTGTTCTGGGCCTGACGAGCAGCTGGAAAAACACGAGACAAGTGTCACAGGGAAAAAAAGCAGGCGCATTCTCCCCCACCCCACCCCCCCAGTATTTTCCCCCAAGGCATACAGACAGCCACAGGGAGCGAGACCAACTTGAGTGGCCCTTTTAAGAGCCGTCATTCAGAGACCTGCTTCTGCAGAGGGCGAGCAACTGCCGGAGACAGACAGGGAGGCGAAGCTTTTCAATGTGCTCTTGATCGACGGCACCCAGTTCACATCTGGTGCACCAGCAGGTAGCCCTGCCTGGCCATATGTTATTCGTGCTGCTACAATTAGCCCTCCTAAGGAAGCAAAGCTGGGGAGGGAAGGCGAGGGGGGAGAGCGAAGCTGCAGAATACTCCATCTCCAAGAGCTGGGGAGGGGTGCGGTGGGGGGAGGAGAGGGCGGAGGGAAGAAAAAAGCAAGAGTAGCTAAGCCAACGCATCTTTAACAAGCATCAAAGCTTTCACTTCTCCAGCTGGTCTGGGGTCTACAGCCTCCTTCCACCTCCCTTCAAGTTATTTCCACCTGGCACAGCACCATTGATTAAAGTGGTTTGTTTTTTTTATCATGCTGCCTCTGTTTCAGCGCAATCCTATATACAGTAAGTCCCCCTACTCAGAAGTAAGTCCCCCATAGTTCAGTTGGGGCTTGCATACTAGGGACAGAGGAGGAATTAGATTTTGTTCGCATTTTAATTAGAAACTACCTAATTCCTACTTCGCAGGCCAATATGCCAGGCCCTTTGAAATCTTTGCATTTTGCTGCGCAGTTCTCCAACCAAACAATATATACAGAAATGCATGCATTTGGGATGAAGTCGCATAAAATTTATATATTAGTGAAAATAACATACAGTAATGCATTCATTATATTAGGGAGAACTGCTTGCCAAAATGTGCATATGCATCATTGATTGATTGATTGACTGACTGACTGACTGACTGACTGACTGCAATGACCTGCTTAAGCAGTGTGCCCCCACCCCGAAACCATGTAGGGAACACAGGAGAGAAGGACTGGATCCTCTTGCTGTCTGCACTGCAGTCAGAAGAGGAGAAGTATCTCCTTCTTAGCCCACCCTTGAATTAATGCAGGACCAGATCCAGGTTCGTTGGGTCAGACCAGGTCAGTTTATGGGAGGGAGTGTCATGCACAGCCAGATCAAGGTTAACCAGTTTGGGACCCTGACTGCTGACAACGTTGGCTGAAGTTTGTGGGAGCTAGATAACCACACTGACTATCTCTGGACTAGGTGGATTGTTGTTCTGATCAAGCAGGGCTCTTTTTAAATTTTAGGTTGGCCTATTATTCATTCTAGGGACGCGGGTGGCACTGTGGGTTAAACCACAGAGCCTAGGACTTGTTGATCAGAAGGTCGGCAGTTCAAATCCCTGAGACGGGGTGAGCTCCCATTGCTCGGTCCCTGCTCCTGCCCACCTAGCAGGTTTGAAAGCATGTCAAAGTGCAAGTAGACAGGTACCACTCCGGCAGGAAGGTAAACGGCGTTTCCGTGCGCTGCTCTGGTTCGCCAGAAGCGGCTTAGTCATGCTGGCCACATGACCTGGAAGCTGTACGCCGGCTCCCTCGGCCTATAGAGTGAGATGAGCGCGCAACCCCAGAGTCAGTCACGACTGGACCTAATGGTCAGGGGTCCCTTTACCTTTACCTATTATTCATTCAGTGCATTTATACCATACCTTTTTCTCAAAGTAGCTCAAGACGATGTGCATTTTTCTCCACCTGCCCGTTTTATCCTCGCAACAACCCTGTGAAGCAGCCACAGCTGAAAGGCAGCAACCAGCTCAGGGGTCACCTGTGGAGCCCTCATGGCCAAGTCGGGATTTGAACCTGGGTCTCTCCAGGTCCTAGTCTGATACGAACCACTGCTGCACACATCCCAACTTTTACCCAGGTCTCAGAGACACACAAGTGAAAATATTGCCCCAAAGGCTAATCTTTACTAGAGACTGAGTCCCTTGTAACTCAGCATTCAAGAGACCAGTTTGAGAGAAGTTGTTGCTTGCGGTGTGTGGGGAGGAGGGGTTCTGCTGAAGCAAAGCTTGCCTGACCCTGTAAGTAGCCCGGGCAGAAGCCACTTGGGAACTATATGTAAGCCAAGCTGGGGTCCTCCGAGAAAGAGTGGTGTATAATAATGCATAATTTATTTCCGAGTAAACATGTTTAGGAGTGGGCTGTAAATCACATATATTATCTCAGGTCTTCACTCAAGACTACACTCAAGTCTCCACATGCAGTTCTGTCTTATTGAGAGTTTTTTTTTTCTTCTGGGGAGGGTGACTGAAAGTACATGCCATGTGGGTGGGAGGAAAATAGGGAGATCAATACCAAAAAAGCTAGGACCGAAACACAGGCTTAGGGCACCAGCTAAGTAGAGGCACACATACACAAATAGATTTTTTTTGGAAAGAATTTCACATTTGATCCCCCTTTCTTTCTTTCTTTCTTTCTGGCATCAAAGTACAGTGGTACCTCGGGTTGAGTACTTAATTCATTCCAGAGGTCCGTTCTTAACCTGAAACTGTTCTTAACCTGGAGCACCACTTTAGCTAATGGGGCCTCCTGCTGCCGCCAAGCCACCGGAGCACGATTTCTGTTCTCATCCTGAAGCAAAGTTCTTAACCTGAAGCACTATTTCTGGGTTAGCGGAGTCTGTAACCTGAAGCGTATGTAACCTGAGGCATATGTAACCTGAGGTACCACTGTAGCCATCATGGGGAAAATCAGAAGTTTGTTAGACTTCCTTGCACTCCACTATAGGCTCTTCCCCCATTTTCCTGTTCTCTTTTTATTACTTATCCCCACCTGTTTTAATCATATAGATCAAAATAATGCAAGGAGATAAGATCTTGTCTTGTGTTGCACATGCCACACATGCATGGACATTGCAGCATAACTCTTAAATTTTGTGTCATTTCAAAAAACAGTTTTGTTTTATGGTTTAGTATTGTTTTTAGTTTGCCTATTTATGACAGGGGCACCATATATAGTGCTCAGAACCTCTAAAGCTCTTAATCTGGCCCTGGGTAGAGCAATGTGTTTGAAGGTGTTTTCTTTAATTTAATACTGTGTATTAGCAAGTGGGCCTTGGAACAAAATGCTGCAATGGTAAATGCTCCTGTTCAGATTTCTAGGCAGCTTGCCATACCCTTTACAGTGGGTGCAGGGATACAATTTCCAGCCATACACTCCAACATTTCTCCAATGAAAACAGGGACGTCTCATTCCATAATGATAATTTTACTATTTATACCCCACACATCTTACTGGGTTGCCCCAGCCACTCTGGGCAGCTTCCAACATATATATATATAACATAATTAAACATTAAAAAACCTTCTCTATACAGGATTGCCTCCAGACAGCTCAGGGATTAGATAACCCCATACCCACCAATGTGGGACATTCCAGGATCAAATCAGAAACCAGGATAGCTTCCCTAAATCAGGGATGTCCCTGGAAAATAGAGACACTTGGAGGGTCTGTTTCCAGCAGGGCCACAGTGGAGAAGAGGAATGTTTTTGCCTGGCACATAAATATATGCAATGAAGGCACTAGACAAATGTCCCTAGGGAAAGCACACCCCAAATGGGGAGCCATCACAGGAAAGGCCCATTCTCGTGTTGCCACCCAACCCCCAGACAGGGCACATGAAGAAGGGCTTCAGATGATGATTTCAGGGTCTGGAGGTTGTGAGGACTGTGAGGAGTATGGAGGCGGGTGTTAACCTTCTTCTCCCAGGCCTTTTGTGATTTAAACAACCCATGGCCTTCTTGTTATGTATTTTTGTGCTTTTGTATTGTAAACCGTGATCTTTAGAAGAAGGGCGGTATAGAAATTTAGCAAATAAAATGATATAATGCCCCCCTCTCTTCCTGCTAGTAATTGTTTTATAAATGAGAGAAAGGAATGCAACAGGCAGCAATGAGTTTAGCATATTTAGTTTGTCTCTGAAACAGCAAAAAATAAAATGACTTAGAGATTTTAAAAAAGGCAAGCACTTGTGCTGTTTTAGGAGTGTACAGGCCTGCAGAACTATCACTACCTAGTGGCCTGGTTCACATACCGCACTAAATCAAGGAGACTGCTTGAGCATCATACCCTCTGAAATATACTCAGAGTCCTGCAGTGATTTCATGCTCTTTATTGCAGCTTGTAAGACAGTGATTGAATTCCCCCCCCAAACCTCAGGCTTTTGTATACATTATTTACACAATGAGTCCCGTCTGATTGGCTGATTCTGCTTCCCCCCTGGAGGCTGATTGGTCTTCTCCTGCAGGCCAATCAGTTGTTGCATTCTACGATCCTACCAGCCTAATAGGCTGATTAACTTCCTCCTGGAACTTTATTGGTCTTCTCCTGCAAGCCAATCAGTTGTTGCATTCTAGGATCCTACCTGCCTATTGTTCTAGGATCCAGGTTTAGTACATAACACCCTCCAAGTGCTCCCCCCCCCCCCTGCCAAAGGACAGTCCAAGATTTATGAAAGCCACTCCAGCTTCTGACTTGATCCTGGAATGTTCCTATTTCTCACGCCAGCACCACCATAGCTGAGCTCAGAGAGGAGTTGGATCTGGTGCTTGTCCTGAATGGCGACAGCCACGGTGGCTGTGAAGGAACACCCTGTTGCCTCTCCATGGCTGCCACTGCTGGCCTTCTCCTTTGCGCAGCTTGGAGTAGCTGCTGGAGAGCAGGCAAGAAGGGGGAGAGGGGGGCAGGCCCGCCATGGTCAGGAAGAAAGGGGGGCGGGAATGGAGTGCAAGGAGTCTTTATTTTTTTTTATAAAAAAAATGCATTGTGTGTCCACATCTAACATTGCCGCTTTCTAAATATGGATGTGTGTATGTGTGTTTTGTAATTCTACTGTAGACTAAACTTAGATTAAATTTGGGATTAATGGGTTTTCTTCAGATGGTGGAGGGTGTGTGGGCTGTGTCCATTGTTTAAGTGGTAGCGGCACCCACCCTTCTTCTGATAGGAAATGCTCTGTGGTTTTGGGGACAAAAATCAGCCAGCCCTGAATGCAGGACTAAACCATGAAGAGGATTCTTAATGGTTTCACTGTCAGAAACCGGACTTCAGATCTGTGTTAAAATTGGTCAGTTTCAGAAGACAACACAGTGCACCTTAGAACTTCCCTCATATTCAAGAAGGCCAGTCATTTTGCCCTGTTAATTAAAAAAAGAAGAAATCCTAATGAAAATATGTCCTCACTTTAGTGCAATTTTTTCCTAAGAAACACAGCTGTGTGCAATTTTGCCTTACACTGTTTTGCAGAGCAATTCTCCCCAATATGTGAAGCATTTTTCTATGTTATTTTCATTAATACAGATTCCTAATGCACGTATATGCTAATAAATATGCAGTCTTGTACATGTTACTTGACTGGAGAACTTGAGAACTGCGCTGCAATACTGAGCTTTGGATAAGCAAATCAGCATGAATGTGGAATATGCAAGTTATCTAGCAGAGCTCCTCAGCTGTTTAGCATTTCTGCAGACACAATACCAAATACCTTCTGTTCCAGACAGCTGCATGAGATGGAGCATTTTTGCCTGGAGATGAGAGAAAGCCCAGCTTTCCTAGTTCACAGACAGAATTCTCCCAATTAAGACGCAGTGGAAGGTCAGCTGCAGGTGGGAAGGGGTTAAGAGCACCCTAGGCCATGAGCTGACCCTGGGACTTTCTCCATATTCTCTGCTTTCTTTCCCCCACTCACTAGGGAGATTACCAACCAGCAGATTAACCCTGAGTGTGACCCTCGGGTCCTTCAGGGAGGGACAAGAGAAAGTTGCTCTTTGAATTCCAAAATAGTTAAGCTTTCTACATGAGGGCTGGGGGGTGTACCTTCTCTTTCTCCAGGGGAGCAGGGAGTAGAACCACTGTTTATATATGTTTATTTATTCATCAGAATGTATACACATGGGTTCAATTGATTAAACTGAGCCCATAGATTAATCAACTGTGGAGGCACAGGCCAGTTCCTGCGGTGAAGGCAAAGTGGTTCCAGCTACTTTCAAGCCCTCCAATATTTCTCCAATGAAAATAGGGATGTCCCAAATAATAAGAATAAGAATAATATTTATATCCTGCCCACGTGTCTGGGTTTCCCCAGCCTGGGCAGCTTCCAACATATATAAAAACATAATAAAACATTAAACATTAAAAAAAACTTCCCTATGTATCTTCAGGTATCTTCTAAAGGTGCTATAGTTACTTATCTCCTTGGCTTGGGGGTCACATAACTCCAAGCCCACAAACATTTCTCCAGTGAAAATAGGGACGTCCTAAGGAAAAAAATGGGATATTCTGGGATCAAATCAGAAACTGGGGCAGCTTCTGTAAATCCAGGACTGTCTCTGGAAAAGAGGGACACTTGTGAGGGTCGCTATGGAAGGAATCCAGTATTCCAGTATTCTGAAATGATATTTTATTTGTATACTACCCTTCATCATATTTGACTCCAAAGGGATTTACAAAATTCATAAGAGTTCGAAAACAGTGTACAGAACTGTGGAGCAAATGGGCATGCTAGCAGTACCACAGTATTCCCAGCAAAGAGCCAATTACCTAGTGGGCTAAGTTCAAAGCACTTTGTACTGCTGCCCAAGCCCTAAACAATAATCTCACCCTATATATACCCTGCCAAACACTGTACATTGCAGCAGACGGACTCCCACAGTTACCATCTCACCAGGAGTTTCTTTCTATATGGTGTAGGAATCAGGCCTTCAATCTGGTTGACACATACACTTTGGAGCTCCTTCCCATTTTATATCAGACAAGTGCTATCTCCATTAGCCTTCTGGTTCCTATCGCAGGTCTTCACTTTCCAACAAGTCCTTTAAGTCAAGATTGTTATCCTAGTCTGTACAGTCATAACTTGAGTTGCATTTGCTTCACGTTGCAGTGTTTACTTCCGGGTTCGCCGCTTCACACATGCGCAGGAGCACTCTTTTGCGTCATGCGCACATGCAGAAGCTCTACTTACAGACTTTCTGGGGTGCAAATGGCACCCCGGAACGGATTGCATCCATAAGTAGAGGTACCACTGTATTAAATTTGAAATTGTTTTTATTATGGTTGATGTTTTCATTGCAAAACTGCTTCAGGATGTGTCGTGGAAGCAATTGATAAATGAAATAAATAAATAACATGCAAGAGTGCTGGTTCTGCTCCCAAGTGATTAGGGTGAAGTCACACAGGTAACTGGGCAGTCATGATGGGCATGCCAATCATAGTTGGCTTCTGAAGTACCAGGCACTACTCAAAGAACCTGTTCCAATGAAACGCTGATTGCATTCAGACATGATGAATACTGAGTTAGTTTTCTTGATTATAATCACTGGCACTTCTGACTCATTTTCTAAGGTTCCTTTTGCATTGCAGTACCTGTTGTGTTTTGAAATTGTAGGGTTTTGACCAATATACCAGCATGTCACACTAATTTCCATTCACACCAGTAAGCATGGTGGGACCCAACAACAAACATCACTGGACAATGTTGCTACTGTCGGAACACGCCTGGGGGGCACACACAGCCCCCAACCTTTCCGCACATGTGTGCTTCTGTTCCCCCATGATAACCCCAGCGTGTGAAGAGGAGATGTATGCCAGTCTAACACCCCCAAATTTCATCACTCTACTCCTGAGCTATTCTGTGTTAAAAGGACAGAAAACATATTTTGTATGTGTGTGTGTGGAATCAAATAACATGAAAATGAGCACTAAACATGCATTTCATTGAGTAGTTTTCCAGAAGTGCCTTTTACTTTGTGTAAAATCTCAAATATAATGCTGAAATCAACAGGTAGGAAAAGTTCAGGGGAAAGGATTAAATTGCCATATGAATGCAACCACTGCCAGCCAGTTAGAGAAAAGGGACATTCCTTTAAGCAGCCAAGTATTTAATTTGGCTCACAGAATACCTGCCACTATCAAGGAAAGGACTGTAGCTCAGTGCTAATCTGTTTGTATGCAGAATGTCCCAGGTTCAGTCCCCAGTATCTCCAGGTAGGACTGGGAGAGAACACCCGCTTGAAATCCAGTAGAACCACTGCCAATTAATGTTGACAGTATTGAGCTAGACAGACCAATGGTCTGACGGAGTATCAGGCAGCTTCCTAGAACCAATATTGAAAGATAGGTCAGGGAGCAGGCGCCCCTACAACCCCAACACGGCCAAACCACCACCACTGACAAGGCCCCCAGTACAGTTCGGGTTGCGAACGTGATCCATGCGGGATGCACGTTCACAACCCACAGCATCCACAACCCACAGCGGCATGTCTGCGCATGCGCGGGTTGCGATTTGGCACTTCTGCACATGTGTGACCACCGAAACCCGGAAGTAACCCGTTCCGGTTTTGGCAGTCCGTAACCCAAAAAACCCCAACCTGAAGCCTCTGTAACCCGAGGTATGACTGTATACACTAAAGCTACACAGTCAACAACTGCAAGCTATCTCGTGCATTTCATTTAATTCACTTATGAGAATTCACAGGTTACTAATGCAAAATGCCCCCAAGCATCATACAGCATATTAAACGAGAAAGTATAAATTAGCATTTGCTGCATGTTTCCAGCCCAGGGACTCACACATAGTCCACCACATATATGTGGAGGCCACACGGAGCTGGCACCATCTGTGGCCAACTACATTGAGCTGTGGTTTTTCTTTTTAATCAGGACCTGCCTTTGCTTGAACTAGATTTCGTATTGGGAATGGCTGCCCCATGTGGTGAGATGCCGAACGGCAAGTTGCAGCTCTTGGAATACTGTTGTATCTGCAGGCTCTGGACTAATCCCACCCACCCAGTCTACCTCCTGGATCAGAGGCAATGTGCATTTTGGGTACCAATTGCTGGAAAGCAATAGGAGAGCACAATTCCCTTCATGCCTTGCCTGTGGACTTTTCAGAGGCTTCTACTTGGTGAATATAGGGAACAAGAAGTTGGACTTGGCTAGGGTATCAGTCAAGTCCAGCAAGACTCTTTATGTTTCTAGACTCTTCTGCCGTTCCAAGTTCGCCAGTCCAATTTTTAATAGTATGCAATGTGCCATCCCTTCCCTTCCTTTGTTCCATTTAAAAGGTGGGTGGGGACAGAATGCAAGCTTGTCTGGAATATTTTCATTTTCTTAACGGCTGTTGCTTCCTGGTGGGAAAGAGCAGCCTGGAGTCTTTGCCTCAATGGCGCAAGCAGGGTGGAGAGCTAAGCTCTGCGTTGAAACCCTGGAGAGCTGCTGCCAGTCAGTGTAGACAAACTTGATCAAGATGGAAGAATGATCTGAATCAGTGTAAGGCTACACTCCGAAAGAAAAGGGAGCCCTTTTTTCACAGGGAAAAGGAGCAGTAAATAAACACAATGCTTATGATTCCATAAACATCAATCAATCCTTTTTTCTAGGGGTACTCAAGGGTACGCAGTACCAGCACCTATTTTTTTGCTGTTGTTAAAAAGTGTGGCACTTACTGAAACAAACAAACAAACAAACAAACAAACAAAAAACGTACTGACAGCAATACAACCACCTTCCTCACCAATTCTATCATCCCCCATCCAGCCTCTCAGAAAATGTTATCCCTTCCCTTGGGAAAGTGGGTCTTCCTTTCTCCATCGGGTTGAATGTTTTTCTGGAAATCCTGAGTTCATTGTAAAAAAAATGTCCCAAGCAAGAAGAATGAATATAGACATCTCTCTTTGCCCTAAGCCCATTGGTAAGATGTACTGGAGGCTGCTGCATTCAGATGAATGGGGCACTGCCCCACCAAGCACAGTTTGCTCTCAGTCGCCCCCCCCCCCAGTCTACTTCCTTACTTGCAATCAGTACCAGGAAGGTGGGCGCTGGCTGTCAGTCTCCTCTCAAAAGCAAAACAGAACTCAAAACTAGAGTTATTTGGCTCCGACTCCAACAACCGTTGTCCTCCTTGCCTCTCACCCTGCCAGTCCCAGTGAGCACCAGCCTCCACTGCCAGTGCAACACCTGCCCACTGCCCCACTGCCAATGCCACCACTGGGCCGAGATTTCACCGAGCCTTCGCTATGCACATATACTGCAGATCTGAACTTGGCCCATTGATCAGAGCTTTCAATCAATGGGCACCAGGGAGCCAAGACACTATCCAGCTAAAGATAATACAAATGGCAATAAAATAGCACCATTGATTTTAAAATACCCCCACTCAAAGCTTTATAAAGTATTCATTAAACGTCTATTAGAACAAATTGAAAGCATTAGGAGCAAGGCTAGCTAGTTATGTGGATTTGCGTCATTTTGGTTAATTCAGAAATGCCATACAGAAGGGTTCTTGTAGGCGTGTTTGAGTTTGGAATGGGGCACTGCACATAAGTTAATGAATGTGCATACCAAGGGTAGGTAACTCCCCCCCCCCAACTGGTGGGCTGCATTCCTCATGGGGAGCATTGGGGTGGGGGCTGCATGTGAGGAGTGGATGTGGCCAAAGGCAAAAATGAGTTGGTCAGAAGCAAACGTGGGTGAAGCAATAAATATTACCTTTGTACGGTATATTGAACTCCAGCCATGCACATATATCTTCCTTCTCCATTCAGACATACAAAACTGTTATCAAAGTGAAAGAGCATATTCCAGCCAGGCAAAAACAACTGAAGAGGGGCTGGAGCAGAGTTGGTGAGGCATGGTTTGGAGAGTCCTAGGGAAAGGGTAGGGAGGCCCAGAGGGCCTATACATTTGTCAATGTAGCATATACAGTTTGGTCTGTATGTGTAAATGACTGTCAGCTTTGAGGAAGTAATTTGAAATGAGGAAAACAGCAAGTTGGTTAAGGGTTAAGCACACCTCCTCCTCACCCACATTTCTCATGCTAAGTGATTCTGTAAAAGCAATTATCCCAGTTTAATAAAGGGTATCTGGATGATGTTGCATGCATCTGCAGGTAACCTATGCCTCACTTCTTCTCTCTCAAATATGAAATTTTTCCTATCCTCCTTCTCCCCTAGACAAAATTGATGAGATAAAAATAAATGTTTGGGAAGCCTTTGCAGGGTGGTGCCATTTCAGCAGCAGACTTGCTCTTGCAGGGGGCACTGTGATGTGACAGCATTGCCACTATGCATGGCTTCTCCCCTGATGCAAGTGATTGGCCCATGCTATCTCCTGCTGGTTGCTTCTAAATACTTCCAGGGGAGCTAACACAATGTCCTGCCCAAGACGCAAGTTATGGTGATGAAGACAGATAGTGATTCTTCTGCCACACAAAATAAAAGGCCAACATGGACCATGGGTTTCAATACCCAAGGATATTAATTCTGTGTGCATGTGCATTTCTTGCACTCCTGTCTATTGCATGCAGGAAACTGCTGTGGTAAGTGAGGTTTTTAATCTATTGGCTTGCCCAAGCCCTCTTTTAGCCCCTGTACTTCAAATTGCTTATTGTTATATACAAAGCTGGAGGTTTCCGGCTTGAGATATTAAGCTAAGCTAAGCTGTATCAAAGCAGACCGCCAACTATTACAGCTTTATATACTAACAACAACAAGAAGAACAACAAAATATATTTGAATGCTTTTAAATCAGGCATGAAGAACCTCAGGTCTGGGGCTAATGTAGCCCTCTGGGACTCTCTGTCTGGCCCCTCAGACTCTCTCCAATCTATACCCACTCCCCAGGCCACATCTCTTATCATCCTCCCTTTGCACCCTCCTTAAATGTTTTTGCTTGGCTAGAAGAACTCTGATAATGCCTCTTGCTCTCTCTGGGCGGAGAATAGCAAGTAAGGTGCAGGAGTGTGCAGAAATTAGCATGCTGTACAAAGATAAAATTCACATTGATCGCTCTACCCACCTTACCCTCTGGCCCTGCCCACCATTGTCATGTGGCCCTCAGAAGGCGAATATGGCCCTCAGATTGAAATGTGTCCTGCAGGTGTTTTTCATTCATTCATTCAACCATTTCATTCAAATATTTATATCCTGTCCTTCTGATGATTTCTATTACTTGGAGTGCCTTGCAACATTTAGAATGTAACCATCTCTTAGTAAAGCAGCAATATTCAAACAAAACAACATAAAATGTTTTGCAGGTCTCACTTGCTTTATCCAAAGACTGTTTTTGTAGTAAAAACTCCCTCCAATTGAGTTGGGCTGGCCTCAGCTTGGAGGATATCAAATACCTTATGAAGGGTAGCCTGTTGGCAATATGTTCTTACTTGGGTGCTCTATCACTAGGGATGGGAAAGAAATTGAATTAACTTCTCATTTAATTCACACTTTCCAAAACAATATATGAATTTGAACACAGCTATCCTTCAGAATTTGCACTTTTCTGAACTTTGCAATGGAAATCATCCAGCTATGTGATGTGTATACAATTGTGTATACTTGGCTGAAGCATGCATCAAAATGTGTATATTTGTGGAAATAGCATGCAAAATTTGCTTTGCAGAAATCTGCACGTTAGGCAAACATACCTAAAGATGTATGTCTAGGCAGAAATTCACACTAAAATCCTGACGAATTTTAATGAGGACTTTTAAAGAAGAAGAAAATGGAAGCAGATGGAAATGTGGAGAACTGAACATAAGCATAGAAAAGTGAGAAACTGAAAAACCGAAATGGATGGATTCACCTGTCCAGCCTATCACATGTCTGTGTGCTTCTTTTCAAGCTTTCACACAACCTCCCTCCCTCCCTCCCTCCCTTCAATAGAATGGGAAATGCCCACCCCTGTTTGTAAATGATTAGAGACGCTCACCATTGGCCTCCATGAATCATGCATGGCTGTTTTTTGTTCATGGGCTCTGATGTAACTAAACGATTCAATTAATATTTAAATGTTAACTATTTTTAAAAGCCAAGGGCTCACCATTGCTCTCTTCTATGAGAAGATAAAGATGAAGGATATTCCAAAAGGGAAACCCCAGCAAACACCAACCTGCATACTGCATGCTGCCTTGACTATCTGCCTTTTTCTTCCTCCTCTTCATTTCCTTTGTTCTCTCTTCTATGGTAGAAATTTAGATTCTAAGCTGTTTAATGGAAGGAGAACTGTGATTTTTGCCTACATTTTACTATAAAAGTATAATGAATATTCAGTTCCAGAGGGGTAGCTGCATTAATCTGTTGCATCCATGTGTATAACACTTCATTAGGGACTTACGTTGGTGTTGCTTTTGGTTCTGCCCTGCATTCATCACATCCAGCAGTTTCTACCGCAGTTCATTTTCCACCAAAAACAGCAGTCCACTGTGTTGAAATGGCATAACTTACAAAATTAAGCATGCTGGGAATTATAGTTCTGAGAGACCAGCACTCAACTACAGTTCCTCAGAATCTCCACTGATATTATGGTGCTTTAAATGTATGGTATGTATGTGACCTGTATTCTAAAGGGCATTCCAGGTAGGAAAATGGCTATCTTATCTAGCAGCCTAGTAAGTGGGTTTTGGGATGGCAGAGACGCTATCCCTGGAGCAATGCTATGTTGGAGAAAGTAGAAATAGCGGTAATGTATTTATACTATATTGTTCTATTTCAGCTGTTTTGGATATCCTTCTGTGCCGAAAGGGAAGATTGAAATTAAATAGGAAGATTTCATCATCACAATCTCCACCCATAGCATTCCAGGTACATGCTTTTGTGCCACAAAGCTCAGTGGGAGAGCCCATGCCAGGTCCAATCTGCAGCAACTCCAGGTAGGGGGAAGGATCCCTGCCCAAAACCTTGGAGAACAGCTACCAATCAGTGAAGACATTATGTATGTGGGAGCGGATGGTCTGATAGGACAAGGCATCTTCCTATCATGCAGTGCATAGTTAAACTATGGAACTCATTCGCACAGGAAGCCACCAACTTGAGCGGTTTTAAAAGAGGATTAGAAAAAGATCAAGGAGGAGAAGACTATCACTAGCCACTAGCCATGATGGCTATGCTGTGCTTCCAAAGCTGGGGGTAGAAATGCCATGGGAGGGGAGTGTGGCCTTGTGCTCAGATCCTGCTTGGGGATTTCTCATAGGCCTCTGGTTGGGCACTGTAAGAACAGGATGCTAAACAGGCCATTGGCCTGTTCCAGCAGGCTGTTCTGATGATGATGGTGGTGGTGGTGGTGGTGAGGAGGAGGATAATGGTAATATTAATAAACTGAGACAAGATATTGTCAATTTGAAATTCCTTTTAAGAAGCTTCTCCAAACGATACCCTTCTGTAGAGTCAAGTTAGGAATGAAGAGCTCTAAGTCCAATGTGGAAGTCTGGGTGTCAGACTAGGACCTTGGACACCCACAGATATATTCCCTCTCAGCCATCAAACTCCCTGGATTACCTTCAGCCAGTCACTCTCTGCCTCAGCCTAACCTACCTCACAGGGTTGCCATGAGCATAAAATGGAGAGAACCACACATAATAGCTTGGCAAGAAAGTGGGATCGAACCGCAAGAATGAAATAAACAGCCCTGCTACTTGCAGACCTCCGACGTTCTTCTGTGTTTTCACTGGGAACCTGGGAGTTTATTCTGCAAGAGGTTCCCTTTGCCTCCCTCTCCGTGTGTTTCAGGAAATAGGTTGGTTTAATGCCCCTTTAGATTTCCTCTGACGGGAATTGGTGTTTCTGGTTTTTTTGCTGCCACTATATAAAGCATTACGGGAGTAAGAGGGAGTCTCGGAGTGGTTTCCGCTTGTGTCCTGCCCAGACCCTAATGATTCACCAAGAGTGATTTATGCAGCTTTCCCTTTGATTAATGCCCAGTTCTGCCCAGCAATGTGTGTGTCATCTACTCACCTTCACACACACACACACACACACACACACACACACACAGCTCTCTCTGAGCGGGTGCAACCTGTGTCTTGGGAAATACAGTAGAGGAGGAAGTACACAATGGCTGAATAATAGATGCTGGGCTGCTTTTGCGAAGGACTGTGTAACGTGATCTCCAGCCCAGAGACACATGGGCAGAGATGCAGCCCAGGGGGGCTCAAGGGGGGGGGGAGCAGCCACCCAACAATGCCAGGCACAGTCACTTGATACAGCCTAAGGCCGTCCCTTGAATGCAAGCTGGTGTGCGTCCAAAAGGGCCTGTGACAAGGAGGAAATGGAAACCCAAGCCTCAAGAGAATAGCGCTGGGACAGACATGCACATACCCCTTTGCCCAGAAGGCTGTTGCACAAAAGAAGGCAGCAGGGATGTCAGCTTGTACCCCTTTCTCCCATCAGGGCTGATTTAGGGGCAGAAGACTCAGGCAATTGCCTCGGGTTATGCCAGTGTGTATGGGGGGTGGGGTGGGGTGGGGTGGGGGGTCACAGGGCCTGGGGAAGGCACGTGGCAGCTATTGACTCGATTATACACTCCATACCTGGAAAAAAATAAATGTTGCAGACAGCTGGCCATAATGACCTGCATTAGCATTTATTGTTTTTAATTCAGAGGGAAATTTCAAACCTCAGTGGATCATGAGAAGTAATAGCACCAGTCTATTCTGCTTTGGTCAGACCACACCTGTAGTCTGAGATGAGGAATGCTCTCACTTTCTCATTCCCGAGCTCCACCCATATTAAGTAGAGTTCTCCACATTTCTGTGCCAGTTTGCAGTTAAAAAACAAAAAAGCCCTCATGAAAATTTGCCAGCAGCTCTGTGTGAATTTCTCATTGTTATGAATCTTTCCCTAACCTAATATACACAGCTTTGCATAACCATTTTCCTTAATGCATTTTTTTTGTATGCTACTAATATATGCATTTGTATGCATGCTTTACCTTACTTGTTTGGAGAACTACACTGTAGAATTAGGAGAAGGGAGAGTTTCTAAGGGCAGCGTCTGTGTTTCAGTTCGCAACTTGCTTCAGAAAATGCAGATGTGGTAGGTTCGCCTTTAAATATGATACACTGAGTACAGCATCCAGTTCTGGCCACCACACTTTAAGAAGGGTATTGACATGCAGTTCAGTCTGTCCCAGTTCTCAGAGGACGCTAAATCTTCCTTCCTCTACTTCCAGGTAGATTTTAAATGGAGAATCCCTAATAATCCACCCAGAAGGACAGTGTTAAAAGTATTTGTGAATTACAAGCTGCACACTGCTTCCATTCCCCCTACCCCTATTTTCTCCCTCCAGACTTCAGAAAGAGAGTATCAAGCCACACACAGCCAGAGCAGCTAGTGCATGGGGTTTCCTACTGTTTCTTACATGTTTTTCAATGCACATAGAGCAAGTCCTCCTGGGAGCTGGCAGGACTCGGACTGCATTCACATGGCAGTTTATTGCGTTCCCGCAACATTTCCCCAAAGATTAAATCCACATTATATCTAAGCTTTCACACAACATAAAAGCCACTTCAAAAGACAAAAATAAAAAACACAGTGGAATATGTCACAAGTTTAGCACTCATTTGTGTATTGTTTGCTTCCAGTTTGCAAATAAAATGGAAGCGAGTGTGGGGAAAATTGCACTATATTCCACTATACTTCTAGAAGTAACTTTTGCATTGTGTGAAAACTCAGATATAGTGCGGAAATTGACAGGTGTGGAAATGTCATGAAAATGAAAGTAAAGTGCTATGTGAATGCAGCATTGATTATGACATTCCATTTCTCCCAGTTGGAACAGTATGGGGGGGGGCAAGGAACATGACTACCCCAAGGGCCCTGTGGGCAGCAGGATAAAACTT
Source organism: Podarcis liolepis (assembly GCF_965112155.1). Lineage (NCBI taxonomy): Eukaryota > Metazoa > Chordata > Lepidosauria > Squamata > Lacertidae > Podarcis > Podarcis liolepis. The sequence continues at coordinate 19,946,851 of NC_139570.1, read as the reverse complement.
GCTGAAGTTTTAAAGTGGGGGGAAATGGGTAAGGGGGTGGGGGAAATGGGTAGGGGGTGGAGGAATCATCACCATCACCACCATCCACCCATTTGACTGGGTTGCCCCAGCCACTCTGGGTAGCTCTCAACAAAAAATAGTAAAAACACAATACAGTATCAAACACAAGGGCATGCAGACCTCACGGCATCTCCTAATAGAATCCACCAGATTGCCCATTCTGAAGTAGACCATTTATCAGATCAGTTGAGTCCACTTTGGAATTGGAATAGGGCACATTCCTCCTCCATCCTTAGACAAACTGGATCATGCCCTGACTACATCGAACAATATGGTGAGTGGTCTCAAGGTCCAAGGAGGAAAGGTTAGTGGAGTTGGGTGTGTTTAGCCTGAGGAAGGGATACAGTGGTACTTCTGGTTACATACTTAATTCATTCCAGTGGTCCGTTCTTAACCTGAAACTGTTCTTAACCTGAAGCACCACTTTAGCTAATGGGGCCTCCTGCTGCTGCCACACCACCATTGCACAATTTCTGTTTTTATTCTGAAGTGAAGTTCTTAACCTGAGGTACTATTTCTGGGTTAGCGGAGTCTGTAACCTGAAACATCTGTAACCTGAAGAGTATGTAACCCAAGGTACCACTGTACTTGAAAAACTGTCTCATGGATAATGGAACTGATTCATTCCTCTTACACCAGAGGCTAGGACCCCAGTTAACAGATTCAAATGGCAAGAAAAGGATTTTGACTGAACATTAGGAAAAACTTCCTGTTGTACAAGCTGTTCAATAGTGAGCAGACAGCCTCAGAAGTCGGGGACTCCCCTTTGCATTTTAATGGTGCCTTCCATCACAAAAAGCAAGCACTCCCCAGCAGCTGGGTGCATTGCAGATCCAGCAAAGTATCCTTGCCAGGGCCTGCCCTTGCCACCACAGCATGCCCATCAATAGTGTAAGGCAGTGAGTGGTTTTTGCATGTCACCATCACAACGCTGTATGCCAGTCACAACCAGCGATGTTTAAGAAAGCAGCTCTCACCGCTGGAGCTGATCGCCTCCGAGTCCAGAGGGATAAGGTTCAATGAGCTTGGAATAAGAATCAGCACCAGTGGCAGAAATGGGAAGAAAGGGGTCATGTCCCAAGGGGGCAGGAGCTAATCAGAGGGTGTTTTAATGACAAAGATCATTCTTCCAAGCGAGGGTCATTCTAGCTCTTGCTAGTGCCGTGCTTGGCGTTGCATCTTTCTCCATCAATTTACTTATTTGATATTGTACTTCCTTGTCCATTCTCTTTCCTCTCTCCACCCCCTGCTCAAATAATATTGAATGAAGGTGTCTCTGATAATAAAACCTTGTGATTCAAATGGTTATCAGGCCTTGGTACCCTACCCCTCTCCCCTAGCACTATGTAATGGATTCAGAAACATAAGAGGCTGTCTTACAATGAGCCAGTTCATCAGTCTATCTAGGTCAGTAAAGCAAAGGTAAAAGGCCCCTGGACAGTTAAGGCGTGTCAAAGGCAACTATGGGGTTGCGGCATTCATCTCGCTTTTCAGGCCAAGGGAGCCAGCATTTGTCCGCAGACAGCCTTCTGGGTCATGTGGCCAGTATGACTAAGCCACTTCTGGTGCAACGGGACACTGTAACGGAAGCCAGAGTACATGGAAACGCTGTTTACCTTCCCACTGCAGCAGTACCTATTTATCTACTTGCACTGGTATGCTTTCAAACTGCTAGATTGGCAGGAGATGGGACAGAGCAATGGGAGCTCACCCTGTCATGGGGATTTGAACCGGTGACCTTCTGATTGGCAAGTCCAACAGGCTCAGTTGTTTAGACCACAACGCCACCCTCCCTTCATCTAGGTCAGTATTGCCTGCACTGACTAGTAGCATCTCTCCAGGGTTTGAGATAGGGAATCTTTCTTAGACTTACCTGGAGATGCCTGGGATTGAACCCTGTACCTTCTGTGTGCAAAGCAGATGCTCTACCACTGATCTGTGGCCTTTCCCCCAGTCAGGATTCCCATCTGCTTGCCAGCATGTGGTGGGGGCTAGGCCTGGACACGTCTACCATCTTGCAGGCAGTTCTAACCCAGCATTTCACTGCCCAAACTCACTCCATAGAGCTATTCTCCACAGACAACACCCTGACAGCCGGCAGCTAGCCCTGCCCTTCTCAGAAAAGGAGATGAAAAGTATCCCTCAGCCAGTTTTGCTGGAGGCAAATCATGTGCGCGCACACGCACGCACACACACACCCACACACCCACACCACTACCCGGGCTGGAGCCACAACAGTAAATGTCAGACATGTGGGGAGGGAAGATAGATGGCTGGGCATGTCATGCTTGGACCTGTGAGGTCACATGACAAAGTGTCAGCTGTCAAGCAGGGAGGAGATCCTTCTGCAATTACCTGCTTTCACCGCGTATACCCACAGGGCAAATATAAAACGACCAAGGGAAGATAAGTAGTGCAACGCAATACAGACAGAGAGCTGTTACAAGGATTCTGTTGTTGCTCCTTCTGCCTGCCCCCCTGCCCACTTCCCCCACTTCAAAAGCTCGCTTTTACATAGAACATTGTTTAATTTCAATAGGTAATGGCATTCCTTGCCTAAGTGGGTTTGCTGGTGGGGGCCAGGAGGCTGGGGCAGGCAGAGCAACCTGTTACTTTGCTAGACTTTACAGAAACAGGTAACCACAGAGAGGTGGAGGCATTTTGCAGACAATGGAGGCTGCTGCCCATTGGGGCTAGAAAATCAGAAAGCAAGAAGCCCAAGAGTAAGCGGAGCCAGAGCCTATGACAGGCAGAGCCAACTCATTCTGATTTTGTCCTTATCTTTGCCTCCCCTGCTGAGTTCTACAAAGGCAGCAGAGACACCCCTCACTGACCCTTCTTCACAGCCTAAATATTTTTATCTTTCTAGAATGTGTATTTGAGCTCTGATAATGCCTTTTGGTTGCCTGGATAGAGGGCAGAGAGGAGTGCATTTCTGTGAAGAAGCAATTCTACATTTTCCCACCCCTAGTTTCATTAGGTGCCAACTCCCTGGGGCCCTGGATGCCAAAGCACCCACAAAATTCTTCACGGAGGCTCCAGTCACCCACAAATTTCAATGCCAAGGCCATGCATGCTGCATGGGCACCCCTTGCCCCCGGGCACCCCCCGTCACTCCTGTCTGGTTTGACTGAGAGGTTGATCACTGTCAGCTGAAGTTTCAGCTGATTAATCAAATGGGGGCATTTTCAACCAGTGTGATTTTAAAGGGAACCTACCTGACACTCTACAAAACAGCCTGAAATGCAGCTATTCTTCAAGATTCACCCTCCAAGTGTTTGCTGTTTTGTGTGATTTTTTGGTAGAAAAAAGCTGTGTACAGTAGTGGAAAGTGTGCATACATTTTTTTGCAAAAAATAACATGCAAGCACACTGTATTAGGGAGAAATGCCTGCAAAAAAATGTGTGTTTGTTAGGCCAAGGTGCACAGAAATGAATGTACACTGATTATTATTTTTTGTGTGGGGACTTCTCTTTTTTTTTTTTTAAAAAAAAAGAAAACTAACACAGGAGTGTGGAGAACTGAACTTAAGCTTGGAAAAATGAGAAATGGGGAGAAAACAAAAGTGGCAGATTCTCCCACCTCCACCCATCGGTCTTCTTCGCAGTGGGCTTGGTGAAGGTCCATGGGGCCTAGTGCCCATTTGGACGAGCTGGGCAGAATGCAGAGGCCAACAGTAGGAGGAGCCATAGCCCAGTGTTTCCCAACCTTTTTTGGGCAAAGGCACACTTGTTTCATGAAAAAAATCTCGAGGCACACCACCATTACAGCCCCGTGACGTCAGCACGCAGCGTCACGCCGGGAGGGACATGAATTGCTAGCAAATTACATAATCACCTCCTTGAGGGCTGGCTCATCTTCTCCGAAGGCAGAACCCCATTAATTAACAGATCAAATATGAAACAATGTGTGCAGAAATAGGCATACACACAATGGAATACTGGGCCTGGTCCACCTCAATAAAGTACTGGTTACGCTGCCATTTTCGCTGCTCTCCATCAAGCCTGCTCGCTGATTTGCTCAAAGACTCCTATAAATCAAGATGGTATCAGTACCTCGAAAAAAAGATTGAATCTTTAGGCATCGAACTGGAGCCCCTGTACAATTCTAATGAGCAATACATTTTCCATAATATCCTAACTAGACTAAAGGATGTCGAGAGACAAAATATTATGGCAGCTGTAAACAAAATTTGCTCCCCTATATTCTATGATTTAAATATCTTAGATAGCAAAGTCAATTACGTCACTAAATTAATAATCCCAGCCCAACGTAGGGCTTTTATGCTGGCCCGGTTGAATGTCTTTCCCTCAGCATTTGTCTGGGGAAGATATCAAAACATCCCTAGAAACAAGAGATTCTGCAGATGCTCTATGAATGTCCCAGACACTGTAGAGCATATTCTCTTTCATTGCCCATTGTACAGTACGCTCCGTCAACGCGTGCTGTCCCCTCTTTTGGGTGGTCTGGAACCCCAGCAAGGTGAATGTGTGGGATTCTGCCTATCCGACGTTGACCAAAGGGTAACGGCGGGGGTAGCCGAGTTTTTGGCAGCAGTCCTCCAAGGAGCAGGTTAACAAGGAAAACCACTGATTCTATATGTATATATATATATATATATGTATGTAGCCAACTGCTGCCTTTTTATATATATTTCAAGGCTTTTACATGTTATTTTCTCTTTTATGGTTTTTATTTGCATAATGCCTAATAAAGGTTTGATTTCAAACAAACAAACAGGACAGACTCACACCATAGCCAAGACGAGGGGGGGAAACCTCAGTCATGCACAGTCATGCACATGTGGGGGCTAAATGAGGACGAAGACCGGGCAGAGAGCAGGGTTCAAATCACCCCACCTGGCCAGGACAATCCCTGGGTGCTCCCTTGGGCCACTCGCCTGACCCACCTCGCAGGGCTGTTGTTGCGAGGATAACACGGGGAGAACCACGCGCGCCCCCGGGAGCTCCTTGGAGGAGAAAGCGGGCAATGAATGCAATGCACAAAATATATGAGAGGCGACCAGGTTTTGCAGGTGAGGGGCCCCTGCCAGCCTCCGCTTCCAACACCCGGCGCAACGACGCCGAAGTTTCCCCCTGGGCTCGGCTCGGGGAGCTCCCCCCCCGGCTCCCCTTCGCCCTCCCGGCTCTCTCTGCCACCCACTGGGGACCCCCCTCACCTGCCAAGTCCGGAGCGCTGGTGGAAGTTGCATGCATGCATGCAGGGCGCCGCGTTGCCATTGCATTGCACTGCACTCCATGCAACGCCTGCACGCATGCATTGCCTTGCATGCCCGCCAAGGGGTCTCCCCGCGGTCCGATGCGTCCCCTCCGGCGCGGATGCAGCATTGCAAAAATAAAAAAACCCCGATGCAGCCCTACCTGGGGGGCAGCCTCCGCCTCCACCGCTCCGCCTCCGCGGGGATCCCCGGGCTCCATCCTGCCGCCCGATCTCCGCCGGGGCGCAGGCAAGCTGCGCGGGGTCTGCGCGGAAGAGCCCCTGCCCGCCCGCCCGGCCGCCGCCGCTGCGCTCATTCCATGGCCGGGAGAAGAGTGCTTCAAACAAAACGCCCGGCCCGCCAGGCCACGCTGGGAAACGTAGTTTGCGCACCCCGCGCGGGCGCGGAGCCCAAGGGCGAGGGGACTACGGATCCCGGCAGCCCCCGCGCCGGGGACGAAGGGGGAGAGGCCGGGTGCAGGGATGGAGGGACGGGTGGGCGAGCGAGTGAGTGGCAGCCGCCAAGCCTTGGCCGAGAGCCAGGAAGGGCCTCCCCGGAGGAGGAGGAGGAGGGAGGCGCAGAGCGGGAGGGAGGGAGGGAACCCCAGGGGTCATCTAGTGACGGCGCCCCAATCAAAAATTTGACTTTAAAAAAAAAATCTTTCGAATTTTTTAATTTTTCCCGCGGCACACCAGGCAACATCTCGCGGCACACTAGTGTGCCGCGGAACAGTGGTTGGGAAACACTGCCATAGCCAATGTCAGGCAGTACCAACTAATTCTAGTTCTATCTGCATCCTCCTGCTGAGTCTGACAAGGTCGAAACTGAGACTGGGGGATCTGACAGTCAGTGCCACCCCACTGGTCTGGTTGGCTGGTGTGTCAACCCAGGTAGGGCTGCAAGCTAAGGGCAGCTTTGTTTGAACCTGATAATTTCTTGGTTCTCTTGCACTGCTGTAATAAGAAGTGAGAAAGACATCCTTTTCTTCTACAGGCATGTGGGAACTTTTGCTTGTTAACTTAAGTTGTCCTTGTACAGTGGTACCTCTGGATGCGAATGGGATCCATTCCGGAGCCCCGTTCGCATCCTGAGTAGAACGCAACCTGCGCCTGCGCGTGCGCAGGTCACGATTTGCCGCTTCTGTGCATGCGTGTGATGTCATTTTGAGCGCCTGCGCCTGCGCGAGCGGTGAAACCCAGAAGTAACGCGTTCCGTTACTTCCGGGTCACCGCGGAGCGTAACGTGAAAATGCTCAACCTGAAGCATATTTAACCCGAGGTATAACCTGAGATATGACTGTACTGTAAAAGGTCTGGACTGTAAAAGGTCCGTATATTTCAAGCTATGGTTTTCCCATAAGCAATGACAAACCTAGACAGCATCTTAAAAAGCAGAGACATCACCTTGCCAACAAAGGTCCGTATAGTTAAAGCCATGGTTTTCCCAGTAGTGATGTATGGAAGTGAGAGCTGGACCATCAAGAAGGCTGATCGCTGAAGAATTGATGCTTTTGAATTATGGTGCTGGAGGAGACTCTGGAGAGTCCCATGGACTGCAAGAAGATCAAACCTCTCCATTCTGAAGGAAATCAGCCCTGAGTGCTCACTGGAAGGACAGATCCTGAAGCTGAGGCTCCAATACTTTGGCCACCTCATGAGAAGAGAAGACTCCCTGGAAAAGACCCTGATGTTGGGCAAGATGGAGGGCACAAGAAGAAGGGGATGACAGAGGACGAGATGGTTGGACAGTGTTCTCGAAGGTACCAGCATGAGTTTGACCAAACTGCGGGAGGCAGTGGAAGACAGGAGTGCCTGGCGTGCTCTGGTCCATGGGGTCACAAAGAGTCGGACACGACTAAACAACTAAACAACAACATGACTATACTTTTTTCAGTGTCCCAAAGAAGCACCTTCCATTGAGGTTTTGTTAATAATGCAAATAATGAAATTTAGTTACTTCAGTTCAATGAATCAGTTAAAAGGCAGGTGAGCAATCAACCCCACACACTCTTTAGTAAATTGACAGTCCTGTTTGTGAGCCATTTTGACCAAACTTGCAAGAGCCAGTGCACTAAAGACTCAAAGCAGCCCAAGAGAGCAAACCCAGTTCTCTCAAAGAGAGAGAACTGGGTTTGCTCTAGCCATCAACCAAGCTCCCATGCCAAGCAGTGAATAATCATTCTGGAACAGGGGAAAGTGCCCTAACTGATTCCCTTCTTGGATTATGACATGGTTGTGAAGTATGTGGTTTTTACTCAACTGGTTGCTGCTTTTCGATATTGTCACTCACTGCTCATGCTGCCCCATCTAGTGGTAGAAAGGAGTAATACCAACAACCTCTCTAGGGTCCTGTTAAAACTAAAGAGATCAATGGGTAGAATATTTTCAGGGTGATTTCTCCCTCCCTCCCACTTGCATCTCCACCTTCTGTGTTCATTTTTTATTTAATCCATCTACCAGTTTAGGGTAATTAAATAAGCACATTTCCATATGCAAGGAGAGATTTTTGTAGCAAGGATGAAAAGACTCCTGGTTTCAGCTTTAATGCAGAAGAAACCACACACACAAGACAACAGCAATATGCTGGTTTGGAAGGCAGGATGCGATCACAATTCCAGTAAAGGCACAATGGTTTAAGTGGAAATGACTGGTATTGATTCTGGCCGACAAGAGGCCAGCAGAAGTAAAAATAAGCTGCTCTCAGTTAACCTGCATTGATTGGAATTAAAAGTGTTGGGGTTGGGGAGGGAAACAGACCTGCCCGGACTGTAAGTCTACATTCTCAAGTCAGAAACCAGCAGTGAGTGGCAACAAGTGTTTGAGTGTGGAAGAGGAAATGGCTGGTTTTAAAGTGCGGTCATACTCCAATAAATGAAAGGTGGGGAGTCCATTTGTAAAGGAAGCGCTTTATGGTAGCAGCTTGGTACTAGATGCTGCCAGAGGTGAGCAATGAATGTGTCCTGCTTAAAGTGGAAGCCCAGCTGGGTGGGACAAAAAGAGAGAAAGAGAGAGAGAGGTCCTCTTCAGTGTTCAGTGGCTGCTGTTGGTGGCTGGTGCTCATTGGGACAGGTAGTTCAGGGCTTCCTGTCCTGTTTTACTGCCTGAGGCAAAACAGGAAGGTGTCATCACCAGCTGCTGCTACCCTGCCCAAGCCTTGCTTACTAGGGTTGTGGGCAGTGGGTTCTGGGTTTTAGCAAGTTCTCATGAGAGGTCCATGGGATCTCTTTGGGACCCAGAGCCCGTTGCTGCAGCCACTTCTCCTCACTTCTCTGGTGGTGGGTGGGATGTCTGTGGAGGTGCACATTGACCCTAAGGAGGAGAAGGCTGATAGCATCACCCTCTGGACTGATAGTATGTAAGAAGGTAGGCAGAGGAAGAGGTAGAGCTGAGGTTGGTGGGACAATGCCTCTTTCACCCTAACTGACCAACCTCCACTGGTGGCTACCTGCAGATTATTAAACACTTTGCTCAATGAAGCATAGTTGCTCCACTCTCTGTTGTTGTTATTTTGCTGGTTGTTGAAGAGTCTTCTAAAAAATTTTTCTCTCTCTTCAATTGCTTTCTGTTGCTTTATGAAATTGTGATGCCATGTGTGTCTGTAGACAAACACTGGCTGCCTCAGCCTGAAGTGAGATGAGTACCGCATCCCACAGTTGCCTTTGACTGGACTTAACCATCCAGGGGTCCTTTACCTCTCTCTATATATAACCTAATGCCATGTGCAATGTGGTAAACCAACTTTGAGTGGTGTTTCTACCCCAGAAAGGGCATGCAAATGTTTTAATAAATACAACAGGCCAATGCTGGGGAAGCTCCCCAACCACCTTGGAATTCTACTGACTCAATAACAGAAGAGGTACTATTGTCTATCTATGACAGCCCACTTCTTGCATTGCGGTTAGGAAAAGACAAGAGAGTTGCTTCCATGAAGTGATTATGGGGATCCCAATGATGCAGTGTAGTGATGGGTGCCTTCCGCGCATGGCTAATGTGGACACATAATCAGCCAGCATTGTCACAGCTGGTAGAGGGGAGCAGCTTAGTTGCCAGAGATTGGATGTGACAGTCATTACTGCAAGAATAGTGTGTGTGTTTTCCTACTGGTATTATTGTAATATTGGCATTGCTGCATGTGCCAGGGAATAGGAGAAATATCAGAGCCCATCTAAATACAATGGTGTAGCTGGAAGGGGCTGCAACTCAGTGAGACAGCATCTGCTTTGCATGCAGAAGGTCCTAGGTTCAGTCCCCAAAAGTGCCAGGTAGGACTGGGAGAGCCTTGCCTGATACTCTGGAAAGCTGCTGCCAGGCAGTGTAGACCACCCAGAACTTGATGGATTTGATTCAATGTATAAAGCAGTGTCTCCTGATTTTTGAGGCAGAGTCCATCTTCACTGAACATTAGAATCAGGTTGTCAATATTGTTATAAGATTTAATCTGTCCCTCAGCCACCTCTGCTTTTCCTCCACCTGGAGATCTGTCAGGTAGCCTTTATTGTGTTGGGCCATTTGGTCTGGCGAATAAGCATGTGCGTTAGGATAGCCCTTCCTCTCCCATCCCCTTTCTCTCTCTCTCTCTTTTTCCCCCCTTTCCATTTTGGAAGAACCCCAAATGGGCTTCCCGGCACAATTAATGGGCCAGTGGCTCGCCATTAAAGCACTGACTAATCCTGGAATCACAGACCTGATGTCTCTATAGGCAGCAATAAAGTTTTCTGTAACCTCAACTCTTCCTCCTTTAATGGCTTTCCCCTGTGCCATTAGCTTCAGTGCACAACTTCCCCTGCCTGCCGAATGGCATGACTCTTTCCAAAGCAGGCTTGGCAGCAGCAGTAGAGAGCAGAGAGGTGAACATATAGCTTCTCTCAGGAGACTACACTCCTTGCACCCTTTATCCCTCTCAACTAGGGCTTTGCAACTGGAGACGGAAAACTTTGCTCAGGGCTGCTCCTTTTACTACTGTCCTAGAAGCAGTAATAAATTTGGTGCATAGTGAGAAGGAGCTGCAGCTGTGCACACATGTTTTGCATGTAGAATGTCTCAGGTTTCTTCTGTTTGTTTATTTTCGTGTTTCATTTAGGCTGAGCTGGCTCAGTTGGTAAAGCATAAGACTCTTAACCTCAGGGTTGTGGGTTCGAGCCCTACATTAGGCAAAAGATTTCAGCATTGCAGGGGGTTGGACTAGATGACCCTCGTGGTCCCTTCCAACTCTACTATTTTGTAATTCTAAGGAACGTAAGAAACTGCCTAACCCCATGGGTCAATCTAGCTGGATTATTGCAATGCACTCTGTGTGAGGCTTCCCTTGCATTTGATCCAGAAGCTGCAGTTAGTGCAGAAAGCTGCAGAATAACTGCTGACAAGACTGAGGCGTTGTCAGCATATAACACTTGTGCTCCGAGATTTGTACTGGCCAGGTTCAAGGTGTTGCTATTAGCACAGAAAGCCCTTAGCAACCTGGGACCAGTTTACCAGTTACATTTCTCATTTTAATTTAAAATTACCTAACTCACACTTCCCCCAAACTATACATGAGCCAAAATACAACTATCCTTTGAAAGTCATACTTTTATGAATTTTGCAGTGCGGTTCTCCAAGCAAAAAAATGTCTATGTTAGGGGGAAATACGCATTAAAAAAACCAACAACATACATACACCATGTATTTTCTTATACAAAATTGCTCACCAAAATTATGTATGAAAGTTGTTTTTGGAAAAATGCTCAGTAAAATGTTCCATTTGGAATTCCCTCACATTAAATATTAGTCAGGGACCGTCTCTATTGTCCTTTCTACACCTTCTGAAGACCTCATTCTTTCAACAAGCCCTTTAAGTAAAATACATTTTTCCCAGCCCACATTTGTGCTGGAATTATTTTAAATTATCTCTCGTGTTTATTTAATTTTTTTTTTAATTGTAATGTTTTATCACACTGATGTGTTTCCCACTGTGGGCTCCTTTAGAAGACAGGACAGGATATAAATTTAGCATTAACAGCAAATGAATTAATGAATATGAACTTTTGTGAGTACGTTTCTAAATTTAAAAAATTGCTGATAGAGATATGTACTGAACTTAAAATTTGGAAAATGAGAAACTAAGAGATACCATCAATAACAGATTTATCTACAGTGGTACCTCAGGTTACAGATGCTTCAGATTACGCATTTTCGGGTTGCACACCGCGCTGAACCCGGAAGTACCAAAACGGGTTACTTCCGGGTTTCAGCGCTCGCACATGCACAGAGGTGCTAAATCACGCTTTGTGCATGCGCAGAAGTGCCGAATCGCGACCCGCATGTGCGCAGACACAGCGCTGCAGGTTGCGAACGCTGCTGGTTGCGAACGTGCCTCCCGCACAGATCACATTTGCAACCCAAAGTTCCACTGTAGTTTGTTTTTTATGGAGGTACGCAAGGGTCCACAGTCCTTGCACCATTTTTCCAAAGGTTAAAAGTGTGGCACTTAGTATAACTTAGTATAACAGTGTTCAGAGTGAACACTGGCACCTTTCTTTCCCTTTTCCTTTTTAAAAAGCACTGGATTCATCTATACCTAAAAGGGTGAGATAGGTAAAGATAGAGTCATGCAATCTAGTCAGATCTGAAATACAAGTTGCACAGTATGTTGATTTCAATATTAAAAAAATAGCATGCTGTTGTTGGGTTTTTTTAAAAAAGTTGCTTGTTCTCATCAGTTATTCCAATGCCTTTGTACTCATTCTCCAGAGCCCTGAGGAGGTGAGCACAGTCTGACCCTTTTCTTGAGTAACTGGCTACAACACAAACAATTGTAAAAAGATGTGAGACTTATTGGGGTTGTAGCCAACTGAGTCCTATGTAGAGTAGACCCTTTGAAATTAAGAAAACCAAAGCTATCCATATGGATTAACTTAATAGGCTTTCTGTGAGTAGGACCAGCACTGGATGGCACCCACAGGTTTGTTTTTAATGACAAGTGGCAAATTCAGAGAAAGAATCCTGAATATCTCTCCAGGGATCAAGGTCTCATAGACTCCAGGACCAGCTCTAGGTTTTGGTGGACTCTGAGGAAAGTTGCCCTCATTGGGTCTGTCTGATTGGGCCCAGCTCCAATCACTACGCTTCAAACAAAGGCCCCCAGCCATTCTTTCTGGAAACAACTTTCCAGAGGGAGAACAAGAAGGCAATGTTGCTTCACCTCCATAGGCTGCAGTGGATAGATTTTGTCTCCATTTTTCCTGTGGAAGTCCCAGAGAGCGAACCTAGCGAACCCAGTCAGCTTGCTCAGAAAGGGCTCTATGAGGTGGGAGTCCAACAACATAAGGAGGGCCACACATACTCTCACATCCACACTTTTCCTTCCTCCTGCTTGCTCCAAATTCTTCCGCAATTTCTCTTCTTTTCCATTCATTTTCTCTTTTGGCATGAGTGAGTTGCAAAATGCCCCGTAGGCAATAGCCCAATGCACAATCAATCAGTCAGTCAATCAGCACATCACCAGGATTGTCCAACAGTGGCACTGGGGAACTGAGAATTTGTTACTTGTGGTGTCAGGAAAAGTGGATTATGCACATAAACAAAGAAGCCATCACTGAGTCTATGGGGAAAGCACTTCTAAAACTTCCTTAACAGAGATCATTAAATATACATGTTCTTGGTGGCTGGCCATATATCCTCATTAGAGTCTGCCATCAGCTGAAATGTTCAAGGAATCTTCTCCTATCACCTCCAAAGAGACGTGAGCTGAGTGTGGCCCAAAAAAGTAAACAGAAACTTGAGCTGAAATGCACTCAGGGAGGGGTAAAAATCCCCCAGCAACTTATCCTACATCAAATTTGCTTGCTAAACTTAATATTCACATTCTCCTAATTTGATCCCCACCCTACCTCCCCAAAATACTGTTGGATTTAGACATTTCAGTAAGGGGGGAGGAAAACAAAATAATTTAACACCTTGAAACTTAACGAGATTCTAAACATAAGGCCCACTTTGAATTTTTGATTTTGTGCTGAATTGTGAATTAATTTACACTTCTAGGCTGCTTCCCAGGGCATCCTAAGTACATATAATATTATTTATTATTATTTATTTCATAAAAATTGTACACCTTTCGAAACAAACCTCGCAGTGGTTTTTAAAAAGATTGGTAATAGTACTATAGGGACGCGAGTGGCATTGTGGGTTAAACCACAGAGCCTAGGACTTGCTGATCAGAAGGTCGGCAGTTCAAATCCCCGCGACAGGGTGAGCTCCCGTTCCTCGGTCCCAGCTCCTGCCAACCTAGCAGTTCGAAAGCATGTCAAAGTGAAAGTAGATAAATAGGTACCGCTCCAGCGGGAAGTAAACGGCATTTCCGTGCGCTGCTCTGGTTCGCTAGAAGCGGCTTAGTCACGCTGACCACATGACCTGGAAGCTGTACGCCGGCTCCCTCGGCCAAAAAAGCGAGATGAGCGCCGCAACCCCAGAGTCGGTCATGACTGGACCTAATGGTCAGGGGTCCCTTTACCTTTACGTAATAGTACTATAGTCAATGCTACGTGCCTATATATAAATAAATGATAGAGTGCCAACAGCTCTCTGGACTGAATATAATCATGAAACTTATAAGAGAGCAAAATTCTTTGCTATACAGAAGGCAATCTTTACGTGAAAATGATATTAGCAGGACCAGGAAAGTCTTCTGGTGAAGGCATTACAGAAAGCCGCTACAGATTGAAACAGGGATCTCATTCTGTATAAAACAGCTTTATGTCATGGGCAGACATTGGTACTATTGATACTGAGAGCCAGTGTGGTGTAGTGGTTAAGAGCGATAGACTCGTAATCTGGGGAACCGGGTTCGTGTCTCTGCTCCTCCACATGCAGCTGCTGGGTGACTCTGGGCTAGTCACACTTCTTTGAAGTCTCTCAGCCCCACTCACCTCACAGAGTGTTTGTTGTGGGGGAGGAAGGGAAAGGAGAATGTTAGCCGCTTTGAGACTCCTTCAGGTAGTGATAAAGTGGGATATCAAATCCAAACTCTTCTTCTTCTACTACTATGGTGCCCTGAGCTAGGCCAAAATTTGGCGCGCACACCCCCAACCCTTGTGCCATGCTGAACTTTTGAAAGGAGACGTGATGCTCTGGCTGGGTCCTAGAGCCCTCCTTCTCAAAGCTGAGCAAGTGCTAACTAGGCTTTAGGAAGGAAGAGGTAGGACTCTAGGGCCTTGTCAGAACCTTCACACCTTCTTATTGTAGCCTGGCAAGTGCTTACTGGATGCCCTCTCTGCTTGGCGCCCAGTGCAGAGGAATTGGTTGCAGTGCCCTAAAACTACCTGTTTGTATGCAAGTTTGCTTAATCCTCCTATGCTTTGGGGTTCCTAGCTGACCCAAATTGCTATTAAGAAAGTTGAAAAACTGTTGTTGTTGTTGTTGTTGTTGTCGTCATCATCCTAAGCATAAAGTCCTATTTTACAGCCAGAGAACACTGAGTCTCAGCGAAATGTGCCATGCCCATGGATTGATCTTGAAAACCAAATAACTCAAGTTCTACCAATAAATCTACCTCAAGCAAAGTGCTGTTTGGTGCCTCCCAACAAACACATTGCTCACCGTATGGCAGCACTGCCAGATGGATGGGAAACCTTGGTTCTAAACTTCCCACAATGCTGCACAGCACCACACTTTCCATTACTCTGGGGCACTGTGGGAAATGTTAAATGTTGTGTGTGCAGAAACTAGCCAGTGGTACAAGGGTAGAATTTGCACTCATTGCTCTGCCCCTTTTGCCTCTGGTCCCACCCACCATGGGTGTGTGGCCCTTCGAGGGGTTGCCCAGAAAGGAATGTGGGCCCTGGGTTGTAAAAGGTCCCCCCACCTGTGATGTAACTAGATCAGGTTCCTGGGTCTGCACTAAGTGGCCTCAGTGGAGTGCGTATTCAAAGTGCAATTAAGTAAGTGAATTAGTAGCAGTCTATAAGAATGATGGGAATGCGGGTGGTGCTGTGGGTTAAACCACAGAGCCTAGGGCTCGTCGATCAGAAGGTTGGCGGTTTGAATCCCCGTGACGGGGTGAGCTCCCGTTGCTCGGTCCCAGCTCCTGCCAACCTAGCAGTTCAAAAGCATGTCAGAGTGCAAGTAGATAAATAGGTACCGCTCTGGCAGGAAGGTAAACAGCGTTTCCGTGCACTGCTCTGGTTCGCCAGAAGCGGCTTAGTCATGCTGGCCACATGACCCGGGAGCTGTACGCCGGATCCCTCGGCCAATAAAGCGAGATGAGCGCTACAATGCCAGAGTCAGTCACGACTGAACCTAATGGTCAGGGGTCCCTTTACCTTTATAAGAATGATCCGCTCACATCTACATTTGTCCTGCAGAAGTTTCTCAACATGGCCAGTGACCCTCAGCGGCTGCTCTCAGTCTCCAAATCTCCCTTCTTCCTAGGTCAAAGGGTGATGGGTTCCTGTCCATTGGACTCCAGCTTTGGCGCCAAGTTCCTAAGTGAAAGTGACGTCCTGCAATCCCAAGGGCTTGCTGCCCCATTTATCTCAATAAGAGGAACGGCATTCTGGCCTGTGATTCATGAGTTGTGCCATGTTCTCCTGCTCGGTGACACCAGTGTGTTTTCTGCATCGGTGCCTCTTCTGCTCTGCAGAGCCCCCACAGGACTCCCATCACTTACTGGAACAATGTTTCCCATCTCAAAAACAGAGGCAATAGGAGGATCAGCAAGTCTGCAATCAACTGTTTCCCTAAAAACTCCTTTGAGAAAACGCAACGTTTTTTTTGTTGTGTGACTGACAGGTTAGAAAGACTTACAACACAGTCTTATGCATGACTACTCAGGTGTTCTTGAACAAGTTGAATGCGCTGGATACAGACTTTGTTAGTGGCACTTAGTTTGCATTGCAATCAATGGGGGCTTTGAGTTAAGTGATTATCAAGTTGCCCCACTGATTTCAGTGTGACCCAGGTTCAACTAACTTATGCCACATCCACACCAGAAGGACATAAAATGAGCCTGCTGAATTAGGCCAATGGCACATCTAATCCAGCCTCTTGTTCTCACAGCAACCACCCAGATGCTCAGGGGAAGCCAGCAAGCTAGACATGAGCACAGGAGCACTCTGCCCACCTGTGATTCCCAGCAACTGGTTTTCAAAAGCATTGCTGCCTCTGGCCTTGAAAGTACAACATAGCCATTGTGCATAGTAGACATTGATAGTTGTGTCTTCCATGAATTCGCCTCATCCTCTTTTCAAAGTTGGTGACCACCACTGCCTCCTTTGGGTGTGAGTTCCATAGTTTAGCTATATGCATACATCTAAGACACTCCTATACCACTTCAACAGACATGGCTCTGCCTCTCACAAACAATTTTAGGAAGCTTCATGACAGAGGAAGGATCAGGGCTGGCCCAAGACATTTTGCCACCCAAGGCAAACCCCAAAATGATGTCCCTCACCCTCCCCTCCAGGGAAGAAGGGGTAAGTGAAGATCTACATCAGGAACAAGAGTGGGGTAGGAGAGACCCTGTTGCCTGAGATGGTTACCTCACTGGCCTCATGCGTAGGCTGGCCTTGGGTAGGATGTAGACAGATGCATGAGGATATCAATGGCTAATAGTCATGAGTATGTTCCACTGCTATTGCCAGGGGCAGTGTGCATTTCTCTGAATTTTGCAATGTAAAAACCAACAACATGCAAAATAAGTGTGAATAGGTAAAAACCAACAACATGCAAAATAGGTGAATAGTGTGCAAAGGCTTATATATCGGTGAAAACAGCATACATGATTGCATTTGTTTTGGAAAATAAATAGTTTGCCGAAAAGAGAAACACCAACCAAAATACTTAGGAAATCTCACGTAGAATTTAAAACAGCAACAACTTCAAAGTGATGTGGAGGTGATAGGAAAAACCAGAACCTGAGAGAAATTCAAACCACCAGATTCATCCATCCCTTCTCTGTATACTCAGAGGAACTGGCATGTTCTTCATCATCTCTCCACTTACTCCAGGAGGACTGACCCTTAATATTGAGTACACGCTCAGGGGCTAAACCCGTTTCAGTTTGGCCTGGGTATGATGACCCATTTCCCCTGACTGACTCTTTTTTTCAGAGTCAAGATGAGGGAGGAAGGAAAGGAGGGGGGAAGGCAGGGAGGAATTGCCAGCCACACTGCAGTGCTGACCTTCTCCGAGACGTGGCTCCAGAGAGCCGAGGGCCATAAATCATCCGAGGCAGAGTTTTCTCGTAAATGGTTTCCATTTTGCGTCTCTTCAGGGAGGGATGCCTCAGTGTGATCTATAGCACAGAGACGGCTGTCCATTTTCCCAGAGATGTGCCCCTCCCATTGGGGTCTCTCTTCTTTTCCACCCCTCCGCCTTCTTCTTCCACTTTAATGGCCTGCTTGAAAGCAATGCCAAAGATGCTCGTTGTCAATCCGAGAGACTGAGTTTATGTCCTGTGCTGGAGGTGGTGCCCTGCAAGGGACATCAATTCTTACTTGAGCAAATGAGCCTGCTGGCCAGGCCCAGGTTTTTCCTGCCTTAGGTAAATTAAGGAGCCCTCAATTCCCCCCTGACTTTGCAAAAGATGTCAAAGAATTCCCTCCCACTTTGCATGGGGATCTCTATCAGTGTGCATTGACTGCAACAGGACTGGTGCTTCATGAATGGCGGCAAACAGCTGCCTAGTCCACTTATGCAAGAAACGAGGAACCCTGCAGCCTTCCAGTTGTTGCTGGACTACATCTCCCATCATCCCTCGCCATTGGCCCTGGTAGCTTTGACTGATGGGAGCTGGGGTCCAGCAACATCTAAAGGCTCACGGGTTCTCCACCTCTAGCTTAATGCAACCTGGCCCTACCTGGAAGAAGTGTCATCACTTTCACCGGGTATAGCTTAGGACCAAACTGTATGCTTAGAAAAAGAAAACAGGGCAATGATCAGAATTAGCGCCATACTATGTAAGCAGGGACTCCTCTGCATCAGTGGTGGGGTTAGGTAATTTTAGGGTTAACAGGCCCCCTTCCTCTTTAGGTGCTATCCTGCTCACTTTACTTCAAAATGAGAGGGGGGGAGACTTGTTCTGATGTCTTTGCCTATGTTCCACCCACCCGCCTACCCCACCTCCCACCCCGCTTTGCTCATATTGCTGAGAGAAATGATGGACTTTTGCTCCCCAAAGTCCTACCTCATGGTCCCAGTGATTATCCCCCCCCCCCTCAGCCATGTTGCTTTTTGCAGCAGGAAGAAATCTGCCTCCTGGCCATTTGAGAAAAGGGGTTCAAGCAGAACCGTGGACTAGGGGGAAGCATTAAAGGATGCTGGCTGAACAGATGATGGTTATGATCCACCTCCACTGTCAGAGGCCGTGTGGGGCTGGGGAATGTCCCAAGGGCCAGACTGAAGGCCTGCAGGGCCACATTCGGATCCTGGAGCTGAGGTTCTCCTTCCCTGAACAATAAAATGTTCACCTTGCTCACCTTGCAGGGCAGATTAGGTACATCATCCTACACACCAAAGCCCCCAACCTGATTGCTCCCCCTCATCTCCTAATGTTTTACAAAACAATCAAGGTAAATATGATCACACACAACTGAGTCTTGAATGCAAAGTATATTCAGGCCTTTAGAAAATTTGGTCACTTACCTGTAGCTGAGGCAGCCGGGGGGGGGGGGAGGTTGATTCTTGCTCTCCCCAAACATAAGAAGCTGCCTTATACCAAGTCAGACTCCTAGTCCATTTACCTCATTGCTGTCTAATTTAGCCTTCATGGGCACATTGGGAAATTAAAGAAAATGTCACTGGCACCACAAATCATGCATTTCATGGGGGGGGGATGTGGTCCTCAGAACTGCCTCCCCCTGCCAGAAAAAAAGAGGAGGCAAAACAACAGCACCCACCACAGAAAAATTAAACACAGACAAACAAAAAAAGTGTGGTTCAAGCTGGATACTTTAGTTCTATAACAAGGGGTGTGGTGTCTCTGGGGTTGGGGGAAATTTGCATTGCTAGATGAAGATGCTGGAGAGTGAATCTGGGACCTTTTGCAAGGAAACCAGCAGTTCTGCCACTGAGTTTTGACACATGTACTTTTGAAGTATTATTATTAAATGAGAACGCAAAGCAGTAACCAACAGCGGGTTGTTTTTTTAAAAAAAAAACTTTAGAAGGGGTGTGGGGAACATGTGGCCCTCCAGATCTCAATGGACTCCAACTCCCATCAGCCTCATCCAGTTTTGCCAAAGGTCAAGGGTGATAGGAGCTGTAGTCCAGCAACATCTGCCAAGGCAAAGGTTCCCCATCCTTGCCTTAGAACAACATGGTAATACCCATAAAACAGTTTGTAAACTAGAAACATGGAAGCATATTAGCTTGCTTTCTGGCAGAAAAAAAAGTCTGTTGGCCTTTTTTTAATTTAAAAATTCCCCAGAGACAGAGTCTGCTTGGTTTCCCTTGGAAGAGAGTCCCATAAGCATTACATCAGAAAATAAACCAAATAACAAGTCACCATCAGCCTGACCTTTAAAGAAGGAGGCTCATTTACAGCCTTGTATTTAAGCATTTGCCTAGTTATGTGACGAGGGTGGCACTGTGGGTTAAACCACAGAGCCTAGGACTTGCCAATCAGAAGGTCAGCGGTTTGAATCCCCACGAGGGGGTGAGCTCCCGTTGCTCGGTCCCTGCTCCTGCCAACCTAGCAGTTCAAAAGCATGTCAAAGTGCAAGTAGATAAATAGGTACCGCTCCGCTGGGAAGACAAACGGCATTTCTGTGCGCTGCTCTGGTTCTTAGTCATGCTGGCCACATGACCTGGAAGCTGTACACCGGCTCCCTCAGCCAATAAAGCGAGATGAGCGCCGCAACCCCAGAGTCGGCCACGACTGAACCTAATGGTCAGGGATCCCTTTACCTTTACCTTTACCTAGTTACCATAGGTGCCCTGGAACTCCATGTAGGCGAGTCAGCAGTCTGGTAAAGGTCCGGAGCAACCTGTCCCTCCGCTAGGGATTGGACCTAGGACATTCTGTATGCAAAGCATGTGTTCCACCACTGAGCTGCACTTTTCCTCTCAAAGAATGGGAGGGGTGCTTCCCAGGGCTAGGACCCACACCACAAACTTCATGGATTGGCTCCCTAACCATGCAGCCACAGCTGAAGTCCCTTTCTGACATTCTAATCACTACCTGCACGGGCATTAATCACCATTCAAATCAGTCATTAAGTATGGAACTGGAAGGGTCAGTCAAATTGTATTAGGAGTGGGATCTACTGGTTTTGCACACACAGCAGCTGCTTGCCTTTTCTGCTGGACTTAGCTGCCCTCTGCTGGTTTCATTTTTCTTTGCATCCAATTGTGGAAAGGCGTTCGAAGCTAAGCTGTTCCCCACATAGAAACATCTACACTTTCACTCAACCCGTATTTTGATTGTATTTTGTACTGATTAATTCCCCCATGACCAAGGTCTTTTCTTCTTGTTCCAGGACTGTGCCTTGCAAAAAAACAAAACAAAACAAAACAACAATCTTACCTGCTGCAGAAACTTGTTTAAGCAAAATCTCTTTGGATTTTCTGCTCATCTGATTCAGCCTGTAAGATAAGATTTTCACAATGCACAACTGCAAAACAACGAGAAAGTCTATTGGACCCAGGGGAATTAATTGGTACATAATATGATTGAAATACAGGTCAAGCAAAAGTATGGATGAGCCCTTATACTGAGTTAGACCATCAGTCAATCATAGCTGAGTACTACCCTCAGGGACTAGTTGAGGCTCTCCAGGGTTTCAGGCTGAGGACATTCCCAATCCTAAATGGATATGTTGGGGACTGAACCTGAGACCTTCTGCATTCAAAACAGTTTCTTTGCCACTGATCTGTGACCTTTCCCCACCTTCAGCTCCTGCAGCTGAGCTGGTCCTGCCATACAGCAAACTGAAGCAACAGATTGGTGCCTCTGGGACCATATGACACCAGTCCTGAAAGACTTACATTGGCTCCCAGTACACTTCTGAGCACAATTCAAAGTGTTGGTGCTGACCTTTAAAGCCCTAAATGGCCTTGGCCCTGTATCCCTTTGAGAAATGAGGTTACAGGGAACCAGGCAGAGGGCTCGCTGTAGCCTTACTTTTCAGTAGTGGCACCCTCCCTGTGGTATGCTGTTCCATCAAAGGTCATGGAAATAAGTAACTACAGTATACAACCTTTAGAAGACATCTGAAGGAAGTCCCGTATAGGGAAGTTTTTTAATTGTTAATGTTTTATTGATTTTATATATGTTGGAAGCAGCCCAGAGTGCCTGGGGCAACCCAGTCAGATGGGTGGGGTACAAATAAAATTATATTAAAATAACTTGAAATAAAATATGTCAACTGCTTTTAGACACTTGTTACATAGTCATGTATGAGTTTTCCTCTCCCCACCCATAGGACTGCCTGGGTGCTGGGAGAACCCAACATTAAAGGGCACCTTTGGTTACTCAACAGCTGAAACAAGCAAATTATTTTCACTTGTAAAGTGGGCAGTGCTGACTTGCATGGTTATCTCTGTGTTACTATACTTGTGTTTAATATTCACAGGAAAATGCCGAACACTGATGCCTGTTTTTAACAAATGGTACACAAACGGTGCAAGTGACTGTGATCAGTTCTGTGTGTGCAAATGTCTTATGCAAGAGGGATAAATGATGTACCAATGCCGTGAAATTAGTACTAAGGGGGCAACCCCCTTCAGTCCCTGTGGTCCCTGCCATCCCAATAAATGTACAATATGCTTGGAGGGGAAGTACCAATGGTGCTGTAGTGCCATTTGATCTAGGTTTAACCCCACATGTATCCCAAGGTTCAGGGAGCTTCCAAACCAGCGTTCTACTGAGGATTCATGCTGATAGGTTCACACAAAACTTGTGCAGAGGTCTTAAAATGTTGCCTGTATACTGAACATTGATCCTGATATGTTTGTGCCAGCTAGGGATTGTTATCCCGCACTTCGCAGTGCAATTTTCCATCCCTTTCTTATTTGTAGCTAGAAAAGTGATGGGATAGTTGCACTGAAAGGGCAAGACAGCAACAAAAATTTAGTGTGAATTTTGCTCATCTTGAAGAACCCTCAGCCGCTAAAGTTTCCAGCGGGAAGGACATAATCAAATAGATACACAAGTGACCAGAAGAGGTTTAAAGGTGTTTCATAGGTTCATTGTATGCTGCAGATCAGCAGTATTCTCCTTTCTGAGTGGTGGTTAGGGGCACTGTGGTAAATTCTGAAGTTCCCACAGCTGAAGGAAAGTCCAAAAATGCAGGCAGCTGTGTTGAGATATGTGTTTGACATGCTGGGATACAACTCAGCTTGTCTAGAGGAGGGTAGGTCTGCACAGGGAGAAGGTAGATGATGAGAGGAACCTCCAAATTTACTATACATTTTTTTTAAAAAAAATTATTAGATTTTCCACAATGAAAACAAAAAACACAAAGCAGAATGATACACAAAAAAAGAAAAAAAGAAAAATACATCAATGAATGAAAAAAGAAAAAGAAAAAAGGAACAATAAACAGATAAACAATAACAACAAACTTAATTCTTTACAATTCCAACCTTTTAAACATCTTGGTTGACTTCCTCTAGTCCCTCCCTTCTGAGTTTCCTTGTAGTTGAAGGTAACAGCTTTCCAATATCATTATTAAACTAAAACAATTTTCAATTATAGTCCATCTTATTCACATTTCTTAATATTCTAAATCCCATTTATTTAATTATAGCTTAGTTAATTATAGCTAATCCTAGGCCTATTTCTTTATTTCAAGTAATTTCTAAATTTTTATATTACAATATTTTATATTACAATATAATATAATATATTACAATATTTGTTCAAATAGCCCTTAAATTTCCTCCAGTCCTCTTGAAACTCCTCTTTTTTCTGGTTGCGGATTCTTCCAATCAGGTCAGCTAGCTCCAAAAAGTCCATCATCTTCATCTGCCAATCTTCCACTGTTGGTAGTTCTTGTGTTTTCCAATTTTTAGCAAGTAATATTTGAGCGGCTGTTGTGGCATACAAAAATAATTTAACATCTTTCTTGGGCAATTCCAAACCTGTTATTCCAAGAAGAAAGGCCTCTGGTTTCTTAATAAATGTATATTTCAACATTTTTTTCAGTTCATTACGGTATATATCTTCTCCCAGAAGTCTTTCACCTTGGGACAAGTCCACCACATATGGAGAAAAGTACCTTCTTTTTCTTTACATTTCCAACAAAGGTTATCACTATTGTGATAAATCTTTGCTAGTTTTACAGGGGCTAAGTGCCATCTATACATCATCTTCATAATATTTTCCTTTAACATTCTACATGCAGTGAACTTAACCCCTTTCTTCCATAGCCTCTCCCAATCCCCCATCATTATTTTATGTACCATATCTCTTGCCCAGTCAATCATAACCGATTTAACTTGTTCATCCTTTGTATGCCACTCCAACAACAAATTTTACATTCCAAATTTACTATACTGTCCTTTAACCTGTGCTGACCTTCCCTTAGGTCAGAGGTTCTCCAACTTTTTTCTCAGGGCCACGCTTTCAAGAATAAAAATTTGCTTGTGCCAAGCTGATTATTATTATTATTTTGATTAAAAAAAAGATGCACTGGAAAACATTGGTGCTTGATTTAGAACATAGAACATGTTCTAATGTGATAATGGGACCTCTGCCACAATTCCCATCCTCTCCTACCACACCCTTTGAGAACCACTGCCTTAGGTGCTAGACTAAGACTCTCAGGGCTGCTGACTTCATTGCCTACTCCTCCCCTTCTTTTTCTTCTTCATCCTCACCTTGGAAGAACTGCCATCTTTGTATGCCCATCCTGCTGACATCAAAGAGCAAGTTGGACAGAACTTGGAACTTTCCTATGAGCAATATATTTCCTTTAATTAACTTTCTTATCTTCCGGAGCCTCAGCATGTTTACATGCAAGAGGCATTCTGTGTACAGCTGCTGCTTTCTCAAATCTCTAAATGTCATCAATATATTTATAACTACACATAAGGACATGAGGACACAAGCCAAATGACAGCGGTACATACCATAATACCCAATTTATTAGTATCAACATGACAGCGGTCCTGTGCATAGTTTCCTTGGAGTGGCTTGTAAGCTCTATTGAAATATGTTCGAGTTGCGCAACCGTTGACCTTTAATGAAAGATCTTTCAAGCGAAACCTTTAGCTTTTGATAAAAATGAAAAGAAAGGGGCAGGGAGGGGGAACCTTGCAAATAAGAGTTACTATTTCAGATGTGGGCACAGAACATCATCAAGCAAAATAAAAAGCTATCTAGCATCTGCTTGATTGCTTTTCTCATTCTTTAACCTTCTTCATCTTTATTTGTCCCAACAGTGAAAGCCTTGTTATTGTTCACTTGCCGGAGCAAAGAGGACTCAATTTCTCTGGGTCCTTGGTTTGTGACGCTGTTGCTCCTACCCTGAAGAAAGCTCTAGGCTGCTTTCTCCCTTGCCCATATAATACCTGTTTGTTTTGTCCTGGGGGGTAAATAAAGGAGCCGGAGATGGAGCAGAGCTATTCTGATCAAAGTGGGGACAGTAGAAGGAAAGGGTGAGTCATCTCTCCCAAAGCCAATCTGAATGGGGGTGGGATAGTCTTTACAGAGCAATTTACACACACACACACACAAACTTTTTTATTATTAAATGTATGTATACATGTAAATTATATGTACTTTCTATCGAAATTTGTAACCAAGGGGAACAATTTAGTTAATCTGTACATCTTATATCAACAGGGACTTGTAACACTCAATACTAAAAAACTTGGTCCTACATATTAGTTACCCAATATCATTCCATTTCCATATTCCCATATTCAAATTAACTCTTGGTAAATAACAACCAAAAACACCAAATACAATCAAGTACATGGTGCATTGTTGGCTGATATGATACTGCAACAATTGGCTGATATGATACTGCAACAATTGGCTGACATGATACTGCAACAATTCAATATAATAACCTCAGTAAGATCTCCTGTCAGGTAGTTGCTGCCCCAAACCCCATGAATGACTGGGCTCTCAAATCCCATTTCCCTCTTAGGCCACAAGAGGGAGTGCCTTCCCTGCCACTTGTTATACAATACAGTACTTACAGTATTGTGGCTTAAGAAGCCTTGAGGAAGAAATTCAGTTCAGCTTAAATCCCAATATACCGTATTTTTCGCTCTATAACACGCACCCGACCATAACACGCACGTAGTTTTTAGAGGAGGAAAATCCGTAGGCATGCCACCCGTAGGCATTTCCTCCATAACACGCACAGACATTTCCCCTTACTTTCTAGGAGGAAAAAAGTGAGTGTTATGGTGCAAAAAATACGGTATCCAGACACATACCCATTCAAACTTATGCATGTGCACACATGCGCACGCACACACACAAAGAGGCAGGCAAGGAAGGGGCCTATTGTTTGCACTTGTTGGGTATGGCAATTCAATGGCATTGCATACGGCACATGGGTAGCTCTGTGGTCTAAACCGCCGAGTCTCTTGGACTTGCCAATCATAAGGTTGACAGTTTGAATCCCCATGACGAGGTGAGCTCCTGTTGCTTTGTCCCACCTCCTGCCAACCTAGCAGCTTGAAAGCATACTAGCGTGAGTAGATAAATAAGTACCACTGCAGCAGGAAGGTAAACGGCATTTCCATGCGCTCTGGTTTCCATCACTGTCCTCTGTGCACCAGGAGCGGTTTAGTCATCCTGGCCACATGACCCGGAAAGCTGTCTGTGGACAAACGCCGGCTCCCTTGGCCTGAAAGCAGAGATGAGCGTTGCAACCCCATAGTCGCCTTTAACTGGGCTTTACCTTCCAGGAGTCCTTCACCTTTTTTTTACTGTATGGAAATTCTATGGCAAGCATAGGCAAACTTGGCCCTCCGGATGTTTTGAGACTACAGTTCCCATCATCCCTAACAACTGGTCCTGTTAGCTAGGGATGATGGGAGTTGTAGTCCCAAAACATCCGGGGGGCCAAGTTTGCCTATGCCTGTTCTATGGCATTGCAGTACTATGTGGCCACTGCACTGGCATCAAAGCTGGCCAATGTCATCGTGGTCCCATGCTCACCCAGCAGTGCGGTCAACTGCACATGACGTAGGTGCAAAAGCTAGCATAGACAACCCCTCTGTCAACCCATCCTTAGAAACTCTACCCCTACTCACCAAACCCAACATTGCACACTGACTACTTTCCCCTGTAGGAAAAGCACCTATCAGCATGATGCAACAGTGGGAATTCCAGGACGTCACACTGCACAGTCACCCTGCCTCCACACATTGTGAATAAGCACATTCCCAGAAACCGCTCACAGTCTCTCCTCTCAAAGCTGGCATCAGAGGTTAGCATTGTAGGACAACAGCTGCCAAGGCCCATGACCATAGGGTTGCCATATTTTGAAGAGCACAAAAGAGGACACTATTACGACTCTCATTTTAAATACCTCTACAGAGCCTAGGACTTGCCGATCAGAAGGTTGGCAGTTCGAATCCCTGTGATGGGGTGAGCTCGCATTGCTCGGTCCCTGCTCCTGCCAACCTAGCAGTTCGAAAGCACATCAAAGTGCAAGTAGATAAATAGGTACCACTCCACCGGAAAGGTAAACGGTGTTTCCGTGCGCTGCTCTGGTTCACCAGAAGCGGCTTAGTCATGCTGGCCACATGACCCGGAAGCTGTACACTGGCTCCCTCGGCCAATAAAGTGAGATGAGAGCCGCAACCGCAGAGTCGTCCGCGACTGGACCTAATGGTCAGGGGTCCCTTTACCTTTACCTTTACTATATGTAGGCTATATGTGGGAATGTTTATATAATTTAGCAGAGTTTAAATGATCCCCTGTTTGAGTTTATGCAGTGACAAGCGGGTTGCTAAGTCATTTGAGTCCTATCAATAATTATACCTTCCTTTTTTTATAAGATATTTATTAAGATTTTTTTAAGATATTACAATACAAAATGAAAAAGAAAAAAAATACAAAATAAAAATGATTAAAAACCACTCAATGTTTCTATTACTTATTTTCCTTAGCTTGTTTCCCGGACCTCCTCATACCTCCCTTTTTTGTATTCCAGTTCAATTTGTTGGCTCAGCAAATCCTTACCCTCTCAATAATTATACCTTCCTGGTTGATAATCCCTTTCTGTCCCTCTTAAAGAAAACACACATGAATCTGAATCATATTAACATAAACTACTTTGCTATCAGATTCATTCAGGTTTACACAGTTGTTCCTGAAGGCAGGCTTAGGTTACATAACAGACAAACTATATACTAGATAGAAGACTGCATCCGAGCAGTTACCAGTGACCAGTCCTTGCAGCAACTGACCGACCGACCGACCAATCAACCAACCAATCAACTGACAAAACTGCCTGCCACATAGAGGCAGTTAGTCCTCTTGGAATGTTGGACTTGACTGACAGCTTTGTATCCCACACTATAGAAGCTGTGATATATTGCTGAGGGGGTCAGGAGAAGAGAAGAGAAAAACCAAGTCTTCAACCACCAGTTATGTCTATGTCTCATCCAGAAAGTATAGCCAGAGACATTTTGGCAAATTTGAAAAATCTACCTGGGCAGAAATTTTACTCCTGAAAAAGGAGGACACCTGGCAACCCTACATACGCAAGCAAAGGTTCCTACTGTTGATATCCTGTTCCTCCCCTCCTTAGAATAATAGAATTGTGGAGTTGGAAAGGACCATGAGGGTTATCTAGTTCTAGTCTAACCCCCAGCAATGCAGCAATCTTTTTGCCCAACGTGGGGCTTGAACTCACAACTCTGATTAAGTGTCACGTGATCTACCAGTTGAGTTATCCTTGCTGCTGCCACCTATTCACATATCCTATCCAAGCAGTGGGTGAAAATAGCAACATGAACAAGGAGATTGCAGTCAATGTCTTATGGTTGTTGTTTTAGTGTTTATAATATTAACTTGTAAGATACGGATTTGTTTTTTTTGCTTGGTGTTTGTTGTTGTTGTTGCTTTTTTTAGTTTTTGAATGTTGATTTTTGTGTGTTGTGTATTGTTATTTTCTGATATCTTTCATGTTGTTGTGTGGCAAATACTAATAAAATTTATTTTAAAAATATTAAAAATAGGAGATTGCAAATGTTGTTGTTGTTGTTGTTGTTGTTGTTGTTGTTGTTGTTGTTTGAATATATGCTTAAGCAAAAGAAGCATTAATTTTAAAGCTTCTAAACCCTACCCCAGCCCCACCCCAAAATGAAGTAATGGCTGTTTATTGTTATGCAAACCTCATACAAGAATATAGATACATCTCCATCTGCCCAACATAAAATAGCCACCACATTAGAACAGCTTTAATATACCATGGCGACAACTCAGTGACGTACCCTCCAAAATTCCTCGGATGAGAGTCAGGACATTCTATTCTGCATCAGTATCCCAAATATTATCTAGATTCTGACATTCATTAATTTATTGGGTTTAGGGGAGTCTAACCCCAGTACATTCATAACAATTGTTTGGATGATGAGGCTACCTTGGCATCCTTAAGTAATCTGAAATTCAAGGACTGCCAACTTGGTCTAACAGCTAATTGTGGGGGGTAAGAAAAACAGGAAACGCTATGCATCACAATGTGTTTGAATGTTTCTTTATATTTTAGATTTCCTTATTTCAAATCTGCATCCCTGAGCAATTATTGTTTTTTATTTTTAAAAAATGGTTATCTGCATTCCTGTTCTATATTCATATATTTCCTTTCCCTCCCTTTGCCTGAAATAAGACATCTTCCCTTTCTCACACATCCTTAGGTTAGGCTGGTTCCGCTATTAAATTGTTTACTGTTGGAGACAATATATAAAAATAAAAAAGGAACTTTCGGCACAAGCAATATGGATGTTTTGCAGCTTAAGAATGAGATATGTTATTATCAGTGCTATTTTTCTATTAAAAAAAAAAAAGAGGTTCTGGAACTCTCCATTAACACCTCCCTTGTTCTCTTAGACTGGCAATGGCATCCACCTGAGAAGTTCCAGAACTGAGTTCTGGCGAGTTCTGGCTGGAAAAAAAAATCCTTGGTTATTATTATTATTATTTAACTTGCAGTTTTACTTTCCCATAACTCCCTGGTGCTTCTATTCTGCAGATCACCCAGAAATACTGTATACAGTGGTACCTCGGGTTAAGTACTTAATTCGTTCTGGAGGTCTGTTCTTAACCTGAAGACCACTTTAGCTAATGGGGCCTCCCGTTGCAGCCGCGCCACCAGAGCACAATTTCTGTTCTCATCCTGAAGCAAAGTTCTTAACCTGAAGCACTATTTCTGGGTTAGCGGAGTCTGTAACCTGAAGCGTATGTAACCTGAAGCGTATGTAACCCAAGGTACCACTGTATTTTGATCTATCTTCTACCACCAGTGTTCCTTCTTCCGCTGTCAACCAAAACTGCAGAACAGAACTACATTAAACCTTACACATTCCTGGTTTTTCTTGTTACTCGTTTTAGACTAATTGATTTTGAACTTGGCCTACATATATTGTTTCCTACTCACCAATCCCTGAATGGCGGCAGTTTCCAGGGACAACAGTACTTCAAATTCGGTTTCTTTTTCAGGAGAGCACTGGAGAGTTATAGTGTTTTGAAATATTTGCTGGTTTACAAAAAGAACAGAGGTGAAGGCAAGCAACATTTCATTCATGGCAGCGGATCCACTACCAACAGATTATTTTTTCTTATCATTCTGGTTTGTAGTCACAGGCATTACTATTCTGCCAGAATGGCTAACAGTGCAATCCTGTACATGTGTACTCAAAAGTAATCCGGATTGTTTTCATTTGGGCTTACTCCCAGGTAAGCCTACATACAGTTACAGGTTGAATTGTATTTTATTCTCTTGGCCCACACCACACTTCATTAATGTTTACTTCTCAAGAAAAAATACAATTTTTAAAGATTTTGAGGGATAATTATCTTATAGCTCAGTGATTCCCAAACTCCCACCACCACCAAATGAAAATTACTGTGAGTCTTTGCAGACCACTCAATGATTTTTGGCCTGTAGTAGCCATTGTAATGTACTGTGCTAGGTGCTGCATTAATTTAATTGTATTGTCATTGCTTTTTTTATTCCATGCATTGTATCTTATTATATTACAATCTGAATTCTATTTTTTTATTTAATGTTTTATTTAAGCATATTTACAAACAGACAGACAGACAGGCAAACAGACAGACAGGCAAACAGACAGACAAACAAACAAACAAACAAACAAACAAACAAACAATAAATTACAAACACTTTACTCCAAAAATCAAAGAGAGTAAAAGGAAAGGGTAAGAAAGAAAAAAGGATGAAGTACCACACCCATTTGACTCTCCTCCACCACCACTCATCATCTTTGAGTCATTTAAGTTCTTATTTACATTGCAATTGAATTCTATTTTTTTCAACCCAATATGAATATTAAATGCAGACACGCCACAGACCACCTGGATGAAACTTGTGGACCGCTGATGGTCCACAGACCACAGATTGGGAGCCCCTATTATGGATAATTATATATTCCATTATTTAACAAAGTCCAAATCAAGGTATGCTTTGCAGCAATAATCAGTTTTTAACAAAGGCTATATCCTTTGATGAGGGACGCAGGTGGTGCTGTGGGTTAAATCACAGAGCCTAGGACCTGCCGATCAGTAGGTTGGTGGTTCAAATCCCCGTAACGGGGTGAGCTCCCGTTGCTCGGTCCTTGCTCCTGCCAACCTAGCAGTTCGAAAGCACGTTAAAGTGCAAGTGGATAAATAGGTACCGCTCTGGCAGCAAGGTAAACGGTGTTTCCGTGCGCTGTTCTGGTTCGCCAGAAGCAGCTTAGTCATGCTGGCCACATGACCTGGAAGCTGTACGCCGGCTCCCTCGACCAATAAAGCGAGATGAGTGCCGCAACCCCAGAGTCAGTCACGCCTGGACCTAATGGTCAGGGGTCCCTTTACCGTGGCTTATGTCCTTTGATAAATGCACATTCAACCTTGAAGCGGAACTTGTGGCCTTGGGATGGTTAAAACCCCCCGAAGTATGCCATAATAACTCACAGAGTTGTGAAGGATGTGTGGTGGCTGCTGGATGCTTGAGGACTAGTGAATGTTTCACTCACAGTCAGATACGTGGACATCTTGTTCACATGCTAAGAGGATGTGGACCAAGAGATGGTTTTAGAAGAGGACTGAGCAATAAAGATAAGGCTGAGGACAAGGCTATCGGTGACTATTGCTCTGCTTCAACAGATGGTGTCAGTAATGCTTCTAAATTCCAGTTGCTGGGAAGTGCAGAAGGGGAGAGTACTCTTGAGTCCAGCTCCTGCTTGCAGTTCATCCCACGGACATCTGGACATCCACTGTGTAAACAGAATGCTGGACAGAATAGGTGGACCATTGGCCTTATCCAGCTCGCCTTATGTTTCTTATGTTTTTATGCTCTTAAGAGTCAGGTCAGAAGAACAGAGTGCATGGATTGCAATCCAAACACTGAGCAATATGTTTAGGGAAATCATGAAAACACAACAGAACAGTTCAGCAGGGCACTGCTGCTGATAATAATCAATCTGGAATCGGAGTAAACTTTCCATGTGTCCCCTTTTCAGGGACACCACAACCTTATGAGGTTGGCCGTTGCGTTCAGTTACACCATCTCAAAACACTTAAAAACAATCCTGTTTAGTTCAGGAAGCCCCATCATTTCATAGTGATAATAGTGAAGATGACAGTGATTGCAGGGGGACAGGGACCCAAACATGTTATTTGTGCACTTCAATCATTCATGTCACAGACAATAACCCTGTGGGCAGATGACAACTTGATTAATTTGTGAAAATAAACATATGGAGATGACATCAGCAGTATGGAAGGTACCGTAGTTTTCTGTCTATAGGATGCCCCCCATGTATAAGATGCCCCCTATTTTGGGGGACTCCAATTTAAGAAAATAGGGGGAGATGGCACAGAGTTATTTACCTTTTTTGCAGAGGATTGCCCAGGGTTTTTTTTAGGGGGGATTGACAAAAATCGCTCACCCACAACTGACAATCACGCGCGTCGCCGAAGAACTGCAGAAGCCAATCATCTGTGCTATTGACACAGAGACAGCCAATCTCAAACAGCCCTTCACACAGCCACCAATCACCTGCCCTGTCGCCGCAGAAAATCTCCTGCTTGCAGATGCAACAAATCACCCAACCCCGTCCCCCCCACCCCGCACTACCCATGTATAAGATGAGGGAAATTTTTAAAGCTATTTTTTAAAGAAAAAACACAGAAAAATATGGTACATTAGATTTCTGTGTAGTAGTAGTAGTAGTAGTAGTAATAATAATAATAATAATAATAATAATAATAATAATAATAATAACAATAAATTTATTTATACCCCGCCCTCCCCAGCCAGAGCCGGGTTCAGGGCAGCTA
Organism: Podarcis liolepis; assembly: GCF_965112155.1. NCBI lineage: Eukaryota > Metazoa > Chordata > Lepidosauria > Squamata > Lacertidae > Podarcis > Podarcis liolepis. The sequence goes on along the minus strand of NC_139570.1, from coordinate 19,914,122 downwards.
ACAACACCAATAAAATCACAGTAAAAACATAATAGGGGAAAAAGAAAAAGGGAAAAAAACCATTTAAAATACAGGTTAAAATGCAATTTAAAATACAGCCTCATTTTAAAATAGCCGATAAATCAAGACCATAAGGGGAGGGAAACATAAGGGTCAGACTGAGTCCAAACCAAAGGCCAGGTGGAACAGCTCTATCTTGCAGGCCCTGCAGAAAGATTTCAAGTCCTGCAGGGCCCTAGTCTTTTGTGACAGAGCGTTCCACCAAGTCGGGGCCAGTACTGAAAAGGCCCTGGCCCTAGTTGAGACCAATCTAACCACCTTGCGACCTGGGACCTCCAAAATGTTGTCATTTGTGGACCTTAAGGTCCTCTGTGGGGCATACCAAAAAGACTGTTAAACTTCTGTTAGGCTAGGCATAAGCAATAACATTAGTTTCTGCTACTGTAACTCAGTGGATCAGTAAAGATATGGCTTTGCAGACTGGGAAATATAAATGGTCCACTGGATAGCACCTGGGATGAAAACATATGGCAAACTACATCCCTGCTCCCAGGTAAGCATGCATAGAATTGCCTACTTCTGTGTTCAGTTTGTAGCAGGACCGTGGTCTGAGGGCAGTGGTGATAGGCAGGGAGGGGGAATGAATTAGGTCTGATTCACATTTGGTATAGAACTATCTGATTGACACTTTCAAAAAAAAAAAGTGAACCAAAACACAGCCATCCTTTGAAATTCACTCTTTTTCAAATTATGAGATTCAGTTCTCCAACCAAAGCTGAGTATAAAAGTGTTTTAGTATGGAAAAGTGTGCACAGAAATGCATTTATTACTGAAAATACTATTAGGAAGGCCTTGTATTAGATAAAAGCTGCTTGCAAAAATATGTGGATTTGTTAAAAAAAAAAAGTCTATTAAAATGTTTTAAAATGCACAGTAAAAATGTTGGTGAATTTTTATGAGGACTGAAAAATAATAATAATTGACTGCTGTGGAAATCTGATGAGCTGAGTTTTGGTAAGGGAATATAAGGAATTGCCAATGACAGATTCATCTGTCCCAAATGGTCTGGGGAGGGCAGTAATGATAGAAATGGTACTGGGTGATGTAAAAGAAATGGCCTGCAATAATAAGATGATGGTCCATTTTCTCCTATTCCTCTTGAACAACTTGCCTGCTTCTTAACATTTCTTGCAGCTGAGGACTCAGCTGTTCACAGGAATGGCTACTGAGACTTTCCCCATAATCATATCCAGAAATGCAACAGCTCGGGGATTTGCGTGGCTCAAATCAGGCAGGAGGAGGTTGGCAGTGATGATGTCAGCAGATGCATATTTTTAACCTGTGCTCAAGTGAACAGGAAACGGCCTAGAGGAAAGACATCAAAGCTCTGACAATGCAGATCCTGCCTGGTTTTTCCCAGAACAACTATAACAAAACAAAACACACACCGAAGAAGAAAAATCCCGCTTAAGCTGCCCGTTCTTTGGAAAAATGTGAATCGGAAACAGGAAGCTCCAGCTAAATAAAGAACGTGCTCTGTTCCCTTTTCTCCCACCAGGCACTGTGCAGGGAATTAAGAAGGAGGCATCAGTTCCTTGAGAGGGAGGCTAAAGCCACTGCTCACCTGCGTTGTTATAGCTGGCACAGAGGCCTTCGGATCTCAGCCAACACTCCCCAGTTGGAAAGGAATGTGATTGCATCAAAATTGACTGCTTTTCCTGAAGATGATATTAGATCTAATCTTGCTAGCGCTGAAAACAAAAATCAGCATCGTATTACATGGATGTTGAACTGTGAAGCACATTGGTAGGGATAGGGAAGAAACTAGATTTAGTTTGCATTGAAAGACAATTAGGCAAACATAACTAATTTGAATGTTCTGAAACAGTAAATGAACCAGAACACAGCTATCATTTGAAATTTGCACTTCTATGAATTTTGTAATACAGTACTCCAGCCAAGTAATACATATAAAAATGTTCACAAGAGGGTAAGGAATGAATAAAAAAAGAGAACATATTAGTAAAAATAACATGCCAAAAATGTGTTGTGTTATGGGAAATTACTTGTTTTAAAAAATGTGTGTATTAGGGGATACGGCATGCAAATATGTGTTAGAAGGAATTCAAACAAAAATGCTGGTGACTTTTCACAAGGACTTTTTAAAACAAACAAACAAACAAACAAACAAACAAACAAACACCAACCAATTCACTAACTGATGTGGGAATGTGGAGAACTGAACCTAAAATTAGAAAAAGTAGAAACACTGAGAAACTGAAATTGACCGATTTGTCCATTCCTATTTATTAGGCATCTTCTTACTGTACTGCTCTCTCCAGTGGTGCCCGGTGCCTATTTGGACTTGTAGGGAAGAAAGCAGGGAGGCCAAGACTATGCAGAGCCAGAGCCAACCCCAGAAGGAGATTGTTTGCATTGCAGAGAACTGGGAGTTGCAGAGAGACAGAGAACAGTGGTTGAATGTTTGCAAATGCAGTAATTCCCCAAGGTGAATTTTCAGAATTTTCAACTGTGAAAGTTCAAAATAGAGAAATTCATAGCTGAGGAAGATTTGTGGCAGGCTGTTGTTAAACTGTGTCCAGCTGCTAATTTGAACTATGGGATAACAGAAGATTGCAACATGCCAAACAGGTTTGAGATGCGCTCTGCCCTTTACCTCAGCATTCCACTTTGAATTCACAGTTGTTCCTCTTGAGGACAGTGCATTCAATTAAGCTGAAACAGGATGCAGATATGCAAACTAACCCGAATGCCATCCTAGAAATGGTTCAGCAATTGAGAGAAGTCAGTGAGGATATTAAGGACAACCACATGATGGCTATCACATTATGCAGTTAACCCCAGTCCTTTGTGTCACTGATAAATATCCCTGGAGACAGTGATATTTAAAAGCTTGTTGTTGCAACAGACGGTGCAAAGGCAAGAAACACATGGCACCAGCTTGCACAACTGGCACCACAGAATAAGATACAGCCAGCAGATGCAGGGGCACTGCAGCCCATTCTGCCACTTGTGGCAAAATGGGAAGTGCCCCCCTGCCCAGCTGCTCCACTGCTACTGCTGTCAACCACCAGCAGCTTCACCATACCTGAGGCTGCCATTGCCACCTACACCCTCCACTCTGCTGCTGCCACCTGCACCATGTGCCCCATCTGCCCTGTTGCCTCCAACAACAGTGGTGAAGCAGCACCGGCATTAGTGCCAATTTGAGGTGAAATCTCAACCAAAATGATGGAGGTGGTGGTGCAGGCAGGGCACCACAGAGGTGCCACCTTGGGGACTTCCGCAGCTTCAAGCAGTGCCCTCACCCTGCCAGCTGCACCCAGAATCAATCAAGCAACTTCAATGCAACCAAGATATGTCAATGGACTGCCACCAGAAATGTTAAGCTAGCATAAGAGAGGTGAGCTACCTCCCTTGGCAATTGGCAAGTCACTTGAAGATCCCATCATGGACCTTGAGAAGAAGAGGCCTTAAGAAGATATGACTCTTTTTATCAGGAAAAGTCAGTTTTCCATCAGTTGTCCTTAGCAACTGAAAGGGCTATAAGATACCTGCTTCCCCATGGCTTGTGCTTCATGCTTTAATCTAACAAATAAAACCTGTTAAAGTGCACAATTGATATTTCTTTCATTACCAGCCTGAATCCAAAAGAATCCCTTGGCAGGACAGTAACATCTGATGAGGGCCTCTCTCTGGGTTGAAATTGCACCATTGCCCGAGAGGGGGAGAGGCAAATTGAAGCTCTTGCTATTTCTCCTTCTTCTTGCCATAGCCTTCTCACTTTGAGAAGATGAGGGAACAGGCAGCAGAAGCATGAGAAAGGAGCCGCAGGGCTAAGGAGTTCCAGAGGATTATCTGTGGGCCCCCTCTATTAGGACATGGGCATCAATAGGTGCCCAAGAAATTCAACTACTGGTGCTGACCATGATTTCATTGCTGCAAGATGAACTGAGTTAAAGATTCCCATCCCCCTATGGCTTACCAGAACATCTTCATGAATGGCCTTTTTTCACACGCACATGATAAGTGAATGAAAATGAAAGCATTATGAAATAACAAAACAAGTGAATGGACGTCTTAAAGGTACCAGCAGCATCTGGCAATGCAGCAGTACACACTGGGAAAGGTGACTATCACCACTGGGCTACAGCCCAGGATATGTGTATGAGAGTATGTAAAAAAGAGTCTGTCTATACCAGCCATTGCCAGCCCATCAAATTCTTCCCTTTATAGCACTGGCTGGGCTACATTTGGTTCCTGATGCAGCATATTGCACACAGACCAGAGGAGGGTTAAGTGCAGAGAAGCACAATGCATTCCCCTGTTGTTCAAGCTTTGCTTTTTCACTTAGTGCTGCGCAAGAATATGCCAGGAATGCATTGGGGCTTCCTGTTTGCTTCCACTGTTGATAAGGTCAGATCAGCCCGAGGCCCTTGCAGCTTTTACGATGCTATGTCCCAGCACCTAACCTCAGTGATTCTCTGTACTTCCTGGGACCTCACTACTTAAAGCATTCTTGAAAGTGAGGGCAGTTTTACCTTGTCCCTTAAATCATATAGGAGCTGCTGAAACAAATTTTAAGAGAGAGGGAGGGACAAGGTAGTGTTCTTCTCTTCATCTAATGACTTCAGGGTAGTAAGATGCGAGCTTTGAAAGAGCTAACATTCTTTCTCTGAATTGAAAATTTCAATTCACAGGTGAACTTCTCTAAATTTTGCAATCTGGTTCTCCAGCCAAATAATGTGTACAGAAATGCAAATACTGTACTAGAGTAAAGCATGCATCTAGATGCATATAGTAGTTAAAATGCCATCCAAAATGCATTATATCAGGGGGAAATGCTTCACAAATGCTGTGCGTATTAGGCAAAATCACAGAAGAAAATAGCATATTAGCAAAAATGTATACTAACATACTGACAGATTCTCATGAAGAGCTTTTTTTAAATAACAATTAAAAAAAGATTGCAATCTGAAAGGGCTAATGGGTCTCGGAAATGGCTCTAGGCTCCCCTTTTCCCTTGTTAGTTTGACAATGAACTTGGAACTAAGGAGGATTCCTGGCTCCAAAATTACTGCTTTGTCTTTTTTCCTGCATTCCTCCCAAAAAACAAAATGAAAATAGAGCAAAGGGAGAGGTCAAAAATCCAGTCCACCTAACTGGGAGATTGTTGGGGGAACTACACAATCTAAATATTATTGTTATTATTATTAGGAATTATAATAAAGCTGTTTTCCTTGTGTCACCTTATTTAACTGAAAAATGCTATCACCTACCAAGGTCCTGCACAAACTCTTGTTTTAGCTACTATGGACATTATGCATGATGGTTGCTTAAAAAGGAGTAAGGTGCAGCACTGGGGAAGGGCCATTGCTCCATGACAGAGCTTCTGTTTTGTGTGTAAATTCAACTCCCAGCATCTCCAAATAAGGCTGGGGGAGCCTGTCCAAAACCCTGGAGAGGGTAAACAATATTGAGCTAGGAAGACTCAAGCCCTATGTGCACAATACATTTTTAAAGCAATATCATATTGCTCCAAACAGTAATGGTCAGTGGCGTAGCGTGGGTTGTCAGCACCCGGGGCAAGGCAAGTAATTTGCGCCCCCTAACCTGTGGATTTGCGCCCCCTAACCCATGGATTTGCGCCCCCTAACCCTAACCCCCAGATGTTGCGCCCGGTGTGGCCGCCCCCCCTGCACCCCCACGCTACGCCACTGGTAATGGTTCCCCCTGAAGAATCCTGGGAACTGTAGTTTGTTAAGATGGCTGGAAGTTGTGAGGAGACCTCTATTCCCCTCACAGAGCTACAATTCTCACAGTGGTTTCATTTCCCTCCAGTATCTCTCCCTGCCCCAGAATCGCTAAAGGCATTACAGCTTCTGACTTGAAATTGGGGAATCCCAATTTAAAGGCTTTGTTCTCCCCACACACAGCACTGCTCTGGTGGCGAGTGAGTGAGAGAGCAGCAGCAGATCACAAAGGTCACATGGCACCTGAGGCTCACTTGCCATCCCTGTGATAGGCTGGACTCTTTGAGGTAGCTGCTTTGGATCTGATCCTCACGGATCCTGCCTCTCTGCCCGACGTGGCTGCCTCTGAGCTCAGTGGTATGGCCTGGTGTTGTCTTTTGCAAAGGCACCACTAGGGGCTGGAGGCAGAGAGACAGAGGGAACATGGCCACGGGCATTAAAGGGCCAAGGTGTAGGTTGGAGTCAGCAGCAGTGGTGGGTGAGTCTTGAGCAGCTAGTAAAATAGTGCAGAGGGTGTGTGGGAAGGGAAAAGGGGGCTGGTACCCAGTGCTAGGGTCCTGCCCGGTAATGTGTGAAGTAATGAAGAGGCGGCAGTAGCGCCTCTGAGTATGTATAGTGTGTGTGCATGCCCCCCTTCCCCCCCCCCAGCCAGGAACACCTTGCATTCCTCATGTGAGTCCTGTGGTTTAACGGCTAATCTCTCTTCCTAATGAAAACTAGATATTGTTGCTCTGTGGAGGAAATTGGGGTGGGTGGGTCTCCTAATAGCTCTTAGCACCCTTAATAAACTATAATAGTCCCAAGGATTATTTGAGGGAAGCAGTGGTATGAAACTGCTTCAAATGTATAGCAAAGGTGGGACCTCAGCGTAAGGCAGTTTTCTTTGCTGTTATGTAACTTAATGTGCTGTTGCTGATTTAAGGAAGTGGCTCATTATTATTTTTTAAAAAAAGTTTGTTGCTGCTGTTGAATACACAAGTAATTTGGCTTCCAGAGAAATCTTACACAAGTTTACTGCGAAGAAAGTCCCATGGCGTTCAATCCCCATGGGGCAGAGCTTCCTTACATACATGTTGAAGATTTCATTGCCATGACAGACACTATTCATCATAGACAATAAAACAGACATAGAACCATCGGATTTGTGAAAAGATAATAGATTTTTTTTGTTGACTGTGAGAAAGTCACCAGTTTCTCTATTCATTACTTGCAATCCCCACTTGGAAATGTGGTAGCCAGTCTAACCTAGCAAAGAAGGTACATTTCTGAAGCTGGAAAGGATAGTATTTTGGAGGCTAGGCAAAGAAGATCCTAACTAAAGATGAACTGAAGTTTCTCACAAGGCATTTTTTTCTGATCAAAACAATGCTGGGGAAAAAGAATGCTGCTTTGCAGAATTCTCACTGATCACTCTTCCACCTATTTTTCACAGATGCCAATCACATGAACAGGGTGCCTTGGAATGATGCCAGGATGCTGCCTTAAACTGAATCAGACCAGTGGTCCTTCTAGCTCACTGACCTTTTCGGACCCAGAACCCACTCATGAATGTGAGGAACCATTTATTTTTACTGTTTTATTTATTCATTCATTTGAACAATATACCACTTAACTAGAATCATCTCTAGGTGGTGTACAAGAAATACAATATAGAAAAAAGTGAAAATTGGTTACAACTACAAAATCAGACTTCAATTAAAACTCCTGCTAGATTGTATTTTTTTTTAAGTATTAAGTAGGCATTGGAAGTTCAACAGGGAGGGGAGCTGACTGATCTCAACAGGAAGGAGTCCCATAAAACAGGATCAAGGCCATGTGGGACCACCAACAGTTGACGTCCCACTACAAGACCTTGGGGATCAGGTAGGGATACAAAGGATTAGGTGATCCTTGACATATCCTGGACTCAAGTTAGTAAGGGCCTTGCAGACTAATGCAAGAAGTTTGGAGCTGGTCTAGTACATTATAGGCAGCTTCTGCAAGCTTTTGTGCACCAGAGTTATGTGCTGGTATGCAATGTGTTTATATGATGGTGACACTGTTGTTGTGACACATCTTAGATCAGGCTGTGACCTTGAGAGGAGTCCACGTGACCCACCATTGAAGACCAAGGAGAGCTCATCTCACATTGACTAGCAGCAACTCTTTAGGGTTAACAGTGGGGCTTTCTGCAAGCCCTACCTGGAAATGCTGGGGATTGAACCAAGGACCTTCTGCATGCAAAGCAGATGCTCCACCACTGGGCAATGACCTTTCTTTTGTGGAGGATGCAAATTGGTGGAGGCTACCAGCACAGATAATCTGTGCTGCTGACATTGCTAGTGGAGAGCCCCAATCTCAAGAAACTATGAAATACTCAGCCCCCGTCCCTGCCCATAGGCCAGAAAAAAAAATCAGTGAAATTGTGTCCTCTTCCTCTCCGCTCATAAATGAGATGGAGTATTTTGAGAAGCCATTTGTGCACAGCTGTAGTTCCAAGTCAATAGGGGAATTCACACATAAGCACATGGCATGTGCAGCTCTTTTTGAATGTGGTGGGAGGGTCACTGTTGTTGTTAACACGAGCACTTCTTGAAATCACTTTACATAATTTAAAAGAACTATCCTTGCAATGATTTAAAACTTCAGCTATGATACACTCAGGACTGAGACAAAGCATTGGGAATATTATAGAAGAAGAGTCTCCCCACCAATTTCTGGGATCTGAGGGACATCATATTTGGAAGAAGAGATTAAACACCCTGTGTTTAAATGCAGTCAGTAGCCTGGGTTGATGCAGGCTCCTTGAATCCCAACTCTGGAAGGAGTGTGGTTCTTAAAGGCCTGACAGCTGGTCGATACACAGTGGAAGCAGACTCCCTTTAGGCACAGCTCTCTCTGGCTGGCCACAAAAGCAGTCTCACCCTCTTCTCCCTCCCTCTTCTCTCCCCCCCTACCCCGCCATCCACCATGGCAATCCATTGCACTCAAGCTGGCTCAGGGATAGAAGGGTAATTTGCTTAGTCTAACCTCCGCCTGATAAACCCATTAACAACCCCGCTGTTCCTGGAAGGTAGACAATCCCTGTCTAATAAGGCAAGAAAATAGCTGCAGGGGAGCTGCAGCAGCGGCCAGATGATTACAGTCTCCTGGCTGCTAGTCTGGACCTGGGCCTGCAGAACAGCAAGACACCCCTGTCAGGAGCTCAGGGAAGGGTGCAGAACTTCAGATCAAGCAACCTTTTTGATCAAGCACCTCTTTCCAGTGTGTGTTGTGGAAGAAAATATAATTTTGGGAGGTGCAGTTTCTCTTAGCCCTGCACAACAACTGGTTGCAATGACTGAAATTCCCTCTTCTGCACAACTGTTACTTCTTAATACCAAGGATTGTGCTGTAAGGAATGACAGAGAGGAGCTGTAGCTGTGGGGCAGAATACCAATTTTGCATGCGAAAGTTCCCTGCTTTGATTAGCCTTATTTCCAATTTAAAGGTTCAGAGTTCCATGAACTTCCAGAAGCACAAATGCTCCTTAACAGTGACTAGGGACAGGGGTGGCCCATCCCTTTTTGCTGCCTGAGGCACAATGGGAAGGTTCTGCCCCACCCCCAGAGCTTCTGACAAGATTTCATAATAACAACAGGCCAAGGACAGAACCCTGCAGCACCCCACTTTTCCCCAGGTCCATGTCAACTGTGTATGTGTTCATTCATTATTTGACAGGAACACAAGAAGCTGCTTGCCCCCAAGGCACACCATTGGTCCGTCTACCTCAGTGTTGTTGACATTGACTATGGACTCAGCTACATTAGTAAAGAAAAAGCATTTTATATGTGTTGTAACACTGAGACACCAGATGGCGCTGTAGAGTCCTGTCTTTTGTCAATGTGATTTCCCATTATGAAGTTTACAATGCGTTTTCCTGAAGAACTTTTTTGATGTGTCTAGATCCAGCCTATCAGTGCCTCTCTGGGGTTTGAGGCAGGGGTCTTTCTTAGCTCTACCTGAAGACAAGAGGGATTGATATCCATCCTGTCCTGTTTCAACATTTTGTTTAAAAAAACAGAATCCATATGAAATGTGTGTTTAAATATTATTTCTTGGAGCCTGGGCCCCCACCTGTAGTATGGAGGTGGTGATATTAGTCTACCTTACAAGACTATTATAAGGATTACAGTGGTACCTCGGGTTACATACGCTTCAGGTTACATACGCTTCAGGTTACAGACTCCGCTAACCCAGAAATAGTACCTCGGGTTAAGAACTTTGCTTCAGGATGAGAACAGAAATCATGCTCCAGCGGTGCAGCAGCAGCGGGAGGCCTCATTAGCTAAAGTGGTGCTTCAGGTTAAGAACAGTTTCAGGTTAAGAACGGACCTCCAGAACGAATTAAGTACTTAACCTGAGGTACCACTATACTGTTAAAACGTCTGCAACACACTCTAAGTACTTAGGCTGATGATTATTATTGGGGTTGAGACTGAGGATATGTACTTAGACATGCACAGCTTAATCTTTGATGCTGAGTCCACAATAAACTGCACCCCAGTTCCAAGTTATAAAGTTCTTATAAGCATTATTTTTTGGGGGGGAGCTTCCTGCAGGTGCTCCTTCTTTGGCTGATTTATGTGTCTCCTCCTTGCCTTGATATTCTTCCTAGGAAGCAGGGGACAGTAGCCTCCTGGAGGACCTTGCTCCCCTGGCCTAGAGCATTCTGCCTTTCAGCTCTGTAGTCCCAGGGCAACTGTCCATTGGTTCCTTGTCATCTTTCTGGTGGGGAAGGGATAAACAAGCTCTCTGGTAGGAGCATAGGAAGCTGTCTTATCTTGAATCAGGATGTCTGGCTTTGTATTGTCTACTAGCAGCAGGTCTCCAGAGTTTCAGGCAAGGGAAGTTCAGATCCCTACACCCAAAAATGCCAGAGATTGAACCTGGGATCTCTGCATGCAAACCAAATGCTGTCCCACTGAGCTATGGCTTTTCCATAACCATTGCTCAGTGCATAATAGAACATGGACTGGCAGTGACTCACCAGGGGCTGAGGCAGGCAAGATTCTAAGCCTACCTAGAGATGCTGCGGGATGAACCTTCAGTGTGCAAAACAATTTGTTTACCACTGAGCTATGTCCTTGGGCTAAAAGAGGCTGCTCCTTCTTTGTCCAATGGAGGGGGACATACAGTCTTTCCTCTGCAGAGCTTTTGTTCCCTCCATGGACGTCAAGGGAAGCAGCTGCTACATACTCCCTCAGTGAAGATGGGAACAGGGCACCGTGACCGAGTGTGGGATGGTATAACCTTGGTCACTCCCTATCTATAGATACCAAGAATTAATGGACTTTCTATATGCGGGTGGTGCGTAATAGAAACCCACAGTAAGGGCACTTGACATCTGGGATTCCTGCAATAACTTATTTCCTTAAGTTGATATGAATTGAATTAAATTAAAGATGATACACAACAGAATTGAAGATTCTATTTTTATTAGCAAACATTCAAAGAAAAATAAAGCTTGAAGTCCTCCACTATTAAAGGCACAGCCCTTGTTTTCTGCCAGAAAGATTGCTTCAGGTTTAAACACAAACTTTACTTGCAATTCTCCAGAAAACTTTTTCTGTTAAAGCTATCTCCTCCTAGAATGGCTGTTTGATTTTTCTCCTCCTGTAAAAGCAACTTTAGCCCCTTTCTAGGGCTTTTTCCTCCACCTGAGGAAATTAAACAGGTTTGTTCTGCCTGACAAAGGCTTAAGCACACCTAACTACTTCTGTAAGGTAAAGGTAAAGGGACCCCTGACCATTAGGTCCAGTCGTGGCTGACTCTGGGGTTGCGGCACTCATCTCGCTTTATTGGCCAAGGGAGCCGGCATACAGCTTCCAGGTCATGTGGCCAGCATGACTAAGCCACTTCTGGCGAACCAGAGCAGCGCACAGAAATGCTGTTTACCTTCCCGCCAGAGCGGTACCTATTTATCTACTTGCACTTTGACATGCTTTCGAACAGCTAGGTTGGCAGGAGCTGGGACCGAACGGGAGATCACCCCGTCATGGGGATTCGAACCACCAACCTTCTGATCAACAAGTCCTAGGCTCTGTGGTTTAACCCACAGCGCCACTCGCGTCCCACAAATACTTCTGTAGTCAGGTCCTATTTGTCAGATTCTCTCTTTACCATACTCTCTCTCTCTCTCCTGATTGGCTGTTTCTTCTCCTTGCCATGACTGCCTAATGGTCTCCAAGACGGTGGCTGAATGGTTTGTCCATCACAGTAGTGATGGGCACTGGGTCCATTGACCAACGCCAGAGGCCAGAGTGTGTTCTCCTTCAGCTTTGCAGTCCCAGGGGAACCATAACATGAAGCAAACATGACGCTTTTTTTCTGGCGTGAAGGGGCAGCACAAGCTCACAGCTGCCCCTTCAATGACTGATGGATGGAGCCAGGTTACTCTTTCTCCCCTCCCCGCTCCCCGCTGTGCTGATCTTGCTGGAAGGCAGGGGAGGCAGCCACCTGTCCCATATAATAAGGAATCATCCCATATTTCACTGTAAAATGCTTCAGTACAGGACACTATCCTCTCCAAATGCCCGTCCTCACTCCTACAGGGAAGGCATTGCTGGCTTGGCTGGAGAAACTGCCTCTTGCTTCTTTTCTTTCCATTTTTCTCCTCGCTCAATCTCTTCATCCCACCCCCAAGGAGGAGCAAACCAGGGCAAGGCTTTCATGTTGTTGCTTCTAGTTCCCATCTGCAGAACTGCAGCCTGGGTAGTGCCAGGCCTCGTCTCTCAGAGAGTACCAGGTTGCCCTCCCCATGTATTTAAAACTCTGAGTAGCAAAGCACAGACAGATTTACAAATTGTGTGTGTGTGTGTGTGTGTGTGTGTGTGTGTGTGTGTGTGTCAAATTTGAGAGGGACCATCCTGTTAGCCTGTAATGGACTGCTTTGAAGTTGTTTCAGCACCGGGTAGGAAAAAAAAATCGCCCCCAATCCCATTCTGTTCTGTATTTTGCCAGAACAAAGGTGGCAGCCCTATCTCTCAGTGGTCCATAGACACCACCAGTCTGGCTTAAGGAGGATGGAGAATTTTGATTCAATTAGCATATAAATGTGAACTTTCCTAATGTGCACTTGCCAAAACAAAATGTGAACCAAAACACGGCCATCATTCAAAAATGCCTTTTCTCTGAATTTCACAGTGCAGTTCTCCAACCAACTGGTATGTACAAAATTGTATGCATTGGGGTAAAGTTTACATTAAAATGCATCTACTGGTGAAAAGAGCATATCCCTCCTCCCAAAATCATTTTATTAGTAAAATCAATTTGCAAAAATGTGTATATGAGGCAAAATTGCATACAAACGTATTAGTATAAATTCACACTAAGGTGCTGATGAATTTTCATGAGGACTTTAAAAAAATCACAAACTGATGTGGAAATGTGGAGAACACATGATGGGGGAAATGAGAAACTGAGAGAACTGGAATAGACACATTGGCCCCTTCTGTGCCTTGGCAACATGCAGAAGTTGTCCAAGCCTCTTCCTTGAGCATCTCTAGTGGTCAAATGCAATCTAGCGGGGCCCAACTGGTCTCCCACAATGCTGTAGCTGCGTGTGACTGCCTGCAAAGGAAGCAGGTCCATGTGTCAGTTATCTCACCTCTGGCTCAGTGGCAGAACTTAAAGCCGGAAGAGCCCATGGACTGACAAGTTATTATTAGGCCTGCAAGTTAGAGATGCGAGAGGAGGGAACTATGGGTGTCAGAGGGCAGGAGAGAGAAATGTGTTGGAGAGTAGATTTATGCGCCAGAGAGCAGAGTTTAGCACCATCGGAAGGAGCTGAAATGTGGAAACAAAGGACCTCTCAGACTCCAGCCACCGTGGCTCCTTCCTCTGTCGCTCATGCAGCAAAGTGCCTATAAACAGCCGCTCCAGAGAGAAAGAGAGGGAAGACCTGCTGGTCAGGCAGGTTGTTGTTGTTGTTGTTGTTGCTGCTGCTGCTGCTGCTGCTGCGGTGTTACTTGCATTGATTCATCACTTTCTACAAAAAGTCTTTTTAAAAAAAATGCTTTCCAGGCAGCAGCTAGAAGAAGAAATCTAGATCTAGGAGATGCATGGAGTCATTCATGGGCCAGAGGATTTTGGTGGAGAAAATACCCTTTCCCTTTAGAAGAAGGGCTGTAGCTCAGTGGTAGGGCATCAGTTTTGTATGCACAAGGTCCCAGGTTCAATCCCTGGCAGCTCCCAGTCACACTGGGAGATAGCCTTGTCCAAATTATTAGAGAGCCTGTATAGACAATGTTGACTTAGACTGACTATTGCTCTGACTAAGGCAGCAGCTTCCTATGTGCCTATGTTTCTACAGGGAGCTTTCTTCCCACCCTGTCCCTGCCAGAAGGAGCTGCCAGTTTCCCTGGGACTGTGGAAGTGAGGAGATGGACTCAGGAAGCTGCCTTATAATGAGTCAGACCATTGGTCCCGCTAGCTCAGTATTGTCTACATTGTCAGGCAGTAACTCAGGCAGGAGTCTCTCCCAAGCCAACCTGGACATGTCATGGATTGAACCTGCACCCTTCTGCAAGCAAAGCAATGGATGTATCACTGAGCTATGCTCCTTGCACCAGACTCCTGGGTTGTCCTCTGGTTCTGAGTGCAGATGGGGGCCTTATTGCTGAATAAATACACAGTCCATTGTTGCAAGAGATGTAAATATCTTCCCCCAACTACCCCCCGTCTCTGAATTAGCATGCCTCTTACATTTTGGAGTGTGTCTGATTCACTGTTGTGAGCCAATTGGTTAGTAGCCATGTCATCACTGTTGACAAATGACATGCTTTTAGCTCCACGCAGTTGACAATTTGAGCCCTTTTAAAACGTTTTTATTATCCATCTATCCACAGGACAGGGTGGGTGGAGGGAATGCAAGGTTTTTAAAAACACTTTTGCCTCCTGATCTGTCCATTTGCTATTGCTGTACCGTACACGCTCCCACAAGGCCCTGGGGCTTGATAGACAGCTACCTTCATGCTGAATGACACTTGCGGACCCAACAGAGTGTGCGAGGGGTTTTGAGGATGGCTGACCCAGCCTCCGCCTGCCAATAGTAACAAGAAAAGGCCATTGCCCTCTCTTTAATCCACCTTCGCTTTGCAACTAAGAGGAGTCAGTGAACCTTGTCCTCCTGACCCAGAGAAAGCCAAAGGAACAAGGCAGCTATGGGGGGAAGAAAGTCAGGACTCTCCACAGTTGGTCAATGTTTGGAGTCCCCCTGCTATGCTGGGCCACCCCCAGCACTCATGCCCCTCACATTGTGTCCATGGAAAGGAGGGGGAGGGGAAGGCAGGACATTTCAATCCAATTGGTACCATGACAGAAGGCTTTGTCATGGCCCTGTCACTCTGGCCAAGGTGTCACGGCCTCTGTTTCCAGGACAACCCAAGGAGAACCGAGGAAGCAAGGAGGAAGGTGTATGACACACTATGGGCCTTTTTCAGTGCTTGGGAATTCTCTGTCAATGAAGGGGAACTGCAACAAACTGTTACGATGTTGGATGCTCCTTCTTGGTTCCAGCCAGTCAGCTATGCGCTATTCCAAGAGACTGCATTCCGCAGCCACCCATTTTTTTGTTCTTTCTCTATGTGTCTCTTGCCTCCACACCATATTGTCAAATACAGTGGTACCTCGGGTTACAGACACTTCAGGTTACAGACGCTTCAGGTTACAGACTCCACTAACCCAGAAATAGTACCTCGGGTTAAGAACTTTGCTTCAGGATCAGCAACAGAAATCACACAGCGGCAGCACGGCAGCAGCAGGAGGCCCCATTAGCCAAAGTGGTATCTCTCTCTCTCTCTCTCTCTCTTTTAATCATTTTTAAAGATATTAATTGCCATACATACCACAAAATTTCACATCTTATACAATCTTTTTGGACTTCCATCAACACCTCTGATGATCCCCCATTTTTATCATTTCTTCTGCATTTCTTAAATTCATATTGCCTTTAATTATCTTAACTAATGTCCCCCTTTTTATCCAATTATGCAATAATTCAAATTATTCACCTCACAAAACTTCTTGCAAACCTACAAATGTAATCTGGTCATCACAACTACTTTTCAAATAGTCCATAAATTTACACCAATCTTCTGTGAATCTCTGGTTCTGCCGGTTTCGAATTCTTCCTGTTAGTTTGTCTGATTCTGCATAGTCCATCAATTTCATCCTCCAGTCTTCTTTCGTCGGCAATTCTTCGTGCTTCCATTTCTGAGCCAATAATATTCTTGCTGCCATCATTGCATATAAAAACAGCTTACAATCCATTCTGCTAAAGTGGTATCTCAGGTTAAGAACAGTTTCAGGTTAAGAACGGACCTCCAGAATGAATTAAGTTCTTAACCCAAGGTATCACTGTAGTCAGCTTCCTTGGGTCACAGAGCATGCTCAGTCTTCATTGAGCTGTGTGGAGGTGGGGTGTGTCGCACTTTGGGATTTTAACCCCCAAAAAATGTGCTTCTGAAAAACATAGGACTCTCACCAGTCTATGTATACAAGTAAGAGCTGTAGCTCAGTGGTACAGCATCAAGTTTGCATGTAGAAAGGCTTGGGTTCATGAGGAGGTTAAGTCGGTTATGATTCACTGGGCCAAAGACTTTGGGTATAATATACAGTTGAGTGAATGGGTAAAACTATGGAAAGAAGGCTTAAAATTTACTGCATGCAATGCCCTAAAAGAAAATGTGATGAAAATGATGTATAGATGATATATTACACCAGTTAAGTTAGCGAAAATATATAAAGTTAGTAATAAATGTTGGAAATGTAAAGAAAAAGAGGGAACATTTTATCACATGTGGTGGGAATGTAAAAAGGTGAAATGCTTCTGGGAGATGATTTATAATGAGTTGAAAAAAATGTTGAAATATACATTTGTAAAGAAACCAGAAGCATTTCTATTGGGCATTGTTGGAAGTGATATAAATCGAAAGGAATGTAAGCTTTTTTATATGCGATAACAGCAGCAAGAATATTATTGGCTCAGAAATGGAAGCAAGAAGAATTGCCAACGATTGAAGAATGGAGGATGAAGTTAATGGACTGTGCAGAACTAGATAAACTAACAGGAAGGATTCGAAACTGGCGGGACCAGAAGTTTACCGAAGACTAGAGTAAATTTACAGACTATCTGAAAAGTATGTGTGAAGACCAGGCAACGTTTGTAGGTTTGCAAGAAGTTTTGTGAGGAGTATTATTGGAAGTATTGCAAAAATGGAGAAGGGGGGATGATAAGTTAAGAGATGTAAAGGCAATATAAAGTTAAGAAATGCATAAGAAGTGGTTAAGACGGAGGATCATCAGAGGTGCTGATGGAAGTCCAATAAGATTGTATAAGTGATAAATTGTGTGGTATGTTTTATAATGTGTATGTTAAAATCAATAAAATTTTATAAAAAAGAAAGAAAGAAAAGAAAGGCTCGGGTTCAATCCCCAGTTTCTCCAAGTAGAGCTGGGAGAGACTACCTCTCTAAAACCTTGGAAAGCTGCAGCTAGTCAGTATACACAACCCTGAGCTAGATGGACCAATGGTCTGCTTCAGCATAAGGCAGCTTCCTACATTCCTTTGGGTGGTGCCAACATAAAAATAGACACCCACTCCTGAACCTTAGAAACAGAAGGCATGATGAACCTATTTAGGGGGAGATAGGTCAATTTATTTTTTATTGGTCTTCTCTTCAAGGTGTAGTATGGCTTTGTGCCATAAAAATGTCCACACAGTTTGTAAATGTGAGCTTGGCCATCTACCATGAGGGTTTACAGAGATCCATAGTTTGATTTGTGAACACACTGTGTTTTGCAAATGGACTTAGTAAGGTTTGCCCCTTTCTTGATCAAGTTTGGGTAAAATCGGTTTAAAGCAGAAGCCTGTTGTGCACAAATTGGTTAGCTGTAAACTGGAGACATTGTGAAGCCATCTCCCCCTCCCCAGAACTTTTGCCAAGTTTTTTAAAAGGTTTGTGCGTGCATGAGTTTAATGGATGTTTTTCATCCCTGGTTTGAAGGGGCCCCTCTTCTGTTTTGGGGCATCCTTGGTTGGAGCAGGTGGCCCAAAGCTAAGAGCACTTCAAGCAACAATGGCTAGCTGAGTCTATCCACATTTTAATTTCCCACAATCCTTCGGAATGACTCATTTCAGGGGTATTGCGGAAAATTAATAGGGCATTGTGACCCAGCTGAGATTGTCAGGCAACCAAGAAGAAAAGAATGAATGTTCCAAAACAAGCTTCAGAGATGAGCTTTCTTGGGGCATTCAGGTCCTTGCAGCACCCAAGGATGTCAGATGTGATCTCTATATTTAAATAAATAATGTACATTTATTAAATGTACCAGATGGAACACTGGCTTGAGCCAGTGGGCTATTTTTATGTCCTTATGAAACAAAATTTAAAAATGGCTGACCACTTCAGTGAAAAGAATTGAAGGGTAGAGAGAAGCAAGGAAATCAAATTTTCTGATAAGTGTGTCTCCCATTTTACATGTGAAAGAAATACCAGAGGCATCACATTGGGGAGAAATGTACCGGGGTGGCTGGGATTTTTTTGTTTTTGTTTTGGTGTGTTGTATGCACTTTTAATTGAAAATGAGTAGAACTACAAAACTTTTTACTGCTGAACTTCAGGCTAACACTTCAAGGCACAACAACAGGAAGAGCCAATTTTACACTTGAATTCTGCTTTTCCAACAACCACACTGAGCTAAAAGCAACTCACAATAATAACAATACATTAACAAATAAAAGTGCCTCTTGATGTTTTTAATGTTTGAGGTTTTACTGTGTTTTTATATGTGCAGTAAGCCATGCAGAGTGGCTGGGGAAACCCAGCTAGATGGGTGGAATATAAATAATAAAAAATTACTATTACTATTACTATTATTATTACTACTACTACTACTATTATTATTATTATTATTACTATTACTATTATTACTATTATTATTAATGCAAATGAAATATGCAATAAAGAACAGTAAATTTAATAAATGAAATATAGAATAGCAAACAGCTTTGTGGTTTTATGGATCAAGGATTTACTGCCCCTTCAAAAAAAAAAAAAAAAAAACACCCCAAAAGGTGGTCCAATCCAACCCTTCTTCCTTTCTCTCTCCTCATTCATCAGTATCCTTAAAAGAACTGCTTATAATTAACAAAAAGGAAAATAAAGTTTGGAAACTTTTAGGACAGGGATGGGATAGAAACTGCCAGTCCATGGGCTGGATGAGACTCCTGGGGGGGGGGTGCACCATCTGGCCCACTGTGTCTCTTCCTCACCCTGCCCCACCAACTGTAATTAAGCCCCTAGAGGGTTGGCCAATAAGGAATATGGCCCCTGAGCCAACAAAATTTCATCATCCCTTTTCTAAGAAACATGATTTGTGTGACTCAGTCACCTCTGCATTTTTTAAAAACAATGATGCTCCCCATGAGTTCGGGCAAAAAGGATGCAGCAGAAGGGTAGAATGTTCTGTTCGCACATAGTTTGCCTGGTTGGAATCTAGGCATGGATGAGAAATTAAGTTCAGTTTGCCTTTAAAGGCGAGATGATCTAATTCACCATTCCAAAACAAGATATGAACTGAAGCATAGGCATCCTTCAAATTTCAACATCTCTGAATCTTGTGATGCAGTTCTCCAGCCAAGTAATGTGAACAAAAATGCATATACTGGGGTAAAGTGTGCATTAGGAAATAACAGTTTAAGAAATGTATATAACAGGCAGAATCTCATACAAAAATGCCTATGGGGACAAGTTTGAACAAATGTTGCTTTTGGTTGGTTTTTTTTTAATGTGGGTCAAGGCATGTGGGCCAAGGGCAGAGAGAGAAGTCCACTCATGGAGAGGCAAATTCAACATCAAAAGCCTCCTCTGGCTGGCTGTGGAAAGGTCTACAGCCAGTTCCTCACTGGTGTCAGAGCTTTGGTGGTGGAAATGTTTAGAGATGTCACAGGGACATTCCCCCAAAAAAGTTGTGAATCTGCTGGATCTGTGGCCACCCCATTATCCCATTGTGTTCCTGTGCACCTGGAATGGAGGGGGGGAAACCATTCCATTCCTGAATCTGGTATAGTAGATTTTTATTTCTTCCCATTGCTTCCAATGGGAGGGGAATTGCTCAAGAAGAAGGAAACAGAAAAGGGTGGGGAAAGTGGAAGAATACCACTCTGTCCTCACATTGCTCCTCCACCATGAACCCAGCAGGAAACTGGATAAGACTGTTCAGTCACCTAGAATTCTCTCTTTCTGAAGTCCATATCAAATCCCCAGGAAGTGAAGCAGGGAATCCATACTCTATTTCCAGATACCCCCCCCCCCCAGGAGCTAGGCAGTCTCAGAATAAAAGTCACACAGACACACACAAGTTCTGTTTCACGTCTTCAAATGAATTCAACAAGGGATTTAGAAATGTGAGAGATTTCACATCACCCGTAGTAATGATGTCATAAAAATTAGAGAAGTTTGAAAGAGGACAAGGGAAGCTTAGACTGAAACCCTGCACACTCTTTCTGGGAGTAAACCTCATTGACTGACTTCTGCATTCTTTTACACTGCCATGATACAGTCCACCCATGAGGTCGGGGTAAAGCAGCTGCCTCTGCGGGTGCCCCACGTGCCCCACCAGCACCTGTGGAGAAGAGGCAATGGCAACAGCAAGTTCTCACTTAAGCCTTGTGAGATTTAGCTGGAAACTGCCACCATCAGCACTGCTTTGTGCCGCCAAAAGTGCCAAGATAAGTTTAGGGTTTATACTCTTCGCATGGAGAACTACTTAGCCCAGATAACCTACTTGGTACCACCAAATTAAGACCAATCACTCAAGGCCCCATTACCTTGAGACTTTGACCTTCCCATAACTATGAACGGCCTTTGTAGAACTAAGATTCCAACAGAAGCCCTCAGCATATTTAGAGGGGAGATATTCCCCATATGGATCACAAATGTATACATATGGATGGAATCAGGTAGAGGACATCACACCGTATCTGCTGATTTGCCCCCTGTATACAATGCCCAGAGGAAAATTTATATCGCCAGTTCTCAATTGGCTTCCAGGTCGACAGTTAAACTCCTGGCAGATAAACATTAAAATTTAATGTTGTAAATTTATTTTTATGTTGTAAACTGCTACAAACTATGTTGTAGGATCTTAGAGGAAAGTTTTCCTTTTATTCTCTGTCGTCCATTGTAAAGGCATTTGGCTATATACAATAAAACTGACCAGGTGACTCTAAATAAAATGCCTGCTTTGTGCTGCCGCTGCACAACCTAGCTAAGGGATACTGCTGCCAGGTGGTGGCAGCAGGGTGGGGTGGGACTTCCTGTTTCACTTCAAGCAGCGAAGTCGGATATGCTGCTGCTGTACTAGGGCTAGCCAAAATGGTGCCTTTCTGATACTGTTGGAGTACAACTCCGTCAACCATTGCCAGCATGGCCAATGGTTGGGGACGATGGGAATTGTAGCCCAATAACACCTGGAGAGGCCCGTATTGGCAACTCTGTCCTTGACTGTCTCACTGAGCTTATTGGATATTATTTCTGAATAATCATGCAAAAGATTCTTTTACTCAGATAGTTGTTAACCCAACAAAGATATTTGCAGCCAGGGGTCAATTTGCATGAATACATTTTGGAACACTCTCCCAAATGCAACATATTGAGTGCACATTCTGTGTTCCTTTATGATATCCTTTTCCATCTAGAGTATTTAAATGCAATGTTGCAGAGAACAAGACACAGATGAGGGAAGGCGATACTTTTTATTGCCCCAACTCCAGCATCATCTTACCTCTGTCCATCTCTCATTCTCTGGCAATAACTCATCAAAGCAAGCTGCGAGATGGGTGATGAAATTCAATGCTGGTGAATGGAGACTTTCCAAGGGAGCAACCATTTTTACTGTGATTAGTTTGCCGCATAGGAAGTTGCAGTTCTGAAAGCATCAGTTTGCACCTATAATGTCTCTTGGTAGTCAGCGACACAACTTCCCACTGCACCCACTGCTAGTCTCACTCCCAAAGCTTGCAGAGCTAAACTTTTGCTGCTTTGGCAGAGTTAAATTGCCTCTTCATTGAGCACTGTCCATTGAACAGTGACACTTGCACAAACTATATTCCAGGGAGTGAACTGGGTGGAATTGCTAGAGACCTTTTATATTTGTCCTCTCCTCCTACCTCGCAGACGCCCAACAACTTCTCCTCTTCCCTCAGGTATTTAAAGTGGGGCTGCCAGAGGCAGCACCTCAGTGTGTGCACTGGCGTTGTATCAAGTGAGACATATGGCACTTTCAGTCATCAAGATGTAGGAAATGTGGGGGGGGGGTTGCTGGTGGTGGTGGGTTTGCAAACAAAGGTGGTTACTATATGGCACTGAAAATTACTGTTCTTCCACAATGTGAGGATTCACTTTGAAATCTTAAAAGAATTCTGTAAAGATTTTGCTTTCGTTGTTTTGGGGAAATTTGGGTTATTGCCCAGTCAGAGAACTATATTAGATTTTTAAGCCCTATGGTTGTGAAATTACCCATTTAAATTATATAAACATTAAATAGCAATGTGCATGTGCACCATCCATATCTCAGCATATTACTACCTGGGTAGCTTGCAACACACATGTACATACCCTTTTGTGTGTGAGAGAGGAACAGGTTATACTGATTGATTGATTGATTGATTGATAAAAATATTTATATACTGCTATATAAAAAAACCCAGCAGTTTATAACATAAAATCAGACAATACAGTTCTAGAAAGTTAAAAACTAGTTAATAGCAAGAAGAATTTAAAAACAAACATCAACAGGCCATTGTGGGGGATG
The DNA here is from genome assembly GCF_965112155.1 of Podarcis liolepis. Taxonomy (NCBI): domain Eukaryota; kingdom Metazoa; phylum Chordata; class Lepidosauria; order Squamata; family Lacertidae; genus Podarcis; species Podarcis liolepis. The sequence goes on along the minus strand of NC_139570.1, from coordinate 19,891,512 downwards.
TACTATAAGGAAAGCCTAGGTAGCTTTTTGTGTCTTTGGAAATGCTCTTGATTGTAAAGGTCATGCTCCAGGTTGCCACCGAAGATGCTGCTATTTCAGTGACCCCAAACCTACACAGCTTCCTGAATTTGGCCAAGATGGACTTTTCAGAGCCTTATTCCTTAGAATCAGCAAAGTGGTTTCTTTTTTCCACTGAACTCAATGTATTGATTTATTTATTTTGAGATATCACACAGACAATTGCTTACCCAGGCTTATGTGTGATGATCTTTGACCCTCAGGAGGCCAAGAGATCAACTGATACGTTCCACTTTCTCCCCCTCCTCTGTTAATTCTTCCTTTTTGGCTTCTCTTTCTTTCAGCCCTCAGTGCTGGCTACTAGGCAAAAAGAGGCCTAATCAATACAGTGCAACCAAGCCTTGTGACCTTGCAACCTGCCTTCAGAAGGTCAAAGGGCAGAGCGGAATGCTAGGCCATGTTTTTAATTGCTAAGTTTTCCAGTGTGAGTTTCTTTCAGCTTCGCCCCTCACATTCTTGACTGCCCCCTCCCCCCCCAAAAAAAACCCTCATCCAAACAAATTGAACCAGGGAAGGCTGGTACAGATTTGAGGGCAATTGGTGCTCTGTCTGAGACAGGTCCAGCTGTTTCTAGAGGAAAGCACAATTCCTGTCTGTGAGGCTAGCCCAGATAGGTTGGTAGTGGAATCATTCTGGGAGATGGTCTCCATGACAACAGAACAGTGATGGTTGCTCTGAATCCCCACAACAGGAAGTGCTTCTGTAGGAAAGTGCTTCCGCTTTGCCTATTATTATCACTGATCAGAGCAACATGTGGAGTCAGGAATGGAGAACCTGTGGCTGCCCTCCAGATGTTGTCACACAACTCCCATTTTTTTCCTGGCAATGCTTGCTGGAGCCAAATGAAGCTTAGAGTCCAGCAACATCTGAAGGGCAATTCCCAGTTATAAAAAGTGAAGGAACCTGCTTCATGATATGGTTACTGTTATAGCAGAGATGCAGAACTTATGACCCTCCAGCTCCCATCAGCCCCAGTCAGCACTGCCTTTGGTCAATACAACAATGTACTATAACATCTGCAGGGCCATTGGCAATCTGTTAAGACAGACAGTAGACAACACTTAACTGATACAATCAACTTTAAACTACTATGCAACCCTGCTTGACTGCATTATTTACATTTGACTGTATCATTTACATTGTATACCCCTGGAATGTTTCTTCGGAAGTGGCATGCGAGGAATGTTTGCTACGAGAATTTTCAGAAACTGAAAAATAAAGTTTTAAAAAAACCTTTTTCGCCAAGCAGGTACATTTTCAGAAGAGGGCAACCAACACAATAAAGGTTCTGGAAACCAATACCTTTGTGGAGCTATTAAGAGGGTTGGGTATGTTTTGCCTGGAGAAGAGAAGACTGAGAGGTGATATCACAGCCATTTCCAAGGGCTGCCACATGGAAGATATAGGAGCAAGCTTATTTTCTGCCACTCCAGAGGGTAGGACCCCAGTCAATAGATTCATGTTACAAGAAAGGAGATTCCAACTAAACATTAGGAATAACTTTCTGATGGTAAGAACTGTTCAACAGTGAAATGGACTGCCTCAAAAGGTGATGGGCTCTCCTTTCTTGGACGTTTTTAAACAGAGGTTGGCTGGCCATGTGCCAGACATTCCTTAGCTGTGATTCCTGCATTGCAGGGGTTGAACTAGGTGACCCTTGAGGTCCCTTCCAAATTTATGATTCTATCTGGAGGGTTGCATATTGACTGTTTTCAACAGTTGCATAGAAAGGAAGTATTGATAGGTTTATATTTTCACACTGTCTCACATCTGCTTAATAAGCTGCAGCTGCCAAATTTCCCTCTTCTATTGCTGAACTTTCACCCTTCCTGCCCACACAGCAGTGGATCCTGCCACCCAAGGGTGTCATGTGCTTGTGTTTGTGCCAGGCTTGGTGCTAATTGTCTCTTGTGGGTGGAAGCAGAAGGATGTAAATGGAATCAGTCTAATAGAGGATGATGGGCAATCTGTTGACTGGTCAAGAGAATGTCTGAAAAACCAGGGCTCCGCCAGAGAACTCAGCTATTGAACATTCATCCTGATTTGTTTGCACAAAGCTTACATAGAGGTTAGATTATATCCAGTCTTTATTGAACATTCATTCTGATTTGTTTGCAGGGAGAGTATACAACAATGACCATTCATCCTGTTTTTTTGTTTTTTTTAAAAGATATTTATTAAGATTTTCAAAGTATTACAAAATAAAAAAGAGAAAAGAAAAATACAAAATAAAAATAGTTAAAAACAATTCAATCTTTCAATGACTTATCTTTCATTTGCTTATTTCCCGGACCTCCTCACGCCTCCCTTTTCTGTATTCCAGTTCAGTTTGTTAGTTCAGCAAATCCCTCCCCTCTTTGTTTATCCTAGTCTTCAATCTTAAAGTATTGTAACATTGGATTTTTACCTATTAATAGTCAATTTTCTCATATTCCCTTATAACATTACAGCTATAAACCACTTAGTTTCTATCCAACATCATTCTAACATTCATTAATTTTACAGTATTTCTCTAAATAGTCTTTAAACTTTTTCCAATCTTCTTCCACCGACTCTTCTCCCTGGTCTCGGATTCTGCCAGTCATTTCTGCCAGTTCCATATAGTCCATTACCTTCATCTGCCATTCTTCCAAGGTGGGTAGATCTTGTGTCTTCCAATACTTTGTGATAAGTATTCTTGCTGCTGTTGTGGCATACATAAAGAAAGTTCTATCCTTCTTTGGCACCAATTGGCCGACCATGCCCAGGAGAAAGGCCCCTAGTTTCTTCAAGAAGGTATATTTAAATACCTTTTTCATTTCATTATATATCATTTCCCACAAAGCCTTAATCCTTGGGCACGTCCACCAAAGGTGAAAGAATGTACCTTCAGTTTCTTTACATTTCCAACATTTATTATCGGGCAAGTGATAGCTTTTTGCAAGCTTGACTGGTGTCATGTACCACCTGTATATCATTTTCATAATATTCTCTCTTAGGGCATTACATGCCGTAAATTTCATACCTGTGGTCCACAACTGTTCCCAGTTAGCAAACATGATGTTATGTCCAACATCTTGTGCCCATTTAATCATAGCAGATTTCACCGTTTCATCCTGAGTATTCCATTTCAACAGCAAGTTATACATCTTTGACAAAATCTTAGTTTTAGGTTCTAACAGTTCTGTTTCTAATTTTGATTTTTCCACCTGGAAACCAATTTTCTTGTCCAAATTATATGCCTCCATTATCTGATAATAATGAAGCCAGTCTCGCACTTTATCTTTTAATTTCTCAAAACTCTGCAGTTTCAATTTGTCTCCTTCTTGTTCCATAATTTCCCAATATTTCGGCCATTTGGCCTCCATATTGAGCTTTTTCTCTTTGCTTCCAGGAGGTGGGCAGGTGTGGAGGATTCCCTGGTCCTGAATGGGGTAACTGTGCCCCTGAAGGACCAGGTGCGCAGCCTGGGAGTCAATTGTCTTTAAATAGGTTTAAGTTCTTAGCGGTCATATTAACCCCCAGGTATTTTACTTTCTTAACCAGTGTTAAACCTGTCTCCTTCTGAAACCTCTCTTTCTCAATCGGTGTTAAATTTTTCTCAAGCACCTTAGTTTTTAACTTGTTCAACTTAAATCCTGCCACGTGACCAAATTCCTGAATCAATTCTAAAACTCTTTTAGTACTAGATTCTGGCTCCTGTAACGTCAATACTAAATCATCTGCAAAAGCTTTCAATTTGTACTGTTTAGCTCCGACCTGCAATGACCATTCATCCTGAATTCTTCCTCATTGTCTGTGGGGTGATAATGCATTTTCCAGTTAATCATTCATTCATTCTGCACTTTTCAATTAATTTCCCCATCACATTATTGACTGTAAAATAGTTGTTTTTTGGTGCTAGGTCAGGGCTGGGGAGCATGGGGCTCTGCAGACTTTCTTCAGCCACAAGCAACATGGCCAGTGATCATGGATGATGGGACTCGTAGTCCAGTAACAGGTTCTCCATTCTTGCTCTAGGGCAATAATCTATTTTGATTGCACAAGCCTTTCAGTAAGCTTTTGAATCCTTCACAGAATACTGGGAGGCTGGAGATGCCCTCAATCTTGTTACTCCTATTGCCAGGGCATTTTTTTTGGGGGGGGGGGGTTCACGCACCCTGTTGATAGCATTGCTATGGGTGCTCTCATTCCAGCCATGGCCATACTCCAATGCATTGTACTAACAGCTACCAATCTGTTAGTGGTAGGTTTTGAAGAGCTGGAGCTCATTGTGGCAACCCTCATAGCCCCTCTATCAAGGAGAGTTCACAAAATAACAGCTGTGTTGATCCATTATTATATCTCACTCCATAAAGAGCACCAGCACACACATACACAGCTTAATACCCAATTTATAAGGATTAGCATGACTGCAATCTTATGCACAGTGTCCTCAGAGCCAGCTCAGTAGTGCATACTTCTAATTGCATAGGTGCAACTTGTAAACAGTGTATCTGTCAATTCTGGTTTTCCTCGTAGTTTCCACTCTAAGATTCACCTCTCCACATTTCCACATCATTTTGCTATTTTATTTTAAGTCTGCATGAAAATTCATAAGCATTTTAGTGCTAATCTATCTCAATATACACATTTATGTAAAGCACTTTCCCATTAATTAGAAGTATTTTTGTATATTATTTTCAATAATATGTGCATTTTATGCACACTTTACCCTAGTGTGTGCATTTCCTTTTTACATACTACTTGGCTGGAGAACAACATTGCCAAATTCAGGCAAGTGCAACCTTTAATTAGACATGCAATCTTACAAAGCAAAATTTGAGTGCTAAAATGAAATAGGAACCCCATCAAAAAAGTGCGACGAAGTATCCAGCTTCTGCTTGAATGTTTCCCACTTTATCAGATTTTCTCTATACTAATTTGTCACAGGCAACATAAAAATTTGAAAGCCTCATTATCTCCTCATTCACTTTCCAGAGCAAGGGGGTCCCATCAATTAGACTGGCACCCAGGCAAATGACACCATCAGCCCTGCTCTAAAAAGAAAATGCCAGAGCTATGTCCCTCAGCGTTCCCTCTATAATACATTGGCCACCAGCCAACACCAGCATTGAGATGGAACAGGTGAAAGCATCTTTAGATAACTATACCTATTTATATCAGATGCGGGTGGCGCTGTGGTCTAAACCACAGAGCTAGGACTTGCCGATCAGAAGGTCGGCGGTTCGAATCCCCACGACGGGGTGAGCTCCCATTGCTTGGTCCCTGCTCCTGCCAACCTAGCAGTTCGAAAGCATGTCAAAGTGCAAGTAGATAAATAGGTACCGCTCCGGCGGGAAGGTAAATGGCGTTTCTGTGCACTGCTCTGGTTCACCAGAAGCGGCTTAGTCATGCTGGCCACATGACCCGGAAGCTGTACGCTGGCTTCCTCGGCCTATAGAGCGAGATGAGCGCTACAACCCCAGAGTCTTCCACGACTGGACCTAACGGTTAGGGGTCCCTTTACCTTTACCTATATCAGTGGAACCAAAGGAAAAGACAAGGAATGGAACACAGCATCTTTGCTTTGCTAAAGATATTTAAAGCAGGGGTGTCAAGTTAAATAAAGTATTGTGAGGGCCCAGGTAAGCCCAATCCCACATAATCGATCACATGACGCAGTGCACACACACTATTTGAATGGCAATGCCCATCAACTTTGTGGGGGCCCAGCCCCCACAAGTATTTTATTATAGGGGACCAAAGCCCCCATGGCCCCTAGGAGTTGACTCCTATGGCAAAAAGTAACAGGTCAGACCACCATACAAAAAACAGGGATTTTCTGGCTTAGTGGGTTGCTGAGTTAAAAACTACAATTGGGCATCTTGTCCAGTTTGGGTAAAGAAAGAAGCAATCCAGCTCTGCTCCCCATGCACAGGGAAAATGCTATGGCTCAGTGCTTACATGGAGAAGGTGCTAGGATCAATCTTCAGGTCGGGCTGGGAGAGAACCCCTCTGAAATTCTGGGGAGGCACAGCTGATCAGTATGGACAATGCTAAGCTAGGTGGATCAATAGTCGTGCTCACTGCAAGGCAGGCTCCTATTTTCATTGCAGTTTGTAGGAACAGAAATGGGATCTTGCTTGAAGGGGTGAGAGAGGCACCAAGTCTTGAACATACACCCAAGGACACAAGGCATATGAAACATAGAGTGAACAAATATGCCTTAGTGCCAAATTAAGAATGCATGAACTGATCTTGAAGGTAGCAGGACCTCTTGCTAATTAACCCTTCTGAAGCCCTGATTTAAAAATAAAGGGTTTTTAGGTCCCTGTTGAAGTGGCCTATTTTATTTTATTTCACTATGAATCAGCAGCATCACCTTGGCATATGATGTGCAGCAGACAGTTATTTCAGGCAAGGTGTGCTATAGATAACTAAACTGCAAGCAAGGTGTCATTTTCTTTCAATTAGCTTGTAGCGTTAACTGCAGTGAGAATTCCCTCCTGCCAGCTTCTTCATTCACCCCCATTCTGAGCCTGACACAGGATGGTATCTGCACAGAGAGAAAGAGCAAATCGTTATCAGCTCCCTGGCCAAGATGGTTACAAAACACTCCCCTTTCTGGTTCACAGCAGTGCTCCCTTCTAGCTTGATCACAACTTTGTTCCTAAGTGAAATCAACAGGTAAAAATGCTCGTGAAGCCAGGTGGAGTGTAGGAACTGGGTGGGGGGTAAGCATGGAGGGGAAATATTGTTTCAGTTCACATTTACACACAGCAGTCCTTTGAAATTTGCACTTCTCTGAATTTTGCAATGCAGTTCTCCAACCAAGTAATGTGTGTGAAAATGCATATACCAGAGTAAAGTGAAAATGCATCTACTGTTGAAAATAATATACAAAATGCATTATGTTGGCGAACATAGTTTTGCAAAAACTGCATATTAGGTAAAATGGTAAACAAACATGTATATATTAGGAGAAAGTCACATTAAAATGTTAATGAATTTTAAGGAGGCCTTAAAAAATAAACAAAAAGATGTGTAAGTATGGGGAACTGAACTTCAGAGTGGGAAAGTGAGAGAAACCAAAACTGACAGACTCATCCATCCCTAGTGGTGTGTGTATGTGCATGTGTGTATCTGTACTACTTTTTTTTAAAATAATATTTATTACTTTTCCAACAATTTATACACAACAACAACAAAAAAGACAATACAATACAATACAAAGACACTACATAACACTAACACATTAAACTAACAAAACAAAACAAAAACCGTTTAAAACACATCAAACAATTTCAATATCTTATCTTTCATTCACTTATTTCAACGACCTCCTCACACCTCCCTTTTTGTATTCCACTTCTGTTAATTCCTTTCCATCTTCCTCTATTTTCTATCCTATAATTATCTTGACACATTCTAACCTTATTTTTTCCTTTAATACTCTATTAATCTATTTATACTTAGTTCCTTATAACATTTCTACTAAAGCCATATAACTTCATTCCAACATTTTTCCAACATTCATTAATTTTACAGTATTTCTGTAAATAGTCTTTAAACTTTTTCCAGTCTTCTTCCACCGACCCTTCTCCCTGGTCTCGGATTCTGCCAGTCATTTCCGCCAGTTCCATATAGTCCATCACCTTCATCTGCCATTCTTCCCGGGTGGGTAAATCTTGTGTCTTCCAATACTTCGCAATAAGTATTCTTGCTGCTGTTGTGGCATACATAGAGAAATTTCTATCCTTTTTGGCACCATTTGGCTGACCTGTATCTGTACTACTTAACAGAGAACAATGCTCTGTCTTTCACTTCACACAAAAACACACTCATACCTACAGACAGAAAAACAGCATGTCAAGCTAGGCTTAATCTATCTCCTTGCTAGTTCTCTATGTTCAGATATTTGAAGAGGGGGAGCTTTTTAAAAATGCTTTCCTCCATTACCACAGACTGCAGTGGTATAGCCTATGAAAAGTATTCACTTTTTCATTGTGATGAATGTCAAATGCAGAAATTTGGCTTTGCGGTGCTGGAAAGAAAAGAGGAGCAGTAGGAGATGGTGTCTGGATTTGTATGCTGAATACTAAAAAATATTGGACCTACACTTGTCAAAGCAGGGAAAGGAAAGAAACATGATTCAGTTCACATTTAAAGGCTAGTCTAGGTAATCCACACTTTTCAAAACAATGCATGAGCAGAAAACAAGGCCACTTCTTAAAACTCACATTTTCCAATGTCATTCTCCAGCTAAGTAGTGTGTACAAAAAAATAATAATGCACCACCTGAGGTGAAGTAGTGAAAATAACATACAAAACTGTATTATATTAAGGAAAATTGCTTTGCAAAAACATGCATGTTAGGCAACATTGCATGCAAACATGTACATATTACGATTTGCACAAAAATGCTGTGGACTTTCCTGGGGCCTTCCTTAAAAAACACATGCATAATTTAGGAATTGTAGATCCTGGAAATCCATCCAAGGCAATAATGTGAAATAAGGTTTGCGTCCAAGGCTGCCATGCGTAATTTATTATTTACATAGGAATGGGGAACTTTTGGCCTCCAGATGTTGTTAGAATCCAACATCCAACAGCACCTGGTGAACTGACCAATTCATTCAGCTTCTCTGTAATCTCCTTTCCTTCCTTTAGCACACCTTTGACTCCTTTGTTGTCCAAAGGTCCAACCACTTCCTACTTCTGATTTATGTTTCCTGCTTCTGATATATGCTAAATTTTATTTATTTATTTTGGTCTTTGTTTTTAGCAGTGTGCTCTTCAAATTCTGACTTTTTCTTCTCTTTTTGCATGTGTTGCTTTCTGCTTGTGTTACTTTTGCCAGGGTTTGCGTTCTTTTTTATTCTCCTAATTCCGCTTTCTAAAGGAAGTCTTCTTCCCTCTAATGGCTTCCTTGACTCTTCTCATTAACCACACAGGCATCCTGCTGATTCTGATGCCACCTTTCCCGATCTGCAAACTGAGCTTCTCTTCTTGTGAGCATGATGACCATTCCCCCCACCCCCACCCCCGGCAAACATATTTGACCCTCTTCACTTTCCCTGACAGCCTCCTTTTTACTCATCTCCTGATTTATTTTTTAGGAAAAAAGTTTCTTCGTTTGAAGTCAAATGTGACTGTGTTGGACGTCCTTGGCCCTTGCCCACTTACCTATATATTGCATTTGAAAGAACTGTAGTCACTGTTTTCAACACATTAGCCTTTGGCTAATAAAACAGTCTGTGAGCTTTTAAACTGCAAGTGGGTGGGTTATTGTTTTCATTTGTTATTATGGTATGCATGTTTGTCTTTTTATATTGCAAACTGAAGGGCGGTATAGAAATTTAATTAATAATAAATAAATCTCATACCAAGTCCTGGGCACCACCAGTGGCGTAGCGTGGGTTGTCAGCACCCGGGGCAAGGCAAGTAATTTGCACCCCCTAACCCGTGGATTTGCGCCCCCTAACCCGTGGATTTGCGCCCCCTAACCCTAACCCCCAGATGTTGCGCCCGGTGCGGCCGGCCCCCCCTGCACCCCCCACGCTACGCCACTGGGCACCACTCGAAATTAAGTCCAGGGTCATCACCCTTCTGGCTGATTCAATGACCAGGTCACAGTCTATTTAGATATGAAGAAATTTTACATCTTTGTGTTAACCAGAGCACACATGTACCCACTTGAGGGTAATTGAAGTCACCCATTACTACAGCAGTTGGATGGCCCTTGATTTCATTCTCCAGCTCAATATACTGTATTTTTCGCTCTATAAGACGCACCAGACCACAAGACGCACCTAGTTTTTGGAGGAGGAAAACAAGAAAAAAAAATATTCTGAATCCCAGAAGCCAGAACAGCAAGAGGGATCACTGCACAGCGAAAGCAGCGGTCCCTCTTGCTGTTCTGGGTTCTTGGATAGCTGCACAGCCTGCATTCGCTCCATAAGACGCATACACATTTCCCCTTACTTTTTAGGAGGGAAAAAGTGAGTCTTATAGAGCAAAAAATACGGTAATCCTGGACATTTTGGTCAGGGTGCGAGGGGGGGCAATAGTTGATCCCCAGTACTCAATTGCTCTTGGGACCTGGTATCACCACCTACAGCAGTTCTGTGAAAGAGTCTGCCCCTTTTTCAGACTGCAAGCTTGATGAGCTCAATGCCTTTCTTGACATACAGAGTGACACTACCTCCAGTGAGCCCTTCCCTGCGCTTGTATCCAGTAATAAGTGTGTCCCATTGGTTTTCTCCATTCCACTAGTATTTTGAAATGCCTACTCTATGTTGCCCTTCCAGCTCTAGCTCACCTATATAAGCATGTATATATGCTTCAAGCCCTGCATTAGGAAAAAAGATTCCTGCATTGCAGGGGTTTGGGCCAGGTGACCTTCGTGGCCCCTTCCAACTCCAGAATTCTATGATTCTATTTCTCTCCCCCAATGGGGTGAGGGGGCTGCAGGTGCATTCTGCAACATATCACTGGCACAATTTTGATAGATTGATACTGAAGCATCTGCACATCATTCTGCTTTATTAATTGTTTCCAGGGCAGGATTAAGACCTTTAGATGCTTTAAGACTGCAGTGCTACCCACATGTAATTCAAAATAAAAGTAAAAAATACTAAACTGTAAAATGAAACTTTTTGAAATGACACCTGCTGAAATGTACATGCATGTATGTCGCATGCAGTGCAAGGCAAGATATGCTTTCCTTGCATTACTTCTGTCAACCTCAGTAGGGCGCCCTGTGGTTTAGGTGGGGATAAGTAATAAAAAGAGAACAGCGAAATGGGGGAAGAGTTTGGTGGCGAGTACGGAAGTCTAGCAAAGTTTTGTTTTTTCCCATGGTGACTACTCTGATGCGTTGAAGGGTTTTGGTTTGTTTGCTTCATTTATTTATTTTTTACTATAGAATGTCAGATTCTTTCTCAAAAATTCTTCTGCATTTTGTGCCTCTGCTTGGCTGGTGCTTGACTCTGCCTACTGGATAATGCAGCACTGGTTGTTATGCTATGTTACTGCTTTATTGATATCAAGAGGGGCACTCTCGCTCTATTGGGCAAAAAAACCCAACCATACTGGACAGGATTTCAGCAGGGCAGTATCAGGGAAATGAGGCCGTATGAACACTCCCAAATATTTGCAGGCACTAACCGTATTGTTAGTGAATCGTGTATAGCTCAAATCATGAATAATGCCCAATAAAAATGATGTCTCTAGGGACCATTACCCATTGGCACTTTGGCCTCTCTGAAAGGCTGTTGTAGGCTCCTGGTTCTGCCCTGCTTCCCCCCCCCCCCCACTTTTTGGACAATCTTATAAGCTTTCACCCTCGCCTCATAGAGATTATTTGTCCTGGAAAAGGGCAGCTCATTTCACCCAGCTATCAGTTAAAAATAACAGCGGATCAGGACAGCTCAGCTCTCCTTTGGAGTGGGGACAGGGGAGCGAGGGGAGCTATGACAATGAGCTCCTGCACTCCAAGACTGTCCGCTTCTGAGCTAAAGTGCTCACGATGCCTGATTGCAAAAGAGGGAGTGGGCAGCAATCGGGGGACCAATTTTCCCCATACACTATAACATAAACATCAGCAGCCTGTGCCACCTGCTGCTTTAGGCCAGGAGGGGGGGGGGACTTTTGGCCCTCCAAATGTTGCTGAACTGCAATTCCCTCAGTCCCAGGAAGAATGCCCAGTAGCCAGGGATGATGGGAATTGTAATTTGGCAATGTCTGGAGCATCAAAGGTCCTCACACCTGCTTTAGGTAAACTACCCAGGCAGAAATACAATGCAGGAAGCATGTATGGACATATGAATGGATTTTAGAACAATATCTTTGAAAAATGTGGTATTATATTGAAGAAGGAAATATAGAAGGGTACAAATTAGCATTGCTATTATTCAGTGGCCAAAATGACAAAAATCCCATATAAGATTGTTGTTGTTTTTAAAAAAGGAACTCTAAAGATCTAGAAGCATGGTATAATAAAAGATGAACAATTATATTTGCAGCAATACTAGCTGCTCAAGTCCAGGCATAAAGAGAGCAAAAGGGAATAGATTCATTTTGTGAAACTTGATCTGATTTTATTTGTTTTCTCAAGAAACAGGAGGGGGGAGACCAGCAAAATCATAGAGAACTGTGAGAAGATATGCTTTAAAATATATTAAAGATATGAATTGGATTATATTAACTAATGTGAATGGTTGTCAAAATTGTTATTATTGTGCTCTGGTGATTGGTTTTATTGTAATCGCTTCCTGTGGTTCCCCTCTGATTTTATTATTATTATTATTTAGGAAACTACAAGTCCCCCAGAAAGCAGGGCTAATGACCAGGAATGACAGGAGTTGTAGTTCAGCAAGATCTTCAGGGCTTTAGGTAAACTACTCTAGCAGGGGCACAACACAGGAAGCTACCTAATATCAATTCAGGCTACTTAGCTAGCCCAATATTAAGTGTCAAAGTAACAGTCAAGCAGAAAGTCTTTCCCATCACCTCCAGCCTGGTCCCTTTAAATGAAGATGCCAGGAATGGAACCTAGGACCTTCTGAGTACATGGTATTGTGCTCCACCACTAAGCTATGACTCCTCTCCAAACACCAAAGTGGACTGCTGCTATTTCTGGGTTGGACTCAAGCACATCCTGGAAAATTTCAGGCTGCATCCTTACAAGTTCGAGTCCACACTCTTGCACAACAAAGCTTCTTCCAGCCTCTTATGAAATTGGCCTTTTTTGTGGAAAATGCACAGAATAGTAGGCAATGGCACTGGCTATGTGAAATGTCACCTAACCTTCCCACAAACATATCGGACTGGATGAAAAGCTGGTATGAAATAACTTCCGCCAAACAAATCAGGACAAATGAATGATAAACAGGTTGATTGAAAGAGACAGGGGTGTCTGTCTCTCTGTCTTCCCAGGTCCTGAGAGGTTTGAATTCTGTAGTCCTGGGTACAAGAAGCTGCCTTATAAAAATGGTATATTATTGTTGTAAAGAAGCGTTATAAATTCCCCCGTGGGTAACAGGAATGCCTAGTCCAGTGTGCCTGAAGTAGTAGGAACTTTTCTCCTTGTATTAAAGGTAACTTCATTCTTACACCTGCCAAAAAGAGAGTGGTGGGTGCTTTACAGGGGTTGTACCCACAAGTGCCCACATCCCAAGTTACTGAGCTAGATATGTGTCAAGGAACTCAGCATCTCTAAAATGGCTATATGCAAAGTGGTTCCATCTAACTCAGCATTGTTCTCCAGCAGGGATGGGGAACCTGTGGCCCTCCAGGTGTTGTTGGACTACAATTCCCATCATCCTGACTATTGGCAAGGCTCTGGCTTGGTATGAACAGGAGTCAGAGACCAACAACATCTGGGCAGTTACAGGTTCCCCTGCCCTCTCATAAGCTAGCCCCAGGGCTTCCTGCCACTGTCTGAGGTCTGACAGGGTCTTTTCAGTAGTGGCATTACACCTCCCACAAAGACTTGTAACAGGGCCTTTTTAGTAGTTGCACTACACCTTCCACAAAGACCAGAACAAGAAACGGATTCAAAATTAATATATATTTTATTGAATAGCTGCATTGAAGTGGTTTCGAACACCACCCATAGAATTAATTTTTTTCAAATTTCAGCATTGTTTCAGCAACAGCTTAATTAGATTTGCGAGAGAAAGAGAGGAAAAGAGGCACACAACTAAGAGCGTTATAATAAATACATTAAGATGCCATTTTTAATAACTTTAAAATAAACATTTCAAATAAATATTTTTTTTAATGGTAAAAGTGTGGTAAAAATATATCTATACACAATGAGATGGTAGATTATGAGCAGGTATTATGCTTTGTATGAGGTGAGGGGGAGGACACAATTTTAGAGGACACACTATACAAAATGCCTTTTTTTTTTTTTTACCCAACAGAGGGTGAGAGTGTCTTGAATCCCATAGTATTGTGGTCCTTTTGGATCTCAAATGCAAGGGGCTTTCTGGAGGAGGAAATAAACCTACTCAAAGCATCCTGACAAAGGGCAGGTGCTTTCAAACAGAGGATATAACCTTGTTGTAACAAGGGGACAAGGGAGAAAGCAGGCAACATTACTTCAGGGAGTTGCATGGGCCCAAAGACCCAAAATATTCTTTTTTTGGCGGCTATGCAAACTAATGGGACCAAATACAATGCTGTTTCACCCTCGCAACAGAAACGGGAGCAGAAATTGCTGGTGTTCACTTATTAATCCCATATCCGGAACAGAAACCATTTTAACAAATACAATCAGTATTCACTGTCTTTGTTTTCAGTTTACTAGCCATACCTAACTGTTTGCGTCCCCCCATCACCACCTCCCATATATGCATTACATTTGCTTTGTATTGAAATGGATGACGTGGAATAACTAATGACAATGTGATTTACATAAGTTACTTAATTTCACCACAGTGGACAGCAAGACGATTAACACAGGTTTTGGTAGAAGAGGAACTGCAGTGCAGTGGAAACAGTGCTTCATACAATGAACATAGGGAGGAATGGAAAACGGAGCCCCCTTACACCCCTAATGACCGTGCCTAGGCAGCAAGAGAGTCCATGGGTCTTTCAGAAGGACTCTACTGCTACACATGAGTGATTATTTTCACTTGACTGGGTCAGACAAGAACCATCTCTGTTGTTCTGCAGACCCTCCAAGTGTCCCTATTTTCTAGGGACGTCCCTGATTTAGAGAAGCCATCCCAGTTTCTGATTTGATCCCGGAATGTCCCACTTTCCCTTGGGATGTCACTATTTTCGTCGGAGAAATGTAGGAGGGTATGGAGTTATCCGACCCCCCAAGCCACCTGACGGCAATCCTGTATAGGGAAGTTTTTAAAATGTTTTATTATGTTTTTATATATGTTGGAAGCTGCCCAGAGTAGCTGGGCGCAACCCAGTAAGGTGTGTGGGGTATAAATAGTAAAATTATCATTATGGAATGGGACGTCCCTATTTTCATCGGAGAAATGTTGGAGGGTATGTTGTTCTGACCTTTGCAAAAAACCATGCCCTGTTATCACCCACTTTCGAAAAAGAAGCCACCCTTTTACCAGGGTTCTTCGGGGGGGGGGGGGTAGGAAAAAAGTTATAGAAGGGAAAAAATAAGAGGCATTAATGCTTCCAAATCCACAAAAAGGAGGCCACTATGATCAGAAGTGGCAACCAAGATTTGGATGAAAAACAGCCTCTGGCACTTTCCACATTCCACTTAACACAGTGCAAGAAACCCCTGGAAAGAAGCCTCTAAAGTACTCCAATAAACAAAGCAGCCCAAAACTGGCATAATGCACACAGCTTAAGAGAGTCCTTTGGCATTAGCAGAAATGTACCAAGAAGCCAGATCTTGTCTATGGCACCATTCATAGCAGGTTATCACAAGCCATCATAAATGTATGTCACTAACAATTGCACACTCAAAAATATAATCAAAGCAACTTCTAAAACAATGAGAAGAAATTGGCGGGGTGTTTTCTGTGGTCTGCATGCTTGGGCACCCAACTTGCAGTGCCCTCAAAAGGAAGCAGCACCACACCCAACTCTAAAACCATTCCCTTTGGTGGGTCTAAGGCATGCCTGGACAATGTGGGATCATAGAAGGACAACTTAACCCAACAGTGGCTCAGTCACCATTCTTTGCTGGACTGCAGAACCCTGACTAACAGGCCACAGGTTTGCAATCTGAGCAGCAGAGAACATGCTGAGCAGGCCTAGCTTTGGCGTCTACCTATCATGCATTCATCTGGGATGGCAATGTGTGTGGGCCGTTTTCATCTCCTTTTCACTCCCTAGGTCCAGGTCTGGTAACCTGAAGCCTAAGGATTAAATGTGGCCCTCCACACCTCTGTATATGGCCCTTGGGACCACACGCCCCTTGAATGATTTTGCTAGGCTGGAATGCGTCCTTGAACTATAATTAATATCATTTGCTTGCCTAGACCAAGGATGGTGAGATGTCGTATGTAGCTTTTGCAGACTTGGAATCTACACAGATCAGCCACATCCACATGCTCCACCCACTTTTGCAGCTGAACCCACCACCACTGGTATGTGGCCCCCCGAAAGGTTGTCCAACATGGGAATGCAGCCTTCTTGCTGAAAAAGGTTTCTCATCCCCGCCTTGGTTAAACATTTACAAAACTAATATGAAAATAAGCAGAAGCAACATGCAAATTTAGGAACAAGAATGTGAACCAAAGGGTCTGAGTAACACACATTTTGTCACCACCACCCTCTCCCCACCCATTTTTTTATAAGGCCAGGGTGGGGAACCTGCTGCCCTCCATATGTTGTTGGATTCCAAGTCCCATTAACCCCCACCAGCACAGACTGTGGTCAAGGATGACAGATGTTTTAAGTCAATATCTAGAGAGTTGCAGGGGATCAGAGGGACTGCTCCTTTGACCACAGGAGACATGGGGTTGTACCTTACCAAGTTTTACTCAGAGTAGACCCATTAAAAGTAATGAACCCAAGGTAGTCATGTCCATTAATGGCAACAGCTTGCTCTATGTCAACAGTCCTATTCTCTACATAGGACTAGTCTTGGATATAACCCACAGATTTGCCTGCTACCTGAAAAGGTATATATAATGCTTTGAGCTATCACACCTTCTTCATACCTCATCAGATCAGCCATCCAGCCAGCAAAGTGCTATCTGCATTGACAGGCAGCACATCTTCCAAGTTTCACACAGGAGCCTTCCCAAGCCCTTCCTGGAGGTGCCAAGTATGGAACCTCCTGCACACAATGTCTGCTCCTTAGCTCCTGGGTCAGTCTTGCCTAAAAGTCATAGCATAAAACTTTCTGAGCCATACCTACATCATCCTTCTGTACTCAAGTGGAACCAAAGTGCTTTGGGTTAGGCAGGGAGGAGTCAATGACAAACATAACCCATTGCACTGCATATGTCCCGCCCTCTATTCAAATTGCAGGATATACCTAACTGAAAGCTAAGGTTTTCAGGCAAAGGAAACCATAACTCTTTTCCCTTGAGCTTTTTTTTTTAAAAAAAAACAACACTCACTGTTTCAAAGAGAAACTGTGTCGTGGGTGCTAAATTTTAAAATAATGATGATAATAATAATAATATACTTCTTGTACTCCGGCCATCTGACTGGGTTGAGAAGGCCTCTGCTCTTGAAGAGATGGGAGAAAGGATACATCAACCATAGAAGTGACTTTTGTCTGCAAGACACCAGAAATGCCTTGCAGTTTAAGATCAGCCACAGGAGTCACTTCTGGCTTTAGACTCACAGTGACTGTCCATGGTATCTGGTACCAGATAAGCTTAGGAGGAAATGGAGATTGAGGGCTTGCTTTGTTTTAGGCTAGCAAGACTCTTTAAACTACCCCTTCGTTGCTACAGTGAATGATGATTCCAACTTTTGCCACCCCTACAAAAAGTAAAGAGGTTTTACCCTAAATTGGTGAACCAACCTTCCTTCCTTCCTTCCTTCCTTTTAAAAAAAACACATAAGCTTTTGGGCTTTCTCCTCCTTTTAGGGAGGCTATCAACCCTCAACAGTTTTGCATCTCCCCAGCCAGGAACTACCGAAGGTGCCCATCCCACACTTGGCCCAGCTACCTTGCATTTGCTACAGTTTTGCTAGCCTCTCCCCCATCTGCAAATTGTGCATGGCAGAAGGAGCAGAATACAAGCCATAGGGATGGGTACCAGAAGTGAAAAAATAATGGGTTTTGTTTTTTGTTTTGTTTTTACAATAGACTGTTTCTCAGGCTATCATAGTGCTTGGGTGAAATACCCTTTTCCTTTCTGGTTTTGTTTTGTTTTTAAAACCCACCACAGGAGAGCAACTCATAAGGCATTCTGGAGGTCAGAATCCTGAGCCATCCTATAGCAAAACTACACCCTTCCCCCCCCCCCATCCACCACCACCAACCATGCTGATTTAGTGCATGCCTCAGCTTCCCACTCTACTTGTCCAATGTTGAGGACACCTTAAAAGCCCTAGAGCCTAATCTTGCTCACAGGGACAATTTATATCTATCATGGAACAAGCTCCAAAGGGAGCTTGCATAGCTGGCTGGCTATTCCATCATTGCTTTGTTCCCAAGCTGTAAGATTCCAGCAGGGGAACCTGAAGGAACAACACAATGATGAACAGCCAGGTGTTCCCCCCTCCCCCCCTGCCCACTTCCTGTGGGAAGTTATACTGGCTTGTCCAAAGTCTTAGGGAGAGTGGCTCCACTGGTTGTGGTGGAGATCTTCCTGCAGACAGTATTGGTGTGGTTCTGGCAGCGACAACCAGGCCGCTTAAAGGCATCGTAACCCCACTGGCAAAGTTTGAGGCACCCCAAGGTGGGAAAGTAACAGCACAGGCAGGGCATGAACAAAGAGAGGAAACTCATGGCAGCCCAGCGGGCACAGCAGGATCCCGGGCCACAAGAGCAGGGGTCATCGGCACAGGTGTCCTCATCATCTGAGGAGCAGTGGTAGAAAATGCCCTTGACACAGCAGAGGCAAGTCCCATAGTCAATGAGGTTCTCTGGTGAGCAGAAACAGCGCTTGTTGCAAAGCCAGCAAGAGGGCAAGCTGCGTGTCGCCATGCAGCGGGCACACTTGCAGCGGCCGCATTCCTCGCAGATGAAGCAGTGGCCAGCATGGGCGACACGAGGCTTCTCAGATGTTCCCTTCCGCAGCTCCTCAGGCTTTGGGTCGCCTGCTTGGGGCTGATTCCGGACAAGCGAGTGCCTTGAGTGCGATGGTGTGATGAGCCTCTGCTCTGAGGCTGTGGTGCTGTGGGAGATGGAGCTGGCAGTGCTGGAATGGCTCAGAGGCTGCAGGAGGGGTGGCTGGCCAGGCTGAAGGTCCTGGGTGGTGGTGGGCACCAGGCGTTCCTGAGCCACCTCCTGCTTGTGGGCTGCTTGCGACTGGGATGGAGTGGAGGGAGCTTGCTTGGATGAGGCAGGTCTCTCCACGTAGTCATTGGTGGCACGGATGGCACAAATCTGGTCGATGGAAAGGACTTGCTGCAAATCCTCAGGCGCTGAAGCCATGGTGTCTTCAGGGCTGCGCTCAGTGGTGCTGGCTGGAAAGGGCATTCTGGGGAAGGATGAAGGCTCCAGTCAGCAGGGAACATCAGAAGGTCCTGCAGGAGAAGAAACAAAAAGCAAAGGGGGGGAGTCCACCCCACTGTTAAATCACAACAGTAAAAGACCAATCGAGACATTTTGTTGGGGCAGAGGAGAAATTGAGACATCTATGCTCTAGCAGCCTTTCTCAACTTTTGGTCCCCAAATGTTAGACTGTCACATGGAAGATGGAGCAAGCTTGATTTCTCCTGCTCTGAAGATAGGACCTGAACCAATGGATTCAAGTTACAAGAGATTCTGACTAAACATCAGGGAGAACTTTCTGACAGTAAGAGCTGTTTGAATGGACTTCCCAAGGAGGTTGTAGACTCTCCTACATTGAAGCTTTTAAAGCAGAGGTTGGATGTTCATCTGTGAGGGATGCTTTAGCTGAGATTCCTACATTGCAGGAGATTGGACTAGATGGTGTTTGGGGGCCCTTCTGACTCAGCAATTCTATGATTCATCCCTGACCACTGGTCCAGCTAGCTAGGTATGGTAAGAGTCATAGTCCAGCCACATTTGGCAGCCCAACGTTGAGAAACGCTGTGTCTGGCTGATAGTCTTGGATCAGGAACTTTTATGGAGGGAGGGGTGGGGCATGCATCTCTTGCAGTGGGCTGGAACTACCAATTAAAAAACAGCAAGGCACAGCTGGTACTCATGAAGAAATATTGTGCCTATTAACACACATCAGGCAATTCATTTTTTAAGCATTGCTATCACCTAATGTTGGGAGCCTCTGGAAATCTTGTGGCTTAAAAATGCAACCCTCCCTTTCAGGCAAGGTGGCACCTGGCTTGTACAAGGCATCTGATCTGAAGAACAACACGATCCCCTGATTCATCTGCTACTTTGTGCACAGTGGGACTGGGTACTTTTTCCTTTACATGCCCATACAGCAGGTATGGGGAACTTTGGGCCCTCCAGATGCTGCTGAACTGCAACTCCTAACAGCCACAGTCAGCATGGCCATTGATCAGGGATGATGAGAGTTGCAGTCCAGTAGCATCTGGAGGCTCCTCATTCCAGCCACAGAGCAATGCCAACCTTCTCACAGCGTAGGAGACCCAGCCCATATCCCTACCACCATTTAATTCAGATTGACCCTTTCCAGAGAAAATCTGGCAAGGTTGGAGGGGGGGGAGGAAGTTGCCCACAACCCCATCTGCAAACCAAGCCCATGCTAGAAGTGCCCTAGAATCCCCAGAAGACAGGGAGGGGGAGATAGATTGAGAAAAAGTTATTCAGTATGGGGCAATAGACGGCTACTCAAACTAGGGTCCAGAACACCAAGGCTAGTAGAAGAAGAAAAATATCAATTTGGTTATTTTTTAATGCAAGCCCATCTAAAAGCCACACTTTCTGAAATTATACTGGAACTGAAATGCAGTCATCCTTCAAAATTAACACTTCTCTGAATTTTGCACTGCAGTTCTCAGACCAAAATACACACATTAAGGGACAGTGTGCATAATAAAGACTCTCCTCCCTGGAAGAGAGGGGAGTGGTTGTGGGCGGGAGACCGAGCCCCGCCCCTGGTAGGGGGCATTAGCCCCCTCCCCTCCTACCTGGCTGGCGCCCACGCCCACTGGAGGTGGCCAACCAGGTGCCTCCGGGGGGCGTGTGTAGCAGCTTAATGCTGTGGTGCTAGCTCCGCCTCCTCCTCATTCGTCGTCGTCCCTCAGAGAGTCACCCACCCTCCACTCCCATTTAGCTCAGGGTATAGGTTTTTGGCCTTGCTATGGACCTTAGGTTGGTCGCCCTGGTTGGCTGGGGGGCCTGGTAGGAATTTTTCCATTTGGCATTAGGCCTTTTGGTTTTTTCGCCTACCTCGTAGCAATCGTCACAACTTTTGTGGTATTGGTGGGTAGGTTAGGCATTGGATTCATGTGTTGTGCTGTGTCAAGGGCTAGGTGTGGCCATCGCCTATGCTATCTACCGTGGGTTATTCCGTTAAAGGAATCTGGCGGTCGTGTATTCCGTCCGATGCCTGCTTGGCGGGAGGCCATGGCACGACCCTCGGTGACATCAGGGGTTGAGCCTATAGTTGGATGAGCATCAACAGGCTCCACCTACTGTTGAATAAACCCACCACCTATAGTCATCCAATGCCTAAGCCAATACCTTTTCACTGCTGTAATCAATAAAGTTGTGGCCTTTTCTTGCCCATTAACCTTATATCACGTGTCCTTGTGTATTTATTTTACGTAGCGGGGTCGGGCCCTCGATCCACAATGCAAGAACTGGTAACAATATAATACAACAACACAACATTAGGATAAATGGCTTGCAAAAATGTGTACAGCTGGCAAAATTACATATAAAGGTGTTATATGTCACAGGTTCATGCAGAAATTTGGAGAACTGAACTTATGACTGGGAAAATGAGAAATGAAAAGAGTCATCCATCCCTACCCATGGCTCTCAGGAGCCAAGACAAAATCACCGTAGGGGGCTATTTATGGTTTAAGCCAAAAAGTCCCACACTGGCTATTCTTCCCTACAATTTTAGGAGTCTCTCCCTCCTTAGAGGAGGGGACTGGTCTCTCCCCCCCCCCCATTTTTAAGGTCAGCAAACTAGTCTCTATATAGGCAAGTGAGTCAATGAAGCCAGAGAAGCTGGTAACAAATGCTGCCTGAGCAGGATGAAACGAGGAAAAGAGCAGTGGGAAGATTGATTTTTGTTAGCCAGGTCGACCTTGAAGAAGAGTGAAGATCAAGAGCCATCTTCCTTTGATTGCTAAAAGCCAGCACTACTTTGGGTGTTCCTCCTGCCAAAGGGGAAAAAAACAGCTAGCCCAGATTCATTTAAAGCAAAGTTGAGCTTCCAGGCAAGGCAAGATGAGCTTGGAAAGAGTTGTAGGATTAGGTTGGGGGAGTGGGGGTGGCAGGTGCAAAGAGAAGAGGGACCAGAGCTTTCTTCGAATCAGGCCCATGTGTCATAATGTGTCTTCAGCAACTGAGCATGTGCAGAAGGCGGCTTCTTCTTTTTTTTTACCAGAGTAAACACAGGAACTTTAAATACACAGGAACCTTAAATATATAATACGGGAGAGGAAACTGTAACGACTGCCAGATTTACCATGCATTTAACGCACATGGCTTCCCCTGAATAATCCTGGGGACTGTAGTTTGTTAAGGGTGCTGGGAATTGTAACTCTATGCCCAAAAAGTCTGGAAGCCAGAGTACACAAAATCACCCAGGAGGCTCATTGCCTACCAAGTGAAGGGTGCTACCTCACCAACAACATGTGCTTTATGTTTTCAGCTCAGCATTTTCTTTGCAACACATTCTCCATTAGGAAGCCAACATCAGGGGTCAGCATTATTGGGTATCCATCAAAGCCCACTCACACAATTCCCAGGGCCTCCTGGCTACTGCTCCTTGTGGTTTCTGCCTGTTCACTCCCTTTCGCCAAACAAGCAAGCAGTGGGAAGAGTAAAGAGCACATACCTTGGTTCACTCCTGCTGGAAAATGGTACAATCGCTGACCACGGAGAGTGGCAACAAGTGGATAATAGCGTCTATGGTGAGGTGTGAACTCAGAGAGGGGGAACCCACGGCAAAGGACCATTTTCTTTAACAGCATCTTTTCTTTCCCTGCATTCAATCTTTCTACACCCTCATTTCTCCCCTCCCCTTTTCTTCTTTTTCTTCTTCTTCTCCATTTCCGTTCCTTTCACACACACGCAACACCCCCCCCCCTTCTCATGCTCACCAAGTTTGGCAGGCAAAGAGCACAAGGCTTTCACTCTTCAAGAAATTCATGGCAGTAAAGCTCCTGGATGCAGCTGGGTGATACAGCATGGCTGGCTGGCTGGCTGTAAGAGGCTGAGAAAAGCAATACCAGCTCCATCATGCACCTCTAAATCCAGGGAGGAGGAGATGCCATGATGTGAGTTTCCTGGAAGACGTTGAGTTGTAAATATTTCCTATGCAAATTGAGGCATTTTGCTTGGGTGTGTGTGTGTGTGTGTGTGTGTGTGAATTCTGCTGCCCTGGAGTGTGATCTAATTTAGCATGCTTTTATTTTACTTGTATTTAGGAAACCAGAGTTTAAAGCTCTGAAGTTGCAAAGCTTGCCTAATATTGCTTTTGCAATTGGCACCCATTAATTGTTGTTTATGAACATGTGAAATGGAAATTTTTCTATGGAAAAACAGTGCACTGGGAAATTTTCTACCACTGGATACAGCAACATTGTCTCGTTCCCCATACCCATTATACATCACTGTTCTCATGATTGTTCAGGAAAGAACTGCAAGCATTCGGTATGTAGAGTTTATCTGTTGGACTGTAAACAGACAAGGAGAGAGCCATAGTTACCTGCAGGGCTCTGCTGAAGTATACCCCCATTCTGGATGGTGGTGGAAGCATCTCAGTGCCAGAGCAGCCCTCCTCAACCTGGTGCCCTCCAAATGTTTTGGATTACCACTCCCATTGTCCTTAACCATTGATCAGACTAGCTCTGGCCAATGAGGGATGTAGTCCAACAATATCTGGAGGGCATCCAGGTTGAGGAAAGTTTTGCTAATGCATGGAAGCTAAAACAGGCATTGCACAGAGGGCAAGGTCCTCCTTGTGCAAAGGAAAAGGGTTATCTCTCTCCATATGCATATTGGGGAATTTGCATGGCTTTGTTCCTGCTTGCAAAACCCAGCATGTTTTTACCTATTCCTCCGATGGAGGATTTGCCCCACTTTCACAATGCTGACATGGACCTTTTCTTAAATCAGCTTCCCATGCAAGATTAAAAATCTACATTGACTACTACAGAGTGCATACTATTTCTTTTCTGTATTCTGCCTCATGTTGACAAGCTGCATTAAGTACTGCTAGCTGGCAGAGAGGGGAGAAAGAAGCACATGTAAACTCTTGTGTGAAGACTGAAAATCCAATACCCTCTTACCTGGGAGTCAGTGCCCTCTATGGTACTTCAGAGAAGACATGTATAGGACTGTATAGTTAGCATGAGATGCAATCCAGCAGAAAAGCACAGTGAAGAGGAAGCTAAGCTAAATGGGTAGATAAACTAAGCCCTGCCTCTGGCACAAGTTTGAACTTCGGATCAGGTGCATCAGAGAGTGAGTTGGTGCAGTGATTAGAGTTTTAGTCTAGGACCTGAGAGACCAGAGTTCGAATCCTCATTGAGTCATGAAGCCCACTGGGTGACGTTGGGCCAGTCACTGTTCTCTCAGCCTACCCCACAGGGTTGTTGTGGAGATAACATGGGAAGGAGGGAGAACTATGTATGCTGCCTTGAACACCTTAGAGGAAAGGTGGGATATTAATGTAACAACCACAACCACAATCATCACAGTGAAATGAGCTCAGAGCAATACAGCCAGCAAGGGCAGGCTTGCCTGACTTGGAACCTCACAGCCCCTATTCTGGGCCAAAAGTGCAATGCTTGATCTGGTTGACAACCAATCTTATCAACCAGGATCCCCCCCCCAAAAAAAGCTGTCTTTCTATATAGATGCAAGTAAAATCTCCCATTCATCTGGGTTGGTCAGACATATCGCTAACTCTCCAAGTAGCCTACCTCACAAGGCAATTGCAAGGATGATTTTTTTTAAGCTGAAAAGCTGTTTGTTGGGCATGGGTTCAATGCCACAACTTTGAACCAATAAGCACCATTCTGTAGTCCTGCAAATTTACATTGCCCAATGTGAAACTTTGAACAGGATGCACAGACAGGACTCATCAGATTGGGTAGCCTAAGAATCTTCATTTTTTGTTAAGCAATGAAACACACAGTGCTTCTAGCCCTTAAGACCACCAAGGGAGGTTTGAATGCACAATTTCAGCTTCTCTCAGCATAGAATTTCAGCCACCGATGTGCAGATGGCCCACCTGAGCGGTGGAGACCATGCTTTTCACACAGCAGGTACCTGATTCCACCCCCCAGCATCTCCAGATAGGGAAGGGAAAGGTCCTCAAAGCCACTGCTCATCAGTGAAGATGATACTGAACTAGATGGATCAATGGTCTGGCTCCGTATAAGGCAACATCTTAAATTTCCAGAAGCACAACCTTTCTGTAAAAGCTATTATTCACATGCTAGCCTAGTTGAGCCCAAATTTTGACTGGACAACCTTTAGGACCCAGCAAGATTCTCCAGCACCAAACAGGATTGATGGAGGGAGGGGAGGGAGGGAGAAGATGAAGAAGAGAGAAAAGAGGATTGAATGACAATAAATTGTTTGCCATTCCGGATGCGATGAATCCAATCCAGCCGGCAGGAGGGACTGAAATAGATACTGCAGTGAAGGGAAAAGGGGAGAGAGGCAGAGAGGGTGAATAGAAAGGAGTTGGCAGTCGCAGCAGCTGAGTGGGGAAGCCACACTACAGAGCAAGCCATTGAAAAAGGATGGCAAAGCAGCGCCTGACAGACAAGAGGAGCTAATGACCCCCTTCGCTCTTCGGCAGAAGGCAAGTCACACACCTCTGCCAACCAGCTATCATGATTCCCCGACACCAAAGTGATGAAGCAAGGTGGAAAGCAAGCTTAAGTGTGGCCCTCCCAATTTACAAAAAAAGAGGCTTCACTCAAGCCATGACTCAACTTGGGGACCTATTTCCTCCTTTGCCACCCCACAGAGCACCTGGACACTTTAAAGAAGAAGAAAGTGCTTCTGACTGTACTCCCCATCATTTCTTGTGATGCTCAGCCCAACACACCCACAAGATATTGCACAGAAGGGCACACAGCGTGTAGTTTCATGGCAGGCTTAGTAAATCCTTGTGCAGCCTTGATTTTTTACAAACCGAGGCAATGAGTGCGGACACCGGAGCAGCCATTTCATATGCTACCCAAATACTGTCCAGCAAAGATGATTTGTTGGCTGGGCTGCAATTTTGATTTAGCCCTAGGTTAGATTTGCTCACCCTAATGTTAGTCCCCACAGATCTATGGGACAGCTAGAAACTGGCAATTCATTGTTCCTACACAGATCAGGAGAAGGGGAGAGAAAGTGATTGTTTCCCCAACTGTTAACCCCAAAACTAAAATCATCCAGGGAATTATTTATCTCATCCCAATTTTTCATGAAGACTACTGTTACCTGGTTACCTTATCATTAGAAACAAATGAATAAAAGCAGGTAATCTTCTATGCCAGTGGAAGAGTTGGTCCAAGAAGAAGATATACACTTTTGATTTACACAAAATGCTTCTATTTAGGCAGAACTGATAAGCAGTTTGTTTGTTTTCTTCCTGAAACAGGGAGATTGACATGGATTTGAGTGTGAATATTCTGATACAGACAGGTTGGAGCCTGCACATAAAGCATTTCCTTCCATTCAAGCACGCAAACCACACGCATACATATATATAATTGTTCTCCTTATTCAACTCTATTCAACAAGATAGCCCTGCTTTATCCCAGGAGCATCTTTTCCAGCAGCAACCTGGTCCCATCCAGGAGGGTGTGGCCTAATTAAAAAAGAATTTGGATTTTTAAAACAATACTGATCTCTCTTGTGTGGGGTGGATGCCTGTGTAGCACAGGGCTAAAAAACGCTAGTTGCAGCTTCAAAAGTCCTCAATGAAATCCTTGCCTCGGTCACAAACTCACAAGTGCTGCTATCTTATCCCAAAAGCAGACCCCAGTGAACATGGGAAAACTTACTCCTGGGCTCGCCTGCACTGAAGGTTCCTTGGAACCACCACATCCCAGCCTCAGCCTCCTACCTGCCATAAGGAGTAATGCTACCTGCCTACCTTGCAAGGATTTCTCAGTGCCATGCCTGCAAAGCAATTTTAGCACCTGCAATATGCAATACAAATACTATGTAGTTAAAGCATTATTAATGGGCAGCAACTCCACCAAGTTGCTGTAATGGCAAAGGAGTTAAGGAGTAAAAGATCTTTCAGTAACTGGAAGCCTTTTGGCTAGCTAGAAATAACCAGCCTGCCTACCCTCTCACCCCAATTAAGGAGGCATGCCAATTTCCTTGCTTACTTTCTTTTATTATTTTCCAACACATCCCTTGCCCATGGAATTTAAATTATCTAGGTGTGTTACTGCTAACAAGTTTCCCTTTGCCTCATAAAGCATTCTTGCATCCTTTCATCACCACCCTTGATGGTTCAATCCCTCCTCCCCCAGCCCCAGTACTGAATCTCTCCCTCCAGTCCATCAGCCCCCTTTCAGGTTTTGCTTCCCAGCTGCCTGTAGGAGTTAGAAACACAGGAGGATGCCTTCTACAACTGGTCCACCTATCTCTGCACTGTCCACACTGGCAAGCAGCAGCACTGCCTGAAGATGCTGGGGATTGAATATGGGGCATTCTGCATTCAAAGCATGTGCTCTGCTATTGAATGAGTTCAGCCCTTTCCCTAAATGAGTTCATGATCTCCTAAAAAAAAAAAAAGAAGAACAAGGAAAGCCCCACATCTACACCTTTTACCAGATCGCATGTCACTTGCTGCAGCTGGCAGGTATAATCAGGTATGCTGTTTGATACCATGCATCCCCAACCCTAATTATCCCTCAAATCCTACTCTAGCTACAATGGACATAATAAACATCACACACCTGTCATCCCCTGCCCCCCCCCAAAAAACCTGTTCTCCCTTCTCTGGCACATCTAACAAGTTTATGTTTTCTGGATATGAACCCTCCATCACTCCTGCAAATAATTTAAAAGGGCAGCATTGCTGACCAGACCAAGGAGCCCCTCGTTCAAACATTCCCAGCTAGCCAACACAGCTTGAAGGCTTTTAAGCTTCTAAGAGGCAAGGACCCTTCCATTTGTGGTTTGCCTCAATCATTTGATTTTCAGAGGTATACTGCTTCTGAACTTGGAGGTTTCACCTAGCTACCACAGTGAATAGCCGTGGAGACTTCTATCACCCGTGACTTTGCCCAACCCTTTAACACATGCACACACATATATAAATGCCTATTTTTGAGCACTTTGACCAAAGGTGAATCTGCCAAACTAATCTGGGGGAAATGAAGGCATGGCAAAGACTATTATTAGGGGAGCAAGGATTTTGTTATGCAATATACAGCAGTTTTGGGTTGAAGGTAGGTGGGAATCGACTGCACAATTTTCAGCAGGTCTGCTAGGATTTTCAGCTCCTACTATTTACCCAACAATTAGTGAACCTGAACAATAGAGGTGGTGAACCCTCTTGGGGGGGGGGGGTATTTTGCCAAACACTTCTTTTTAGCCTCAGTGTTCCTCACCTGTGAAACAGGAGCATTAAACCAGATCCTGGTGCAGATTGTACAATTCTGTGTTAACTCAGATGTAGATTTGCAATGTGTGAATTATGGGTGCAGGAGATAAATGGCTTCCCCACACACCTTTTTGCTTATGGCTCCCCCACCCCCTTGTCACAATTTTGTAGCTACCTCTGGTTGGTGGACCTCAGTAGTCTAACAAAAATACCTTAGTAGATCCCACAATCTTGAAGTCTCAACAACTCCGTACTCTTTCTAAATATACCTTAATATACTGTGGTGGAGAGGGGCGGGGGAATGAACAGGATAGGCAGTTCCGAAGCCCCATTAAGCCGAACAAGCAGGAGTTCGCCCCAACCAGCACATTTTGGCTTACCGAAGTGAAGCAATACACATGTACCCTCTAAAGAGGGGGTTGCATAGGGCCCTTGCGTCCAGAGTCTGAAATTACCTACCACTGCCCACCCCCGTTTAATGGATTATTAACTAATTATTAATCGTGTTAACGTTATCAATCATTTTATCCCGGGAGGGAACTGAGCCCCTCCGGTCGAGAGAAGCCGCTTTTCTAAAAATTCCAGTTCTGCGGGGACGTCAGGTTGGTTCCATCACATAAGAAGAAGCTGTTCCGAGACAGCACTCTATCGCCGACCCCTGCATCAAAGAGCGACCCCGCCCAGCCAACGAATAGATCGCCCACAGATACATACAAGCAACTCTACCCTGAGACGAGGCAACACAAATGAAGGTCGCCTTCCCCCCACCCCGCATTCACAAAGAGACCCCTTCCAACAACTGAAATATCTTCTCATGTCTTTACTGGCTAGGTACCTCCTGCCTCGCTCCATTCCATCTCCGCCAGGCCCTCCTCAAAGCGTGCCCAGGGCGATCCCCCAGGCCAGGCAGGAAGAAACGATCCGGTGGCTGCCCGATTATGGGTCAGAGCGCCGTCGAGTCCCGCCTAGGCAGGAGACCGGCGCCACGCTGCTGCCTTAAGCAACTCTTCGCTTCGGGAAGCTGCTGCTGCTGCTGCTGCCGCCGTCGCCGTTTCTTGAAGAGACAAGAGAGGAAAACCCGCCGCTCCCCCAGCAGCAAAGCTGATGGACCTGAACAGGGGCAGCGACTGTCAGCCAGCGCGACCCACGCTCGCCCCACAGCCCCTGCTCAACCTTCCTGACGAGGAACTCTATTGAACGCGAAAGCTCGCGCGTCAGGCAAGAAGGGAAAAGCGACGCTCCCTCCCAACACCTGGAGGAGCGCGGAGCATCCCTCGCCACCACCAGCACCCCGTGTAAAAAGCACAGGACCTCTCAGTAGCGCAGGTGCTGGGGGTAAGAAAAAGATCGCAAGTTGCGCCGGCACTCCCTTGGTACCGATAAACCCTTCGGAGTAGGACGCAGAAGAAGGTTGGTTGGATGGCTCCATCCATCCATCCATCCCTTCCGCGGGCACTCACCTCGACTGGGATGCAAGAGCTGTTATCAGATGCGCTCCTGCGGACTCCATCCAAGAGACGCCCTGGGGAGAAGCCGCGTCCGTGGTTTTAAGTACAGTCGCCGGGAGAGCGACCGGAGCCGTTCCGGATGAAACAAGGCAAGACCCCTCCTTCGGGGCGGGGCGAGTCTCCGAAGGGGCGGGCTCTGGTTACAGCGCGTGGAGCTGTTTTTGTGAATGTAGCCGCTCTAGCCTGCGCGCTTGTGAATGGAGGGAGCGGAGGGGGCGGGGCGGGTTTTTAGCTCCTCCCCCTGTTCTCCCCCCCACCTTCCCTGCTCTTCCTTTCCCGTAGCTCTTAATGCTACCCAAGTGGCGTCATCCAATTGAAATGGAATCGGCCCATTAGACGTCCCTAAAGGGATCTCGCTGCTGCTCGCCCGCTGATTCCAACCAGCCTTGCAGCAGAGAGTGAAAGAGAGGCGGTGGAGGAAGCAGCTTCAAGAGCTCAAACCAACCTCTCTACAACCCCGAAATCCAGAAGCTCCAAGATCCAATGTTCAATTTTGGAACATAGCAAGTTTTTTTTTAAGGCGAGCTTGCCTCTGAGCATGTACAGAGTCCCTCTCCCGAGTCATTAAAACTAATCTGAGTGGTTGAGGGAAAGGCTTCTAGGATGTCTTTTTTTAAGAAAAGAGAAATTCCGCCAACACTCTGCCTAGCCTCAGAACTTGAGTTCTCAAAAGGCATTTTATTAGAAGTTATCCCAGTTTTCTAGGAAGTTAGGCACTCATACCCTGGTACCTGGTTGCACCTTCCATAACCTGCTTTCAGTCATGTCTGCCTCACCTACAGTAAAAATAAAAGGTGAGAGTACTTCTGAGCTTACACAAAGTTCCATAGGTCTATGCAGAAATCACACCTAAAATTAAAATTGGAGAAAAAATTTCCATCTGTTTCAGAGGTATGTTCACATACATTCAACAAGTGTACAGAGTGTTTACCTGTGCACACAGCAGTTGAACTGTCCAAATCAAAAAATGTACTC
Organism: Podarcis liolepis; assembly: GCF_965112155.1. Lineage (NCBI taxonomy): Eukaryota > Metazoa > Chordata > Lepidosauria > Squamata > Lacertidae > Podarcis > Podarcis liolepis. The sequence goes on along the minus strand of NC_139570.1, from coordinate 19,860,662 downwards.
TATCCACATAAACCTGTAATGTGTGAACAGGAGACCTTCCAAGGCAGGCTTAGAGATGCAGTGTTTCTGTTGTAAGCATTTCAGTGCTGGATCTGGAGGATATTGGTATCTAACATCCTGATAGCTGTCATCAGGAATGCAGCTGGGACACTTGTCTTCCTAGAGAGATTGTCTCTGGCAGCATCTTTCGAAAACCAGCAGGGTTTGGCTCTGCAACCAAGAAGGCCACCAAAAAAAATAATCATATTTATCTTAAGACATTTTCACATGTGGCACCCAAAAAACATTTCCACAACTTTGTGCCTAAAGTACACTGTTTGTGCAATATGTTTGTGAATAACAGTGCTGTGGGAGCCAAACCTACTGTTCATTCTACCCGGTGCATGTTTTAACAGTAGCATTGCTATGGGTTCACACAGGCACCCAAATAGGCACCACTCTTTATATTTTGTGTGAAACAGCCTGCAACAAAATGCCATCCTCTCCTTTATTTATTTATTTAGAGCATTTGTACTACCCACTGTTCAACCAAAAAGGCTCTTATAATAGCTTGTGTACAATAAATTAAAAACAAGACAATCTAAGAAACATGATACATAAGAGGAAAAGGGACAGGGGAGGAAGAGGGGAAAGGCACACTCAGCCGTAAGCAAGTATGCTCATAAACTCTACTGTGTTCAGTGGAGTTTTCTTTCAGGTACTTGTGCAGAGGAATGTTGTCAGTGTGCAGTTTTACAGTTCAGTCCTACGCCTCTCTGTTATTATTAGCATTAGTATTAACATTGTCTATATATTGCCATCTCTGTAGATAGTACTTTACAAAGAACAGGTGTGACAGATCTCTGCCCCAAGGAGCTTGCAATCTACAATATATTCAGGGAAACCACAGAGAAATGGAGGCATGTCAAGAATAAGGACCATATTGTTGAATAAACTCATTACGCTAGTGGGAGCCAGAGTAAGGATTCCTGTGAGGGCAATAGAGATTGATCCTCTCCTTCCCCCAATGTGCATATTTACCATCCCCAAATCTCCTCTAGAGGAGCCTACAAAACAGATTAGAGGGCACACAGGGAGAGGAGAAGGAAAGAATGCTCAGTCCTGTAGGAGAATTCTGGAATACTCTTTTAGAAGGATATTGACAAGCTCGAATGTGTACAGAGGAGGGTGACTAAGATGATCAAGGGAGTGGAAACCAAGCCTGATGAGGAATGGTTGAGGCAGCTGGGTATGTTTAGCCTAGAAAGGAGGAGGCTGAGAGGAGATATGATAGTCATATTCAAATATCTCAAGGGCTGTCACATGGAAGATGGAGCAAGCTTGTTTTCTCCTGCTCTGGAGGGTAGGGCTTGAACCAATGACTTCAAGTTACAAGAAAGGAGATTCTGACTACACATCAGGAAAAACTTTCTGATAGTGAGAACTGTTCAGTAGTGGAACAGTCTCCCTTGGGAGGTTGTGGACTTCTTCTAAGCAGAGGTTGGAGGACCATCTGTCATGGATGCTTTAGTTGAGACTCCTGCACTGCAGAGGGTTGGAGTAGAAGGCACTCTCCAGATAGCTCCATTGGTAGAACATGAGACTTTTAATCTGAGCTGTGGGCTCAAGCACCATGTTGGGCAAAATATTCCTGCATTGCAGGAAGTTGGACTAGATTATCCTTGTGGTCCACTCCAACTCTACAGTTCTGTGATTAGGGCCCTTGGGGTTCCTTACAATACTACAATTCTATGATTCTAAGAGAACTATATTTCGAAATCCCAAAAACCAAAGTGCTGCACCAACGAGCACAAAACAGCCCCTTTGTAGTGCCACAAATCCAACTCAGTGGTGTAATGTTGGAAAGTGTTGATCACTTCTCCTACCTGGGCAGTTCTCATTCCACAAGGGCCAACATTGATGCCGAAATCCAGTATCACCTGAGCTCTGCAAGTGCAGCTTTCTCCTGATTGAAGAGCAGAGTGTCTGAGGACGGGGACATTCACAGGGAAACCAAAGCGCTTGTTTACAAACCTATTATACTACCACCTCTACCAACCTTACTGTATGCTTGTGACGGGTGGACCACTTATAAATGCCATCTCCAGCTCCTCGAAAGATTCCATCAACAGTGGCTCCAGATAATTTTACACATCACTTGGGGAGACAGGCGAACCAATGCCAGTGTACTGGAAAAAGCAAAGATCACCTGTGTCAAAGCAATGATTCTTCAACATCAACTTCGTTGGACTGGTCATGTTGTTTGGATACCTGATTATCGTCTTCTGAAGCAAATACTCTATTCCAAACTTAAAAATGGAAAGTGTAATGCTGGTGGTCAACAAAAGTGGTTTAAAGACTCTCTCAAGACAATTTTTTTAAAATGTAGTATAAACACCAACAATTGGGAAACACTGGCCTGCAAGTGCTCCAGTTGGAGAACAGCCTTTGCCAAAAGTGTCATGGACTTTGAAGACACTCAAACTCCTGCCCAGAAACCTAAGCCCCCACTGGAAAGACTTGTGGATCCAGAATTGGCCTCCACAGTCACTTATGGATTCACTGTTAAGACCATGTTCATGGAAGAAAATCTTACTCTGCTACAAGTGATCATCAAAGAAGAAGAAGATATCATGACTGATGGAGTCATAGCCTTAGAACTCTGTTGAATACAACCCTATGAGATTAGATCATAATGCATACCCTGGCTTAGTTACAATGGGAATTGGGAAAATGTGGGGAGAGGTCATCCCTTGCATCTCTCCATGGGCCACACTCCTCACCAGTTCTGCCTTTGCCTTCCTTGACTACTTTTACCTGATTGGCATATAACTCTCAACAATGATAACACCTATTGCGCCCCTGGAAAGAGAGGTGTGTGTGTGTGTGTGTGTGTGTGTGTGTGTGTGTAAACCCCTCTGGTGTTTGTGCCCAAGGTAAGAATCCCTTCTACTGCCCAAACCAATTTTGTTGTTGGTCGTTGGTCCTTTTGTTGTTGGTTCCATCCCATGAGGGAATGTGGCCTTCAGGTTAAAAAATAGTTCCCCGCTGGTGGAATAGGGAGATGTCCCACGGGACTTCTGGAACAGTTAAGCTTTAGCGAAGGAAATAAGGGAGGTAGTTGCCTAGAGCAATTTCAGGAAGTGGTTGGAGGAATTATGGCAACAACAGAAAATGGGAGGCATCATCTCAGGAAGCAGAAGACCTTTGGCTGGCTCAGGGTAGTAGAGCTGGAGGAGGGAAGGTCACAGGAAGGGACATGTCAGGAAATAAGGTCAGGGAGATAAAAAAGGGGCAAAGCCATTGAGAGCTTTCGAGAGGAGGACAGGAATATTGTGTAGGAGCCAGAAGCGGATAGGAAGCCAGTGAATGGGTTTAAGAAGCGTGGGGGGAACAGGGTCAGAGTGACAAAAACGGTAAATATTTTTGCCTGAGTGCATGAAGGTGAGAAAACAGAAGACCGGAGGGAGAAAAAACAAATTTCCACTGAAGGGATAGTGATGAAGGGTTGTCGGTTTGTAATGTCCTCATTTTTGTAACATAATGTTTACTTAGAAGTAAAGCCCCATGGAGTTCAATGGGACTTGGGTCCTGATAAGCAATCTTTCAAACGCACTTGCTGGCTGCCCAAGTATACTTAAGCTTGGAGAAAGAGCCAACAAATCAAGCGAGGCTTCACTTTGAACAGACTTCTATACGATTGTCTAGAAGAGATAAAATTTCTATAAATTTTGCTAAGCAGTGTAATGTGTATTTGTGTGATGTTCATGAAAACACAGCTACCAGGGGGAAGCGAGCCTCAAGATGCACATATTAATGAAAATAACATACAAAAATGCATTATAATAGTGAAAAGCGCTTGCCAAAGTGTACATATTAGGCAAAATGGCATACGAAATGTGGACTGTAGGAGAAATTTGCTTTTAAATTAATTCTCACAAGCAGCTTTTTGTAATATAAGCAAATAATTAAATGTGAACTGCTGTAAAGATGTGCAGAACTGAACCTAAGATGGGGGGGGGGTGAGGACCAGACTGAAGCTGACCAATTTGCTTTTCCTAATTTTTACCACAGTCTTTTTAACCAGGGGTGAGAATATCTCATCCACTCCAGGCATGCACAGTAGTCAGGAATGATGGAAACTGTAACCCAACAACACATGAAGTCCCATAGATTCCCCATCCCTGTAAATCAGGAATGGGGAACCTGTGGCCCTCCAAATGTTGTGAGGCTGCAACATTTGCTGTCACTGGTCACTAGCCATGCTGGCTGGAGCAGGTGGGAGCTGAGAGTCAGCAGCATTTGGAGGGCCACAGATTCCCCTCCCCTGCTGTAAAAAAGCAGCCCACCTTTGTTTTTATTGAATCCCATGACTTTTAAAACAGGAGCTTTTGAAAAAGCTACCTAAAATGAGAAACAGTGAGTAAAACTGGGCAGTAGCTATCCATGAAAATCCCCCTTTTTTCAAATGATGACTGCATTTTGTTTTGGGAAGTGCAGGCTTCATAGATTTGCCTTCAAATGCAAACAGAACCAAATGTTCCATTCTGTCCCTAGTTTAAATAAGGTGACCCAAAGAAAAAACTTTTATTGTTAATTCTAAATAACAATTTTAACAATGAAATGATTTAAATTGTACGATTCCCCCAAACCAATCTCATGATTAGGTAGGCTGGCTTGATCTTTGACATTTCAATGTTAACAATTCCCTTTGCTCTATTTTCATTTTGTTTCAGGAGAGGAATGCAGGGGTGGGGGAAGACAATGCAGTTAATTTTGGAGCAAAGAATCCTCCCTACTTCCAAGTTTCCTTGTCAGACTAACAAGGGAAAAGGAGAGCATATAGCTATTTCCGAGATCCATTAGCTTGCTCTTTCCCCTCGCCCACAGCCCCACAGCCTCTCCATTTACCTTCCAGACTCACCAACTCTGGTTCTGCCTTTCCAGTCCAATAATTAACTGCCATGAATCAGCTCAAATGCTCTGGGGATGGGTTCATCTTCTGCCATCACCACACCATAGACAGCAGGGGAAAAAAGGGTGGATGGGGCTTTTAACACCTTTTCTGTCCTGGTAGCCTTGCTCAGAGACAGTGGAATTGTTACCATTCCAAGGTCTTTAGCAAGAGGCTCCAGATCTCCTGCTCCTTCTTTAAAAGAAAAGAAAAAACCACAATCTGTTTTACTGTGCTGTTAGGGTGCCTGGGTACACTACTGAGACAGCTCTTGAGGAAGAACTACAGCCTCTCATGAAGGAGAGTAGCTCAGTGGCAGAGCATCTCCCTGGAACATGGAAAGTTCCATGTTCGGTCATTGGCATCCCTAGGTATGACTGGGAGTTTCCCATGCCTTGAGACCTTGGACCTTGAGACCTTGAGACTGACAGTCAGTGTTGACTATACTGAGCTAGAGGCAGCTTCCTTCGTTCCTATGGTCATCCATCATGTTAATTAACCAGGGGGCGTCTGTACTAATAAATTAGCATGTGCCACTTTTGTGCATACTTGTTTCAGAGGCATGTTACTCAGTGCCTACCGGTGCTTATCAGTGCCAGTGCCCCCAAATATTTGAGCAAGGCAAGCCGCAGAGTGGTATGGGGAACTTTGCACTTACTCTTTGAAGGGCTTGTGCTAGCTATGTACTGCTGTAAATCAAAACAGCTTCATAGTCTCATCCTCCCCTTTTCCTCTTTAACACATTCTAGGTGTGAGCCTTACCCTGGAGCTAGGCACTTCTTTTACCTTTAGAAACAGTCAGGCAGGGATTTTAATTACAAAGCTCATTTTCGGGAGGCACAAAGGTCTTGAATGGGAGGAGGCAGCCCCTGGCAGCAGGATGTAGGTGCCATGGTGTCTGAACCATTGTGATAGCTTGCCCAAGGAAGAAGATGCTACTCCAGGTCTTCTCTCCTTTTGCTGTGGGTCACCATGTCCTGATCCACCAGCGCAAAGGAGGGCTTGTGGGAGTGGTTGGGTGCAGGCGCACCAAAGAAGGATGCCAAAAATGCCAGAGTGATCACTTCAAGTGCTTTATTAAAAGAAAGGTGTAGACTTACAACAAATCAGCATGACAGGTCTCCCAGCCTCTACAGATACAATATCTGCAGCGAGGGAAGAGCTTGTCCACACCCAAGCAAATGTTTATACATTCTTTAAATACAAAGCACCATACATCACTTTGCCCAAGACTTCCCATCATTAAACCTGACTAGATGAAGGCATAGGTGGCACATACCCAAATCTTGCAGGTAGTTTTCCTTTCTGGGTCAGAGTCCAGTATCCCAAACTCCACAGATAAGGGCAACATCAAAGGAAGCCAATTAGCTTATATCAAAGCGAGTGAAGATTAACATATTTCAGCTCATTGTTACGACATCTACCAATTAATTGTGGGGTTATTTTGACTACCAAGATGGCGTTTGCAGAGCTTCCAGAGTTTCCAGTTCACCTTTGTTTCAACACAACACCATTACAAATGGCCCCAGAGAGTAACACTGCAGCTTCCAATGAGAACCACCTGGTTCTCAGCAAGAACCAGGTGACCCAAGGTCTGATGGTCCTTTTTTTATTGTATGTATTCAAAAGAAGAGCCCTGCTGGGTCAGACCAAAGGCCAACCTAGTCCAGCATCCTGTCTGGCACAGTGGCAAACCAAGATGCCAACAGGAAGCCCACAAGCAGGAAATAAGCATAAGAGCAGTACCCCCCCACACTTGTGCTCCCCAGCAACTGGTATTCAGAGTCATACCACCTCCAATACTAGAGATAACACACAACAGTCATGAATGGCAGCTACAGACAACCTTGTCCTCTGTGATTTTGTCTAACATCCTTTCAAAGCCATTCAAAGGTGATGACCATCACTACAACTTGGGGTAGCTAATTCCAAAGTTCAACTATGTACTTCCTTTTATCTGTCCTGAAACTTTCAACATTCAGCTTCATTGGATGACCCCAGGTTCTTGTATTATTGTGATTGACAGAGAAAAACATGTTAATTTATTTGGTTAACCAATAATAAAAAAATGGTATAAATAAAGTAGAATTCCCTGGATGCCTAGATCCAGATTTGGAGCAAGTACTCTTTGGTGAGAGAACCCCAGAAGACAATTACAATTACAAAACATGCAGCAAAGTAAAGGATGGAAAAACAAACCTTTAAAACATCCCTTTCTAAGTTGGTTCCAAAGTTCCCCACTTTCCATAGCATAGAAAGAGACCACATGTTTTGGAGGTTAAAATTGGTTTACGTACAAACTCTTCAAAGATCAGATTCATTTGCTTTTCCATACAGAAGCAAGAAAAAACAAGGCAGTATAACATTAATTTCCAAAATGGTAAATGGTTCTTTATTATTTGTATGGAAACACAAAGATGGCTTGCTAAAGCCATATGGTCTAAAGCTTGGAGCATCCAGCTCAGACCTCCTTACTGGTCAGGTTCACATGGTGGAAGAAGAAATGAGAATACAAAGTTTGGTAATCCTTCCTCGCTAGGTGAAGGGGAGTGACATAGCTAGGTCTGACAGGACAGCTTACTCTATGGTCTTAACCCCTTCATGCATTAATTAGAGTTAAGCCTGTTGGTTATATGAAGTTGGATATCACACAAAACTTCTGTCCACTTTCTCCACATCATGCATAATTTTATACCCCTCTATAATTTTCCTCCCTCCTTACTTACCTACTTTCTAAACTAAAATTCCCAAACATTGTAACAGTTCCTCATGGGGCAGTTGCACTAGTTGCCTGATCATTTTGGTTGCTTTCTTTCTGCACCTGATAAGGGTGGGCCACTCTCTTCTTTGTCTCTGTCTCTTTGTGACATCCCTTTTTGTCCCTCCATCTCTCCCCTTCACCACCTGGTGGCTGGTGGGGTAGTGTTTCTGTGCTCTGCCACCACTCTATGGTTCCTGCATTGTCCTTATTAAATAGTGTTCCAGGTTTCCCCGATATAAATGTTTTGAACAGCCATTATACTGAACAGCTGCACTGATACCCATGTCTGTAAGCTATTGATACCCATGAGCAAGCTACTGCGGGTTCATGCAAAAGTGTTCCCACAAGCAAAGGCATCTGTATCACTGTGATAAGGATATGTCTTGTTCCAACCTAGCCCCCAAAACTATGACCTGTGCTGGCTGCCCATGGCCTTCTGGAGCAGCTTTGAACTCCATCAACTGAAGTCAGGAGACCAATGAATTTCTGTTGCCCTCAGCACCCAATAGCAAGTGTCTCAATGTCACTGAGAGTTCATTGTGTTGGTGTGGTGTGTTGGCATAAGATTGTCCTGGTCAGTGGCCCTGGGATTTGGCAAGCACTCAGTGCTGATAGCTGCCTTCACATTTGCTTTCGTGGCTGCAAACATCAGGGCTAGGAGCAGCTGGAAAAGTGAGGAGGGCAATTCGGGCAAGCGGCTGGGGTAGGGTGTGTGTGATAGCATCCTGCTCCTCTGGGAGGGGGATGATGGGCCCCCACCAGCATCTGCCAGCACACTATTTTCACAGCTGACATCCTAGCTGGGGCTAAATATAGTCATTTGGGGCTTCTTGCCTGTTAAACTTTAATAAACCTCTCTACTCTCAATCACATTTCCTTCCCTTCTCTTTCACATTCACTCCTTTTCATTTCTCTTCCTAGTGATTCCCATGGATGCTGCTTTGGGCAGCTGTTGCAAAAAACACTGGTGTTACAAAAATCCAGACTGCAACAATAGTGGATAACTTTATTTTATTTTTCTAGATAATTGCAGCCTCTTCACAGACTGAGAAGCCCTCCCTCACAATATTACCAGCATTTTAAAGTTGTCCGTTAACAAAAAGTCGAGCCAACCATTTGGTAAAATCAGATAAAACATTTCGTAAATTAATTAAGCAGAGAATTTTAAACTAGCAAAAATAAAAATAAAAAATTAAGTAGGCAAGCCTTAGATTGCTTGTCTACTTATTAAATAAAAGTACCTTGAAATGGAACTAATAGGGCCAGCTGAATATTCTTGGATGGAAGGAATTCCACAAATGAAGGGTCAACACTGAGAAGGTCCTGCCCCAAAAATATAACTCAGTGGTGAGGAACCATAGGCCGAGGGGGCCAAATGTTGTGTTCCAGGCCTCTCTATCTAGCCCTTGGGACTCCACCCAGTCAGAGCCCTCACTGGCTCTGCTTTGCACCCAAAGTGCTTTTGCCTGGCTGGAATGTGTCCTTGTATTCCAATAATGCCTCTTCATTGCCTCGATGGGGGAAGAGAGAGGTCACCCACCTGTCAAAGTAGTCCATGGGGGCAGGTCATGATCCATCCAAACACAAAGATCCATTCCCTACACCTGTCATGGATGGAATGGACACTTACAGTTGACTTAGAAGAAAGTCCCATTGAATTCACTGGAGCTTACTCCAAGGCAAGTGAGCATGAGATTGCAGTCTCAGTCAGTGAGAGCATGGAATGATGTGCACACTGTTTCAGGCAGCTGTTGATGAGTTGAACGATAACAAAGCAGAGAGTGGACATCTAGAGGACTCAGCATTTTAGCAGTCAATGGCCAAGTAAGCTGTGGAAAGATTTGCCAAACCCACATTGTGCTGAGGAGCTAAGTGTTGCCTGAAAGGGAATTGAGGAAGCTGTGGTGAGGAAAAAGCCAAGAATCCCCCAGTGATGTTGCAGAGTGAGTAAGAAGCAAGCATTTGTCAGCTTATTTTACTCTGGGTGTTAAATGCCCAGCACCAGGGTGCTTGAATTGGTATAGGGGGCGGGATGGGGAGTGGAAGCAATTTACTTTGTACCCATCTCAGGAGTTGGACAAAAAGAGGCCAGTTTGTTTTAAATGGTCACTATTCTTCTTTAAAAGAATGAAGGACATTGGTGAAGGTGTGAACTGGGAGTTAAGGATTCCCTGGTTACAGTGATTTCAGTGGGTTCCAGGTGTCTTTGAGGATGGCTTGGAAGCTTCAGCCGATGCAGAATACAGCAACCCAGACATTGCTGACTGGGGATGGAGCAGAAATTCAATTCAGTTTATACAGTATTTAAAAGTGAACCTACCAAATTCGCACTTTCTTAATAGATGTAAGGTAAAGGTAAAGGTACCCCTGCCCGTACGGGCCAGTCTTGACAGACTCTAGGGTTGTGCGCTCATATCACTCTAGAGGCTGGGAGCCAGCGCTGTCCGCAGACACTTCCGGGTCACGTGGCCAGCGTGACAAGCTGCATCTGGCGAGCCAGCGCAGCACACGGAACGCCGTTTACCTTCCCGCTGGTAAGCGGTCCCTATTTATCTACTCGCACCCAGGGGTGCTTTTGAACTGCTAGGTTGGCAGGCGCTGGGACCAAACGACGGGAGTGCACCCCGCTGCGGGGATTCGAACCGCTGACCATGCGATTGGCAAGTCCTAGGTGCTGAGGTTTTAGACACAGCGCCACCCGCGTCCCTGTCTTAATAGATATGTGAACCAAAACACAGTCACCCTTTGAAATTCACACTTCTGCAAATTTTGCAATGCAGTCCTCCAGCCCAAGTAATGTATACAAAAATGCATATACTTGGGTGAAGTGTGCATCAAAATGCAAATATTAGTAAAATGAGCATTAAAAGTGTATTGTATTAAGGGAAATTGCTTTTCAGAAATATGTATCATTAGGCAAAATTGCATATAAAAATGTGTAAAGTAGGAGAAGCACGCACTAAAATGGTGGTGAATTTTCACAAGGACTCTTTTTAAAAAAATAATAATTGCAAAATGATGTGAAAATCTGGAGAACTAAACTTGAGATTAGATAAAGGAGAATTTGAGAGAAACCTACACTGACAGATATACAGGTCCCTTGTGTTGGCAAGGGCTAAACACTTTGATCATATTACACAAATGGGTGTGTCACCTGCACTGGCTGTATGATACCAGGCCTGATCCAAAGTGCTGGTCACAACCTTTAAAGCTGTTAACAGCTTGGGACCAAGTGAGTTGGGACCAACTCTCACCATCCTGGTACTTTCCTGATGTTTGGGGCAACAACTCCCACCAGCCCCGATGATCCAAAATGTTTTTTTGGGGAACCATATAGGTTAAGGCTGTAAGTGGTGGAATTGGGGTTAGACGTAAAATGTTTTGTGGCTCCCGTCATCATCATCTTATTATTCATCAAGTAATTTAATGTTTGATTTGGGTTTGGTTTTTTTTTCATTTTCAGTGATAAGCTGCTGTGGGAAGACAAAATGAGTTATAGCCAATGCTAGTCCTACACAGAGTAGACCCACTGAAATTATGAACATGGCTCACTTAGGTGGAACAGTCTCCCTCGGGAGGTTTTGGACTCTCCTTCATTGGAGGTTTTTAAGCAGAGGTTGAATGGCCATCCATCATGGAAGCTTTAGCTGAGATTCCTGCATTTCAAGGGGTTGGACTAGATGACTCTTGGGGTCCCTTCCAACTCTACAGTTCTATGATTCTAGGTTTCTTAATTTTTATGGGTCTAATCTCAGAAAAACTGAATTGAAGACAAGCCTATATTTTGTGCAGCGATATATACATTAATTATTATTTTTTTTTGAAAATGTCATCATCATCAAAAATATAGAGGACATGCTTCCACTTCTCAACTCCCCCCCCCTTTTTTTTAACATGGGAGCAAACATACTGGAAAAAGCTTAACTGCAAGCATTACTTCATGGCTTGTGAATGTGATACCTGTAAACGCCTGTGCAGCTACAGAGAACTTCCATGGTACCCACAGTGTTTTCATTGTTGGAGGAAGCCTTTTATTGCCAACAGAAGGTTTTGCCACCCAAGGACAAAATTTGGGGGCAGAGCAGTAGTCTTCTATTGGCTCCAATAGACGATGTTAATGTATGTGTTTAGATGCAATTTTTAAAATTATTTCTATCGGTCTAAATAGAAGTGCAACACAGGTCACCGAGTGATCAGGTTCAAACTGCTTGATGGGCAACTTCAAAGCTCCCAAATCATTGTGCTGCTCAGTTCTTAAAATATTTGGGTCATAGGCCATGAATCTCTATAGAATTTGCAGATGCAAATTGTGTATATATTTGCAAATGTGTATATATTTGCAGGTGCTGATTTACATGTATAGGTGCCAAGTGTCAGAGGGGAAAGCACTCTGTAAACAAAGAGGGGGTTTAAAAATTTTTAAGGTGGGGAGGTACGACTGAATGCAAAAGGTCCAGGGCTTACCTGTGTCTCCACACATCTCCAACAATTGTCCCATCTTATGGTTAAAGGTAAAGGTAAAGGGACCCCTGACAATTAAGTCCAGTTGCGAACGACTCTGGGGTTGTGGCGCTCATCTCGCTTTACAGGCCAAGGGAGCCAGTCCACTTCTGCAAACAGTTTTTCCAGGTCATGTGGCCAGCGAAACCAGAGCAGTGCATGGAAACGCCGTTTGCCTTCCTGCTGGAGCGGTACCTATTTATCTACTTGCACTGCATGCTTTCAAACTGCTGGGTTGGAAGGAGCTGAGACCGAACAACGGGAGCTCATCCCGTTGTGGGGATTCAAACCGCCAACCTTTGGCAAGCCCAAGCAGCACAGTGGTTTAACCCACAGTGCCACTGCTTCCCATATCTTATGGTTAAAGGTAAAGGTAAAGGGACCCCTGACCATTAGGTCCAGTCATGACTGACTCTGGGGTTGCGGCGCTCATCTCGCTTTATTGGCCGAGGGAGCTGGCGTACAGCTTCCAGGTCATGTGGCCAGCATGACTAAGCTGCTTCTGGTGAACCAGAGCAGCACACGGAAACACTGTTCACCTTCCCGCCGGAGCGGTATCTATTTATCTACTTGCACTTTGACATGCTTTTGAACTGCTAGGTTGGCAGGAGCAGGGACCGAGCAACGGGAGCTCACCCCGTCGCAGGGATTCGAACTGCTGACCTTCTGATCGGCAAGTCCTAGGCCCTGTGGTTTAACCCACAGTGCCACCCGCATCCCATCTTATGGTTAGGCATGTATAAAACTGTTAATCTCCCTAGTTGATACCCCTTTTCTACTCCACCTTCCCATTGCTCCTTAGAAACCCATCTGAACAGAAACCCACTGCTTCTAGATTTAGTTTCTTTAAATAAATAAAAAAATCAAACACTTATTACAGATAAGAAAGCTGCTGGAAGTTATGACTGAAGTTGATATAGGGCATCCCTACTACGGTCACCTCTAAGAGATTGGGTGGGAGGAGGAATTCATTCTAATAACAAAAAGAAAAGATGTTTCTTACCTAAATTTCTCCAAGTTGTGGAGGGGTGGTGGCGGCAATTCCCAATCCTCATTAAGAGTTACCTTGAAGGTATTAATAGATCAGCCTCACCTACAGGCTTCCCTGTTCTGTATGAAAAGTTAACTATTTCAGATGTCTTCTTCATAGACTCAGACGGCAGCTTCCCATGTTCATGATTTCTATAGCAAAAAGTGTTTTTTCTCTCAGGCTAGCAAGCTTCCTGGTGGCGGTGTGTTGGGAGTTAGGGTTAGGCTGGAAAGTCCCTGGTAGAGATTTGAGTGAAACCAAAGTCTTCCAGATGCAACAACAACTCACTTTGTTCATTGGGCCATGTGTCGTCCCCCCATGCCATTCCCCTTCTTACTAATGAGAGCAGCACATCAAATGAGGGCTGGAGATACCTGGATTCTAATCCTGCCTCAGCCATGAACTTCTTTGGACTAGTCACTGTCTCCCTCTCCACCTAAACTACCTCACAGGGTTGCTGTTAAGAGAAAATTAGGGTAGGTGCAGAAAGAACTCGGCATACACTATATGCTCCTATGTGATCAAATATAAAACTCTGATGCTGATAATGGTGCTGATAAAAATGTGCATGGTGAAAGTAGAGTTGCAGCATTTAGAGAGCCAGTAGGATGTACGTAGTTGGACGAAGGCATGAGAGACCAGGGTTGGAATCCCTTCTCTGCCATGAAGCTCACTGGGTGTTCTTGGGCTAACCTACCCCTTAGGCTTTGGGGATAAAATAAAGTCGAGAATCATGTATGCCACCTTGGGCTGCAAGAGGCAAAACAGTGGTATAAATGCTGTTATAATCACCATTATAGTTCTTTACTTCTATTCCCAGCATGGGTCCTGTGTTTCTCACAGCTGCGTGCTGGGCAGAAATTCAGCAGGAGAAGCTTTCCTACCACTTACTCCTCATCCCATAGCCATGCACTGGGAAATGTCCCTATCCATGGCATGGCTGATATAGAACCCCTGCCATAAATACAGACAACAACCTTAGATGGACCTGAAGAACTCACCTTTGGCCTCCCTCTTATTCTGCTAACCCATCACACTTGCCACCTTTTCAGTTTTGAAGGCCTGCATAGAGGGGGAGAGGGTCTCTATTTTTTATTCCCCTCTTTTGCACAGAAGGGATGCAGGGGGCAGGGGATGGTCCATTAGGACAAATGGGGCACTGCCCCACCAAACTCAGTCCACCATTAGGTGGCGCCCACTTTCCTACCCCTTCCAATGAGTCCAAGGGCTGCCAGCTTCTTTCTCCTTAATTTCTCTTGTGGAAGTCAGCAGGGAGGAGGAGGAGGAGGAGCAGGAGGAGGAGGAGGGGAACAAAACTAGGTTTAGTTGGCTCTGGCTCTCATTGGCTCTGGCTCCTCCTTTTGCTTTTATGCCTCCCTGCCTTCAGTCCCAACAGGAACCAGGCACATGCACATACTGAGTCTCTCTTCCTCACTGGTCAGAGGCTGCTGCCTTGCAGGTTCCTCAGCAGAGTGCCCATTAGCCAGAAATCTCTCTCTCTCTCCACCTCCTGCCTCCTTTCTCCCTCTAAGCCAGAGGCCTGGCTCCTGGCCAGCCAGCCATTTCCTGGTAATCTAATAGCTGCAGATGAACTGAAAATGCATTTCCTGCCACCCCCCTGCATTTCCTGCCACCCCGCTGTAAAAATTTTATTTATGTAACAGGAGAATATGCACTTCTGGTTTTGGCTGCATTGGTGGCTCCTGGTGCTTTTGCTGCTGCTGCTGCTGCTATTGCGACTGATTGCAGAGCAGAGGAGGGTGCACAGAGTGGTGGGCGGTGAGGCAGTTGAAGAGATTCACTATGCCATGCTGGTTCTAGACAGCAGTACTAGGGGGTCCCTGTGTGCAGGATTGCTGCAGAACATAGTGCAGTGCTATCTCTTAACCACACAATTCATTTCTTCTTTTTCACACACACCCCACAACAAAAAATAAAGCCAACCCCATTTTTGCCCATTTGGCTTCTTTACCCATTCATAATTTTTATGAATGGTTTATATTTCAGAAGATCTGTCCATCCTTGTAATGGACAGAGTTTTGTCCTGTTGCTGTTGTTTTTTCCCCTTTCCTTCACTGGGAAAATCCTAAATGGACAGTAGCCCACTTTCACATGAACAGTAAATCTATAGATGATTGACTAGATTCAAACTAAGGATGCCATCCTAAGCAATTTACATAGGGAGTAAATCCCAATGGCCACAGGCATTGTGGGGCTTACTTCTGAGTAAACATAAATAGGTTTCCTCGGTTACAGCACAAGCCCTTTGTCTATTATGTAAATTAAATTGTGTGGGACTTACTCCTGAGTAAGTGGGGTTAGGATTGCAGTATTACTGCCAGGTAAGTATATATAGGGTTGCAACTTTAGTTGCACTGAGATCCCATTGACATCAATAGAATAAGTTAGTCAATAATAATAATAATAATTTATACCCCACCCATCTGGCCAGGTTTCCCCAGCCACTCTGGGTGGCTCCCAACAGAATTGTAGGGTTGGGAGGGACCCTGAGGGTCATCTAGTCCAACCCCCTTCAATACAGGAATCTCAGCTAAAGCATCAATGACAGATGACCATTCAACTTCTGCTTAAAACCACCAATGAAGGAGAGTCCACTACCATCAGAGGGAGTCCTTTACAAAGTCATATCTTAGCTTACATATCATTGGGTTTTAGTGGGTATTAAGTGCAGCTATCTTAGGCTGCAATCCTAACCACCACTTAACTGGCAGTAAACCCTATTGAATCCAATAGGACTTATATCTGAGCAGACATGATTAGGCTTGCTCAGTCAGTCTGGATCCAAATCAATAATACATTTGACAGTTGAATAGATTGATTTTCAGGTTGCACCTAGGACCATCACCAGGACCACTGGGATGAAGAAACATACCTGTACAATGGTTGGTGCTTCCGCCACCCATTTATGGAAAACAATAGTCTTAACTATTGCAGGGGGGGTGCAGTTCTACTCAGTTTTAATCTATATTTCATAGAGCATCTTTGTGCACTGTACCAGACTAAAGAAAGAGACAACTTGGTATGGAGATAACAGACGACACACTTAAAAGACACTCCCAAACACCAGAGTTCTCAAGCTCCAATCTTGAGCTTCCCTCTCCCCCCCCCTTTACATTTCAGATTTTGGCTAAAGGGGTGTGGCTTGGAGAGTCAACAAGTCACTAGGTTATTTAAGTGCTCAGTTGAGTGCAGGGTGCTAGGAGCGGCTGCCTTAACTAGAGTGCTTTCACTGGGAGCTCTCCTAGGTCCTGAAGCCTTAACCTTTCTCTGGCACCTGAGGTTCTTTGCTGCTTGAGGACTGGTGCTGGAAAACGTCTACTCCAGTCAAGGCTTGTTCCCCAAGAGCAGTCTGGGGGAACTCAAGGATGTCCAGAAGCTCAGCAACATGAACTGCAGCGCCTCCCAAAACCACAGTGTCAAATCACCACATTTTGAAGTAAACAATGCAGAGCTGGATGTGCTATTTGTAAACTGACAGTGTAAAAAAAAGCACTTCTGTGCGTTCATAAAATGATAAGTGGAACTTTCAACAAAATGTTGCAGCATGGTGTGTTACTTTTGGGTGTTTCAGGCAGCAATGCATAAGATCATAAGAAGAGGTCTATTGGATCCAACCAAATGCTTATTGAGTTCAGCATCCTGTTTTATATAGTGGCAAACCATATGCTGATGGGACATGAGAGCAATAAGTCTCATTGAACTCAGTAACATGTACTTCTTAGTAGGCACATTTAGGATTGCCTTGACAATTAAAAAGTCATGCTCTCCTTATTCTATTCTGCTCTCATCCAAGTTTAATATTTTTACCCAACAGTCAGCATTCCATAGCTACCTTCTGCAAACCCTGGTGTTCCACTAAACCTGTTAGCACCTCTCCCTTGTGCATGGGGAGTACTGTTTTGGCTGCCTATGCAATGGATATGCACCCTGAACACAGGGAATAGAGACAATGGTGAGAGTAACAAAGAGGGGAATGGCACGATAAACAGGGCTGACTGGTGTTTGCAGTTGGGATGAGTGACATTTAAACAAAGAGCAAAGTAAATTGGGCTGTGCCTTAATTAGAGCCCCGAGTTCTGATCTGCCTCTTGGGAACTAGAGGAAATTGCTGATGACCTTAATGAGAGAGAGAGAGAGAGAGAGAGAGAGAGAGAGAGAGAGATCAGAAGCAAGTTCTAACTGTATAAGGGGCTTTTCAAATCAGCTTGTGGTAAGAAGAAAGCAGCAAATATGGTGATGGTGGTGATGCTTTAAGAGAAGGGGAAGTTCCATTGCATTTCTCACGGGGTAAGGTAGCTGGTGTAACATGGTGGCTAAGAATATGAACTGCTAATTAGGGATCTCCTGGTCTGCTTTCACCACTTCCGTGAGCTCAGGTTACTCTCTCCCAGTCTTTGCAACCCTAGTCTGCAATGCAAACATAATCATATTGACCAGCCTCATGGGGTTGTTGTAGGAATTTCAACAGATTCATTTTTGTGAGGTGCTGTATACTTCCACATGCAACATAAATGTAAAGTAAGCATTCTGTATGAGAATGGACCTTCTCTGCAGTGGCTCCCCATCTATGGAATGTTCTCCCCAGGAAAGTTCGCCTGGTACCTTCATTATACACCTTTAGGCGCCAGGCAAAACCATTCCTTTTTAACCAGGCCTTTGGTTTATCTTATTGACATCCAACACTCTTTTAGAATGTGGCTTTGGGGGGTATTGGGTTACTGCTTTTGGTTTGATTTTATATGTTGTGGTCTTGTTGTGAATCACCCTGAGGTCTCCGGGTATAGGGCAGTGTATAAGTTGAATTTATCATCATCATCATCATCATCATCATCATCATCATCATCAATGTAGAATTCTTTTCTGGAAGAAGAGGGTGGTGCCATGATGGCACCCAATGCATGGCACCCAATGACAGCCTTACCTGACATTTTTGTACCAGAGGCAGCATCAATATGAGACATTATACTAAGACACACCAACAGCCTTGTCTTGTCTACACTGACTGGCAGCAGCTCCTCTGGATTTCAGGCAGGGGTCTTCCCCAGCCCTACCTGGAGGTGTCAGGGATTGAACTGGAGACCTTCTGCACACAAAGCAGGCGCTCTGGTCCTTCCTCAGACAAATCCAGCCCTCAAATTATGACCTGGGAAAGAACAGAAATGCTCAGCTAGAAACCAATCCAAACCTACACACACACACACACCCTCCCATTCTCCATTAGCCTCACTTAATGCCAGTTACTCTGTGTATTAACATGTTTGGGTGGCTATAACCTCACTTGGGAGATGGTGGTGAGTTTTTTGAAGCTCCTTAAGCACTCCCTTGAAAAGGAAGGGTAAGAGGGAGGAGCAACCTCTTTCTCTGTTTAAATGCTCCATGTCAAGCCATTCAACTCATTATGGCTGCTTCTGCAGATTGAAGACAGAGGCAACCGGAACACCGTACCATCAGCCCATGAATTATTTAGTGCCAGCTGCAAGCCGTTGCATTTGCTTTGCATTTCCATCCGCTGCTGTCTGGGATGGCAGCATCATATCCAGGAGCTCCTGACTCCAGATTCCTGAACTGGGAGGTGTGTGGACTGAGATGAAACTGGGAGCACAAGAGGATCTAACAAGAGGGTCTCCTTCAGTACATGGGGCCCTGCCTTATATTTACTAGAACAGCTACCCTTTTGATGGCTCCATTGTTCGAGGGTGGCAAACAGAGAAGATCTGCTTAGTATTGGGCCCAGATTTTAGATGGAGCAGTCTGTTGTGGTTTGCTGCATTTGAGGTCTTGGTCACTTTAAAAAGGCTCCAAAGGCTTGCTTATTTAGACAAGCCTCTTGCCATTGGCATGCATTGGTATTACTGGTGTGTGTGTGTGTGCATGTGTGTATGCATGCATGCGCAATGTGATGGCTGGTGACCATTGGGACTGGTGGGGTCAAAAACAGTGAGGCCAATGGTAGGTGGAGCCAGAAACAATGACAGGCAGAGTCAAATAATTTTACATCTGTCCCTAACCTCCTCCTTGAAAATTATTCAAAGAGAAACTCTAAGGCAAAGGAGGATGAAGCAGGGCCACCCCCTAGACTGTTTGCAAGGGGAAAGGTGGGGAGCTGGGGGCTGTCTGAGGTTAGCTGTGTGGTGGTGTTGGGGTGTTTGATTCAATAATAAGTGTACTGTGTTGTCGTTTCATATATACTGAAACAATCCAAGGATCACTTCAGCCAGCTGTTCATTGCTGAAATAAAAACTCTGCATGTCTCTAAAATTACAGCCTCTTACTTGCAAGCTTTGCCTCTTAGTCCCACTTGGGAAGCAGTTGGCTATGAAAAGTACTCTGCACATGCTCACAGGATCTTTGTTATTATTGAAGTGCCAAGTGGTGGTGTCTGCACACAGAGACACAACAACATATAAATGGGGTTCTTGGCAGCAAAAGCCAAATTACTCAGCAACAGGAGCAGGGTTGATTTTTCACTCTAGTCTTCCTTGAAGCAGCTCAGGGCAACATACATGATCTCTATCCCCACACACCTGGCATGATGTTTGACCCTCACGATAACTCTGTGCAGTAGACTAGGCTGAATATGATGACTGGCCATCGGGCAGAGCTGAGTATTTTTCCATCCCAGCCAAGAGCTGCATTCATTTCTGAGCAACTTCTTGGGGGGCGCATGGTGGGCAGGGCCAAGTGCAAATGTGGATGCAGCCGTACACACAAACATTGGTCTTGCTACCCAAACACAACACATCCTCAGGAAGTCATTTGTTAGGTGAGCTTTCGCATAATGACTCAACAAGTTCCATCGACTCCTGTGGGAAAATTTCTAATGTGTTCCTGGCCACAGAATCTTGACTCCAAAGCGATGAGAAAATCCAGGAAAGCCCCCTGAAACCTTGCAAAAGGCAAACAAGAGAGGGGGAAATCCTTTCTTATTTGTCCGATCTCTCTCTCCCCCACCCAGGTTTCTGGTGAAACAGCTGTCACAGACTAACAAAACACAAAAAGTAAGGCTTATTATTATAGTTTATTTGTTTGGAGTACCACATGCAGGTCCGGCTGTTTGGATATCTGAAACTGCAGTGTATATAGTGAGGTTTTAGGTACTAATTCCTTGGGTTTGGATAAATGAATGCACATATAATGAACATTTGGACAGCAGGACCTGTGTCTGCATTTCTGCACATGTTCACACCTCCCTATCTATCCTCCATCCAGGCAATCAAGCAGCACTAATAGAGTTCAAGGATTCATTCCAGTCAGCCAAAAAGTTTGGGGAGAGTATGACTGAAGCAGGGTGGTGGGGATAGAGAGGTTGGATCAGTAAGGGGTGTGACCTGGGAGCTGTCTTGAGGGTAAGCTAGAGAGGTCTGGGGGAGGCACATTCAGCCCCTGAACCCGAGCTTCCACCTGCCCTAGGACATCCAGTGAGCTTTATGACTCAGCGAGGAATCGAAACTGGGCCTCTCCAGTCCAAGCCCAGCAGGCTAACTACACCATCATGCCAGCTCTTTTTGCCAATTTGCTGCCGCTGCCACCACCAAGGGAAGAGCCATGACTCAGTGGTAGGGCATGTGGTTTGCATGCAAATGGTGATAGGTTCAGCTCCCAGTATTTTTAGCTGGGCCTGGGATATTCCCCTGCCTGAAATCCTGGAGAGCTGCTTGCAGCCCATGTAAAACAGCTTCCTCTGTCCCTGCAAATCAGCAGAAGGAACCTGAGAACATTATGGGCTTAGTGGAGGGGTGTTCACATCCCTCATTAAAGAAGTGCACAGCCTGTGTAACTATATGCACACAAACAACTGACCTGTACACTTGTACAGTCAGAGGTACCAACTCCAGGAGCTCCTGGGGGCCCGGGCACCCACAAACATTTTGCTGTGGGTGCCCATCCTCCGCCCCCCACTGCTGCCACCGTCCGTTCCCTTACATCTGGTGCTCTGGCGCCATAGCGGTGACTGGGCCAGGGCCTGTGCCCCTGCCTTGGCTCCTCTATTGCGCCCCACTGCGGCCACAGTCATATCTTTAGCCACAGTGGGCCCCAACAGAGGCCCTGCAGCAGAGGTGCAGGCCCCAGCCCAGTCACCACCATAGTGCTAGAGCACGCACACACCCACCTGCCATGCTGTCATGATGCTGTGACGTCACACCATGATGTCATGTCACACTGCACCATCATAACATTGTGTCACGTCACGTGTGCCATGGGCACCCAATTTGGCGCCGCAATGTACAGTTGTTCACGTGCGACCTTCAATGAGTGCATACTATCTGTAAGCACAGGCGCTGAAGTTGTAGTAATCAACAAGTGTGTGCTTTTCTACCCAAACACTTGCGCATGTGCAGATACAGTTTGTACCTGTGCTCAGAGTGACGTGCGAACAAGCCTGTAGGGATGTGAGTTGGACAATGGGCTCCCCCCCCCCCACCTAAGCTATCTGAATCATGAAAGCCAAAGAGAAGAGTAGCAAAGCCCTCCCCACCACACCCCCAAACTGCTTAGCCTGAGTGTCCGAGACGACAGATAACCAATGTTATTTAATTTATTTTTTCAAAAGGGAAAAAAAAGGCGGGGGAGGAAGTTGATAAATAATGTAAACTGGAGAATGCATTAATGAAAGGCAGAACAAAAGGGAGGAGAGGAAAGGAAGGATGAGGCAGAGCAGGAGAGAGAAGGCCAGAGAAGGCGGGGGCGAGTAGGAGGGAGACTGGGGGGGGGGATATATTCCTGCCCTTATTGATTGTATATGATTACATTAGGCCTATCAAATATTTATAATACATCCCACAAGAGGTCATTGTATGTGTGTGTCCCCCCCCCCATACAGCTGTGCTGTGGTGATGGAAGCAGACTCTAGGACAGTGCAAACCTAGGCTGGTCAACTCCTCCTCCTCCCACCTCTTCTCACTTTCCTCTCATCTCGTCAGCACTTGATTTGTATCCAGGCTCAGTCACTTCAGGGCAAAAAGGGCCATATCTCAGTGGAACAGCACCCACTTTGCATACGGAACATCCCAGGACTAAACCCCGGAATTTCTGATAAAAACTCCTTCCGGCCTGAGCCCCCAGAAAGCTGTTGTCAGACTGTGTTGAGAGTAAAGAACAAGCTAGAACCGCCAGACCATTGGCCTATCTATTTAGGGTAAAGCTCTGTACCTGCTTTTGCCTGCAGAAGGTCCCAGGTTCACTCCCTGATGGCAGATAGGGCTGGTCGAGATCCCCTGCCTGAAACCTTGGAGAGCTGCTGCCAACCAGTGTGGACAATGATGGACCAATGGTTTGGCCCAGGATAAAGCAGCTTCCAATGTTCCTATGACAGTCATACTTACTGAGGCTTATGTTGCTGTCTCCTGCTATAGAAGTTATTGAGTTAGAATGGACCACAAGCGTCATCTATCGTTCTGCAAATTTGGGGAACCCATTCCTGATAGGTGACTATTCAACCTCTGCTTCAAAACTTCTAGTGAAGGAGAGACCAGCAACGTCTGAGACCATCTGTTCCATTGCCAGTAGTGGGTGGGACCTGAGGCAGAAATAGGCAGAGCAACAAATGCAACTTGTATCCTTGTACAGCAGGCTAGTTTCTACACACACACACACACACCTCCATCCTGCCAAGCATGAGGCATTATCACAGTTCAATGACATCTCAGCTGGGCAAAAGCTCTCAAGGTGTAAAGCAGGCCCAGTGAGCATCATGGTCTTGGCATAGGGGGTGTTGCATGGGAAGAGTTCTGAGGGGCAGAAATAGAGGCCTCAAGGTCCACATTTGGGGCTTGGGGCTAAAGTTCCCCACCCCTACCCTAGGCCCAAGATTCAAAGGTAATAGCCTTAGACTGGCTGATGTTCCTGAGATTAAAACTTGCTGCTCTTAAAAATGGATGCCTCAAACCTGAGTCTCAGGTCCAAAGCATATAGAGCAATTGTGTAACAATTTTAAGAGTTTCCTCTATTTGTGAAATTCAGGGCTGAGTGCCAGTACATTTGCAGACAAAATGGCACCATCTCTGCACTCAGGGGAGGCTTTAGCTGATTTGGGGACACCCCAACATCTGCAGTAGTGCAAAAGGGGGGGGGCAATCATTTAAACCATTCCCTCTGTTCCCTGAGTCATGTCAACAGAATGCTTGAAGGACGCATATAATTTATTTGTGCACTGCAGGAAATCCTTGTGTGGCCAACGCAAACGCAACTGCTGCACAGAGTGTCTAGCATCCCTGAGTCACCACCATTGTAAATCCGGCATCTTCTAAGCGGGGGCAGGAGCAGTCGGCAGTGCAGCCTCAATAGGGGCCCTTTAGAAGAAGAAAAAAAGCTGAGTGCTCCAAGCATTAAGAGGCACATGGACCCAAGTCGAGAGAAAGAGAGCTAGACAGAGGAAATGTCTTAATTTAATTGGGTTTTAACAGCACATTTAGTTCCCATCAGACCAGTTTCCGTTGGCCTGCCAATCTCTCTGCTCTACCATTTCAATTAGCAGCACCTGAGTCAGCAAGCTCGAGGGGTTGGGAAGCAGAAGGAGACTTGAGGCTAGAGTTACAGCAGGCAAACAGATGGTTGCAAGGCGGAGCCCACAGGAATTAAAGGCTGAGGCTTGTTATCTGAAGCCAGCATCTTCCCAGCTGCATGTTCTCTGTGATCTCCCTCATTGTGAGGCCCTCTAATGTTTCCTGCTGTTATGTGTTCTGTGTAAATCCAGGTGTGTTTGTGTGTGCATGCAGGAAAGGGCCTAAAATCATCTGCAGAGTGCATGATGGCTCAGCCTTCACTGTTAAGGATACTATCAAGAGTTGGCAAGGCCCTCGGGAAAGGGCTGTGGCTCGGTGTTAGCGCATCTGTTTTGCATGCTGATGGTCCTAGTTTCAACCCCTGGCAACTCCAGGAGAATTGCTAGACAATATTGAGCCAAAGAGATACTTAGTATAAGGCTGTTTCCTATGCTTTCAAAACCAATTAAGTGTTTGTTCTTTTGTGTAAGGATGCACTAGGACAGTCTTTACCAACCTTGTGCACTAGGAGGGGACAACTGTACAGCTCCAGCCCTCTTCCTGTTGGGCTTTTTTCCATGCATTTACTGTGGGGTGAACTCTCCCCAGGCCACACCCCTCACCAGCCTTTCTTCATACCCTCCTTGAGTGCTTTTGCTTGGAGGAATGTGTCCTTGAACTTCAGTAAACCCACTTGCTTGCCTTGATGGAGAACAGAGAGTGGTGTGTAAATGTGTGCAGAAACTACTGCAGAAGGATGCAGCCCTTAGTTTGTAAAAAGTTCCCAGCCTAATGCAGACTGTATATTGAAAAGGACATCTGTACATCTCAGCATCTATACATAAGAAGGGGTCCAATTGCAAGGTGCTCTGCCACCTTGCATACACTTATATGCGCACAGGCGGATCGCAGACATCTTTTTCTGTGCCTGCATCCAGTTTTGTTGAGGGTTGGGGCCTGCTAGGGAAGAAGCAAGCTGAGTTGTGCAGATTAAGGTGGAAGTAAGTCAGGTGCACTCAAGTAGAGCTGCTATTAGGGTATGGCAAGGCTGAGTCAGGTGGTGGTAAATCAGGTCAAAGTCATTCTGTTTGGGGTGAATTTAGGCACGAGTCAGGTCAAGGCATGTCAGTTCATTGCTGGGTTTGCACAGCAGGTTCGGGTGAGCAGGAATCAGAACCATGGATAGAACTAAGTCTGCTCTGTTAGCTGAGTAGAATAATGTTGTCTCAGCAAAGAACCAGATTCATCTGAAATCTTTGCCCATGCCCAGGATAGCTGTGAGGACCTGCCATTGATTCTGCAGTTGCATGCTCCTTCATGGCTGTGTAATAGAGAAAATGACAGTGGGGTTGTTCCCAGAGTATGAGGATGGTGAAAGAGTTGTTTCCTCAGGCTGGGAGGGTGTTGACAGAGTGCTGAGGGTTCACCCCAAGTGAGGTTATCTGTGATTCATCTGAGTCCTTCTCGGGGTGGCATTGGGACATATATACAGGACACATGGCAGCATGAACAGCTGACACTGAAAGCTATCACTGCCTACTATCCACATGTGCAAGGAACTTAACGGAAAGAGCCCTTCTGTTTTCAACAGTTCAAAATCAGCTCCATCAGCATGCAAACTGAATGTCATGGAACCTTAATACTCATGTGCATACATTTACCAGCTTGGGCACTAGGCACAAGACTTAGTGGCTAGAAAGGGAGCTGGATCCTGAAGCGTGGGAAATCTAGTAACTCACACTAATAACATTGTAACAAGTCATCCCTAATAAAGGTAAAACTAGGGACAAAATAGAGAAAGAAGTTGATAAGGACGAGGAAATTAGGCCTGCAAATAAGATCTAAGGATAGGTACTGAGAGAACATTTCAGAGACAGGTGGTACCAGTGGCATAGCGTGGGTTGTCAGCACCCGGGGCAAGGCAAGTAATTTGCGCCCCCTAACCCATGGATTTGCGCCCCCTAACCCGTGGATTTGCACCCCCTAACCCTAACCCCCAGATGTTGCGCCCGGTGCGGCTGGCCCCCCTGCACCCCCCGCGCTACGCCACTGGGTGGTACGTTCTCATTGAAGTACCTTCTGGCCTTGGACTGAGCCTACCTGCTCAGGTTGGCCACTAGGTGCTACAGGACTGCATAGAACGAAAGAAGGTCTCCTGTTCCGCTTGAGCGTTGCTTAAGCAACAAAGTTTTCCTGGACTGTGGTGTATTCCTGAATCATTGGTGGTTCTTCAGTCCTGATTTCTGGCAAGTCCCTCAACTCCACCACCTAACTCCTCTGTCCTCAGTTCCAAACTACTATCTTCTTGTTTCTGGCTCACCTCAGTCTGCTGACCACAACCCTGCCCTAAGAGCAGAATGCTTTAGATGAGAAAGCCTTATCCCCAGTTTGAATTGAGAACGAATCTAGAGGCAGGCTCTTGTGGATTTATATTTGTGCATAAGCAGGTAGATATAAGATTAGGCATTTTTTTCAGGCACGCAGTTGCCAAGCCACCTGAGGTTTTAAAGCACATAAATTGTGCTCAGAAAATTGCCCAGGAACCTGTTGCTTAGGCATTGTTGAGATGTGTTCTTATCAACTAGTCCCAATTAGCCCCATAGCAACTAGATTTTGAACTAAGTGTAGCTTCCAAACAGTCTTCAAAGACAGCCCCATGTAGAGCATATTGCAGTACTCAAATCTGGGAGTTGCCGAGTCGTGCATAACTGTGATCCAGAATAGAAAGCCAAAGAAAAATAGTGCGTATGTTTCCTAACCATATTTCCAGTTCTGATGGGAGAAATGGCAAGTTGATGATAGTAATAATAGTAATAATGAATAATGAATAGTCACTTGTGGAAAAAAATGGCTTCAGGCTGGAAGCATTTCTTGAGGATTTGTATTTCACTGCACATCTGCCCCCTTGTGGCCATATTTATCTGCAGCAATTTGACTTCAGGGCGAACATATCCTTTCCATCCGAAGGACTTGGTAGGAAGAGGGCAGTGTTGGAAAAGGTGTTGGCAAGAAAGACCCAGTGTGGGACAAACGGCTTTAGCAGCGCTGCTGCAAGATTTCCAAAGAGCTGTTGTTGCTGCAAACCAGGCACAGCTGGGTCAGGGAAGGAACAACACACAGTGGTTTTCTAAGCCCTAGCTGACAAAAAATATTTGAGGGGGCCAGAGCTCAGAGACGACTTTACTTTGCAGAGCTGGCAATGCTGTGACATCACCAAGCCACACTCCATGACGCCAGCAACCATCCCCTTTTGCTGAAGGCCTGTAAACTTGACCAACAGAGCCAGTTAATGCACTCAGCAACCAGTCATCACGTGCAGAGGAGCCAAGTGATTCATGTGCACATGTAATGAGCTTTTGCTGAATTTGTCATGTTATCCCATTGAAAAACATGAATGAGAGAAATTTGTTTCACTCTGCATTTCTCGTTCTACCTAATATGCACTGTCTGAAGCAATGTGTATATTTGGAGAAATCCACACTAAAATGTTGAAGTTTCAGGTGGGTTTTTTGGGTTTTTTAAAAGTGTGAACTAGTGTAGAAATGTGGAAAACTGAATTTAAGATTGGGAAAATGAGCTGCTGGGGAATGAACCTGGGGCCTTTTGCATGCAAAACGGATGCTTCACCTCTAAGCTGCGGCCCTTCCCCAATTTTGTTGTGTCATGCCATTGGTTTTCATTATTAACACTTTCATTTCATTATTTGTTCACACAACCCATGTTTGTTGTATTTTTATTTTATTGTATTTTTAAAATTTTATTTTATTGAATTTATATACCACCCTATACCTGGAGGTCTCAGGGTGGCTCACAGAACAAAACTAGAACACAAAACCACAAAATATATAATCAAAAGAAAAGAAAAAACCCCAATATCCACCCCAAAACTATTTTTTAAAAGAGCATAGGATTATTATTTATTCAGGGCTATCTACTCCTGTTATTAATTACTTAGCACCCTGGCAAAGCTGATGCCCAGTGCTTGGAAAATTCATTTTTAAAAGGAACTATTTCTTTTTCTAGTTCATTCTGTCCAAACAAACAAACAAACAAAGCCTAGGTCCAATTCAACTATTTCAGATCAAGTTCATTCAAATGAACTTTTTGGTTCATCATTTTAGTTCAATGTCCTCTGCCATTTTTTCCAACATTCAGATTGTTCCAAACTGGTGTGCTGAAGTATAAGGTCCAAAAGTAAATCAGGGGTCAGGATGAAGCTTTCCCCATAATTGTGTTTCCATACTAGAAGATACTTACCCTGTTTAATTTATTAAAGCCACATAGGTTTTTTTTCTTCAAGCACTGCTTATGATGCCCCATGGCTTCCCTTAGCACTAGGCACTTGGATCTAGGCAGTGACTATTTAAATTTCACTCAGTGCCCCACAGTGATGCTATGTTGAGAGCATTGTGAGAAATTTAGGTGGCATCTACCTGCTGACACCACTGCCAGTTAAACCCTAGGTGCTGCCAACACAGGAAAAAGTCTAGCAGAGGATACTCTGTGGGGAAAGGGAAACCTCTAACCTACAGCTAGTTTTTCCATTCTTGAAACTCTGTGCCTCCTCCTTCATGTGTCCTCTCCCTTCTCTCAAGAAGAGCCCACACACAATCAGCACCACTGAACTAAGAATATAATCTAGATTCCGAACCCACCCCATCTCTCAATCTGAGGTATGAAGGATAATAACAAAACCTTTCCACACTGAATACCCTTCCACTCCAACTAATGGGATTATGATATGATAAGATTCTTATGTTACGAAAATGATTCAGAAATACTTTTAAAGGGGTCCAACTCCAGATGTCCTGTTTATTGAGCAGTCGTCATGATTGTTTGTCAATGGTGAGCATTCATCCTGATTTGCTTTCAGAGTGTTTAAAAATCATTCACTCATTCCACACAATTTCAGTGCATTTATTTGCAAATTTCCAAACCACATACTTCCCACCAAATGCTGACAGCCTGGAGGCATGCTTACGTTTCTGTGTTTGGTGTGCACAAAATGGTTCTGTGCAAATTAAGAGCTTGTCACCCTACCCACCCTTTCCCCTCTGAACCCAGTGGGATCCTATTAGGCCTTAGTCAAGACATCAAAGGCACTGAGAAGCCCATCCCAAACTGGTCCGAATTCCACGAGCAAATGATGTTCCTCCTTTATCCATTCCTGCATGGCATATAT
Organism: Podarcis liolepis; assembly: GCF_965112155.1. NCBI lineage: Eukaryota > Metazoa > Chordata > Lepidosauria > Squamata > Lacertidae > Podarcis > Podarcis liolepis. Next base: position 19,831,754 of record NC_139570.1, on the reverse strand, counting down.
TCAATACTCCATAAATATCTGCCCATTATGGGCCATGTCGGACATATATTATACCATGTAGGAAGCACAGAGTTTACAACCTAATTGCTTGAGTTGAGAGCTGCAGAAGGACTCCCACCCCCCTCCACACACACAATGGATTTTCTTCTCCTGGAGCTACTAATAGCCAGTGCCTCTTTGATGTTGCCGTTGATGGCACAAACGATCAGCCACATATTCATTCGGCCAAATGCACATTTCTAGATTCTCCCAAGAGGCAGGAATTTTGAATCAGCTTTACTGTCCTTTGAGCAAGAGAGAACTGATGCTGTATTCTGAATGCTCTTCTTATTTACAAATGTACAGTGGACACTCGGGTTGCGAACGTGATCCGTGCAGGAGGCACATTCACAACCCACAGTGTTTGCAACCTGCAGCGCCGCGTCTGCGCACGCGGGTTGTGAATCAGTGTTTCTGAGCATGCGCAACTGCTGAAACCTGGAAGTAACCCGTTCCGATACTTCCAGGTTTCGACGCGTCCGTAACCTGAAAAAACGCAACCTGAAGTGTCTGCAACCTGAGGTATGACTGTACAGGTATTGTGTGTCAGGGAACAGTTCTCTGGTTTGAGGGCTGACACAGCCACCGTATGCTGAGGCTGTGCCTCCAAGCAGAAAAAGCACACTACTGCCCTTGGACAGAGGAGAGGGCCAAGCAGGGGACATTTAACCCAGCACCCACTCAAAAGCACCATTTCCAGATCCTGCACAGCTGTTTGTCCCTCTAAACCCACTTCTGAATGCTAGACCACTAACAGATTGGTCTGCCCAGCCTTTGGTTCAATGTTATTTTTTTCCTCTGGGAATTTCCACATAGCAAGATGGACAGCCTTTGCTGAAAGCTGTTTCCACCCACTCCCTAACTCAGGAGGGCCTGTTGATCCCCCCACACCCGGAAAAAAGAAAAGAAAAGAAAGTCCCTCTGCAACAGAGAAGGGAAATAACATCCCGGGACTAAAATGGACCAGAGAATGGCTATGACATGAAGTGCTAGGGGGAGGGATGGAAGTCTGACCTCTCCCAGGCTCTGCTGTTCTCATCATACCCATTCCTGGCTAGTTTATCGGTCATTGGAGTGAGACCAAGAGAATATCAGCAAGGACAGAATGAATATAAACATCTGAGCCAAGGCTTCCTTCTTACCATGAATAAAGGGGAGGGGGCAAGTTTAAGGGGAACCTTAATTACATGCCAAAAAAATCAACACAAATAAATAAGTGATTATGTCTCCATGGTAATCGAGTTGAAAATCTGTGGGCTTTGGGAGGAAGATGTGAGTCCTGTTGTCATGAGGAAACTGACAAGGTGATGACCGTGTTGGTTGGGTCAACTTTGGTTGGGGGAAGAATAAGCAGACTTTTGAATCACACAGGGACTACGGTACAAGCTGAGGCCAGAGTAGGAATGGGATGGCATAGCGGCAAGGCAGTGATTGGGAAATTTTCCAGGCTGAGGACCACAGTGTCATGTGCAAAACCTTTCAAGGGCTGCATGACAGTGGCGGGTGGGGTCAGGGGCAATAGTAGTTGGAGCAGCAGAGGTGGCTCTCTTTGTACAGTAGGTTACATTCCACCCGTGCAAATGTTGAGAGATTCTACCCACACATTTCTCCATCCAGGCAAGTGAGAGGAATTATCACAGTTCAAGGGGGCACATTCAAGCCAGGTAAAAGCACTCAAAGTTAGCACAGAGCAAGAACTTGGAGGGAGTGGCTGTGGCCTGAAAGTAGGTGTTGCCTTGGGAGAGTATTGAGGGCATAAAAGATCCCTATAAAAATAATATTAGAACAGGGATTTCCCACCCACTCCCCATCAGGAACTAGTTTTTGGCTTGCAAATACTGTTTTGTTCTTAAAATGTGGGGGAGTATTCAAAATGGCATCCCAAACGTGAAGTCTGAAGTGGCACAGTCCACTACCCCACATCAAGGCTCTACCCCTGCATTCTGCTGCTTGGAGGTAGAACTGGACCTAATTCTCTGCTCAATATAATAAATTGGAGCTACTTACTTCAACAGGTACACTACCAGTTTACTAATGAGTCCTAGGTGGAATCTACACACATATAAAAATAGCCCTGGAATTTTTTTTTAAAGCGTTTTTTTAAAAATACATTGAATTTTCCAAAAGGCTCTCCATCACCATCTAGTGTCACATTGTATATTGCATTTAAAACATTTTATTTGCAACTGTATAGCTGAGTCCTCAGTTGCAACACTTTTTTCATTTAAAAAACCCACTGCAATATGTATAAGATAGCTTTCTATGATACTATGGGTGCATCTAAACACGGGGGGGGGGGGAATGCTATAAAGAAGTCAGAAATTATATTGCTTTAACAAAAGAAAGAAATCTCTGTGGAAAATCACGCTTTAAAATTTCCTGCTCTTTGGCACCATCTGGTGTTGCATATTTTAGTACATTCAAATTGCTGTTTCTTTACTAACGTAGCTGAGTCCTATGTAAGAGTTTGCCCCTTCCCCCCTTCCCCTCCCCTTGCCCCTTTTATGGATTGTCCACAATATAGTTTCAGGCAAATAGTTGCTTATTTAATTTAGTCTGACTTTGTTTTTACTCTCAAGGAGAGGAGCTTGTGAGATTTCCTGCCTCAGGCCACCTAAACAACCTGACTTATTTTTAAATTGTACATTGACTTAAATGCAATAGCAGAAATTGCAATGGTAGTGGGTGAATCCAAGGCCGCAGCTATGGAAGAAGCAAGTCCTTCTTGGGGTGCTAATTCTGCGAACCCCTCCACCGTAGACTCAGGTTGCATATATTTGTAAATAACCCTATATGCTAAAGACACCACAGTCTCTGTTGTGCCTCATTCCAGAGGAAACACGAACCCTGGGTAAGCGCCTGGAACCCCTGGAATCTCAGTCGGTGATTGGGGTGGCATGCAACAATATTCTAGGACTGTGATGCCTCTGGTTTGCCTGGATGGAAGATGAAGAGCAGTGTGTGTCTGGCCGCACCCAATTTTGCCATGCCCACCATTGGTATGCAATTCCTGTCCAGGAAGGTGGTCACAAGATAATGTGGCCCTCTGAATGAAAAAGGTTCCTTGCTCCTACCTTAGCAGACAGAGGACTTTTTTATACAGTGGTACCTCGGGTTAAGTACTTTATTCGTTCTGGAAGTCCGTTCTTAACCTGAAACTGTTCTTAACCTGAAGCACCACTTTAGCTAATGGGACCTCCTGTTGCCGCCGCGCTGGGTTAGCGGAGTCTGTAACCTGAAGCGTATGTGACCAGAGGTACCACTGTATCTTCCTTTCGGCTTCCCTCCTGCTTCCTTTCCTCCCCCACCCCTTTAAAAGGGAAATTGGGGGCAGGGGGAGAGAAATGCCTGGGAGGTTTGCTCTCAAATTATCCCTGAAGAAAAGTGAAGACCAGGGAGGAAAGATTACATCAAGGGGCATGGAGTCATTCCCAGCAATGCCAAGACTGCTGCCATCTGCCATTGGCTGAAAAGGGTCTCCTCTGTGACCCCCACGGAGAAGAGCTAGCGGCCTTCAGGAATCCCAGGAAGGGCCAGAGATAAATTCTCATGGATGCCAAAATGCCTCAGTTCTGAAGTCACTGAGTGACTCACTCGTTTTGGTTCCTCTGGGAGCCACTCGGCATGAGAGCCCATGAACTTTTCTCTAGCCCTTCTGCCCCAAACAACACACTCCAAATATATAATGATTAAAAAACATGTCTGACCAGGTCTTTACAGCTGTTTGCAAGTCATCGCTCTTTCTCTCACCCCACATGTTACAGTTGGGTGCCGTCTACCAAGGCAGGCATTGGAAATGAATCAAACTGAACCGTTTTCTGGAATAATCACTTATACATGCATGAAATCAGTGTGCAAATTATGAGAGTGGGAGAAGCAGTGCCAGGGATGAAATCCATGTGTCCCACCTCTGATTTTTCCTAATTTTAACCACACTCATGAAGCCTTCTAAAAACAGTAGCTAAGAGAACAAGGCTCTAATGGAACCAGGGCCAGGCTGCCCATGAGGTGGGGTGAAGCAGCCACCTCAGGTGGCAGAATTTTGAGAGGGAGCATCCCCTCCAGGTACCCTACCCTCCTTGTCACCAGCAAAAGATGGCACTGACGGCACTGGCAGTGATGCTGGTTCCCAGAGATATCTTGCTGTAATCTCACAGAGCATGCGAGGTCTCACCGGAAACAGCTACTGTGGCTGCCGCTTTGTGGGCGGTGCAGCAAAACAGGATGATCTGAACCCCTGTAATTTAGGCGATGCCTCAAATGTCACTGTTTAATGCTTGGCTATGGCCTAATACATGCTAACACATTTGTAGCCTTAAAAATGTAGTTGTTTTCTCTCTCGAACACGTATCATTCATGTGTGACCCAGTCATGATGCTTTCAATCAAGATTGATTTGGGCTGTTGCCATAGGAGTGTCCGGGGGGGGGGCAGCTGCCTCCCCATCAATAAAAATAAACAAAAACACACAGCTAACTGAGGTTCTGCCGCCACGCCCCCGAACAAAAGGCCTGTCCCTCACAAGTAAAGGCCTGCCCCCCCAAACAAAAATCTTGGCTATGGCCATGGTTCTTGCCACCCAGAAAGGTGAGTGTAGTTACTTGATACGCATTTGAAAAACCTACCCCTTGGTTAGGATATCCATGCCTTTTCCTCCCTGCACATGCCCCAAGTGAACGGAGAAGGAAGTGGTGATTGCAATCTTAAGCAGGTGTGAATACATTCACACACCCCATTGCTGGGACTATGTAGGTCTCTTTTCAAATAGACACACTGTGGGGTAACACTGAATCAATCTGCAATGAGTTTTCATTTTCAAGGAAAACTTTTGTGAGTAGCAGGGAAATATGCAATAGATCTACAACGTGTGTGGATTATGGAGAGAGAGAGAGAGAGAGAGAGAGAGAGAGAGAGAGAGAGAAGCAAGTACAGTCATACTTCGGGTTACAGATGCTTCAGGTTGCATGTTTTTGGGTTGCGCACTGTGCCGAACCCAGAAGTACTAGAACGGCTTACTTCCGGGTTTTGGTACTTGTGCATGCGCAGAAGTGCTAAATCATGCTTTGTGCATGCGCAGAAGCGCCGAATTGCGACCTGCGGGTGTGCAGATGCCGCTCTGCGGGTTGGAACACTGCGGGTTGCGAATGTGCCTTCCGCGCAGATCCTTGTGCCCTCAATCTTTCCCAACAGCTATATCTTTCCCAGGGAGTCTTCTCTTCTCATGAGGCGGCCAAAGTACTGGAGCCTCAGCTTCAGGATCTGTCCTTCCAGTGAGCACTCAGGGCTGATTTCCTTCAGAATGGAGAGGTTTGATCTCCTTGCAGTCCATGGGACTCTCAATAGTCTCCTCCAGCACCATAATTCAAAAGCATCAATTCTTCGGCGATCGGCCTTCTATATGGTCCAGCTCTCACTTCCATACATCACTACTGGGAAAACCGTAGCTTGAACTATATGGACTTTTGTTGGCAAGGTGATGTCTCTGCTTTTTAAGATGCTGTCTAGGTTTGTCATCGCTTTTCTCCCAAAAAGGAGGTGTCTTTTAATTTCGTGACTGCTGTCACCATCTGCAGTGATCATGGAGCCCAAGAAAGTAAAATCTTTCACTGCCTCCATTTCTTCCCCTTCTAGGTGATGGGACCAGTGGCCATGATCTTCATTTTTTAAATAAATAAAAAAAGCTTCAGACCATATTTTGTGCTCTCCTCTTTCACCCTCATTAAGAGGTTCTTTAATTCCTCCTCACTTTCTGCCATCAAAGTTGTATCATTTATATATCTGAGGTTGTTGATATTTCTTCCGGCAATCTTAATTCCGATTTGGGATTCCTCCAGTCCAGCCTTTCGCATGATGAATTCTGCATATAAGTTAAATAAGCAGGGAGACAATATACAGCCTTGCCGTACTCCTTTCCCAATTTTGAATCAATCAGTTGTTCCATATCCAGTTCTAACTGCAGCTTCTTGTCCCACATAGAGATTTCTCAGGAGACAGATAAGGTAATCAGGCACTCCCATTTCTTTAAGAACTTGCCAGTTTGCTGTAGTTCCATGCAAATAGGAGGAAATATTGGAACTGTTCTCATTCTTTGACTTAGGAGGACCTCTAGTGGGCAGGAATAGGCTAAGCCAGGGTTGCCACTTGGATGGGTGCATTCTATTTTCCATAACTGGAAATAAGGGAAATAAGTGGCCATGTGTCTTACTGCAGTGCTAGGAGGACAGTCCTCCATGTAAATGACAGCTGGAAGACAATACTTTCTTTGAAGGATTGCTGTATTTGAAGGGCTGTCTGCTCCAAGTGCAGTTGAAACATAACCCTAAGAATGGGGGATGGGTTTTTATGTCGCTTGTTCACAATAGACACTTGGACTGCAGACTGAGCAGGCACACAGACCACCTGGCCACTGCCTTCCCAGCTAGTAGGTGGACAGCATGATGCCTTCCAGATATTGTGAAGGTCCAACTCCCACCCAGCTCACCAACATGAGCACAAAGATTCAGGCGGGCTACAGCTCAGAATGAATGCAAAGTTAAAAATAAGAAAAAGGGTTGTTTGGCTATGTTCAAAGCAGGAGGAAGAATAAGCTAGTAGGTCCTCTGCATGGAGAAGATGGGAGAAATGCTGTTGGGTGACAGAAAGAAGACAGAACTACTCAACACCTACTTTGCCACTATCTTCACCCTAAAGAAAAGCAGTGCCCAACCTGGTGGTAAATGATGCAAGGAGGGAGCTGCAGCCCAAGATAGGAAAAGAGGTGGTAAGGGAACACCTAGCTACTTTAAATGAATTCAAAACTCCAGAGTCTAATAAGCTGCACCCAAGGGTACTAAAGGAGCTTGTGGGTGTAATCTCAGAGCCTCTGCCAATAATTTTGAGAATTATTGGAGAACAGGGGAGGTCCCTTCAGACTGAGAGTAGGCAAATGTTGTCCCCATCTTCAAAAGGAGCTAGGAAGACCCAGGTAATTGCTGACTGGTGAGCTTGACATTGATACCAGAAAAGGTCCTAAACAGATTATTAAACAATTGGGCTGTGAGCGTAGATTCAGCGATTACTAAGAGGCAGTGTGGGTTTCTCAAAAACATGTTATGCCCAATACTTTTTTTAATCTTGTGGCTAAAATGTCCATGTATATTTTATAATCATTATTAAGTAGGGAGATTGGTCTGCAATTGTTTATAAGTTCTCTATTTCTACCCTGTTTTAGTATCAATTCTATCTGTGCTTGCTGCCATGCTTTTGGTATTTTCCCTTCCTCCAAAATTTTATCAATAGATTCATGGGTAGCACTAGGGAGTCCTCTATTTTTTTTATAATGCATTGTAGTGAGACTGTCTGCTCCTGGGGACTTTCCTATTTTAGACTTTGCTATCTCTTGATGTAATTCCATTATGGATACAGGGGAGTTTAGATAGTCAATATTGTCAGTTAATACCTTATGTATGTCTTTCTGTTGTAAATATTTTGTTATTTCTTCTTCTGTTTCACTACCAGCCTTGTAGACACTTTTAAAGTGTCTAACAAAGCTTTCCTTTATTTCTTCCGGTTTATCTAACACCTTCCCTTTTACATTTATTTTGTCAATCATTCTCTCTTTTTGCTTCTTTTTTAGTTGCCATGCTAACATTTTCCCTGGCTTATTTGCAAATTAAAATGGTATTTGCTTCATCCATTTCATATTGATTTCTATTTCATGACTCAGTATTGATGAAATTTGGATTTGTAATACCTTTATTTTTTTGTATAGCTTCATTTTTTTGTTTTTTAGACAGTCATACCATGTTACATTTGCTTCATGTTACGTTCTTTCAGGTTGCGTCCTGCGGCGCCTTCCACATGCTTTTCCAATCCTCAAATTGTATATTATGACCTAAATCTTGAGCCCACTTTATTTGTGCTGATGTTACCATCTCATCCAACATTTCTCCATATAGCAGGAGATTGTACATCTTTTAAAGTAATTTTGAATCACTCTCGATAATTACTTTTTGAAAATTTGAAACTATGTAACTAAAACATTTCTTATTATCCTCTTTGAGCTGTTCATTCAACTGTCTATGATGTAGCCAACTTTGCAAAACGACTTTCAATTCTTCATACTCTTTTAGTTTCAACCCTCCCCCCGCCATCAATAATTTTCTATATGTCGGCCAGCTGCCTCTCCTGTTCAGTGGTTTTAATACTAATGCCTCCACTGGTGAAAGTCACCATGGGGTTTTGGGTTCTAAAAAATATTTATATTTGTTCCAGATTCTTATAAGCGTTTTTCTTATTATATGGTTATGAAAGTCTTTGCGTTTTTTATCTTTCCCATATCATAAATATGAATGCCAACCAAGTCTATTATCGTGTCCTTCCAAGTCCAGTATTTCATCTTTCTTTAATTTAATCCAGTCCCTAATCCACGTAATGCATGCTGCTTCATAGTAGAGTTTAAAGTCTGGGCGGGAAAAGCCTCCTCTGTCTTTTGTATCTATAAGTACTTTATATTTTATTCTAGGCTTTTCCCCGTTCCAGACAAACTTTGAAATATCTTTTTGCCAGTTTCTGAAGCAGACAAGATTACTTATTATTGGTATTGACTGAAATAATAAAAAAAAGTCTTTGGTAGTGCATTCATCTTTATTGTTATCCTTCCCATCAGGGAAGGTTCATTCTGTTCCAAGTGTCCAAATCTTTCTTGATCTCATTCCAAGCTTTCTCACAATTGTCTTTATACAAATTCAAGTTTTTATTGGTAAGCCAGATTCCTAGGTATTTAACTTTATGGATTTCTATCTTTGTGATCTCCTGCAACTCCTTTTTCCCCATTTTGGTCACATTTTTTGTTAATACTTTTGTCTTTCCTTTGTTTCCATAACATCCTTCTGGACCGTCTAGAGGGGCTGGGAGCTGGGGGCACTGTCATACAGTGGTTCCGTTCCTTCCTCCTGGGCCGTGTCCAGAAAGTAGTGTTCGGGGATGAGTGTTCAGACCTGTGGGGTGCCTCAGGGTTCCGTCCTCTCCCCCATGCTTTTTAATATCTATATGAAGCTGCTGGGAGAGATCATCAGAGGGTTTGGGCTGGGTGTTCATCAGTATGCAGATGACACCCAGCTCTACCTCTCCTTTAAATCAGAACCAGTGAAGGCGGTGAAGGTCCTGTGTGAGTGCCTGGAGGCGGTTGGAGGATGGATGGCGGCTAACAGATAGAGGTTAAATCCTGACAAGACAAAAGTACTGTTTTTGGGGGACAGGGAGTGGGCGGGTGTGGGGGACTCCCTGGTCCTGAATGGGGTAACTGCCACTGAAGGACCAGGTGCGCAGCCTGGGAGTCATTTTGGACTCACAGCTGTCCATGGAGGCACAGGTTAATTCTGTGTCCAGGGCACCTGTCTACCAGCTCCACCTGGTACGTAGGCTGAGACCCTACCTGCCTGCAGATTGTCTTGCCAGAGTGGTGCATGCTCTAGTTCTCTCCCGCTTGGACTACTGCAATGCGCTCTATGTGGGGCTACCTTTGAAGGCGACCCGGAAACTGCAATTAATCCAGAATGTGGCAGCTAGATTGGTGACTGGGAGTGGCTGCCGGGACCACATAACACCGGTCCTGAGACATCTGCATTGGCTCCCAGTACGTTTCTGAGCACAATTCAAAGTGTTGGTGCTGACCTTTAAAGCCCTAAATGGCCTTGGTCCTGTATACCTGAAGGAGCGTCTCCACCCCCACTGTTCAGCCCAGACACTGAGATCCAGCGCAGAGGGCCTTCTGGCAGTTCCCTCATTACGAGAAGTGAGATTACAGGGAACCAGACAGATGGCCTTCTCGGTAGTGGCGCCCGCCCTGTGGAACATCCTCCCTTCAGATATGAAGGAAATAAGCAACTACCTTCTCTTTAAAAGACATCTGAAGGCAGCCCTGTTTAGGGAAGTTTTTAATATTTAATGCTGATGTTTTTAACATTTGATTGGAAGCCGCCCAGAGTGGCTGGGGAAACTCAGCCAGATGGGCGGGGTATAAATAAATTATTATTATTATTATTATTATTATTATTATTATTATTATTAGTTTAATTTAAACCCTGCCACTCGCCCAAACTCTTGTATTTTTCCTAAGACCTTAGGGAGACAAATTTTTGGCTCTTCTACTGTAATTACCAAGTCATCTGCAAATGCTTTCAACTTAAATTCATTTTTCCCTGCTCTTAATCCCATAATCTGTTTATCTTTTCTTATATTTCTATTCAGAACCTCCAGGACCAAAATGAATAATAAAGGTGATAGCGGACACCCTTGCCTCGTTCCTTTTTCTATTTTGAATTGGTTCATTATCGCCTTATTAATAATCAATACTGTAATATTTTGAATGTCCAAGTATCCAATAATTCCCAGTTGTAATCCTTTTAAGATTTTGATCGACTTCCAAATATCCAGGCTTGAAACAGTCTATAACTCCAAAAAAAGTCCAGTTAGTCCACCAGTGTCCATGTAGCTCTAACATATTTTCAGACAGTAGGTCAACTTTCTAAAGATTTAAACTTTGAAGTACTTGTCCTGGTCTTTCAAAAACACAATGGATGTAATTTATTCCACTCCAGCAGTCAAGGTGCTCTACTTTCTTAGGGGTCTCCCCACATCAGTCGGCTGAGCAGAACCCCTGCCAGGCTTTGGTAGTTGTTCTGAAAGATCCAGCATTTCATCAAAATTTTATCAGTTCCATTATGCAGCTCTAAATAAGATCCAATAAACACCTCTCAATCCAATAAAGGTTCTAACAATCCAATAAGTTAATTTCTGTCCATTGAGAAGGGAAGGCTCTCCAGTCTCTAAAGCTGTTATTATTCATCAAAGGCTAAAAAAATAAATAAAGGAAACCTCTCTCATTCACAAAGAGATCCTCACAGCTCCAGGCCACAAAAGAGGAAGTATGACTTCCTGTTTAATACTTCACTCTTTCTCCTCTAATTTTAGCCCAATTAAGTTCTGATTTCAATTCTTCAGAGAAAGTTTATTTTTAATTACCTTATTTTGGTATATCTGTTGCTTCTGGAGGCGACCAGTGACTTTGGTTGGTGAGCATGCGTTGGAGCTTTGAATCCCCCTCAACTGACCCCCCTCGCTTACTGCCGAAGCAGTTGCGAGAGCCGGGTCCCGGCAGTAGGAAAGAACGGATTCTGCTGAACCCTTTTGAAGCCCTGCTCTTCTGCAGGTTTTTTTCAGGGGGGTGCCTAGTTCTGGCTACTTCCCCTCTTCGTCCACCAACCCCCAAAATGCTCGTATTTAGTGGGACGAAGCGCTGGGCACCACCATTCCTCTCCACACCAGAATGGAAGTCTGTGTTTGGTTTTTCTCAGAGCCCATGTCTAACCTGTAATTCAGTTAATGTTCTTTGAAAAATTGAAAAAAAAACAGTTGGGTTTTATGACCAATATATATCTACTAATGGAGCTTTACCTGGTGCCTCAGGTTAAGTACTTTATTGGTTCCGGAAGGCCATTCTTAACCTGAAGCGTTCTTAACCTGAAGCGGACTTTCCCATTGAAAGTAATGGAAAGTGGATTGATCCATTCCAGACGATGAAAAACACCCCCCTAAAACAACAATTTAACATGAATTTTACTGTCTAACGATACCATTGATCCATAAAATGAAGGCAATAATCAATGTACTGTAAAGGGACCCCTGACCATTAGGTCCAGTCGTGGCCGACTCTGGGGTTGCGGCGCTCATCTCGCTTTGTTGGCCGAGCTTCCGGGTCATGTGGCCAGCATGACTAAGCTGCTTCTGGAGAACCAGAGCAGTGCACGGAAATGCCGTTTACCTTCCCGCCAGAGCAGCACCTATTTATCTACTTGCACTTTGACATGCTTTCGAACTGCTAGGTTGGCAGGAGCAGGGACTGAGCAACGGGAGCTCACACCGTCGCGAGGATTCGAACCGCCGACCTTCTGATCGGCAAGTCCTAGACTCTGTGGTTTAACCCACAGCGCCACCTGCGTTCCTTAATCAATGTACTATACTAGAAATAAGACAGTATTTTAGAAGAAAAATTAACATTTTTTCCCCCTTACATGCACTCATGATAGTCAATTTGGATGGGGGGCTTTTATCCATTTCTGAAGTCACACAATCAACCAGTAGCTGAACTGGGTTCCACAAAGTCACAAAACAATCACAAAAATGAAATCACAAGCCACAGTCACAAAAGCCAAAATATAATCTCTGAGGTCTCCGCTGTTCTATACAATTTTTGACTGTTTTGGAGCCTTGGTGTACTTTAAGTGTTAATTCAAACCTAATTCAAAATTATTCCTGTAATTTTCTTTCCCACCAGTAGGTGGCGATGTGTTCTCTCTTTTTTTGTCTTAGTCTCGCACTCGGTGTTTTTTCTTAATGACCTTCTCAGACAGTTCTTTGATTGCAAATCCGGTGACCTATTTCTGTTTCTTTGGTGAAGACAAAGACGCTGACTCAGTCTTTTTATGCTACCATTTTCCTGCTTAGCCTACACTCCACTGTGCCTTCTGCTCCCCTTCTTGTTCGTTCACTGTCTTTCTTCAACTTTCTTCACCTCCTTTTCCTCCTTGCAGCATGCACATATAATATATGCATGGTTATGCAAAAGTTCATAAACAAGAAATAGTAAGCGTAATAAATTGCTGTCAGGGAACACCGTGGCAAAGGCAGGATGCCTTTCAATAGTCAATGCCCAGCAATATTGTAGTGGTAGGTGCTCCAGCGTAGGGAGAATATATTCAAACCACTGCTATTTCTGTTTTCATAATTGAATGTAATGTATCCAATTTTATTATCAGCTGATGAAGAATCATCATTGAAACAGTTGATTTATCCCGGAAACACTGTTCTGTTCCTGTTCTGTTTGCTGTTTATTGCTGCATTCTACAGTGGTTTGAATACTTTAGTGGTAGCAATTATTCTGAGATTATTCTCTTCGTTTTACCTGGCATTCTTAACATGTAATTACCATCTTTTTTGCTCCATAAGACACACTTTTTTCTTCCTAAAAAGTAAGGGGAAATGTCTGTGCGTCTTATGGAGTGCATGTGTGGTCCCTGGAGCCGAATCGCCCAGGGGCAAAAAGCAGATCATGCTTTTCTCTCTCTTTTTTTTTGAAAGAGGTTAGTGTGTGTTGAAACAAAGCCACTGATCAGCAAGCGATCCGTAGGGAGATAAGGGAGACTAGCAATAAAGGAGGCTGTCTGGGAGCGGGGAGGTAAAGACAGTGAACTTGCAAGGAGAGGAGACAGGAAGACTAAAGCAATGAGGAGAGAAATTAGAAGAAAAGGAGGAGAAAAAAACTGCTCCAGCTAAGAGAAAGACACTAAGGCAAATAAGAGGGGAGGGAGTGTTGAAAGAAAGCAGCTGATCGGTAAGGGATCAGGAGGGAGATAAGGGACGCTAGTGATAAAGGAGGCTGCCTGGGAGGGGGGAGGTAAAAGCCCATGGATCCTCGGGATTTTTACATTGGGTCACCCCAAATTCACCATCAGATCACATAGCATATCAATGGCTACAGCCTGCACCAAAAAAATCACGCACCCACTATTGCGTGGGGCCACAATGGCACAAAAACGTGGTTACAAAGCACAGATCCACATGGATCCTCAGTATTTTTGCATTGGGACACCCCAAATTCACCATCAGATCACATAGCATGTCCATGGCTACAGCCTGCACCCCCCAAAAAAATAATGCACCCACTGCTTCATAGGGCCGCAATGGCGCAAAAACATGGTTACAAAGCACAGATCCACATGGATGCTTGGGATTTTTGCATTGGGCTACCCCAAACTCACCATCAAATCACATGTCTGTGGCCACAGCATGGACCACAAAAATCATATATCCACTGTTTCATTCAAAGTACTTCTCCATCCATTTACTTGGGAGTAAGCCCCATGGAATTCACAAGGACTTAGTTCTGAGTAGACATCATTAAGTCTATACTGTTAGTCACTTTTTTGCATTAAATAGTCTATAGCAGGTGAGACAGTTAAATCAAAAGCCCCTCCTCTGTTGATATGAATCCACAATTCTATACCCACTTATTTGGGAGTAACCCCCACTGAAGTCAACAGGGCTTACTTCTGAGTAGACATGCATAGGATTGTGCTGTAAATTAGCCACACTTTCATAAATCAATGAGACTTAGCTAGCTGTAACTGATTTCAACAGAACCAAAGTGTGGCTTTTAGCATACACATGGTTCCATGTGCATTCACAGAATCATAGAATTGTAGAGTTAGAAGGGACCTAAGGGTCATCTAGTCCAACCCCTGAGGCACATTCTTTCCTTAAAGAATTTTGGGCACTGCAGTTCATTAAGTGTTGCTGGGACTGAGGAGTAAACTACAGTGCCCAGAATTCTTTGGGGGAAAGAATGTACTTTAAAGGTGTAGCATGCACATGCAAAGCCCACTGAAGAGAAGAACATGGCACGAAAGCGGGTTAACTCAGAAGTAAGGCCCCTTGTATGACTTGCTTTTTATATATATATGCTTTCCCTACCAGGACAGTCCAAATTGTAAGGTAAAGTTCACGACAGCATGCACTGCTCACCGAAAAGCTGTTTCTCAGAAGGTTGCCTTACCGTGAGTGCTGTATCTCAGAGCATGCTGCTGTTGGGCCAATGTGCTCTCTTGCACCCCCAAGAAAGAGACATGCTCACTGGGGAATTGGTGAGGTTCATTCCATGGTGGAGCTCTGCTCGGTGTTGGTAGAGAGCGATGGCAAACTCTGTGCTCAGGTTCTGTGGTTCATGGTGTCAGTACAGTACAGTACAGTTGGGTGGGCTGGGGAATTTGTTAGATTTTGATGAATTTGTAATTTTTGCAGTTTTTGTTTGTATTGTTTTATTGTTTTCTGGGTTGTTTTTGTTTTTTGTTTTTATTGTTTTAAGGTTTTATTGTTTTAGGCTGCGAAAGAATAATATTAATTGCCATCAATGGAGGCCACTATGAGGCCTGGGATTGCTACCGTGGAGGGGCGAGGGAGGTATGGCGGTGGGGGCAGATGTTACAGGCGAAGGGGATCGAGATATGGATACGCTCGTACCCTTTCCAATCTGTGCCCCATCCCGAGGGACGAGGGTAGGGTGAGCAAGGATTACTCACCTCCGTCACTGGTGCTGTGCAATGCCAGGTCTATAGGCAATAAAACCGCCACCCTGCGAGATTTCTTTATCTCGCAGGGGGTCGACCTGGCTTGTGTGACGGAGACCTGGGTGCGCGAAGGGGCAACAGTTACCTTACGAGAGATGGCGCCCCCGGGTTTCTCTGTCCTCCACCAGTCGCGGACTGTGGGCCGGGGGGGAGGGGTGGCATTATTAATCCGGGAAGATTGTCCTTTCAGGGCTCTACCATCGCCATCGATCCCCGGCATCGAATGTGTTGGCCTAGTGTGGGGCTCCGAGGAGAGCTTGGCTGTCTGGCTGGTGTACCGGCCACCTAGCGCACCAGCAGCCACCCTGTCAGGCCTATTGGAGGCGGTGGCCGGCTGGGCCTTGGAGTTCCCTAACCTATTGGTATTGGGGGACTTCAACATCCATGCTGATGCCACTCCCTCCTCACAGGCTCTGGACCTGGTGTCTTCCATGGCGACACTAGGGCTCTCCCAGTTTGTTTCGGGCCCCACACATCAAGCAGGCCACACGCTGGATTTGATCTTTGGCGTCGGTATAGATGTGATCATGTCTCCTTCGACGAAGGTGCCATGGTCTGATCACTACGCTCTGAAAGCCAGGATTGACTTTCCACCCCCACCCTGCTTAGGTGGCGAGCCAATTTGGGCTCGCCCGCAGAGGCTGATGGACCCTGAGAGATTCCGCCAAGCCTTGCGGGACCTTGCTCCCCCTGGCGACTCATTGACTGAGCTTGTTGAGGGCTGGAATGCCCAGCTCCTGGCAGCCATCGATGAGATCGCACCTAAGCGCCCTCTGCGACCCCGCAGAAACCGGGCTCCCTGGTTTACCGAGGAGCTCCGGAAAATGAAGCGGGACCTCAGACGGCTAGAGCGAGTATGGCGGGGTGCCCGTGACGGAGCCTCAAGAACATCTTATAGGGCTTTTATGAAAACCTACGAGATGGCGGTGAAGGCTGCTAAGAAGTCATACTTCTCGGCCTCCATTGCATCCGCTAGCTCTCGCCCAGCGCAATTATTTAGTATAATCAGGTCTTTAACGTCCCTTGAGGGACAGCCAAATTTAAATAACAAATTGACACACGGCTGTGAGGCATTTGCGAGCTTTTTTGCGGAGAAGGTCTTGTCGCTCCGCCATGACCTCCCTGCCAATTTGGATACAATAAAGGAACTGGAGGCCCCTCGACTGTCCTCGGGTCCAGTATTGGACCACTTCGACCAGATATCCCCAGCCGATGTGGACAGACTCCTCCGAGCTGGAAAGCCCACCACCTGTCCTCTTGACCTGTGCCCGTCTTGGCTGATTAGAGCGTGTCCAGACGAGGTGCGGGCCCTCCTGGGGGATATCATCAATTTGTCCCTTGGCACGGGGACATTCCCAGGGGAACTGAAGGAGGCAGTGGTGCGCCCGCTCTTAAAGAAAACATCATTAGATCCTTTAGATCTATCCAATTACCGCCCGGTTTCGAATCTTCCGTTCCTGGGTAAGGTGATTGAGAGAGCGGTTGCTGAACAGCTTGGTGGGTTTCTGGATGAAACATGGGCTCTGGATCCATTCCAGTCCGGCTTCCGCGCTGGTCATGGGACCGAGACGGCTCTGGTCGCCCTAACAGATGACCTTCGTAGACAGCTGGATCGAGGCGGGTCGGGGCTGCTGATTCTTCTAGACCTATCAGCAGCTTTCGACATGGTCGATCACGAACTTCTGGACCACCGCCTTGCCGACGTGGGGATCCAGGGCACAGTCCTTCAATGGCTGCGCTTGTTTCTCTCTGGTCGGGGACAGAGGGTGGCGCTTGGGGGGGAATTGTCATCGCGCCACTCCTTGGTGTGTGGAGTACCTCAGGGTGCGATACTCTCCCCGATGCTTTTCAACATCTTTATGCGCCCCCTTGCCCAGCTTGTTCGGAGTTTTGGGCTGGGTTGTCATCAGTATGCTGATGACACCCAACTCTATCTGTTGATGGATGGCCATCCTGACTCGGCCCCAGACACACTGGCCAGATGTTTGGAAGCTGTGGCTGGATGGTTACGTGGGAGCCGGTTGAAGCTAAATCCTTCGAAGACAGAGGTCCTGTGGCTGGGACGGGGCGATATGGGATTGGGGGGGCAACTCCCATCTCTTGCGGGGGCGCAATTAGTGCCAGCACCGTCCGTTAAGAGTTTGGGTGTAATCTTCGACGCCTCCCTCTCCATGGAGGCGCAGATTGCAGCTATAACAAAGGCGGCATTTTCCCATCTCCGCCAAGCTAAGCAGTTGGCTCCTTACCTCTCTCGCCCTGACCTAGCCACTGTGATCCATGCGACGGTCACCTCCAGACTGGATTATTGTAACTCGCTCTACGTGGGGCTGCCCTTGAGACTGACCCAGAAACTCCAGTGGGTGCAGAATGCTGCAGCGAGACTCCTTACGAGGTCTTCGCTGCGAGATCACATTCACCCGGTGCTATACCAGCTGCACTGGCTCCCGGTGGAGTACAGGATCAGGTTTAAGGTGCTGGTTTTAACCTTTAAAGCCCTATATGGCCTAGGACCCTCGTACCTACGGGACCGCCTCTCCTGGTATGCCCCACAGAGAAACCTACGGTCTTCAAATAAAAACATCTTGAAGGTCCCAGGCCACAGAGAAGTTAGGCTGGCCTCAACTAGAGCCAGGGCTTTTTCGGCTGTGGCTCCGATCTGGTGGAACACTCTGTCACAAGAGACCAGGGCCCTGCGGGACTTGACATCCTTCCGCAGGGCCTGCAAGACAGAGCTGTTCCACCAGGCCTTTGGCCAGGGCACAGCCTGACTCCCTCCCTCGGCAATCTTCGCAGAGCTCTGGCCCAATGGTTGCTAGTGGCTTGAATTAATTAATTTTTATAATGAATGATTTTAGAATGTTGTCTATGTTGTACTTTTGTACTGTTTTATTGCTGTTAGCCGCCCTGAGCCCGGCTTCGGCTGGGGAGGGCGGGATATAAATAAAATTTATTATTATTATTATTATTATTATACCTCGGGTTACAGGCTCTTCGGGTTGTGTGATTTCAGGTTGCGCACCGCACCAAACCCGGAAGTACAGGAACTGGTAACTTCCAGGTTTCGGCGCTTGTGCATGTGCAGAAGCGCTAAATAGCAACCCACGTGTGTGCAGACATGGCGCTGCGGGTTGAGGATGCTGCGGGTTGAGGATGTGCTTCCCACACGGATCACGTTCGCAACCCCAGCATCCACTGTATAAAAGCTTTCCTGCCTTGCTCTTCCTCCAGGTCTTCAAATATTATGTCATCTAAATGGAAAAGAAGATAAGGCTAGAAATTAAAACTGTTTTAGGGACTTTCCTATATACAGTACCCTGAAAATATCCTTGGAAATCGACATTACCTTCATGTTTTCCTTGATGTTTTTTCCTCCTGCCATCTCCCTCCAGTCTCTTCCTGCTCTTCCTTGAGGTCTTCTACAATTAGATCTTCTGAAAGGAAAATCAGAGAAGGCTGCCAGTTAGAGAAACTTTCTTATATACAGTGGTAAAGGTAAAGGTAAAGGTACCCCTGCCCGTACGGGCCAGTCTTGCCAGACTCTAGGGTTGTGCGCTCATCTCACTCTATAGGCCGGGAGCCAGCGCTGACCGCAGACACTTCCGGGTCACGTGGCCAGCGTGACAAGCTGCATCTGGCACACGGAACACCGTTTACCTTCCCGCTGGTAAGTGGTCCCTATTTATCTACTTGCACCCGGGGGTGCTTTCGAACTGCTAGGTTGGCAGGCGCTGGGACCGAACGACGGGAGCGCACCCTGCCGCGGGGATTCGAACCGCCAACCATGTGATCGGCAAGTCCTAGGCGCTGAGGTTTTACCCACAGTGCCACCCGCGTCCCTTATACAGTGGTACCTCGGGTTAAGTACTTAATTTGTTCCGGAGGTCCGTTCTTAACCTGAAACTGTTCTTAACCTGAAGCACCACTTTAGCTAATGGGGCCTCCTGGTGCCGCCGCGCCACTGGAGCCCGATTTCTGTTCTTATCCTGAAGCAAAGTTCTTAACCTGAAGCACTATTTCTGGGTTAGCGGAGTGTGTAACCTGAAGCGTATGTAACCCAAGGTACCACTGTACAGGGAATATATACATGGAACTAGACATTGCCTTCATGTTGTCCTGGGCCATCTTTGTGAGGGTGGAGGTCTGCAGAGCCTACAGGGAAACAAAGAGCCACTTGGGATATGTTTATTTTCTGAACCTCAGACCTTTCCTAAGAAACCTTAGGGAATAAAATTACTACGGAAGCAATGTCTGAAAGAAAGAAAGAAATGTCTGAAGGATTTTACCTTTTGTGTCCTCTCGAAGATGGGTCCAGAGGGAGAGGCGGAGGGAGAGGTAGTGGGGGAGGGGGAGGTCTCTGGGAGAGATTTTTTTCCCCTCCTTCCCAGATGGGAAAACTTTTCTCAGCCTTGAAAGTCTAGAAAAGAAAGAGAAATGGAACTCACAGTTAGTACTCTCTAATGCCTTTACACTCAAGAGGAATTCACTATAATCACAGAATGCAGATGCTGAGAGTAATCCTACTTCCATGTCTGTCTACTTCCTGTAACAAACGCGAAATGATATAACCATAGGAGCTTGCCAGGCCTTTTTGCACTCTGGTGACCAGTGAGCCAACAGAGGAGGGGTCACAATGGCTTCTGTAAATCTGGGGCTGTCCCTTGAAAATAGGGACACTTGGCAGGTCTCCTGAGGTGCCCAGATGGGAGACCACCAGGAAACCCATGATATGGTGCTTGTCGAGCACCCAGGGTGGCAGTGAGCTGCTCCTCCCGGCGCCATCGTTCCGCGCACTTTGCTTTTGGGGGCAGCAGAGGCTTTTCAAAGGGGATCGGGGCCCGAACGGGTTGAGCAGGACAGGCAGCGGCCTTGGCAGGCCTCCTCAGCAGCCCAGAAAGTCGGCCTATGTGAAGAAAATGAAACTAGGCCTTGTAGATTCGGCCTTGCCTTCGCCCCGCCCCCAACCCAGCTGGCCAATCGGCTGCGTGCAGAAGGTGAGGCAAAGGCAAGGCCGAATCTACAAGGCCTAGTCTCATTTTCTTCACATAGGCCGACTTTCTGGGGCACAAAAACTTAGGGCAGTAATTGTTCTTGATAATTTTGTCACCCCACTCTGCGATGGCACCTGGGGCAACCTGCCCCCACCCTTCGTACGCCCCAGAGCCAAGGTTCTTGACAACCTTGATAACCACACACAAATAAGGACCGCAGCAGAGTATCTGTTTTACCGTTAAATAGTCATGATTTCTTACATCAGCACAGCACCTCCTACTGTGGTGAGAAGGAACTGCCCGAACGTAGCACATCACAGTCCCAGTGAAAAGAAAGAAAAGTATTTTATTTCATTTTTGCATTTTAGCCTGATATAAATATTGGATTGCCAGCGCTGTATTTAAAATGCCACTGCATTGTATACAATAGCCAGAAGAAGAAGAAAAAGTTGCCGCAAAATAGAGATATTTGTGGCATGTTACAGCTCCATGTAGCTGCCCATCCAGTAGCAGACCACAGGGACAATTACAGGCACAATGCAATGATGCCACAGATAATTCTATGAGAGAATAGTGTTCTGCGGCATATTTAAATCCTTTTTCCTTCAGTAAGTTTATGCGTCAACTTCCTGCAAAGTAATGTTAATAGCACGCCAAGTATAAGAACAGAAACACCCACCCATGTTGTAATTCAATGCACGCTTGGAAGACCATATAAATAGGCAGAGGGTTTGGACGGATGGATTTTATTTCTATGCCACTTTTCATTCAAAAGATCCCAAAGCGGCTTACAAACAATAAATAACAGTAACGTGGTAGAACATATATCTTACAGTGCATTAAAATGCCCTTACAAATAATGTCTGTGGCATTACGTGAATTAGGAACTACCTGAGCCCACAACACTCTTAGCACTTTTTTTGCATTATAGCCTGACAAACAAAATTGAATATGCAGAGAGTATTTAAAACATCATTTCATTTTTACAAGATAGCAATCTGCAAAAACAATAATCAATAATTGCAGCAAAAGCAGGGGTGGAGGATGTCCTTAGCACTTGTGCATATAGGGCTCCTGACCTGCCCAGAGGTTTGCGGTTCTTACAGCAAAACCAGACTACCATTCAACCAACATCAGTTGCTGAAAAGGATAATTTACTACGAACACCCCCACCCCCCGCAAAGTGGGGTCCCCTCCAAACCTGTGCAAGCCTTGCTGAAAGGCAGGAAAGCTCCTTAACCCTCCCATCGCCCAGGCCCGGGGGAAGTTGTTGGCTGCCAGTCCTCCCTGCAACTCTCCCTCCCTGCTGCCCCCACAACTGCCATCCCTGCTGGTGGGACAGTGGCCGAGGGTGGGCGATGGGCAAAGGGGGTGGAGGGAACCAGCAGTCACTGCTGCTGCTGCTGCTGCTGCCTCCTAGTGGAGCAACCGAGTCATTTTTTACTCTGTGGCTTTTTTTCACGGACGTCCACGGGGGGGCAGTCAGCTGTGCTGTGCTTGGAGCCGTTTTCTCCCGTTTTGTTCCCTGGAGACCCCCCTCCCCCCAAAAAAACCAGACCTCCCTGGAGGCCCTACCGGGCTGCCTCTGCTGCCTGTTCGCCTCTGTCTCTCTCCTACTGCTGGTCAGCAGAGCCAAGGCAGAGCCTTGCACTGTGGGGCGGGGGGGCGGCGATGGCAGGCAGCCACAAAAATTGGGGTTGTCAAGGGTGTTGCTTGGCTTTCCCAGAGAATTCTTCCCTTTGTGTTATCGCCCCCCCTTCTCGTTATTATTTATTGCATACATATCCCACTTTCATCTCCAAGGAGTTCAAGGGCTTCCACTGAAATGAGGCTGCATTTTAAGTTGTACTTTAATCCTGCTTTTAAGTTGTATTTTAATTAATTGTTTTTGTACTTGATGTTAGCTGCCCTGAGCCTGGTCTTGGCCTGGGAAGGGGGGTATAAATAAATAAATGAAATGAAATGAAATGAAATAAATAAGGTGGCTCCATGATCCTCTCCTCATTCAGCCCTGTGAGGTAAGCATAGGTTGAGAGACAGCTACCGGCCCAAGGTTACCCCTGTGAGTTTTTTTGGCCCAGAGGGGATTTGAACCATCTCATGTCGTGGACCTGCACTCTAACCACTACATCACACTGTTGCATCTTCCCCTGGCTTGTTCAATGGTCTGGGCCCAAACCTCACCTAGAGTCAGGAAGTGATAGAGTAAAAAGTGACTCAGCCTCCTCCTTTCACACACCCTGGGGCAGTTGCTGCTGCCCTTCCTCTTCCCTTTTGCTGCTGGCGCAGATGCCCACAAGGAGGCAGAGGACAGTGGTACTGAGCAGAGGTGGAACAGACGGCTGACCAGCGGTAGGCGGGGAACAGGAAACAAGTGTATGGAGTGCCAGTTTTTCTGTAAGGACTGGTCAACTTCTGCCAGCTCATTGTCCCACATGGAAGTGCTCCTGTAGATGCTGAGGTCATTCACAGAGCCTCTTTGCTGCTGTGACCACTGCTATGGAACCACCACCTTGCCCATTCTCACAGGGCTCCATTTGCACCCCTGCTCAGCTCACCCAGGATTTTGCAGGTTTGGGAGAAGGAAAGTGAACAGGCAGCAACCAGGAGGAAGAGGAGGACCTGCTCTGTGCAGGAGTATGGCAGCCTGATGATGGCAATGGCCTATGACCAGGGCCAGCCCAAGACATTTCGGCAGGAGCTGAACCACAAAATGGAGCTTTCCCTCCTTGCCAGGGAGTTTCTATGCAACACACACAACATGACAGGCTGTATGTAACTATATAAATTCTTTTTAATTCTTTACAATACAATTCAACATAATATAGCATTGACCAGGAGATACAATTCTTATATCAATCTTTTAAGAATTCTGGTGTTCCTTGTATGCAGGTTTCAGACAAAAGTTCTAAGTCTTTCGTCTTACACCTGTATACAAGGAACGCCAGAATTCTTAAAAGCATCTTCACGTGGAACATTACAAGATTGATATAAGAATTCCACATCGTGGATATTGCTAACATAAGAACTAAATAGATTGTATCTCCTGGTCAAACTGCTGGACTCTTAATTTCTTATTATATGTTTTGTTTGTATGATAAGTCAGTCTACAGAACCACATACTTTGATATGATATGTTGAATCGTATTTTTAAATTTTTTTAAAAAAGAATTTATATAGTTACATAGAGCCTGTCACGTTGTGTGTGTTGTTTAGTTTTGCATTTACGTGACAAAGTTTTTGGTAGTGTTTTGAAGGGAGTTTCTATGGCCTATGTTATTGACAACCAGTCTGGGATTGCTCTTCGGCAAAAACAGAATGCAAACACTGAAGCAAACACGAAACGAAAAAATGTCCCGGGAACACTGGAGCAACAACAACAACAAAGTGCCTCCGATTACGCCGGCTTCGCCAGATCCTTACATTTTATCGTTAATCCCTATGCCTTTCCCGCAGCTCCTGCCCCGCACATGGAGGAGCCTAACAGCTGCTGTCAAGAACCGGAAACCGATACGCGGAGACTGCAGCCCCTTGAACCGAGCAGCCCACTAACTCCAAAGAGCCCTACAATCATCGATCTACATAGGGGGCGGGATTACAGCCAGGTGTTCCTTCTCCCGTGGGATGGCCGCCATGTGCGGGGCACGGACAGCAATGCCCCACGGTGGAGCGCCCCCCAACCCCGTTCTGTCTCTGAGCCTTGGTCGCACCAACGGTTAAAATAGCAACCGGACGTGACTTAACAGTTTTATTATGACTTTCCTCTTTGCTTCTCCCAAAAGAGTTATTTTCCTGAGACCACTCTGCCCCGCGCACTCTATGGTCGTGGGTTCCTCCTCCTCCTCCTCCTGCAGGGGCGGGTCGGTCTTCTAGAGGTGCGGATACCTTGGAAGGTAAGGGATGCTGAGCTGAAAGCGGGGGGTGGGGGGGCGTGTGCGCGCAGCAGTAGCAGTGAAGGGGAAAGGGGAGCTGGGGTGGGGAGGGGGGTACAGAACTTCGGAAGCATTCGTGGGGGTGCCTTTTATTGCGCTTAATTGAGACCGCTCGCCGGTAGGACATGTGAACCCCCAGGAGAAAGTGCCTCTGAACTCGCCCAGAGTGCATTTCCCACGCCGAAAAAAGTCACAACTCATAAGGGATTGGGGGGGGGGAGAAAGAAAAGGGCAGCTGGTGTAGAGCGCCGTGCGTGTTTGTTCAGTTGCCTCAGAAGTAAGTCCTATTGTCAGTCACTGAGGGTTACTACCGAGTAAGTGGCAGAATTGCAGCCCATAGGCAGACAGCGCTCTACGCCCCCCCCCCACCGCCACTTCTTGTTTAGATATGAAATAGTGGTATCTGTTGGCGGGTTTTACAGGGGGTGGGGGGTTTTATTAATGTAAATTCAAAAGTACAAAGAAGAAAACATAATCATAGGAGCAGTGCAGAGATAGTATTTTCCAAATAAATAGATAGCAGATAATGAGGGGAAATAAAGGCAGAAAAACACATCATGAAAGCCAAATTTCATGACTTGGTGGCATGTTTGTATAGCTGAATCTGGCACAAAAAAATCAAATCCTACCAAACCTGTTGCTTGATTCTCGAAAGGAATGCTGAGATGTCGATCCTGGGGCATATCTAGATGGAAGGGTTTGCCTGGGAAGCTCTCCCTTGCAATTCTAACGGATGTGCTCATGTTTTTATTAGCATCAAATACGCTCCCCACAATGTATCTGCTTGGGGTGAATCATGCTCCCTCTGTTCCTCCTCTGCTGCTGTCTCCAATGCAAGTCAGAACTGAGAAAGGAGGGGTTTTTTGTCATTTGTTCAGGTTGTGGGCTATATGTTTATGGTATATTGTCAGGGGCCACACAAAGAGATTGGCTGAGGTGCCTCTGCACTCATGCTAACGACTTGTGTAGTCCATATTTGTTTAACGGAGTAGCCATGCTCCCCTCTTGACTATTTTCAATGGAAATAAATATGTATAACTCTTTCTGCTATGTACCTTGGCTCTAACAAAATGTCATTTCTACCAGCATTTCACTAGGACGTTTTGTGCAAGCGGAATACAGTGGTACCTCAGGTTACAGACGCTTCAGTTTACAGACTCCGTTAACCCAGAA
Organism: Podarcis liolepis; assembly: GCF_965112155.1. Classification (NCBI taxonomy): domain Eukaryota; kingdom Metazoa; phylum Chordata; class Lepidosauria; order Squamata; family Lacertidae; genus Podarcis; species Podarcis liolepis. The sequence continues at coordinate 19,806,459 of NC_139570.1, read as the reverse complement.
ATAGTACCTCGGGTTAAGAGCTTTGCTTCAGGATGAGAACAGAAATTGCATGGCAGCGGCGGGAGGCCCCATTGGCTAAAGTGGTGCCTCAGGTTAAGAACAGTTTCAGGTTAAGAATGGACCTCCAGAACAAATTAAGTTCTTAACCCGAGGTACACTGTACTCATTTTGACTACTGCAAAAGCCTGTTTGCTTCAGCCTAGCATTCTACAAGCAGCTTTTATTTCTTCCCCTCTAATACATTTGACACTATTCTTTCCCTTCCACTCTTTTCCATCTGCATATAAGGAACTGCTGGGTGCTAAGAACTACGACCTGCTAGCTTTCTACTGCATTAAGGCATATGGCACAACTCTGATGTGGAGAAGAACATGACAGATGTTGGGTTATGGCTCTTTAAGATTTGAACAAAGGTCTTTCGTGGGTTTCCTTCCTAGCACCTTTTAATCTGGTAACTCAGGAATTGGACTAGAATCATTTGTGTGCAGCATGCATCTCCCATCACTGAAGTAGCCTTTGCCACATCTGAATGATTTATTCCTTGTTTTCCCTGATTTCCAAGCCATTATCCCACTCTTCATACCAGGGATAGGGTATTGGCAAAACCTATTGGTGTTTTGCAACTTTCTGACTAGTTGCAGGACCTTAGCCAGACCTAGCAGAGTACACGCAGAATCCATGGAAGCAATTGGCAACTTGGCTGCAGACAGGATAGACAAAGCAGGAACCAGGAATAGTTAGGTGTTTATTATATACAGTGGACTATTTACAGGAACAGAACACAGATCTTTAGCTAGCTCTCTCATACACGACTCACAACTCCTACACTGACTAACACACTGAACTCCAAAACTCTCAGCTACCAGTTAGTAGGCCATTAATTATCACTCCCTTGAGAGAGCTTGACCAATCAGGGAGCGGTCTCAATACCTCTGTTATCTCCAGGCAGACTTACTCCTTCAGATTGCCTGCTGGCTGGCTGCCAAACCTTAATTGGCTCTGTGTGAGTATCTGCACGTACATAGTTTCCCAACATAGGGAACCTCCAGATCAGGGGTGCACAACCTGAGACCCTCCAGATGTTGGACTACACCTCTCATCATCCCTGATCACTGGCTAGGCTGGCTGGGGCTGATGGGAGTTGTAGTCCAGAAACATCTGGAATGCCACAGGTTGTGCACCCCTGATCTGGATGAGTAACTGTTGAAATAAAAATATCTGGCTTCTAGCAAGAAGGCAACTTAATGTCCCATGAACAGGAAAGGACATTAAGTTGCCTTCTTGCTAGAAGTACCCAACGTGGTGCCCTCCAGGTGTTGTTGGACCACAACTCCCATCATCCCTGATTAATGGCAATGCTTGGTAGGACTGATGGGAATTGGAGTTCAACAACTTCTTAAAGGTACCATGTTGGCTACCCCAAATGGCTTTGCGGTTTTATTACAATTAAGCAGTATATATACAGTGTTTAAAAATAAACTACAGGCAGCAACCGTTTCAGGCATGCCCAATTGACGCACAACTGTGCACGCAAGCATCATGCTGGCTCACACTTGCTCTGCTGACACCAGTGGGGGTCAGGAAAGGAACCCCCGTGCAAAATGGTGGTTGCCGGTAAGCTATTGGAAAGTGTGTTTGAAGGTGCCAGAGAAGGGATGTCAGGCAGGAACAAAGACTTGCCTGGCTTTTTTATGTTTGTCTGGCACATAATTTTTTTGAGCTGCTGAAGCACCTGGAAGTAAATCTGAGCTCTGCTGAATGTTACATGGCTTTTAGTGTCACTGTGAGTCAGTCCAGACTTACTGGCCTGATCCTAATGTAGCTTCTCTGTGCTCTGCAGGTGCCTTGCCATCTGCTAAGTTATCAGTGTACCCTTCTATCATCTTAGCTGTGGCTTGCTTTAATTGCAGAGCAGAACAGTGTGTACACAGCCCTCCCCAACCCTGGAGCCATCCAAATGTCCTGGAATCCAACTCCCATCGGCCCCAGCAAACATGGTCCAGTCCAAGGTCAGGAATGGTGAGAGCTGTAGTCCAAAACACCTGGAAGGTCCCAGTTGTGAAAACTTGTGGCTGAACCACCTCGTCATAGTTTACCTGTCCCTCCATTGCTATAAGAGGACTCCCTATTCTGATTACACTTTGACAATCCTTGATCATACATCCACAAGTTAGGCAGAAGGTCCCAGGTTCAAACCATGGCATTTCCAGGTGCGTTTGGGAGCCTCTTCTGCCTGAAACTCTCTTCCAGTCAGTGTAGAGAATATTGAGCTAGATGGACAAATGATCTAAGACAGTTTCCTATATTCCTAAATCCTCTAGGCATTGCTAGATAACTTCTGTGTTCCATGAAGTATTTAACACACTGCCGGTACTAAATAAACTTCTTGTAATACATGATGACATGTTAATCTTCTTGGCATGGTTTTCTTTTGCCATCAGTCCATGGCTGGGTTTTAAAATTTTGTATATGTGTAATCAGGAGTGAAGAATCTCTAATCTTGCTGATGTTATTGGACTCCCAACTCTCATCAACCTGAACCATCATGGCAGTCAATGATTTGAGGCAGGAAAATTCCAGTGCTTCCCCCCCTGCCGAAAATTGTGTTTCATAAGTTCATTAGTAACAATGGATAATATTAGGCAAAATTGGCAGCTCCAGAGCTGTAATTAATGTTTTTCAGGTGATTATCCCTAGCAAATTTGCGAGTCAGCATATCACACACAGTTCTTTGGGTTGCTAAAGCTTATTAGTGTGTCAACAGCTTTCAGTACTTTGGTAGTTTTTAAACAATGTAAAGGAAACCCTTGCTATTGTCATTTCATTTTCACAAACATTCCACTAAAACATACTGCAAAATGTAACATTTAAACTGCATTAAGTAAGCTTTCAATTTACCCTTTAGATATTTGAGGTCAAATGCTTTTGGTGCATCCTGACAAAAGACTGGCGCAGAGTACTTTTTGAAATCTTTGCTTACTAAATACAGTTAAAATAAACATGGTGAATTTGACTGCTTGTTGATGGCATCAGAAAATTTTCTGATACGAACCAAAAAAATATGTAAATCACTCAAATCAGTCCATGCAAATTAGCCTGATTTACATAGGTGGTTCCCCAGCAATTTTCCAATTGATTTTTTTTTTGGGGGGGGGGGCAAAGCCACATCACTAGTTGTGTGCTGTCAACCATCCAGACATCTGAACCCTTCATGATGGAACAGCAATTCAACAGTAACTGGATGGTGACACCTATGCTTGCAAACGTAATCAGTTCTCTAGTAAAAGCACCCATAGGTTTTTACTTGTTTATTCATTTTCATACCTATGCCTAACTTAACAACTTAAAAAACAGTTTGAAGACTCTAATAAATACAGAAAGCCAGCCATTAAATGCTGAAAAACGAGAGAGACAGAGCCACCAAAATAATTTAACCATAGCAGTGAATACCACTTTGGAAAATGAGCAACCACTATGGCTCAAAAGCTGCACTAAAAAGGAAAGTTGTGGTCTCCAGGATCCATTAAATGTTGAGGGTCAGTTTAAATATTACATTAAAGGGGAAGGCACTGGCTTGGTTAAGCCCCTTTCATGGGTGTGGCCCTCCAAACCTCTCGATCTGGCCCTTAAGATTTGCCTCAGGCCACACCCCTTACTCTCCACTCTTTTCCCCAGCCTTACTCTCCACTCTTTTCCCTGACTGAAATTTGCCTAATTGGATAAAGGTTGAAGAGTTGTGAGCGGTGTAGAAACCTTGGACGTACCAGCCACACAAGAAGTCAATTCTGTTGCTGTGCCTGCTTTTGCTTCTGAACCTACCCAGCACTGGACGCCCTCAAGGGAGGGCCAGTCTTGCTCTGTGGATAAAGGTTCTCCTTCCACCTATCTTAACATCTGATACAGGGTGAACCAAAAGTAAGTGTACGGGTACTGCTTTGGAATCCACTTTCTTTGTTCTCATCATTCACAATATCAGTAAAGAAAAAAAATCATTTGTTTTTCTGAAAAGTATACCTACTTTCGGGCTACCCTGTAGTATCTCAGAGGAAGGTATGAAATGTGAGCTGAGTGAAACCCTGACCTAGAAAGCGCCTTTGGAGTTGGAGGTGGGTGCATGCATCTATGTTAGTATATACTGCCGTGTTGTTGTAGTTTTGCAGCAGCCCAGTTGTTATACAGTATGATCGCATCTTATGCACATTTAACTTGTGCAATTTTAACCATGTGCAGTTGAAATTTCACATTTTAAGTGCAAGAAAATCTGAGAGCTTCAAATCTCGTTTTGTGCAGGATTTGTTTTGTTTTTTTGTTTTGCCTTGCTGGAGAAGCAAGGCCCTCTCTATGCACCAGGTCTAGGATGCACTTGCAAGAGTGTGCAGGAACTTGGATTTCAGTGACAGACCTGGGGGTCTCAAATTTCAGCAGATCCTATGTGGGATGCCAAAATTTGACAAATACCACCCCCCTTCCATTCTGCATCATAGTTGCAGCACCCTTGATGGTCTGCAGCCAGTTTAACTGAACCAGCCATACTACCCTAAATTTGCCTCTGCAGATAGCCTTGTGAGGATATCTTGGCAGAGAGATGGGGAAACCAGTTGGAAAGGAGCTTTTAAGCTTTCTGTCTTGGTTAGGGGTGTAAATCTTTTGGTAAGCAAGCTCCAGAAGCCTAAGGTTGCTTGTGCGAGGATAGTTGGTTCCAAGTCTTTGAATATATGTGTTTTTGTTTATATGTGAAACTCTTGGAACCTATCATGCTGTATTTTTCGTAGTCACAGCATCCTCTGTGCAAACAGAGCAAAAAGCCTCTCTGGAGACCAGAAGTCACCATGGCCTTCCTTTTATTTTATTTCATTTTCCCCCCCTTGGAAAGCACTTAGCTCTTTGCTTTGCTTGCTTTGCTTTTTCAATTTTTTTTTAAAGCACCAATAAGCTGCCTTGACCTCTGACCAACTTCAGGGAGGGGATATACTGGTAGCTGAAGGACAGTTTCCCCCTCCTTAGATCATCACAGGGAAGCTGTTCTGTTTCTCAGCAGCTTCCCACGGGCTGCAGCTGCACTGCCTTCCTGCCTTTTCCTCAAATTCTGCTCTTGCCCCAAGAATACGTGCCCTAGGCATGGCTGGTCCTTTCTGCTGTTTTTGGATTTTCTGACAATTCTTGATCACTCTCCTTTATTCCATCTCACCTTTCACCTCTCGGGTCAGACCCAGCACAGTCTGGCCCCCTTGAAGCAAGAGTCTCTTGTCCGCACAAAGGAGATGACCACTTCCTTCCCTTAAACACTCCAGATCATCACTGAGTTTGTACTTGGTTGGAATGAGCTGCGGATTTCATCCTGCTTGTGTTCAGCTGAAGCTCGGAGGTAAACTTTGCTTGACGACAAAGTAATTGCTCAGCCTTTCCCTAAAAAACAAGGAAGTGTTCAGGGATGTTGAGGATAACAGAAAATTTACCTCTGAACTGTTTCTGTTACCTACTGGTCATTGTAAGAGCCATGTTGTTCCCCTTGATTTCTAATTCTAAATTTAATTTGGCAATTTTATCTCCTCAGTTGTGTATATGTTTGTACATTGTATGTAAATTGCCATGATTGGTGGCTGATGCAAATTTCCATCGTTGATCTCTGTGTGTCTGCCAGCCTTTGGCTCCTTAAACATGCTGGATTATTGTAAAGGTTAAAGGTGCATGCAAAATCTCTGGATGTGAGCCACGAGCACCTGGGATCAGTGCCAGCTGGTAATCACTGGACCTGGTGGGGGTAGCCAAGGGGTCGCCAGACGTGTGGTCATTTAGTTCTGCTTTTCTCCCCATTTTCCTCCCTTGCAAAGATATTGTGGGCACTTAAGCAGTGCAGGAGCAAAAATAATGGTTGGGCTCTGCCCAATCTTCCCCTGGTAACCAGCCTCTCATGCATGGAATTGAATATACAGAATCGCCTGGACTGATTAGATCAAGGGCTGTGAGCCCTTTAGCTGTGAAATATATTCAGTCCGTCTCTGGCAACCTTTGATACTGGAACGGGAAAGGTGACAGAGACTGTGTGTGGGGAAGGAGATAACAGCTTTTAACTCCAGGCTCTTGGCAACGCAGGAGAGTCTTGTTGGCAGGTTTGTTGGAGCAAGCATAGGTTTGTAATAACTTTCTGTTCAGTTTCTGCACATGCATTCATGCCCGTTAGGCTCTTGGAATTATAGTCATTCAAATATCTCATTGATGCTTAGAGAAACTTCATGTCGATATGCGCAATTCCACTCTTCAGGTTTGTTTTTCTCTCTCTTGAGCTGCTTTCTAGGAATCAAAAGTGGGGATCTAAGAGCTAATTCTGCAGTTTATGGTACTGAGTGCTCTGTTGATTGTTCCTCTCTTGATTTAACACAAGGATCATATTTTTCTCTTTGTTTTATGTTTGCATTTTATCCATGTGTGAATTAGTTTCTTCTCCCTTTGGAAAGAGTTTTGGGAGCAAATGCGTTAGGAGAACATAGCAGAAGTGGTTTTTCTTGCTGTCTTTAATTAAAGGGACTTTTTTTATCAGACAATGCTTAAGTTTGCATTTGGAAAAAATGCAAGCTTTTGCATTTCACAGCAAGAACAAAACAAGAAAAGGCGCAGAACCTCGGCAATAGAAAGCAGGTGGTTGAAAAATACGTTTTTGCTGCCAACAGGCAATTCACCTGAAACTTGAAAGTTTGCAACTTCTTGTAGCAGCAAAAATCAGTCTGATAAAAGTATATCATGTCCCCTGCTTTATGCTTTGAGAGCAGCATCATAGCCACAGTCTAGCAGGTAACCACTCATTGATAATGTGAGAGTCTCAAAGGGTCAGCTTTGAGCAAAGGTAAGAATCATTCTTGCTAACTTATCTGTTGATGATAAATGTGAACTCTGATGTGTATGTTATGCTCTTCATGTGAATTGCTTCACGGTATCTTCTTTGTCAACTCTCTTTAAAAAGCTGTAATAGGAAACTGACTTGTATACAGTTGAACCTTTGGTCTATCTAGCTTGGTTTTGTCTGCACTAACTGGCAGCTGTTCTCCAGGGTTTCAGGCAGGAAACCTATCTGGGGATATCAGGGCTTGAACGTGAAATGCAAATGATGCATCTACCACTGAGCTGCCTGTTACACTACAAACATAGGGAGCTTCCTTATACTATACAGTGGTACCTCGGGTTAAATACTTAATTCGTTCCGGAGGTCCGTTCTTAACCTGAAACTGTTCTTAACCTGAAGCACCACTTTAGCTAATGGGGCCTCCTGCTGCCGCCGCGCCGCCAGAGCACGATTTCTGTTCTTATCCTGAATCAAAGTTCTTAACCTGAAGCACTATTTCTGGGTTAGCAGAGTGTGTAACCTGAAGCGTATGTAACCTGAAGCATATGTAACCCGAGGTACCACTGTACTGAGTCCATCTACTATACATTGGTTCATCTAGCTGCCTGGCAGTGTGGATCTCAGGGTTTCAGGCAGGGAATTATTCTCAGCCATACCTAGAGATGCTGGGAATTGAACCCAGTTGGTTGTTTTGGTCTGTTTAACTTGGTTCTCGTGTTCTAGTGGTGCTGTACCAACAATGCATATTGTAAACTGCCCCGTGATCCTCAGATGAAGGGCGGTATAGAAATTTAATAAACAACAACAAAATTATAATACGGATAAGATTAAAATGCTGGGAATTGCAGCTGGCTAGTAAATGTACCTAGGATTGAAGTTCTTAGTAGATGAAAGGAGGGTTGGCCCACCCATGAGGCAAGATGAGGTGACTGCCTCAGGTGGCAGAATCCATAGGGGCAGCAGATCCAACCTGCAATGAATGCATTGCTCAGTATTGCTGCGGCTGCATTCCCCCCTTGTTCCCAGTGTAGATCTTTGTGGTTCATCTCAAGTGCCAAAATGTCTTGAACCAGCCTTGGATGAAATGAATGTTTAGACCCTGCCAAACCTTACATCTCATGCTAGCACGGTCACAAAATAATTGCTGTGAGAATGCTTAAATTAGTGCTCTGGGTCCTGCTTTTGGAGTTTTTCTACAGTTATGAGCAACTTTCTGCAGCCCTCCTTCCCCCCTCCTGTTGTGTTTTCTTTCCATCACTAACATACCAGTTCTGGTTTTTGCCTTGAGCTGAGATATAAAGTCAGTTGCATAACTTTGTGAAATACCGCCATAAAGATTAAAATACCTATTTGACCTCTCTGTTGTGTGACCTAAACCAGTAGTCAAGTAAGGATGCTGCTGGCATTGAGAAATCCCTGCTTGGTTGTCACTAGGATTTGGGAAGAGTGGGAGTGTTCTTGCAGGTAAGGACAACACATATGAGAACATGGGAAGCTGCTTTACCCCAAGCCAGACTATTGATCCATCTAACTCAGTGTTGTCTGCACTGACTGGCAGTAGCTCTCAAGGGTTTCAGGCAGGAATCTTTCCCTGCCTTACTTGGAGATGATGGAGATTGACACCTTCTGTATGAAAAGCATGTGTTTAACCACTGGGCTATAATCTGTTCCTCTCTTCCTGAGACCCTGTACAGCTCTGCCAGTCAGAATAGGCAATAATGAACTATATGAACAAGTACTCTGACTTGATAATCTGACAACCCTGTATGTTCCTAAATCCACTTCAGCAGGTGCTTATTTGCAGCCACTCTCTACTCAATCATGTCTCCCAGCAGATCAAGTTAGCAGGACGTGTGCTGCCGTGCCACACCATGGTTCCTAGCATATAATTGCCAGGTGCAGAGGACTGATTGATTGCAGCAGGCCGTTTACGTGACTATTGCCAGCAAAAGACCCAAGAGCTACTGGCCTAATTCTCTTTCCTGCTGTCATCACACAACCTAGCAGCTGACACACTCAAGTCCCATTACCACCCAGAACAGCAGTCTCCCAATTGCAGTCTGATTTAGCAAGTGTCTGAGATGTGGGTGTGATCATTAACCCACAACATAGCCTTGGCCTTATCTCTTCATTGCACAGAACTCTTGATTGTTCTAAAGGTTCCCCTCCAGGTGAATGCGGATAAACCCCACATAGGGTTGGTTGGGAGGGAGGTCAGGTATTTTCAGCTGCATGGAATTCTGTTGCACAACAGCCCTGCTTACCTGTTCATATGAAAAGGACAAAACCCAGCAGCAACCCCCCAAATCAGCATCTTGGCTGAGGATGCTGCAGGTTCCCCCCCCCTCCCAAGAGACCAGCTGCATATCAGGTGGCGCAGCTGTAATCCAGGGTTTCACCCAAAGTGTCTTTCTCTTCTTATATCGTCTCTCACACACAGCTCCTTGCATGCAGAGCATCAAGCATGGATTGCAGTGTGGTTTCAAAACTCTTTCTAACAATGGCACATGTGAGTGAGGGTCTCTCCCTGTTTGGTCTCCCTTTTCCAGGATGTGGGGTCGTCAGCTGATTCACCTGCTCTCTAGCTCCCAGTGGCTACTGAAGAAAAGTCCCAGGTGCCGGGTGCCATGGCTGCTCAACTTCAGGAAAACCCTTCCAAGTCTGACCCGTTGGCATCACACAGCCCCAGAGTCGCTGAAGTGTGCCTGGCAGTTAAACGATGATCACTTGGGTAAGTACCCTGGGGGTGAGGGGCTTTGAAGGGCTGGGAAGGATGAAAGTCAGAGCATGTGAGTGGCTTCCTGGGCAAAAGCGCTTCCATTCAAGATGCCAGCCAGCCATGCTGCTTTCTTAGGACATTCAGTTTTCCTCTCCATGCAGTTAGTCAATCAGCATTCCATGCCTATAGAGCAAACTCAGCCTTCACTGAGCTGTGTGAGTCCTCTTTTTCTTTAGGGTCTCCCTCCCCCAGAGTTTTTTGTACTTTTGTAAACCTCGGAATTCCCCCAAGCTTGCTTGAAGCTGACTTCTTGCGAGTCAGTTGGTGCCATCTTGGCTGTGTTGCCATGCACGCTTGCAGAATGCGTTCGTTATTAGAAGGTCACATCCATATTGTACATTTGAAGCACATTCATGCCACTGTATAATAGTCATGGCTGTGGGAGCTCCAGGTCCTGGGATTCTTTGGGGTTGCTTTAAATGTGTGGGATACATGTGACCTAAATTAACTGCTATTAAATGTTTCCGGCAAAGAATGGGATTTCATTTGGAAGAAAATCCTCCTTATTGTTTCTTGCATTTAGCCAGTGGTGTGTGCATGTGTCTTTCCTAGAGCTGAAATATGGGGATGTCCTCATGCGCTTTGACTACGTCTGGCTACGTGATCACTGCCGCTCTGCTTCCTGCTACAATACCAAGACCAACCAGCGCAGCTTGGACACAGCCAGTGTGGATCTGTGCATCAGGCCAAAGAGCGTCCGTGTGGATGAAACAACACTCTTTCTTACCTGTGAGTCCATGGAGCGTTGTTTTCTGGGGTTTAGACAAGGAGGGAGCAGGGGAGGATGCAGAGAAGGATTTCTCAAGAGCACAACTTGAGTAAAGAAGAAACCAAGAGGCTTTTTCCGTTTACTTGTGATAAAAGAAGAGGAACCTTGAAGTTCTTTGAACATCTAAAGAAAAGGAACCTGTAAAAGATGGGTTCACACCCGTCTTCATGACTTTGCTAGCGATCCTGATACCAAGAATTTGCTTCTTAAAGATTCCTACAAAGTAATTTTTTTTTAATAAAAAAAGAAATCCAACACAGAAGGAGTCCATAGGGTTTCTTAAGGATTTAAAAGTAAGTCATAATAAAATAAGTTCAAATATGGTTCTGTTACAGCCAGAACACTAATAGCAAGTACCGTATTTTTCGCCCCATAGGGCGCACCGGCCCATAGGGTGCACCTAGTTTTTTGGGGGGAAATAAAGAAAAAAAATTATTTCCCCCCCAGGCATGGGGCTGGGGCGGGGGAATCCCGAGCTTCCCCCAACCCCAGCCCCCAGAACAGGCTGCTATCTGCAAGCCGTGGGAGAGCTGCACGACTTCGCGCAGCTCTCCCACGGCTTGCGGAGAGCCGCCCGAAGCCGGGGGGGGGGGGCGCTGAGCTCAGCGTGCCCCAGGCTTCTGGGTGCAGGCAGCTCTCCGCAAGAGGTGGGAGAGCTGCGCGAAGTCGCTCAGCTCTCCCATGGCTTGCGGATAGCTTCCTGAAGCCTGGAGAGCGAGAGGGGTCGGTACGCACTGACGCCTCTCACTCGCCAGGCTTCAGCAAAAGCCTGCATTCGACCCATAGGACGCACACACATTTCCCCTTCATTTTTGGAGGGGGAAAAGTGTGTCCTATAGGGCAAAAAATACGGTAAATAAGACATATCATAAAACATAAATGGTTGTTTTCCTTGTTGCTCTTGTTGACCTTTTGCTGAGGCAGGTCTACAAAATCGGCAAAGAAGCAAAAACAGAAAGGATATTCCTCGCAGGAATCAGGAATTAACGAAGAAGTATTCTCAAATAGTATGCAACTATGATTTTGGATTACAGTAATTAATATTTTTGAGAGACTTAATCACATTTTCCATTTTTCTCAGTTTTTATTCTTCAAAACTCAGTAATATTGTCCTGTAAATAGCTTTTGTACTTTAACCATGGGAAGTAGCTAAACCAAATAAGCAACATCATTTCAGCAAACAGCTGATTCCATACTCAAAACCATAAAAATTCTGTAAGACATTTAAACAAATACTTAAGAGCATCCAGACAGGCAGTGTTAACTATGTGCACAATTTAAAATTGCTATACCTTCTTCTTCTTTGAATCCATTTAGATGTTATCTTAAATATTGATCAATTATTGAGCTTAATTGTTGGTATCGCCTTCTCATAGGAATCCATTTAGATGTTGCCTTATATGGTCATCAAGTTTCCATTCTCGTTATACACCTATCCAATTGCAACTTCACACATTCTCACACCCTCATACTGTTTCACGTGTTCTTGGATTAAAAAGCAAGCTTAATTGTCAAAAGTAGGTTTAATCAAAATTTGCTATTAAATAATACAAATAGATATAAATAGATCCTAAAAATAGACCCTTTCCTGCGGACTTGAATTTTATACCCCTATATTTATTCAGTTGCTTTTATTGCTTTTTACTGTACTGTATACTATATTTACTAGACACTTCTGAACTCCTATTAATTTGGACTTCAGGCTTACTTCACTGAGCTGTCTTTCTGAACTGACTGAGCGATATTCTTATTCTGTCTCCTAACAATTCTTAGTACAAAATAACAGCCAAAACCATTTAAAGACTCCTTCTAGTCAATGAGTAACCAGCATTCATGGAAGACTGCTGGGGTCAAAGGTTGCTGAGAACTCAGCAATTTTTCCCAAGACATAGGCTATCTAGCTTCAGCAAATGTCACATACCACGTCGCTGCAGACAAATGTCCAATAAGGATTTTTATTTAATAGCAAAATAAATAAACAAAAACAAGTAAACCAATCACATCCTTTCACAGCAAAAGCTTCTAGACTTACAAACTCAGAAGCAGTGTTAAGAAAACAAATCTCCATTGATGAAGCACCACACCCAGTCTAAATCACAGCAGCACAGAATTTGAGCCCCACCTTTATACTTCCTTGTCTCTCCTCCTATGACTATTAATTTTCATTCTTAAAATGGCAATGGGTCTTAAAATATCCAGCATTATTTCCTGCTTTTGATGATTCCGCCCATGCATGAAACCTATAGCTCCTTGGGCATTCTGTCGTTCCAGGTATGATTTGCGTGTGTTTTTAGAAATATTACCGTATTTTGCGCCCCATAGGACGCTCCGGCCCATAGGACGCACCTAGTTTTTTGGGGGGGAAATAAAGGGGAAAAAAATTATTTCCCCCCCCAGGTGTGGGGCTGGAAGAACCAGGTCAGGGAACAGTGGGAAGGCACGCTCTGCCTCCCTGCTGTCCCCCGAGCTTGTGGGGCTGGTGATGGGGAGAAGTGCGCTGATCCCGGGACTGCAGGCAGCTCTGCGCCGCCATCCGGAGTGGGGCGGGACTTCGCGCCCCGCTCCCGATGGCCGCGCAGAGCTGCGCTGATCCCAGGACTGCGCACCGACCCCTCTCGCTCTCCAGGCTTCAGCGAAAGCCTGCATTCGCCCCATAGGATGCACACACATTTCCCCTTCATTTTTGGAGGGGAAAAGGTGCGTCCTATAGGGCGAAAAATACGGTAATCACCTCCTTGTTTTTAACGATATAATGTGCTGTTAGCTGCTTGGTTACAGGAAATTGATATTTGGAAACTTCAACAGAACATCAATACATCCTCTAGTCTCCTTCTATTTAATATTTAGCTAGTACCTAATAACTAAAAAGTAATTTCTTACTTAGGTAAAGCATAATACAGAGGTTTAATTCTTAGAGAACAGCCCTAGAAGAGACCCTGTGATCGTTATATGCGTTTTCCTGTATCCACATAAGATGATAAGAGTCCTGCTGTGTTAAGCCAAAAGCCCAACCTATCCAGCATTCTGTTCTCACAGGGCCCAACCAAATGCCTATGGGAAGCATGCAAGCTTCTCCCTTGATTAAGTGTTGTTTTGAGAAGAAGCCCTTCTGTAAACCGAGGGCATGAGAAATAACTGCCCTCTGGCTGGCTCTGGTTTTAGATGAAAGTGAAGTTGTTACTGCTCATTTACTTGGACTTGAATATTTTCATTAAAAATATACAAGAACAACAAGTTCAGCAAGTTCGGTCATTTCAGCCATATGCTAAACCTTATCAAACCAAACCACTCTTTCAGTATTTCATTCAGTTTTGTTTTATTTTTAAAACTCATGTTCTACTTTATTCTGCAAAGAAGCTCAAGGCAGCTAAAAGTAGTAAAGGCAAAACAAACATAAGCCCCAGAAAATCCCAACGTGCACTCAAAATAACCTCAGTATGCAACCAAATTCCAGTTGCATAAATCTAGGCGTAGAACCAACCCAGCAAAATATTGAGGAGTTAATGCAGGACTTCTTCACATAGAAGAAGGTGAGCCTTTAGGTTTGATCAGGACTGGGGAGCCTGTGGCTTTTTCTGTTGTTTAGAGTCCAGCTTCCATCACCCCTGATCATTGGTTGTGCTGTCAGGAGCTGATGGAAGTTGGAATCCAACAACATCTGGAATCCCAACAACAGCTTTCCCTAGCCCTGGGTTGCATTGACGCTACATAGAAGATCAAAGGATTGCACAAAAGGCTGCTGGAAGAAACAGACTGTGGACTCCCTGTGTGTTTCTCTCTCTTTTTCTCTGATCATAAAAGGCTTACCAGTCACCCAGATCTGCCTTTATCATTTCGAAAAATGTTTGCACTAATCCTGTCTGTCTCCCAGGGCCAGATGGCCACGTGACGAGGTATGGGTTGGAATGGCTGCTGAAGAACAGCTACGAAGGGCAGAAGCAGCAGGTCATGCAGCCACGCATTCTCTGGAATGCTCAGATCTACCAGGAAGCCCAAGTGCCCTCAGTGGAGTGCCAGAGCTTCCTGGAGACCAACGAGGGCCTGAGAGAGTTCCTGCAAAACTTCTTGCTCTACGGGATCGCATTTGTGGAAAACGTCCCCCCAACCAAAGAAGACACCGAGATCTTAGCAGAGAGGATCAGCTTGATCAGGTAACTATGTGGGTGTTTTGGTAAGTGGAAATATGTCAGGAGCTTGCCTGGGTTGGGTCACAACACTGCTGTACTTCTCCTCTGACTGAGCTGAGAAAGGAGTGTAGCATTCCGGAGTCTGCAGCCTTTGCATTCAGCATCTCCTGCTGATGCTCATAGGGCTGGAAAGAGACTCCGAAGCACTGACCTCTGACCCTGCAGAAGTTGTTGGACTCCAGCTCTCATCAGACCCAGCCAGTGGCTATGGATTATTTTAGTCCAGAGACCTATGAAGTGCTGCATCTTCTCCACCCCTGTGTTAAAAGAATTTAGGCAGGACGAGAGTTGCAAAGCACTTTATATATGCAACGAAGGGTACTTTTTAAAAAGCACATTTTATTTATTATCTTGCAAAGCACCTTCTAAATGCAAAATGTGTGTTCTACCACTGAGATATGGTTTAATCCAGCCTTCAGCTGACTGGTACCCTCTAGGTGTTTTAGGCTGCAATGCCCATCAGCTCCTGTGCTAGATGAGGCTGATGGGAGTTGCAGTCAAAAAAATCTGGAGTGCTCCAGGTTTGTTTAGTCCTTGTCTACCTGCATCAGTTGCACCTGGGCCCTGGTGGTTGTGGCATTTCTTCTCATGCACTAGATAATGTGATCCATGCTGATGTCTATTGAGGATTATTGTGTGGCTGCGCAGAACTGGGGGGAAATGTTTCTTTTTCTTCCTGCTCACAATAAAGAAGGTGGGGGGAAGAGTACCATCTTTTCCTTTAGCATTTGTTCAAGAGCTGCCGGAGCTGAGCATAGAACAAGGAGCAAGTTCTTTTGGCAGGCTGGGAACATTTTAGTGTTCACGCCAATCACTGCTTCCTGTTTTCCCTGCAAAGGTTAGGAGAAACAGCCTCAGCCCCTGGAGACCCAAAGACCAAAGCAGTGCTTGGGACGTCAGAGGAAAGTACAAGGAATGTTTCTCTTCTCCTCCCCTTCCAATTTAAACTGCAGTTGTCAGGCTGACCCTGGATTGCCCTGGGGGATTAGGAAAGAAGGGATTTATACCAGCTGCCTGCCTGCCGGCTCCCTTTCTCTCCAGCCTGGAAGTGGCCCGAGCAGCCTCTTTGGCCTGGGAGCTTCTAGTCTGCCTTGCTGCTGTGTCTGATAATTGTTCCTTTCAACCCCTCCCATGTGTGGCTTGTTCTTAAGGCTGGATTCTCTTTTCATCTTCTCAAATCCACCCAGATTCTTTCTCGCTTTAGTAAATATTATTACTTCTGAAAGACTGGCATGTGCAGACAACATTCGGACTTGCTATCCTTAACCCCAGAAGGAAATTCAGGACTGGGTTCAGAGAGAAATAGCTGAAGTAGGAATAGCTGGTTGCGGGTGTTTAGATAAGCAGAGGGAGACCCTCTTGGCAGTTCCATCACACTCAGAAGTTCAGTGGCCCAGGAAAGGGCATTCTCTTTGACAGCCTTTTAAGCTGTAGAAATTCCTCCTCACAGAGATGTGTCTGGAACCTTCAAGATATTGTTTCTGCCTTATGCTGAAGACACTCCTCTTTTGCCCGGACTTTGATACCCGAGATGTGTATTTTCAGGAACTCACCTGTTCTTGTAATTTATTTATATATTGCCCCTTCATCGAAAGATCGAACTCCATGCACGCACGCTTCCAAGTCCATGGAAATTATGTCTGAGCAAACATAGATAGAATTGGTCTGCACAGGTGTTGCTTCACCTGCCCATTCGCATGAATTATCATCAGGCCTACCTGCTGTGGCTTTAGTGGTTGGTGCCAACACAGAGGCCTTTATGTGTGTGCTTCTCTCTCTCTCCTTTTCCAGGGAGACTATCTACGGCAGGATGTGGCACTTCACCTCTGACTTCTCCCGGGGAGACACAGCCTACACCAAGCTGGCTTTGGACCGTCACACAGATACCACTTATTTCCAGGAACCCTGTGGGTATGTCCCAATGGCCTAAGAGGCAGGGACTGACATGAGTCACAAATGCACTGCTCCTTTTTGTCATGATTAGGTTTAAACACATTATTATGTTTAATACTTCTATCCCGGTTACATCTATAGAACAGCCTACATTGGGCTTCCATCCAAGTGTTGTCTAGGTGATTAAGTAAGTAATGCAGATGTATTTTAAGTTATCCTGAGGCCTGAATTGTTTAACAAATTTACATGGCCCATCTAGTCCAGCATCCTTTTTCTCATAGCGGCCAACCAGATGCCTGTGGTATCCCAGGGAGCAGAGCATGAGCACAAGGGCAACTCTCCCCTCCTGTGGTTTCCAACAGCTGGTATTGCTGGCTCTGACTGTGGAGCTAGAAGCCACTGATAGCCTTCTCCTCTATGAATTTGCCTAATCCTCTTTTAAAGCCCTCCACCACTGCCTCCTGGGAGAGAGAGTTCTATAGTTTGACTCTGAGCTGCGTGAAACACTTTTTTTAACCTGTGCTAAATCTTCCAATAACTACCCCATTCCCACCCCACCTTACAGGGTTCAGGGAACCCACCCTGCCAGAGTAGTCAGGTTCACTTTACCTCAACAAATGCTGTAGAGTTTGTGGGGCATTCACATTTTGAGTCTGCTATGACTTCAGTCATTGTCAGTAGGGCAGGCTCCCCTGAGTTCATTAACAGTGGCTGCACCTGCAATTAGGAGCCAGCCTATTAAGAATCCCAGGAAGCTGTTTTTACATCAGTTAGAGCCGTAGCTCAGTGGTAGAGAATCTGCTTTGCACGAGGAAGGTCCCTGGTTCAACCCCTGACGTCTCTAGGTAAGGCTGGGGGAGAACCCTGTCTGAAACCCCAAGAGCTGCTGCCAGTCAGTGTTGACAGTACTGAGTTAGATGAACCAATGATCTGCCTTGGTATAAGGTATCAGATCAAACTACTTTCCCATCTAGGTCAGTAGTGTCAACTCTGTGGCAGTGGTTCTCTAAAGGTCCTTCACATCACCTGCTTCTTGATTATTTTTGAAAGGAGTACAGTGAAGAACGGAGGGACACGGGTGGCGCTGTGGGTTAAACCACAGAGCCTAGGACTTGCTGATCAGAAGGTCGGCAGTTCAAATCCCTGCAACGGGGTGAGCTCCCGTTGCTCGGTCCCTGCTCCTGCCAACCTAGCAGTTTGAAAGCACGTCAGAGTGCAAGTAGATAAATAGGTACCACTCCGACGGGAAGGTAAATGGCGTTTCCGTGCGCTACTCTGGTTCGCCAGAAGTGGCTTAGTGATGCTGGTCACATGACCCGGAAGCTGTATGCCGGCTCCCATGGCCAATAAAGTGAGATGAGCACCAAAACCCCAGAGTCGGCCACGACTGGACCTACTGGTCAGGGGTCCCTTTACCTTTACCTTTACAGTGAAGAATGCAACAGCACAGGACATCAAGGGACTCCTCAGCTGCGATCATCTCTTCCAGCTTCTCAGAGTGCTTCAGGAAACTAAGCAGTCCTGCCTTTATTACCAGTGACAGCAGTTTGATGTTTTTATTACCCAGTTATGTGAATTTCAAAACCTGGCCATCACCCTAATATAGCCACATTGCAGAGAGCTCTAGTACAGAGGAATTTAAGTCCCTTTAACCTGTGGCAATTCCAAACAGCCTGAGCCTGCTTGAATAGCGTTCTGAACAGGTCCTGAAAACATTGACGTTGGACAAGATTTTGGGAGAACGTATCCAGCACAGAGACTGCAAAGTTTAAAATCTCTCTAAGGGTAAAAAAAAGAAGAAGTTAAAAAGCCTGAGGATGCACCATTATATTCACTGCTATATGTAATATGTTATGATCAAAAAACAAGAAGCAGGTTTCTAGACCTCAAGATAGTAAAGGGAAACAAAAATGCTTTGTAGAATCTCAGAAGCCAGCTGAACTTCAGAGACCTTGCAATATTAGTTTTGCCCCTTCTAATAACTAACAGAAGCAATAGAGAGGGAGAGGGTTTAAACACATTTCTCTACATAAATAGACAAGTGGACAGGAACTGTAGGTTGCTGGCATAGTCTGTGTTTTATATACAGAAGGCTTAGGTCCAGGTCCATTGCAGGCCTATATTATTTAGGCCAATTCCAGACTAGATGCAGCAGTGGAAGTTTTAGCCTTATTCCCTAACTAAATCCAGGTGACTGAACCAGGTGCATATGAGAGGCATTCAGTGGTTTGCATCCAGAAATGCAGATTCAGTAACCTTTTGGCAGCAACCTGAAGTCTGGTGTTCCAGGAGCCCAAAGCAAGGAGGAACCAGGTGCTGAGATGAGATACCCTCTGTATCAGGGAATGGATCCTGTGCTTTCTACTCATTTCCTCCCAGGGACTAGACTTCTTTTAATGAGCCAGGAGCCAAAGCGGTAATGACAAGAGTAATGTCAAAAACAGCAGTGGGGAACCCCTGGCCCACAGACC
Source organism: Podarcis liolepis (assembly GCF_965112155.1). Taxonomy (NCBI): domain Eukaryota; kingdom Metazoa; phylum Chordata; class Lepidosauria; order Squamata; family Lacertidae; genus Podarcis; species Podarcis liolepis. The sequence continues at coordinate 19,787,522 of NC_139570.1, read as the reverse complement.
TAGTTATGCCTGTTAGGCCTCCCCATTTGGCCCACCAAGCCTTACCTATCTGCTCTACACCTGATGCCACATATGACATGGCTGAGCCAAAAGAGAGGTTGTAGGCACTGCCAGTTAGCTGATCAATGGTGTCTGAAAAGCCCTGTGCATGGGGCTTTGAAGCACCAACACGCAGCTCATTTTCCATGCTTAACAGAGCACAGGGCTTTGCTTTTCACCTGCACTATTTGGTTTCAAACCACACAGACAAGAATGTGAAACGTGACATTGTGGTTTGGGGTGATTGGCAGGTGGCCGGCTCTGCTCATCTGTCATATTGGGGACAAGGAGAGAGATAAGAATTCTAACTATTGGCCAGCTCTAGTGCCCCACACCTGGTTTAGAACAAGGCCACTGCAAAGGACCACAAGAGAGTTTGTTGATCTGACCTGTCAGGGCCACTCTTAGAGCCACAGCAGCATCACTTTCCAGGCTACATTCAGTTTCCCTGTTAATTTCCACATTATATTTGAACTTTCGCATGACATAAAGGCCATTTCTAGAAATCAAGTGAAACATAGTGGAAGTTTGGTGCTCATTTCCATGTTAATTACTTCCAGAACAAAATCAGCATGCAACTGCATTAACCCAGAAGATTGTGGGAGTAATTGGGAAAATTTGGGGTGATAATGCCAGCCTACATTTCTTTCCTGTGGTTTCCATGGGGAAATGGAAGTACACATGCAGAAAGAGTGATTTTCTACAATAATGTCCATAGTTGGGTCACACCACACCCAGTGACATTTAGCACAACGTTTAGCTGGTACAGTATATTGGTCAAAAAGCCAAAGTTCCATAATGCAACAGGTAATGCATTGTGAAAGGAACAATACAGGAGCATTAACAGGATACCCCCCCCCCCAACACACATCTGAATGTACTTATTGCCACCAAGTGACCGGCTCCTTCCTTGCCCTCCACAGCATCCAGGTGTTTCACTGCCTCCGGCACGAAGGGACAGGTGGTCGTACATTGCTTGTGGATGGCTTCTACGCAGCAGAGCAGGTGCTCCAGCAAGCCCCGGATGACTTTGAGCTCCTCACCAAGGTGCCACTGAAGCACGAATATATCGAGAATGTGGGGGGCTGCCACAACCACATGATTGGGGTTGGCCCTGTCTTGAATGTCTACCCCTGGAACAACGAGATCTACTTGATCAGGTGAGATGGCCAGTGTCTGCCCTGGTCTTTGCAGCACCACAGAGCACTCCAAGTGAACAAAGCTAGAGGTGGACTGAGGCCATTTGAGCCTCTGTCCCAGTCCTAGGCTTCACCTCCTTTGTGATAGCTACAGTCCTTAAAGGGGCTACACTTGGGCCTGTGGACAGGCAGTTCTTCTCAGGCCCAGGGAAAGCACCTGTGAGGGTCCTGGATCTGTCGTTGAGGAATCTGGTCCAGGGGGCTCTTGCCCACCAGACTCCAGTTTAGCAGCCCCGCTGGTCTCCAGCATCAGGCTTTGTGTCAAGAACCCATTCTGGCTCCTTAGGGGGTGACTCTGCAACCTCTTACTTGGTATGCTGGGTGCTGCTGGATTCTAGGGTTGTGACAACATCAGTTGGAGCAGTTTGTGTTCATGCAAACATGGTCAAATTGCATGTTCCACCACCAGAAGAGATACCCAAGTGATTTAACCACCAGTACCTCTTCCTGGGAAACACTGGGAATTGTAGTTCTGTGAAGGGAATAGCTGTTCTCCTAACAACTCAGCACGCTTACCAAACTACAGTTCCCAGGATTCTTTGGAGGAAGCAGTGACTGTTTTAAAGTGACACAATACTGCTTTAAATGTATAGTGCAGATGAGGCCTTAAGCAGTCAGAGTTCAGCCAGAGCTGAGCAGGGATGTGATCCTAGATATATCTACAGTCCTTGTTTGTTCCTCTAGCTATCCCAGCAAATAGTCCTATACCAGAGCCCAGGCGATGCTTCATTGTGGATCTTGTGCTGATAAAATAGTTACCACTTTATTACGGAATCTGGCTGGTCAAGAAGGAAAATCAAGTTGTGCTGCAAAATTAACTTCCCCTGGCAAGTTCCTACTGAATGACCCCCCAAAAATTAACGTTTGCTTTTTTAAAAAAAATCACAGGGGTGAAGCTACTAAAAGATGTACCATTTGAGCAAATTTACTGGCTGTGCATACCTTACACCATTCCTGTCCTTCCCCGTAATTTCTGCAGAAAACCCAAGTCCAATTTATGTGTGCACAGGTATAGGGAACTTTTGGCTTCACAGATGTTCCTATACTACAGTTCCCATCATTCATGACCATTAGCCTTACTGGCTGGTGGAAACTGAAGCCTTAACAACAGGCTCCCTTCATCTGATATACACAAAGCGTTTGCTCCCACTGATAAATAGATATCACTTCTAGCAGTCATGCCTCTGCCCATGAGGATCCTTAGAGACTTACTGGTTCCCATGTGGGGATTGCAATCCTTAAGTAATGCACTGTGGATGTTCCCTTCTGCTGCTTTATTTTAGGTACAACAACTACGACCGAGCCGTCATTAACACGGTGCCTTATGACACTGTGCACCGCTGGTACAGCGCACACCGCACTCTCACCGCCGAGCTAAGGAGACCAGAGAATGAGCTCTGGGTGAAGCTGAAGCCGGGCAAGGTAAAGTCATGGCAAGCAGATTGGCATGTGGCTTTGGTGTGGAGGCGTTTGGTACTAGCAGCTCAGAGTTAAGTGCTCTTCCACTGCTAAACTACAGAATTAGCCCCCAGAAGACGTAGAGATTGCAAGCAATTTGGATGGCACTAACAGAGGGTTAAAGGGACGTGGGTGGCGCTGTGGTCTAAACCACAGAGCTTAGGACTTGCCGATCAGAAGGTTGGCGGTTCGAATCCCCGCAACGGGGTGAGCTCCCGTTGCTCAGTCCCAGTTCCTGCCAACCTAGCAGTTTGAAAGCACGTCAAAGTGCAAGTAGATAAATAGGTACCGTTCTGGCGGGAAGGTAAACGGTGTTTCCGTGTGCTGCTCTGGTTCACCAGAAGTGGCTTAGTCATGCTGGCCACATGACTCGGAAGCTGTCTACAGACAAACACCGGCACCCTCGGCCTATAGAGCGAGATGAGTGAGCAACCCCAGACTCGGTCACGACTGGACCTAATGGTCAGGGGTCCCTTTACATCTACTAAAAGAGGGTTGGATGTGTTCACAGAGGAGAGAGCTATTCATGTCTCTTAGTGACAACAATGGCTGTGTTCTACCCTGACTGCCAGAGCCTCTGCCACTTGCTAGGAATCGCAGGTGGGGAGAGGGCTGCTCTGGTCTTCCCTGCAAGCTTCTCATAGGCATCTGGTTGAACACAGTGGTAGCAAGATGCTGGACTTGTGGAGCCTTTTTGGCTTGATCCAGCAGGGCTGTTCTTCGCTTTGTGTCCAACCTCTTCCATGCAGGAGGGCAGAAATATATGTGTGCTACATCTGAACCATCCTTGTTATCTCTTTCAAGTATCTCAAGGGAAACATGAAGGGAACATACTGAGGCTCCCAGCACTAATTTAACACCAAACTAACATCTGCTCAAGAGTGAAGTGGGCAACAGACACTCAATTCTCTGTATAAAGTAGCTTTTTATGTTCATATTGTGGGGAACTTCAAACCCACGGGCCAGTTTAGCCCATGAGGCTGTACACCCATCTGTCCAAGGTCTGACATCATATGTGGCATAAGGTGTAGAGCAAGGAAAGATGTGGCTCAGATTGGGGCTGCTCTCAGCCCCCCGTCAGTTGAGGGGTGCTGAGAGGGAGACCTTCTGAAGTCATTCCCTGATGATGGTTATGGTGATAATTTATTATTTATATGCTGCCCATCTTGACTGGGTTGCCCCAGCCACTCTGGGTGTCTTCCAACAAAGTAAAAGCATTTAGCACAGTAAAACATCAAATATTTAAAAACTTCCCTATACAGGGCTGCCTTCAGATGTTTTCTAAAAGTCAGATAGTTGTTTGTTTCCTTGACATCTGACAAGAGGGCGTTCTACAGAGCAAGCGCAAATGCCGAGAAGGCCCTCTGTGATGTCACAAATGACTCGAGATGATTGACAGGTGTGTGGACCCACCCACCTTTCAAAGTTGGGGTAAAGGGAGAAAGGAGCCAGCTGACTTCCCCCCATCGTTGCTGTAATAAGTAGCCTCATCATGACTACACACAGTTTAATTATTATTATTATTATTATTAATTTATACCCCTCCCATCTGCCTGGGTTTCCCCAGCCACTCTGGGCGGCTTCCAACAAAATATTAAAATACAGTGGTCTGTTAAACATTAAAAGCTTCCTTAAACAGGGCTGCCTTCAGATGTCTTCTGGTAGTTGTTTTTCTCTTTGACATCTGGTGGGAGGGTGTTCCACAGGGCGGGTGACACTACCGAGAAGGCCCTCTGCCTGGTTCCCTGTAACTTGGCTTCTCGCAGTGAGGGAACAGCCGGAAGGCCCTCGGAGTTGGACCTCAGTGTCCAGGCAGAATGATGGGGGTGGGGATGCTTCTTCAGGTATACTGGGCTGAAGCCATTTAGGGCTTTAAAGGTCAGCACCAACACTTGAATTGTGCTCGGAAACGTACTGGGAGCAGACACATAAACGTACACAGACAGACACATGCTCCTTCAATACGTGGCCTCTCCAGTTCAAGTGGTGGGAAAGACCCCTCTACCCCTCTAACCAATGTGCCCCTTTGGTTTCAGCTAGTGCATAGGTAGCCAGGTCTAAAAAGCCTGGGATGCAAATTTTCACAGTCCTCTAGCAGCTATGGTGGCTCATTGACCAGAAGTAATGTTTTTAGCATTAACTCTGGAAGTGTATTCTTAATTCTGACCAAACTCAGCCTTCTAGAGCACAATATACATCAGGAGGCTTAGTTTGGTCAGAATCGGGTATACACGTCTAGTAAATACATTACTTGTGGTCAATGAGCCACCATAGCCACTAGAGGGCTATAAAAACTTGTGTTCCAGGATTTTTAGACTCTCATACCCATGTACTGTCTGAAACCAAAGGGGCTCATGGGTTGCCAGATGCAAAATATATTGGCATTATTTTCAGCTTTCCTACCCCCCACTAAGAGAGTTGTAATGCAAAGCTGTGCAGACAACCCTGGGTTGGGTGGACCTATCTTCTGACCCTTGTATAAAGCAGCTTCTTCACTTGTCTTCCATTTCCAAAAGAATGGGGGAGACGAGCTACATGTCTGTTCCTGCTAAGATTACCTAACCAGACGCCAATGATGTAACAGGTATAGGAAGAGTTTTGCAGCGTGGACACAAATTTCCCATTCGTTCTTTCTGCAGGCCCTGTTTGTGGACAACTGGCGAGTTCTGCACGGCCGAGAGTCTTTCACAGGTTACCGCCAGCTCTGCGGCTGCTACCTGACGAGAGATGACGTGCTGAATACAGCCCGCTTCCTGGGGCTGCAAGCCTAGCTTGACCTGGGTTTCCGGAATTTAGGGAATTGCGGATCCAGGAATGAGAGAGCTTTTCGCAATATACCTCAAAGACTTGACCTTCTGCTCGCAAGAGGAGGAGAGTTCCCCATGGGATTACTTGATTGTCAGCCAGCCCATGCAGTTTATTTGCCTTTCCCCCCACCCCACACATACACTATCCCAGTTTTTTGGTCTTTTGTTGTCCAACTCCCTTTGGCTTTCACGGCACAATGGACACATTTGGTGCAGGAAGGAATCAAAGTCCGCTGCAGCACTCGAGGTGCCAGATCTTGTTGTGCCTTTTTGCTGTTGTAACTGAACTATAATGCTAACTTTGGTCAGTGGGCATTTTTTACACTGGCACTCCATAGTTTTGCTGACCACAGGACAAGTGAGTGTCCTTAGAAGTGTGGGGAGAGAACTCTCTCCACCCGACACCAGTCTTCAAACACCTTCAAAAATACACAAGTGCCAGGTGTTGGAAGCTTTTAGGGCTGTCCCCATTGCCTGCTGATGGCTCAAACTTGCCATATTGATAGGAAAGCAGCTACAGGAAATTTTGTGGCGAGGGAGGAGAGCTGCATGGCTAGGGCCAGGTAGTTATGCTGGGGGTCCTTCTTTACCAGAACTGCAAACGACAGTTTGTGCGCAGTGAAATCTTCCCCTTCCCCATATCCTGCGTTGTTTTTCTTTTGCCATGATAGCTCCTCCTAGTCCATGATAGCTGCCCTTTCTTCATTTTGGTTCTTGAATATATATTTTTTTTGCCTTGTGCTTTTTCTCTTTCTTTTCTTTTCTTTTCTTTTCTTTTCTTTTCTTTTTGCTTTGGCCTTCCAAGGATTTACTCCTACTTCGTTGATAGCCTCGCACCTTGTGAGCAATAGGAAAGTAATTGAATTAGGAGCAGTGGCACTGTCAGGGCAGGACTCTGGGGCAGAGGTCATGGTCCCTACAGCAAAATGAGCATGGAGGCCGACAGACATGGCAGCAGGACTGACTTTTCACATTTTTGAAGTTACTGGAACAAGATGAATGACCATCTAAAGTGAGGAAGGGGTTCCCAGCTGTGGTTTCTTTGGTTAAAAAAAATAGAGGTCCTGGTACTCATATCTAGTACCAAGGATGCCAGAACAAAACAAGGCAATGTTCCTCCATACAGGTGGGGAAAAACACTGACTTCCCATAAGACCAGTGGTGGGCCTACATTTGGGGGGCCCTGACGCTTGCTCTGTTATGGGGGGCCCCTTTGCAACCAGGTATGGGTAACCACGGTTGTCTTCCTCAATGGGGTTGTTTCACGACAATCACTGCAATTAAAAAATAATAATTCAACTACTGCATCTCATATTTTGATTGAAATTCCTATCCCGCGACACTCCACCTTTGCAGCGTTTGTGCTACTGACTCTCAAAATTTGGGATTGTTGAAAAATTAATTGATTTGACTTGTGCAGCTGCACTAAAGTCCCTTCTGGAGCCCCTCTGGGATTAAGGGTCCTGAAGCTTAAGCTTCATTTGTTTCATAGTAGATTGGCCCCTGCATAAGACCATTAAGTCCAGCATCTAAAATTAACCATCAGCACTGCTGTTTCGAGGGAAGGCCTGAAGCAGTTGAGCCCTGTTCTAGAAAATATCTCAAGGGGGGAAAAAGAAACAAAGCCAACTTCCTTAAATTCTGCACTCCTTGAGTTGGGAATCTCTCTGCTGGCTGAGCAACTTACCAGTTTTGTTTTTCTGCTATGGGCCTTTCTCAGTAGCTGCCTTTTGTACCAGTAGGAATAGGAATAGCACATGGAGGACACTTCTGCTAGAATTCAAGTGAATGTCTTAAGTGAAGAAACTGTGCCCAACCACCTCACTGCCTGTACAAAATAGCTTTTTTTGGCTACAAACAAAGGATTCTGTGTATGTGCAGATGAGGTATGAATGTAAGCCATTCACCAGGAGTACCTTCTTATGGGTCCTACCAGCACAGTGGGACTTCTTCCTCTCATGTTGCTGTTCTTGGCCAGGACAAAGTTGGATATCAAGGGCTGCTATTTCTGGTGACACAGGAAGTCATTACCTGCCATTGCACGAGCCCCTCAAGTAGCATCTAAAGACCCACTTTTTCTGTCCCTGAATTGAATGCAAACTTCCTGCCACCCAGCCCACATTGGATTTGCATCCATGCTTCAGTTGTTAATCATGGCTAACAATGCAACACTTATTTTCAGATGCAGACTCCTTGCCTATGTCTTCAGTTCACGCAGTTCAGTCTTTTTTTTAAAAAAAAAGTTTTGTGCATGTTTCTGTTTCTGTGAAATTAGCTTCACAATGTATTTGAGAGTAAATGCCTGAAAATATTTTATATGTTTTTAATCTCAGGCAGAGGGAGATGTTGAAAGAGCTGAAAGAGGTAGTAGAAGGTCTGCTGTGGTTTCACATATTTCCACTGCTGAATCTGGCAAGATCTGGGCCAAATCCATTTCCTGTATCTGGAACACCTTTTTGTCAAATAGGGGTTGGCAACCGGCTTCAGCTAGCTAGGCCAGTGGACTTTTTTTTTCCTGGGAAAAGGAAAGCAGCTCCCCTCTGCACATGATCTGAGGTATGACCAGAATCAGGTACACAGGGTCACTGCTATAACTGACCTTTGACATCCCAAACTGAAGAGAGAGAGACCCATTAAGCAGCTGTGAAAACCTGGTCTCTGTATTAGTAAACAGGAAGTGATGCTGTACTTCCCTGGTGGCATTTTTGGAGCTTGGTGGCTTTCCCTTCATGCATCAAAGTAAGATAAGCTGCTAGATTCCTCCAGGAGTGCCAAAAATAAAGATCTAAAGCTGAGTTCTGCATAGAAGTGATGTATTTTGGACAGTACTGCTGCAGCGGAAAGTGAGGGAGGATGGGGAGACTTGTGTCATTTAATGCTTCTCCGGGAAAACACAAATCCAGGGCAAGAGTATAGATTGTAGCCTAGCCTCCTGTGGTCTTCAAGTACCATACAAGTTGGTCACCAGCAAAGTGTCCACAGCTGGTTGTTTCCATTACCCTACCAACCCTACCAGCTGGAAACAACCAGCTCTGGACACTTTGCTGGTGACCAACTTGTATGGTACTTGAAGACCACAGGAGGCTAGTACTTGTACCACATCATTGCTGTTGGTACGGCTGGGTCGACTGTGACCCTCAATATACCGTATTTTTTCGCTCTATAGGACACACTTTTCCCCCTCCAAAAATTAAGGGGAAATGTGTGTGCATCCTATGGAGCGAACGCAGGCTCCTTGGCTTCAGCGATAGCAACGCGAAGCCTCTGAAGCACAGAGGGAGTGCTCCCTCCGCGCTTTGGAGGCTTCGCATTGCTTTCGCTGGCGCCTGGAGAGCGAGAGGGGTCGGTGCGCACCGACCCCTTTCGCTCTCCAGGCTTCAGGGATGGCTGCCTGAAGCCTTTGGAGCACAGCGCGAGTTCCCGCTGCTCTCCGCAGGCTTCGGGTTCCTTTCGCTGAAACCAGGAGAGCAAGACTCTCCTGGCTTCAGCAGAGAGGGAGAGCTGCGCAGCGCCCCTTCAGCCAAGCGGGAGGAGAAATGGAAGGGGCTCCGTTTCTCCTGCCGCTTCGCTGAAGGGGCGCTGAGCAGAGAGGGGGAGATTTCCCCCCCTTGTTCTCCCCTTAAACAAGGTGCTTCATATGGTCGGGTGCATCCTATAGAGCGAAAAATACAATAACTGCTGGACTCCTAACTCCAATCACCTCTGACTGTTGGTTATGCTGGCTGGGGCTGGTGGGAGTTGTAGTTCAACAACATCTAGAGGGTGTAGGTTCCTCAGCCCTTTGTGGGGCTTCCTCAGTGACCTAAAATGGTTCTAATTCCTCTATGAACTTTTTATTTGACGTTTGTTAGCATACAGGACCATTCAGGTTTGGGGGAGTGAGCAGGGCAACACACATAATTTCCCTGCTTGTGTTAGCTCTTTTAAAAAGTGTGGAACATCATGATCAAGCTGATTGTGATGCAGTAGCCCAATACGGAGGCACCTTTTCATGCAAACACACCATCTTTCTGTGAATCTTTCTGAGTCATAAACCTCACCACCAGCCATACGTGCTCCTGAGGCCTGTTGCCTAGAAGCTGGTGACTTTCTGAAGTGGAACCTGGTTTTGCAGCAAGAAAAGAAGGTTGAAAGGCAAATGCCAAGTGTGTTTGCTCCAAGATGCAGATCTAGAGCGGTGCTTTCTGCTGTTGCCCAGGCGCTTCCCTGCACACATTTTTGCAAACAGGGAAATTATAACATCAGAAACGGCTGATGTAGTTTGTACTCTCTTTCAGCCTCAGCCCTCTGCCGATCTATGCATTTGGTGTTTTGAATAAGAATAGCTTGCCTTCAACTGTGGCATTTCTGGTCATATTTTGAAACCAGCATTTTCTGCATATCTCTCTCTCTGCTAATAAAAAAAAGTGGCATTTCTTTTCAGATCAGCTGGCTTGTGGCTTAATATTCTATTCTGGCCACAGTGATCCATGCGACAGTCATCTCCAGGCTTGACTACTGTAATTCGCTCTATGCGGGGCTGCCCTTGAAGCTGTCCCAGAAACTCCAGCGGGTACAGAATGCTGCAGCGATGCTCCTCACAGGGTCTCTGCCATGGGAGCATATTCATCCAGTGCTTTTCTAGCTGCACTGGCTCCCGGTGGAGTACAGGGTCAGATTATTGCTTGTAAGCCGTTCTGAGCCCGGCCTTGGCTGGGGAGGGCGGGGTATAAATAAAAAATTATTATTATTATTATTCAACAGGTGGTTTCATGTATAATGCAACCATAGCTTTCTCAGTTCCAGCTAACTCTGTAGATACGATGAAAGCTCTTTCACCTTTCCCCAATGACTTTTCCCATTTCTGTCTCAATCGGGGGGGGGGGGGGGGAGAATAGGGAATAAGCCTTTCCTAGGTGCTTGCTGTCTCCCTACTGGGCAGAAGCTAACTAAATGTAACTAAAATTCTACATGTGGTGGAATTCAGTGTTCCTTCTCACTAGTTCTGGGTTAATCTATGTGCAGAAGTTTGTTGGGAAACAGCATGCAGAACACACAAACTTGGATTGTTACATTAGATCAAAATCCATTTACTTCAAGGTTAGCTAACCTGTGGTCCTCCCAGATGTTGCTGGACTCCCAATTCCCATCAGCACTAGCCAGGACAGCCAGTGCTCAGGGGTGATGGGGGTCCAGCAACATGTGGAGGGCCACATGTTCCACTATTTCTGCATGGCTTAATAAGCTCTTTCACAGTTGTCCTCCACGAACCTGTCTAAGAATCCTTTACAAATGCTTTCTAAGCCTGCAACTATCACAACCTCATCTTATACTTGCAAATTCCATAAATTATGCTTAGTGTGTCGGGAAAGTACTTTTTCCTCTTGTTGATACTGAACCCTATTGCCAATCAGCTTTCTTAAATGATCTCAAATTCCAAATGCTACAAAAGAGGAGAGAAGTTTTCATCTTTTCTACATCAGGTATGAGGAACCTATGGCCCTCTGGAAGTTCCTGGGCTCCCAAAGCACATCAACCCTGCTAGATTCCCCTTCCCTGTTCTACACAGTTCATGCACACCTATTTTTAACCCTCACAGTCTTTCTTAGCATAGATGAAGTAGCCTAGAGAAGATGAGCAGCAGCATGCCTTTGGACTGTAGGACAGCTGAGGATCTGGCCTACTGGTCAGATCTTGTTTCCCACCCATCCTTTCCCTGCAGCACAGTTAAGAAATGAAAGACAAGTGACACTTGGGGTGTGTGAAAACAAGGCAGTGCTTGCTTTATTGCAATGACATTAATTCTGCATAGAAACCACACAGAAGCTTGTGGTAAACCTCATCTAGCCAAATACAACATTGCCTCTTGTTTCGCAAGAAAATGACTTCATTTCCATAATCTGAACACAGCACAGCACCCTCTATATTTAAATACTTCAATTAAGCACTTCACAAGATCATCCAACAATGGCACCCTCTTAGGACCCAAGGTTTCATAACAAAAAATGACAACTTGGGTGTTTCCGAGGTGGCAGCTTTCATTCTCCCCGCATTGTGCCTCAGCAAGCAGGGCTTTTGCATTCACCCAGATAATTTATAAAAAATGTATTATTAATTTTAAATTTTGTGTTTGTAAACTTTTATGCTGTAGCCCTTTATAGACTTCAGTTGTTTGATTTTAGAGGAAAGCCATGCTTTTGTCTCCTGCTGTTCATTGTGAAGGCCTTTGGCTACTACTACTACTACTACTACTAAATTATTTATACCCCACCCTCCCCAGCCAAGACCGGGTTCAGGGCGGCTAACAACCAATAATAAAAACAAGTTGATTAAAATACAATTTAAAAACAAGATTAAAATACAACATTAAAACATTAAGATGCAGCCTCTTCACAGGAGGAGAAAGGAAAAAGAAAGAGGGGGAGGGAATCAAACTGATTCTAAGCCAAAGGCCAGGGGGAACAACTCTGTCTTACAGGCCCTGTGGAAAGAAATCAGATCCCGCAGGGCCCTGGTCTCATGAGACAGAGCATTCCACCAGGCCAGAGCTAGTGTTGAAAAAGCCCTGGCTCTGGTTGAGGCTATTCTAACTTCCTTAGGGCCCGGGACCTCTAGGGTGTTGCTATTTATGGACCTTAAGGTCCTCTGTGGGGCATACCAGGAGAGGCGGTCCTGTAGGTACAAGGGTCCTAGACCTTGAAGGGCTTTAAAGGTCAAAACCAGCACCTTAAATCTGACCCTGTACTCCACCGGGAGCCAGTGCAGCTGGAAAAGCACTGGGTGAATATGCTCCCATGGCAGAGACCCCGTGAGGAGTCTCGCTGCAGCATTCTGCACCTGCTGGAGTTTCTGGGACAGCTTCAAGGGCAGCCCCACGTAAAGCGAATTACAGTAATCAAGCCTGGAGGTGACCGTTGCATGGATCACTGTGGCCAGGTCGGAACGGAAAAGGTAAGGGACTAACTGCTTGATGCAGAGAAGGTGGAAAAATGTCACCTTGGCTATTGGTGTAACCTGCGCCTCCATGGAAAGGGAAGCGTCAAGGAATACACCCAAACTCTTAAAAGAAGGCAATGGCACTAATTGGGCCCCTGCTAGAGAAGGGAGTTGGTCCCTCATCCCCATGCCATCCCGACCCAGCCATAGGACCTCTGTCTTCGAAGGATTTAGTTTTAATCGGCTCCCACAAAACCATCCAGCCACTGCTTCCAAGCATCTGGTCAGTGTGTTCGGGGCCGAGTCAGTGTGGCCATCCATCAGCAGATAGAGCCGAGTGTCATCAGCATATTGGTGACAACCCAGCCCAAAGCTCCAGACAATCTGGGCAAGGGGGTGCATAAAGATGTTAAAAAGCATTGGGGAGAGGATAAAAATTGATTGAACTGCATTAGGCCCTAATTGCAAGCTGGCCTGTGATTGGTTTCATTTGGGAGTGCTCAAATGGAGCTGATTCTAGCAGGGATCAGCTCCACTCAGGAGCAGCAGTTGGGAGCTCCCAAGTGAAACCAACCATAACTGGGGCTATATTTGAGGGCAATTGCAAAAGCTCCACATGCCAAGGGATAATTGGCACCATGGTTTAATGTGCTTGATTGTTCATTTGCAGCTGCACCTCTATTCCCACATCTGACATTATAGGGCACCCAGCAGGGGCAGGTGGGCATGACAACATTGTGTGGCTAATTAAGACTCTTGGAGGGCCTAATTTGGCTCATAGGCTAGAGGTTTCCTGTTCCTTTTATATTGTCGCCTGGCCATTGCTCTTCTTCTGTAAGCAACGTGCACAGATGCAAATGTGGAAGTGAAACAGTTTTTCCAGTGTGTCTCTGCATGTATACCAAGCACGTCATTTTAGAAATGTGTGTTTATTTCAAAACAGTTTTTAAAATACGAGTTTATTTAGGTGTGTATCATGTGAATCTCTTAAGGATTAGTGTTTACACGAAAGAGTGTTTCAGTGCAACTTTAAAGTTGGGGCAATATTTACCTAAGCCCTTCTTAGAGTAAACCCACTACTCTAATGAACCTGTTTGTCATTTCCATTAACTTTGATGGGTCTACTCTGAGTGTGACTAGCATTGAACACCACCCACTGACTTATTATTATTATTATTATTTAGAACAAAAACCTGCCACTAAAATGGTGCTATGCACATTTAAAACCACACATCTTCCAAGTAGCTAGGGTGATCTACCCATGCAGTGTCCGTGTCAGATTTTCAGAGTTCCCCAAAGAGAAGGGAAAACCTTGGGGAAACAAGATGATGATGATTTGATGCTAATGTTGTGTAGATGCCCTGTAAACAAAATGAAGGAGCAAAGTGTAGCAGTTCCAGAGTAAACTCCTAATGTGGAAACACCAGGAATAATCCTGGAGATTATTATTCTTTAGAAGTCAGAGGACGGGTACTCTTCGACCATTCAGAGGAGAAAGGCCAACTCCACACACACATACCTTCTTTCAGGAGAAACACTGTCAATCATCCAGAGAAGCAGAAGCTGCTGGTTGTTTTCATTCCCACCCCCCTTCCCCAGTGCTAGAACAAACGGTCCTTCAGAACACCAGACCCCATACCCCATAAATACAGCAACCTCCCTAATCAGAGAAATAACAAACCCAGATAAAGACAAAAGGGTGTGATTGACTTGGCTGGGAAACAGGGAAATGTAAATATCTCTTGTTACACTTGATGGGTGTTTGGTGGAGGGCAAGGAGAACCATGGGGCAGGGTCCAGGATGCTCAGATTACTGCTGTCAGACCTCCCCTTTCATGATGTAACCATGATGTATTAGTGATGTAGTTGGGGGGGGGTGTAACATGGGGATTAGCAGCTAATAAAAGTTTGGGAGATCTTTTGTTCGGGGCTTCCATCTTGTTCCACCTCGTGGCAGGTGGGAGTCCTGTCGCGACAGTCTTCAATAAAGACCAACCCTACTGGCTGCTGTTTTGCTCCAATTTTCCTGGTTGGTGTCCTTGCTTTTTGTCCAAGGGAGCCCTTGGATTTCCCCGTTAACACCACCCAAAAAGAACTCACTAATGTCACCAAAATAAAACTTTGCCACACCAAGTTCAGATACCATGGGGTACAAAGAACCAGAAACCTCAATAAATTAGAACTCCACAACTACAACCTCTTGTTGGCAACAAATTAACAAAGACCTAAAGAGATGGAACAACATGAACGTCACTCTCTCAGACAATATAGCCATGATCAAAATGATCACCCTCCCAAAACTAACCTACCTATTCCAAACCCTCCCAAACTGGATCCCCCCCAACCCAACTCCAAAAATGGCAGAAAAAACTTACACTTATTCATCTTCTCACACAAAAACCAAGAATAAGTCCCAAATATCTGTACCTCCCCTCCTCAGAGGGAGGTTGGGGAATCGCCAACATAGAAACATATTACATTGCAAACCAAATACGCCACATAATCCCACATAAACTAGAAGATGAGACAAAACAATGGGTACATCTGGAGAGAGACACAATTGAAAATATCTGCACCACAGCATACCCATTCCTTCCAAACAAACTAAGCAAAAATTCCCACAACATTCACCAGTTACACACAGACCATGCTTAAAGCATGTAAAACAGAAATGGGCAAACTGTCCCCAACCCCATTCCCACTAATTCCCCTGGCACACCACCCATTATTCCATCACATAGCACAAAACCTCCAAATAAAAACCTGGCAAACAAAAGGCCTATATCGCCTAACCGACTTCTATAAAAATAACCCTTGTCAACACAAGAAATACAAGACAAACTAGAGGACACCCAATTGCCCTGGTTAACACACCACCAATTACATGCCCTCTTAAACAACCCAGTAGTAAAATCAGCAGCAACTAGGCCCCTGACAACCTTCAAAATCCTCCTCCTAACAACAAAGGGACACGGCAATGGGATGGTATCCACAATATAAAAAATACTACTCCAAAACCCCATGAACCCCCTAGATGTAATCAAAAAAAACAATGGGAAGACAACATAGGCTATGAGATTAACCTCACTCAGTGGACCAGAATGTGGTCTAAACTCCACCCTTAAATCCATAGCATCGAGAAGGAGAGAACTCGCACTGAAACTCACCTACAGGTGGTACCTAACACCAAGGAAACTAGTGCTAATATGCCCAGGAACCTCACCAAAATGCTGGAGAAGGTGCACCTCCACAGGCTCATACATATGCATGTGGTGGGAATGCCCCAAAATCCAACTATTTTGCACAACAGCCATACAAGAAATACGTAAAATAACTAAGCAAGTATTAGAAATCACCCCAGAACTGGCCCTACTAAACATCTTCCAAGACAATAATGCCCACTCACATCACAAAGAACTCATAACCCACCTACTCTCAGAAGCCAGAAGCATCATAACCAGACACTGGAGAGACGGGTCAGAATGGACCAATGGTACCAAATAGACCAGAATCCACCAACAGCATACAAATCAATATGACTATCCCGATTCAAAAACACATCCACCCCACTCACACATGAAAATAAAGTTCACCACAGCCAACAAGAAACAACCAATCGCACCCTAGGCTAACCCCAACTTCTCTCATCACCAAAGGAACACAAGCAAATAGCAAAGAGAACCTGCACAAACGACACTGACACAAAACCACACACATACATTAAGCAAAACAGAAACATCGCCTTCTGACCCCACCTCTCTCACCTTTTCCCCCTCCATCTCTTCCCCCCTTTTCCTTCCCAATGTAAGCCTAATGTTCAGCAAATGAAACTGACCTATGGAAAATGTAACTTGAAAAAAGAGACATTGTGCACACCTTTGTAAACCAAGAAAACTTTAACATATATATTTTTTAAAAGCAGTGCTCCAACAACCAATTATGAACATAGGGAACTGCCAAGTCCTGTGTCAGATCATTGGTCCATCTCTTTCAGTAGTGTCAGCGCTGAGCAGCAGTGCCTCACTCAGGGGGGACATTCCCAGCCCTACCTGTAAATGCTGGGATTGAACAAGGGACCTTCTGTGTCCGAAGCAGATGTTCCACCTTTGGCCTGCTGCCCTTTCCGCATTTGTCTTGGGGTTGTAGAAGTGAGGGGAAGGACACAGGCACCTGCCAGCAGCCATGCAAACAAGAGCTTCCGGATATAGGTTTGGTTGTGCATGTTTATTTGTATTCAGTTGGCAGCTGTTTTGCAGATTGCTTGATCGAAAGGCGGAGCATAAATCTACAAATTAAATTAATTGTCTAGCCCGGGGGTCGGCAACCTGCGGCTCCAGAGCCGCATGCGGCTCTTTAAAGCCTTTGCTGCGGCTCCGGGGCGGAGGCGCGGGGAGGAGGCGAGGGGCGGAGGCGAGGGGACGGGGCGAGGGGCAGGCGCGAGGGGAGGGCGCGAGGGAAGGAGGCGAGAGGCGGGGGCGAGGGGAGGGCGCGAGGGAAGGGCGCGAGGGAAGGAGGCGAGGGGCGAGGGGAGGGCGCGAGGGGAGGGCGCGAGGGGAGGAGGCGGAGGAGTTAGTTGCCTGAAGCCACTGTTCAAAACTGGTCACTGTTTTGAAGGGGAGTGAAGAACACACACTCAAAAAAAGGTAACTTGTTAATTTAATGTTTATTATGTTTACTGATTTGTGCTTTGTGACTGTTTGAGGTGGGTTTTTTTTCTTGGGAGGCTGGGCGGCGCGAAGAGAGGGAGGCTTGTGGTACCTACGCGCTTGTCTCTAGCAAAGTAAGTCCTCGCTATTTGGTCACATGCGCAGCATTCTCCTTGTGGGGTTTAGGTGGCGTGGCTTCGGAGCTCCAACACTTGCTTTGCCGGCTGCTTTCAAAAGCGTCGGAATCAGCTGTGCTGTTGCTGGGTAACCGGATCGTCCCAGCAGCCATCTTATCTGCCCATGTGGTCTTCTGAGGCGGCCGCCATCTTACTATAGGAAATTCCACGTGGGAGTTAGTTGCCTGAAGCCCCTTTTTAGTTGCCTGAAGCCCCTTTTCAAACTTAGGCAGGGGGAAGTTTGGTGAATTGTTTTCCTTAACGTTATGCAACAGCTTATTGCTGGTCTTTGTCGTCCCGCCTTTGTAAGCAGGCTGCATTGAAAGGGGGCATATACACTGGTCACTGTTTTGAAGGGGAGTGAAGAACACACACTCAAAAAAAGGTAACTTGTTAATTTAATGTTTATTTCTATGAGGAGGAGTAATTCTGAGGGGTCAAACAAAGAAATAATAAAAAGTGTCAAAAAAGGTATTTTTATAATGACGAATGCCTCATTATTATATATTATTTACATCAGGCACTGATTATGATTTATGGTACACTGGGGCCCTGATTAATTTTCTATGGCATTTTGGGGCATTGGTTATTGGGCATAGGAAGTTGCGGTCGCGTGGAATTTGTGCTTTGTGACCGTTTGAAGTGGGTTTTTTTTCTTGGGAGGCTGGGCGGCGCGAAGAGAGGGATTATTTTTATAATGACGAGGATGACATTGGGCCCTCATTATTAATTATTATTTACATCAGGCACTGATTATGATTTATGGTTCACTGGGGCCCTGGTTAATTTTGTATGGCATTTTGTGGCATTGATTATTGGGCATAGCAAGTCGCGGTCGCGTGGAATTCCACGTGGAGTTAGTTGCCGGAAGCCCCTTTTTAGTTGCCACTGGGTGTGTGCAAATTCCTGGGTGTGCACTTTGGATCCCGGCCTTTAACCTGTAGAGCCCTGCACATGCTGGAGGAGGTTTTGGCATTCGAGCGCAAGTTGACAGTGTTTGTCAAAGATTTGCAGAGAGGTACAGTGTCTCACTTTCCCTCTTTGAGAGAGTTCAAACAAAGTCATGATGCGATAAATTTGGAATATTTCAAGTCTGCAATCACCGCAATGCAAAGCTCGTTTGGGAAACGATTCTGTGGGTTCAGAGAGGAAAAAACCACATTATCCTTCCCTGTCACTCCCCTGGCGATCGATCCATCCCTATTGAATATGACTGCATTTCCAGGTGTAAGTCAACCTGATCTTGAGCTGGAAATGGCCGATATAGCCGACAGAGATATATGGGTGTCCAAGTTCAAATGCTTGACCGCTACTCTTGAGGATGTTGCCCGTCAGAAGGCCATTCTGGCTCAGAATCATAAATGGAGTGATATTGAAAACCTTCCCAAACAGGACAAACTTGTATTCGAAACATAGAATGCCATCCCCAACACTTATATAAACATGAAAAAGTATGCATTTGGAGTCCTGTCGATCTTCGGTTCCACATATGTATGTGAGCAGGTCTTCTCCAACATGAACTATATTAAAAACAAACACCGATCACGCCTCACAGATGACAGCTTGCAAGCCTGTGTGAAAATGAAGGTGACGTCTTACAGCCCTGATGTGCAGACACTGAGCACTGAGGTTCAGGAAAAGTCCCATTAACCTGGTTACCTGGTTGTAAATTAAATATTTTAATTAGCTATTAATTTGTCCTTTTTTCTTGAGATTGACAGCTGACTGCACGATCCTGTATATATAGCATAAAGGCAAGAAACAATATATGCAGTGTTATATTTGTTTTAAATGTTGCAATGTTTTTGCGGCTCCCAGTTGTTGTTGTTTTTTCGGAAACGGGTCCAAGTGGCTCTTTTTGTCTTAAAGGTTGCAGACCCCTGGTCTAGCCCATAGAAGGCCATCAGCTGGCCTGCTAGATGTGAGGGTTGCAGCTGGTTAGACTGATGAAAAGGGAAATAGGCAAAACAAGTAGGAACTGCAACAAAACATCAACAGCATTCAATGCTCCTGTTCAGGATTCTAGCTCCTCCATTGCATTCCCCCTTTCTTGCTTTCCCAATGACTGTCACTCACCCAAAGGAGGCTAGTCCATTGGGGCGATGGGGGCGCTGCTCCAACAGCCTTAATCTGTCTCCAGGCAGGTCCCATCTGCCTACCTTCTTACTTACTACCTTCTTGCCCTGCCTGTCAGCTTCCTCCTCCTTAGCCTCAACGTTGCCCTTTGGCAGGGAAGAGAAGGATAGGGACAAAAACCAGAAGGAATTGGCTCTATCTGACATTGGCTGAGGTTGCACCTGTCAATCGACTCTGGCTCAGTTGGGTATCTTGCCTTGCACCCTACAAATGGGTGCCAGCCAGCACAGCGCTCACCATTTCAAGTCATCCAAGCATGCTCATTCCTTGTTGGGCCACTTTTGGTTACATACACAATCAAATTCCCAACCCGAACATCAGAAACAGAGCAGTTGCTGCTGCTAAACAGAACTCAATTCTGTACTATTGTCATTTAATCTTGGAAACGATGTCCCTGCCAAACATACTTTTAAAGGGTGTTTGATGTCTCACCAATTTGTATTCAGGCATTCTGACATTTATGCTCCCTAAAACTTGCTCCTTGAAATGATGTATAGGTGGTATTTAACTAAATTAGCTAAAATGTTCTCATCCTGAAGCAAAGTTCTTAACCTGAGGTACTATTTCTGGGTTAGTGGAGTCTGTAACCTGAAGCGTATGTAACCTGAAGCATATGTAACCCGAGGTACCACTGTATCTACAGAAAGTTAGCTGGAACTGAGAAAGCTATGGTTGCATTATACATGAAGCCACCTGTTGAATAGAATATTAAGCCACAAGCCAGCTGCTCTGAAAAGAAATGCCACTTTTTTTTATTAGCAGAGAGAGAGAGATGCAGAAAATGCTGGTTTCAAAATATGACCAGACAGTGAAGGCAAGCTATTCTTATTCAAAACACCAAATGCATAGATCGGCAGAGGGCTGAGGCTGAAAGAGAGTACAAACCCTGAAGCGTTCTTGTTAGGTATGACAGGAGAAGACATTTCAAAGGTAGATAAGAGACTGTTTATGTATGCCACGATGGCAGCTAGGACTTTACTGGCCCCAAAATGGAAACAACAAGAATTACCAATGATAGAAGAATGGCAGACTAAGATGATGGACTATGCAGAACTAGCAAAGTTGACGGTAAAAATCTGAAACGAGAGCAACCAAATGTTCCAGAGTGACTGGACTAAATTTATTCAATATATAGACAATCATTGTAAACATCTAAAGACACTAGCAGGACTGAGATTAATCTTGTATCATCAAACAGATGGATCTACAGTATCTACTGATGTTTAAAGTTTAAAATATCTAAGGGAAAAGGTAGAATGGAGACGATACAAATGTGTGTGAATATGAAATAGATATTAAAAAACCAGACAATGGGATGGAGGGAAGTCGAGAAGCTCTGTGCAGCTATTAATATACTAAATAAATATGTTATATATATGTTAAAAATAAATAAAAATATTTTTTTAAAAAATAAATAAAACTTTCTCCTTGTTACTTTGAAGAATAAAAAATATGTAATCCCATATGAAGCAATTATAATATATATAACCTGAAAGAAATGCCTGTTTAATTGCAGAAGTAAGGTAAATGATCCATAAATATACATTTCTCTGATTATGCAGTCGTTTATTTATATATTTAATTAAACAATGCATATACTGCTTAATTACAATAGTCTTTCAACAGTTTGCAGGACAAAAACAAACAAACAATGGTCAGTTAAAACTATAAAATCAAACAAGTTAAAAGTTTGTGAGAACAAAAAAGGCACTAGAATCTCAGTGTGGGAGGGAGAGAGGCTAGTTGAATAGTAAAGCATTGGCAGAACTATAAATACTGTTGCTCTGTTAAGGCCTGAGTTCTCCAGGCCAGGCAAATTCATAGGGAAACCATTGAGGAAAACAGATAAAAAGTGGTTTCCAAACTATGAGCTTTTAGTGTGACCCAGTCATGCTTCCACCCTATGATACATGCAAGTGTAACTGACCATTTTATGCTTCAGGACCTGTAGCTGCTGCTTTTTCCGTATACATCCTGGCAGTGGCGGACTTTGGGCTCTCAACTTTCAGTGGCGCTCTGTGTGAGACAAACTCTTCTTGCGCTCTATTCTGCAGCATTTTTGTGGCACCCCTTGCAATACAGCATACAGTGCAGTTGTGCTACCCTAAAACTGCCTCTGGTCCTAGAATGTACTGTTGAACCTGTGAGTGTGGTGTAACTAAGCATGCAATTTCAGCACTGGGTCTTCGAACCTACCACCACCACCACAACGTCTTAAAGAAAAATGCAACGTTTTCATTGTAGGGCAACATTTAAAACCAATTAAAAACAAGCCACCAGCCAAGGAAGGTATTACTGAATCTATATGAAAACAAAGAGGCATGGTAATAGGACTCAGTTGCTTGAATTTGGGACGAGGAGCCGTTTTCAGCCTGAGGGCTGCATTCTCTCATGGAACCACAAACCAGAGATGGCTGGGGTTATAGGCAAAAGCAGAAGGAGCAATGGATGCGACTCCTACCTTTGAACAATGGGATGCATTCCAGCCACATAGAAGAGGTTTCTGCACCCCTGTTTGGATTGTGCATATATGTCCATTCCCTAGCCTAGCGTCTGGCTTCCTTGAAATGTGGTACATATTTGCTGCATATCTTCCATACTGCCCAACAACCAGTTGCTCATCCTGTACCTCAGCTCTCCTGCATTCTGGAGTCTGTGATGGATTTTCTGTTGCCTGACATGTCTGGGTTCTTCTGAAGAGTTCTTTTCAGTTTCCCATGGGTGGCTGCCAGCAGAGCCCTCTTGAAATTTCTGGACAGAAAAAAGAAAATAATGGGGTCGAAGCAGCAGTTGAGGGCTGAGATGCAAAGGACAACTTCATTGGCAAAGTGGAGGGCCTGAACACTCTCTGCAGCAGAAATGACCCCTACCTGGGCAAAGATGTAGGGCACTCGGACCACGTGGTAGGGGGCAAAGCATATTGTGAAGACGAGCAGGACCACAGAGATCTTCAGAGTGGTTCTGCTGCTAATCCGCTTACTTTTCCTTAAGGATGCTGTGTGGAGCTTAAGAGAGATTTTGCTGTAAGAGTAAAGGAAAAACAGCAACAGGAAGAAGAAAAGGAGCACGACTGTCATGTTGAGCACTGCTGCCAGAGCTCCTCTCTTCTTGAAGTGGAAGCATTTGTGGCTGCAGGGGTCGTTGCTGTTGCCCTTGTTGAAAAAGTATGGCAGCATTATGGCAATGCAGAGCAGCCATACCACTCCGGAGGCAGAAGTGCTGTGAGGTACTTTGTGGATCCGGAACTGCTAGAGGGGCCAGATGATCTTCAGGTAGCGGTCCAGGCAGATCAGGCTGAGGAGCAGGATGCTGATGTACATGGTGATATAGAAGACTGTGCCAACCACTTTGCACAGGATGGGAGGGCCACTCTCATTTTGATAAGCAGCCCGGAAGGGCAGGCAGAGGGCAAGCAAGAGGTCTGAGATGGCAAGGTTCTTCATGTACACCGTGATGGAGTTTGTCTTCTGTGTGCCAAACTGGAACACCCAGAGGGCCAGCATGTTGCTGAAGAAACCAAATGTGGAGATGACTGAGTACATCACAGGCAGAGTCCCTGCAAGAAAGCCATCTTGGATTTCACAAGTTGATCCATTAGAATCATTCCTTGGGAGATAGTCATTAGGGGAAAGGCAATTCATAGTTCTGCAAAAGAAAAGGGGGGTGGGACCAAGGTGCAGATGATTAGCTGATTCCACAAACAACTTGGTCCATCTTTGCTTTAGCTGCAAACATCTCTGGTAACTTATCAGGCATGTTGCTGATTCATATCTGCCTATTATGCAATGAAAGGCATTGCGGTAGTTTGTTGAGCCAGTTTGGCTCAACCAGATGGATCTCATAGGTGGAAATTGCATATCTGATTGCTGTACTAGATGCCATTTTTGTAAAGAAACCTGACAGTGCAGTCATGTTATTTTAAATCATTTTTAGTCCACCTGACTTTTAGCTAATCATTTAAATTTTGACAAAACCTCAGTATGTGTTTTGTTTAAGAAGTTAAAGGAAATCTAAAATTCACAATTAAATGTTTTAAGTGCTATGTTTTAACACACCAGAACCAAAGTTGCACAGAATGAATGCATCTGTGCATAACGAGTGTTTCATGTGCACTTACTTTGTCCTGTGATTTATTCTGTTTGTCCCATGATTTCTAGTCATGCGTCCAAGAGGGGTTTTCTTTGTCCCATTGCTTTCCCCAGGAAAACTCACCGTTTCACTGCTGAATCAGAACATCACTCCACAGAAAACCCAATAGACATTTGTTCCATTTCAACAGTAAACAGCATATCTTCCTGGGGAAAGTGACAGAACCAAAACCAAAACAAAAAAAGGAACCTCTCAGACCAGGGGCACTGCATGAGCTGCTGGTGGGCACATGCATGCCCTGGGGACAGGCTGCGGAGGGTGAACGGAGCCTGTGTCAAGCCCTCATCTCCAACCTGCCGCTCACATGGGCCAAATGGGGCCACGCTGCACCCCTGTGCACCAGCAACCCTTAGCAGGCACAAAGGGAACACTCACACTGCCCTTCCAGCGCTGCACCACTTTGTGATACTGCAGCGCTATGTGGAGGAGGATGCAACAGGCATGCACCCTTCCTGTTGTGTCCTCTTCACACAGCCCTGTAGCACAGGGCTGGCAGGGCAGAAGGAGCAAGATGCACTCCCCCAATGCACCCGGGATCCACTGCTCCTCTGCCCTCCCAACACTTTCTCAGAACCCCAACTATTTAATCACATTATTTAAGGATGAACAGTGCCGGATTTATGTATAAGCTAAACAAGCTATAGCTTAAGGCCCCACTCTCTTGGGGCCCCCAAAAACATTTAAAGAAAAAAATTGGAGTACATTTCCAAAATATAAGATAAAGAACAAATAAAATAAAAACCTTCATACAGCAACAGTGTTTTATGTTGTGTAGACTCCCATGATGTAAGTAATGGGCCCAACCTGCTAGCCTGCTCCCTAAAATATCATTTCTTCTTAATTGTAATTTCAGTTCAACAATTACTTTGATAAAATACATATTTTGTTATGTGGAAATGGCTTTAGGTACCTACTATGTCCATAAATTACCATATAGCATATATTCAACACAAAAAACAGCGACAATTTGTTGCTGACAAAGGACAGCTGGACATATAAAGGGCCCCATTACCTTCAGTAGCTTAGGGCTTCATTAAACCTAAAACCGGCCCTGATGATGAACTTACTGTTTCAGAGTGTCTAATGTCTGTGGACAGAGATTTGCCAGCAGAAACTTCCAAACTGACAAGCAAACCCAGAACTGGTTCTATATTTGTATATCTCTGCCAATATATGGGAGTGGGCAAGAGCTCAGTGGTACAGCATCTGCTTTGGATGCAGAAGGCCCCTGGTTCAATGCCCTGCTTCTCCAGATAAGGCTGGAAGGGACCCCTGCTTGAAACCGTGAAGAGCCACTACTGGTTAGTTTGAACAACTCTGAGCTAGATGGAAAAAATTGTCTGACTTCATATAAGGCACCTTCATGTGTTCCTATGGTAGGAGCAAAACATGCCATTACGAAGCACATTTTTATCTTAGAAGAAGGTTTTGCAATTTCCTTTAAATACCAGCATCTTTGGGTATCTTAACTATTAATGTTTGTAACAAAAAGCTACCCCCCCCATTTCTATACCATCTCTCATTTTTCAGTTTTATTTACAATCTGAAAAACAAAAATATTTGCTTTTTATTTACAAAAATCCACAAAGACAAAAACAATAAACAAGAAAACAACACTATCCAGGACAGAAGCGAAAAAACACCCAAGAGTTTCAGATATCAGACATATTGAAATCATAAAGCTCCAAGTAATATGAAGGTTATCAAATAACATACCTATGCCTGGTTTTCCAGCTTATAGCTTAAACTAACCATTCTAGGCTTAAAAACAAACCAACAACTTTTGCCTACCTTTGCAGCTTTGACTTCTTCCACTCGTCCCAGCTCTTTTAAAAAGTCCAACGAGCTCGTGACAGAATTTCATGTAGTGTCTCTGCCTCTTTCACCTCTAATGTCAAGATGCTATACTGTCAGCAAAGAGATGGAAGTGGTTTGGTATGTGGGAGGGTTTTTAATATATATAAAAAGAGCAAATCTACAAAAATCAGCCCACATCTAACAGTGTCTGAGCCTGCTGCAGAAAGAGCAGAAGTGAAAGAGTGTGCATGCTTGCTTGCTTGCTTTTCAGCAAAGGGAAACAGAAGCAATTTGATGGAGAGGGGGTAGGGAGTGGACACTTGGGCTTAGGATGAGAGGCAATGGTGTTTTCCTTGTGCGCTTTGTATACCGCATGTGTGTCTTGGGGTGAGATGCATATGCATCTGAGCATGCAATTATCAGAATTCCTTCTGTTTTCAATGTTAAAAGCTGTAAGTTTCATTGCTTACATAGCCACAAACATATACAAGAGGCTTGGAGAAACCTCAATTTTTACAAAGTGCAAAAAAAAACCCCCAAACCCCCCACAACCTACCCACTGGGAGACCTCAAAAACAGCCCAGTGAGGCTTCAGAATTCTTACTATCTGATGTGGGATTTAGGGACAGGGGGGAGTGGAGTTGCTAGGGTGGATGTTGTGTTGGTTCTAGTCCAGTCTTTCCTTGGTAAAAATTGTAACTGGCCTATTTAAAGGGTAGCACATTTGACCTTTTGAAATGATACAATGAAAACAAAATGTAATTTTAATAAAGCAACCTCTTAGCAACCACCTTTATATTAGTTGTTCATTTTAGCTGTCTCTACACTAATACACAGAGTACAGGAAACAAGCAAGAGGAACTTGAGCTCTTAATACAGGGTGGCAAATATGACCTAATAGTCATTACTGAATCCTGGTGAGATGAGACTTAAGACTGGAATATAGAAACTGGTGCCTCCCCCCACCTCCAGCTGGAGCTCTCCAGAATTCAGCTCTGGCACCTCTCAGATGGGCGCCATTGCCATTCTCAGAGAACAAGGGAGTTCACGGTGAGCTCCAGCATCCCTTTTTCTAGAAAAACAGCACTGGGTACAACCTATTCAAAAGGGATAGACCAAATAGGAAAGGAGTAGGAGTAGCATTATATATAAAGGATGTGTATGTTTGTAAAGAGATCCATGACCTGGATCATGGAAAGCAGACTCAAAGTCTATGGGTAAAAATGGTAGGAGTAAGAAGCAACAGTGATCTTACTATGACTGTTGGCTATAGACCTCCAAGCCAGACTGAGGACTTGGATGATGCCTTCCTAGAGCACCTTACCAAACATTCAGAAAGGAGAGAGGTAGTGGTCATGGAAGACTTCAGCTACCCCAATATCTGCTGGAACTCAAACTCTGCCAAGAATGCAAGGTCCAACAAATTCCTCAATTGCTTCACTAACAATTTCATTTCCCAGAAGGTGGAAGAAGCAACAAGGGGATCCTCACCAACAGGGAGGAACTGATTGACAAAGTGAAAGTACTGGGGAGCTTGGGAGGAAGTAATCATTTCCTCTTGGGTTTCATTATAAGCAGGCAATTAAGAAGGCTGATTTCAAAAGCTTAAGGAACTACTGAGTGAAATCCCATGTATTTTTTTTGCATTTTTTCTCCTTCTTTGTTCTTTCATCGCTTTATTTTCTATAACAAATTATTTTAATGAAATGGTGTGTGTGTAACACCTAAAGAAACCAGCGTGGCTGCATAAGTAGCTCCCAGATGAGCTGAAATGTAAGAGATGGAAGCTGGGGTGACAACTTGGATAAAATATTGTTGGGCCAGGTAACCCACCTTGCACACCATTTGAATGGGAATGCCCATCCACTTTGTGGAGGCTCAGCGCCCTCAAATATTATATTGTGGGGGCCAAAGCCCCTATAGCCCCTAGGAGTTGGCTCTTATGGATGGAAGAAAAGAGAAATCATGAAAGAAAAATATACACAAGCAGCCAACAGTTGCAGGGAGAAGGTTCAGGTGAGCCAAAACACTGGGCAGCAGAATCCTTTCTCAATACAGCACAATTCACCCAGAGATTTCTCAGTAAAACATGATGCAGGTGTGGGGCCAAGGGTTGAAGACCCATGACTATTTCTGCAGTAGGTTCCCTGCAAGGTCCCTGTCTCCAGCATCATGAAGCCACCTAATGAGCAGGAAAGGGGAGATTTTTACCACTAATAAGATGCCTGACCCTTTGTGCTGATAGGAACCAATCAGAGTGAAAATAGTCAGCCATTGAGGATGGGCTACCAGGGTCCTGTGGAGAAGGCAAGCAAGAAGATCTTCAAGGAGGTGTTGTCTCCATATGTGCCACAGCTAAGGATTTCCAGGAACTGAAAAGCAAAGAGGACTTGGCTTTCCCTTTCCAGGGAAAAGTGTGCAAGTCCTATTATGTACAACAGAAGTTCATGGGAAACACAACTTGAAGTCACTGTGGAAGAAGACATTGGAATGCACCAAATCATTTGCCCATTTACATGCACAGAAATTAGTAGATCAATCTGAAAGGCAACTCACGGAATTCTGCACTGATCACCACAATGCATCCCTCCTCCTCCTCCTCCTCCTTCCTCTTCCTCTTCCTCTCCTCCTCCTCCTCCTCTTTTGGCGTGTTTACATTACCACCATATTTGCATCAGGGAGCCTTCTGCCTCAGAGCAGTTCCAACATAGATTGGACCCTCTTCTATTCATTTCAGCAAGTTTTGATGCTGTCAGATACCATCTGTACAACATTTTTTGTATATTTTCTTTTACTGCAAAGCGAGCAGGAAAAAAATCATTTTATTCCAAAGTTTCTCCTAATCGGTAAGCTCAATATTATGCCCAATGTCAATCACCCAGTGTATCTTCACAGCTTTGACTAGCTCATCTTTGCTTTCCCAGTCTAGTAGGATTTTATATATTTTATATATATTTTTTGTTGTTTCCCATTAGTATCTTTTCAAATTCTGAGCCCTCTTCAGCAAATACTTTCTCTTTCTCTTTTCTAAAGCTCTTACTCACTTGCATATATTGGAACCAGTCTGTAAATATTTTTCCTGTTTCTTACCTCTTTTTCAATCGTACCAAATCTTACTTAAAGTCTAGGAGGTCTTTGTATGTTCCCTAGACTTTGTCCATATTTAGCCTTTTTACTGCCACTGCTTCCATAGGCGATACCCAGCCTGGGTCTTTCTTTCTAAAAGGTCCTTATATCTTGCCCAAACATTGTATAGACTTTTCCTTTTTAAAATAATAACACTGGGCAACAATTTTTTACTTTTTGAATGTTGTCTAGATTTCTACAACTGATTTAGGGTATTTTTGCATTGCTGAATCAGGAAATGGCATCCGTTTCTCTCCATCAGGTCAGGTTTACTGTAAACTGAACGGTGGGCATTGATAAAGGTAAGTACACATAAATTGCAAGTTGCTTCACCATTTTTCAGGACTTGAACTTCCATTTCTTGGAACTCCTGGAATGCTCAGCGGCAGGGAGGTCTCTCTTCAGAGTCCAACAGTAGTCAGCCATCATGACTGCGTCCCAGCAACCCTGATACCTGGTCTCCATCTCTTTCATGTCCTGATGGAATCTCTCCCCCTGCTCGTCACTCATTGAACCCAGGTTCTCAGGAGACCAGTCCACATGTGAAAATAGGTAGTGCATCTTGACGCTCATGTTGCAGCCCAGGTTTCTGAAAGCAGTCAGCATGTTGTTGACAAGTTCTGCGTAATTTCTGGCCTTATTGTTGCCAAGAAAGTTCTTCACTACCAGAACAAATGCCTTCCATGCTTCAAGTTCCACTTCATTCACTGACTTTCCGAACTCTGGATCTCTGATGAGCTGACGGATCTGAGGACCGTCAAAGATGCCAGCTTTCAACTTCTCCATGGTCAATCCTGGAAAAGCCTGGCACAAGCAAGTGAAGCAGTCACCATCCTTGTCCAGAACCTTGGTGAACTGATTGATTAAGCCGAGCTTGATGTGCAGCGGTGGGAAGAATATTCTGTCTCTGTCCACCAGAGGGTCGTTGATGACATTCCTTTTTTTGCAAGGCACCAATTCCTCCAGCACAGGCCAGTCCTTCTTCGTGTAATGCTGAGCACGGTCCCTACTATCCCACATGCACAGAAAACATGGGTACTTAGTGAAGCCAGACTGTTGTCCCAACAAAAAGTTCACCATCTTCAGGTCAACACAAATAAACCACTTATGCTGATCATAACCAATTTTCTCCAGCACATACTTCACCGCTTCATAGTTCTCCTTCAGTGTACTCGAGTGAGCCAGGGGTATAGAGGCAAACTGGTTGCCGTTGTGTAGCAGAACACATTTCAGTGATTGCTTGCTGCTGTCGATGAACAGCCTCCAATCTTTGGGTTTGTACTGTGGCACTCCAAGCTTGAGCAGAAGCTGTGCAATATCTGCACAATACACCAAGTCCTTCTCTTCCGAGAAAAAACGCAGGTTTTATGACTTCAAACTGATCCCTTTTCGACATAATCATCCAGAACTATCGGACCTGAATAATTCTTGTCATTAAAATAATCATTTCCAAGCAAAACAATTATTTGACATGGCATTTTACCCCCACCAACTTCTAAAATGTTCCACACAAGTGTACATGTGAACAAAAACGTAAAAAACGACATGTGGTCATAGCTCAAAAACTTGACCTGATTGAGCAAAACCAATGTGATTTTTGGATTCAGTGCATCAGATTCGTCCTAAATCAACTGAAAAAACGCAGACAATATATTTGTTGTTGACCAGTGTAATAATATATTATTTATTTTTTTCAGATTTTGAAATTTACGAACAATTATCAAACAACCAACATAGAAAGAGAATTCTGAAGAATCTTCTGGACTTCGCTCTTCCCCTTTGTGGGTCCTTATATTAACCTTTTCCTCCTGCATATTGTCTATTAATCCAAATCTATTAAATTTCCATTCTAACCAAAATTCAACATTAAACTACAACTGTTATTCCAATTCTACTAATAATTTTAATTATTTACAGTGGTTTTTAAGATAATTTATATATTTTCCCCATTCCTTACTAAAATTTTAGTCTTCCTGATTTCTGATTATTCCAGCCATTTTTGCCATTTCAGCATAGTCCATCAACTTAATCTGCCATTTTTCTTCAACCTTTCCTAATCACATGGTTGGGGAAAAAATGTGGGCTTTGGTTTTATCATAATATAGATAACCATGCCCTCCAAACACCAGATCAAACTCTTCTAGATCCAAAATGCCTTCATCCTTCACACTTCCTCATAGTACATTTTTTTTTGCATCTATTAATATTTTAAATGTAAAATCAAGCCTGTCCTTTCCAGTGAAAGATCAATGGAGCCAGAGTTCACCAGGCATGGCTAGACCTCTGGGAACAAGCTGTGAAACCATTCGTTTATCATGTCCTTGACGTTGATGTCTGAGCTCAGAATGCACAATGAGATGTCCACAAAAATATCCCCCACAGATATAAAAGGAGTTGGTGTAGTTTCTTGCATGCTGCTCTATAATTTCAAAGGCTTCTGGAAAAATTAAAGAAAGAAGTAGGGGTCGGTAAACCATGTTTCCAGAAAGCAGAAACAGGGGGGAGAGAATGAGGGTCTTCTTCTAAGAGGTGTGTCTTCGACTATGAAATCGACAGCAGATCGAAAGCAACCTCGAAGAAGTGTGTAATTCTCCCAAATGAGAAACATTTCAACACTACCCAGCCCACCCAACTATCTTCTCTCCCTAGACAGAAGCAAAATCAGACCATTACTGAACCTTGTTTGGGGGATAGGCGACCCTTCCTTCTCCAGTGAACAGTTAATATATGCCAGTATGCTCCAACACAAATGACTTAACAGCTATGTGGCTTGGCTTTGTCATTTCTGTTTTGGTTGACCACATTTTTTATAATGTTGCTGTTAAATATGCTGAATCTTCTCTAGTTAACATGCATTTTATAAAATTTTGTTGTTTTTATTCAACAGAAATGCTGTTATCTATCTAGGTTGTTTTTATATAATCCTGACATAGTTACACTGCTAGAGCCAGATCATTCAAAAGCTGCCATCATCTCTTTCCTTTCATCAACATGCTGTCATGACCTTTGGTTTGTGGTCCACCTGCACCACTGTCTGGATAGATATAGCCTTACTACTGTTGTCTATGCTCTAGTAAGCTGTAGGACAGATTACTGCAATGCTTTATACATAGGGCTGCCTCTGAAGACACTTCAGCTGGTGGAGAATTCGGTGGCCTGGTTGCTCACCAGGACAAGACAGTTTGAGCATATTACATTGATTCTGGCCTGACAGCACTGGCTGCCAATTAGCTTCTGGGCCCAATTCAAAGTGCTGGTTTTGACCTGTATGGCCTTAATTGGCTCAGGGCCGCAATACTTCAAGGACTGCCTCTTTCCATATAAATCTACCTCGACCCTGCAATAAGCTTCTGAGGCCCTTCTTTGTGTGTCTCCTCCTCAAGAGGTCTGGAGGGTGGCAACACAATAAAGGGCCTTTTCTGAAGTGGCTCCCCATTTGTGGAATGCTCTCCATGATCTTTCCCCAACCCACCCTGCCCAAACCCCACACTTTCCCCCAACCTGACCCACCCAAACTGCAAGACCTTTACCCACCCCAACTCTGTGATGCTTCTCCCACCCACCCCACCTGAACTCCACGTTCTTTCCCCAACTCACCCTGCCCAATCTCCACAATCTTTATCCCACCCACCCTGCCTGAGCTCTGTCCTCTTTCTCACCCTACTTGCCCAATCTTCATGCCACAGTTGCCCCCGCCCGCCCCCCTTGCCTTTGCCAGCTGTCTTTCCTCCGCCACTGTGGCAGCAGTGGCTAGACTTCGGCCATATGTCTTCTTGCAGCCTACTCAGACTTGCTGCAGCTGCAGGAAGTGGTGCACCCACTTTGGAAGTGTGCTTCAAAGAAGTGCTGAGACCATTTCTGGGAGCATGGTAGAGGCCATGACAGTGGAGGAAAAGGTCATGGAGGAGGTGGCAGTGGTGGCAGAGCAGGACATCCAGAATTTCAAACAGAAGGGCTTCTGTGAACCCAGGATGTCCCGGCCAAAGTGGGACACTTGGGTGGTGTGGAAGCTCTGAAAATCTGCACCAATGCTCATATATAAGAGTAGATCTCTGTTGCATTCTGCTTGTGGCACTGAAGCTTCCAGCCCCACTTAACTGAAGCTGCAGAGGAAAGCTGCAGTGTAGCAAGGCACAGCAACTAAGGGATAGGTAGATGCTGGAGACAACAAGGAACAAAGGGGCTCATGGAACAGCTTCACAGGGCTTAAGGACATGAGATCTGTAAGGTGGAGATGGCAAGGTAAAATGTTCATGCAGGCTTTCCTGGAAAGGCCAATCCAGTTAACTAGGTGTATTAAGCTGAGTTGTGATGCAGTGCAGAGAGAAGAAATATCATGGTGCAGCAGCACAACTGGACACCTTCATCTGTCCCAGCTGCAACAAAGCATGTCTCTCTCATATTGGTCTCTGCAGCCATAGCAGGTGCTGCAATTTATCCAACAGTTCGAGTTTCTCCCCAAAGGCCCCCTCCACCATTGTCTCCTGAGAAAGACAGATGCCAGCAGATGTGTTTTGTACTTGTTTCTGAATGTAATTGTACTGTCCACTTTATGCTCTTATGTGCTGCTGCTTATTATTATTATTATTATTAGTAGTAGTAGTAGTAGTAGTAATGTTGGAGGTATAGACATTTTTGCAAATAAATAAAACTAAGTCTTCAACTGGGAAAACGTGACAGGAAGCAATGGTTGATGACTGAAAATGATAAAGACACTCCAAAGGCAAAACAATAGAGATTTTCATCAAGGTCATGGGAAACTATAGCCTACAGAGCCACAAACTGGTTTGGCTTCAAGAGACTTTCAACTTGCAGCACAGAAATATGCTCTAATCTCCCAAGTCCTGTTCACAGCATTGGGTGAATTGTGTGTTAAACTGGAGCACATTCATGACAGGAACCATCTCTTCATTATCTGGATTCAGCAAAACACATCCACCACTGAACAACCGTGTGGTTCTTTGATCTTGTGGTGTTCTGCTTTGTCACACTTCCCTTTGCAAGAGCTGCCAGAAGTGGACTTGGGGCTTCCATAGGCATCTTTTGAGCAAGTCTTCTCAAGAGAGCAACTTGGCTCCTGGGAGCAGCCTTCACTCTGGGGAAATGAAACAATATGATCTGCACCTCAGCCTCTCCACACATGAAGAATTGGACGATCACCACAAAGCTTGCGAGGCAAGCCACTATTGGTGGTCCAAAGTTGCTGTTGCACCTCAGTTCCTTGCATCTGCTTGGGGCTGTCAGTTTCTTGGATTTGCATAAATTCACCCTGCCTGCGCAAAAAGCACTGGAAACCGAAGAGGCTGAAAGCACCCAAGACGATTCTCAACATCACACCTTGCCAGAGTTCTACATCACTTTCATCTCGCAGCAGGAGCTGTTCCCAGATTGGACTGTTCTAGTTCTTGCTCAGGGGAAGTTGGTGTGTAGATCATATCTCAAAGCCAGTGGTAAAGATGAACGGTAGTGGCCACAGGAACACCTTAACAGAGAAGACACAGACACCTCCTAGTGGAAATTTAGCTCCAGGTTTAGCTCCTTCAAATTGCAGCCTACTCTCCCATGTCATACATGAAAGCAACATAGTCCCTTGCACATTTCACTTTCAGCTGCAAGGCACATGGTTGGGAATGAGTTGTTCTTACTGAGTACCAGTCCAAATAACTTTTGCTACTGCAGAACAGACTATATGGCCCAGTTTCAGCCCCAGGTTGGGATAAGTGCCATGTTCCCAGTAAAAGTACCCACAGGGAGCCTCAGTTTATATCCACCAGATAAAGGAGATCAGGATAGGCAAGGACTTGCTGTAGCCACCAGTTAATAAACCAGAATACTTGCAACTTGTCTAAAAGCCACAAACACACAGGCATTTGTGGGTGGTGTGGCAATGACAAAGATCACTTGCAGAAACCAAGAACAAGGTGTGAACAGGGCTGTCTTCTGAAGCAAAAATCAGGCACCCATGAGCAGAGGGCATTTTGTAGTGTAGGAAGATGACAACAAACACACAATCCAGACAGCTAAAATTTCCTCAAGGCAGACACCTAAAGGGTGCTAGATGAGAGTGATGCTCTATCAAGTTGCGATCAGATACCACATTAAATTCCGTTAGGGACATATGAAGTTGGCTTATGGCAGCTCAGTCTATTTGCCCATCCAAGTCCCATAATGTCTATTTTGGCTGGCAGCAGCTCTCCAGCGTCTTACTGATCAAGACTGTTACAGAAGCAGCATTCAAGTCCTGTTCACAGCATGTGGAAGATTGTGTGTTGGTTGTTTTTTTTTTAAAAAAAAAAACTGGAGCACGTCAGTAACAGGAATCATCTCTTCAGCATCTGGAGTCAGCAAAGCACCCCCCCCCCACTGAACAACCATGTGGTTGTTTTGAGGCTGTGGTGCTCTGCTTTGTTGCACTCCCTTTTGCTGGAGCTGCCAGAGGTGGGCTTGGTGCTTCCAGGGGCATCTTTTGATCAAGTCTTGCTTCTCAAGAAGGCATATTTGCTCCCAGGAACAGCCTTCACTCTGGGGAAATGAAAGAAGATGCTCCACACCTCAGTTTCTCCACACATGAAGAATGCCATTCTCACCATTTTTTGGAGGGGATGAATTTGCCATACCCCTCCTCCCCTGGAAGAAGAGGAGAGGTGATATTTCCTTAGGGGATGACATTATGGTCTGAGGATTATTTCACCCAATGGGGAGAGGTGATGACAGTATATTTATGCTTGTTCAGTTGCATTTGTTGAATCTGACTAGTTAATTAGTTTTGCAGATCCTCAAGTTGTTATATTATCCACATTTGGTTGTCTTGACTCTTCTTCATGGTGTGCTTGCTGGCAATTGGGTCATCACCATCAGCAGTCCAGTGTTGCTGTTGCACCTCAGTGCCTTGCAGGCAATAATAGAGAAGAAGACAGGCACCTCCTTGGGTTAGATTTGAAATGAATCAACCACCAACCTCTGGATATCTTGTCAGGTGAATCAGCTACATCTGCCATTGCTATCTCAACAAGGAATAGGAACTTTGTCAGTTAGTGGTAAGGAGGATCTGGTGAAACGAACACTGTGCTGCAATTGAAGTACTTCAATCCTCAATTAATTAGTCTTTGGATTTAGACCATTTAGCAGTTCCAAAAAGCCAGACCAAAATAGGATGGAAGAAAAAGAAATGGGGACTGTGCACTGCTGGCAGGAAAGCAGGGTACAGGAAAGGCACACCTAGAGGACCCTGGGGCTTGATGGGGGCAGAGAGTGGCCAAGTCTAGGGCTCAACAGTGAAGCTTCCTACACATGGACCATCTTGCTCAGATTGTTTGCACTCACTTTTCAGCGTCTCTCCAGGGTTTCAGACAGGAATCTCTTCCAGCACTACCTGTAGAAGCTTCCTGGAGCTTTCTGAAGACCAGGCCAATGCCCTACCACATTGATTCAACAGGTCAATTTCCCGAAGGGTGGGCCGAGGCGATAATCATCCCAATTTATAAAAAGGGCCCCACATCAGACCCGGTGTGATGGCCTGGGAATTCGATTCAGAGGCTGAACCAGAGGAATCCCAGCCTGCACAGGAGTCCCCACCTCCAGGACCGGCTGAACTGGGGCAGGGCCTTGATTCTGAAGTGCCTGCACCTGTGCCGGATCCTCAGGAGCAGGCACCAGGTGAATCCACTCTGGCTCAGGAGGTGGTTGAGGACACAGTGCCTACAGGTGCGCCTCTCCCAGCCCTGTCAAGGGAAGGTGAGTCTCCCCCTGGGTCCATTTACCCTCCAGCCTCTCCTGAGCTGCAGAGGCTCAGGGCAGAGAGGCGGAGGGAACTGGTTTCTCCCAGGAGGAGTGCTCGCCTTAAGGCCAGGAGAGGCGGGTCTCCTGGGGGCCGGGACCGCCCCTGGCCTCAGAGAAGATAAAGGCCAGTCAGCCCGGTCCCAGGTTGCAGGAGCAACGTCGTTGAAGAGCTGTTTCGGCCAGCACCCAGTCCTATTCCTCCAGAGTTCCTGTCCTTGCCCGGCTCCTCACTTTGGACCCTGCTTCGCCCGTGGAGGACTGTCTGCCGACCCTCAACCCAGGTCCTGGACCTCGCCCCGCGGTAACCGCCCCCTGGGACCAGCACACCTGGCAAGTTACAGACCTATTAGTCTTTCACCTATACCTAGCAAATTATATGCAAAACACCTCTATATCAAATTAACCAGTTGGATGTACGCTGAGGCTATCTTGGCGGAGGAAAAAGCTGGATTTAGGCAAGGTAGATCTACCATAGATCACTGTTTTGTCTTAGCACATCTTATTGACAAATACGCCAAGAAAACCTGTGGGGTCTTATATGCAGCCTTCATTGATTTGAAGGCTGCCTTTGATTCAATTTCACGAGTAAGACTCTGGGCCAAATTGAATACATCCAGTATAGATAAAAGATTATTATTTTTGACTAATGGCCTATATAAAGATACTGTGTTGTACATAAGATCCTCCACAAATGGCCAACTCATAGGCCCTGTACCAGCCACCAAGGGGGTTAAGCAAGGCTGCATTTTAGCCCCAGCTTTATTTAACCTATATATCAATGACATGGTTAAAAGCCTAACATCTCCGGAGTTCCATGCTCCTAAATTGGCCACAAAACCAATCTCAGTGCTCTTATATGCCGATGAGGGAGCTGCGGAGAGGGCGGGCGGGAAAGAGACAGTCAGAGAGGAAGAGAAAAGAAAGGAAGAAACACGAGAGAAGGGAGAAAAACCAGGATCAAGGGGAACCCCCCACTCCCTCTGGGTCGCCATTCTGAGACGGGGCGCAAAGCAAATAGGCAAAGGGTTCTGCCACAGCCCCACCTGGCGGAAGGGTCTTTCTTTCCCCTTTCTCCAACACCTCCCTCCCCCCGTTTTGGTTTATGGAGAAAAAGAAAATGGTCACTCAGGATAACCAGGAGCTGACAGCCACTCCTGACACAATGGTCCAGCCATTCACAACAATCCCATTCCCATCTCCCCCACAGAATGGGATCCCCACAGAGTATGGCGTACCCCACGCTCAGGACTATGCAGGCCAGACCAGCGAGCACAATCTGACAATCTACGGGAGTACACAGGCACACGGAGAACAGAACACGAACACAGCCACCACACAGAATGGATCTCTTATGCAGACAGAAGGAGGGGCACAGACGGATGGCCAGCCGTCACAGACACAAAGCAACGAGAGTACCTAGAGCAAATCTACTCCAAAGCGGCTGCATGTCTCCAACATTCCCTTCCGCTTTCGGGATCCTGATCTCAGGCAGATGTTTGGGCAATTTGGCAAAATCCTTGATGTAGAGATAATCTTTAATGAACGTGGCTCCAAGGGATTCGGGTTTGTAACTTTCGAGAATAGTGCTGATGCAGACAGGGCCAGGGAGAAATTACACGGCACCATGTTAGAGGGCCGTAAAATCGAGGTTAATAATGCCACCGCCCGTGTGATGACTAACAAGAAGATGGTCACACCATATGCAAACGGTTGGAAGCTGAGCCCTGTGGTTGGAGCAGTGTATGGCCCTGAATTATATGCAGTTCCAGGCTTCCCTTACCCAACTGCAGCCACCACAGCAGCCGCATTCAGGGGAGCTCATCTGAGGGGCCGAGGGCGGACAGTGTATGGCGCATCCCAGCTTACCCAGGTGTGGTTTACCAGGATGGATTTTACAGTGCTGACCTCTATGGCGGATATGCAACCTACAGATATGCACAGCCTGCTACCGCAACGGCAGCCGCTGCTGCTGCAGCCACTGCAGCGGCTTACAGCGATGGTTATGGCAGGGTGTACCCAGCAGACCCTTACCATGCCCTTGTCCCTGCCACTAGCTATGGAGTTGGCGCTGTGGCAAGTTTACACCGAGGTGGCTACAGCCGATTCGCCCCTTACTGAAGTGACATGAGCCCCCTGCAAGTGGGACAGCCCCCCCCCCCCAGTTCATGAGGCCTGGCTATTGCAATATTTACTAGTAGAGGAACTCTATAGCAAGAAGAGGAGGAAAACAAAAGGGGAAAAGACAAGAAATACTTTTTAATACCTCACTATGTTCTTTGAATATGTATTTTTCCTTTAAATTTCTGCCTTTAATTCTTTTGTTCCAAAGATTGTGCATTTTTTGTTTTGGTTTTTTAAAAACTGTGGTAAACATAATGCATTTCCATGTGTGTATATGTGTAGCTTATCCTACCAATCATAAAAAGAAATGAATAGTGCCAAGGAGACCATTAGGAACCAGTATCATGAAACTAAATCAGGAACATGCACACGTTTTATTTTACCTGGGTTTGGGGCCTGAGGCCTGCGATACACAAGGAATAGCCCCCTCTGCCTGCAAAGGGCAGTGCTGATTGGCTGCAGCTGGAACCTGCATGCTGTTTGGAAACGCAAAATGTTCCCTTTTTATCATCACCTGACAAACATGGGCTCAGGACGATTCTAGAAGATTTTAGAGTTTTCAAGACAAGACTCCTCAAAACTGCCCAAAGACTTCGTCTGTTAATGGTTTTAGGGGGACAAGACTTGAAATACATTTATGATCTTACTGCTTCTATATATAAGGCCCCCTTTAGTGATTAACGTCCAATACCAAGGCTGTCCTTAGTTTCTTTCACTTGCTATGGTCTTCCTCTCTTCCTGTCCTTCCCCTCTTTTCTTTTCTGGAGGAGCAGCAGATGTGGGACAACGACTGCAGAACTTGAAGCCATGGTGGAGAGTTACATCTCTAATAACAAGGAATCTGATGGCCATGTCGTGCACACCCTGAAGTTATAGAAGAACGATTGGGGGGGGGGGGGAGCTTGCACCAGTGTCACTCTGAGCTAATCAGTCACTCAGTTTCCAAGATCCTTCTTCTTTTCACCCTAAGATACTTAGCTTTGCTGCAAGTATGCCACCAAAAAAAATGCATGAAGAGAAGAATATGGCCTGGATAATGAACCTAGAAAAGCAGCAGAGGCAGTGGGAACGATATTTTGTGTTTCAAAACTATACTTAAAGTAATCCTTGTGTAGCTTCAGCGTCTGGGGACAAGCAGAAATATATTTCATATGCTGATGATGAGGTCCTCCTATCCTGAACAAAAATAGGCCTTAAAAGGTTGATAGGAGAATTCTCAGCATACTGCAGGAGAGAACAGCTGGTGGTAAACTATAATTCGTGCCCAGGGGCCTTGTTGTTCTTTAGCTATGCAATCAAATTCTCTACCTTCACTGTGGTTACAGGTGGCCAGTGATGTGAACCCTCTGGTTGAATGCTTGGCTTGTTAAACTGAGCTTTCTTGTCATAATACAATGATTGAAAGTATCAGATCCACTCTTGGAGTTCAACAGTACAAATGAGTCCGTTACATTCCTGGTCCAGTAGGCCAGATATGGTACACCAAAAGCTACACTTGATCTTAGCCAAAAGGCCGAGAAGCGATGCTGATGACCTAGTACTTGTATCTAGAACCCAGGTGGGCCTGAGACGGCTGC
This sequence comes from Podarcis liolepis, assembly GCF_965112155.1. Lineage (NCBI taxonomy): Eukaryota > Metazoa > Chordata > Lepidosauria > Squamata > Lacertidae > Podarcis > Podarcis liolepis. Next base: position 19,747,597 of record NC_139570.1, on the reverse strand, counting down.
TTGCAAAATTAAGTTCATGTTGCACGAGGAATGCTTTATCTATAAAGTATGATAAGACGCAGGTCATTGTATTTGGGAAGCGTTCTAAAAAGCATGTTTGGCACCTAGATGAACACATCATAAACCAAGTAAATACGTTTAAATATCTGGGATTGATTTATTCAGAAACGGCATCTTGGAATACACAGCTATCCAATATTAAATTGCAAGCCTTTAAATCAGCAAAAGCTATTCTGAAATTTGCTGCCTGTAAAGGTGGAAATCTGGTCAACCCAGCTCTATCTGTGTATAAAGCAAAAACAATGGCCCAGATTTTATATGGTGCAAAGGTCTCCGGTCTGGAACCCCCACAGAATTATTTTTTAAGAGTTATTTTAGGTTTACCCAAAGATGTGCAATCTGCCATGGTCAGGTTGGAAACTCGCATGTTGAACATAGAGAGCCAAATAGATAAAAGAATTCTCTGTTACTGGTTTAGAGTTCAACAGATGGACAACACTAGGCTACCAAAAAAAAAAAAAAATGCCTGATTGAGCTCTCAAATGGATTACCCCTTAAAAACTGGGTACACCATGCTGCCCAACTGATGAGCAAATATGACCTCTCAGTGACTGAGATTAAAGAACTCCCCTTATATTCACAGAAAAATATTTTTAAACGAACCATAAGGGCAGTGGCAACTAAAAACGATCTAAACTCTATGTGCACATCTACATGAGCCCCATTGTATTTTAAACTTAGAGAGGTCAATGAACACATATCTTATTTTAATGAATTGACTTTTGCACAGCTTCGAAAAGCTTTTACAGAGCTACGACTAAATACAATAAGCTCTGCTTATAGAGATGGGAGACACAGAGGCATACCAAAAATGAACGTGTTTGCATTAGGGGATGTTCTGAAGTAGAGGACCTTATGCATTATATCTTGCACTGTCCGTTATATAATGATGCAAGAAAAAGATTTTTGGTACCTATAATGACAGGGTCCCCTGGCCAGAACCCCCTTGACATGATGTTATATCTCCTTGCAGATACAGATAAGTATGTGACCTGGCGGGTAGCACTTTTTGCAACTGCTGCTAGGAAAATTAGAGCAAATTATATAGCCAAGGTAGCCATTAACTGTAAAGGAGATGAATTTATTTGATCCCATCTATCTACCTCAGGCTATGCTCTATCTTTGTCACCAAACTTTGAGTATAAATTGCACACTGTATTAATTGATATTGTTTTTAACATTAGTGACCATGTGATGATTTTAGCTTATGAATTTTATTGTTTAATGTTTTCATTTGTACATTGGGGTACTTTTATAGCTTTGTTTAGAGTACGTAATGTTTTAATAATACAAATATTTTAAGTCTTTTTTTACCAATTCAGTATATTTTCTTTTAATTGTCAAATAATTCTGTGTACATTGCGGCAGCCTTTGGCTATGTGCAATAAAACTGACTGAGACTTGAAGGTACACCAAAAGCAAGTTGGGTCTTTCTTGTGCGAAGCCGTGACCAGGCTTTGCCATGCAATTCGCTTGGCTTTTTGTTTTTGTTTTCTTATTAGTTGTTTGTAGTTCCGTCTTATGGAGATATATGCAGTAAATAAAGGGAGCGCCCCAGTATTCCTATATTTGTGATAAATAGTTCTCAAATGCTTCCTTGTTTGTCTGCACTCTGCATTGAACCAGCTTGCTAGATCCCTTGCCCCCTTTGTGGCTGTATTCTGTATCGCAGATGATAATTGTGTTTTAAGCTTTTCTAAAAAAAGCTCTTAAAAAGCTCTAGGACCACAGCTGCGGAGTTAGTCGAAACAATAGCAGAATGTATATTCTTTAGCTCCACTGATTGAAGGAGGAGGATTAAGTCTGCATTCAGCACAGGGGACCATTTAATTCTTTTGGGAGCCGGTATACCCAAATTCACCGTGGGAGTATATTGTGGGTTGGCAATTGGTTTTTCAAAAGGCGGGCCTTCAAACACTAAAGTTAGACGGAGATGGTCACTCTCAGTTTTATGGCCCACTTGGAACTTCATGACAAAGCCATACGCGAATCTTGAAATTAGAATATAATCTATAACGCTTCCGCCTGCCTTGGAAAAATGTCGTTTAATATCAACAGTTCCCTCCGTTTTGCGACCAGGGCTAAGCAGAGCCCTAAAAAGTTGCATCTGCAATCGTTAGAGAGGCGTGTAACGCCTATATCTGTCTGGCGATCATGGTCCAGGAACTGCTTGTACTGAGTGTATAGACAGTTATCATCTGTTCCCATTCGGGCATTGAAGTCTCCACCAATGAGTCTCTCTTCCATGTCTGGAGAGATTCCCAGCAGTGTCCGCCTTCTTTTCAACTCCTGAAACCTGGTCACCATAGTCCCGATGCCCTTCAGGAACTCAATAGCGGGCAGGTGGCACTTCTTCTCCATGTCTGCAATGAGGCTATTGAGACCGGCGATATCCTCCGAGAGCTTGACAATATTTAATTCCTTTTTCTTCTTCATCTCCTTCTCCAGATCCTCCAGCTCGGTCAGCCAAAAGCGCTGCAGCTCCTCCAGGAAGTTGCGCATCTGCTCAAAATCACCCAGGATCTTGTTCTTCTCCTCCTCTAGCTCCGCCGGATATGCCTGGCTCTTTCTTCTTCAGCCAGTTTCAATTCCATAATCACTTGTCTCTCTTGCACCAGAAACTGGACTATTTGCTTCAACCACTGTGAAGCCTGGTCCAGATTGATCAGTTCATGTGTTCTTTCGACCTCTTGCAGACAATGCAGATGGGGGCAGCGCAAGCCCTGCAGAAAAGGTGCAAGGGTTCCCCATGTCCCTCACAACCGGCTCTCCCCACCTGATGGGTTAAGTTCTTCTTTTCCCCCAATTTTTAAAATTAATTTTCAACATTTATCACAAACATAACATATAACACACACACAAAATATACATTACAATACTAAAGAAAAAACACACAAAAATAATAGACTTATTACTTCTAAAACCCAATTTAACTTTCATTGTTAACTGACTTCCTCAAATCCCCCCTAACTGAATTTCATTGAGTCACTTTGTAACAGCTCTCCAAAATCATATTTCTCATAAAATTAACTCCTTCAATTTACTACTCTCTTTTCTTAATAATCTAGCCCATGATCTTTGACAATTCATTCTTATTCTAGTTCTAGGCCTGTTTGGTACTTTCCAGTAACTTCTAACATCTTATATTACAACATTTGGTTAAATATTCTTTGAATTTCTTCCAATCTTCCTGATGCTCCTCTTTCTTCTGGTCATGGATTCTTCCAGTCGGGTCTGCCAGCTCCAAAAAGTCCAACATCTTCATCTGCCATTCTTCTTCTGTTGGTATTTCTTGAGATTTCCAATTTTTAGCTAACAGCAATCTTGTCGCTGTAGCAGCATACAAAAACAATCTAACATCTTTTTTGGGCAATTCCAATCCTGTAATTCCAAGTAGAAAGGCTTCTGGTTTCTTAACAAATGTATTTTTCAACATTTTTTTCAATTCATTATAATTCTTTTCCCAGAGGTCCTTCAACTTAGGACACGTCCACCCCATATGGTAAAAAGTGCCTTCATTTTTTTTGCATTTCCAACATAAATTATCATTCGTGTGATAAATCTTTGCTAATTTTACCGGGGTTAAGTACCATCTATACATCATTTTCATGATATATTTTTTTAATACGGTACAAGCAGTAAACTTAACCCCTTTCTTCCACAACCTTTCTCAATCTTCAAACATTATATTGTGTCCAAAATCTCTTGCCCAATCTATCATCACTGATTTAACTTGTTCATCCTTTGTATGCCACTCCAATAACAAGTTATACATTTTGGATAGGTTTTTAACATTTGTATCTGACAATTCTGTTCCCAGTTTGGATTTTTCCATTGCAGAACCATTTTTCTTATCAAGCTTATACAATTCATTGATCTGATAATATTGTAGCCAACCATCTAATTTGTCTTTAATTTGGTCAAATGATCTTAATTTAAATCCTTCATTATCTTCCAACAATAAGTCCTCATATTTCAACCATTTAGACTCCATATTTAACTTTTTCTGCTTCCATTGGTGAAAGCCTGAGTGTTTTCCTTTCTAGGAGATCTTTATATCTTATCCAAACATTATATAAAGATTTTCTAATTACATGATTTTTAAAACCTTTATGAGCCTTTATCTTGTCGTACCATAAGTATGCATGCCAACCAAATACATTATCAAATCCCTCCAGGTCTAATACATCAACATTATCTAATTGAATCCGTTCCTTAATCCAGCAGAAAGCTGCAGCTTCAAAATATATCTTCAAGTCTGACAGGGAAAATCCCCCTCTTTCTTTTGAGTCTGTTAGTATTTTATATTTAATTCTGGGTTTTTTCCCTTGCCAGATAAATTTAGACACTGCTTTCTGCCACTCTTTAAAACATTTTACGTTATCAATAACTGGAATAGCTTGGAATAAAAAACAACATCTTTGGCAATACATTCATCTTAACCACCGATATTCGGCCCATCAATGATAATTTTAAATTTGACCAAACCTCAAGATCTCTCTTAATTTCATTCCATAATTTTTCATAATTATCCTTATATAAGTTTTTCACCGATATGTTCACACCCAAATATTTCACTTTTTTCACAAAAACAAGGCCTTTCTTTTCCTGAAGGACTTTTTCCCTCCTCATTATCTAGATTTCCCCCAAAAACTTTGGTTTTGCTCTTATCTAACTTAAATCCTGCTACATGCCCGAACTCCTGAATCAACTCCAGTGCTTTCACTGCCCTGCAGTCTGGATCTTGTAAAGTTAACACCAGATCGTCAGCAAAGGCTTTTAACTTATATTGTTTGGATTCTACTATTATACCTTTAACCTCTTCCTCTTTCCTTAATATGTTTAGCAAAACTTCAAGAACCGAAATAAAAAGCAGAGGGGAAAGTGGGCACCCTTGCCTGGTTCCTTTTTCAATTCTAATTTCTTCTGAAACCACATTATTAACTATAGTTTTTGCTTTTTATTCAAAGTAGATTGCATTAATACTATTTAAAAAATCTTGTCCAACCCCAATACTTTCTAAATTCTTTTCCATAAAATTCCAAGATACATTATCAAAGGCCTTCTCTGCATCAATAAACATTAATATCGCTTTACAAATTTTTTTAACCTCCAACTTTCCCAACACATCAATTACATTTCTAATATTATCCTTCATATGTCTTCCAGGCAGAAATCCTGCCTGATCCTTGTGAATATAATCTATTAGTACCTTCTTTAACCTATTGGCCAAAATATTAGCAAAAATTTGGAATCCACATTGAGTAATGAGATCGGTCTATATTTTTTTACATTGGATCTATCTTGATCTGGTTTTGGTATCAGAGTTATAAAAGCTTCTTTCTAAGTTTCAGGTGCTTTGTCCCCTCTTAATATCTTGTTGCATACATCAACCAATGGCTGAATAAGCCACTCTTTCATAGTCTTATAGTACTTTGCAGACAAACCATCTGGTCCTGGGGTTTTGCCAAGCTGCATCTGCTTAATCACCTTGTCTGCCTCTTGTCTTGTGATAAAGTGGGATCTTTTTATTTTCGGGAATTTACTTTAATAAAGTGCTCAATTTTGTCCTTATCTTCTTTTCCATTTTTATACAGCTGTTTATAATATTTCTGAAAGCATCTTCTTATCTCTGCAGGGTTCTCCACAGATTTTCCCTCTGATACAATATTAGTGATGGTACTTTGTTTCTGCCTCTTTTTTAACTGCCAAGCAAGCAGTTTTCCACATTTATTTGCAGATTTAAAATATCTCTTTTATCATTTTTATTTTCCATTCTATTTCCTGATTTATAATTTGAGAATATTGGATCTGTAGTGCTTTAATTTCCTTTTGGATCTGTTGTTTCTTCGGATTAGATCCTAAGTTCTTCTCTTTGTCTTTTAGTTGAGACAGAATATTGTCTTTTTTCTCATTCTGTATTTTTTTCTTAATCGAAATTTTGTTGTATGAGGAATCCTCTCATTACTGCTTTACTTGCATCCCAAACGACTCTTGTTCCCATCTCTGAATTCATATTTGTCTCAAAATAATCCTTTAGAGTCTTTGAGCTGTATTGACCAGTCTAGCACAGTGGGAGGCAGGGGGATAACCTTGTCTAGGGAGCTCTCATTCTGAACTCTCTTGCTCACTTCTTTTTTGGGGAAATTTTGCTTTGCTTTGCCTCCTTCATGGCTCCGTAGAGCTATGAGGCAAGGTTAGTGTGATTCCCAGGTCCTTACAGTTCTTCCTGGTAAGGACCATAATAGATATAGGGCATGGAGTAACTGAGTATCGGCAGTTCTCTGATGACCCTCTGCTCCGGGGGAGTTTAACCTTGCCTTGGCTAATGCCAGAGTCCGGGTGCTAACACTTAAAGATACTCACTAGCGAAGGCAGGAATTTACAGTAGTTGCCACTGAAGTTTACTGATATCTCTGACAGACGATAAGATAATAGCTAATGCCAGATAAAAATTATTGAGCCAAACTTGCTTTCAGTTCCTCAGGTAATCAGCTGGTTCTAGTTTCTAATTGCGACAGAGGACTCGGCGTCTTTGCATAGAGAGTGTTTAATCTCGTTTGCTAATAAGCCCCTTTGCAATATTTATTACTGGAAGCAGGTTGTTGAGCCTCTCTCAAAATGAAGTTGTGAGCCTTGTGAGGCTATAGAAACTCATTAAAAGTGCCTCTCATTCGGGGGGGGGGGGGGCTGGAAGAGAGTTCAGCTTTTCCTTTCCTGCAACTTCCTGCAGCCTCACAATGGAGGTTGTTAGTCCAATAAAATAGCAGGGTAGAACATAAATTGCAGCTTTGAGAAGAACTCTAATAAAGCATTGAAAGGTAGAATGGGGAGGCAGATAAACTGGTGCCAAGAAATAGATTAGGAGCTTAAATCTTGCCTTCAATTAGGGAGTAGCCAGAGTGGAACTCTGTGATGCCCACACTAATGGTTTGATCTTCAATTTCCAACAAGCCTTATTCTCTGGGGAGAAGGTCCAGCCCTTTTCCCATGCTTGGTGGGGAGTTGGTCTGAAGTGTTGAGTCCTGGGGACGATCCTCACCGCTCCCAGCTCTGCCACCCCCACCCCAGATTGAGAGGAGGTGGCATCCTAGCATTTTCTCCACAGTGTTATGAGTTTGTGGGTGCCAAACACCCTAAATTTCTGGATCCAGTAAATGTTAGAATTTAATCTGCGGGTGGTGTGTTAGAACTGGATGCCAGACAGTAGGTTTAGCAAGCATTAAAATACAAGCCAGGCCAGCTTCCCCATGTCAGGAAAGTGCCTGGGAGACGAGCCATGGCTCCCACACCATTATTTTGTACAACTTTATTTTGTGCAACTGAAATGTTAATAATAATAATAAAATGTTTAAAATGTTAATAATAAAAGAACTACGTGGTGGAAGGAAGAAAAGAAGGAAGGAATGGGCCATTAAGAAAAGTCAAGGAGAATGGGATTCTGGACCAGATAGCTGTTGGTTGGGGCCCTTCCTGCAGTTCTAAGTTAGTTCAGAAAAAGCAGAGTTTGAAAGGAGAGTCTTTACAATGGGTGTCCTAGGGGGAAGAAGTTGCAGTCTGGTAAAGGCGACAAGCTGGGGAGAGGGTCAGAGCACGATGGTTGATGTTATTTGGAATCCTCAACCGCAGCTATGGAAGAGTTTGTTTTTTGAAAAATAAAGAAATAAAAAACCCTTTAAAAAAAGAAGAGGAAGAGGGGGAAACAACCAGGTGTACAATGGAAATTGAATAATATTGTATAAAAAGGATAATATAAGAGCATTTAGTTAGAAGACTTTGAAATTGAGGTAAAATAATGTGAGCAGAATTAGTAAATACTTAAAGAACCAGAAGGGGAAGTTGAGGGGAGTCTTTGGGTGGGGGGGGGAGAACTGGATTTTATTTCATCCTTTTCTCTTCTTATGTTTAAGATGATTATGCTGATTTTAACATTGTATAACTGTAAAACTCAATTAAAAAAATTTAAAGAGGAAGAGGAAGAGGAGGAATACTACCGCTCAACTTTATGATCAGTCAAAATACTTGCTACTGCAAAGGTAGCATTTCTGTTTTTAAAATATATACATGGGGCTTTTTTGCAAAGAAAAGCATTTTCTGAGTGCACACAATAGAGAATCAACCAGGCTGGCAAGCAAGGGGCAGTATCTCGAGGTTGCTTGCTTGCTTCTCCCGCCTTAAGGAAGGAAATCTTGCCCTTCTGCAAATCCCTGCTGGTTTCTCCTCCTTCATGGCCATGAACAGAATCAGCCCAGTCAGATCAGTCAGGATCTGCTAGGAAGCAAGCTGTGTGCTGCCTCTCTGATCAGAGCCTCACCATCACCCAGGGAACGAACAACAGAACGAAGCCCCTCGGCCAGTGACTCCTGCTGCACAGGCCTTCAGAAAAAGGCAACAAGTCTTGTCAAAACAAAAAAAAAAAACAAAAAAACAAGAGCCCGGCTCAGGAGGGGCCCAAGAACCTCCTTTACGACATGAATGACTGCTACTCCAAGCTGCACAAGCTGGTGCCGAGGATCCCGCAAGGCACCAAAGGATCCCGCAAGGCCATCAAAGAACTTTTGTCTCACTTAAAGTGCTTTGGTTACGGGTCAAGTTTTATATCTTATCAAAGAATTCACACATTGCTGCTGCTGCAGTTTTGGGGAAGGCCACTCCCTCCTGCAGGCCAATTCCATTGGGCCTAGGGGGCGGGGCCCACGCTCACCACCACAGCTTTAAGAGGCTCCAGCAAGGCCTCAGGACACCTATGCTGTTGTTGCTACTGCTGCAGCAAATGTCGAAAATGATTTTACATGTTTTAAAGTGTTTTAAAAGCATTTTTACATTGTTGCACTGTGAATGGTGGTTTTTATTTATATATTTTTATTTTATTTTATTTTTGTTTGGGGTGGGATAAATGTTGAGCTGGGGTGGGGATTAGTTTTATTTTAGTACAATTGTTTTTGGCTTTGTTTTTACTTTTACTATTTTGTTAGGCTATTGTATAGTTTGTATTTTGCTTTTTAAGGGGAAAGGGTCAGGGCTGCCTGGGAGTGGGCCTCAGCCAACAGAAGGGCTGGGGCAGGTTCCACAGGGGCAGAAGCACTGGGACACCCGATCTCAGTGATCACGGGCAGGAGGAAGAGCTACACTAAGACCAGACCATCTCATTACCGAGGAGGTAGGTTTAGTCATTGTCTGAGGACTATCCCTGCCTCCGGGTCTGGTCTTGACCAGAAGGATATTGGAATCAGCAAGGGAAACCCACATGACCTGAAAGTGTTGCTGTGCAATGCCAGGTCAATAATGAATAAGACCACTGCCATCCACGACCTGATTGTGGATGGAGGACTTGACCTGGCATGTGTAACAGAGACCTGGTTGGATGAAGCAGATGGGCCTGTCTTAGCTGCTGCTTGTCTACCAGGTTTCTCTTACGCACAGCAACCCAGGTCATGTGGGCGGGGAGGGGGGGGCTGCAGTGATTTTTAGGAAGTTATTAGTTTGCACCAGGCGTCCTATTGGGAAGACCCAGTTCTCTGAGTGCATGTTCTGGAAGTTGGGCAATAGGGGCAATACAGGATTCCTTTTGGTTTACCGACCTCCCCGCTGTGCCAAGGATTCCCTGCCCGAGCTGCTTCAGGTCGTGGCAGATGTTCTCCTGGAGACACCTAGCTTGGTTGTCCTAGGGGATTTTAACATCCATGCCGACATGACCTTACAAGGGGCCGCTCGGGACTTCGTGGAAAGCATGGCCTCCATGCGGCTGTCCCTGAATAAGTTTGGCCCAACTCATAGCCGCGGACATGCCTTAGACCTGGTGTTGACCTCTATGGATGTTGATGATCTGACACTAACTAAAAGTGAAACAAAAGAAGTGCCATGGTCAGATCACTTCCGGGTGCAACTGGACTTCTCCATGACCCTTCCCCTCTGCAGGGAGGTGGGACCGATTCGGATGGTCCGCCCCTGCCACTTAATGGATCCAAATGGTTTCCAGAGTGTGGTAGGGGATGTTTTATCCCATGTTGATGGCCTTTCAGCTGATTCCCTAGTTGGAATACGGAATTAACCAGGGCTATTGACTGTCTGGTTCCAAAGCGTCCTCTCTGATTGCATGGAGCCCGGACAGCCCCGTGGTTTTACCTGGAGCTGAGGGTGATGAAACAATTGCTGAGATGGCTAGAGCGCTGGTGGTGGAAAACTCACTCTGAATCGGACTGGACATGGGTTAGAGCTCAACATTGAGCCTACCAAGTGGTGACGGCGAAGAGAACTTTCTTCAGCGCCTCTATTGCATCTGCAGAAAACAGCAGCAGGAGACTCTTTCAGGTGGTTCGCAATCTATTGGAACCACCTTTGTCATCGGGGCCAGGTAGGGACCCCAAGATCGCCTTCACCATGATGAACTGGAGTGAAGAAGAGAACAGCACATCTTCCTGTGCCAAAATGAACCCTTAGCAATTTAGAATATTTGTTAGGAAAGCAGCAGCAGAGATAACCTCCCCTCCTCCCCTTTACTTGACTTATTTGCTTCCATTTTAAGGGGGGGAGGGAAGCATGCATGTGTGAAAGCAATGTTGTCCAATGAAATTTGATACTGTGTCACACCAGGCCCACAGATTTTTGAAGAAAAATTCAATGGTGCATACCGGGCTATTAGCCCGTGTGTAGTTCAGATTCTGCAGTTCGATTGCACCCAAATGGCAGAACATTCAGAGTGCTCCTTGCAAGCATGTCTTAAACTTTAATACCATGGGGCTCCAACCATTTGTGCCATATGACCAAGTAAGGCATCTTTCCAACTGCAGCAGCCCCATTTCCTTTGCAAAAGATGGAAAAAACACAGTTCCATGGCACAAGAAGTAACGTAGTGTGAAAGAAACATTGGGAGGAGGGGGGACAGAAGCCCTAACAGAATAATCAGGAAAACCAAAACAATAATCACCACATCTAAATACAGCCTATGGCGCAAAACCATTAATAGCCCCTTGCTATTTGCAGAATCTCCTGATCCCAGCAGAGCTAAATCTCTGCTCAGGACTTGTTGCCTCAGTTAGTCAGAATCACTGACTGCAGGTACAAGGCAGGGCACACTGAGCAGACCTCCTGGCCACCCAGGGCTTTAACCCCCTCAGTATTTCTAGACAGGGTGCTCAGTTCCCCAAATATTGAGAGGCCCGGCATCCCCCACTGCTGGGCTCTTGCTATTGGGCCGCACATGACGGTCACCAGCAGCCGCAGGAAGCCCAGGGCCCTGTTAGCAGCGAGGGACATGCGACAAATATGAATGGCCACACCTGGCAGGTGAAGCGAAGATGGATGAGAGCGAAGTGGAAACATTTGATTTTATCTTTTTGCATACTGCAGGACCTAATAACAGGTTTCCAAACAAATAAACAATTTTTAACCAAGCAGAAGGAACCAGAATGATTGGCAATTAGAGCAAAATCTTTTGTTTTATCATCACATCTTAAGCCAGCCTATGGGACAAAACAATAAATTTGGTGCAGGGCACAAGTAGCCGAGTGGGATGTATAGCAGATGTGGATGAATACCTTTAGGTCACATCGAGGAATTTGACCACATAGTGCCAAGGAAATGGGACTGGCTAGTGAGGCAAAATGGAGGAGAAATCAGAATGTTAATACCGCCCGCCCCCCATTTGGGACAAACTGGTGGAGGCGATAGCAATGGGGCAGCTACAAGAATTCTTGGGGAAAAGGAGTTTGCAGAACAATTAAGGAAACAGTTCAATGTAAAATATTTAGGACCAGGAAAAAACTATCTTGATCTAGAGAACCAGTGATGGAGGTTTTTTGTTAAGTGAAAGAAAGACAATAATTGAGTTGCTTGAATGGAACAACAAGCACAACTGGTTATAAAGTTGTGAATTGTGTTGCATGATGTGTGAATACTTTTGTATATGGAATTATTAGAGGCCACTCAAATCAGAGAATAATTAGAGAGAGGGATGGAGTGAAGGAATAGATGAAAAAATATGGTAAAGACATAAGCACAGAGCAGGGCACCCATCTCTCTCTCTTTCTCCACACTCATCGAGGAAGCAACATCTGCTTAGCCAAAGATGCCCTCTTGACTTCCAGCCAAGACAAAAGGACTGTCTTCTTATGGAATAGTTTCTAAGTCTGCCCTCTGGGATCTGATTGTAAACAGAATGTAAGAGTAAACCTATTATACTTTTATAGAAGACTGTGTCGTGTCTTATCTTTTATGAAGGAAAAAGGGGAAATACCAGAACAGTTATTATAGAGGCTTTAGTGAGCCTGAGCAAACGCATCCGCTGCAAGTCTTAAAAAGGGGAAATGTTACTCTGCTAAATTGTGGAACTTGTTAACACAAGTTGGAAAAGGATATAATCAGACAATATATCCTCTCTTGCATCCCTGAACATTGCAACAAAAATAAGTACTGGAAGCTAAAACCCCTTGGTGCATTTTGCCCATCAAAGCCTTCGCTGTTAAGAAGGAAAACATGAAGGGAAATTGGGCAACATATAAAATGTTATTAGAGGGCAAATTAATAAATTGAGACATTGAAATCCATAAATATTTGACAGACTGGCTCCAATACTTCCAACTGAATAAAAGACAAGAACAATGAGGTTCCCTGGAGAAATATCAAAATGACTGGGAAAAGCTGTGGAGGGAAGACATAAGATTCACTCCATGTTATAAGGGGGCGGTGAAGAAGGAGGGAAGAGAAGGAAGCACTGTCCTGTTCTCAAATTGGGGACAGCCTCCCACCTCCTTCTTCCCAACCTGTGGAAGGACCAGACTCAAATTCCTCACCTCTTGACCCCTCAGCAAATGTCCAAGCTACAACCCCAGGGTGAAGTGTAAACCTCACCCCACAAGTCATGTGCCCTTAACTAAGTTATACAGTCAGAGGATGCTATCTAAAGAAGTATCTCCCTTTTCTAGGAAGGCCACTTCAACTTCATCTAGCGCTCGGTTGCTTTCTTTACAGTCTTCCAAGGGCTCTCGGGCAAGCTCTACGGGCTCACTGACATCCCTGAGGTCCATAGACTATGCTGCCAACCACAGGGCAGAAGATTTCCGCAAACATCAACATCTTTATACCCCACCCATTTAGCTGGCTTTCCCAAGGGACTCTGGGGACTTACAGCATATCTAGAAACATCCAGCATTTTTTGCTTTTTTGCTGTTTTTGCAAAAAGGCCTGCAGGTGTGACATTGGCTAAAGTTCCACAGAAAAAAGTAAAGCTGACAGAGGATGACGACGACGATGAAGACGACGAAGATGATGATGATGATGACGATGACGACATGGATGATGATGAGGAGGAAGAGAAGACTCCAGCAAAAAAACCTGCCCGAGATTCTTCTGCAAAGAACACACCAAAATCAAACCAGAATGGGAAAGATTCCAAGCTGGGAACACCCAAGTCAAAAACTCCGGAGTCTCATAAAGAGAAGAAACCACAGAGTCCAAAAACACCAAAAACCTTCACCGTAGATGAGATGAAAGCAAAAATGCAGGCAAGCGTACAAAAGGGAACCAGTTTGCCTAAGGTGGAGGCTAAGTTTGTGAATTACATTAAGAATTGTTTCAGGACAGAGGACCAGAAGGTTATGTCACGGCTAAAATGGCCGCTGTTTCTTTAATGCGAATAAAGCTGGGTCAGCATGACTCAGCGGCTTGCAGCAGGCTGTATATATATGTGAGAGATGTTGGTTTGTTGGTGTTGGCTGGTGTTTGGGTTGGTTGGTGCTGGTGTGTATTCAGTCGTGTTTTGCACAAAGACTTTTAATAAAACTCTGCAAGGATATTCCCGTGGACTCTTTTTGTACCGACAAGGAGACTGAGAAGATAAAGGGAGGTCAGAACCCTTTCCTTCTTTTTTTTTTTTTTTTGCTTTCTACAAACACTGACAGGTTATGGGCCCAGTGTTTCTGAGCATGTGCAGAGTGCAAAACGACTAACAGCATTTCAGCAAGGAGCTGGTGAGTCCTGGTGGTGCCTGGAGCCAGTGGCTGTGCGTTGGAGCAGTTGGTGGCAAGCTGTAACTGTCTGCAGCGACGCTGGAGCGGCTAGGATCTGAGGATCAGGAAAGCACTCAGCGTCGGCTACTGGAACAGTTTGAACTGCTAGAGGACCACAGTAGGCGACTCACAGAGCGGCTACACCAGTTGCAGAGCCAGGCGGGACCTGAGGGTCAACAGAGGCAGCAGCTAGAAGCCGGTGAGTGCCAGCCAGGACCATCCAGTTGGACTCTAAAGAGAGAGTCAGGAGAGATTGCTGAAGGCCCCACAGAAGGGGCTCAGCAAGCACCAGCAGAGATGGCAGATTTCCAGTCTTCCCAAGTTGTAAATATTGGGGGAGGCATCCCTTTTGAACTTCTCTCAGAGAGCAACTGGCTGAGTTGGTCAATTAAAATGCAGCAGTTGTTAAGGAGAGATGGACTATGGGACTGTGTTGAAACTGAGGTTTTGAGAACTGACTCTGCTGAGAAAAAACGGCTAGATGAAAGGGCCCGTGCCCAAATTATGCTGTGTTTGAACAACTCTCAGTTATTGCATGTAGCAAATGCCAGCACAGCGTTTGAGTGCTGGAATTTATTAAGGGCAATGCATGTCAGAGAAACTGCTGGAACTATAATTTCTCTGACCAGAAGGCTGTTCAGGACTGTTATGAAAGAAGGTGAGAGTTTGGCAACTCATCTTCAAACGCTGAAATCTCTGTTTCTTCAACTACAGCAGAGAGGTAAGCGTTATGATGAGACTGACCAAACCTACATTATCCTTTCAAGTTTGCCTGAAAGCTGGTTGCCTGTGATTAACAGCATGGAGAGTATGCGTCCCCGAGATCTGACCCTTGAGTATGTGGTTGGCAGATTGACCGAAGAAGCAGAAAGAAGGTCAGATAGACAGGCTGAACTCCAAGAGCGGAGGAGTTACAGCAAAGGGGGTCAGCAGCAGAATCTGCCAATGGAGCAACGCCAAGGTTTGGACTTGGCCATGGCGGTGAGGAGATGCTATAGATGCAACCAACCCGGGCATCTCCAACGTCAATGCAGGGCAAGACTTCCAGGAGACGACGTGGAGCAGAGACAGCAATCGACGCAGAAACGTAAGCAGAAGGGGTTCTCTTCAGAGAAGAAGAACACGCGTTCTGCTCAGTTTGTGTCTGCATTTTCTCGAGAGGAGAGAACGATACCTCGAGGAACATGGTTGCTGGACTCTGGCAGCAGCAGGATTATCTGCAATAGTCGGGAGGACTTTAAGACCCTGGAGAAGCCAGCTAATGGAAAAGACTCAATCTATCTTGCTGATGGTCGTAGAAGCAAGATTGATGGCCAGGGAACATGTTTCCTGCAGTGCTTGAACACTACTCTACCAGAGACTCTGTTTGTCAGCAGTTTGGACTATTGTTTACTGTCTGTAAGCTGTTTGATTAATGCAGGGTATAGTGTTAAGTTCATGCAGGATGGCTGTCTGATAAAGAATGGAACTCAGGTATGTGGCCATGCAAAGTTGGAAAATGGGTTATATGTAATGCAGGACAAGCCTGTTAAAGCAGCCCAGGTGGTTCAGGATAATTTGCCAGTTCATAAGGGGTGTGTACATCAACTGCACAGAAAACTGGGTCACGCCAATTTCCGTGTGCTTTCAGAAATGCAAAAGGTGTGCAAGAACCTAAAAGTAAATAGCTGTAACTGTTTCCTAGATTGCAATGTATGTAAAATGGCCAAATCTAAGAGGAAGCCTGTGGCTTCTAAAAGCGACAGAGTATCTAAAGAGGTTTTAGAACTTGTCCATTGTGACGTGATAGGCCCTTTTCCACAGAAGACTGAAGGGGGCGCCAGATATGCTTTTCTGGTAATAGATGACAAATCACGTTTTAGTTGGCTGTTTTTGTTAAAGCAGAAATCTGAGTGTTTCCCCACATTCAGAGAATGGGTTGCCCAAGCTGAAAAGCTCTTCGCTCGGCCTGTTGTGCAGCTGCAAACAGATAGGGGCGGAGAATTTCTGAACAAACAATTTGGGGCATGGTTGCGACGTAAGGGGATCACTCACCGTTTGACTAACCCTTATAGCCCTGCTGAAAATGGTCTGTGTGAAAGACGTGGGGCTGTGATACAGTCAGTAAAGGACTGCCTGCTAGTGGATGCAGGATTGGGCCACAACCATAGGCTGTGGGGCGAGGCTTTTCTGACCGCGAACTTTTTGATTAATAGAACCTGGTCTAGCTCTATAAAAGATATTCCATATCGTGTGTTGTTTGGGAAAGAACCAGAGTGGACAATGCTCCATAATTGGGGTTCTTGGGCACATGTAAACATTCCCAAAGCTCAGCGTCAGAAAGGGGGCGCTAGAGCGCAGAAACTGCGGTTTGTGGGATATCAGTCCTATGGCAAAGGGTGGCGTTTCAATTTATGCCCAGGACGTGTGGTTCTGTCACGAAGTGCAGACTTCGCTGACCAGGACAGATGGACTGCAATCCATGCCAACCCTGATTGCCTACTGCCCCTGCAAGTAAGAGAAGAGGCTTCTTCTCAGCCATTGGCAACACAAGAGCAGAATGAGGAGGAGGCACAGATTTCCCCAAAAGATGTGGCAATAGATAATACTTCTCTAGAGGAAGAGGAAGAAGAGTCAGAGATAAGGGGGGAAGAAGAAGTAGTTGTGCCTAGGCGCTCCCAGCGTCCAAACAAGGGTGTACCTCCTCAGCGTTTGACCCTAGGAGGAGTGAGAGTATGCAATGTGAGTTGTGTGGAACCACAAAGTTATAATGAAGTCTTAGACTTACCCCCTGGGGAACGTGCTTTGTGGGAACAAGCTATGAAAGAAGAAATGGACTCTTTTAAACGTAACAAAGTGTTTGAGGTCATAATGCCGCCACCTGGTGGCAGAGTGGTGTCATGCAAGTGGGTTTACAAAAGGAAAACCCTTGCATCTGGGGAGCCACGTTTTCGAGCCAGATTAGTAGCCAGAGGGTTCACTCAAATTAAAGGGGAGAGTTATGATGAAGTGTTTTCTCCCACGGTAAAGAGTGAAACTTTTCGTTTAATGCTTTCCATTGCTGCTGTAAGACAACTAGCAGTGCACCATTTTGATGTTGATGCTGCATATCTGCATGCAAATTTAGACCATGAAGTGTTAATGAGACAACCCCCTGGGTTTGAAGAGGAGAATGGTGCAGTCTGGCGTTTGAGAAAGGCTGTTTATGGTCTCAAACAAAGTGGAAGGTGTTGGAACCAGTGTTTAAATGAAGCCCTTGTAAAACTTGGTTTTAAAAGGAGTGTGGCTGATCCATGCTTGTACACCAAGGGGACAGGCAACAAATATCTAATGCTCTTAGTCTTTGTTGATGATTTGCTTGTGGCAGGGAGTTCCACAGATGAGATCCAGAAGCTCACAAGTCAACTAGAAAAGAGGTTTAAGCTTAAAGCCTTGGGGCCTGTAAACAATTACTTGGGAGTAGAAGTAAGGCAGGAAGCTGATGGAAGCTTCCTATTGAGCCAGAAAGAGAAAATTCTTCATTTAATAGAGCAGTTTGGCATGGAAAACTGCAAGCCAGTTCAGACTCCCATGACACCAGATTTCCCAAAGACACTGTGTGATGATGAATTTGATCAGCCTGAGTTGTATCACTCAAAAATAGGATCACTGTTGTATTTAAGCCAGTGGTCAAGGCCAGACATTGCATGTGCTACAAATGTTCTGAGCCAACGTGTATCTAAACCCAGTACTGCCGATTGGTGTGCTTTGAAAAGGCTTATCAGATATCTAAAGGGGACATTAAATGTATGTTTAAAGATATCTAGTACACAAGATGAAAAACTAGAAGTATTTGTTGATGCGGACTGGGGAAGCTGTGTAGCTACTAGAAAATCTACAAGTGGAATGGTTATGATGTTTGCCAATTCCATAATCGGATGGAGGTCAAAGAAACAAGGATTTGTTGCGACCTCATCCTGTGAGGCAGAATATGGGAGCCTATCGCTAGCATGCAATGAAATCATGTGGTTTATACAGATACTAAAAGATCTAGATTGTAAAGTAGATTTGCCTATCCAAGTGTATGAAGATAGCCAATCGTGCATTGCATTAGCGGGCTCAGAAATAATGAAATCCGCATCAAAACATATTGCTATCTGTCATGCGAATGTGAGAGATTGTGTACAGAATGGGGTAATCAAACTGGAGTATTGTCAATCACAAGATAATATTGCTGATTTGTTTACCAAGCCTTTGCCAGCAACATGCCATAATGAACTGATGACAAAACTGGGTTTATGTATATAATGTATTGTTGTATTGTTGTAATGTATGGTTTCTGTTGGGGTTTTTCGCATTTAAGAAACAGAAGGGGTGTCACGGCTAAAATGGCCGCTGTTTCTTTAATGCGAATAAAGCTGGGTCAGCATGACTCAGCGGCTTGCAGCAGGCTGTATATATATGTGAGAGATGTTGGTTTGTTGGTGTTGGCTGGTGTTTGGGTTGGTTGGTGCTGGTGTGTATTCAGTCGTGTTTTGCACAAAGACTTTTAATAAAACTCTGCAAGGATATTCCCGTGGACTCTTTTTGTACCGACAAGGAGACTGAGAAGATAAAGGGAGGTCAGAACCCTTTCCTTCTTTTTTTTTTTGCTTTCTACAAACACTGACAGGTTATTCAAGCACTCTGGCAGTGGAGGCAGACTCTGTGAGCAAGAAGTTAACAAATGACTCCTTTCAAAGTTTCAGTTCTGTGTGTATAACCATTAATATCTGGCTGTCCTTTTTATAAATGCTAAAGCTTTCCCTACAGAGTCTTGATTAATGTCGTCCAGAATGTTTTGCCAAGAATGTGTTGTCCAAAATGCCTGTTCGGTTTTTAAGACCAGGACTCCACCCTTTTAATTTCAAATATGTATGGAATGTTTTGATAATGCATAGTAGTGGTGGTCAAAAATGGAAATGGGGAAACTTAAATGTAAATGTGAAAATAAAGTTTAGTATTTTAAGTAAAAAAAAAAAAAAAAGAAATATCCAGCATTAAAAATCTCCTGATACACGGCTCAGGAGATAGAGAGTGAGAAGGAAGAGAAGGCAGGAAGGGTAACCATGTCAGACCACTAACTCCTCGAAATACAAATCTCTTCGGGATAGATTGCCCATAAACTCCACCCTTGGTCCAACAAGGTTCCATGCTTAGCTAATCTGTTCCTCCTTCCCTCTCTGAGGAAAAAAACCTATACCTTTCCCCCATACAAATGTTTAACTTTAACATATAAAATACACACTAATATAAGCAACATCAAAATACCAAAAACCAGTATTATCACAGGGTGCCAAGCCAATTTTAAAAATGTTGGTCGTGGTAGGGCTCTATCCTGAAAAGATGTCCCACCAAAGGTGTGTGGTTCAATCCTGAATATCCTGAGTGACTCTTCTTAGCTTGGCTTGTTTTGCTACGGCAATATTAGTACTTTGCATTATGACACATTCCAAGTTTTTCCACTTTCTCATTCCTTTTCTCCAAGCAGACTGAGTCCCTCGCAAACACCCCATCGGATACCTGCAGCCACACAACTCAAACCCTGCCAGCACTGAACTTTTCAGTTACTTCAACCACTCCACATTTGCTGAGGGTGCATTTGCATTCCTCTCAGCCAGGAATGCCTCCTTCAGGAGGTACAATGAAACCATTTGCAGCCACTGGAATCAGCCAGCAAGTGATCCACAAGAGCCAGACTCTGGACTTGACAAATCCCAAGCACATTTATCTGGATTTTTCATTCTCTCTGCAAGAGGAGAGAAATGAAATGCAGTGCTACATCTGACACACTCATTAGGGAGGTGCATTCAGGGATTAATTCACAAAAATGATTTTTTGTCTTGTTTTTTACTTTGTTTTTCTTTTCTTTTTTGTATGTTTTGTTTTTCTTTCTTGTTTGTACAGTATTATTTTGGATTTAATGTTTGTAATTTTTGTTATGATTTTGCATTGAAAATAAAAGAATATTAAAAAATTAAAAAAAGAATTATTGGAAAACACAGATAATAAAATGCATTCCCATCTGGGTTGAATCCTGGCCATGGGGGTTCAATCCGTCCAATATTGAGGGAGCCAACATCCTCCGTTGGGTTGCTGTTATGGGGATACAAATGACAGCCACCATCTGCTGCAAGAGACACACGCCATAGGGAGCCGAGCGGGACATGCGACAGATGTGGAAGGACACATCTTGGTCACATTGAGAGATATAACTTCACAGAGAAGTGGGACTGGCAAGGGAAATGGCCCGCTAGTCGTAGATGAGGAAGAGGAATGGGAAGTTCAGATGTGTAGTTCAGATTCTGCAGTTTGATTGCACCCAAATGGCAGAACCTTCAGAGTACTCCTTGCAGGCGTGTCTTAAACTTTAATACCATGGGGCTCCAACCATTTGTGCCACATGACCAAGTAAGGCATCTTTCCAACTGCAGCAGCCCCATTTCCTTTGTAAAAGATTTTGGGCTATTATCCTGCCCAACCCTGCTGTAGATCACCTCATGAAAGCTTTCGGCCAAATATCTAATGACATCCCCAAAGACAAGAAAAATCTATTCCTTTACACAACAACAGCTGCCAGAATATTGATTGCAAAAAAACTGAAGGGAGTGAAAATTCCATCAGTATCAGAATGGCAAAACAAAATCGGTGAGTTTGTAGAAACGGCAAAATTGACAGCAATTATAAGAGGCCACTCAAATCAGAGAATAATTAGAGAGTGGGATGGAGTGAAGGAATAAATGAAAAAATATGGTCCCGGAATTCAAATGTTAATAGAGAATGTGTAAAACATGCAGGCGTAAGCAAGAAAATAATAGAATCAATTGAATAATTATTAAATTATAAGAACACAACAAGATGGAAGAAGTAAAATATTGGGTTCACACATGGGTGAAGGGGAGTGGGGGTATATGGGAATCTATAATATCATTTATAATATAATTTGTTAATTGTGTTGTATTTACATACAACAAATGAAAGCCTAGATTATTTAGATATATTTTAATTTAGGTAATCTATGTAATAAGCTTATGTTAGAAAGTGAATATGTATTTTGAATTTGATGTTTGTAAAAAAAATGATTTTAAAAGAAAAAAAATGGATTTTTCATTCTCTCTGCAAGAGAAGAGAAGAGAAGAGAAGAGAAGAGAAGAGAAGAGAAGAGAAAGGCAGTGCTACATCAGGCACAGTCATTAGGAAGGTTCATTTAGGGATCAATTAACAAAAAAGAGGAGGGGATCCTAACAGCCAGAAAGGGTGCTCTGCTTGGAAAGCAGCAAAGAGCTGGCTGCCCTGTCCCTTCCTGCTCCTCCTCCTCCTCCTCCTTCTTCTTCTTCGTCTTCTGCTGCTGCTAATGAGACCTGGAGAAAAGCAGGCCGAGTTCCCGGCTTCGTCATCGGTGCCATTTGCAGAAGGGTGGTTTCCGCAGCCCCCCACCATCCCACCCCCTTCCTCTATACTATGTAAATAGAATTACAGGATTTCCCACAGATTCTGCTTTCCTTTTCATAGCTGCTGCTCAAGTACTATCTTTCCTTTGAAATAAAAAATTGCAGGTTCCTCCACAGTTTGTTTACATACATCAGCAATATGTATGCTTCAGCCTTTCCTACACCAATATGGATTCCTTTCCCAACATGCCTTCAGGTGGTACAGCCACACAGTTCACACCCAGCCTTTAATGAACTTTTCAGTTACTGCACACACTCCAAATTTGCGGAGGATGCACCTGTGTTACTCGCAGCCGGGTATTCCCAAACCCCTCAACACAAGGGTCCTTTCTCCTTTTCTGCATCACGATTCAATCCCTTGCCAACACCTGACCAGAAGATGCAGCTACACAACTCAGACCTTATATAATCCATGGATGAAATATAAATATCTCCTAGAACCTACAAGCCCTTGGTGCATTTCACCTATCGAAAGCTTTGGCTTGAGAAAGAAAAACATGAAGGGAAATTGGGCAACATATAAAATGTTATTAGAGGGGGAAATAATTAAATTAAGAGGAAAGGACATTGACATCCATATATTTCATTTCATTCATTTATTTATTTACGGCTATTAGCCCATAAAATATGTACAAACATAAAAAAGCACAAAGGCTTAAAAACCGAAATATCTGACAACAGAAGGTGAACACTGCGATGCAAGGGTGGGTCATTGGGCAGAGCCAAATAACAGGATGTGGCCCGGAGAGCTCCAAGGGACGGTTCACAGAAAAAGGAAAACTGAAGACGAGATCCGACATGCACTCTCATCATAACTGTCCGATTAGATTTTGATGTTTTTGTTGTTTTTTGGTGGTTTTTGCGTGTGAGATAACCGCATTCAGGAATCTCGCCACCTGCAGAGTAACAGAAGGATCTGTATCCTGCAAAAGCAGTGCGGCGTGTGACTCAACAGGCCTGTCAACCAAGCGCAGTAAAGCAGGGCCCAGGAATTTAGTCCTGGCTATGCTATGTAGGGGACAGTTGAACATTATATGTGGAAGAGATTCAACAGTTTTCCCATCACACACGCATAGCGGAGACACCAAACCCTTGGAAAATCTGACATCCATATATATATTTGACAGGCTGGCTCCAATACTTCCAACTGAATGAAAGACAATGAAAATAGGGTTTGCTGGAGAAATATCAAAACTAAAGGGAACTCTAATCCAGCCTAAAGGAAAATATCTATCTAAAATGTATAATCTCCTCCACAATTCACACCCTGCCATCAAAGAACTTTTGTCTCACTTAAAGCGCTCAACCTTTTCTGAGGATGCACACCTCAGAACACATAGAGACAGAAAAAGCTAAAAGATTCTGCAGCTTGATTGCACCCAAATGGCAGAACATTTAGAGTGCTCCTTGCAGGCGTGTCTTAAACTTTAATACCATGGGGCTCCAACCATGTGTGCCATATGACCAAGTAAGGCATCTTTCCAACTGCAGCAGCCCCATTTCTTTTGTAAAGTTGGAAAATACACAGTTCCATGGAACAACAAGTAATGCCGTGCGAAAGAAACATGGGGGGTGGGGGTGGGGGTGGACAGAAGCCCTAATGGAATAATCAGGAAAACCAAAACAATAATCAACACTTCTAAAAACAGCCTATGGCGCAAAACCATTCAATGTATAATCTCCTCCACAATTCACATTCTGCCATGAAATAACTTTTGTCTCACTTAAAGCACTCAACCTTTTCTGAGGATGCACACCTCAGAACACAGAGGGACAGAGGAAGCAAAAAGGACAGGCCACATAACAAGCCAGTGACTTCTGTCTTGCAAGTAAAATTTTTGGATGACCCAGACCTTTCCTCAAAAGGGGGGAAGAGGAAGAACCACTGGAATATTGAGATGAAGAGGAGGAGGAAGAAGAGGAGTACGAGAAAATTGGTAACCACAGAATGCTTTCCAGTATTGAAATTACAAGAGATGCATTCTGACAAAACGAAAAGCTTAGTACAAAAACCCCCCACCAAAGTTTATAGTGTAGGTGCTCACCTTTGTTGGTGCCTTATTCAATGGTCTGACGCTGCTGCAACTGGCTCTCATTTCGCTCTTCACTATTCCCCTTCTTAATGAAAAGCACCAGGTGGAAATTGACCATTCTTGTGAACCAGAATCTCAGAAATGCACTGGCAAAAGTCCCAAGTTAAACCCAGGGATGAAGGGCAAACCTCAACCCCTCAAGTCAAGTTCTACAGTCAGTGCAAATATTTGGTACTGCAATTGTACTATTGTTCTTTTTAAACTATAAAATTTCAGGTTTTCCCATAGTTTCTGTACGTACATCAGCTATATGTCCACTTCTCCCTCTTTCTAGACGAGGATTGTCTTACAAACACGCCATCAGGTGGTACAGCCACACAACTCAAACCCTGCTATTAAAGAACTCCTGTCAAGACACTTCTGAAGTGGCCTGCAAGTATTTCACTGAACTACCGGTGCCCACTTTTGGAACACTGGACACCTCCGGGAAGTGTGCAATTCCAGAAAGGCCATCAACCCAGTGTGATCCAGCAGCAGCTCCTATGCAGCTGTCTGCTGTCACTTGGATCAGAGACAAGACAACATACAAGAAAAAGGTGTTTGCAACTGAGAACATTGGCTGGAACATGGTGGGTGGGTGTGGTTGTCTGTCTTCCCAGGCTCCTTATGCTCCCCATTTACTCCTCCTTGCCCTACAACTCTCATCATAACAGGTTTCCAAACAAATATATTACTTTTAACCAAGAGGAAGGAACCAGAATGATTGGCAACTCAAACTAGAGCAAAATCCTCAGTTTTTTAAACCACATCTTAAGCCAGCCTATGGGACCAGACAATTAATTTGGTTCAGGGTGCAGGTAGCCGAGTGGGACATACGACAGATGTAGATGAACACATCTAGGTCACACTGAGAAAACTTGACCACACAGTGATAAGGAAATGGGGCTGGCCAGCGAGGCAAATATGGAGG
Organism: Podarcis liolepis; assembly: GCF_965112155.1. Classification (NCBI taxonomy): domain Eukaryota; kingdom Metazoa; phylum Chordata; class Lepidosauria; order Squamata; family Lacertidae; genus Podarcis; species Podarcis liolepis. Next base: position 19,723,080 of record NC_139570.1, on the reverse strand, counting down.
AGAGATCAGAATGTTAATACCACCCCCTCCAAATCTGGGGCAAATTGGTGGAGACAATAGGGGTAGGGAAGCTATGTAGAAAATCTTATTTTTTTTATAAACCCCCGATTTTTCCCCAGCATAACTAATTTTTTTTTTTGCTTTAGCTTTCTGTAAATTTAATTACCCCAAAGTGTATTTCTATATATAAAGCAGGAGATCAAAACACTGGAAAGAAAATACAGTCTTGAAGAGACTAGTAAATTAATTGTGATGACTATGTTGGATTTCTATTTCTTTTGTTGAGTCAGAGTACTACAATCAAGTGCTAGCATATAACTGAGGATGCTTCTAGATTCCATGTTCTGTTTTCTGTGAAGCTCATTGTGTTTAAAACAATATGAGAAATCAGGTAAAAACTGTTAACCTTATTGTTTTTTTCTGGTGCTGTCAGAGTGTATGCTTTTGCACATTTGAAGTGCAGCCTGAAAGAAAATTATGTATATAATAAATTCCCCCCCACCCCCGTCCAAATCTGGGGCAAACTGGTGGAGATGATAGCGGTGGGGTTGCTGTTATGGGGATACAAATGACAGCCACCATCAGCTGCAAGAGACACACGCCAGAGGTAGCCGAGCGGGACATGCGACAGAAGTGGAGGGACACATCTCGGTCTCATCAAGATATATAACTTCACAGAGAAGTGGGACTGGCAAGGGAAATGGCCCGCTGGTCGTGGATGAGGGAGAGGAATGGGAAACATTCAATGTATCCATCTGTATATTATTTGCATGCTGCAGGGCTTCATACAATGTTTCTACACCAATAAACAAAACATAAATAAAAAGTTTTGTTCATGGTAACATTAGCATTGTATACAGAAACAACGGGTTCCTTTCATATCTTTATGTATTGGTTCATCTAAATTGGTTGCACTTTCCCTCTCCTTTCCTTCTGAAAAGCTCAAAGCAGCTAACAAAAAATCAAACCATGACTTAGCAATTGAGAATATTTGTTAGGAAACAGCAGCAGAGATAACCTCCCCTCCTCCCCTTCTCTTTACTTATTTGCTTCCATTTTAAGGGGGGAAGAGAAGCATGCATGTGTGAAAAGCAATGTTGTCCAATGAAATTTGATATTGTATTACACCACGCCCACAAATTTTTCCAGAAAAATTGAATGGTGCATACCGGGCTATTAGCCTGTGTGTAGTTCAGATTCTGCAGTTTGATTGCACCTAAATGGCAGAAAATGCAGAGTGCTCTGCATCAGAGCTGGCCCACACCTCCTTGCAGGCATGTCTTAAACTTTAATACCATGGGGCTCCAACCATTTGTGCCATATGACCAAGTAAGGCATCTTTCCAACTGCAGCAGCCCCATTTCCGTTATAAAAGATGGAAAAAACACAGTTCCCTGGCAGAACAGGTAATGTACTATGAAAGAAACATTGGAAAAAATAAACAGAAGCCCTAACAGAATAATCAGGAAAACCAAAGCAATAATCACCACATCTAAATACAGCCTATAGCACAAAACAGAAGATGCAGCTACACAACTCAGGTCTTATATAAACCATGGATGAAATATAAATATCTCCTGGAACCTACAAGCCCTTGGTGCATTTCACCCATCGAAGCATTTGGCGTTAAGAAGAAAAACATGAAGGGAATTTGGGCAGCATATAAAATGTTATTAGAGGGGGAAATTAATAAATAAAGAGGAAAGAACTTTGACATCCATATATATTTGACAGGCTGGCTCCAATACTTCCAACTGAATGAAAGACAAGGAAAATAGGGTTTCCTGCAGAAATATCAAAACTAAAGGGAACTCTAATCCAGCCTAAATGAAAATATCTATCTAAAATGTATAACCTCCTCCACAATTCACACCCTGCCATCAAAGAACTTTTGTCTCACTTAAAACGCTCAACCTTTTCTGAGGATGCACACCTTAGAATACATAGGGACAGAAAAAGCTAAAAGATTCTGCAGCTTGATTGCACCCAAATGGCAGAACATTTAGAGTGCTCCTTGCAGGCGTGTCTTAAACTTTAATACCATGGGGCTCCAACCATTTGTGCCATATGACCAAGCAAGGCATCTTTCCAACTGCAGCAGCCCCATTTCCTTTGTAAAAGATGGAAAAAACACAGTTCCATGAAACAACAGGTAATGTAGTGTGAAAGAAACATTGCGAGGGGGACAGAAGCCCTAACAGAATAATCAGGTACACCAAAACAATAATCAACCCTTCTAAATACAGCCTATGGCACAAATCAGGTGACAAATCAGGTAAAGACTGTTAACCTGTTAACAGCCACACAGTTCACACCCTGCCCTTAATGAACCTTTCAGTTACTGCACACACTCCAAATTTGCGGAGGATGCACCTGTGTTACTCGCAGCCGGGTATTCCCAAACCCCTCAACACAAGTGTCCTTTCTCATTTTCTGCACCCCAATACAATCCCTTGTCAATACCTTACCAAAAACACCTATACCTTTTCCCCATACAAATGTTTAACTTTAACATAGAAAATACACACTAATATAAGCAACATCAAAACACCAAAATCCAGTATAATCACAGGGTGCCAAGCCAAATTTAAAATGTTGGTCATGGTAGAGCTCTATCCTGAAAAGATGTCCCACCAATGGTGTGTGGTTCAATCCTGAATATCCTGAGTGACTCTTCTAGCTTGGCTTGTTTTACTACGGCAATATTAGTACTTTGCAGAATGACACATTCCAAGTTTTTCCGCAATCTTCATGTACTTTCTCATTCCTTTTCTCCAAGCAGACTGAATCCCTCGCAATTCTTATTATTATTATTTTTAAAGCTCTGAACACTCAGATTCTTCATGCTAATTTACTGGTCAGGAGATTTCTTACTCAAATCGCACACTTCCAACATTGCAACAGCTTGTGACAAATGTGGACTGATCTGTCGTTTGCTCAGAAATAAGGGCTACAAAAAAACAACAACTTTACATATATGCAGCTTGTATGTATATTTTGGATTATAGTTTTTTAACAACATTTTTTTGGGTTGAAGTGGGGGGTATATAGGAACCTATAATATCATTTATAATATAATCTGTTGATTGCATTGTATTTACATACAGCAAAGGGAAGCCTAGTGCAATTAGATATATTTTAATTTAGGTAATCTATGTTATAGGCTTGTGTTAGAAAATGAGTATGGATTTTGAATTTGATGTTTGTTTGCAAATGACTGGCACCATCAGTCGCGGGAAGCGCAGGGCCCTGTTAGCAGCAAGGGACATGCGACAAATATGAATGGCCACGCCTGGCAGGAGAGGCGAAGATGGAGGAGACGGAAGGGGAAACATTTGATTTTATCTATTTGCATACTGCAGGGCATCATAACAGGTTTCCAAACAAATAAACAATTTTTAACGAAGAAGACGGAACCAGAATGATTGGCAACTAAAGCAAAATCTTTAGTTTTATCATCACATCTTAAGCCAGCCTATGGGACCAAACAATAAATTTAGTGTAGAGCACAGACAGCCGAGTGGAACGTATGACAGATGTGGATGAACACATCTTGGTCACACTGAGGAATTTCACTACAAAGAGCCAAGGAAATGGGACTGGCTAGCAAGGCAAAATGGAGGAGAAATTGAAACTGGCTGAAGAAGAAAGAGCCAGGCATTTCCGGCGGAGCTAGAGGAGGAGAAGAACAAGATCCTGGGTGCTTTTGAGCAGATGCGCAACTTCCTGGAGGAGCTGCATCGCTTTTGGCTGACCGAGCTGGAGGATCTGGAGAAGGAGATGAAGAAGAAAAAGGAAATAAATATTGCCAAGCTCTCGGAGGATATCGCCGGTCTCGGTGTGAGACGCACAGAAATGGAGAAGAAGTGCCACCTGCCCGCTATTGAGTTCCTGAAGGGCATCGGGACTATGGTGACCAGGTTTCAGGAGTTGAAAAGAAGGCGGACACTGCTGGGAATCTCTCCAGGCATGGAAGAGAGACTCATAATTTACACTCAGAAAAATTCATTTCTGAAGGATACCATGGAGAAATGCAAAGGGCTACCAATGCAGGCACTGAACAAAGTGAGTGTCACTCTGGAGCCAGTAACAGAACACCCTTTTCTTGTTATAACCTGAAGAGTTTGAGAAGAAGAAAGGCAAGACGCGCTGGACAACCCTGGGAGATTCGACAGCATGCTCTACGTGCTGGGCCATGCAAAATTCACCTCAGGAAGATATTGGTGGGAGGTGGTGGTGGAAGAGGAGAAGGAGGAAAGGGAATGGGCCACCTGGGGAAGTTGAGGGGTCTTTGGTGGGGGGAGAACTGGATTTTATTTCATCCTTTTCTCTTCTTATGTTTAAGATGATCATGCTGATTTTAACATTGTATGACTGCAAAACCCAATTAAAAAAAATTAAAAAGAAAGAGGAAGAGGAAAACTACCGCTCAACTTTATGATCAGTGAAAATATTTGCTATTGCAAAGGTAGCATTTCTGTTTTTAAAATATATACATGGCCATGAAAGGAATCAGCCCCACTCATATCAGTCAGGATCTGCTAGGAAGCAAGCTGTGTGCTGCCTCTCTGATCAGAGCCTCACCATCACCCAGGGAACGAACAACAGAATGAAGCCCCTTGGCCAGTGACTCCTGCTGCAAAGGCCTTCAATAAAATGTGATGAGTCTTCCCAAAACAAAAAAACCACAGCCCGGCTCAGGAGGAGCTCAAGAACCTCCTTTACAACATGAATGACTGCTACTCCAAGCTGCGCGAGCTGGTGCCGAGGATCCCGCAAGGCACGAAAGTCAGCCAAGTGGAAATCTTCCAGCACGTTATCGACTAGATCTATGACCTGCAGATCGTGTTAGAGGAAGGGGCAAAGAAGGGGCAAGATCCTCCCGCAGCTGAGACTTCCCTACTCTCTTTAAAAGCTGCAGAACGGGCACCCGAACTTTGCTCAAAAGAGGAGAGGAAACTCTGCCACTAACCTATCGGAACCACCTTCGTTATCGGGGCCAGGTAGGGACCCCAAGATCTCCTGCAATGCTTTTGAAAAGTTTTTTGCAGATAAAGTCTGATTGAAAGTGATCCAAAACATGAAGGAAGAAATGGCTTGCCATCTGCACAAGTACCAAGACCTTCTGAATGTAAAGATGGCTCTTGATATTGAGATTGCCACTTACAGGAAACTGCTGGAGGGAGAAGAGAGCAGAATAACAATGCCCATTCCGACTTTTGCATCCCTGAACCTGAGAGAAACAAACCTTGAGTCTATCCAAATAGACACGCACTCCAAGAGAACACTTCTTATCAAGACTGTTGAAACTAGAGATGGAGAAGTTATCAATGACACTTCTCACCATGATGAACTGGAGTGAAGAAAAGAAGAGCACATCTTCCTTGTGCCAAAATGAACCCTTAGCAATTTAGAATATTTGTTAGGAAAGCAGCAGCAGAGATATCCTCCCCTTATCTTGACTTATTTGCTTCCATTATAAGGGGGGAAGAGAAGTATGCATGTGTGAAAAGCAATGTTGTCCAATGAAATTTGATATTGTGTCATTCCAGGCCGACAGATTTTTGAAGAAAAATTCAATGGTGCATAGCGGGCTATCAGTCTGTGTGTAGTTCAGATTCTGCAGTTTGATTGCACCCAAACGGCAGAACTTTCAGAGTGCTGAGATTATACTGTGCTGGAAATGTAAAGAAGGACTTTCAATTAGCAGTGTCACATTTAACTTCCCTTAAAAGGTGGAGAGAGAAATCTAGTATTTGAACTTAGCAAAAAAAGAAAAGAAAAGAAAAGGGGGGCGGGGGAAAGAGTAAACCCTATCGAGGGAAAATTGTGCATGCCCTGCAGCTTTGTATAACGATAGCTTAAAAACTTGTAAGTGGCTTATCAATAAAGAAAGGAAAAAAGAATATCTTTTCTTTACCTTCTGGTGAGAAACCATTCTAATATTCTGTGTGTAAAAAGTCTCTGTATGATATTGTAATTTGATTTTTTGTAATTAAGACAACAACCTCATGCACTCTCCCAAAAAAGAACAAGAAAGAATTTGAACAGCTTTTTCCTGCTGCTCTCATTCACCGTGTTGAGTGTTGTGAGTGTGGTGGCTTGCATTGCCTTGGTCCGCCTCTCAGGGACCATCCAGTAGAGGACGGGACAAGCCATTCCTTGGACCTCAGCCAGGATCCAGGAGGAGTCCCCCCACCACCAGTGCTCTTCCAGTAGGGGAGAGTAGTGGATCCGGGTGCGCATGAGGGGCAGGGGCTCCTGAGACCTCTAGTCGTCTTTCGAATGGACAATGTTGAAACAGAGCTTTATCGAATGTGAATGCTGGTCTCTATGATCCCTATTGATAGTTGTTATGATTTCTTCATTCAGTGGGGATTGAAAGAAAAGTCAGTTTTCACATCCAAAAAAACCAAGGAAAAGAAAAACATTTATTTGGATTTTCATTCGGTCTGCAAAAGAAGAGAAGAAAGATGCAGTGCTTCATTAGGCACAATCATTAGAGAGGTTCATTCAGGGATTAATTAACAAAAAAGAAGAGGGGATTCTAACAGCCAAAAAGTCTGCATCATACTACTGTTTGACTCGTGTTTCGCAACCCTTTCGTGTGCCTGTCCCTCTCTGAAAAGCTTACTACAAAAAATTGAAAAGCTTAGTACAAAAAAAAAAGTTTATAGTGTGGGTGTTCACCTATGTTGATGCCTCGTTCAATGGCCTGACACTGCTGCAGCTGGCTCTGATTTCGCTCTTCACTAGATTTTTCGGATGACCCAGACCTTTTCTCAAAGGGGGGGTGGAGGAAGAACCGCTGGAATACCGAGATAAAGAGGAGGAGGAAGAAGAGTAGTACGACAAGATTGGAAAACAAAGAATGCTTACCAGTATTGAAGTTACAAAAAATGCGTTCTGACAAAACGAAAAGCTTAGAACCAAAATAATAATAATAATAATAATAATTTATAGTGTGGATGTTCACCTATGTTGTTGCCTTGTTCAATGGCCTGACACTGCTGCAACTGGCTCTGATTTCGCTCTTCACTATTCCCCTTCTTAATGAAAAGCACCAGGTTGAAATTGACCATTCTTGTGAACCAGAATCTCAGAAATGCACTGGCAAAAGTCCCAAGTTAAACCCAGGGGTGAAGCGCAAACCTCAACCCCTCAAGTCAAGTTCTACAGTCAGTGCAAATCTTTGGTACTGCAATTGTACTATTCTTCTTTTTAAAATATAAAATTGCCGGTTTTCCTACAGTTTCTGTACGTACATCAGCTATATGTACGCTTTGCCCTCTTTCTATACGAGGATTGTCTTACAAACATGCCATCAGGTGGTACAGCCACACAACTCAGGGCAGAGCATCATAACAGGCTTCCAAACAAATAAACAACTATTAACCAGGAGGAAGGAACAAGAATGATCGGCAACTAGAGCAAAATCTTTAGTTTTATCTTCACATCTTAAGCCGGCCTATGAGACAAAACAATATATTTGGTGTAGAGCACAGATAGCCAAGTGGAACGTATGGCAGATGTGGATGAATACTTCTAGGTTACATTGAGGAATTTGACCGCAAAGAGCCAAGCTAATGGGACTGGCTAGCAAGGCAAAATGGGGGGGGGGGAATTGGAATTTTAATACCCGCCCCCATTTGGGACAAACTGGTGGAGGTGATAGCGATGGGGCAGCTACAAGAATTCTTGTGGAAAAGGAGTTTGCAAAACAACTAAGGAAACAGTTCAAAGCAAAATATTTAGGACCAGCAAAAAACTATCTTGGTCAATAGATCTATTGATGGAAGATTTTTGTTAAGTGAAAGAAAGACAATCATTGAAAGCAACAACATGCACAAATGGCTATAAATTTGGGAATTGTGTTGTATGATGTGTGAATACTTTTGAATATGTTTATAATACTGTATTCTGTTCGAATGAGAGGGGGTGTTAGGAATACATTCTTTAAGAAACAGATAAAAGTTCCTGGAGGCTTTAAAAAGGGTTCCAGAATTTTCTTTAGTGCCTAGGAGTGGCACTCTGGGATTGATTGGTGTCCACTGGTGGTGCAAATAAAGGGAGGAAGTTGCAGGCTGCAATGTCCGTAGAAGGACAGCACACTCACACCCAACACACACAAACACAACACACAACACACAAAAACTCTCAGAACACACGCTGACAACAAGGTTGGAAGTAAGAGAATGTGTGCTGCTGATACTGTGAGTTTTGCTGTGTCAGGATTGTTAACTCCTGGACTGAGATTATACTATGCTGGAGATATAAAGAAGTAATTTAAATTTGCAGGGTCGCATTTAACTTGCCTTAAAAGGTGGAGAGAGAAATCTAGTATTTGCTCTTAGCAAAAAAAGAAAAGATAAGAAATGGGGGGCGGGGGAAAGAGCAAACCCTATCGAAGGAAAATTGTGTATGTCCTGCAACTTTGTATAACAATAGCTTTAAAACGAATAAGTGGTTTATTAATAAAGAAAGTAAAAAAGAACACTTTTTCTTTACCTTCTGGTAGAAAACCATTCTAATATTCTGTGTGTAAAAAGCCTCTGCATTATATTGTAATTTGATATTTTTGTAATTAAGACAAGAACCTTGTGCACTCTCAGAAAAAAGAACAAAAAAGAATTTAAAGAGCTTCTTCCTGCCGCTCTCATTCACCGTGTTGAGTGTTGTGATTGTGGTGGCTTGCATTGCCTTGGTCCGCCTCCCAGGGACCATCCAGCAGAGGGTGGGACAAGCCATTCCTGGGACAGTTCTTCATTCAGTAGGACTTGAAAATAAAGATATTTTTCACATCCAAAAAAACCAAGAAAAAGAAAAACATTTGAATTTTCATTCTGTCTGCAAAAGGAGAGAAGAAAGATGCAGCGCTTCATCAGGCACAAGCATTAGAGAGGTTCATTCAGGGATTAATTAACAAAAAAGAAGAGGGGATGCTAACAGCCAGAAAGGCTGCATCATATTTGTGTTTCGCAACCCTTTTGTGTGCCTGTCCCTCTCTGAAAAGCTTAGTACAAAAAAATGAAAAGCTTAGTACAAAAAAAAAAAAGTTTATAGTGTGGGTGTTCACCTTTGTTGGTGCCTTGTTCAATGGCCTGACACTGCTGCAACTGGCTCTGATTTCGCTCTTCACTATTCCCCTTGTTAATGAAAAGCACCAGGTGGAAATTGACCATTCTTGTGAACCAGAATCTCAGAAATGCACTGGCAAAAGTCCCAGGTTAAACCCAGGGGTGAAGCGCAAACCTCAACCCCTCAAGTCAAGTTCAGAGCCGATGGCCCAGCTGAGGGGAATGGAGCTTTTGCCTGGCCAAGCAGTCGAGTGGGTGCAGGGTCGTCCCCAGGGAGGATTCCTATGTTGGGGAAAGTATCCAGTAAATGTTAGAATTTAATCTGTGTGTGGTGTGTTAGAACTGTTGCGTGAGGCCCTTTCTGCAGTTCTGAGTTGGTTCAGAAAACAAAGCAGAGTTTGAAAGGAGAGTCTTTACAATGGGTGACCTGGGGGAAGAAGTTGAAGTCTTGTAAAGGCGGCAAGCTGGGGAGAGGTTCAGAGCACGATGGTTGATGTTATTTTGAATCCTAAACTGCAGCCATGGAAGAGTTTGTTCTTTGAAAAATGAAAAATAAAAAAACCCTTTAAAAAAAAGAAGAGGAAGAGGGGGAAACAACCAGGTATACAATGGAAATTGAATAATATTGTATAAAAAGGATAATATAAGAGCATTTAGTTAGAAGACTTTGAAATTGAGGTAGAATAATGTAAGCAGAATTAGTAAATACTTAAAGAACCAGAAGGGGAAGTTGAGGGGAGTCTTTGGGTGGGGGGAGAACTGGATTTTATTTCATCCTTTTCTCTTCTTATGTTTAAGATGATTATGCTGATTTTAACATTGTATAACTGTAAAACCCAATTAAAAAAATTTAAAGAAGAAGAGGCAGAGGAGGAATACTACCGCTCAACTTTATGATCAGTCAAAATACTTGCTACTGCAAAGGTAGCATTTCTGTTTTTTAAATATATACATGGGGCTTTTTTACAAAGAAAAGCATTTTGTGCGTGCACACAATAGAGAATCAACCAGGCTGGCAAGCAAGGGGCAGTATTGATCTCTCTCTCTCGAAGTTGCTTGCTTGCCTCTCCCGCCTTAAGGAAGAAATCTCGCCCTTCTGCAAATCCCTGCTGGTTTCTCCTTCATGGCCATGAAAGGAATCAGCCCCGTCAGATCAGTCAGGATCTGCTAGGAAGCAAGCTGTGTGCTGCCTCTCTGATCAGAGCCTCACCATCACCCAGGGAACGAACAACAGAACGAAGCCCCTCGGCCAATGACTCCTGCCAAAAAATATGCACATTATACCTTGCGGCACAAAGGTAGCCATCGCATGGAAACACCTTCACGTTGCTCTTTGTGGCTTACATTTTGCCTGTGTCACTTGTAGGTGCTCCAGCCTTCACACTTGGTCAATTTTGTACTGCCCTTACAAATTTTGCAACTGTGATTGTAGTGATCATCTTTCTAAAATATAAACATTGCATGTTTTTGCACAGTTTCTGTATGCACATCAGCTATATGTAATAAAGAAATCATCATCAACATCAACATCTTTATACCCCACCCATTTAGCTGGCTTTCCCAAGGGACTCTGGGGGGCTTACAGCATATCTAAAAACATCCAGCATTAAAAATCTCCTGATACACGGCTCAGGAGATAGAGAGTGAGAAGGAAGAGAAGGCAGGAAGGGTAACCATGTCAGACCACTAACTCCTCGAAATACAAATGTCTTCCGGATAGATTGCCCATAAACTCCACCCTTGGTCCAAAACGGTTACCTCTTCCATGCTTAGCTAATCTGTTCCTCCTTCCCTCTCTGAGTAAAAAAACCTATACCTTTTCCCCATACAAATGTTTAACTTTAGCATATAAAATACACACTAATATAAGCAACATCAAAATACCAAAAAACGAGTATTATCACAGGGTGCCAAGCCAAATTTAAAATGTTGGTCGTGGTAAGGCTCTATCCTGAAAAGCTGTCCCACCAATGGTGTGTGATTCAATCCTGAATATCCTGAGTGACTCTTCTTAGCTTGGCTTGTTTTGCTACGGCAATATTAGTACTTTGCATTATGACACATTCCAAGTTTTTCTGCAATCTTCATGTACTTTCTCATTCCTTTTCTCCAAGCAGACTGAATCCCTCGCAAACACCCCATCAGATACCTGCAGCCACACAACTCAAACCCTGCCAGCACTGAACTTTTCAGTAATATCAACCACTCCACATTTGCTGAGGGTGCATTTGCATTCCTCTCAGCCAGGAATGCCTCCTTCAGGAGGTACAATGACACCATTTGCAGCCACTGGAATCAGCCAGCCAGTGATCCACAAGAGCCAGATTCTGGACTTGAAGAATCCCAAGCACATTTATCTGGATTTTTCATTCTCTCTGCAAGAGGAGAGAAGTGAAAGGCAGTGCTGCATCTGGCGCAGTCATTAGGGAGGTGCAATCAGGGATTTAAGAACAAAAAAGAGGAAGGGATCCTAACAGCCAGAAAGGGTGCTCTGCTTGGAAAGCAGCAAAGAGCTGGCTGCTCCGTCCTTTCCTGCTTCTGCTGCTGGTTTTGGGTTTGCTGGAGAAATATCAAATACTATTATATACAACCCTTTATTTCCCTGCTTCTCTCCCTCCCCCCCCCCCACCTTCCCTTCAGAAATGCAGTGGCAAAGGTCTAAATTAAAACCCCAGGATGAAGCGCAAACCTCAACCCCTCAGGCCATGTGTTGTTAACTAAGTTTAGAGTCAGTGGAAATATTTGCTACTTTAATGGTACTATTTTCCTAATATAGAATTACAGGGGTTTGCACAGTTTCTGGGCTTTTCTACACCAAGTATGATTTATTCCTCCTTTATTATATTTATTCCTCTCACCATAACAGGTTTCCAAACAAATAAACAACTTTTAACCAAGAAGAAGCAACCAGAATGATTGGCAACTCTAACCAGAGCAAACTAGAGCAAAATCCTCAGTTTTTTAAACCACATCTTAAGCCAGCCTATGGGACCAAACAATTAATTTGGCTCAGGGCACAGGCAGCCGAGTCGGGCATGCAACAGATTTGGATGAACACATCTAGGTCACATGGAGAATCTTGACCACACAGTGCCAAGGAAATGGGACTGGCCAGCAAGGCAAAGCTGGAGGAGAAATTGGAATGTTAACCCCCCCCCCAAAAAAAAATCTGGGTCAAACTGGTGGAGACGATAGCGGTGGGGAAGCTACAAATATTATTGGAAAACACAGATAATTAAATGCATTCCCATGTAGGTTGAATCCTGGCCATGGAGGCTCAATCCACCCAATATTGAGAAGGCCAACATCTCCCTTTGGGTTGTTGTCATGGGGAAGCAAATGACAGCCACCATCAGCTGCAAGACACACACCATAGGTAGCCGAGCGGGAAATGCGACAGATGTGGAAGGCCTGAGAATATATTATGATGTGTCATGCTTTAGTTGGATCAGAGACTGGATTAAGTTAGATAATAGTGACATTTTAGACTTGGAGAGATGGAACAACAGATATGATTGGCATGTCTATCTAATTTACAACAAAGTGGTGGTACATAAATAATGTCTAAGTCATGTAATTAGAAATTCATTATATAAGGTCTGGGTGAGACATAGAAGGCTGTTAGAACCGAAAACACCATGGTGGGTCTCACCGTTAGAAGTAATATCAGTTAAAAAGAAAAATACGATCGGAAGAATGGCAACATACCAGGCGCTCCTTAAAGAGGAACAGGGCCAATTAAAACTAAGACCATACAAAGAGGTGACCCAATACTGCACCACATGGTTACAATATCACGAAAATGCCCAAATGTTCAATCAGGATAAAAAATAGGATTTGAAAAAGAAGAATGAAATTACAAAAAGTATTATTACAAAACTCAAAAAAGAATATATCCAAAATGTATAATTTATTATTAGATTTGGAGTTAAAGGATGAAGAAGTAAAACAAGTTATGACTAAATGGGCATGTGATATAGGATACGTAATTCGGCTGGACCAATGGGAGAAATTATGGCAATGTGATAATAAATTTACGGCATGTTATACAATGAGAGAAAATTTCATGAAAATGGTGTACCAATGGTACTTAACTCTGGTAAGATTGGCTAAAATTTACAAATTAAAATCAAATACCTGCTGGAGATGCAAAAAAGAAATAGGAACAATGTTTCACATGTGGTGGGAATGCTGACCTATTAAACAATTCTGGAATGAAATTTAGGAAGAAATCAAAAAGATGTTTAAAATATCTTTCAGTATAAGACCGGAGGCATTCCTTTTAGGTATAATCACAAACGATATTCCCGACAATCAAAGGAAAGTATTCCTTTATGCAATGACAGCTGCCAGGATGCTTATAGCAAAAAACCGGAAAGGGAGAAAAATTCCATCAATGAAAGAATGGCAAATCAAATTTTGTGAATATATAAATCTGGCAAGACACACAGCATTCATAAGGGGACAATCAGACCAGAAATTATTAAAAGAATGGGGATGTGCTAAAGAGTATATGAAAAAACACTGTTCTGGAGTAAGTTTATCGGTATGTAATGAATGATGCTTTACAGGGTTAAAGTACAAAGATGGAAGTAATCTACATTAGACACAACAATACAGTAAGAGTAAAAATTTTGAGATCTTAGAACAAAGGAAGGAAGTCAATATGTGTAGATGTATGTATTCATTAGATTAGAAGGATGATATGGTTTTATTAGTAGATGTATGCTTTTTTGTCTTGTTTTTTACTTTGTTTTTCTTTCTTTTTTGTATGTTTTGTTTTTCTTTCTTGTTTATACAGTATTATTTTGGATTTAATATTTGTAATTTTTCTTACAAAAGCATAGGTCTCTCATGAGACTGCTTGTTGAGATTGCAGTGTTCTTCTAGGGTTAATGCTAAGTGGGTTATATTGTGCCTTAATTGTAATGCTATTTAAAGATATATTTATTTTGAAAGTTGTACTATGCTGCACTCTAAAGAAAACAACTTTAAATGTGAAACTGTAAAATTATTTTTCATCTCATGGTATAAGTTATTTAGTAGGTTTAGCTACAGTATAGAAATATTAACCTAATCAACTAAAATGCTGAAACGGGTTTATTTAAATTATGTTAGTACTCTTTTTATAAGGGTACTTTCAATACTTTTTTTTAAAGCTTTTGATCTTAAAAATGCTAGTTTATACAATGATTTTGCATTGAAAATAAAATGTTTTTTTAAAAAAACATAAAAGAATTATTGGAAAACACAGATAATAAAATGCATTCCCATCTGGGTTGAATCCTGGCCATGGAGGTTCAATCCATCCAATATTGAGGGGGCCAACATCCCCCGTTGGGTTGTTGTCATGGGGAAGCAAATGACAGCCACCTTCAGCTACAAGAGACACACGCCATAGGGAGCCGAGCGGGAAATGCGACAGAAGTGGAGGGACACATCTCGGTCTCATCAAGATATATAACTTCACAGAGAAGTGGGACTGGCAAGGGAAATGGCCCGCTGGTCGTGGATGAGGGAGAAGAATGGGAAACATTCAATGTATCCATCTGTAGATCATTTGCATGCTGCAGGGCTTCATACAATGTTTCTACACCAATAAACAAAACATAAATAAAAAGTTTTTTTCATGGTAACATTAGCATTGTATACAGAAACAATGGGTTTCTTTCATATCTTGAAGTATTGGTTTATTTAAGGTAGTTGTACCTTGAGCTTGTTTGAAGGTTCTAGCAGGGGTGCGCAGCTATCGTATACCCTTGACTCCTTCGATCTGGGATGGTCCTCCTCTTCCACCGAGAGCGAGGCTTCGGGAGGGACGCACATGGAGCAGTGAGGGAGGAAGGGGACACCCGCCTAGCCAGCCAGATCAGCCGAATCAACCCTGGTGATCAATGGGGTGACAGATGTCGCCGCCAGATCGCCGTCACATCTTTCCCTCGACTCCCCCTCCACGTTGGCGAGGCAGTGGGAAGGACGGAGCTCGGCGCCACCGCCGCAGCCAGCGGCCCTAGCTGTGGCAGAAGCAGCAGCTCGGTCATGGGAGAGTTTCATTCAGCGCGTGGAGGGAGCCCCGCGCGCGACAGCTTAGCGGGCTGCAGTGCTGCCATGCCCGCTCAGCGGTTTGCCGCCTCGTCTCCCCTTTCCGCGGGAGCTGAGACTTCCATGTCCTTGATTGAGAAGAAAGAAGCCAGCAGAGCGGGATTAATAGAGGATTGTTTCTGGTGGTCTTCTTATACAAAGGCTGCCTTCGAGGGTGGGGGAAGAAGGAAGAAAAAAACACCGTGCTTATTTAATGAGCTGTGAAATGAAGCGCTGCTGCTGCTAACCTCCCAATTCATCTGCTATTCATTGTGCTTAATATACATGTTTCTGCACTGTGCATTTAGAAAACATAGAGATAGAAAAAGCTAAAACTTTTTGCAGCTTGATTGCCTCCAAATGGCAGAAAATTCAGAGTGCTCCTTGCAGGCGTGTCTTAAACTTTAATACCATGGGGTTCCAACCATTTGTGCCATATGACCAAGTAAGGCATCTTTCCAACTGCAGCAGCCCCATTTCCTTTGTAAAAGATGGAGAAAACACAGTTCCATGGCAAAACAAGTTCTTTGTAAAAGATTTCGGGCTATTATCCTGCCCAACCCTGCTGTAGATCACCTCATGAAAGCTTTCGGCTAAATATCTAATGACATCCCCAAAGACAAGAAAGATCTACTCCTTTACACAACAACAGCTGCCAGAATATTGATTGCAAAAAAAAAAAAAAAACAGGAAGGGGGAGAATATCCCATCACTATCAAAATGGCAAAACAAACTCGGCGAGTTTGCAGAAATGGCAAAATTGACGGCAATTATTACAGGCCACCCAAATCAGAGAATAATTAGAGAGTGGAATGGAGTAAAGAAATACATGAAAAAATATGGTTCCGGAATTGAAATATTAATAGAGAATGTGTAAAACATGCAAGGGTAGCAAGAAAATAATAGAATCAACTGAATAATTATTAAATTATAACAACACAAAAAGATGGAAGTAAAATATTGAGATCACACATGGGTGACGGGGAGTGGGGGTATATTGGAGCCTATACTATTATTTATACTATAATTTGTTAATTGTGTTGTATTTACATACGACAAATGGAAGCCTAGAGTATTTAGATATATTTTAATTTAGGTAATCGATGTAATAGGTTTAAGTTAGAAAATGAATATGGATTTTGAATTTGATCTTTGTAAAAAAAAAAAAAAAATGGCTTTGAAAGAAAAAAGAAAAAGAAACCATTTGCAGCCACTGGAATCTGCCAGCAAGTGATCCACAAGAGCCAGATTCTGGACTTGAAGAATCCCAAGCACATTTATCTGGCTTTTTCATTCTCTCTGCAAGAGAAGAGAAGTGAAAGGCTGTGCTACATCTGGCGCAGTCATTAGGGAGGTGCATTCAGGGATTAATTCACAAAGAAGAGGAGGAGATCCTAACAGCCAGAAAGGGTGCTCTGCTTGGAAAGCAGCAAAGAGCTGGCTGCTCCATCCTTTCCTCCTCCTCCTTCTCCTGCAAATGGAGGCCTGCAGCAAGGTGGGCCGACTTCTCGGCTTCGTCATGGCTGCCATGGCGCCACATTCACCACATTCTTCCTGCCCTGCTGGTCCACGTGGCCATTTGCCGAGGGGTGTTTTCTGCAGCCCCCCCCATCCCACCCCCTTCCTCTATGCTAGGTAAATAGAATTGCAAGATTTCCCACAGTTTCTGTACAGATATCAGCTATGTGAATGCTTCAGCCCTCTTCTATATCAAGATGGATTCCCTTGCAAACATGCCTTCAGGTGGTACAGCCACACAGTTCCGACCCTGCCCTTAATGAACTTTTCAGTTACTGCACACACTCCAAATTTGCGGAGGATGCACCTGTGTTACTCGCAGCCGGGTATTCCCAAACCCCTCAACACAAGGGTCCTTTCTCCTTTTCTGCATCACGATTCAATCCCTTGCCAACACCTTACCAGAAGATGCAGCCACACAACTCAGACCTTATATAATCCATGGATGAAATATAAATATCTCCTAGAACCTACAAGCCCTTGGTGCATTTCACCCATCGAAGCCTTTGGCTTGAGAAAGAAAAACATGAAGGGAAATTGGGCAACATATAAAATGTTATTGGGGGGAAATTAATAAATTAAGAGGAAAGGACTTTGACATCCATATATATAAATGTATAATCTGCTCCACAATTCACACTCTGCCATCAAAGAACTTTTGTCTCACTTAAAACACTCAACCTTTTCTGAGGATGCACACCTCAGAACACATAGGGACAGAGGAAGCTAAAAGATTCTGCAGTTTGATTGCTCCCAAACGGCAGAACATTTAGAGTGCTCCTTGCAGGCGTGTCTTAAACTTTAATACCATGGGGCGCCAACCATTTGTGCCATATGACCAAGCAAGGCATCTTTCCAACTGCAGCAGCCCCATTTCCTTTGTAAAAGATGGAAAAAACACAGTTCCATGAAACAACAGGTAATGTAGTGTGAAAGAAACATTGCGAGGGGGACAGAAGCCCTAACAGAATAATCAGGTACACCAAAACAATAATCAACCCTTCTAAATACAGCCTATGGCACAAAACCATTCAATGTATAATCTCCTCCACAATTCACACCCTGCCATCAAAGAACTTTTGTCTCACTTAAAGCACTCAACCTTTTCTGAGGATGCACACCTCAGAACACATACGGACAGCGGAAGCTAAAAGGACAGGCCAGTGACTTCTGTCTTGCAAGTAAATTTTTCAGATGACCCAGACCTTTTCTCAAAAGGGGGGGGGGGAGAGGAAGAAAGATGGAGGAGAAACTGGAATGTTAATACCCCCCTCCAAATCTGGGGCAAACTGGTGGAGACAATAGCAGTGGGGAAGCTATGTAGAAAATCTTATTTTTTATAAGCCCCTGATTTCCCCCCAGCATAACTAATTTTAATCTGTCTTTGGCTTTCTGTAAATTTAATTACCCAAAGTGTATTTCTACATATATAGCAGGAGACCAAAACACTGGAAAGAAAATACAGTCTTGAAGAAACTAGGAAATTAATTGTGATGACTATGTTGGATTTCTATTTCTTTTGTTGAGTCAGAGTACTACAATCAAGTGCTAGCATATAACTTAGGATGCTTCTAGATTCCATGTTCTGTTTTTTGTGAAGCTCATTGTGTTTAACACAATGTGACAAATCAGGTAAAGACTGTTAACCTTTTTTTTCTGGTGCTGTCAGAGTGTATGCTTTTGCACATTTGAAGTGCAGCCTGAAAGCAAATTATTTATATAATAAATTACCCTCTCCCCTCCAAATCTGGGGCAAACTGGTGGAGACAATAGCGGTGGGGAAGCTACAAGAATTATTGGAAAACACAAATAATAAAATGCATTCCCCTCTGGGTTGAATCCTGGCCATGGGGGCTCAATCCTCCCAATATTGAGGGGACCAACATCTCCCGTTGGGTTGTTGTTATGGGGAAGCAAATTACAGCCACCATCAGCTGCAAGAGACACACGCCATAGGTAGCGGAGCGGGACATGGAACAGTGAGGATGTGGATAACCAAGAATGGAGCTCTCTGAACAAGAAGCGGAAGATGCTGGCTGGCCAGCACGAAGACGCCCGCGAGCTGAAGGAGAAACTGGACCGGCGAAAGCACGTGGTCTTGGACATCCTACGCAATTACCTCTCGGGGGAGCAGCTCCGAGACTACCAGCATTTCGTGAAGATGAAATCTGGAACAGCGCGAGCTGGCCAACAGGATCAAGCTAGGGCAGGAACAGGTCAAGTGCCTTCTGGAGAGCCTCCCCACGGACTTCGTGCTTAGCAGCAGAAAGGGAGCAGAGCCTCTATCAGCCACCGGGACCAGCCGACCTCCCGCACCAGCATCTTCGCTCTGACCCTTCCAGACGCGGCTGCATCAAACCTTTTCTTCTCAGAATTATTTAATCAGAAACTTCTTTTAACTTTTTTTATAAAAAAAAAAAAGAATTGAGGGAGGATTAAATTATTATTATTTAATTAATGGTGGGGTGTGGGGGGGGGGGAATAAACAGCACGGAAAGATTTCTTTTTCTTCTTCGTCTTCTCCCGGAGATCACGATTTAAATCTGTTTGGAATACATTGGATTCTTGTGGCCAAGCACGATGCAGAAGAGACTGGCAGCAGGTTCTACGAGGGAGGTCAGTAACTAATTATAAATAAACTAAAGCTCTCCCTGCTGAAGGAGTCTTGCCCCCCTTCAACATGTACGTAGGGGGGAAATGGTTAAATGTTGTGTGTTTTTTTGTACTTCACAAAGGAAAAGGAAAAGAGGAACACCCTCGCCCCCACCCACCCCCAAAAAAACCCATAGTCACACACCATATCTAAATAAAGGACTAGCCGGAAAAGCTACAGGCCAGGATCCAAGGCTGCTTGCATGCAGAAAGATGTACTTGGTGAATGTCAGCCCAGACGTTGGATGTGGGTGCAGTTTGGGCATCTCATTTTCCCTGGGCAAGGATCCCCAGTCAGAGTGCTATGGCTCTGTCCTTTTTCTCCCTCTCCCCTGCATGGTGGGATCCAGTGCAGGTCCATGAGCAGGGTCCCCCCCCCCCCCGTGTACCATCCAGGTGGTCACTGGATTGCAGCTTTTTATCTCTCTCAGTGCCCAGTGAATGTTGCCAGTAAGTGACATTTCCACGAAAGCGTTGCACAGCAAAATCCCGTCTTCCAGATCTGCAGTGCGAAGCAGCCGCCGTTGGAACAAGCACTTGTGTGAACCAAACAACTAAGGAGTCAACGTGAAACTGAAGCAAAGAGATACTTCCTCCTTGAGACTCTCTCTTGGGCTCTGTGATATTATTATTTTTTTAAAAAAGAAAAACAGTAACAAGAGAAAGCCTGCAAACTTATTTGAATGACTTCTTGAGGTGGTTCATTGAATGTCCTTATTTATAGATTGCTGGAAACGGAGAAAATAAATTCTTCATGCTCCTGCTATTTGCAGAATCTAATGATTTGCAGAATCTAATGAAAATTAATAAATTAAGAACTTTGAAATCCATATATATTTGGCAGACTAGCTCCAATACTTCCAAATGAATGAAAGACAAGAAAAATGGGGTTTCCTGGAGAAATATCAAAATGACTGGGAAAGGCTGTGGAGGGAAATGCATGTTATAAGGGGGCGGTGAAGAAGGAGGGAAGAGAAGGAAGCGCTGTCCTGTTCTCAGATTGGGGACAGCCTCCCACCTCCTTCTTCCCAACCTGTGGAAGGACCAGACTCAAATTCCTCACCTCTTGACCCCTCAGCAAACGTCCAAGCTACAACCCCAGGGTGAAGTGCAAGTCATGTGCCCCACAAGTCATGTGCCCTTAACTAAGTTATACAGTCAGAGGCTGCTATCTAAAGAAGTATCTCCCATTTCTAGGAAGGCCACTTCAACTTCATCTAGCACTCAGTCGCTTTCTTCACTGTCTTCCCAGTGCTCCTGGGCAAGCTCTACGGGCTCGCTGACATCCCTGAGGCCCATAGACTATGCTGCCAACCACAGGACAGACTATTTCTGCAATCTGAACGAGGATGGGGAATTCCACTACTCTGTCGTCCGGTCCAAGCTGAATCACATGGTTTCCAGGCTGTCTAGGAGGGGCAATGCGGCAGAAAACTACATAGGCTGCCACCCAGTGAGGTGCAACTTAAAGCCTAGGCAGTGGATCAGCAAGAGCCTCATAAACCTCAGAGACTTTGCACTGTATTCATCAAATGACTGCTTCTGAGAAATGGGATCGTGAGAGCTGGCACACACAACTGCCATACAGGAGGTGCTGCAGGCTTGGTGGTGGTTGTTTTTTTAACTTGGCTACCCACCCATCTTTGTGATACTGCAAGCCTTTCTCAGGCTTTGCCATGCCATGGAGAAGAATGGTTTGGAATGCCAACCAATATGCACATTATACCTTGCGGCAAAAAGGTAGCCATCGCATGGAAACACCTTCACGTTGCTCTTTGTGGCTTACATTTTGTGTGTGCCACTTGTAAGTGCTCCAGGCTTCACACTTGGTCAATTCTGTACTGCCCTTACAAATGTTGATATCTAGTGCTTTTTTAGTCTAAGAAATCATGGGGTGACTTGGTTTTACCAAGGGACGATAATATTAGCTGTTTAGTTTGTTTAAAAAACCGCTAGGGCCTCTCTTTTTTTGTCCCAGTATAGGAGCATAGAAAAATATTTTCATTGTATGACCCTGTAGCCGATGGCCTGATAACAGATGGCTAACAAAAGACAATGACAAAAACAATGTGCAGTGACTCGTAACTTTTCCAACAGCCATGGCCATATCTTAGGGCTCCTTTTAAAATTGTTTTTAGTGAAATCACTGCCGTTTGTGGTGTGAATGTGGCAGTTCACCTATGTAGGTGCCTTGTTCAATGAGCTGACAAGGCTGAAACCGGCTCTCATTTCTCTCTTCACTATTCCCCTTATGAAAATCACCAGATTGAAATTGACCATTCTTGTGAACTAAATTCCACCCAACATTGGGGGGATCTTTTTTTAAAAAAACTATTGGGTTGATGGCACAGTGAATGCAATCAACCGAGTGTGATCCAGCAGTAGCTCCTATACAGAAGTCCGCTGTCACTTAGATCAGTGACTAGGCACCATGCAAAAAGAAAGGGTTTGCAACTGTGATTGTAGTATTCACCTTTTAAAATATAAACATTGCAAGTCTTTGCACAGTTTCTGTATGCACATCAGCTATATGTATAAATAAATTATCATCATCATCATCATCTTTATACCCCACCCATTTGGCTGGCTTTCCCAAGGGACTCTGGGGGGCTTACAGCATATCTAAAAACATCCCGCATTAAAGATCTCCTGATTCACGGCTCAGGAGATCGAGAGGGAGAAGGAAGAGAAGGCAGGAAGGGTAACCATGTCAGACCACTAACTCCTCGAAATACAAATGTCTTCCGGATAGATTGCCCATAAACTCCACCCTTGGTCCAACACGGTTACCTCTTCCATGCTTAGCTAATCTGTTCCTCCTTCCCTCTCTGAGGAAAGAAACCTATACCTTTTCCCCATACAAATGTTTAACTTTAACATAGAAAATACACACTAATATAAGCAACATCAAAACACCAAAATCCAGTATAATCACAGGGGGCCAAGCCAAATTTAAAATGTTGGTCATGGTAGAGCTCTATCCTGAAAAGATGTCCCACCAATGGTGTGTGGTTCAATCCTGAATATCCTGAGTGACTCTTCTTAGCTTGGCTTGTTTTACTACGGCAATATTAGTACTTTGCAGAATGACACATTCCAAGTTTTTCCGCAATCTTCATGTACTTTCTCATTCCTTTTCTCCAAGCAGACTGCATCCCTCACACTTATTATTATTTTTAAAGCTCTGAACACTCAGATTCTTCATGCTAATTTACTGGTCAGGAGATTTCTTACTCAAATCGCACACTTCCAACATTGCAACAGCTTGTGACAAATGTGGACTGATCTGTCGTTTGCTCAGAAATAAGGGCAACAAAAAAACAACAACTTTACATATATGCAGCTTGTATGTATATTTTGGAATATAGTTTTTTAACAACCTTTTTTGGGGTGAAGTATGGGGTATATGGGAACCAATAATATCATTTATAATATAATCTGTTGATTGCATTGTATTTACATGCAGCAAAGGGAAGCCTAGTGCAATTAGATATATTTTAATTTAGGTAATCTATGTAATAGGCTTGTGTTAGAAAATGAGTATGGATTTTGAATTTGATGTTTGTTTGCAAATGACTGTCACCATCAGCTGCGGGAAGCCCAGGGCCATGTTAGCAGCAAGGGACATGCGAGAAATATGAATGGCCACGCCTGGCAGGAGAGGCGAAGATGGAGAAGACGGAAGGGGAAACATTTGATTTTATCTATTTGCATACTGCAGGGCATCATAACAGGTTTCCAAACAAATAAACAATTTTTAACGAAGAAGACGGATTTAGTGTAGAGCACAGACAGCCGAGTGGAACGTATGACAGGTGTGGATGAACACATCTTGGTCACACTGAGGAATTTCACTACAAAGAGCCAAGGAAATGGGACTGGCTAGCAAGGCAAAATGGAGGAGAAATTGAAACTGGCTGAAGAAGAAAGAGCCAGGCATATCTGGCGGAGCTAGAGGAGGAGGAGAACAAGATCCTGGGTGCTTTTGAGCAGATGCGCAACTTCCTGGAGGAGCTGCAGCGCTTTTGGCTGACCGAGCTGGAGGATCTGGAGAAGGAGATGAAGAAGAAAAAGGAAATAAATATTGCCAAGCTCTCGGAGGATATCGCCGGTCTCAGTGTGAGACGCACAGAAATGGAGAAGAAGTGCCACCTGCCCGCTATTGAGTTCCTGAAGGGCATCGGGACTATGGTGACCAGGTTTCAGGAGTTGAAAAGAAGGCGGACACTGCTGGGACTCTCTCCAGGCATGGAAGAGAGACTCATAATTTACACTCAGAAAAAATCATTTCTGAAGGATACCATGGAGAAATGCAAAGGGCTACCAATGCAGGCACTGAACAAAGTGAGTGTCACTCTGGAGCCAGTAACAGAACACCCTTTTCTTGTTATAACCTGAAGAGTTTGAGAAGAAGAAGAAAGGCAGGACACGCTGGTCAACCCTGGGAGATTCGACAGCATGCTCTACGTGCTGGGCCATGCAAAATTCACCTCAGGAAGATATTGGTGGGAGGTGGTGGTGTAAGAGGAGGAGGAGGAAAGGGAATGGGACACCTGGGGAAGTTGAGGGGTCTTTGGGTGGGGGGAGAACTGGATCTTATTTCATCCTTTTCTCTTCTTATGTTTAAGATGATTATGCTGATTTTAACATTGTATGACTGTAAAACCCAATTAAAAAAAATTAAAGAGGAAGAGGAAGAGGAGGAAAACTACCGCTCAACTTTATGATCAGTGAAAATATTTGCTATTGCAAAGGTAGCATTTCTGTTTTTAAAATATATACATGGCCATGAAAGGAATCAGCCCCACTCATATCAGTCAGGATCTGCTAGGAAGCAAGCTGTGTGCTGCCTCTCTGATCAGAGCCTCACCATCACCCAGGGAACGAACAACAGAACGAAGCCCCTTGGCCAGTGACTCCTGCTGCAAAGGCCTTCAATAAAATGTGATGAGTCTTCCCAAAACAAAAAAACCACAGCCCGGCTCAGGAGGAGCTCAAGAACCTCCTTTACAACATGAATGACTGCTACTCCAAGCTGCGCGAGCTGGTGCTGAGGATCCCGCAAGGCACGAAAGTCAGCCAAGTGGAAATCTTGCAGCACGTTATCGACTAGATCTATGACCTGCAGATCGTGTTAGAGGAAGGGGCAAAGAAGGGGCAAGATCCTCCCGCAGCCGAGACTTCCCTACTCTCTTTAAAAGCTGCAGAACGGGCATCCGAACTTTGCTCAAAAGAGGAGAGGAAACTCTGCCACTAACCTCTTAAAACAGACTGCAAGTGTGGGATCCTGGCAGTTGGTTCTCTCCAGTGAGACAGGAGATAGAAGAGAGAGAGAGTAAAGACCTGAATAGTGGAAAGGATCAGATGTTTTAACCCCGTGCATCCAGTAATGAAGAGACCACCATCTTTCTCTTCCAGATAAACTGTAGAACATGGGTCTGGCCAGCCAGTTGCTGATGTCTTGACTGGTCTTCCAGAAACAACTTTCTGCCAACTTTCTGGAGTGAAGGAATAAATGAAAAAATATGGTCCCGGAATTCAAATGTTAATAGAGAATGTGTAAAACATGCAGGGGTAAGCAAGAAAATAATAGAATCAATTGAATAATTATTAAATTATAACAACACAACAAGATGGAAGAAGTAAAATATTGGGATCACACATGGGTGAAGGGGAGTGGGGGTATATGGGAATCTAGAATATCATTTATAATATAATTTGTTAATTGTGTTGTATTTACATACAACAAATGGAAGCCTAGATTATTTAGATATATTTTAATTTAGGTAATCTATGTAATAGGCTTATATTAGAAAATGAATATGTATTTTGAATTTGTTGTTTGTAAAAAAAATGATTTTGAAAGAAAAAAAATGGATTTTTCATTCTCTCTGCAAGAGAAGAGAAGAGAAGAGAAGAGAAGAGAAGAGAAGAGAAGAGAAAGGCAGTGCTACATCTGGCGCAGTCATTAGGGAGGTGCATTCAGGGATTAATTCACAAAAAAGAGGAGGGGATCCTAACAGCCAGAAAGGGTGCTCTGCTTGGAAAGCAGCAAAGAGCTGGCTGCCCTGTCCCTTCCTGCTCCTCCTCCTTCTTCTTCTTCGTCTTCTGCTGCTGCTAATGAGACCTGGAGAAAAGCAGGCCGAGTTCCCGGCTTCGTCATCGGTGCCATTTGCAGAAGGGTGGTTTCCGCAGATCCCCCTTCCTATATAGTATGTAAATAGAATTACAGGATTTCCCACAGATTCTGCTTTCCTTTTCATAGCTGCTGCTCAAGTACTATCTTTCCTTTGAAATAAAAATTTGCAGGTTTCTCCACAGTTTGTTTACATACATCAGCAATATGTATGCTTCAGCCTTTCCTACACCAATATGGATTCCTTTCCAAACATGCCTTCAGGTGGTACAGCCACACAGTTCACACCCAGCCTTTAATGAACTTTTCAGTTACTGCACACACTCCAAATTTGCGGAGGATGCACCTGTGTTACTCGCAGCCGGGTATTCCCAAACCCCTCAACACAAGGGTCCTTTCTCCTTTTCTGCATCACGATTCAATCCCTTGCCAACACCTGACCAGAAGATGCAGCCACACAACTCAGACCTTATATAATCCATGGATGAAATATAAATATCTCCTAGAACCTACAAGCCCTTGGTGCATTTCACCCATCGAAAGCTTTGGCTTGAGGAAGAAAAACATGAAGGGAAATTGGACAACATATAAAATGTTATTAGGGGCGGAAATTAATAAATTAACAGGAAAGGACATTGACATCCATATATATTTGACAGGCTGGCTCCAATACTTCCAACTGAATGAAAGACAAGGAAAATAGGGTTTGCTGGAGAAATATCAAAACTAAAGGGAACTCTAATCCAGCCTAAAGGAAAATATCTATCTAAAATGTATAATCTGCTCCACAAGTCACATCCTGCCATCAAAGAACTTTTGTCTCACTTAAAGCACTCAACCTTTTCTGAGGATGCACACCTCAGAACACAAACGGACAGCGGAAGCTAAAAGGACAGGCCAGTGACTTCTGTCTTGCAAGTAAATTTTTCAGATGACCCAGACCTTTTCTCAAAAGGGGGGGAAGAGGAAGAAAGATGGGAGGAGAAATTGGAATGTTAATACCCCCCTCCAAATCTGGGGCAAACTGGTGGAGACGATAGCAGTGGGGAAGCTATGTAGAAAATCTTATTTTTTATAAGCCCCCGATTTTCCCCCAGCATAACTAATTTTTATTTGGCTTTGGCTTTCTGTAAATTTAATTACCCAAAGTGTATTTCTACATATATAGCAGGGGACCAAAACACTGGAAAGAAAATACAGTCTTGAAGAGACTAGTAAATTAATTGTGATGACTATGTTGGATTTCTATTTCTTTTGTTGAGTCAGAGTACTACAATCAAGTGCTAGCATATAACTTAGGATGCTTCTAGATTCCATGTTCTGTTTTTTGTGAAGCTCATTGTGTTTAACACAATGTGACAAATCAGGTAAAGACTGTTAACAGCCACACAGTTCACACCCTGCCCTTAATGAACCTTTCAGTTACTGCACACACTCCAAATTTGCGGAGGATGCACCTGTGTTACTCGCAGCCAGGTATTCCCAAACCCCTCAACACAAGTGTCCTTTCTCATTTTCTGCACCCCAATACAATCCCTTGCCAATACCTTACCAAAAACACCTATACCTTTTCCCCATACAAATATTTAACTTTAACATAGAAAATACACACTAATATAAGCAACATCAAAACACCATTTCATCCTTTTCTCTTCTTATGTTTAAGATGATTATGCTGATTTTAACATTGTATGACTGTAAAACCCAATTTAAAAAAATTAAAAAGGAAAAGGAAGAGGAGGAAAACTACCGCTCAACTTTATGATCAGTGAAATATTTGCTATTGCAAAGGTAGCATTTCTGTTTTTAAAATATATACATGGCCATGAAAGGAATCAGCCCCACTCATATCAGTCAGGATCTGCTAGGAAGCAAGCTGTGTGCTGCCTCTCTGATCAGAGCCTCACCATCACCCAGGGAACGAACAACAGAACGAAGCCCCTTGGCCAGTGACTCCTGCTGCACAGGCCTTCAATAAAATGTGATGAGTCTTCCCAAAACAAAAAAACCACAGCCCGGCTCAGGAGGAGCTCAAGAACCTCCTTTACAACATGAATGACTGCTACTCCAAGCTGCGCGAGCTGGTGCTGAGGATCCCGCAAGGCACAAAAGTCAGCCAAGTGGAAATCTTCCAGCACGTTATCGACTAGATCTATGACCTGCAGATCGTGTTAGAGGAAGGGGCAAAGAAGGGGCAAGATCCTCCCGCAGCCGAGACTTCCCTACTCTCTTTAAAAGCTGCAGAACGGGCATCCGAACTTTGCTCAAAAGAGGAGAGGAAACTCTGCCACTAACCTATCAGGAACCACCTTCGTTATCGGGGCCAGGTAGGGACCCCAAGATCTCCTGCAATGCTTTTGAAAAGTTTTTTGCAGATAAAGTCTGATTGAAAGTGATCCAAAACATGAAGGAAGAAATGGCTTGCCATCTGCACAAGTACCAAGACCTTCTGAATGTAAAGATGGCTCTTGATATTGAGATTGCCACTTACAGGAAACTGCTGGAGGGAGAAGAGAGCAGAATCACAATGCGCATTCTGACTTTTGCATCCCTGAACCTGAGAGAAACAAACTTTGTTTTTTTTTTTAATAAATTTTTATTCATTTTCCATAAATAAAGAATAAAACAAAACAAAAACATAAATAAACACAAAAATGACTTCCCCATACCACCCCTTTTCTGCATTCTTGTTTCAAGATTTTCCAGCAACCCTTTTGTATTACACTTATTTCTATTTCGTGAATTTAACTTCCAAAATATATTTAAGACAACTGTAGTTCTTTATCTCTTATAACCCTGATCCTCTAATTTTCCAAATTACAACAATTTTTAAGGTAAACTTTAAACTTGTTCCAGTCTTCATCCACCGCCTCTTTCCCTCGGTCTCGTATTCTGCCAGTCATCTCTGCCAGTCCCATATAGTCAATCACCTTCGTCTGCCATTCTTCCAACGTGGGTAGATCTTGTGTCTTCCAATACTTTGCTAGAAGAATTCTTGCTGCTGTTGTGGCATACATAAAGAATGTCCTATCCTTCTTTGGCACCATTTGGCCCACCATACCCAGGAGAAAGGCCTCTGGCTTTTTATTAAAGGTTCTCTTCAGAACTTTTTTAATTTCATTATAGATCATTTCCCAGAAAGCCTTAATCCTCGGGCAGGTCCACCAAAGGTGGTAGAAGGTTCCCTCCGTTTCGTTACACTTCCAACATTTGTTATTGGGCAAATGATAAATCTTTGCTAACTTAGCCGGAGTCATGTACCACCTGTAGATCATTTTCATAATGTTTTCTCTTAAGGCATTACATGCCGTAAATTTAACACCAGTGGTCCATAACTGCTCCCAGTCAGCAAACTCAATGTCATGCCCTATATCCTGTGCCCATTTAATCATACTAGATTTCATCATTTCATCTTGGGTATTCCATTTCAACAGCAAATTGTACATTCTTGACAAGTTTTTAGTATTGGGTTCTAACAGTTCTGTTTCTAGTTTCGACTTCTCCAATTGGAAGCCTTTCTTTCTGTCCTGTTTGAATAGCTCATTTATCTGACGATAATGTAACCAATCTCTCACTTTAAACTTCAATTTCTCGAAACTCTGCAATTTTACTTTTTCGCCATCTTGTTCTATCATTTCAAAATATTTAGGCCAATTAGAATCCATATTCAATTTTTCCACCTCTTTTGCCTCCATTGGTGACAGCCACCTGGGGGTTCTACTTTCAAACAAGTCTTTATACCTTATCCAGACATTGTACAAAGCTTTCCTTACCATATGGTTCTTAAAGCCTTTATGCGCTTTTACCTTGTCATACCATATATATGCATGCCAACCATGTCTATTATCAAACCCTTCAAGATCCAAAATGTCTGTATTCTCGAGGAGCAGCCAATCTTTCAGCCAGCAAAATGCTGCTGATTCATAGTAAAGTCTTAAGTCCGGCAGGGCAAACCCTCCTCTATCTTTTGCATCTGTTAATGTCTTAAATTTTATTCTTGGCTTTTTGCCCTGCCAAACAAATTTCGATATATCTTTCTGCCACCTCTTGAAACAGTCCATCTTGTCTATTATTTGCAGTGTCTGAAACAGGAATAACATTCTAGGCAATACATTCATTTTGATAACAGCAATTCTGCCTAACAAGGAAAGTTTCAGCCTTGACCATATGTCTAGATCTTTCTTAACTTCTGTCCAACATTTATCGTAATTGTCTTTAAATAAGTTCATATTTTTAGCTGTCAAGTTCACCCCCAAGTACTTCACTTTTTTTACTATCTCCAAACCTGTTTCCTTCTGAAATGTCTCTTTTTCCTCATTTGTTAAGTTTTTCTCCAGCACTTTAGTTTTTTGTTTATTCAATTTAAATCCTGCAACTTGACCAAATATCTCAATCAGTTCTAAAACTCTTTTTGTACTGGTGCTTGGCTGCTGTAAGGTCAAAACTAGGTCATCTGCAAATGCCCTCAGTTTATACTCTTTCACTCCGAGCTGGATTCCTTTAACCAACTGGTCCTTTCTAATCATATTTAACAA
Organism: Podarcis liolepis; assembly: GCF_965112155.1. Classification (NCBI taxonomy): domain Eukaryota; kingdom Metazoa; phylum Chordata; class Lepidosauria; order Squamata; family Lacertidae; genus Podarcis; species Podarcis liolepis. The sequence goes on along the minus strand of NC_139570.1, from coordinate 19,693,081 downwards.
GACCTCCAGGACCAGTATAAAAAGTAGAGGGGAGATAGGGCATCCCTGTCGTGTTCCTTTCTCTATAGCTATCTCTTCCGTTACCACATTGTTCACAATTAGCTTTGCCTTCTGCTCAGAGTATATTGCCCCTATACCATTTTCAAAACCTTGACCTACCCCCATCCCATGGAGATTCTTTTTCATAAAACTCCAGCAAATATTATCGAAGGCTTTCTCCGCGTCCACAAAAATTAAAACTGCCTTTCTGTTGATGTTTATTTCCAGCAATTCCACAATGTCTATTATGTTTCTCACGTTGTCAGACATGTGTCTTCCCGGGAGAAAGCCAGCTTGGTCCTTATGAATCTCACCTATCAGTACTTTCTTCAATCTTTTTGCTAAAATATCTGCAAATATTTTGTAATCCACATTTAGTAATGATATCGGGCGGTAGTTCTTAACCTGGTTCTTTTCAGTCTCAGTTTTTGGTATAAGCGAAATAAAAGCCTCTTTCCACGTTTCAGGTGCCTTTTTCCCCTCCAGTATTTCATTGCAAACTTCTTTCAATGGTTGCACTAAACATTCTTTCAAAGCTTTATAGTATCTGGCCGTCAGACCATCTGGTCCTGGAGACTTTCCCAATTGCGCTTTTTGAATGGCCTCCTCTATTTCTTGTTCTGTTATTTTCTCATTCAAAGTCAATTTGCTTTGTTCTGAAATTTTAGGTAGTCCATGATTTTTAAGAAATTCATCTATTTCTTGTTCATTCACTGGCCCTTGTGTATATAGCTTCCTAAAAAAGCTTTGGAAACAATTACTTATCTCATTTGGCTTATGGATATTCTTTCCCTCTACCTCCAAACAAGTAACTGTATTCAATTTTTGCCTCTTTTTCAATTGCCATGCAAGAAGCTTCCCACATTTGTCTGCTGACTCGAAAGTCCTTTGTCTCATTTGTTTAATTTTCCATTCTATCTCTTGGTTTGTCAATTCCATATATTGCGTCTGGTGGTACTTTATTTCTCTCAAAATTTCTTGAGACTTTGGATTAGATCTCAATTTTTTTTCTCCTTCCTTCATTTTCTCTAAAATTTTTTCTTTCCTTTCATTTTGCTTTTTCCTCTTAATTGAATTCTGTTGTATCAGGAAGCCTCGCATTACGGCTTTACTCGCGTCCCAAATTGTTCTTTTTTCCACTTCTGTTCTGAGGTTTATCTCAAAGTAATCTTTCAATGTTTTTAGGGCCTTTTTGCAAAATTGTTCGTCTCTAAATAGGGAGTCATTCATTCTCCATCTAAAGGATCCAGTTGTTGTCATTTTCATTTCCATCTTTACTGCATTGTGGTCGGAGCAGGTTTTTGGGCAGATTTCTACTTTCTTTATCTTCGTAGCCATCACGCTAGATACCCAGATTTGGTCGATTCTTGTCCATGTCATTTTAGATTCTGAAAAAAAGGTTCCCTCTCTCTCCAGAGGGTTCTTTGTCCTCCAGATGTCAATCAAGTCCATGTTTTCCGTCATTTCAAAGAAAGTTTTTGGTAATCTTCCTTCTTTAGAAATTATCTGTCTTTGTGCCTTGTCCATGTTTGTGGAGACCACTCCATTCATGTCCCCCATCAATATTATTTTGCAGTCGAGGTAGTCCAGTAGAGTTTCATGCAACTTCTTAAAGAATTCGGCCTTCCCATCATTAGGTGCATATATTCCAATTATCAAATACTTTTCTCCCTGAATCTGTACTTCAATTGCCACATATCTTCCTTCTTCATCCTTAAATTTCATTTTTGGGTCCAATTTTTCTTTTGCATAAATCACTACTCCTCTCTTTTTTACTTTATCGGAAGATATAAATTCTTGTCCTAATCTTTTGTTCACCAACAGTTTCCTGTGTGCTCTGGTTATATGAGTTTCTTGTAGACATATCAGGTCCAATTGTTCCCTTTTCAAAATATGAAAAACTTGTCGTTTTTTCCTGGGATGGTTCAAACCATTGCAGTTCCAACTAAGAAGTTGCAGCGACATTTTGTTTATTAGATATTTGACCCTCCGACTGCTCCAAGCTTTTCTTCCTCTTCAGTTGGCGGTTGTGGTAATCCAAATGATAGATTTGCAATGTCTGTTAGCCCTCCTCCTTCTGGTGTTGATTCTTGTCCTCCTCTTGCTAGGCCCACCGTACCTTTCTGTAGGTCCTCTAGATTCCTTTCCAAGAAGTTTTCTTTTTCCTGTACTGATCTTATTCTTCTTTTCTTCCCTTTGTAGTTGAAGGACAACCCCTGTGGAAATTCCCACCTGAAAGGAATAAAGTTCTTCCTCAACAAATTGGCTAAGTCTCTATAAAAAGTCCTCACTTCCAGGATATATTTGGGAATGTCCTTAAAGATTTGGACTTGAGTGTTTCCAATTACCAAAGCTTTTTGATAGTGAAGGTCCAATATCTTGTCTCTTTCCTCTTTGGTTCTAAAAGTAATCAGGCAATCCCTTGGCTTCACACTTTGCTTCCTACCAAGTCTGAAAGCAGTTGTTATCTCTAGTTCATCCTCCTCGAGATCTCCTTGCCAATTTTCTAAGATTGCCTCTGTGAGAAATTCCTTCAGGTTGTCCTTTTCATTCTCTGGAACCTGTCTTAATTTCAAATTCCGTTCTTTCCGTTGTAGCTCCAGTAAGGAGAGGGCCGCTTCATGCTCATTCACCTTTTTCTCTATCGGTGCAAATTTTCCCTGTGTCTCCTCGGCAATGGATCTTGCACTCTCTGCGATTTTCTTAGTTTCTGTAGATTCCTGAATCAACCTATTTATAGATTCTGTATTAGTTGCCACTGACGTGGTATTCAAGTCCAGTCTTGCTGTGAGTTCTGTCAATTTCTTTGAATTTTCTGTAGATTGCTTTGTTAAGGCCTCTAGGGATTGATTTATTTTAAGCAGTGCCTGTGTCATAGATTCCATTGATGCTGTTGTCACACTTTCCGGCGCAGGCACTGTACTGCCAGAGATTGAGCCTCTTTTCTTTTGTGTCACTTTAGCTTTAGATCTGGTTCTTATCTCCTCTGCCGTGCCACTCATATCCCAAGGCCGTTCTCACAGGAAAAGCTTCTAATGGAAAATTCCACTGTCAGCCAGTTACTTCACAGTTTTTCCCTCTTGGTCCTCCAGAGGGAGCAATTAATAGTGTCCAGATTAAAGGAGACAAAGAAACAGAAAGCCGGATGTAAAGAATCAAAAGTCCGCCATTAAAGTTCTTTAAAACTTTTTCTCCAGATAGAATCAAAATATCAAGATATCTGTAACAAAGTCCCGTTAAGTCTTAAAATTCGTTCACCATTTAAGGTATAATCTATTTCCACTTCATACCTATTTTAAAGGACAATTTTCCGGTGTTAATTCCTGGCAGATCGTCACCAAGGGATCAGGGCAGTGGAAAGCTTTGTTTCCTTTAAGTTTAAAGTATCTTCACCAAGTTGTCTTTTCCCCCCCCCTTCTCCTCCGATCAGGGGGAAGGAGATACTTTTGACAGCTCAGGGTTGACAGTTCGCAACTAAGTTTCTTGTAACTGCAGCGAGATCTTTCGTTGCTTTAAATTTCTGCAGTCCGGGGGGGGCAGACTTCCTTATTTTATTCCCTCCCGTTTTCAGCCAAATTTTCAAGTTTAAAGGGTCCCGATTCTTTTTCTGCTCTTACTCACGGGAATCCAGTCCAGATTTTCCTTTCAGGAAGAAATCGGCGCTCTCCGCTTATGGCGACGCGGCTTCACTCCGCAGGCTGGGTAACGACTCTCAGCACCGCGCTCACTCCCGATGCCGCTCCGGAGCCTTTAAAAAGGCTCTTTCACAGTACCGGGGGGCGCAAAGGTGCCCACCGAATCTCCTTGCTCTCAGGCTTCCGCGCCTGAGATTTTAGGGGTCCCCCGCTCGCCGTAGCGGGTAAGACCCGAACTTGCGGAGCAGTCCTTCTCCGGAGCTCGGAGAAAGGACCGCCATTAAGCGCTGGCACCGACCGGAAGTCCGAGAAACAAACTTTGAGTCTATCCAAATAGACACGCACTCCAAGAGAACACTTCTTATCAAGACTGTTGAAACTAGAGATGGAGAAGTTATCAATGACACTTCTCACCATGATGAACTGGAGTGAAGAAAAGAAGAGCACATCTTCCTTGTGCCAAAATGAACCCTTAGCAATTTAGAATATTTGTTAGGAAAGCAGCAGCAGAGATATCCTCCCCTTATCTTGACTTATTTGCTTCCATTATAAGGGGGGAAGAGAAGCATGCATGTGTGAAAAGCAATGTTGTCCAATGAAATTTGATATTGTGTCATTCCAGGCCGACAGATTTTTGAAGAAAAATTCAATGGTGCATAGCGGGCTATCAGTCTGTGTGTAGTTCAGATTCTGCAGTTTGATTGCACCCAAATGGCAGAACTTTCAGAGTGCTGAGATTATACTGTGCTGGAAATGTAAAGAAGGACTTTCAATTAGCAGTGTCACATTTAACTTCCCTTAAAAGGTGGAGTGAGAAATCTAGTATTTGAACTTAGCAAAAAAAGAAAAGAAAAGAAAAGGGGGGCGGGGGAAAGAGCAAACCCTATCGAGGGAAAATTGTGCATGCCCTGCAGCTTTGTATAACGATAGCTTAAAAACTTGTAAGTGGCTTATCAATAAAGAAAGGAAAAAAGAATATCTTTTCTTTACCTTCTGGTAAGAAACCATTCTAATATTCTGTGTGAAAAAGGCTCTGTATGATATTGTAATTTGATTTTTTGTAATTAAGACAACAACCTCATGCACTCTCCCAAAAAAGAACAAGAAACAATTTAAACAGCTTTTTCCTGCCACTCTCATTCACCGTGTTGAGTGTTGTGAGTGTGGTGGCTTGCATTGCCTTGGTCCGCCTCTCAGGGACCATCCAGTAGAGGACGGGACAAGCCATTCCTTGGACCTCAGCCAGGATCCAGGAGGAGTCCCCCCACCACCAGTGCTCTTCCAGTAGGGGAGAGTAGTGGATCCGGGTGCGCATGAGGGGCAGGGGCTCCTGAGACCTCTAGTCGTCTGTCGAATGGACAATGTTGAAACAGAGCTTTATCGAATGTGAATGCTGGTCTCTATGATCCCTATTGATAGTTGTTATGATTTCTTCATTCAGTGGGGATTGAAAGAAAAGTCAGTTTTCACATCCAAAAAAACCAAGAAAAAGAAAAACATTTATTTGGATTTTCATTCGGTCTGCAAAAGAAGAGAAGAAAGATGCAGTGCTTCATCAGGCACAATCATTAGAGAGGTTCATTCAGGGATTAATTAACAAAAAAGAAGAGGGGATGCTAACAGCCAAAAAGTCTGCATCATACTACTGTTTGACTCGTGTTTCGCAACCCTTTCGTGTGCCTGTCCCTCTCTGAAAAGCTTAGTACAAAAAATTGAAAAGCTTAGTACAAAAAAAAAAGTTATTGTGTGGGTGTTCACCTATGTTGATGCCTCGTTCAATGGCCTGACACTGCTGCAGCTGGCTCTGATTTCGCTCTTCACTAGATTTTTCGGATGACCCAGACCTTTTCTCAAAGGGGGGGGGGGGGGAGAGGAAGAACCGCTGGAATACCGAGATAAAGAGGAGGAGGAAGAAGAGTAGTACGACAAGATTGGAAAACAAAGAATGCTTACCAGTATTGAAGTTACAAAAAATGCATTCTGACAAAACGAAAAGCTTAGAGAAAAAAGAAAAAAAAAGTTTATAGTGTGGGTGTTCACCTATGTTGTTGCCTTGTTCAATGGTCTGACACTGCTGCAACTGGCTCTGATTTCGCTCTTCACTATTCCCCTTCTTAATGAAAAGCACCAGGTTGAAATTGACCATTCTTGTGAACCAGAATCTCAGAAATGCACTGGCAAAAATCCCTAGTTAAACCCAGGGATGAAGCGCAAACCTCAACCTCTCAAGTCAAGTTCTACAGTCAGTGCAAATATTTGGTACTGCAATTGTAGTATTGTTCTTTTTAAAATATAAAATTGCAGGTTTTCCCACAGTTTCTGTACGTACATCAGCTATATGTACGCTTTGCCCTCTTTCTATACGAGGATTGTCTTACAAACATGCCATCAGGTGGTACAGCCACACAACTCAGGGCAGGGCATCATAACAGGCTTCCAAACAAATAAACAACTATTAACCAGGAGGAAGGAACAAGAATGATCGGCAACTAGAGCAAAATCTTTAGTTTTATCTTCACATCTTAAGCCAGCCTATGAGACAAAACAATATATTTGGTGTAGAGCACAGATAGCCAAGTGGAACGTATGGCAGATGTGGATGAATACTTCTAGGTTACATTGAGGAATTTGACCGCAAAGAGCCAAGGAAATGGGCCTGGCTAGCAAGGCAAAATGGGGGGGGGGAATTGGAATTTTAATACCCGCCCCCATTTGGGACAAACTGATGGAGGTGATAGCGATGGGGCAGCTACAAGAATTCTTGCGGAAAAGGCGTTTGCAAAACAACTAAGGAAACAGTTCAAAGTAAAATATTTAGGACCAGCAAAAAACGATCTTGGTCAAGAGATCCAGTGAAGGAAGATTTTTGTTAAGTGAAAGAAAGACAATCATTGAAAGCAACAACATGCACAAATGGCTATAAATTTGGGAATTGTGTTGTATGATGTGTGAATACTTTTGAATATGTTTATAATACTGTATTCTGTTCGAATGAGAGGGGGTGTTAGGAATACATTCTTTAAGAAACAGATAAAAGTTCCTGGAGGCTTTAAAAAGGGTTCCAGAATTTTCTTTAGTGCCTAGGAGTGGCACTCTAGGATTGATTGGTGTCCACTGGTGGTGCAAATAAAGGGAGGAAGTTGCAGGCTGCAATGTCCGTAGAAGGACAGCACACTCACACCCAACACACACAACACACAAAAACTCTCAGAACACACGCTGACAACAAGGTTGGAAGTAAGACAATGTGTGCTGCTGATACTGTGAGTTTTGCTGTGTCAGGATTGTTAACTCCTGGACTGAGATTATACTATGCTGGAGATATAAAGAAGTAATTTAAATTTGCAGGGTCGCATTTAACTTGCCTTAAAAGGTGGAGAGAGAAATCTAGTATTTGCTCTTAGCAAAAAAAAGAAAAGATAAGAAATGGGGGGCAGGGGAAAGAGCAAACCCTATCGAAGGAAAATTGTGTATGTCCTGCAACTTTGTATAACAATAGCTTTAAAACGAATAAGTGGTTTATTAATAAAGAAAGTAAAAAAGAACACTTTTTCTTTACCTTCTGGTAGAAAACCATTCTAATATTCTGTGTGTAAAAAGCCTCTGCATTATATTGTAATTTGATTTTTTTGTAATTAAGACAAGAACCTTGTGCACTCTCAGAAAAAAGAACAAAAAAGAATTTAAAGAGCTTCTTCCTGCCGCTCTCATTCACCGTGTTGAGTGTTGTGATTGTGGTGGCTTGCATTGCCTTGGTCCGCCTCCCAGGGACCATCCAGCAGAGGGTGGGATAAGCCATTCCTGGGACAGTTCTTCATTCAGTAGGACTTGAAAATAAAGATATTTTTCACATCCAAAAAAACCAAGAAAAAGAAAAACATTTGAATTTTCATTCTGTCTGCAAAAGGAGAGAAGAAAGATGCAGCGCTTCATCAGGCACAAGCATTAGAGAGGTTCATTCAGGGATAAATTCACAAAAAAGAAGAGGGGATCCTAACAGCCAGAAAGGCTGCATCATATTCGTGTTTCGCAACCCTTTTGTGTGCCTGTCCCTGAAATTGACCATTCTTGTGAACCAGAATCTCAGAAATGCACTGGCAAAAGTCCCAGGTTAAACCCAGGGGTGAAGCGCAAACCTCAACCCCTCAAGTCAAGTTCAGAGCCGATGGCCCAGCTGAGGGGAATGGAGCTTTTGCCTGGCCAAGCAGTCGAGTGGGTGCAGGGTCGTCCCCAGGGAGGATTCCTATGTTGGGGAAAGTATCCAGTAAATGTTAGAATTTAATCTGTGTGTGGTGTGTTAGAACTGTTGCGTGAGGCCCTTTCTGCAGTTCTGAGTTGGTTCAGAAAACAAAGCAGAGTTTGAAAGGAGAGTCTTTACAATGGGTGACCTGGGGGAAGAAGTTGAAGTCTTGTAAAGGCGGCAAGCTGGGGAGAGGTTCAGAGCACGATGGTTGATGTTATTTTGAATCCTAAACTGCAGCCATGGAAGAGTTTGTTCTTTGAAAAATGAAAAATAAAAAAACCCTTTAAAAAAAAGAAGAGGAAGAGGGGGAAACAACCAGGTATACAATGGAAATTGAATAATATTGTATAAAAAGGATAATATAAGAGCATTTAGTTAGAAGACTTTGAAATTGAGGTAGAATAATGTAAGCAGAATTAGTAAATACTTAAAGAACCAGAAGGGGAAGTTGAGGGGAGTCTTTGGGTGGGGGGGAGAACTGGATTTTATTTCATCCTTTTCTCTTCTTATGTTTAAGATGATTATGCTGATTTTAACATTGTATAACTGTAAAACCCAATTAAAAAAATTTAAAGAAGAAGAGGCAGAGGAGGAATACTACCGCTCAACTTTATGATCAGTCAAAATACTTGCTACTGCAAAGGTAGCATTTCTGTTTTTTAAATATATACATGGGGCTTTTTTGCAAAGAAAAGCATTTTGTGCGTGCACACAATAGAGAATCAACCAGGCTGGCAAGCAAGGGGCAGTATTGATCTCTCTCTCTCGAAGTTGCTTGCTTGCCTCTCCCGCCTTAAGGAAGAAATCTCGCCCTTCTGCAAATCCCTGCTGGTTTCTCCTCCTTCATGGCCATGAAAGGAATCAGCCCCGTCAGATCAGTCAGGATCTGCTAGGAAGCAAGCTGTGTGCTGCCTCTCTGATCAGAGCCTCACCATCACCCAGGGAACGAACAACAGAACGAAGCCCCTCGGCCAATGACTCCTGCCAAAAAATATGCACATTATACCTTGCGGCACAAAGGTAGCCATCGCATGGAAACACCTTCACGTTGCTCTTTGTGGCTTACATTTTGCCTGTGTCACTTGTAAGTGCTCCAGCCTTCACACTTGGTCAATTTTGTACTGCCCTTACAAATTTTGCAACTGTGATTGTAGTGATCATCTTTCTAAAATTTAAACATTGCATGTTTTAGCACAGTTTCTGTATGCACATCAGCTATATGTAATAAAGAAATCATCATCAACATCAACATCTTTATACCCCACCCATTTAGCTGGCTTTCCCAAGGGACTCTGGGGGGCTTACAGCATATCTAAAAACATCCAGCATTAAAAATCTCCTGATACACGGCTCAGGAGATAGAGAGTGAGAAGGAAGAGAAGGCAGGAAGGGTAACCATGTCAGACCACTAACTCCTCGAAATACAAATGTCTTCCAGGTAGATTGCCCATAAATTCCACCCTTGGTCCAACAAGGTTACCTCTTCCATGCTTAGCTAATCTGTTCCTCCTTCCCTCTCTGAGGAAAAATACCTATACCTTTTCCCCATACAAATGTTTAACTTTAACATATAATATACACACTAATATAAGCAACATCAAAATACCAAAAAACGAGTATTATCACAGGGTGCCAAGCCAAATTTAAAATGTAGGTCGTGGTAAGGCTCTATCCTGAAAAGCTGTCCCACCAATGGTGTGTGATTCAATCCTGAATATCCTGAGTGACTCTTCTTAGCTTGGCTTGTTTTGCTACGGCAATATTAGTACTTTGCATTATGACACATTCCAAGTTTTTCCGCATTTTTCATGTACTTTCTCATTCCTTTTCTCCAAGCAGACTGAATCCCTCGCAAACACCCCATCTGATACCGGCAGCCACACAACTCAAACCCTGCCAGCACTGAACTTTTCAGTTACTTCAACCACTCCACATTTGCTGAGGGTGCATTTGCATTCCTCTCAGCCAGGAATGCCTCCTTCAGGAGGTACAATGACACCATTTGCAGCCACTGGAATCAGCCAGCCAGTGATCCACAAGAGCCAGATTCTGGACTTGAAGAATCCCAAGCACATTTATCTGGATTTTTCATTCTCTCTGCAAGAGGAGAGAAGTGAAAGGCAGTGCTGCATCTGGCGCAGTCATTAGGGAGGTGCATTCAGGGATTTAACAACAAAAAAGAGGAAGGGATCCTAACAGCCAGAAAGGGTGCTCTGCTTGGAAAGCAGCAAAGAGCTGGCTGCTCCGTCCTTTCCTGCTTCTGCTGCTGGTTTTGGGTTTGCTGGAGAAATATCAAATACTATTATATACAACCCTTTATTTCCCTGCTTCTCTCCCTCCCCCCCCCCCACCTTCCCTTCAGAAATGCAGTGGCAAAGGTCTAAATTAAAACCCCAGGATGAAGCGCAAACCTCAACCCCTCAGGCCATGTGTTGTTAACTAAGTTTAGAGTCAGTGGAAATATTTGCTACTTTAATGGTACTATTTTCCTAATATAGAATTACAGGGGTTTGCACAGTTTCTGGGCTTTTCTACACCAAGTATGATTTATTCCTCCTTTATTATATTTATTCCTCTCACCATAACAGGTTTCCAAACAAATAAACAACTTTTAACCAAGAAGAAGCAACCAGAATGATTGGCAACTCTAACCAGAGCAAACTAGAGCAAAATCCTCAGTTTTTTAAACCACATCTTAAGCCAGCCTATGGGACCAAACAATTAATTTGGCTCAGGGCACAGGCAGCCGAGTCGGGCATGCAACAGATTTGGATGAACACATCTAGGTCACATGGAGAATCTTGACCACACAGTGCCAAGGAAATGGGACTGGCCAGCAAGGCAAAGCTGGAGGAGAAATTGGAATGTTAACCCCCCCCCCCAAAAAAATCTGGGTCAAACTGGTGGAGACGATAGCGGTGGGGAAGCTACAAATATTATTGGAAAACACAGATAATTAAATGCATTCCCATGTAGGTTGAATCCTGGCCATGGAGGCTCAATCCACCCAATATTGAGAAGGCCAACATCTCCCTTTGGGTTGTTGTCATGGGGAAGCAAATGACAGCCACCATCAGCTGCAAGACACACACCATAGGTAGCCGAGCGGGAAATGCGACAGATGTGGAAGGCCTGAGAATATATTATGATGTGTCATGCTTTAGTTGGATCAGAGACTGGATTAAGTTAGATAATAGTGACATTTTAGACTTGGAGAGATGGAACAACAGATATGATTGGCATGTCTATCTAATTTACAACAAAGTGGTGGTACATAAATAATGTCTAAGTCATGTAATTAGAAATTCATTATATAAGGTCTGGGTGAGACATAGAAGGCTGTTAGAACCGAAAACACCATGGTGGGTCTCACCGTTAGAAGTAATATCAGTTAAAAAGAAAAATACGATCGGAAGAATGGCAACATACCAGGCGCTCCTTAAAGAGGAACAGGGCCAATTAAAACTAAGACCATACAAAGAGGTGACCCAATACTGCACCACATGGTTACAATATCACGAAAATGCCCAAATGTTCAATCAGGATAAAAAATAGGATTTGAAAAAGAAGAATGAAATTACAAAAAGTATTATTACAAAACTCAAAAAAGAATATATCCAAAATGTATAATTTATTATTAGATTTGGAGTTAAAGGATGAAGAAGTAAAACAAGTTATGACTAAATGGGCATGTGATATAGGATACGTAATTCGGCTGGACCAATGGGAGAAATTATGGCAATGTGATAATAAATTTACGGCATGTTATACAATGAGAGAAAATTTCATGAAAATGGTGTACCAATGGTACTTAACTCTGGTAAGATTGGCTAAAATTTACAAATTAAAATCAAATACCTGCTGGAGATGCAAAAAAGAAATAGGAACAATCTTTCACATGTGGTGGGAATGCTGACCTATTAAACAATTCTGGAATGAAATTTAGGAAGAAATCAAAAAGATGTTTAAAATATCTTTCAGTATAAGACCGGAGGCATTCCTTTTAGGTATAATCACAAACGATATTCCCGACAATCAAAGGAAAGTATTCCTTTATGCAATGACAGCTGCCAGGATGCTTATAGCAAAAAACCGGAAAGGGAGAAAAATTCCATCAATGAAAGAATGGCAAATCAAATTTTGTGAATATATAAATCTGGCAAGACACACAGCATTCATAAGGGGACAATCAGACCAGAAATTATTAAAAGAATGGGGATGTGCTAAAGAGTATATGAAAAAACACTGTTCTGGAGTAAGTTTATCGGTATGTAATGAATGATGCTTTACAGGGTTAAAGTACAAAGATGGAAGTAATCTACATTAGACACAACAATACAGTAAGAGTAAAAATTTTGAGATCTTAGAACAAAGGAAGGAAGTCAATATGTGTAGATGTATGTATTCATTAGATTAGAAGGATGATATGGTTTTATTAGTAGATGTATGCTTTTTTGTCTTGTTTTTTACTTTGTTTTTCTTTCTTTTTTGTATGTTTTGTTTTTCTTTCTTGTTTATACAGTATTATTTTGGATTTAATATTTGTAATTTTTCTTACAAAAGCATAGGTCTCTCATGAGACTGCTTGTTGAGATTGCAGTGTTCTTCTAGGGTTAATGCTAAGTGGGTTATATTGTGCCTTAATTGTAATGCTATTTAAAGATATATTTATTTTGAAAGTTGTACTATGCTGCACTCTAAAGAAAACAACTTTAAATGTGAAACTGTAAAATTATTTTTCATCTCATGGTATAAGTTATTTAGTAGGTTTAGCTACAGTATAGAAATATTAACCTAATCAACTAAAATGCTGAAACGGGTTTATTTAAATTATGTTAGTACTCTTTTTATAAGGGTACTTTCAATACTTTTTTTTAAAGCTTTTGATCTTAAAAATGCTAGTTTATACAATGATTTTGCATTGAAAATAAAATGTTTTTTTAAAAAAACATAAAAGAATTATTGGAAAACACAGATAATAAAATGCATTCCCATCTGGGTTGAATCCTGGCCATGGAGGTTCAATCCATCCAATATTGAGGGGGCCAACATCCCCCGTTGGGTTGTTGTCATGGGGAAGCAAATGACAGCCACCTTCAGCTGCAAGAGACACACGCCATAGGGAGCCGAGCGGGACATGTGACAGATGTGGAAGGACACATCTCGGTCTCATCAAGATATATAACTTCACAGAGAAGTGGGACTGGCAAGGGAAATGGCCCGCTGGTCGTGGATGAGGGAGAAGAATGGGAAACATTCAATGTATCCATCTGTAGATCATTTGCATGCTGCAGGGCTTCATACAATGTTTCTACACCAATAAACAAAACATAAATAAAAAGTTTTTTTCATGGTAACATTAGCATTGTATACAGAAACAATGGGTTTCTTTCATATCTTGAAGTATTGGTTTATTTAAGGTAGTTGTACCTTGAGCTTGTTTGAAGGTTCTAGCAGGGGTGCGCAGCTATCGTATACCCTTGACTCCTTCGATCTGGGATGGTCCTCCTCTTCCACCGAGAGCGAGGCTTCGGGAGGGACGCACATGGAGCAGTGAGGGAGGAAGGGGACACCCGCCTAGCCAGCCAGATCAGCCGAATCAACCCTGGTGATCAATGGGGTGACAGATGTCGCCGCCAGATCGCCGTCACATCTTTCCCTCGACTCCCCCTCCACGTTGGCGAGGCAGTGGGAAGGACGGAGCTCGGCGCCACCGCCGCAGCCAGCGGCCCTAGCTGTGGCAGAAGCAGCAGCTCGGTCATGGGAGAGTTTCATTCAGCGCGTGGAGGGAGCCCCGCGCGCGACAGCTTAGCGGGCTGCAGTGCTGCCATGCCCGCTCAGCGGTTTGCCGCCTCGTCTCCCCTTTCCGCGGGAGCTGAGACTTCCATGTCCTTGATTGAGAAGAAAGAAGCCAGCAGAGCGGGATTAATAGAGGATTGTTTCTGGTGGTCTTCTTATACAAAGGCTGCCTTCGAGGGTGGGGGAAGAAGGAAGAAAAAAACACCGTGCTTATTTAATGAGCTGTGAAATGAAGCGCTGCTGCTGCTAACCTCGCAATTCATCTGCTATTCATTGTGCTTAATATACATGTTTCTGCACTGTGCATTTAGAAAACATAGAGATAGAAAAAGCTAAAACTTTTTGCAGCTTGATTGCCTCCAAATGGCAGAAAATTCAGAGTGCTCCTTGCAGGCGTGTCTTAAACTTTAATACCATGGGGCTCCAACCATTTGTGCCATATGACCAAGTAAGGCATCTTTCCAACTGCAGCAGCCCCATTTCCTTTGTAAAAGATGGAGAAAACACAGTTCCATGGCAAAACAAGTTCTTTGTAAAAGATTTCGGGCTATTATCCTGCCCAACCCTGCTGTAGATCACCTCATGAAAGCTTTCGGCTAAATATCTAATGACATCCCCAAAGACAAGAAAGATCTACTCCTTTACACAACAACAGCTGCCAGAATATTGATTGCAAAAAAAAAAAAAATCAGGAAGGGGGAGAATATCCCATCACTATCAAAATGGCAAAACAAACTCGGCGAGTTTGCAGAAATGGCAAAATTGACGGCAATTATTACAGGCCACCCAAATCAGAGAATAATTAGAGAGTGGAATGGAGTAAAGAAATACATGAAAAAATATGGTTCCGGAATTGAAATATTAATAGAGAATGTGTAAAACATGCAAGGGTAGCAAGAAAATAATAGAATCAACTGAATAATTATTAAATTATAACAACACAAAAAGATGGAAGTAAAATATTGAGATCACACATGGGTGACGGGGAGTGGGGGTATATTGGAGCCTATACTATTATTTATACTATAATTTGTTAATTGTGTTGTATTTACATACGACAAATGGAAGCCTAGAGTATTTAGATATATTTTAATTTAGGTAATCGATGTAATAGGTTTAAGTTAGAAAATGAATATGGATTTTGAATTTGATCTTTGTAAAAAAAAAAAATGGCTTTGAAAGAAAAAAGAAAAAGAAACCATTTGCAGCCACTGGAATCTGCCAGCAAGTGATCCACAAGAGCCAGATTCTGGACTTGAAGAATCCCAAGCACATTTATCTGGCTTTTTCATTCTCTCTGCAAGAGAAGAGAAGTGAAAGGCTGTGCTACATCTGGCGCAGTCATTAGGGAGGTGCATTCAGGGATTAATTCACAAAGAAGAGGAGGAGATCCTAACAGCCAGAAAGGGTGCTCTGCTTGGAAAGCAGCAAAGAGCTGGCTGCTCCATCCTTTCCTCCTCCTCCTTCTCCTGCAAATGGAGGCCTGCAGCAAGGTGGGCCGACTTCTCGGCTTCGTCATGGCTGCCATGGCGCCACATTCACCACATTCTTCCTGCCCTGCTGGTCCACGTGGCCATTTGCCGAGGGGTGTTTTCTGCAGCCCCCCCCATCCCACCCCCCTTCCTCTATGCTAGGTAAATAGAATTGCAGGATTTCCCACAGTTTCTGTACAGATATCAGCTATGTGAATGCTTCAGCCCTCTTCTATATCAAGATGGATTCCCTTGCAAACATGCCTTCAGGTGGTACAGCCACACAGTTCCGACCCTGCCCTTAATGAACTTTTCAGTTACTGCACACACTCCAAATTTGCGGAGGATGCACCTGTGTTACTCGCAGCCGGGTATTCCCAAACCCCTCAACACAAGGGTCCTTTCTCCTTTTCTGCATCACGATTCAATCCCTTGCCAACACCTTACCAGAAGATGCAGCCACACAACTCAGACCTTATATAATCCATGGATGAAATATAAATATCTCCTAGAACCTACAAGCCCTTGGTGCATTTCACCCATCGAAGCCTTTGGCTTGAGAAAGAAAAACATGAAGGGAAATTGGGCAACATATAAAATGTTATTGGGGGGAAATTAATAAATTAAGAGGAAAGGACTTTGACATCCATATATATAAATGTATAATCTGCTCCACAATTCACACTCTGCCATCAAAGAACTTTTGTCTCACTTAAAACACTCAACCTTTTCTGAGGATGCACACCTCAGAACACATAGGGACAGAGGAAGCTAAAAGATTCTGCAGTTTGATTGCTCCCAAACGGCAGAACATTTAGAGTGCTCCTTGCAGGCGTGTCTTAAACTTTAATACCATGGGGCGCCAACCATTTGTGCCATATGACCAAGCAAGGCATCTTTCCAACTGCAGCAGCCCCATTTCCTTTGTAAAAGATGGAAAAAACACAGTTCCATGAAACAACAGGTAATGTAGTGTGAAAGAAACATTGCGAGGGGGACAGAAGCCCTAACAGAATAATCAGGTACACCAAAACAATAATCAACCCTTCTAAATACAGCCTATGGCACAAAACCATTCAATGTATAATCTCCTCCACAATTCACACCCTGCCATCAAAGAACTTTTGTCTCACTTAAAGCACTCAACCTTTTCTGAGGATGCACACCTCAGAACACATACGGACAGCGGAAGCTAAAAGGACAGGCCAGTGACTTCTGTCTTGCAAGTAAATTTTTCAGATGACCCAGACCTTTTCTCAAAAGGGGGGGGAAGAGGAAGAAAGATGGAGGAGAAACTGGAATGTTAATACCCCCCTCCAAATCTGGGGCAAACTGGTGGAGACAATAGCAGTGGGGAAGCTATGTAGAAAATCTTATTTTTTATAAGCCCCCGATTTCCCCCCAGCATAACTAATTTTAATCTGTCTTTGGCTTTCTGTAAATTTAATTACCCAAAGTGTATTTCTACATATATAGCAGGAGACCAAAACACTGGAAAGAAAATACAGTCTTGAAGAAACTAGGAAATTAATTGTGATGACTATGTTGGATTTCTATTTCTTTTGTTGAGTCAGAGTACTACAATCAAGTGCTAGCATATAACTTAGGATGCTTCTAGATTCCATGTTCTGTTTTTTGTGAAGCTCATTGTGTTTAACACAATGTGACAAATCAGGTAAAGACTGTTAACCTTTTTTTTCTGGTGCTGTCAGAGTGTATGCTTTTGCACATTTGAAGTGCAGCCTGAAAGCAAATTATTTATATAATAAATTACCCTCTCCCCTCCAAATCTGGGGCAAACTGGTGGAGACAATAGCGGTGGGGAAGCTACAAGAATTATTGGAAAACACAAATAATAAAATGCATTCCCCTCTGGGTTGAATCCTGGCCATGGGGGCTCAATCCTCCCAATATTGAGGGGACCAACATCTCCCGTTGGGTTGTTGTTATGGGGAAGCAAATTACAGCCACCATCAGCTGCAAGAGACACACGCCATAGGTAGCGGAGCGGGACATGGAACAGTGAGGATGTGGATAACCAAGAATGGAGCTCTCTGAACGAGAAGCGGAAGATGCTGGCTGGCCAGCACGAAGACGCCCGCGAGCTGAAGGAGAAACTGGACCGGCGAAAGCACGTGGTCTTGGACATCCTACGCAATTACCTCTCGGGGGAGCAGCTCCGAGACTACCAGCATTTCGTGAAGATGAAATCTGGAACAGCGCGAGCTGGCCAACAGGATCAAGCTAGGGCAGGAACAGGTCAAGTGCCTTCTGGAGAGCCTCCCCACGGACTTCGTGCTTAGCAGCAGAAAGGGAGCAGAGCCTCTATCAGCCACCGGGACCAGCCGACCTCCCGCACCAGCATCTTCGCTCTGACCCTTCCAGACGCGGCTGCATCAAACCTTTTCTTCTCAGAATTATTTAATCAGAAACTTCTTTTAACTTTTTTTATATAAAAAAAAAGAATTGAGGGAGGATTAAATTATTATTATTTAATTAATGGTGGGGTGTGGGGGGGGGGAATAAACAGCACGGAAAGATTTCTTTTTCTTCTTCGTCTTCTCCCGGAGATCACGATTTAAATCTGTTTGGAATACATTGGATTCTTGTGGCCAAGCACGATGCAGAAGAGACTGGCAGCAGGTTCTACGAGGGAGGTCAGTAACTAATTATAAATAAACTAAAGCTCTCCCTGCTGAAGGAGTCTTGCCCCCCTTCAACATGTACGTAGGGGGGAAATGGTTAAATGTTGTGTGTTTTTTTGTACTTCACAAAGGAAAAGGAAAAGAGGAACACCCTCGCCCCCACCCACCCCCAAAAAAACCCATAGTCACACACCATATCTAAATAAAGGACTAGCCGGAAAAGCTACAGGCCAGGATCCAAGGCTGCTTGCATGCAGAAAGATGTACTTGGTGAATGTCAGCCCAGACGTTGGATGTGGGTGCAGTTTGGGCATCTCATTTTCCCTGGGCAAGGATCCCCAGTCAGAGTGCTATGGCTCTGTCCTTTTTCTCCCTCTCCCCTGCATGGTGGGATCCAGTGCAGGTCCATGAGCAGGGTCCCCCCCCCCCCGTGTACCATCCAGGTGGTCACTGGATTGCAGCTTTTTATCTCTCTCAGTGCCCAGTGAATGTTGCCAGTAAGTGACATTTCCACGAAAGCGTTGCACAGCAAAATCCCGTCTTCCAGATCTGCAGTGCGAAGCAGCCGCCGTTGGAACAAGCACTTGTGTGAACCAAACAACTAAGGAGTCAACGTGAAACTGAAGCAAAGAGATACTTCCTCCTTGAGACTCTCTCTTGGGCTCTGTGATATTATTATTTTTTTAAAAAAGAAAAACAGTAACAAGAGAAAGCCTGCAAACTTATTTGAATGACTTCTTGAGGTGGTTCATTGAATGTCCTTATTTATAGATTGCTGGAAACGGAAACGGAGAAAATAAATTCTTCATGCTCCTGCTATTTGCAGAATCTAATGATTTGCAGAATCTAATGAAAATTAATAAATTAAGAACTTTGAAATCCATATATATTTGGCAGACTAGCTCCAATACTTCCAAATGAATGAAAGACAAGAAAAATGGGGTTTCCTGGAGAAATATCAAAATGACTGGGAAAGGCTGTGGAGGGAAATGCATGTTATAAGGGGGCGGTGAAGAAGGAGGGAAGAGAAGGAAGCGCTGTCCTGTTCTCAGATTGGGGACAGCCTCCCACCTCCTTCTTCCCAACCTGTGGAAGGACCAGACTCAAATTCCTCACCTCTTGACCCCTCAGCAAACGTCCAAGCTACAACCCCAGGGTGAAGTGCAAACCTCAACCCCACAAGTCATGTGCCCTTAACTAAGTTATACAGTCAGAGGCTGCTATCTAAAGAAGTATCTCCCATTTCTAGGAAGGCCACTTCAACTTCATCTAGCGCTCGGTCACTTTCTTCACTGTCTTCCCACTGCTCCTGGGCAAGCTCTACGGGCTCGCTGACATCCCTGAGGTCCATAGACTATGCTGCCAACCACAGGACAGACTATTTCTGCAATCTGAACGAGGATGGGGAATTCCACTACTCTGTCGTCCGGTCCAAGCTGAATCACATGGTTTCCAGGCTGTCTAGGAGGGGCAATGCGGCAGAAAACGACATAGGCTGCCGCCCAGTGAGGTGCAACTTAAAGCCTAGGCAGCGGATCAGCAAGAGCCTCATAAACCTCAGAGACTTTGCACTGTATTCATCAAATGACTGCTTCTGAGAAATGGGATCGTGAGAGCTGGCACACATTACTGCCATACACGGGGTGCTTCTGGCTTGGTGGTGGTTGTTTTTTTAACTTGGCTGCCCAGCCATCTTGGTGATACTGCAAGCCTTTCTCAGGCTTTGCCGTGCCATGGAGAAGAATGGTTTGGAATGCCAACCAATATGCACATTATACCTTGCGGCACAAAGGTAGCCATCGCATGGAAAGACCTTCACGTTGCTCTTTGTGGCTTACATTTTGTGTGCGCCAGTTGTAAGTGCTCCAAGCTTCACACTTGGTCAATTCTGTACTGCCCTTACAAATGTTGCTTTCTAGTGCTTTTTTAGTCTAAGAAATCATGGGGTGACTTGGTTTTACCAAGGGACGATAATATTAGCTGTTTAGTTTGTTTAAAAAACCGCTAGGGCCTCTCTTTTTTTGTCCCAGTATAGGAGCATAGAAAAATATTTTCATTGTATGACCCTGTAGCCGATGGCCTGATAACAGATGGCTAACAAAAGACAATGACAAAAACAATGTGCAGTGACTCGTAACTTTTCCAACAGCCATGGCCATATCTTAGGGCTCCTTTTAAAATTGTTTTTAGTGAAATCACTGCCGTTTGTGGTGTGAATGTGGCTGTTCACCTATGTAGGTGCCTTGTTCAATGAGCTGACAAGGCTGAAACCGGCTCTCATTTCTCTCTTCACTATTCCCCTTATGAAAATCACCAGATTGAAATTGACCATTCTTGTGAACTAAATTCCACCCAACATTGGGGGGATCTTTTTTTAAAAAAACTATTGGGTTGATGGCACAGTGAATGCAATCAACCGAGTGTGATCCAGCAGTAGCTCCTATACAGAAGTCCGCTGTCACTTAGATCAGTGACTAGGCACCATGCAAAAAGAAAGGGTTTGCAACTGTGATTGTAGTATTCACCTTTTAAAATATAAACATTGCAAGTCTTTGCACAGTTTCTGTATGCACATCAGCTATATGTATAAATAAATTATCATCATCATCATCATCTTTATACCCCACCCATTTGGCTGGCTTTCCCAAGGGACTCTGGGGGGGCTTACAGCATATCTAAAAACATCCCGCATTAAAGATCTCCTGATTCACGGCTCAGGAGATCGAGAGGGAGAAGGAAGAGAAGGCAGGAAGGGTAACCATGTCAGACCACTAACTCCTCGAAATACAAATGTCTTCCGGATAGATTGCCCATAAACTCCACCCTTGGTCCAACACGGTTACCTCTTCCATGCTTAGCTAATCTGTTCCTCCTTCCCTCTCTGAGGAAAGAAACCTATACCTTTTCCCCATACAAATGTTTAACTTTAACATAGAAAATACACACTAATATAAGCAACATCAAAACACCAAAATCCAGTATAATCACAGGGTGCCAAGCCAAATTTAAAATGTTGGTCATGGTAGAGCTCTATCCTGAAAAGATGTCCCACCAATGGTGTGTGGTTCAATCCTGAATATCCTGAGTGACTCTTCTTAGCTTGGCTTGTTTTACTACGGCAATATTAGTACTTTGCAGAATGACACATTCCAAGTTTTTCCGCAATCTTCATGTACTTTCTCATTCCTTTTCTCCAAGCAGACTGCATCCCTCACACTTATTATTATTTTTAAAGCTCTGAACACTCAGATTCTTCATGCTAATTTACTGGTCAGGAGATTTCTTACTCAAATCGCACACTTCCAACATTGCAACAGCTTGTGACAAATGTGGACTGATCTGTCGTTTGCTCAGAAATAAGGGCAACAAAAAAACAACAACTTTACATATATGCAGCTTGTATGTATATTTTGGAATATAGTTTTTTAACAACCTTTTTTGGGGTGAAGTATGGGGTATATGGGAACCAATAATATCATTTATAATATAATCTGTTGATTGCATTGTATTTACATGCAGCAAAGGGAAGCCTAGTGCAATTAGATATATTTTAATTTAGGTAATCTATGTAATAGGCTTGTGTTAGAAAATGAGTATGGATTTTGAATTTGATGTTTGTTTGCAAATGACTGTCACCATCAGCTGCGGGAAGCCCAGGGCCATGTTAGCAGCAAGGGACATGCGACAAATATGAATGGCCACGCCTGGCAGGAGAGGCGAAGATGGAGAAGACGGAAGGGGAAACATTTGATTTTATCTATTTGCATACTGCAGGGCATCATAACAGGTTTCCAAACAAATAAACAATTTTTAACGAAGAAGACGGATTTAGTGTAGAGCACAGACAGCCGAGTGGAACGTATGACAGATGTGGATGAACACATCTTGGTCACACTGAGGAATTTCACTACAAAGAGCCAAGGAAATGGGACTGGCTAGCAAGGCAAAATGGAGGAGAAATTGAAACTGGCTGAAGAAGAAAGAGCCAGGCATATCTGGCGGAGCTAGAGGAGGAGGAGAACAAGATCCTGGGTGCTTTTGAGCAGATGCGCAACTTCCTGGAGGAGCTGCATCGCTTTTGGCTGACCGAGCTGGAGGATCTGGAGAAGGAGATGAAGAAGACAAAGGAAATAAATATTGCCAAGCTCTCGGAGGATATCGCCGGTCTCGGTGTGAGACGCACAGAAATGGAGAAGAAGTGCCACCTGCCCGCTATTGAGTTCCTGAAGGGCATCGGGACTATGGTGACCAGGTTTCAGGAGTTGAAAAGAAGGCGGACACTGCTGGGACTCTCTCCAGGCATGGAAGAGAGACTCATAATTTACACTCAGAAAAAATCATTTCTGAAGGATACCATGGAGAAATGCAAAGGGCTACCAATGCAGGCACTGAACAAAGTGAGTGTCACTCTGGAGCCAGTAACAGAACACCCTTTTCTTGTTATAACCTGAAGAGTTTGAGAAGAAGAAGAAAGGCAGGACGCACTGGACAACCCTGGGAGCTTCGACAGCATGCTCTACGTGCTGGGCCATGCAAAATTCACCTCAGGAAGATATTGGTGGGAGGTGGTGGTGTAAGAGGAGGAGGAGGAAAGGGAATGGGACACCTGGGGAAGTTGAGGGGTCTTTGGGTGGGGGGAGAACTGGATCTTATTTCATCCTTTTCTCTTCTTATGTTTAAGATGATTATGCTGATTTTAACATTGTATGACTGTAAAACCCAATTTAAAAAAATTAAAAAGGAAGAGGAAGAGGAGGAAAACTACCGCTCAACTTTATGATCAGTGAAAATATTTGCTATTGCAAAGGTAGCATTTCTGTTTTTAAAATATATACATGGCCATGAAAGGAATCAGCCCCACTCATATCAGTCAGGATCTGCTAGGAAGCAAGCTGTGTGCTGCCTCTCTGATCAGAGCCTCACCATCACCCAGGGAACGAACAACAGAATGAAGCCCCTTGGCCAGTGACTCCTGCTGCAAAGGCCTTCAATAAAATGTGATGAGTCTTCCCAAAACAAAAAAACCACAGCCCGGCTCAGGAGGAGCTCAAGAACCTCCTTTACAACATGAATGACTGCTATTCCAAGCTGCGCGAACTGGTGCCGAGGATCCCGCAAGGCACGAAAGTCAGCCAAGTGGAAATCTTGCAGCACGTTATCGACTAGATCTATGACCTGCAGATCGTGTTAGAGGAAGGGGCAAAGAAGGGGCAAGATCCTCCCGCAGCCGAGACTTCCCTACTCTCTTTAAAAGCTGCAGAGCGGGCATCCGAACTTTGCTCAAAAGAGGAGAGGAATCTCTGCCACTAACCTCTTAAAACAGACTGCAAGTGTGGGATCCTGGCAGTTGGTTCTCTCCAGTGAGACAGGAAATAGAAGAGAGAGAGAGTAAAGACCTGAATAGTGGAAAGGATCAGATGTTTTAACCCCGTGCATCCAGTAATGAAGAGACCACCATCTTTCTCTTCCAGATAAACTGTAGAACATGGGTCTGGCCAGCCAGTTGCTGATGTCTTGACTGGTCTTCCAGAAACAACTTTCTGCCAACTTTCTGGAGTGAAGGAATAAATGAAAAAATATGGTCCCGGAATTCAAATGTTAATAGAGAATGTGTAAAACATGCAGGGGTAAGCAAGAAAATAATAGAATCAATTGAATAATTATTAAATTATAACAACACAACAAGATGGAAGAAGTAAAATATTGGGATCACACATGGGTGAAGGGGAGTGGGGGTATATGGGAATCTAGAATATCATTTATAATATAATTTGTTAATTGTGTTGTATTTACATACAACAAATGGAAGCCTAGATTATTTAGATATATTTTAATTTAGGTAATCTATGTAATAGGCTTATATTAGAAAATGAATATGTATTTTGAATTTGTTGTTTGTAAAAAAAAATGATTTTGAAAGAAAAAAAATGGATTTTTCATTCTCTCTGCAAGAGAAGAGAAGAGAAGAGAAGAGAAGAGAAGAGAAGAGAAGAGAAAGGCAGTGCTACATCTGGCGCAGTCATTAGGGAGGTGCATTCAGGGATTAATTCACAAAAAAGAGGAGGGGATCCTAACAGCCAGAAAGGGTGCTCTGCTTGGAAAGCAGCAAAGAGCTGGCTGCCCTGTCCCTTCCTGCTCCTCCTCCTCCTTCTTCTTCGTCTTCTGCTGCTGCTAATGAGACCTGGAGAAAAGCAGGCCGAGTTCCCGGCTTCGTCATCGGTGCCATTTGCAGAAGGGTGGTTTCCGCAGATCCCCCTTCCTATATAGTATGTAAATAGAATTACAGGATTTCCCACAGATTCTGCTTTCCTTTTCATAGCTGCTGCTCAAGTACTATCTTTCCTTTGAAATAAAAAATTGCAGGTTTCTCCACAGTTTGTTTACATACATCAGCAATATGTATGCTTCAGCCTTTCCTACACCAATATGGATTCCTTTCCAAACATGCCTTCAGGTGGTACAGCCACACAGTTCACACCCAGCCTTTAATGAACTTTTCAGTTACTGCACACACTCCAAATTTGCGGAGGATGCACCTGTGTTACTCGCAGCCGGGTATTCCCAAACCCCTCAACACAAGGGTCCTTTCTCCTTTTCTGCATCACGATTCAATCCCTTGCCAACACCTTACCAGAAGATGCAGCTACACAACTCAGACCTTATATAATCCATGGATGAAATATAAATATCTCCTAGAACCTACAAGCCCTTGGTGCATTTCACCCATCGAAGCCTTTGGCTTGAGGAAGAAAAACATGAAGGGAAATTGGGCAACATATAAAATGTTATTAGAGGGGGAAATAATTAAATTAAGAGGAAAGGACATTGACATCCATATATATTTGACAGGCTGGCTCCAATACTTCCAACTGAATGAAAGACAAGGAAAATAGGGTTTCCTGCAGAAATATCAAAACTAAAGGGAACTCTAATCCAGCCTAAAGGAAAATATCTATCTAAAATGTATAATCTGCTCCACAATTCACACCCTGCCATCAAAGAACTTTTGTCTCACTTAAAGCGCTCAACCTTTTCTGAGGATGCACACCTCAGAACACACAGGGACAGAGAAAGCTAAAAGAGTCTGCAGTTTGATTGCTCCCAAATGGCAGAACCTTCAGAGTGCTCCTTGCAGGCGTGTCTTAAACTTTAATACCATGGGGCTCCAATCATTTGTGCCACATGACCAAGTAAGGCATCTTTCCAACTGCAGCAGCCCCATTTCCTTTGTAAAAGATTTTGGGCTATTATCCTGCCCAACCCTGCTGTAGATCACCTCATGAAAGCTTTCGGCCAAATATCTAATGACATCCCCAAAGACAAAAAAAATCTATTCCTTTACACAACAACAGCTGCCAGAATATTGATTGCAAAAAAACTGAAGGGAGTGAAAATTCCATCAGTATTAGAATGGCAAAACAAAATCGACGAGTTTGTAGAAACGGCAAAATTGACAGCAATTATAAGAGGCCACTCAAATCAGAGAATAATTAGAGAGTGGGATGGAGTGAAGGAATAAATGAAAAAATATGGTCCCGGAATTCAAATATTAATAGATAATGTGTAAAACATGCAGGGGTAAGCAAGAAAATAATAGAATCAATTGAATAATTATTAAATTATAACAACACAACAAGATGGAAGAAGTAAAATATTGGGTTCACACATGGGTGAAGGGGAGTGGGGGTATATGGGAATCTATAATACCATTTATAATATAATTTGTTAATTGTGTTGTATTTACATACAACAAATGGAAGCCTAGATTATTTAGATATATTTTAATTTAGGTAATCTATGTAATAGGCTTATGTTAGAAAATGAATATGTATTTTGAATTTGATGTTTGTAAAAAAAAAATGATTTTGAAAGGAAAAAAAATGGATTTTTCATTCTCTCTGCAAGAGAAGAGAAGAGAAGAGAAGAGAAGAGAAGAGAAGAGAAGAGAAGAGAAGAGTAGTGAAAGGCAGTGCTACATCAGGCAGAGTCATTAGGAAGGTTCATTTAGGGATCAATTAACAAAAAAGAGGAGGGGATCCTAATAGCCAGAAAGGGTGCTCTGCTTGGAAAGCAGCAAAGAGCTGGCTGCTCGTCCCTTCCTCCTCCTCCTCCTCCTCCTAATGAGACCTGGAGAAAAGCAGGCCGAGTTCCCGGCTTCATCATCGGTGCCATTTGCAGAAGGGTGATTTCCGCAGCCCCCCACCATCCCACCCCCTTCCTCTATACTATGTAAATAGAATTACAGGATTTCCCACAGATTCTGCTTTCCTTTTCATAGCTGCTGCTCAAGTACTATCTTTCCTTTGAAATAAAAAATTGCAGGTTTCTCCACAGTTTGTTTACATACATCAGCAATATGTATGCTTCAGCCTTTCCTACACCAATATGAATTCCTTTCCCAACATGCCTTCAGGTGGTACAGCCACACAGTTCACACCCAGCCTTTAATGAACTTTTCAGTTACTGCACACACTCCAAATTTGCGGAGGATGCACCTGTGTTACTCGCAGCCGGGTATTCCCAAACCCCTCAACACAAGGGTCCTTTCTCCTTTTCTGCATCACGATTCAATCCCTTGCCAACACCTGACCAGAAGATGCAGCCACACAACTCAGACCTTATATAATCCATGGATGAAATATAAATATCTCCTAGAACCTACAAGCCCTTGGTGCATTTCACCCATCGAAAGCTTTGGCTTGAGGAAGAAAAACATGAAGGGAAATTGGACAACATATAAAATGTTATTAGGGGCGGAAATTAATAAATTAAGAGGAAAGGACATTGACATCCATATATATTTGACAGGCTGGCTCCAATACTTCCAACTGAATGAAAGACAAGGAAAATAGGGTTTGCTGGAGAAATATCAAAACTAAAGGGAACTCTAATCCAGCCTAAAGGAAAATATCTATCTAAAATGTATAATCTGCTCCACAATTCACATCCTGCCATCAAAGAACTTTTGTCTCACTTAAAGCACTCAACCTTTTCTGAGGATGCACACCTCAGAACACAAACGGACAGCGGAAGCTAAAAGGACAGGCCAGTGACTTCTGTCTTGCAAGTAAATTTTTCAGATGACCAAGACCTTTTCTCAAAAGGGGGGGAAGAGGAAGAAAGATGGGAGGAGAAATTGGAATGTTAATACCCCCTCCAAATCTGGGGCAAACTGGTGGAGACGATAGCAGTGGGGAAGCTATGTAGAAAATCTTATTTTTTATAAGCCCCCGATTTTCCCCCAGCATAACTAATTTTTATTTGGCTTTGGCTTTCTGTAAATTTAATTACCCAAAGTGTATTTCTACATATATAGCAGGGGACCAAAACACTGGAAAGAAAATACAGTCTTGAAGAGACTAGTAAATTAATTGTGATGACTATGTTGGATTTCTATTTCTTTTGTTGAGTCAGAGTACTACAATCAAGTGCTAGCATATAACTTAGGATGCTTCTAGATTCCATGTTCTGTTTTTTGTGAAGCTCATTGTGTTTAACACAATGTGACAAATCAGGTAAAGACTGTTAACAGCCACACAGTTCACACCCTGCCCTTAATGAACCTTTCAGTTACTGCACACACTCCAAATTTGCGGAGGATGCACCTGTGTTACTCGCAGCCAGGTATTCCCAAACCCCTCAACACAAGTGTCCTTTCTCATTTTCTGCACCCCAATACAATCCCTTGCCAATACCTTACCAAAAACACCTATACCTTTTCCCCATACAAATATTTAACTTTAACATAGAAAATACACACTAATATAAGCAACATCAAAACACCATTTCATCCTTTTCTCTTCTTATGTTTAAGATGATTATGCTGATTTTAACATTGTATGACTGTAAAACCCAATTTAAAAAAATTAAAAAGGAAGAGGAAGAGGAGGAAAACTACCGCTCAACTTTATGATCAGTGAAAATATTTGCTATTGCAAAGGTAGCATTTCTGTTTTTAAAATATATACATGGCCATGAAAGGAATCAGCCCCACTCATATCAGTCAGGATCTGCTAGGAAGCAAGCTGTGTGCTGCCTCTCTGATCAGAGCCTCACCATCACCCAGGGAACGAACAACAGAACGAAGCCCCTTGGCCAGTGACTCCTGCTGCACAGGCCTTCAATAAAATGTGATGAGTCTTCCCAAAACAAAAAAACCACAGCCCGGCTCAGGAGGAGCTCAAGAACCTCCTTTACAACATGAATGACTGCTACTCCAAGCTGCGCGAGCTGGTGCTGAGGATCCCGCAAGGCACGAAAGTCAGCCAAGTGGAAATCTTCCAGCACGTTATCGACTAGATCTATGACCTGCAGATCGTGTTAGAGGAAGGGGCAAAGAAGGGGCAAGATCCTCCCGCAGCCGAGACTTCCCTACTCTCTTTAAAAGCTGCAGAACGGGCATCCGAACTTTGCTCAAAAGAGGAGAGGAAACTCTGCCACTAACCTATCAGGAACCACCTTCGTTATCGGGGCCAGGTAGGGACCCCAAGATCTCCTGCAATGCTTTTGAAAAGTTTTTTGCAGATAAAGTCTGATTGAAAGTGATCCAAAACATGAAGGAAGAAATGGCTCGCCATCTGCACAAGTACCAAGACCTTCTGAATGTAAAGATGGCTCTTGATATTGAGATTGCCACTTACAGGAAACTGCTGGAGGGAGAAGAGAGCAGAATCACAATGCCCATTCTGACTTTTGCATCCCTGAACCTGAGAGAAACAAACTTTGAGTCTATCCAAATAGACACGCACTCCAAGAGAACACTTCTTATCAAGACTGTTGAAACTAGAGATGGAGAAGTTATCAATGACACTTCTCACCATGATGAACTGAAGAAAAGAAGAGCACATCTTCCTTGTGCCAAAATGAACCCTTAGCAATTTAGAATATTTGTTAGGAAAGCAGCAGCAGAGATATCCTCCCCTTATCTTGACTTATTTGCTTCCATTATAAGGGGGGAAGAGAAGCATGCATGTGTGAAAAGCAATGTTGTCCAATGAAATTTGATATTGTGTCATTCCAGGCCGACAGATTTTTGAAGAAAAATTCAATGGTGCATAGAATTTAAAGAGCTTCTTCCTGCCGCTCTCATTCACCGTGTTGAGTGTTGTGAGTGTGGTGGCTTGCATTGCCTTGGTTCGCCTCTCAGGGACCATCCAGTAGAGGACGGGACAAGCCATTCCTTGGACCTCAGCCAGGATCCAGGAGGAGTCCCCCCACCACCAGTGCTCTTCCAGTAGGGGAGAGTAGTGGATCCGGGTGCGCATGAAGGGCAGGGGCTCCTGAGACCTCTAGTCGTCTTTCGAATGGACAATGTTGAAACAGAGCTTTATCGAATGTCAATGCTGGTCTCTATGATCCCTATTGATAGTTGCTATGATTTCTTCATTCAGTGAGACTTGAAAATAAAGATATTTTTCACATCCAAAAAAACCAAGAAAAAGAAAAACATTTATTTGGATTTTCATTCGGACTGCAAAAGAAGAGAAGAAAGACACAGTGCTTCATCAGGCACAATCATTAGAGAGGTTCATTCAGGGATTAATTAACAAAAAAGAAGAGGGGATCCTAACAGCCAAAAAGGCTGCATCATATTCGTGTTTCGCAACCCTTTGGTGTGCCTGTCCCTCTCTGAAAAGCTTAGTACAAAAAATTGAAAAGCTTAGTACAAAAGAAAAGTTTATAGTGTGGATGCTCACCTATGTTGTTGCCTTGTTCAATGGCCTGACACTGCTGCAACTGGCTCTGATTTCGCTCTTCACTATTCCCCTTCTTAATGAAAAGCACCAGGGGGAAATTGACCATTCTTGTGAACCAGAATCTCAGAAATGCACTGGCAAAAGTCCCTAGTTAAACCCAGGGGTGGAGCGCAAACCTCAACCCCTCAAGTCAAGTTCTATAGTCAGTGTAAATCTTTGGTACTTCAATTGTAGTATTGTTATTTTTAAAATATAAAATTGCCAGTTTTCCCACAGTTTCTGTACGTACATCAGCTATATGTACGCTTTGCCCTCTTTCTATATGAGGATTGTCTTAGAAACACGCCATCAGGTGGTACAGCCACACAACTCAGGGCAGGGCATCATAACAGGCTTCCAAACAAATAAACAACTTTTAACCAGGAGGAAGGAACAAGAATGATCGGTAACTAGAGCAAAATCTTTAGTTTTATCTTCACATCTTAAGCCAGCCTATGAGACAAAACAATATATTTGGTGTAGAGCACAGATAGCCAAGTGGAACGTATGGCAGATGTGGATGAATACTTCTAGGTTACATTGAGGAATTTGACCGCAAAGAGCCAAGGAAATGGGACTGGCTAGCAAGGCAAAATGGGGGGGGGGGGTTGGAATTTTAATACCCCCCCCATTTGGGACAAACTGGTGGAGGTGATAGCGATGGGGCAGCTACAAGAATTTTTGCGGAAAAGGCGTTTGCAAAACAACTAAGGAAACAGTTCAAAGTAAAATATTTAGGACCAGCAAAAAACGATCTTGGTCAAGAGATCCAGTGAAGGAAGATTTTTGTTAAGTGAAAGAAAGACAATCATTGAAAGCAACAACATGCACAAATGGCTATAAATTTGGGAATTGTGTTGTATGATGTGTGAATACTTTTGAATATGTTTATAATACTGTATTCTGTTCGAATGAGAGGGGGTGTTAGGAATACATTCTTTAAGAAACAGATAAAAGTTCCTGGAGGCTTTAAAAAGGGTTCCAGAATTTTCTTTAGTGCCTAGGAGTGGCACTCTGGGATTGATTGGTGTCCACTGGTGGTGCAAATAAAGGGAGGAAGTTGCAGGCTGCAATGTCCGTAGAAGGACAGCACACTCACACCCAACACACACAACACACAACACACAAAAACTCTCAGAACACACGCTGACAACAAGGTTGGAAGTAAGACAATGTGTGCTGCTGATACTGTGAGTTTTGCTGTGTCAGGATTGTTAATTCCTGGACTGAGATTATACTATGCTGGAGATATAAAGAAGTAATTTAAATTTGCAGGGTCGCATTTAATTTGCCTTAAAAGGTGGAGAGAGAAATCTAGTATTTGCACTTAGCAAAAAAAGAAAAGATAAGAAATGGGGGGCGGGGGAAAGAGCAAACCCTATCGAAGGAAAATTGTGTATGTCCTGCAACTTTGTATAACAATAGCTTTAAAACGAATAAGTGGTTTATTAATAAAGAAAGTAAAAAAGAACACTATTTCTTTACCTTCTGGTAGAAAACCATTCTAATATTCTGTGTGTAAAAAGCCTCTGCATTATATTGTAATTTGATATTTTTGTAATTAAGACAAGAACCTTGTGCACTCTCAGAAAAAAGAACAAAAAAGAATTTAAAGAGCTTCTTCCTGCCGCTCTCATTCACCGTGTTGAGTGTTGTGATTGTGGTGGCTTGCATTGCCTTGGTCCGCCTCCCAGGGACCATCCAGCAGAGGGTGGGACAAGCCATTCCTGGGACAGTTCTTCATTCAGTAGGACTTGAAAATAAAGATATTTTTCACATCCAAAAAAACCAAGAAAAAGAAAAACATTTGAATTTTCATTCTGTCTGCAAAAGGAGAGAAGAAAGATGCAGCGCTTCATCAGGCACAATCATTAGAGAGGTTCATTCAGGGATAAATTCACAAAAAAGAAGAGGGGATTCTCCCAGCCAAAAAGTCTGCATCATATTTGTGTTTCGCAACCCTTTTGTGTGCCTTTCCCTCTCTAAAAAGCTTAGTACAAAAAATTGAAAAGCTTAGTACAAAAAAAAAAGTTTATAGTGTGGGTGTTCACCTTTGTTGGTGCCTTGTTCAATGGCCTGACACTGCTGCAACTGGCTCTGATTTCGCTCTTCACTATTCCCCTTCTTAATGAAAAGCACCAGGTTGAAATTGACCATTCTTGTGGCCAAAGTCCCAAGTTTAACCCAGGGGTGAAGCCCAAACCTCAACCCCTCAAGTGAAGTTCTATAGTCAGTGCAAATATTTGGTACTGCAATTGTAGTATTGTTCTTTTTAAAATATAAAATTGCAGGTTTTCCCACAGTTTCTGTACGTACATCAGCTATATGTACGCTTCTCCCTCTTTCTATACCAGGATTGACTTACAAACACGCCATCAGGTGGTACCGCCACAGAACTCAAACCCTGCAATTAAAGAACTCCTGTCAAGACACTTCTGAAGTGGCCTGCAAGTATTTCACTGAACTCCCAGTGCCCACTTTTAGAACAATGGCCACCTCCGGGACATGTGTGATTCCAGAAAGGCCATCAACTCAGTGTGATGCAGCAGCAGCTCCTATGCAGCCATCTGCTGTCACTTGGATCAGAGACAAGACAACATACAAGAAAAAGGTGTTTGCAACTGAGAACATTGGCTGGAACATGCCGGGTGTGCGTGGTTGCCTGTCTTCCCAGGCTCCTTATGCTCCCCATTTACTCCTCCTTGCCCTACAACTCTCATCATAACAGCTTTCCAAACAAATAAACAACTTTTAACCAAGAGGAAGGAACCAGAATGATTGGCAACTCAAACTATTAATTTGGCTCAGGGTGCAGGTAGCCGAGTGGGACATACGATAGATGTAGATGAACACATCTAGGTCACACTGAGAAAACTTGACCATACAGTGATAAGGAAATGGGACTGGCCAGCGAGGCAAAGATGGAGGAGAAATTGGAATGTTAACCCCCCCCCCCCAAATCTGGGGCAAACTGGTGGAGACGATAGCGGTGGGGAAGCTACAAATATTCTTGGAAAGCACAGATAATTAAATGCATTCCCATGTAGGCTGAATCCTGGCCATGGGGGCTGAATCCACCCAATATTGAGAAGGCCAACATCTACCTTTGGGTTGTTGTCATGGGGAAGCAAATGACAGCCACCCTCAGCTGCAAGACACACACCATAGGTAGCCGACATGCGACATGCAGGACATGCGACAGATGTGGAAGGCCTGAGAATATACTATGATGTGTCATGCTTTAATTGGATCAGAGACTGGATTAAGTTAGATAATAATGACATTTTAGACTTGGAGGGATGGAACAACAGATACGATTGGCATGCCTATCTAATTTACAACAAAGTGGTGGTACATAAAGAATTTCTAAGTCATGTAATTAGAAATTCATTATATAAGGTCTGGGTGAGACATAGAAGGCTGTTAGAACCGAAAACACCATGGTGGGTCTCACCGTTAGAAGTAATATCAGTTAAAAAGAAAAATACGATCGGAAGAATGGCAACATACCAGGCGCTCCTTAAAGAGGAACAGGGCCAATTAAAACTAAGACCATACAAAGAGGTGACCCAATACTGCACCACATGGTTACAATATCACCAAATTGCCCAAATATTCAATCAGGATAAAGCAATAGGATTTGAAAAAGAAGAATCAAAATTACAAAAAGAATTATTACAAAACTCAAAAAAGAATATAACCAAAATGTATAATTTATTATTAGAATGGGACTTAAAGGATGAACAAGTAAAAGAAGTTATGACTAAATGGGCATGTGATATAGGATACGTAATTCGGCTGGACCAATGGGAGAAATTATGGCAGTGTGATATTAAATTTATGACATGTTATACAATGAGAGAAAATTTCATGAAAATGGTGTACCAATGGTACTTAACTCTGGTAAAATTGGCTAAAATTCACAAATTAAAATCAAATACCTGCTGGAGATGCAAAAAAGAAATAGGAACAATGATTCACATGTGGTGGGAATGCCGACCTATTAAACAATTCTGGAATGAAATTTAGGAAGAAATCAAAAAGATGTTTAAAATATCTTTCAGTATAAGACCGGAGGCATTCCTTTTAGGTATAATCACAAACGATATTCCCGACAATCAAAGGAAAGTATTCCTTTATGCAATGACAGCTGCCAGGATGCTTATAGCAAAAAACCGGAAAGGGAGAAAAATTCCATCAATGAAAGAATGGCAAATCAAATTTTGTGAATATATAAATCTGGCAAGACACACAGCATTCATAAGGGGACAATCAGACCAGAAATTATTAAAAGAATGGGGATGTGCTAAAGAGTATATGAAAAAACACTGTTCTGGAGTAAGTTTATCGGTATGTAATGAATGATGCTTTACAGGGTTAAAGTACAAAGATGGAAGTAATCTACATTAGACACAACAATACAGTAAGAGTAAAAATTTTGAGATCTTAGAACAAAGGAAGGAAGTCAATATGTCTTTATGTATGTATTGATTAGATTAGAAAGATGATATGGTTTTATTTGTAGATGTATGCTTTTTTGTCTTGTTTTTTACTTTGTTTTTCTTTCTTTTTTTGTATGTTTTGTTTTTCTTTCTTGTTTATACAGTATTATTTTGGATTTAATATTTGTAATTTTTCTTACAAAAGCATAGGTCTCTCATGAGACTGCTTGTTGAGATTGCAGTGTTCTTCTAGGGTTAATGCTAAGTGGGTTATATTGTGCCTTAATTGTAATGCCATTTAAAGATATATTTATTTTGAAAGTTGTACTATGCTGCACTCTAAAGAAAACAACTTTAGATGTGAAACTGTAAAATTATGTATTCATCTCATGGTATAAGTTATTTAGTAGGTTTAGCTACAGTATAGAAATATTAACCTAATCAACTAAAATGCTGAAATGGGTTTATTTAAATTCTGTTAGTACTCTTTTTATAAGGGTACTTTCAATACTTTTTTTTAAAGCTTTTGATCTTAAAAATGCTAGTTTATACAATGATTTTGCATTGAAAATAAAATAATGTTTCTTAAAAAAAATAAAAGAATTATTGGAAAACACAGATAATAAAATGCATTCCCATCTGGGTTGAATCCTGGCCATGGAGGTTCAATCCATCCAATATTGAGGGGGCCCACATCCCCCGTTGGGTTACTGTCATGGGGAAGCAAATGACAGCCACCTTCAGCTGCAAGAGACACACGCCATAGGGAGCCGAGCGGGACATGTGACAGATGTGGAAGGACACATCTCGGTCTCATCGAGAGATATAATTTCACAGAGAAGTGGGACTGGCAAGGGAAATGGCCCGCTGGTCGTGGATGAGGGAGAGGAATGGGAAACATTCAATGTATCCATCTGTAGATCATTTGCATGCTGCAGGGCTTCATACAATGTTTCTAAACCAACAAACAAAACATAAATAAAAAGGTTTTTTTCATGGTAACATTAGCATTGTATACAGAAACAGTGGGTTTCTTTCATATCTTGAAGTATTGGTTTATTTAAGGTAGTTGTACCTTGAGCTTGTTTGGAGGTTCTAGCAGGGGTGCGCAGCTATCGTATACCCTTGACCGAAGAAGGGTGCACTCCTTCTATCTGGGATGGTCGTCCTCTTCCACCGAGCGCGCTGTCTGCAAGGAGGTAGATACATTTGAGGGACTGAGGCAGTTCCTGATTAAAGAACAGTTTCTTTTTGGGGCTATTATCCTGCCCAACCCTGCTGTAGATCACCTCATGAAATCTTTCGGCCTAATATCTAATGACATTCCCAAAGACAAGAAAAATCTATTCCTTTACACAACAGCAGCTGCCAGAATATCCCATCACTATCAGAATGGCAAAAAAAAAAAAAAAAACTCAGCAAGTTTGTAGAAATGGCAAAATTGAAAGCAATTATTAGAGGCCACTCAAATCAGAGAATAATTAGTAAGTGGGATGGAGTGAAGGAAAACATGAAAAAATATGGTTCCGGATTTGAAATATTAATAGAGAATGTGTAAAACGTGCAGGGTAAACAAGAAAATAATAATAGAAGCAATTGAATAATTATTAAATTATAACAAACCAACAAGATGGAAGAAGTAAAATATTGAGATCACACATTGGTGAAGGGGAGTGGGGGGTATATGGGAACCTATAATATCATTTATAATATAATTTGTTAATTGCGCTGTATTTATATAGAGCAAAGGGAAGACTAGAGCAATTAGATATATTTTAATTTAGGTAATCTATGTAGTAGGATTGTGTCAGAAAATGAGTATGGATTTTGAATTTGATGTTTGTAATATTTTTTGGTTTTGAAATAAAAATTAAAAAAAGAAAGAAAAAGAAACCATTTGCAGCCTCTGGAATCAGCCAGCAAGTGATCCACAAGAGCCAGATTCTGGACTTGAAGAATCCCAAGCACATTTATCTGGATTTTTCATTCTCTCTGCAAGAGGAGAGAAGTGAAAGGCAGTGCTACATCTGACGCACTCATTAGGGAGGTGCATTCAGGGATTAATTAACAAAAAAGAGGAGGGGATCCTAACATCCAGAAAGGGTGCTCTGCTTGGAAAGCAGCAAAGAGCTGGCTGCTCCATCCCTTCCTCCTCCTCCATCTTCTTCTGCTGCTGCTAATGGAGGCCTGGAACAAGGCGGGCTGAGTTCTCGGCTTCGTCATGGCTGCCATGGGGCCACATTCACCCCGTCCTCCCTGCCATGCTGGTCCACGTGGCCATTTGCAGAGGGGTGATTTCCGCAGCCCCCCACCATCCCACCACCCTTCCTCTATGCTAGGTAAATAGAATTACAAGATTTCCCACAGTTTCTGCTTTCCTCTTCATAGCTGCTGCTCAAGTACTATCTTTCCTTTGAAAATAAAAAATTGCAGGTTTCTCCACAGTTTGTTTACATACATCAGCAATATGTATGCTTCAGCCTTTTCTACACCAATATGGATTCCTTTCCAAACATGCCTTCAGGTGGTACAGCCACACAGTTCACACCCTGCCTTTAATGAACTTTTCAGTTACTGCACACACTCCAAATTTCCGGAGGATGCACCTGTGTTACTCGCAGCCGGGTATTCCCAAACCCCTCAACACAAGTGTCCTTTCTCTTTTTCTGCACCCAGATTCAATCCCTTGCCAATACCTGACCAGAAGATGCAGCCACACAACTCAGACCTTCTATAATCCATGGATGAAATATATATTGGTGCATTTCATCTCGGTCACATGGAGAGATATAACTTCACAGAAAAGTGGGACTGGCAAGGGAAATGGCCCGCTAGTCCTGGATGAGGGAGAGGAATGGGAAACATTCAATGTATCCATCTGTAGATCATTTGCATGCTGCAGGGCTTCATACAATGTTTCTAAACCAACAAACAAAACATAAATAAAAAGGTTTTTTTCATGGTAACATTAGCATTGTATACAGAAACAGTGGGTTTCTTTCATATCTTGAAGTATTGGTTTATTTAAGGTAGTTGTACCTTGAGCTTGTTTGGAGGTTCTAGCAGGTGTGCGCAGCTATCGTATACCCTTGACCGAAGAAGGGTGCACTCCTTCTATCTGGGATGGTCGTCCTCTTCCACCGAGCGCGCAGCTTCGGGAGAGACGCACATGGAGCGGTGAGGGAGGAAGGGGACACCCGCCTAGCCAGCCAGATCAGCCGAATCAACCCTGGCGATCAATGGGGTGACAGATGTCACCGCCAGATCGCCCCCATATCTTTCCCTCGACTCCCCCTCCGCGTTGGCGAGGCAGTGGGAAGGATGGAGCTCGGCGCCACAGCCAGCGGCCCTAGCTGTGGCAGAAGCAGCAGCTCGGTCGTGGGAGAGTTTCATTCAGCGCGTGGAGGCAGCCCCGCGCGAGACAGCTTAGCGGGCTGCAGAGCTGCCACGCCTGCTCAGCGGTTTGCCGCCTCGTCTCCCCTTTCCGCAGGAGCTGAGACTTCCATGTCCTTCGTTGAGAAGAAAGAAGCCAGCAGAGCAGGATTAATAGAGGATTGTTTCTGGTGGTCTTCTTATACAAAGGCTGCCTTCGAGGGTGGGGGAAGAAGGAAGAAAAAAACACCGTGCTTATTTAATGAGCTGTGAAATGAAGCGCTGCTGCTAACCTCCCAATTCCTAGATTCATCTGCTATTCATTGTGCTTAATACACATGTTTCTGCACTGTGCATTTAGAAGATCCCAGAAAGGAATTCAAAACGGCTGCCGGGGAAAGACCACCAAACATGCCTACAGAAACACTACAGACAGGTAGCATGGTGAAACCTGTCAGCTCCGCCATCACTTTCACTTCAGCCGTTCCACTCCGCATTCTAAACAAAGGTAGTTGTACTTTCCCCCTCCTTTCCTTCTGAAAAGCTCAAAGCAGCTAACAAAAAATCAAACCATGATTTAGCAATTGAGAATATTTGTTAGGAAAGCAACAGCAGAGATAACCTCCCCTCCTCCCCTTATCTTGCCTTATTCACTTCCATTTTCAGGGGGGAATAGAAGCATGCATGTGTGAAAAGCAATGTTGTCCAATAAAATCTGATATTGTGTCAAACCAGGCCCACAGATTTTTCAAGAAAAATTCAATGGTGCATAGCGGGCTATCAGCCCGTGTGTAGTTCAGATTCTGCAGTTTGATTGCACCTAAATGGCAGAAAATGCAGAGTGCTCTGCGTCAGAGCTGGCCCACACCTCCTTGCAGGCATGTCTTTAATACCATGGGGCTCCAACCATTTGTGCCATGTGACCTCACCCCTCAAGTCAAGTTCTACAGTCAAGCAAACCTCAACCCCTCAAGTCAAGTTCTACAGTCAGTGCAAATATTTGGTACTGCAATTGTACTATTGTTCTTTTTAAAATATAAAATTGCAGGTTTTCCCAGAGTTTCTGTACGTACATCAGCTATATGTACACTTCTCCCTCTTTCTATACCAGGATTGTCTTACAAACACGCCATCAGGTGGTACAGCCACGCAACTCAAACCCTGCAATTAAAGAACTCCTGAAGTGGCCTGCAAGTATTTCACTGAACTGCCAGTGCCCGCTTTTGGAACACTGGACACCTCCGGGAAGTGTGCAATTCCAGAAAGGCCATCAACCCAGTGTGATCCAGCAGCAGCTCCTATGCAGCTGTCTGCTGTCACTTGGATCAGAGACAAGACAACATACAAGAAAAAGGTGTTTGCAACTGAGAACATTGGCTGGAACATGCCGGGTGGGTGTGGTTGTCTGTCTTCCCAGGCTCCTTATGCTCCCCATTTACTCCTCCTTGCCCTACAACTCTCATCATAACAGGTTTCCAAACAAATAAACAACTTTTAACCACGAGGAAGGAACCAGAATGATTGGCAACTCAAACTAGAGCAAAATCCTCAGTTTTTTAAACCACATCTTAAGCCAGCCTATGGAACTGGACAATTAATTTGGCTCAGGGTGCAGGTAGCCGAGTGGGACATATGACAGATGTAGATGAACACATCTAGGTCACATTGAGAAACTTGACCACACAGTGATAAGGAAATGGGACTGGCCAGTGAGGCAAAGATGGAGGAAAAATTGGAATGTTACCCCCCCCCCCCCAAATCTGGGGGAAACTGGTGGAGACAATAGCGGTGGGGAAGCTACAAGAAATATGGGAAAACACAGATAATTAAATGCATTCCCATCTGGGTTGAATCCTGGCCATGGGGGCTCAATCCCCCCAATATTCAGGGGGCCAACATCCCCCGTTGGGTTGTTGTTATGGGGAAGCAAATGACAGCCACCATCAGTTACAAGAGACACACCCCATAGGTAGCCGAGCGGGACATGTGACAGATGTGGAAGCACACATCTCTGTCACATCGAGAGATATAACTTCACAGAGAAGTGGAACTGGCAAGGGAAATGGCCCGCTAGTCGTAGATGAGGGAGAGGAATGGGAAACATTCAATGT
The DNA here is from genome assembly GCF_965112155.1 of Podarcis liolepis. NCBI lineage: Eukaryota > Metazoa > Chordata > Lepidosauria > Squamata > Lacertidae > Podarcis > Podarcis liolepis. Next base: position 19,653,588 of record NC_139570.1, on the reverse strand, counting down.
ATCCATCTGTAGATCAGTTTCATGCTGCAGGGCTTCAAACAATGTTTCTAAACAAGTAAACAAAAAATAAATAAAAAGTTTTTTTCATGGTAACATTAGCATTGTATACAGAAACAATGTGTTCCTATCATATGTTTATATATTGGCTTATTTAAATATTTGTACTTTCCCTCTCCTTTCCTTCTGAAAAGTTCAAAGCAGCTAATAAAAATCAAACCATGATTTAGCAATTTAGAATATTTGTTAGGAAAGCAGCAGCAGAAATAACCTCCCCTCCTCCCCTTCTCTTTACTTATTTGCTTCCATTATAAGGGGGGAAGAGAAGCATGCATGTGTGAAAAGCAATGTTGTCCAATGAAATTTGATATTGTGTCACACCAGGCCCTCAGATTCTTCCAGAAAAAATCAATAGTGCATAGCGGGCTATCAGCCCCTGTGTAGTTCAGATTCTGCAGTTTGATTGCACCCAAATGGCAGAACATTCAGAGTGCTCCTTGAAGGCGTGTCTTAAACTTTAACACCATGGGGTTCCAACCATTTGTGCCATATGACCAAGTAAGGCATCTTTCCAAGTGCAGCAGCCCCATTTCCGTTGTAAATTTGATTTTTTTGTAATTAAAACAACAACCTTGTGCACTTTGGAAAAACAAGACCAAGAAAGAATTTAAAGAGCTTCTTCCTGCCGCTCTCATTCACCGTGTTGAGTCTTGTGAGTGTGGTGGCTTGCATTACCTTGGTCCGCCTCTCAGGGACCATCCAGTAGAGGGTGGGACAAGCCATTCCTGGGACAGTTCCTCATTCAGTGGGACTTGAAAATAAAGATATTTTTCACATCCAAAAAACCAAGAAAAAGAAAAACATTTATATGAATTTTCATTCTGTCTGCAAAAGGAGAGAAGAAAGACGCAGTGCTTCATCAGGCACAATCATTAGAGAGGTTCATTCAGGGATTAATTAACAAAAAAGAAGATGGGATCCTAACAGCCAAAAAGGCTGCATCATACTATTGTTTGACTCGTGTTTCGCAACCCTTTCTCGTGCCTGTCCCTCTCTGAAAAGCTTAGTACAAAATATTGAAAAGCTTAGTACTTAAAAAAAAAAAGCTTAGTACTTGGCAAAAGTCCCAAGTTAAACCCAGGGGTGAAGCGCAAACTTCAACCCCTCGAGACAAGTTCATTGCCGATGGCCCAGCCGAGGGGAATGGAGCTTTTGCCTGGCCAAGCCGTTGAGTGGGTGCAGGGTCGCACCCAGGGAGGATTCCTATGTCGGGAAAAGTATCCCCGAGTGGGTCACTCCATTGTTGCACCCCCAGAGACTAGACGGCAGGAGTATGACTACAAGGGACCACCGCAATGACCAAGGGAGGTTCGGGCAGAGGACGACTATTGAGAGCCGGAGCGCCCACCCCAGGAAAGTCGCTGACCAACGATGTATCGACCGCCTAGCCCAGCCCTGGTTTACTCGCCAGAACGGTCCTGGGAGACCCGCGGGTTGGTTCGACGGTACGAGGAAGAGGAGGGCTACGGCCAGCATCCCAGACCCTCTTACAGGTATGAAGGGCAGGAACCTCAGCGTCCGGATGGACAAGCCCTGAGTTATCGCCCTGCCCCAAGGTACAGCTATGACCAAGAGCCACGAGAGGTGGTTGCAAGGCATGTTACTCGTGAGTTTACCCTGAGGGATTTTGACTTACGTCTTTTCCCTGCGTATAAACCCCCCATGCATGTCCTGAGCTATCTGACTTTATTCGAACTAACCTGCCGGGAACTGGAGCTCCCTTCAAGACTGTATATGTCTATTCTGAATACGTTGATTAGTGGGGAGTTGGCGGATCTCATGGGCCATCTTCCTTTGTCCCACGTGCTAGACTATGAACGGTATAAACACCTTGTTTTGCAAAGATATGGACTGTATGTGGAAAGCTACATCCGCGCTTTCCAGAAGGTTGATAAAACTGCCTCTTATGAGTCTCCCCTTGGTAGCTGCGAAGGTGGCGCAAAATTTCAACTTTTGGCTGTCTGCAAGGAGGTAGATACATTTGAGGGACTGAGGCAGTTCCTGATTAAAGAACAGTTTCTTTTTGGGGCTATTATCCTGCCCAACCCTGCTGTAGATCACCTCATGAAATCTTTCGGCCTAATATCTAATGACATTCCCAAAGACAAGAAAAATCTATTCCTTTACACAACAGCAGCTGCCAGAATATCCCATCACTATCAGAATGGCAAAAAAAAAAAAAAAACTCAGCAAGTTTGTAGAAATGGCAAAATTGAAAGCAATTATTAGAGGCCACTCAAATCAGAGAATAATTAGTAAGTGGGATGGAGTGAAGGAAAACATGAAAAAATATGGTTCCGGATTTGAAATATTAATAGAGAATGTGTAAAACGTGCAGGGTAAACAAGAAAATAATAATAGAAGCAATTGAATAATTATTAAATTATAACAAACCAACAAGATGGAAGAAGTAAAATATTGAGATCACACATTGGTGAAGGGGAGTGGGGGGTATATGGGAACCTATAATATCATTTATAATATAATTTGTTAATTGCGCTGTATTTATATAGAGCAAAGGGAAGACTAGAGCAATTAGATATATTTTAATTTAGGTAATCTATGTAGTAGGATTGTGTCAGAAAATGAGTATGGATTTTGAATTTGATGTTTGTAATATTTTTTGGTTTTGAAATAAAAATTAAAAAAAGAAAGAAAAAGAAACCATTTGCAGCCTCTGGAATCAGCCAGCAAGTGATCCACAAGAGCCAGATTCTGGACTTGAAGAATCCCAAGCACATTTATCTGGATTTTTCATTCTCTCTGCAAGAGGAGAGAAGTGAAAGGCAGTGCTACATCTGACGCACTCATTAGGGAGGTGCATTCAGGGATTAATTAACAAAAAAGAGGAGGGGATCCTAACATCCAGAAAGGGTGCTCTGCTTGGAAAGCAGCAAAGAGCTGGCTGCTCCATCCCTTCCTCCTCCTCCATCTTCTTCTGCTGCTGCTAATGGAGGCCTGGAACAAGGCGGGCTGAGTTCTCGGCTTCGTCATGGCTGCCATGGGGCCACATTCACCCCGTCCTCCCTGCCATGCTGGTCCACGTGGCCATTTGCAGAGGGGTGATTTCCGCAGCCCCCCACCATCCCACCACCCTTCCTCTATGCTAGGTAAATAGAATTACAAGATTTCCCACAGTTTCTGCTTTCCTCTTCATAGCTGCTGCTCAAGTACTATCTTTCCTTTGAAAATAAAAAATTGCAGGTTTCTCCACAGTTTGTTTACATACATCAGCAATATGTATGCTTCAGCCTTTTCTACACCAATATGGATTCCTTTCCAAACATGCCTTCAGGTGGTACAGCCACACAGTTCACACCCTGCCTTTAATGAACTTTTCAGTTACTGCACACACTCCAAATTTCCGGAGGATGCACCTGTGTTACTCGCAGCCGGGTATTCCCAAACCCCTCAACACAAGTGTCCTTTCTCTTTTTCTGCACCCAGATTCAATCCCTTGCCAATACCTGACCAGAAGATGCAGCCACACAACTCAGACCTTCTATAATCCATGGATGAAATATATATTGGTGCATTTCACCAATCGAAGCCTTTGGCGTTAAGAAAAACATGAAGGGAAATCGGGCAACATATAAAATGTTATTAGAGGGGGAAATTAATAAATAAAGAGGAATGGACTTTGAAATCCATATATATTTGACAGGCTGGCTCCAATACTTCCAACTGAATGAAAGACAAGGAAAATAGGGTTTGCTGGAGAAATATCAAAACTAAAGGGAACTCTAACCCAGCCTAACGGAAATATCTATCTGAAATGTATAATCTCTGCCACAATTCACACCCTGCCATCAAATAACTTTTGTCTCACTTAAAGCACTCAACCTTTTCTGAGGATGCACACCTCAGAACACACAGGGACAGAGAAAGCTAAAAGGACAGGCTGCACAACAAGCCAGTGGCTTCTGTAGATTTTTCGGATGACCCAGACCTTTTCTCAAAGGGGGGCTGGAAGAGGAAGAACCGCTGGAATACCGAGATGAAGAGGAGGAGGAGGAAGAAGAGGAGTACAACAAGATTGGTAACCACAGAATGCTTTCCAGTATTGAAGTTATAAGAGATGCATTCTGACAAAACAAAAAGCTTAGTACCAAAAAAAAAAAAGTTTATAGTGTCAGTGCTCACTTTTGTTGGTGCCTTGTTCAATGGTCTGACACTGCTGCAACTGGCTCTGATTCTGCTCTTCACTATTCCCCTTCTTAATGAAAAGCACCAGGGGGAAATTGACCATTCTTGTGAACCAGAATCTCAGAAATGCACTGGCAAAAGTCCCTAGTTATACCCAGGGGTGAAGCGCAAACTTCAACCCCTCAAGTCAAGTTCTACAGTCAGTGCAACTATTTGGTACTGCAATTGTACTATTGTTCTTTTTAAAATATAAAATTGCAGATTTTCCCACAGTTTCTGTACGTACATCAGCTATATGTCCACTTCTCCCTCTTTCTAGACGAGGATTGTCTTAAAAACACAATTTGTAGGTTCTCATTAATAAAAAATAGAGCAAAATCCTGGTTTTTTAAAACCACATCTTAAGCCAGCCTATGAAACAATTAGTTTGGCTCAGGGAACAGGCAGCCGAGTGGGACATGTGACAGATTTGGATGAACACATCTAGGTCACATTGAGAAACTTGACCACACAGTGCCAAGGAAATGGGACTGGCCAGCGAGGCAAAGATGGAGGAGAAACTAGAATGTTAATACCGCCCCCTCCAAATCTGGGGCAAACTGGTGGAGACAATAGCGGTGGGGAAGCTATGAAGAAAATCTTATTTTTTACATCTGACGCACTCATTAGGGAGGTGCATTCAGGGATTAATTAACAAAAAAGAGGAGGGGATCCTAACATCCAGAAAGGGTGCTCTGCTTGGAAAGCAGCAAAGAGCTGGCTGCTCCGTCCTTTCCTCCTCCTCCTCCTCCTCCTCCTCCTCCTCCTCCTCCTCCTCCTCTTTCTTCTTCTTCTTCTTCTTCTTCTTCTTCTTCTTCTTCTTCTTCTTCTTCTTCTTCTTCTTCTGCTAATGAGACCTGGAGCAAAGCAGGCCGAGTTCCCGGCTTCATCATCGGTGCCATTTGCAGAAGGGTGGTTTCCGCAGCCCCCCACCATCCCACCCCCCTCCTCTATACTATGTAAATAGAATTACAGGATTTCCCACAGTTTCTGCTTTCGTCTTCACAGCTGCTGCTCAAGTACTATCTTTCCTTTTGAAACAAAAAATTGCAGGTTTCTCCACAGTTTGTTTACATACATCAGCAATATGTATGTTTCAGCCTTTCCTACACCAATATGGATTCCTTTCCAAACATGCCTTCAGGTGGTACAGCCACACAGTTCACACCCTGCCCTTAACGAACATTTCAGTTACTGCACACATTCCAAATTTCCGGAGGATGCACCCGTGTTACTCGCAGCCGGGTATTCCCAAACCCCTCAACACAAGGGTCCTTTCTCCTTTTCTGCATCACGATTCAATCCCTTGCCAACACCTGACCAGAAGATGCAGCTACACAACTCAGACCTTATATAATCCATGGATGAAATATAAATATCTCCTAGAACCTACAAGCCCTTGGTGCATTTCACCCATCGAAGCCTTTGGCCTGAGGAAGAAAAACATGAAGGGAAATCGGGCAACATATAAAATGTTATTAGAGGGGGAAATTAATAAATTAAGAGGAAAGGACTTTGACATCCATATATATTTGACAGGCTGGCTCCAATACTTCCAACTGGATGAAAGACAAGGAAAATAGGGTTGGCTGGAGAAATATCAAAACTAAAGGGAACTCTAATCCAGCCTAAAGGAAAATATCTATCTAAAATGTATAATCTGCTCCACAATTCACACCCTGCCATCAAAGAACTTTTGTCTCACTTAAAGCGCTCAACCTTTTCTGAGGATGAACACCTCAGAACACATAGGGACAGAGAAACCTAACACATTCTGCAGCTTGATTGCACCCAAATGGCAGAACATTCAGAGTGCTACTTGCAGGCGTGTCTTAAACTTTAATACCATGGGGCTCCAACCATTTGTGCCATATGACCAAGCAAGGCATCTTTCCAACTGCAAAAGTGACAAGTTAAACCCAGGGGTGAAGCGCAAACCTCAACCTCTCAAGTCAAGTTATACAGTCAGTGCAAATATTTGGTACTGCAATTGTACTATTGTTCTTTTTAAAATATAAAATTGCAGGTTTTCCCACAGTTTCTGTACGTACATCAGCTATATGTACACTTCTACCTGTTTCTATACCAGGATTGTCTTAAAAACAAGCCATCAGGTGGTACAGCCACAGAACTCAAACCCTGCAATTAAAGAACTCCTGTCAAGACACTTCTGAAGTGTCCTGCAAGTATTTCACTGAACTGCCAGTGCCCACTTTTGGAACAATGGCCACCTCCGGGACATGTGTGATTCCAGAAAGGGCATCAGCCCAGTGTGATCCAGCAGCAGCTCCTATGCAGCTGTCTGCTGTCACTTGGATCAGAGACAAGACAACATACAAGAAAAGGTGTTTGCAACTGAGAACATTGGCTGGAACATGGTGGGTGGGTGTGGTTGCCTGTCTTCCCAGGCTCCTTATGCTCCCCATTTACTCCTCCTTGCTCTACAACTCTCCGCATAACAGGTTTCCAAACAAATATATTACTTTTAACCAAGAGGAAGGAACCAGAATGATTGGCAACTCAAACTAGAGCAAACTAGAGCAAAATCCTGGTTTTTTTAAACCACATCTTAAGCCAGCCTATGAAACAATTAGTTTGGCTCAGGGCACAGGCAGCCGAGTGGGACATGCGACAGATTTGGATGAACACATCTAGGTCACACTGAGGAATTTCACTACAAAGAGCCAAGGAAATGGGACTGGCCAGCGAGGCAAAGATGGAGGAGAAACTGGAATGTTAATGCCGCCCCCTACAAATCTGGGGCAAACTGGTGGAGACAATAGCGGTGGGGAAGCTATGAAGAAAATCTTATTTTTTATAAGCCCCCGATTTTTCCCCAGCATAACTAATTTTTATTTGGCTTTGGCTTTCTGTAAATTTAATTACCCAAAGTGTATTTCTACATATATAGCAGGAGACCAAAACACTGGAAAGAAAATACAGTCTTGAAGAGACTAGTAAATTAATTGTGATGACTATTCTATTTATTTTCTTGAGTCAGAGTACTACAATCAAGTGCTAGCATATAACTTAGGATGCTTCTAGGTTCCATGTTCTGTTTTTTTATGAAGCTCATTGTGTTTAACACAATGTGACTAATCAGGTAAAAACTGTTAACCTTTTTTTCCCCCTGGTGGTGTCAGAGTGTATGCTTTTGCACATTTGAAGTGCAGTCTGAAAGCAAATTATGTATATAATAAATTACCCTCCCCCCTTCAAATCTGGGGGCAAACTGGTGGGGATGATAGCGGTGGGGAAGCAACAAGAATTATTGGAAAACACAGATAATAAAATGCATTCCCCTCTGGGTTGAATCCTGGCTATGGGGGCTCAATCCCCCCAATATTGAGGGGGCCCACATCCCCCGTTGGGTTGTTGTTATGGGGAAGCAAATGACAGCCACCATCAGCTGCAAGAGACACACGCCATAGGGAGCCAAGTGGGAAATGCGACAGATGTGGAAGGACACATCTCGGTCACATGGAGAGATATAACTTCACGGAAAAGTGGGACTGGCAAGGGAAATGGCCCGCTAGTCGTGGATGAGGGAGAGGAATGGGAAACATTCAATGTATCCATCTGTAGATCATTTGCATGCTGCAGGGCTTCATACAATGTTTCTAAACATATAAACAAAACATAAATAAAATGTTTTGTTCATGGTAACATTAGCATTGTATACAGAAACAACGGGTTCCTTTCATATCTTTATGTATTGGTTCATTTAAATTGGTTGTACTTTCCCTCTCCTTTCCTTCTGAAAAGCTCAAAGCAGCTAACAAAAATCAAACCATGACTTAGCAATTGAGAATATTTGTTAGGAAAGCAGCAGCAGAGATAACCTCCCCTCCTCCCCTTATCTTTACTTATTTGCTTCCATTTTAAGGGGGGAAGAGAAGCATGCATGTGTGAAAAGCAATGTTGTCCAATGAAATTTGATATTGTTTCACACCAGGCCCACAGATTTTTCATGAAAAATTCAATGGTGCATTACCGGGCTATCAGCCCGTTTGTAGTTCAGATTCTACAGTTTGACTGCACCTAAATGGCAGAAAATGCAGAGTGCTCTGCGTCAGAGCTGGCCCACACCTCCTTGCAGGCATGTCTTAAACTTTAATACCAAATATCAAAACAAAAGGGAACTCTAATCCAGTCTAAAGGAAAATATCTATCTAAAATGTATAATCTGCTCCACAATTCACACCCTGCCATCAAATAACTTTTGTCTCACTTAAAGCGCTCAACCTTTTCTGAGGATGCACACCTCAGAACACATAGGGACAGAGGAAGCTAAAACTTTCTGCAGCTTGATTGTCCCCCAATGGCAGAACATTCAGAGTGCTCCTTGCAGGCGTATCTCAAACTTTAATACCATTGGGCTCCAACCATTTGTGCCATATGACCAAGTATTAAGATGGATTTCTTAAGTCTGGTAGAATTACTTTTTCTTCTTTTGTGCAATTTTTACTTGCCATAGCAAACAAGACTTTGTCCATGTACCCATATAAAATAACTATTATCGTTCTTTTCCTCTGCATTTTTAAAGCATAACAATTATTGGCTTTGAGGCAACTATGACAGAATGTGCTGACATCAGAAAAATGCCAGCTCCAGCCCAACCAGAAGTAAAATGAATAGGGCATATTGAGAGATGGGTGGCAGAGTTGTGCATATGCTTTGTCCTCCCCAGCAGTATATATTGTGGGAGAGTAGCTAGAGGAAGCAGAGAAAAGCTCCAACCAGTATTATTTTTTCTATTATTATTTTTTAAAATCTTGGAGTTTGCTTGCTTATTTTAAATTCAATTTGTAAAGGTCCTTTTAGAAACGAAAAGATACAAACACAAGTTAAGCACACAGTTTGCTTTTAGTTCAACACTTTCTTCATCCATCAATTTTACCCCAAATCACAAAAGTAATATTACAAAGCTTTCGCAGTGCACGTTTACATATTCTGCATATACATCTATTCACTCTTCAAACAATACATTTCCATTGAATTTGGCTTAAAAAACAACAACACAGCCCCTACATCAGGCTGGAAATATATAACGTTTTAAACCAATGTGTTTTCCCTCTTAAAAAAAGAAAATGTATTACTTGGAAAGAAGCCCATATTACACTAATTTACAAACAAAACACGGACATAAGGCAGGTGAAAAATTATAGGCCAATCTCGCTCCTAAATAATGATTACAAATTATTCGCCAGTATATTGGCCAATAGACTTAAAGATGTATTGGGAGAGGAGATTGGAAAGAACCAAACTGGCAGACAGATGAAGGACAATGTTAGAAATATAATTGATATGGCAGGCGCCGGGGCATTTTTCCAACGGCTCGGAGCGCTGAGCGGGGCTGCGGCCGTCGGGACGGCAGCCTGCGGGGCTCACAATTTCCGTCGCAGTGACCGAGATGACTACTTGAAAGAGCTCTATGAGACGGCCAACAAATACCACTTCTTCCACAGCCTAGCCCTCCTGGCTGTGCCATGTTTATGTATGCCACAATGGCTGCAAGGACACTTCTGGCTCAGAAATGGAAGTAGCAGGAACTTCCAACACTGGAAGACCGGCAGGTCAAGATGATGGAGTTTGAAGACATAATCTGGACTCAGAGTGACGGACTGTTTCAAAAGGACTGGAACAAATTTATATTTTATATGAAAGAAAATTGTAAACATTTGAAAACGTTTGTAGGCTTGAATTGAAATGTTTTGTAATGTAACTATAAGGAAGTGATTTACTGATAATAAGGTGAAATATTATAATTTGACAAAGGGTAAATAAGTGCTTATAGAAATGCGAAGAATATGTAAAGTTATGTGGAAGTCAGAAAGAGGGAGGGCAGGAGGTCAATGCTCTTACAGAGTAATATATTAAGTCATAGAATTATGAAACAAAAGGTGAATATGATTTAATGGAAAACTCAATAAAAATTACTTTTTTTAAAAAAAGAGAAAATATATTAGGAGTGGCTTTTCTTTTAATAAGTTAATAAATGAGCTACTTCATTGGCACAGCATCCAAATGAGGTGTAGTGGTTGTATAGTTCTTGATACGCTTTGTTTCATAGTTATATTTGGGTTGCTGCTTTTTTAAAAAAAATGGTTAGCTTTTTGTATCATAAAGTTCACAAAACTGATTCCTAGTATACAACTGAAAGCAGAAATGGGGCACTTTTTTCCTTTTGATTTGCTGCAGATATGCGTGCTATTTTACCATAGCTCGCAGAATGGCATCGTGGCACCTTTTTACTATGTATGTGAATTATTAAAAAAAACCTGTTACTTATTGACATTTTGTCTGGTCAATATATTTCAGCTTCATGTTTTGTTATGCGTATAATATTTTTTCTATTTTTTAAAAAGTGCCAGAACTCATGAGCACTTCCCTTGTTCTCTAGTGGTGCCCACCTGAGAGGTGCTGGATCTGTTCGAGCAACTGCCGCAACAACCGCAACAAACGAGGGTTGTTTACAAGATAGGGAATATAGAATGCAAAATGGTTGACAATTCAGACTGCCTGCTCTGGTCCAGTTCTGTACTGACAGTACCTTCCCAGAGTATGATATTGTGATGTTTCCTACATCTCAGCCTTTCAAACAGTGGCTTGAGTGGGTGGCACCAGTCACAGATAAAGTGCCTTTGCCAGTGCAAGTGGGAGTTGGCCCCCTTCACACCTTTTGGACTTGGGAGCTTTCAGTGTGTTAAAAAGTCATTGTCCACCTAGACATAGGAGGCGATAGCAGTGGGGCAGCTACAAGAATTCTTGGAAAACACAGATGGGTTCAATCCTGGCTCAAGAACTGAGTCAGTCTTGGTCACCCTAATGGATGACCTTTGCAGAAAGGTGCCTATGAAAAACTAAGGGTTATGATGCTTTTTAAGGGGGGAAGAGAAGCATGCATGTGTGAAAAACAATGTCGTCCAATGAAATTTGATATTGTGTCACACCACGCCCACAGATTATTCAAGAAAAATTCAATGGTGCATACCGGGCTATCAGCCCATGTGTAGTTCAGATTCTGCAGTTTGATTGCACCCAAAAGACAGAAGATGCAGAGTGCTCTGTGTCAGAGCTGGCCCACACCTCCTTGCAGGCATGTCTTAAGATTTAATACCATGGGCCTCAAACCATTTGTGCCATATAACCAAGTAAGGCATTTTTCCAACTGCAGCAGCCCCATCTCCTTTGTAAAAGATGGAAAAAACACAGTTCCATGGAACAACAGGTAATGTAGTGTGAAAGAAACATGGGGGGGACGGGGACAGAAGCCCTAACAGAATAATCAGGAACACCAAAACAATAATCACCACATCTAAATACAGCCTATGGCACAAAACCATTCAATTCTTCATGCCCCTGCTATCTGCAGAATCTCCTGATTTCAGCAGAGCTAAATCTCTGCTGAGGACTTGTTGCCTCAGTTGGTCGGAATCACGGACTGCAGGTACAAGGCAGGGCACACTGAGCAGACCTCCTGGCCACCCAGGGCTTTAGCCTCCTCTGTATTTCTAGACAGGGTGCTCAGTTCCCCCAATATTGGGGGGCCCGGCTGCCGGGCTGTTGCTATGGGGCCGCAAATGACGGTCACAAGCAGCCGCGGGAAGCCCAGGGGCCTGTAGGCAGCAAGGGACATGCAACAAATATAAATGGCTGCGCCTGGTAGATGAGGCAAAGATGGATGAGAGCGAAGGGGAAACATTTGATTATATCTATTTGCATACTGCAGGGCATCATAACAGGTTTCTAAACAAATAAACAATTTTTAACCAAGAGGAAGGAATGATAGTCAACTAGAGCAAAATCTTTAGTTTTTTCATCACATCTTAAGGCAGCCTATGGGACAAAACAATAAATTTGGTGCAGGGCACAAGTAGCCGAGTGGGACAGATTTCGGTCACATTGAGGAATTTGACCACACAGCGACAAGGAAATGGGACTGGGTAGCAAGGCAAAATGGAGGAGAAATTGGAATGTTAATACCCCTCCCCCCATTTGGGACAAACTGGTGGAGGTGATAGTGATGGGGCAGCTACAAGAATTTTGAGGAAAATGAGTTTGCAAAACAACTAAGAGAACAAAGTAAAATATTTAGGACAAGCAAATAACTGGAGAACCAGTGATGGAAGTTTTTTGTTATGAGAAAGAAAGACAAGCATTGAAAGCAACAACATGCACAACTGGTTATAAAGTTGGGAATTGTGTTGTATGATGTGTGGATACTTTTGTATATATTTATAATGCTGTATTGTTTCTGTTCGAATGAGAGGGGGTGTTAGGAAAACATTCTTTAAGAAACAGATAAAAGTTCCTGTAAGCTTTAAAAAGGGTTCCAAAATTTTCTTTAGTGCGTAGGAGTGGACCTCTAGGATTGATTGGTGTCAACTGGAGGTCCAAACAAAGAGAAGTTGCAGGCTGCAATGTCCGTACAAGGAAAGCACACTCACACCCAAAACACACACACAAAAACTCCCAGAACACACGCTGACAACAAGATTGGAAGTAAGACAATGCGTGCAGCTGATACTGTGAGTTTTGCTGTGTCAGGATTGTTTATTCCTGGACTGAGATTATACTGTGCTGGAGATATAAAGAAGGAATTTAAATTTACAGTGTCACATTCAACTTCCTTAAAAGGTGGAGAGAGAAATCTAGTATTTGCACTTAGCAAAAAAAGAAAAGATAAGAAATGGGGGGCGGGGATAAGAGCAAACCCTATCGAGGGAAAATTGTGCATGTCCTGCAACTTTGTATAACAATAGCTTAAAAACGAATAAGTGGTTTATTAATAAAGAAAGGAAAAAAGAATATCTTTTCTTTACCTTCTGGTAGGAAACCATTCTAATATTCTCTGTGTAAAAAGTCTCTATTACATTGTAAATTGATTTTTTTCTAATTAAGACAACAACTTGTGCACTCTGCAAAAAAAAAAAAAGAACAAGAAAGAATTTAAACAGCTTTTTCCTGCCGCTCTCATTCACCGTGTTGAGTGTTGTGAGTGTGGTGGCTTGCATTGCCTTGGTCCGCCTCTCAGGGACCATCCAGTAGAGGGTGGGACAAGTCATTCCTTGGACCTTTTATCAAAAGGGGGGGAAGAGGAAGAACCGCTGGAATATTGTAATGAAGAGGAGGAAGAGCAAGAGGAATATCACAAGATTTGTAACCACAGAATGCTTTCCATTATTGAAGTTAAAATAGATGCATTCTGACAAAATGAAAAGCTTAGTACAAAAAAAGAAGTTTATAGTGTGGGCGTTCACCTTTGTTGGTGCCTTGTTCAATGGTCTGACACTCTGCAACTGGCTCTGATTTCGCTCTTCACTATCCCCCTTCTTAATGAAAAGCACCTGGTGGAAATTGACCATTCTTGTGAACCAGAATCTCAGAAATGCACTGGCAAAAGTCCCTAGTTAAACCCAGGGATGAAGCGCAAACCTCAACCCCTCAAGTCAAGTTCTACAGTCAGTGCAAATATTTTGGTACTGCAATTGTACTATTGTTCTTTTTAAAATATAAAATGGCAGGTTTTCCTACAGTTTCTGTACGTACATCAGCTATATGTCCACTTCTCCCTCTTTCTAGACGAGGATTGTCTTAAAAACACGCCATCAGGTGGTACAGCCACACAACTCAAACCCTGCAATAAAAGAACTCCTGTCAAGACGCTTTTGAAGTGTCCTGCAAGTATTTCACTCAACTGCCAGTGCCCACTTTTAGAACACTGGACACCTCCGGGAAGTATGCAGTTCCAGAAAGGCCATCAACCCAGTGTGATCCAGCAGCAGCTCCTATGCAGCCGTCTGCTGTCACTTGGATCAGAGACAAGACAACATACAAGGAAAAGGTGTTTGCAACTGAGAACATTGGCTGGAACATGCCGGGTGGGTGTGGTTGTCTGTCTTCCCAGGCTCCTTATGCTCCCCATTTACTCCTCCTTGCCCTACAACTCTCATCATAACAGCTTTCCAAACAAATAAACAACTTTTAACCAAGAGGAAGGAACCAGAATGATTGGTAACTAGAGCAAAATATTTAGTTTTTTCATCACATCTTAAGCCAGGCTATGAGACAAAACAATAAATTTGGTGCAGGACACAGGAGGCCGAGTGGGACATACGACAGATGTGGATGAACTCATCTAGGTCAGATAGAGGTAACTTGATCACACAGTGCCAAGGAAATCAGGACTGGCCAGCAAGGCAATGATGGAGGGGACATTGGAATGTTAATACCCCCTCCTCTGAAAATTTGGGACAAACTGGTAGATATGATAGCGGTGGGGAAGCTACAAGAATTATGGGAAAACACAGATAATTAAATACATTCCCATCTGGGTTGAATCGTGGCCATGGGGGCTCAATCCCCCCAATATTGAGGAGGCCAACATCCCCCGTTGGGTTGTTGTCATGGGGAAGCAAATGACAGCCACCTTCGATTTTAAGGGGGGAAGAGAAGCATGCATGTGTGAAAAGCAATGTCGTCCAATGAAATTTGATATTGTATCACATCAAGAAAAATTCAATGGTGCATAGCGGGCTATCAGCCCCTGTGTAGTTCAGATTCTGCAGTTTGATTTTCGCCCAATGGCAGAACATTCAGAGTGCTGCTTGCAGGCGTGTCTTAAACTTTAATATCATGGGGCTCCAACCATTTGTGCCATATGACCAAGTAAGGCATCTTTCCAATGGCAGCATCCCCATTTGCTTTGTAAAAGATGGAAAAAACACAGTTCCATGGCAGAATGGGTAATGTATTGTGAAAGAAACATTGGAAAAAATAACAGAAGCCCTAACAGAATAATCAGGAAAACCAAAGCAATAATCACCACATCTAAATACAGCCTATAGCACAAAACAGAAGATGCAGCTACACAACTCAGGTCTTATATAAACCATGGATGAAATATAAATATCTCCTGGAACCTACAAGCCCTTGGTGCATTTCACCCATCGAAGCATTTGCCGTTAAGAAGAAAAACATGAAGGGAAATTGGGCAACATATAAAATGTTATGGGGGGGATTAATAAATTAAGAGGAAAGGACTTTGACATCCATATATATTTGACAGGCTGGCTCCAATACTTCCAACTGAATGAAAGACAAGGAAAATAGGGTTTGCTGGAGAAGTATCAAAACTAAAGGGAACTCTAATCCAGCCTAAAGGAAAATATCTATCTAAAATGTATAATCTGCTCCACAATTCACACCCTGCCATCAAAGAACTTTTGTCTCACTTAAAGTGCTCAACCTTTTCTGAGGATGCACACCTCAGAACACACAGGGACAGAGAAAGCTAAAAGATTCTGCAGCTTGATTGCACCCAAATGGCAGAACATTTAGAGTGCTCCTTGCAGGCGTGTCTTAAACTTTAATACCATGGGGCTCCAACCATTTGTGCCATATGACCAAGTAAGGCATCTTTCCAACTGCAGCAGCCCCATTTCCTTTGTAAAAGATTTTGGGCTATTATCCTGCCCAACCCTGCTGTAGATCACCTCATGAAAGCTTTCGGCCAAATATCTAATGACATCCCCAAAGACAAGAAAAATCTATTCCTTTACACAACAACAGCTGCCAGAATATTGATTGCAAAAAAACTGAAGGGAGTGAAAATTCCATCAGTATCAGAATGGCAAAACAAAATCGGCGAGTTTGTAGAAACGGCAAAATTGACAGCAATTATAAGAGGCCACTCAAATCAGAGAATAATTAGAGAGTGGGATGGAGTGAAGGAATAAATGAAAAAATATGGTCCCGGAATTCAAATATTAATAGATAATGTGTAAAACATGCAGGGGTAAGCAAGAAAATAATAGAATCAATTGAATAATTATTAAATTATAACAACACAACAAGATGGAAGAAATAAAATAATGGGTTCACACATGGGTGAAGGGGAGTGGGGGTATATGGGAATCTATAATATCATTTATAATATAATTTGTTAATTGTGTTGTATTTACATACAACAAATGGAAGCCTAGATTATTTAGATATATTTTAATTTAGGTAATCTATGTAATAGGCTTATGTTAGAAAATGAATATGTATTTTGAATTTGATGTTTGTAAAAAAAAATGATTTTGAAAGGAAAAAAATGGATTTTTCATTCTCCCTGCAAGAGAAGAGAAGAGAAGAGAAGAGAAGAGAAGAGAAGAGTAGTGAAAGGCAGTGCTACATCAGGCACAGTCATTAGGAAGGTTCATTTAGGGATCAATTAACGAAAAAGAGGAGGGGATCCTAACAGCCAGAAAGGGTGCTCTGCTTGGAAAGCAGCAAAGAGCTGGCTGCTCCGTCCCTTCCTCCTCCTCCTCCTCCTCCTCCTCCTCCTCCTCCTCCTCCTCCTCCTCCTCCTTCTGCTCCTAATGAGACCTGGAGAAAAGCAGGCCGAGTTCCCGGCTTCATCATCGGTGCCATTTGCAGAAGGGTGATTTCCGCAGCCCCCCACCATCCCACCCCCTTCCTCTATACTATGTAAATAGAATTACAGGATTTCCCACAGATTCTGCTTTCCTTTTCATAGCTGCTGCTCAAGTACTATCTTTCCTTTGAAATAAAAAATTGCAGGTTTCTCCACAGTTTGTTTACATACATCAGCAATATGTATGCTTCAGCCTTTCCTACACCAATATGGATTCCTTTCCAAACATGCCTTCAGGTGGTACAGCCACACAGTTCACACCCTGCCCTTAACGAACATTTCAGTTACTGCACACACTCCAAATTTGCGGAGGATGCACCTGTGTTACTCGCAGCCGGGTATTCCCAAACCCCTCAACACAAGTGTCCTTTCTCCTTTTCTGCATCACGATTCAATCCCTTGCCAACACCTGACCAGAAGATGCAGCCACACAACTCAGACCTTATATAGTCCATGGATGAAATATAAATATCTCCTAGAACCTACAAGCCCTTGGTGCATTTCACCTATCGAAAGCTTTGGCTTGAGGAAGAAAAACATGAAGGGAAATTGGACAACATATAAAATGTTATTAGGGGTGGAAATTAATAAATTAAGAGGAAAGGACATTGACATCCATATATATTTGACAGGCTGGCTCCAATACTTCCAACTGAATGAAAGACAAGGAAAATAGGGTTTGCTGGAGAAATATCAAAACTAAAGGGAACTCTAATCCAGCCTAAAGGAAAATATCTATCTAAAATGTATAATCTGCTCCACAATTCACACCCTGCCATCAAAGAACTTTTGTCTCACTTAAAGCACTCAACCTTTTCTGAGGATGAACACCTCAGAACACATAGGGACAGAGAAAGCTAAAAGATTCTGCAGCTTGATTGCCCCCAAATGGCAGAACCTTCAGAGTGCTCCTTGCAGGCGTGTCTTAAACTTTAATACCATGGGGCTCCAACCATTTGTGCCATATGACCAAGTAAGGCATCTTTCCAACTGCAGCAGCCCCATTTCCTTTGTAAAAGATTTTGGGCTATTATTCTGCCCAACCCTGCTGTAGATCACCTCATGAAAGCTTTCGGCCAAATATCTAATGACATCCTCAAAGACAAGAAAAATCTATTCCTTTACACAACAACAGCTGCCAGAATATTGATTGCAAAAAAACTGAAGGGAGTGAAAATTCCATCAGTATCAGAATGGCAAAACAAAATCGGCGAGTTTGTAGAAACGGCAAAATTGACAGCAATTATAAGAGGCCACTCAAATCAGAGAATAATTAGAGAGTGGGATGGAGTGAAGGAATAAATGAAAAAATATGGTCCCGGAATTCAAATATTAATAGATAATGTGTAAAACATGCAGGGGTAAGCAAGAAAATAATAGAATCAATTGAATAATTATTAAATTATAACAACACAACAAGATGGAAGAAGTAAAATATTGGGATCACACATGGGTGAAGGGGAGTGGGGGTATATGGGAATCTATAACATCATTTATAATATAATTTGTTAATTGTGTTGTATTTACATACAACAAATGGAAGCCTAGATTATTTAGATATATTTTAATTTAGGTAATCTATGTAATAGGCTTATATTAGAAAATGAATATGTATTTTGAATTTGATGTTTGTAAAAAAAAATGATTTTGAAAGAAAAAAATGGATTTTTCATTCTCTCTGCAAGAGAAGAGAAGAGAAGAGAAGAGAAGAGAAGAGAAGAGAAGAGAAAGGCAGTGCTACATCTGGCGCAGTCATTAGGGAGGTGCATTCAGGGATTAATTCACAAAAAAGAGGAGGGGATCCTAACAGCCAGAAAGGGTGCTCTGCTTGGAAAGCAGCAAAGAGCTGGCTGCCCTGTCCCTTCCTGCTCCTTCTTCTTCTTCTTCTTCTTCTTCTTCTTCTTCTTCTTCTTCTTCTTCTTCTAATGAGACCTGGAGCAAAGCAGGCCGAGTTCCCGGCTTCGTCATCGGTGCCATTTGCAGAAGGGTGGTTTGCACAGATCCCCACCACCCCACCCCCTTCCTTTTGTCTCACTTAAAACACTCAACCTTTTCTGAGGATGCACACCTCAGAACACATAGGGACAGAGAAAGCTAAAAGATTCTGCAGCTTGATTGCACCCAAATGGCAGAACATTTAGAGTGCTCCTTGCAGGCGTGTCTTAAACTTTAATAACATGGGGCGCCAACGATTTGTGCCATATGACCAAGCAAGGCATCTTTCCAACTGCAGCAGCCCCATTTCCTTTGTAAAAGATGGAAAAAACACAGTTCCATGAAACAACAGGTAATGTAGTGTGAAAGAAACATTGCGAGGGGGACAGAAGCCCTAACAGAATAATCAGGTACACCAAAACAATAATCAACAGTTCTAAATACAGCCTATGGCACAAAACCATTCAATGTATAATCTCCTCCACAATTCACATCCTGCCATGAAATAACTTTTGTCTCACTTAAAGCACTCAACCTTTTCTGAGGATGCACACCTCAGAACACAAACGGACAGCGGAAGCTAAAAGGACAGGCCAGTGACTTCTGTCTTGCAAGTAAATTTTTCAGATGACCCAGACCTTTTCTCAAAAGGGGGGGAAGAGGAAGAAAGATGGAGGAGAAATTGGAATGTTAATACCCCCCTCCAAATCTGGGGCAAACTGGTGGAGACGATAGCAGTGGGGAAGCTATGTAGAAAATCTTATTTTTTATAAGCCCCCGATTTTCCCCCAGCATAACTAATTTTTATTTGGCTTTGGCTTTCTGTAAATTTAATTACCCAAAGTGTATTTCTACATATAAAGCAGGGGACCAAAACACTGGAAAGAAAATACAGTCTTGAAGAGACTAGTAAATTAATTGTGATGACTATGTTGGATTTCTATTTCTTTTGTTGAGTCAGAGTACTACAATCAAGTGCTAGCATATAACTTAGGATGCTTCTAGATTCCATGTTCTGTTTTTTGTGAAGCTCATTGTGTTTAACACAATGTGACAAATCAGGTAAAACTGTTAACAGCCACACAGTTCACACCCTGCCCTTAATGAACCTTTCAGTTACTGCACACACTCCAAATTTGCGGAGGATTCACCTGTGTTACTCGCAGCCAGGTATTCCCAAACCCCTCAACACAAGTGTCCTTTCTCATTTTCTGCACCCCAATACAATCCCTTGCCAATACCTTACCAAAAACACCTATACCTTTTCCCCATACAAATATTTAACTTTAACATAGAAAATACACACTAATATAAGCAACATCAAAACACCAAAATCCAGTATAATCACAGGGTGCCAAGCCAAATTTAAAATGTTGGTCATGGTAGAGCTCTATCCTGAAAAGATGTCCCACCAATGGTGTGTGGTTCAATCCTGAATATCCTGAGTGACTCTTCTTAGCTTGGCTTGTTTTACTACGGCAATATTAGTACTTTGCAGAATGACACATTCCAAGTTTTTCCGCAATCTTCATGTACTTTCTCATTCCTTTTCTCCAAGCAGACTGAATCCCTCGCAATTATTATTATTATTATTTTTAAAGCTCTGAACACTCAGATTCTTCATTCTAATTTACTGGTCAGGAGATTTCTTACTCAAATCGCACACTTCCAACATTGCAACAGCTTGTGACAAATGTGGACTGATCTGTCGTTTGCTCAGAAATAAGGGCAACAAAAAAACAACAACTTTACATATATGCAGCTTGTATGTATATTTTGGAATATAGTTTTTTAACAACATTTTTTTGGGGTGAAGTAGGGGGTATATGGGAACCAATAATATCATTTATAATATATTCTGTTGATTGCATTGTATTTACATGCAGCAAAGGGAAACCTAGTGCAATTAGATATATTTTAATTTAGGTAATCTATGTAATAGGCTTGTGTTAGAAAATGAGTATGGATTTTGAATTTGATGTTTGTTTGCAAATGACTGTCACCATCAGCCACGGGAAGCGCAGGGCCATGTTAGCAGCAAGGGACATGCGACAAATATGAATGGCCACGCCTGGCAGGAGAGGCGAAGATGGAGAAGACGGAAGGGGAAACATTTGATTTTATCTATTTGCATACTGCAGGGCATCATAACAGTTTTCCAAACAAATAAACAATTTTTAACGAAGAAGACGGAACCAGAATGATTGGCAACTAAAGCAAAATCTTTAGTTTTATCATCACATCTTAAGCCAGCCTATGGGACCAAACAATAAATTTAGTGTAGAGCACAGACAATGTGTGCTGCTGATACTGTGAGTTTTGCTGTGTCAGGATTGTTAACTCCTGGACTGAGATTATACTATGCTGGAGATATAAAGAAGTAATTTAAATTTGCAGGGTCGCATTTAACTTGCCTTAAAAGGTGGAGAGAGAAATCTAGTATTTGCACTTAGCAAAAAAAGAAAAGATAAGAAATGGGGGGCGGGGGAAAGAGCAAACCCTATCGAAGGAAAATTGTGTATGTCCTGCAACTTTGTATAACAATAGCTTTAAAATGAATAAGTGGTTTATTAATAAAGAAAGTAAAAAAGAACACTTTTTCTTTACCTTCTTGTAGAAAACCATTCTAATATTCTGTGTGTAAAAAGCCTCTGCATTATATTGTAATTTGATATTTTTGTAATTAAGACAAGAACCTTGTGGACTCTCAGAAAAAAGAACAAAAAAGAATTTAAAGAGCTTCTTCCTGCCGCTCTCATTCACCGTGTTGAGTGTTGTGATTGTGGTGGCTTGCATTGCCTTGGTCCGCCTCCCAGGGACCATCCAGCAGAGGGTGGGACAAGCCATTCCTGGGACAGTTCTTCATTCAGTAGGACTTGAAAATAAAGATATTTTTCACATCCAAAAATACCAAGAAAAAGAGAAACATTTGAATTTTCAATCTGTCTGCAAAAGGAGAGAAGAAAGATGCAGTGCTTCATCAGGCACAATCATTAGAGAGGTTCATTCAGGGATAAATTCACAAAAAAGAAGAGGGGATCCTAAGCTTAGTACAAAAAATTGAAAAGCTTAGTACAAAAAAAAAAGTTTATAGTGTGGGTGTTCACCTTTGTTGTTGCCTTGTTCAATGGCCTGACACTGCTGCAACTGGCTCTGATTTCGCTCTTCACTATTCCCCTTCTTAATGAAAAGCACCAGGTGGAAATTGACCATTCTTGTGAACCAGAATCTCAGAAATGCACTGGCAAAAGTCCCAGGTTAAACCCAGGGGTGAAGCGCAAACCTCAACCCCTCAAGTCAAGTTCATTGCCGATGGCCCAGCCGAGGGGAATGGAGCTTTTGCCTGGCCAAGCCGTCGAGTGGGTGCAGGGTCGCACCCAGGGAGGATTCCTATGTTGGGAAAAGTATCCAGTAAATGTTAGAATTTAATCTGTGTGTGGTGTGTTAGAACTGTTGCGTGAGGCCCTTTCTGCAGTTCTGAGTTGGTTCAGAAAACAAAGCAGAGTTTGAAAGGAGAGTCTTTACAATGGGTGACCTGGGGGAAGAAGTTGAAGTCTGGTAAAGGTGGCAAGCTGGGGAGAGGGTCAGAGCACGATGGTTGATGTTATTATGAATCCTAAACTGCAGCCATGGAAGAGTTTGTTTTTTGAAAAATAAAAAAATAAAAAACCTTAAATGAAGAAGAAGAGGAAGAGGGGGAAACAACCAGGTATACAATGGAAATTGAATAATATTGTATAAAAAGGATAATATAAGAGCATTTAGTTAGAAGACTTTGAAATTGAGGTAGAATAATGTAAGCAGAACTAGTAAATACTTAAAGAACCAGAAGGGGAAGTTGAGGGGAGTCTTTGGGTGGGGGGAGAACTGGATTTTATTTCATCCTTTTCTCTTCTTATGTTTAAGATGATTATGCTGATTTTAACATTGTATAACTGTAAAACTCAATTTAAAAAATTTAAAGAGGAAGAGGCAGAGGAGGAATACTACTGCTCAACTTTATGATCAGTCAAAATACTTGCTACTGCAAAGGTAGCATTTCTGTTTTTTAAATATATACATGGGGCTTTTTTACAAAGAAAAGCATTTTCTGTGTGCACACAATAGAGAATCAACCAGGCTGGCAAACAAGGGGCAGTATTGATCTCTCTCTCTCGAGGTTGCTTGCTTGCTTCTCCCGCCTTAAGGAAGGAAATCTTGCCCTTCTGAAAATCCCTGCTGGTTTCTCCTCCTTCATGGCCATGAAAGGAATCAGCCCCGTCAGATCAGTCAGGATCTGCTAGGAAGCAAGCTGTGTGCTGCCTCTCTGATCAGAGCCTCACCATCACCCAGGGAACGAACAACAGAACGAAGCCCCTTGGCCAGTGACTCCTGCTGCAAAGGCCTTCAATAAAATGTGATGAGTCTTGCAAAAAACAAACAAACAAGACCCTGGCTCAGGAGGGGCCCAAGAACCTCCTTTACAACATGAATGACTGCTACTCCAAGTTGCGCAAGCTGGTGCCGAGGATCCCGCAAGGAACCAAAGTCAGCCAAGTGGAAATCTTGCAGCATGTCATCGACTATATCTTTGACCTGTAGATCGTACTAGAGGAACAGGCGAAGAAGGGGCAAGATCCGCCCTCAGCCAAGACTTCCTTACTCTCTTTAAAAGCTGCAGAGCGGGCATCCGAACTTTGCTCAAAAGAGGAGAGGAATCTCTGCCACTAACCTCTTAAAACAGACTGCAAGTGTGGGATCCTGGCATTTGGTTCTCTCCAGTGAGACAGGAGATAGAAGAGAGAGAGAGTAAAAGACCTGAACAGGGGAAAGGATTAGATGTTTTAACCCTGTGCACCCAGTAATGAAGAGACCACCATCATTCACTTCCAGATAAACTGTAGAACATGGGTCTGGCCAGCCAGTTTCAGATGCCTTGACTGGTCTTCCAGAAACAACTTTCTGCCCTCAATCTGTTATTCTCTTCCAACGGCCTGAAAACAAAATTTGCAGGCCGGGGAGGGGGGCGGTGAAAGCAAGCCCACTTTTCAATAACTATCATGTGGCTGTATTAAACAAGAAGAAACTTTGCAGAAGAAGAAATTTTGTGGCGTTTGTGTGTCAGACTGGGCAAATTATTATTAATAAAGCTCTGAACACACAGATTCTTCATGCTAGTTTACTGGTCAGGAGATTTCTTACCATAAATTGTACTTCCTTTGGTGTGTGGTTTTTTTAAAAAAACTTTTCATAAAAGCTTTTTGCATAATAAATCTTAAGCTGGTGTTTCTTTAAAAAACCATATATATATATACACACAAACACACACATATGTATCTACATATACATATATATATATATAAACACACACACATATGTGTGTGTGAACGGCAGTGCTTCATCAGGCACAGTCATTAGGAAGGTTCATTTAGGGATTAATTAATAAAAAAGAGGAGGGGGTCCTTTTCAGCACTTTTCTGCACAAAAATTGATTCCCTTGCAAACATGCAATCAGGTGGTATAGCCACACAGTTCACACCCTTCCTCTCAGGCAGGAATCCCTCCTTCAGGAGGTACAATGACACCATTTGCAGCCACTGGAATCAGCCAGCAAGTGATCCACAAGAGCCAGACTCTGGGCTTGAAGAATTCCAAGCACATTTATCTGGATTTTTCATTCTCCCTACAAGAGAAGAGAAGAGAAAGACAGTGCTACATCTGGCTCCGTCATTAGGGAGGTGCATTCAGGGATTAAACAACAAAAAAGAGGAAGGGATCCTAACAGCCAGAAAGGGTGCTCTGCTTGAAAAGCTGCAAAGAGATGGCTGCCCCTTCCCTTCCTCCTCCTCCTCCTCCTCCTTCTTCTTCTGCTGCTAGTGGAGGCCTGGAACAAGGCGGGCCGAGTTCTCGGCTTCGTCATGGCTGCCATGGGGCCACATTCACTCCGTCCTCCCTGCTCTGCTGGTCCACGTGGCCATTTGCAGAGGGGTGGTTTCCGCAGACCCCCACCATCCCACCCCCCTTCCTCTATGCTAGGTAAATAGAATTCAAGGATTTCCCACAGTTTCTGTACAGACATCAGCTACATGAATGCTTCAGCCCTCTTCTATAGCAAGATGGATTCACGCCATCAAGTGCTACAGGCATACAACACAAACCCTGTGATTCAAGAACTTTTCCATTACTTAAACAGCTCCACATTTGCCACGGCGGCAGAAACACTGTCAACTTGAATGTGCTGGACATCTGTGGTTTTCTGCCTCCCCCCACCCTCTTTTACTCCCACTTTCCTCCTCCATATGATAAAACTTTCCTCTTCATTCCTTCTGCTATAGTACTGTCTTTCCTTTTAAAATAAAAAAATGCAGGTTTCTCCACAGTTTCTGTACATACATCAGCAATATGTATGCTTCAGCCCTTTCCTACACCAATATGGATTCCTTTCCAAACATGCCTTCAGGTGGTACAGCCACACAGTTCACACCCAGCCTTTAATGTACTTTTCAGTTACTGCACACACTCCAAATTTGCGGAGGATGCACCTGTGTTACTCGCAGCTGGGTATTCCCAAACCCCTCAACACAAGGGTCCTTTCTCCTTTTCTGCATCACGATTCAATCCCTTGCCAACACCTTACCAGAAGATGCAGCCACACAACTCAGACCTTATATAATCCATGGAAGAAATATAAATATCTCCTAGAACCTACAAGCCCTCGGTGCATTTCACCCATCGAAGCCTTTGGCTTGAGAAAGAAAAACATGAAGGGAAATTGGGCAACATATAAAATGTTATTGGGGGGAAATTAATAAATTAAGAGGAAAGGACTTTGACATCCATATATATTTGACAGGCTGGCTCCAATACTTCCAACTGAATGAAAGACAAGGAAAATAGGGTTTGCTGGAGAAATATCAAAACTAAAGGGAAATCTAATCCAGCCTAAAGGAAAATATCTATCTAAAATGTATAATCTCCTCCACAATTCACACCCTGCCATCAAAGAACTTTTGTCTCACTTAAAACGCTCAACCTTTTCTGAGGATGAACACCTCTGAACACATAGGGACAGAGAAACCTAACACATTCTGCAGCTTGATTGCCCCCAAATGGCAGAACATTCAGAGTGCTCCTTGCAGGCGTGTCTTAAACTTTAATACCATGGGGCTCCAACCATTTGTGCCATATGACCAAGGAAGGCATCTTTCCAACTGCAGCAGCCCCATTTCCTTTGTAAAAGATTTTGGGCTATTATCCTGCCCAACCCTGCTGTAGATCACCTCATGAAAGCTTTCGGCCAAATATCTAATGACATCCCCAAAGACAAGAAAAATCTATTCCTTTACACCACAACAGCTGCCAGAATATTGATTGCAAAAAAACTGAAGGGAGTGAAAATTCCATCAGTATCAGAATGGCAAAACAAAATCGGCGAGTTTGTAGAAACGGCAAAATTGACAGCAATTATTAGAGGCCACTCAAATCAGAGAATAATTAGAGAGTGGGATGGAGTGAAGGAATAAATGAAAAAATATGGTCCCAGAATTCAAATGTTAATAGAGAATGTGTAAAACATGCAGGGGTAAGCAAGAAAATAATAGAATCAATTGATTATTAAATTATAACAACACAACAAGATGGAAGAAGTAAAATATTGGGATCACACATGGGTGAAGGGGCGTGGGGGTATATGGGAATCTATAATATCATTTATAATATAATTTGTTAATTGTGTTGTATTTACCTACAAAAAATGGAAGCCTAGATTATTTAGATATATTTTAATATAGGTAATCTATGTAAAAGGCTTATATTAGAAAATGAATATTTATTTTGAATTTGATGTTTGTAAAAAAAATGATTTTGAAAGGAAAAAAATGGATTTTTCATTCTCTCTGCAAGAGAAGAGAAGAGAAGAAAAGAGAAGAAAAGAAAAGAGAAGAGAAAGGCAGTGCTACATCTGGCGCGGTCATTAGGGAGGTGCATTCAGGGATTAATTCACAAAGAAGAGGAGGGGATCCTAACAGCCAGAAAGGGTGCTCTGCTTGGAAAGCAGCAAAGAGCTGGCTGCTCCGTCCCTTCCTCCTCCTCCTCCTCCTCCTCCTCCTCCTCCTCCTCCTCCTTCTACTGCTGCTAACGAGACCTGGAGCAAAGCAGGCCGAGTTCCCGGCTTAGTCATCGGTGCCATTTGCAGAAGGGTGGTTTCCGCAGCCCCCCACCATCCCACCCCCTTCCTCTATACTATGTAAATAGAATTACAGGATTTCCCACAGATTCTGCTTTCCTTTTCATAGCTGCTGCTCAAGTACTATCTTTCCTTTTGAAATAAAAAAATGCAGGTTTCTCCACAGTTTGTTTACATACATCAGCAATATGTTTGCTTCAGCCTTTCCTACACCAATATGTATTCCTTTCCAAACATGCCTGCAGGTGGTACAGCCACACAGTTCACACCCAGCCTTTAATGAACTTTTCAGTTACTGCACACACTCCAAATTTGCGGAGGATGCACCTGTGTTACTCGCAGCCAGGTAATCCCAAACCCCTCAACACAAGGGTCCTTGTCATCCATTTTAATTTAGGTAATCTATGTAATAGGCTTATGTTAGAAAATGAATATGTATTTTGAATTTGATGTTTGTAAAAAAAAAATGATTTTGAAAGAAAAAAAATGGATTCAGAGTGCTCCTTGCAGGCGTGTCTTAAACTTTAATACCATGGGGCTCCAACCATTTGTGCCATATAACCAAGCAAGGCATCTTTCCAACTGCAGCAGCCCCATTTCCTTTGTAAAAGATGGAAAAAACACAGTTCCATGAAACAACAGGTAATGTAGTGTGAAAGAAACATTGCGAGGGGGACAAAAGCCCTAACAGAATAATCAGGTACACCAAAACAATAATCAACAGTTCTAAATACAGCCTATGGCACAAAACCATTCAATGTATAATCTCCTCCACAATTCACATCCTGCCATCAAAGAACTTTTGTCTCACTTAAAGCACTCAACCTTTACTGAGGATGCACACCTCAGAACACAAACGGACAGCGGAAGCTAAAAGGACAGGCCAGTGACTTCTGTCTTGCAAGTAAATTTTTCAGATGACCCAGACCTTTTCTCAAAAGGGGGGGAAGAGGAACAAAGATGGAGGAGAAATTGGAATGTTAACACCCCCCTCCAAATCTGGGGCAAACGGGTGGAGACGATAGCAGTGGGGAAGCTATGTAGAAAATCTTATTTTTTATAAGCCCCTGAATTTCCCCCAGCATAACTAATTTTTATTTGGCTTTGGCTTTCTGTAAATTTAATTACCCAAAGTGTATTTCTACATATATAGCAGGAGACCAAAACACTGGAAAGAAAATACAGTCTTGAAGAGACTAGTAAATTAATTGTGATGACTATGTTGGATTTCTATTTCTTTTGTTGAGTCAGAGTACTACAATCAAGTGCTAGCATATAACTTAGGATGCTTCTAGATTCCATGTTCTGTTTTTTGTGAAGCTCATTGTGTTTAACACAATGTGACAAATCAGGTAAAGACTGTTAACCTGTTAACAACAACACAGTTCACACCCTGCCCTTAATGAACCTTTCAGTTACTGCACACACTCCAAATTTGCGGAGGATGCACCTGTGTTACTCGCAGCCAGGTATTCCCAAACCCCTCAACACAAGTGTCCTTTCTCATTTTCTGCACCCCAATACAATCCCTTGCCAATACCTTACCAAAAACACCTATACCTTTTCCCCATACAAATGTTTAACTTTAACATAGAAAATACACACTGATATAAGCAACATCAAAACACCAAAATCCAGTATAATCACAGGGTGCCAAGCCAAATTTAAAATGTTGGTCATGGTAGAGCTCTATCCTGAAAAGATGTCCCACCAATGGTGTGTGGTTCAATCCTGAATATCCTGAGTGACTCTTCTTAGCTTGGCTTGTTTTACTACGGCAATATTAGTACTTTGCAGAATGACACATTCCAAGTTTTTCCGCAATCTTCATGTACTTTCTCATTCCTTTTCTCCAAGGAGACTGAATCCCTCGCAATTATTATTATTATTTTTAAAGCTCTGAACACTCAGATTCTTCATGCTAATTTACTGGTCAGGAGATTTCTTACTCAAATCGCACACTTCCAACCATGCAACAGCTTGTGACAAATGTGGACTGATCTGTCGTTTGCTCAGAAATAAGGGCAACAAAAAAACAACAACTTTACATATATGCAGCTTGTATGTATATTTTGGAATATAGTTTTTTAACAACTTTTTTGGGGTGAAGTAGGGGGTATATAGGAACCTATAATATCATTTATAATATAATCTGTTGATTGCATTGTATCTACATGCAACAAAGGGAAGCCTAGTGCAATTAGATATATTTTAATTTAGGTAATCTATGTAATAGGCTTGTGTTAGAAAATGAGTATGGATTTTGAATTTGATGTTTGTTTGCAAATGACTGTCACCATCAGCTGCAGGAAGCCCAGGGCCATGTCAGCAGCAAGGGACATGCTACAAATATGAATGGCCACACCTGGCAGGAGAGGCAAAGATGGAGGACACGGAAGGGGAAACATTTGATTTTATCTATTTGCATACTGCAGGGCATCATAACAGGTTTCCAAACAAATAAACAATTTTTAACGAAGAAGACGGAACCAGAATGATTGGCAACTAAAGCAAAATCTTTAGTTTTATCATCACATCTTAAGCCAGCCTATGGGACCAAACAATAAATTTAGTGTAGAGCACAGACAGCCGAGTGGAACGTATGACAGATGTGGATGAACACATCTTGGTCACACTGAGGAATTTCACTACAAAGAGCCAAGGAAATGGGACTGGCTAGCAAGGCAAAATGGAGGAGAAATTGAAACTGGCTGAAGAAGAAAGAGCCAGGCATATCCAGCGGAGCTAGAGGAGGAGAAGAACAAGATCCTGGGTGCTTTTGAGCAGATGCGCAACTTCTTGGAGGAGCTGCATCGCTTTTGGCTGACCGAGCTGGAGGATCTGGAGAAGGAGATGAAGAAGAAAAAGGAAATAAATATTGCCAAGCTCTCGGAGGATATCGCCGGTCTCGGTGTGAGACGCACAGAAATGGAGAAGAAGTGCCACCTGCCCGCTATTGAGTTCCTGAAGGGCATCGGGACTATGGTGACCAGGTATCAGGAGTTGAAAAGAAGGCGGACACTGCTGGGAATCTCTCCAGGCATGGAAGAGAGACTCATAATTTACACTCAGAAAAATTCATTTCTGAAGGATACCATGGAGAATTGCAAAGGGCTACCAATGCAGGCACTGAACAAAGTGTATATCGCTCTGGAGTCAGGAACAGAACACCCTTTTCTTGTTATAACCTGAAGAGTTTGAGAAGAAGAAGAAAGGCAGGACGCGCTGGACAACCCTGGGAGATTCGACAGCATGCTCTACGTGCTGGGCCATGCAAAATTCACCTCAGGAAGATATTGGTGGGAGGTGGTGGTGTAAGAGGAGGAGGAGGAAAGGGAATGGGACACCTGGGGAAGTTGAGGGGTCTTTGGGTGGGGGGAGAACTGGATCTTATTTCATCCTTTTCTCTTCTTATGTTTAAGATGATTATGCTGATTTTAACATTGTATGACTGTAAAACCCAATTAAAAAAAATTAAAAAGGAAGAGGAGGAAAACTACCGCTCAACTTTATGATCAGTGAAAATATTTGCTATTGCAAAGGTAGCATTTCTGTTTTTAAAATATATACATGGCCATGAAAGGAATCAGCCCCACTCATATCAGTCAGGATCTGCTAGGAAGCAAGCTGTGTGCTGCCTCTCTGATCAGAGCCTCACCATCACCCAGGGAACGAACAACAGAACGAAGCCCCTTGGCCAGTGACTCCTGCTGCACAGGCCTTCCATAAAATGTGATGAGTCTTCTCAAAACGAAAAAACCACAGCCCGGCTCAGGAGGAGCTCAAGAACCTCCTTTACAACATGAATGACTGCTACTCCAAGCTGCGCGAGCTGGTGCTGAGGATCCCGCAAGGCACGAAAGTCAGCCAAGTGGAAATCTTCCAGCACGTTATCGACTAGATCTATGACCTGCAGATCGTGTTAGAGGAAGGGGCAAAGAAGGGGCAAGATCCTCCCGCAGCCGAGACTTCCCTACTCTCTTTAAAAGCTGCAGAACGGGCATCCGAACATGAAGGAAGAAATGGCTCGCCATCTGCACAAGTACCAAGACCTTCTGAATGTAAAGATGGCTCTTGATATTGAGATTGCCACTTACAGGAAACTGCTGGAGGGAGAAGAGAGCAGAATCACAATGCCCATTCCGACTTTTGCATCCCTGAACCTGAGAGAAACAAAATTTGAGTCTATCCAAATAGACACGCACTCCAAGAGAACACTTCTTATCAAGACTGTTGAAACTAGAGATGGAGAAGTTATCAATGACACTTCTCACCATGATGAACTGGAGTGAAGAAAAGAAGAGCACATCTTCCTTGTGCCAAAATGAACCCTTAGCAATTTAGAATATTTGTTAGGAAAGCAGCAGCAGAGATATCCTCCCCTTATCTTGACTTATTTGCTTCCATTATAAGGGGGGAAGAGAAGCATGCATGTGTGAAAAGCAATGTTGTCCAATGAAATTTGATATTGTGTCATTCCAGGCCGACAGATTTTTGAAGAAAAATTCAATGGTGCATAGCGGGCTATCAGTCCGTGTGTAGTTCAGATTCTGCAGTTTGATTGCACCCAAACGGCAGAACTTTCAGAGTGCTGAGATTATACTGTGCTGGAAATGTAAAGAAGGACTTTCAATTAGCAGTGTCACATTTAACTTCCCTTAAAAGGTGGAGAGAAAAATCTAGTATTTGAACTTAGCAAAAAAAGAAAAGAAAAGAAAAGGGGGGCGGGGGAAAGAGCAAACCCTATTGAGGGAAAATTGTGCATGCCCTGCAGCTTTGTATAACGATAGCTTAAAAACTATGGCTTATCAATAAAGAAAGGAAAAAAGAATATCTTTTCTTTACCTTCTGGTAAGAAACCATTCTAATATTCTGTGTGTAAAAAGTCTCTGTATGATATTGTAATTTGATTTTTTGTAATTAAGACAACAACCTCATGCACTCTCCCAAAAAAGAACAAGAAAGAATTTAAACAGCTTTTTCCTGCTGCTCTCATTCACCGTGTTGAGTGTTGTGAGTGTGGTGGCTTGCATTGCCTTGGTTCGCCTCTCAGGGACCATCCAGTAGAGGACGGGACAAGCCATTCCTTGGACCTCAGCCAGGATCCAGGAGGAGTCCCCCCACCACCAGTGCTCTTCCAGTAGGGGAGAGTAGTGGATCCGGGTGCGCATGAGGGGCAGGGGCTCCTGAGACCTCTAGTCGTCTTTCGAATGGACAATGTTGAAACAGAGCTTTATCGAATGCCAATGCTGGTCTCTATGATCCCTATTGATAGTTGTTATGATTTCTTCATTCAGTGAGACTTGAAAATAAAGATATTTTTCACATCCAAAAAAACCAAGAAAAAGAAAAACATTTATTTGGATTTTCATTCGGACTGCAAAAGAAGAGAAGAAAGACACAGTGCTTCATCAGGCACAATCATTAGAGAGGTTCATTCAGGGATTAATTAACAAAAAAGAAGAGGGGATCCTAACAGCCAAAAAGGCTGCATCATATTCGTGTTTCGCAACCCTTTCGTGTGCCTGTCCCTCTCTGAAAAGCTTAGTACAAAAAATTGAAAAGCTTAGTACAAAAGAAAAGTTTATAGTGTGGATGCTCACCTATGTTGTTGCCTTGTTCAATGGCCTGACACTGCTGCAACTGGCTCTGATTTCGCTCTTCACTATTCCCCTTCTTAATGAAAAGCACCAGGGGGAAATTGACCATTCTTGTGAACCAGAATCTCAGAAATGCACTGGCAAAAGTCCCAAGTTAAACCCAGGGGTGAAGCGCAAACCTCAACCCCTCAAGTCAAGTTCTACAGTCAGTGCAAATCTTTGGTACTGCAATTGTAGTATTGTTATTTTTAATATATAAAATTGCCGGTTTCCCACAGTTTCTGTACGTACATCAGCTATATGTACGCTTTGCCCTCTTTCTATACGAGGATTGTCTTAGAAACACGCCATCAGGTGGTACAGCCACACAACTCAGGGCAGGGCATCATAACAGGCTTCCAAACAAATAAACAACTTTTAACCAGGAGGAAGGAACAAGAATGATCGGTAACTAGAGCAAAATCTTTAGTTTTATCTTCACATCTTAAGCCAGCCTATGAGACAAAACAATATATTTGGTGTAGAGCACAGATAGCCAAGTGGAACGTATGGCAGATGTGGATGAATACTTCTAGGTTACATTGAGGAATTTGACCGCAAAGAGCCAAGGAAATGGGACTGGCTAGCAAGGCAAAATGGGGGGGGGGGATTGGAATTTTAATACCCCCCCCCATTTGGGACAAACTGGTGGAGGTGATAGCGATGGGGCAGCTACAAGAATTTTTGCGGAAAAGGCGTTTGCAAAACAACTAAGGAAACAGTTCAAAGTAAAATATTTAGGACCAGCAAAAAACGATCTTGGTCAAGAGATCCAGTGATGGAAGATTTTTGTTAAGTGAAAGAAAGACAATCATTGAAAGCAACAACATGCACAAATGGCTATAAATTCGGGAATTGTGTTGTATGATGTGTGAATACTTTTGAATATGTTTATAATACTGTATTCTGTTCGAATGAGAGGGGGTGTTAGGAATACATTCTTTAAGAAACAGATAAAAGTTCCTGGAGGCTTTAAAAAGGGTTCCAGAATTTTCTTTAGTGCCTAGGAGTGGCACTCTAGGATTGATTGGTGTCCACTGGTGGTGCAAATAAAGGGAGGAAGTTGCAGGCTGCAATGTCCGTAGAAGGACAGCACACTCACACCCAACACACACAACACACAAAAACTCTCAGAACACACGCTGACAACAAGGTTGGAAGTAAGACAATGTGTGCTGCTGATACTGTGAGTTTTGCTGTGTCAGGATTGTTAACTCCTGGACTGAGATTATACTATGCTGGAGATATAAAGAAGTAATTTAAATTTGCAGGGTCGCATTTAACTTGCCTTAAAAGGTGGAGAGAGAAATCTAGTATTTGCACTTAGCAAAAAAAGAAAAGATAAGAAATGGGGGGCGGGGGAAAGAGCAAACCCTATCGAAGGAAAATTGTGTATGTCCTGCAACTTTGTATAACAATAGCTTTAAAACGAATAAGTGGTTTATTAATAAAGAAAGTAAAAAAGAACACTTTTTCTTTACCTTCTGGTAGAAAACCATTCTAATATTCTGTGTGTAAAAAGCCTCTGCATTATATTGTAATTTGATATTTTTGTAATTAAGACAAGAACCTTGTGCACTCTCAGAAAAAAGAACAAAAAAGAATTTAAAGAGCTTCTTCCTGCCGCTCTCATTCACCGTGTTGAGTGTTGTGATTGTGGTGGCTTGCATTGCCTTGGTCCGCCTCCCAGGGACCATCCAGCAGAGGGTGGGACAAGCCATTCCTGGGACAGTTCTTCATTCAGTAGGACTTGAAAATAAAGATATTTTTCACATCCAAAAAAACCAAGAAAAAGAAAAACATTTGAATTTTCATTCTGTCTGCAAAAGGAGAGAAGAAAGATGCAGCGCTTCATCAGGCACAAGCATTAGAGAGGTTCATTCAGGGATAAATTCACAAAAAAGAAGAGGGGATTCTCACAGCCAAAAAGTCTGCATCATATTCGTGTTTCGCAACCCTTTTGTGTGCCTTTCCCTCTCTAAAAAGCTTAGTACAAAAAATTGAAAAGCTTAGTACAAAAAAAAAAGTTTATAGTGTGGGTGTTCACCTTTGTTGGTGCCTTGTTCAATGGCCTGACACTGCTGCAACTGGCTCTGATTTCGCTCTTCACTATTCCCCTTCTTAATGAAAAGCACCAGGTTGAAATTGACCATTCTTGTGGCCAAAGTCCCAAGTTTAACCCAGGGGTGAAGCCCAAACCTCAACCCCTCAAGTGAAGTTCTATAGTCAGTGCAAATATTTGGCACTGCAATTGTAGTATTGTTCTTTTTAAAATATAAAATTGCAGGTTTTCCCACAGTTTCTGTACGTACATCAGCTATATGTACGCTTCTCCCTCTTTCTATACCAGGATTGACTTACAAACACGCCATCAGGTGGTACCGCCACAGAACTCAAACCCTGCAATTAAAGAACTCCTGTCAAGACACTTCTGAAGTGGCCTGCAAGTATTTCACTGAACTCCCAGTGCCCACTTTTAGAACAATGGCCACCTCCGGGACATGTGTGATTCCAGAAAGGCCATCAACTCAGTGTGATGCAGCAGCAGCTCCTATGCAGCCATCTGCTGTCACTTGGATCAGAGACAAGACAACATACAAGAAAAAGGTGTTTGCAACTGAGAACATTGGCTGGAACATGCCAGATGGGTGTGGTTGTCTGTCTACCCAGGATCCTTATGCTCCCCATTTACTCCTCCTTGCCCTACAACTCTCATCATAACAGCTTTCCAAACAAATAAACAACTTTTAACCAAGAGGAAGGAACCAGAATGATTGGCAACTCAAACTATTAATTTGGCTCAGGGTGCAGGTAGCCGAGTGGGACATACGATAGATGTAGATGAACACATCTAGGTCACACTGAGAAAACTTGACCATACAGTGATAAGGAAATGGGACTGGCCAGCGAGGCAAAGATGGAGGAGAAATTGGAATGTTAACCCCCCCCCCCCAAATCTGGGGCAAACTGGTGGAGACGATAGCGGTGGGGAAGCTACAAATATTCTTGGAAAGCACAGATAATTAAATGCATTCCCATGTAGGCTGAATCCTGGCCATGGGGGCTGAATCCACCCAATATTGAGAAGGCCAACATCTACCTTTGGGTTGTTGTCATGGGGAAGCAAATGACAGCCACCCTCAGCTGCAAGACACACACCATAGGTAGCCGACATGCGACATGCAGGACATGCGACAGATGTGGAAGGCCTGAGAATATACTATGATGTGTCATGCTTTAATTGGATCAGAGACTGGATTAAGTTAGATAATAATGACATTTTAGACTTGGAGGGATGGAACAACAGATACGATTGGCATGCCTATCTAATTTACAACAAAGTGGTGGTACATAAAGAATTTCTAAGTCATGTAATTAGAAATTCATTATATAAGGTCTGGGTGAGACATAGAAGGCTGTTAGAACCGAAAACACCATGGTGGGTCTCACCGTTAGAAGTAATATCAGTTAAAAAGAAAAATACGATAGGAAGAATGGTAACATACCAGGCGCTCCTTAAAGAGGAACAGGGCCAATTAAAACTAAGACCATACAAAGAGGTGACCCAATACTGCACCACATGGTTACAATATCACCAAAATGCCCAAATGTTCAATCAGGATAAAAAATAGGATTTGAAAAAGAAGAATGAAATTACAAAAAGTATTATTACAAAGCTCAAAAAAGAATATATCCAAAATGTATAATTTATTATTAAATTTGGAGTTAAAGGATGAAGAAGTAAAACAAGTTATGACTAAATGGGCATGTGATATAGGATACGTAATTCGGCTGGACCAATGGGAGAAATTATGGCAGTGTGATATTAAATTTATGACATGTTATACAATGAGAGAAAATTTCATGAAAATGGTGTACCAATGGTACTTAACTCTGGTAAAATTGGCTAAAATTCACAAATTAAAATCAAATACCTGCTGGAGATGCAAAAAAGAAATAGGAACAATGATTCACATGTGGTGGGAATGCCGACCTATTAAACAATTCCGGAATGAAATTTAGGAAGAAATCAAAAAGATGTTTAAAATATCTTTCAGTATAAGACCGGAGGCATTCCTTTTAGGTATAATCACAAACGATATTCCCGACAATCAAAGGAAAGTATTCCTTTATGCAATGACAGCTGCCAGGATGCTTATAGCAAAAAACTGGAAAGGGAGAAAAATTCCATCAATGAAAGAATGGCAAATCAAATTTTGTGACTATATAAATCTGGCAAGACACACAGCATTCATAAGGGGACAATCAGACCAGAAATTATTAAAAGAATGGGGATATGCTAAAGAGTATATGAAAAAACACTGTTCTGGAGTAAGTTTATCGGTATGTAATGAATGATGCTTTACAG
The DNA here is from genome assembly GCF_965112155.1 of Podarcis liolepis. Classification (NCBI taxonomy): domain Eukaryota; kingdom Metazoa; phylum Chordata; class Lepidosauria; order Squamata; family Lacertidae; genus Podarcis; species Podarcis liolepis. Next base: position 19,616,815 of record NC_139570.1, on the reverse strand, counting down.
GGTTAAAGTACAAAGATGGAAGTAATCTACATTAGACACAACAATACAGTAAGAGTAAAAATTTTGAGATCTTAGAACAAAGGAAGGAAGTCAATATGTCTTTATGTATGTATTGATTAGATTAGAAAGATGATATGGTTTTATTTGTAGATGTATGCTTTTTTGTCTTGTTTTTTACTTTGTTTTTCTTTCTTTTTTTGTATGTTTTGTTTTTCTTTCTTGTTTATACAGTATTATTTTGGATTTAATATTTGTAATTTTTCTTACAAAAGCATAGGTCTCTCATGAGACTGCTTGTTGAGATTGCAGTGTTCTTCTAGGGTTAATGCTAAGTGGGTTATATTGTGCCTTAATTGTAATGCCATTTAAAGATATATTTATTTTGAAAGTTGTACTATGCTGCACTCTAAAGAAAACAACTTTAGATGTGAAACTGTAAAATTATGTATTCATCTCATGGTATAAGTTATTTAGTAGGTTTAGCTACAGTATAGAAATATTAACCTAATCAACTAAAATGCTGAAACGGGTTTATTTAAATTATGTTAGTACTCTTTTTATAAGGGTACTTTCAATACTTTTTTTTAAAGCTTTTGATCTTAAAAATGCTAGTTTATACAATGATTTTGCATTGAAAATAAAATGTTTTTTTAAAAAAACATAAAAGAATTATTGGAAAACACAGATAATAAAATGCATTCCCATCTGGGTTGAATCCTGGCCATGGAGGTTCAATCCATCCAATATTGAGGGGGCCAACATCCCCCGTTGGGTTGTTGTCATGGGGAAGCAAATGACAGCCACCTTCAGCTACAAGAGACACACACCATAGGTAGCCGAGCGGGAAATGCGACAGAAGTGGAGGGACACATCTCGGTCTCATCAAGATATATAACTTCACAGAGAAGTGGGACTGGCAAGGGAAATGGCCCGCTGGTCGTGGATGAGGGAGAAGAATGGGAAACATTCCATGTATCCATCTGTAGATCATTTGCATGCTGCAGGGCTTCATACAATGTTTCTACACCAATAAACAAAACATAAATAAAAAGTTTTTTTCATGGTAACATTAGCATTGTATACAGAAACAATGGGTTTCTTTCATATCTTGAAGTATTGGTTTATTTAAGGTAGTTGTACCTTGAGCTTGTTTGAAGGTTCTAGCAGGGGTGCGCAGCTATCGTATACCCTTGACTCCTTCGATCTGGGATGGTCCTCCTCTTCCACCGAGAGCGAGGCTTCGGGAGGGACGCACATGGAGCAGTGAGGGAGGAAGGGGACACCCGCCTAGCCAGCCAGATCAGCCGAATCAACCCTGGTGATCAATGGGGTGACAGATGTCGCCGCCAGATCGCCGTCACATCTTTCCCTCGACTCCCCCTCCACGTTGGCGAGGCAGTGGGAAGGACGGAGCTCGGCGCCACCGCCGCAGCCAGCGGCCCTAGCTGTGGCAGAAGCAGCAGCTCAGTCATGGGAGAGTTTCATTCAGCGCGTGGAGGGAGCCCCGCGCGCGACAGCTTAGCGGGCTGCAGTGCTGCCATGCCCGCTCAGCGGTTTGCCGCCTCGTCTCCCCTTTCCGCGGGAGCTGAGACTTCCATGTCCTTGATTGAGAAGAAAGAAGCCAGCAGAGCGGGATTAATAGAGGATTGTTTCTGGTGGTCTTCTTATACAAAGGCTGCCTTCGAGGGTGGGGGAAGAAGGAAGAAAAAAACACCGTGCTTATTTAATGAGCTGTGAAATGAAGCGCTGCTGCTGCTAACCTCCCAATTCATCTGCTATTCATTGTGCTTAATATACATGTTTCTGCACTGTGCATTTAGAAAACATAGAGATAGAAAAAGCTAAAACTTTTTGCAGCTTGATTGCCTCCAAATGGCAGAAAATTCAGAGTGCTCCTTGCAGGCGTGTCTTAAACTTTAATACCATGGGGCTCCAACCATTTGTGCCATATGACCAAGTAAGGCATCTTTCCAACTGCAGCAGCCCCATTTCCTTTGTAAAAGATGGAGAAAACACAGTTCCATGGCAAAACAAGTTCTTTGTAAAAGATTTCGGGCTATTATCCTGCCCAACCCTGCTGTAGATCACCTCATGAAAGCTTTCGGCTAAATATCTAATGACATCCCCAAAGACAAGAAAGATCTACTCCTTTACACAACAACAGCTGCCAGAATATTGATTGCAAAAAAAAAAAAAAATCAGGAAGGGGGAGAATATCCCATCACTATCAAAATGGCAAAACAAACTCGGCGAGTTTGCAGAAATGGCAAAATTGACGGCAATTATTACAGGCCACCCAAATCAGAGAATAATTAGAGAGTGGAATGGAGTAAAGAAATACATGAAAAAATATGGTTCCGGAATTGAAATATTAATAGAGAATGTGTAAAACATGCAAGGGTAGCAAGAAAATAATAGAATCAACTGAATAATTATTAAATTATAACAACACAAAAAGATGGAAGTAAAATATTGAGATCACACATGGGTGACGGGGAGTGGGGGTATATTGGAGCCTATACTATTATTTATACTATAATTTGTTAATTGTGTTGTATTTACATACGACAAATGGAAGCCTAGAGTATTTAGATATATTTTAATTTAGGTAATCGATGTAATAGGTTTAAGTTAGAAAATGAATATGGATTTTGAATTTGATCTTTGTAAAAAAAAAAAATGGCTTTGAAAGAAAAAAGAAAAAGAAACCATTTGCAGCCACTGGAATCTGCCAGCAAGTGATCCACAAGAGCCAGATTCTGGACTTGAAGAATCCCAAGCACATTTATCTGGCTTTTTCATTCTCTCTGCAAGAGAAGAGAAGTGAAAGGCTGTGCTACATCTGGCGCAGTCATTAGGGAGGTGCATTCAGGGATTAATTCACAAAGAAGAGGAGGAGATCCTAACAGCCAGAAAGGGTGCTCTGCTTGGAAAGCAGCAAAGAGCTGGCTGCTCCATCCTTTCCTCCTCCTCCTTCTCCTGCAAATGGAGGCCTGCAGCAAGGTGGGCCGACTTCTCGGCTTCGTCATGGCTGCCATGGCGCCACATTCACCACATTCTTCCTGCCCTGCTGGTCCACGTGGCCATTTGCCGAGGGGTGTTTTCTGCAGCCCCCCCCATCCCACCCCCCTTCCTCTATGCTAGGTAAATAGAATTGCAGGATTTCCCACAGTTTCTGTACAGATATCAGCTATGTGAATGCTTCAGCCCTCTTCTATATCAAGATGGATTCCCTTGCAAACATGCCTTCAGGTGGTACAGCCACACAGTTCCGACCCTGCCCTTAATGAACTTTTCAGTTACTGCACACACTCCAAATTTGCGGAGGATGCACCTGTGTTACTCGCAGCCGGGTATTCCCAAACCCCTCAACACAAGGGTCCTTTCTCCTTTTCTGCATCACGATTCAATCCCTTGCCAACACCTTACCAGAAGATGCAGCCACACAACTCAGACCTTATATAATCCATGGATGAAATATAAATATCTCCTAGAACCTACAAGCCCTTGGTGCATTTCACCCATCGAAGCCTTTGGCTTGAGAAAGAAAAACATGAAGGGAAATTGGGCAACATATAAAATGTTATTGGGGGGAAATTAATAAATTAAGAGGAAAGGACTTTGACATCCATATATATAAATGTATAATCTGCTCCACAATTCACACTCTGCCATCAAAGAACTTTTGTCTCACTTAAAACACTCAACCTTTTCTGAGGATGCACACCTCAGAACACATAGGGACAGAGGAAGCTAAAAGATTCTGCAGTTTGATTGCTCCCAAACGGCAGAACATTTAGAGTGCTCCTTGCAGGCGTGTCTTAAACTTTAATACCATGGGGCGCCAACCATTTGTGCCATATGACCAAGCAAGGCATCTTTCCAACTGCAGCAGCCCCATTTCCTTTGTAAAAGATGGAAAAAACACAGTTCCATGAAACAACAGGTAATGTAGTGTGAAAGAAACATTGCGAGGGGGACAGAAGCCCTAACAGAATAATCAGGTACACCAAAACAATAATCAACCCTTCTAAATACAGCCTATGGCACAAAACCATTCAATGTATAATCTCCTCCACAATTCACACCCTGCCATCAAAGAACTTTTGTCTCACTTAAAGCACTCAACCTTTTCTGAGGATGCACACCTCAGAACACATACGGACAGCGGAAGCTAAAAGGACAGGCCAGTGACTTCTGTCTTGCAAGTAAATTTTTCAGATGACCCAGACCTTTTCTCAAAAGGGGGGGGAAGAGGAAGAAAGATGGAGGAGAAACTGGAATGTTAATACCCCCCTCCAAATCTGGGGCAAACTGGTGGAGACAATAGCAGTGGGGAAGCTATGTAGAAAATCTTATTTTTTATAAGCCCCCGATTTCCCCCCAGCATAACTAATTTTAATCTGTCTTTGGCTTTCTGTAAATTTAATTACCCAAAGTGTATTTCTACATATATAGCAGGAGACCAAAACACTGGAAAGAAAATACAGTCTTGAAGAAACTAGGAAATTAATTGTGATGACTATGTTGGATTTCTATTTCTTTTGTTGAGTCAGAGTACTACAATCAAGTGCTAGCATATAACTTAGGATGCTTCTAGATTCCATGTTCTGTTTTTTGTGAAGCTCATTGTGTTTAACACAATGTGACAAATCAGGTAAAGACTGTTAACCTTTTTTTTCTGGTGCTGTCAGAGTGTATGCTTTTGCACATTTGAAGTGCAGCCTGAAAGCAAATTATTTATATAATAAATTACCCTCTCCCCTCCAAATCTGGGGCAAACTGGTGGAGACAATAGCGGTGGGGAAGCTACAAGAATTATTGGAAAACACAAATAATAAAATGCATTCCCCTCTGGGTTGAATCCTGGCCATGGGGGCTCAATCCTCCCAATATTGAGGGGACCAACATCTCCCGTTGGGTTGTTGTTATGGGGAAGCAAATTACAGCCACCATCAGCTGCAAGAGACACACGCCATAGGTAGCGGAGCGGGACATGGAACAGTGAGGATGTGGATAACCAAGAATGGAGCTCTCTGAACGAGAAGCGGAAGATGCTGGCTGGCCAGCACGAAGACGCCCGCGAGCTGAAGGAGAAACTGGACCGGCGAAAGCACGTGGTCTTGGACATCCTACGCAATTACCTCTCGGGGGAGCAGCTCCGAGACTACCAGCATTTCGTGAAGATGAAATCTGGAACAGCGCGAGCTGGCCAACAGGATCAAGCTAGGGCAGGAACAGGTCAAGTGCCTTCTGGAGAGCCTCCCCACGGACTTCGTGCTTAGCAGCAGAAAGGGAGCAGAGCCTCTATCAGCCACCGGGACCAGCCGACCTCCCGCACCAGCATCTTCGCTCTGACCCTTCCAGACGCGGCTGCATCAAACCTTTTCTTCTCAGAATTATTTAATCAGAAACTTCTTTTAACTTTTTTTATATAAAAAAAAAGAATTGAGGGAGGATTAAATTATTATTATTTAATTAATGGTGGGGTGTGTGGGGGGGGAATAAACAGCACGGAAAGATTTCTTTTTCTTCTTCGTCTTCTCCCGGAGATCACGATTTAAATCTGTTTGGAATACATTGGATTCTTGTGGCCAAGCACGATGCAGAAGAGACTGGCAGCAGGTTCTACGAGGGAGGTCAGTAACTAATTATAAATAAACTAAAGCTCTCCCTGCTGAAGGAGTCTTGCCCCCCTTCAACATGTACGTAGGGGGAAAATGGTTAAATGTTGTGTGTTTTTTTGTACTTCACAAAGGAAAAGGAAAAGAGGAACACCCTCGCCCCCACCCACCCCCCAAAAAACCCATAGTCACACACCATATCTAAATAAAGGACTAGCCGGAAAAGCTACAGGCCAGGATCCAAGGCTGCTTGCATGCAGAAAGATGTACTTGGTGAATGTCAGCCCAGACGTTGGATGTGGGTGCAGTTTGGCATCTCGTTTTCCCTGGGCAAGGATCCCCAGTCAGAGTGCTATGGCTCTGTCCTTTTTCTCCCTCTCCCCTGCATGGTGGGATCCAGTGCAGGTCCATGAGCAGGGTCCCCCCCCCCCCGTGTACCATCCAGGTGGTCACTGGATTGCAGCTTTTTATCTCTCTCAGTGCCCAGTGAATGTTGCCAGTAAGTGACATTTCCACGAAAGCGTTACACAGCAAAATCCCGTCTTCCAGATCTGCAGTGCGAAGCAGCCGCCGTTGGAACAAGCACTTGTGTGAACCAAACAACTAAGGAGTCAACGTGAAACTGAAGCAAAGAGATACTTCCTCCTTGAGACTCTCTCTTGGGCTCTGTGATATTATTATTTTTTTAAAAAAGAAAAACAGTAACAAGAGAAAGCCTGCAAACTTATTTGAATGACTTCTTGAGGTGGTTCATTGAATGTCCTTATTTATAGATTGCTGGAAACGGAAACGGAGAAAATAAATTCTTCATGCTCCTGCTATTTGCAGAATCTAATGATTTGCAGAATCTAATGAAAATTAATAAATTAAGAACTTTGAAATCCATATATATTTGGCAGACTAGCTCCAATACTTCAAATTAAAGAAAGACAAGAAAAATGGGGTTTCCTGGAGAAATATCAAAATGACTGGGAAAGGCTGTGGAGGGAAATGCATGTTATAAGGGGGCGGTGAAGAAGGAGGGAAGAGAAGGAAGCGCTGTCCTGTTCTCAGATTGGGGACAGCCTCCCACCTCCTTCTTCCCAACCTGTGGAAGGACCAGACTCAAATTCCTCACCTCTTGACCCCTCAGCAAACGTCCAAGCTACAACCCCAGGGTGAAGTGCAAGTCATGTGCCCCACAAGTCATGTGCCCTTAACTAAGTTTTACAGTCAGAGGCTGCTATCTAAAGAAGTATCTCCCATTTCTAGGAAGGCCACTTCAACTTCATCTAGCGCTCGGTCGCTTTCTTCACTGTCTTCCCAGTGCTCCTGGGCAAGCTCTACAGGCTCGCTGACATCCCTGAGGCCCATAGACTATGCTGCCAACCACAGGACAGACTATTTCTGCAATCTGAACGAGGATGGGGAATTCCACTACTCTGTCGTCCGGTCCAAGCTGAATCACATGGTTTCCAGGCTGTCTAGGAGGGGCAATGCGGCAGAAAACTACATAGGCTGCCACCCAGTGAGGTGCAACTTAAAGCCTAGGCAGTGGATCAGCAAGAGCCTCATAAACCTCAGAGACTTTGCACTGTATTCATCAAATGACTGCTTCTGAGAAATGGGATCGTGAGAGCTGGCACACACAACTGCCATACAGGAGGTGCTGCAGGCTTGGTGGTGGTTGTTTTTTTAACTTGGCTGCCCACCCATCTTTGTGATACTGCAAGCCTTTCTCAGGCTTTGCCGTGCCATGGAGAAGAATGGTTTGGAATGCCAACCAATATGCACATTATGCCTTGCGGCACAAAGGTAGCCATCGCATGGAAAGACCTTCACGTTGCTCTTTGTGGCTTACATTTTGTGTGTGCCACTTGTAAGTGCTCCAGGCTTCACACTTGGTCAATTCTGTACTGCCCTTACAAATGTTGATATCTAGTGCTTTTTTAGTCTAAGAAATCATGGGGTGACTTGGTTTTACCAAGGGACGATAATATTAGCTGTTTAGTTTGTTTAAAAAACCGCTAGGGCCTCTCTTTTTTTTGTCCCAGTATAGGAGCATAGAAAAATATTTTCATTGTATGACCCTGTAGCCGATGGCCTGATAACAGATGGCTAACAAAAGACAATGACAAAAACAATGTGCAGTGACTCGTAACTTTTCCAACAGCCATGGCCATATCTTAGGGCTCCTTTTAAAATTGTTTTTAGTGAAATCACTGCCGTTTGTGGTGTGAATGTGGCTGTTCACCTATGTAGGTGCCTTGTTCAATGAGCTGACAAGGCTGAAACCGGCTCTCATTTCTCTCTTCACTATTCCCCTTATGAAAATCACCAGATTGAAATTGACCATTCTTGTGAACTAAATTCCACCCAACATTGGGGGGATCTTTTTTTAAAAAAACTATTGGGTTGATGGCACAGTGAATGCAATCAACCGAGTGTGATCCAGCAGTAGCTCCTATACAGAAGTCCGCTGTCACTTAGATCAGTGACTAGGCACCATGCAAAAAGAAAGGGTTTGCAACTGTGATTGTAGTATTCACCTTTTAAAATATAAACATTGCAAGTCTTTGCACAGTTTCTGTATGCACATCAGCTATATGTATAAATAAATTATCATCATCATCATCATCTTTATACCCCACCCATTTGGCTGGCTTTCCCAAGGGACTCTGGGGGGCTTACAGCATATCTAAAAACATCCCGCATTAAAGATCTCCTGATTCACGGCTCAGGAGATCGAGAGGGAGAAGGAAGAGAAGGCAGGAAGGGTAACCATGTCAGACCACTAACTCCTCGAAATACAAATGTCTTCCGGATAGATTGCCCATAAACTCCACCCTTGGTCCAACACGGTTACCTCTTCCATGCTTAGCTAATCTGTTCCTCCTTCCCTCTCTGAGGAAAGAAACCTATACCTTTTCCCCATACAAATGTTTAACTTTAACATAGAAAATACACACTAATATAAGCAACATCAAAACACCAAAATCCAGTATAATCACAGGGTGCCAAGCCAAATTTAAAATGTTGGTCATGGTAGAGCTCTATCCTGAAAAGATGTCCCACCAATGGTGTGTGGTTCAATCCTGAATATCCTGAGTGACTCTTCTTAGCTTGGCTTGTTTTACTACGGCAATATTAGTACTTTGCAGAATGACACATTCCAAGTTTTTCCGCAATCTTCATGTACTTTCTCATTCCTTTTCTCCAAGCAGACTGCATCCCTCACACTTATTATTATTTTTAAAGCTCTGAACACTCAGATTCTTCATGCTAATTTACTGGTCAGGAGATTTCTTACTCAAATCGCACACTTCCAACATTGCAACAGCTTGTGACAAATGTGGACTGATCTGTCGTTTGCTCAGAAATAAGGGCAATAAAAAACCAACAACTTTGCATATATGCAGCTTGTATGTATATTTTGGAATATAGTTTTTTAACAACCTTTTTTGGGGTGAAGTATGGGGTATATGGGAACCAATAATATCATTTATAATATAATCTGTTGATTGCATTGTATTTACATGCAGCAAAGGGAAGCCTAGTGCAATTAGATATATTTTAATTTAGGTAATCTATGTAATAGGCTTGTGTTAGAAAATGAGTATGGATTTTGAATTTGATGTTTGTTTGCAAATGACTGTCACCATCAGCTGCAGGAAGCCCAGGGCCATGTTAGCAGCAAGGGACATGCGACAAATATGAATGGCCACGCCTGGCAGGAGAGGCGAAGATGGAGAAGACGGAAGGGGAAACATTTGATTTTATCTATTTGCATACTGCAGGGCATCATAACAGGTTTCCAAACAAATAAACAATTTTTAACGAAGAAGACGGATTTAGTGTAGAGCACAGACAGCCGAGTGGAACGTATGACAGGTGTGGATGAACACATCTTGGTCACACTGAGGAATTTCACTACAAAGAGCCAAGGAAATGGGACTGGCTAGCAAGGCAAAATGGAGGAGAAATTGAAACTGGCTGAAGAAGAAAGAGCCAGGCATATCTGGCGGAGCTAGAGGAGGAGGAGAACAAGATCCTGGGTGCTTTTGAGCAGATGCGCAACTTCTTGGAGGAGCTGCATCGCTTTTGGCTGACCGAGCTGGAGGATCTGGAGAAGGAGATGAAGAAGAAAAAGGAAATAAATATTGCCAAGCTCTCGGAGGATATCGCCGGTCTCGGTGTGAGACGCACAGAAATGGAGAAGAAGTGCCACCTGCCCGCTATTGAGTTCCTGAAGGGCATCGGGACTATGGTGACCAGGTTTCAGGAGTTGAAAAGAAGGCGGACACTGCTGGGAATCTCTCCAGGCATGGAAGAGAGACTCATAATTTACACTCAGAAAAATTCATTTCTGAAGGATACCATGGAGAATTGCAAAGGGCTACCAATGCAGGCACTGAACAAAGTGTATATCGCTCTGGAGTCAGGAACAGAACACCCTTTTCTTGTTATAACCTGAAGAGTTTGAGAAGAAGAAGAAAGGCAGGACACGCTGGACAACCCTGGGAGCTTCGACAGCATGCTCTACGTGCTGGGCCATGCAAAATTCACCTCAGGATGATATTGGTGGGAGGTGGTGGTGTAAGAGGAGGAGGAGGAAAGGGAATGGGACACCTGGGGAAGTTGAGGGGTCTTTGGGTGGGGGGAGAACTGGATCTTATTTCATCCTTTTCTCTTCTTATGTTTAAGATGATTATGCTGATTTTAACATTGTATGACTGTAGAATCCAATTAAAAAAAATTAAAAAGGAAGAGGAAGAGGAGGAAAACTACCGCTCAACTTTATGATCAGTGAAAATATTTGCTATTGCAAAGGTAGCATTTCTGTTTTTAAAATATATACATGGCCATGAAAGGAATCAGCCCCACTCATATCAGTCAGGATCTGCTAGGAAGCAAGCTGTGTGCTGCCTCTCTGATCAGAGCCTCACCATCACCCAGGGAACGAACAACAGAATGAAGCCCCTTGGCCAGTGACTCCTGCTGCAAAGGCCTTCAATAAAATGTGATGAGTCTTCCCAAAACAAAAAAACCACAGCCCGGCTCAGGAGGAGCTCAATAACCTCCTTTACAACATGAATGACTGCTATTCCAAGCTGCGCGAACTGGTGCCGAGGATCCCGCAAGGCACGAAAGTCAGCCAAGTGGAAATCTTGCAGCACGTTATCGACTAGATCTATGACCTGCAGATCATGTTAGAGGAAGGGGCAAAGAAGGGGCAAGATCCTCCTGCAGCCGAGACTTCCCTACTCTCTTTAAAAGCTGCAGAGCGGGCATCCGAACTTTGCTCAAAAGAGGAGAGGAATCTCTGCCACTAACCTCTTAAAACAGACTGCAAGTGTGGAATCCTGGCAGTTGGTTCTCTCCAGTGAGACAGGAGATAGAAGAGAGAGAGAGTAAAGACCTGAATAGTGGAAAGGATCAGATGTTTTAACCCCGTGCATCCAGTAATGAAGAGACCACCATCTTTCTCTTCCAGATAAACTGTAGAACATGGGTCTGGCCAGCCAGTTGCTGATGTCTTGACTGGTCTTCCAGAAACAACTTTCTGCCAACTTTCTGGAGTGAAGGAATAAATGAAAAAATATGGTCCCGGAATTCAAATGTTAATAGAGAATGTGTAAAACATGCAGGGGTAAGCAAGAAAATAATAGAATCAATTGAATAATTATTAAATTATAACAACACAACAAGATGGAAGAAGTAAAATATTGGGATCACACATGGGTGAAGGGGAGTGGGGGTATATGGGAATCTAGAATATCATTTATAATATAATTTGTTAATTGTGTTGTATTTACATACAACAAATGGAAGCCTAGATTATTTAGATATATTTTAATTTAGGTAATCTATGTAATAGGCTTATATTAGAAAATGAATATGTATTTTGAATTTGTTGTTTGTAAAAAAAAATGATTTTGAAAGAAAAAAAATGGATTTTTCATTCTCTCTGCAAGAGAAGAGAAGAGAAGAGAAGAGAAGAGAAGAGAAGAGAAAGGCAGTGCTACATCTGGCGCAGTCATTAGGGAGGTGCATTCAGGGATTAATTCACAAAAAAGAGGAGGGGATCCTAACAGCCAGAAAGGGTGCTCTGCTTGGAAAGCAGCAAAGAGCTGGCTGCCCTGTCCCTTCCTGCTCCTCCTCCTTCTTCTTCTTCGTCTTCTGCTGCTGCTAATGAGACCTGGAGAAAAGCAGGCCGAGTTCCCGGCTTCGTCATCGGTGCCATTTGCAGAAGGGTGGTTTCCGCAGATCCCCCTTCCTATATAGTATGTAAATAGAATTACAGGATTTCCCACAGATTCTGCTTTCCTTTTCATAGCTGCTGCTCAAGTACTATCTTTCCTTTGAAATAAAAAATTGCAGGTTTCTCCACAGTTTGTTTACATACATCAGCAATATGTATGCTTCAGCCTTTCCTACACCAATATGGATTCCTTTCCAAACATGCCTTCAGGTGGTACAGCCACACAGTTCACACCCAGCCTTTAATGAACTTTTCAGTTACTGCACACACTCCAAATTTGCGGAGGATGCACCTGTGTTACTCGCAGCCGGGTATTCCCAAACCCCTCAACACAAGGGTCCTTTCTCCTTTTCTGCATCACGATTCAATCCCTTGCCAACACCTTACCAGAAGATGCAGCTACACAACTCAGACCTTATATAATCCATGGATGAAATATAAATATCTCCTAGAACCTACACGCCCTTGGTGCATTTAACCCATCGAAGCCTTTGGCTTGAGGAAGAAAAACATGAAGGGAAATTGGGCAACATATAAAATGTTATTAGAGGGGGAAATAATTAAATTAAGAGGAAAGGACATTGACATCCATATATATTTGACAGGCTGGCTCCAATACTTCCAACTGAATGAAAGACAAGGAAAATAGGGTTTCCTGCAGAAATATCAAAACTAAAGGGAACTCTAATCCAGCCTAAAGGAAAATATCTATCTAAAATGTATAATCTGCTCCACAATTCACACCCTGCCATCAAAGAACTTTTGTCTCACTTAAAGCGCTCAACCTTTTCTGAGGATGCACACCTCAGAACACACAGGGACAGAGAAAGCTAAAAGAGTCTGCAGTTTGATTGCTCCCAAATGGCAGAACCTTCAGAGTGCTCCTTGCAGGCGTGTCTTAAACTTTAATACCATGGGGCTCCAACCATTTGTGCCACATGACCAAGTAAGGCATCTTTCCAACTGCAGCAGCCCCATTTCCTTTGTAAAAGATTTTGGGCTATTATCCTGCCCAACCCTGCTGTAGATCACCTCATGAAAGCTTTCGGCCAAATATCTAATGACATCCCCAAAGACAAGAAAAATCTATTCCTTTACACAACAACAGCTGCCAGAATATTGATTGCAAATAAACTGAAGGGAGTGAAAATTCCATCAGTATTAGAATGGCAAAACAAAATCGGCGAGTTTGTAGAAACGGCAAAATTGACAGCAATTATAAGAGGCCACTCAAATCAGAGAATAATTAGAGAGTGGGATGGAGTGAAGGAATAAATGAAAAAATATGGTCCCGGAATTCAAATATTAATAGATAATGTGTAAAACATGCAGGGGTAAGCAAGAAAATAATAGAATCAATTGAATAATTATTAAATTATAACAACACAACAAGATGGAAGAAGTAAAATATTGGGTTCACACATGGGTGAAGGGGAGTGGGGGTATATGGGAATCTATAATACCATTTATAATATAATTTGTTAATTGTGTTGTATTTACATACAACAAATGGAAGCCTAGATTATTTAGATATATTTTAATTTAGGTAATCTATGTAATAGGCTTATGTTAGAAAATGAATATGTATTTTGAATTTGATGTTTGTAAAAAAAAATGATTTTGAAAGGAAAAAAAATGGATTTTTCATTCTCTCTGCAAGAGAAGAGAAGAGAAGAGAAGAGAAGAGAAGAGAAGAGAAGAGTAGTGAAAGGCAGTGCTACATCAGGCACAGTCATTAGGAAGGTTCATTTAGGGATCAATTAACAAAAAAGAGGAGGGGATCCTAACAGCCAGAAAGGGTGCTCTGCTTGGAAAGCAGCAAAGAGCTGGCTGCTCGTCCCTTCCTCCTCCTCCTCCTCCTCCTAATGAGACCTGGAGAAAAGCAGGCCGAGTTCCCGGCTTCATCATCGGTGCCATTTGCAGAAGGGTGATTTCCGCAGCCCCCCACCATCCCACCCCCTTCCTCTATACTATGTAAATAGAATTACAGGATTTCCCACAGATTCTGCTTTCCTTTTCATAGCTGCTGCTCAAGTACTATCTTTCCTTTGAAATAAAAAATTGCAGGTTTCTCCACAGTTTGTTTACATACATCAGCAATATGTATGCTTCAGCCTTTCCTACACCAATATGGATTTCTTTCCAAACATGCCTTCAGGTGGTACAGCCACACAGTTCACACCCAGCCTTTAATGAACTTTTCAGTTACTGCACACACTCCAAATTTGCGGAGGATGCACCTGTGTTACTCGCAGCCGGGTATTCCCAAACCCCTCAACACAAGTGTCCTTTCTCCTTTTCTGCATCACGATTCAATCCCTTGCCAACACCTGACCAGAAGATGCAGCCACACAACTCAGACCTTATATAATCCATGGATGAAATATAAATATCTCCTAGAACCTACAAGCCCTTGGTGCATTTCACCTATCGAAAGCTTTGGCTTGAGGAAGAAAAACATGAAGGGAAATTGGACAACATATAAAATGTTATTAGGGGCGGAAATTAATAAATTAAGAGGAAAGGACATTGACATCCATATATATTTGACAGGCTGGCTCCAATACTTCCAACTGAATGAAAGACAAGGAAAATAGGGTTTGCTGGAGAAATATCAAAACTAAAGGGAACTCTAATCCAGCCTAAAGGAAAATATCTATCTAAAATGTATAATCTGCTCCACAATTCACATCCTGCCATCAAAGAACTTTTGTCTCACTTAAAGCACTCAACCTTTTCTGAGGATGCACACCTCAGAACACAAACGGACAGCGGAAGCTAAAAGGACAGGCCAGTGACTTCTGTCTTGCAAGTAAATTTTTCAGATGACCCAGACCTTTTCTCAAAAGGGGGGGAAGAGGAAGAAAGATGGGAGGAGAAATTGGAATGTTAATACCCCCCTCCAAATCTGGGGCAAACTGGTGGAGACGATAGCAGTGGGGAAGCTATGTAGAAAATCTTATTTTTTATAAGCCCCCGATTTTCCCATAGCATAACTAATTTTTATTTGGCTTTGGCTTTCTGTAAATTTAATTACCCAAAGTGTATTTCTACATATATAGCAGGGGACCAAAACACTGGAAAGAAAATACAGTCTTGAAGAGACTAGTAAATTAATTGTGATGACTATGTTGGATTTCTATTTCTTTTGTTGAGTCAGAGTACTACAATCAAGTGCTAGCATATAACTTAGGATGCTTCTAGATTCCATGTTCTGTTTTTTGTGAAGCTCATTGTGTTTAACACAATGTGACAAATCAGGTAAAGACTGTTAACAGCCACACAGTTCACACCCTGCCCTTAATGAACCTTTCAGTTACTGCACACACTCCAAATTTGCGGAGGATGCACCTGTGTTACTCGCAGCCGGGTATTCCCAAACCCCTCAACACAAGTGTCCTTTCTCATTTTCTGCACCCCAATACAATCCCTTGCCAATACCTTACCAAAAACACCTATACCTTTTCCCCATACAAATATTTAACTTTAACATAGAAAATACACACTAATATAAGCAACATCAAAACACCATTTCATCCTTTTCTCTTCTTATGTTTAAGATGATTATGCTGATTTTAACATTGTATGACTGTAAAACCCAATTTAAAAAAATTAAAAAGGAAAAGGAAGAGGAGGAAAACTACCGCTCAACTTTATGATCAGTGAAATATTTGCTATTGCAAAGGTAGCATTTCTGTTTTTAAAATATATACATGGCCATGAAAGGAATCAGCCCCACTCATATCAGTCAGGATCTGCTAGGAAGCAAGCTGTGTGCTGCCTCTCTGATCAGAGCCTCACCATCACCCAGGGAACGAACAACAGAACGAAGCCCCTTGGCCAGTGACTCCTGCTGCACAGGCCTTCAATAAAATGTGATGAGTCTTCCCAAAACAAAAAAACCACAGCCCGGCTCAGGAGGAGCTCAAGAACCTCCTTTACAACATGAATGACTGCTACTCCAAGCTGCGCGAGCTGGTGCTGAGGATCCCGCAAGGCACGAAAGTCAGCCAAGTGGAAATCTTCCAGCACGTTATCGACTAGATCTATGACCTGCAGATCGTGTTAGAGGAAGGGGCAAAGAAGGGGCAAGATCCTCCCGCAGCCGAGACTTCCCTACTCTCTTTAAAAGCTGCAGAACGGGCATCCGAACTTTGCTCAAAAGAGGAGAGGAAACTCTGCCACTAACCTATCAGGAACCACCTTCGTTATCGGGGCCAGGTAGGGACCCCAAGATCTCCTGCAATGCTTTTGAAAAGTTTTTTGCAGATAAAGTCTGATTGAAAGTGATCCAAAACATGAAGGAAGAAATGGCTCGCCATCTGCACAAGTACCAAGACCTTCTGAATGTAAAGATGGCTCTTGATATTGAGATTGCCACTTACAGGAAACTGCTGGAGGGAGAAGAGAGCAGAATCACAATGCCCATTCTGACTTTTGCATCCCTGAACCTGAGAGAAACAAACTTTGAGTCTATCCAAATAGACACGCACTCCAAGAGAACACTTCTTATCAAGACTGTTGAAACTAGAGATGGAGAAGTTATCAATGACACTTCTCACCATGATGAACTGAAGAAAAGAAGAGCACATCTTCCTTGTGCCAAAATGAACCCTTAGCAATTTAGAATATTTGTTAGGAAAGCAGCAGCAGAGATATCCTCCCCTTATCTTGACTTATTTGCTTCCATTATAAGGGGGGAAGAGAAGCATGCATGTGTGAAAAGCAATGTTGTCCAATGAAATTTGATATTGTGTCATTCCAGGCCGACAGATTTTTGAAGAAAAATTCAATGGTGCATAGAATTTAAAGAGCTTCTTCCTGCCGCTCTCATTCACCGTGTTGAGTGTTGTGAGTGTGGTGGCTTGCATTGCCTTGGTTCGCCTCTCAGGGACCATCCAGTAGAGGACGGGACAAGCCATTCCTTGGACCTCAGCCAGGATCCAGGAGGAGTCCCCTCACCACCAGTGCTCTTCCAGTAGGGGAGAGTAGTGGATCCGGGTGCGCATGAAGGGCAGGGGCTCCTGAGACCTCTAGTCGTCTTTCGAATGGACAATGTTGAAACAGAGCTTTATCGAATGTCAATGCTGGTCTCTATGATCCCTATTGATAGTTGCTATGATTTCTTCATTCAGTGAGACTTGAAAATAAAGATATTTTTCACATCCAAAAAAACCAAGAAAAAGAAAAACATTTATTTGGATTTTCATTCGGACTGCAAAAGAAGAGAAGAAAGACACAGTGCTTCATCAGGCACAATCATTAGAGAGGTTCATTCAGGGATTAATTAACAAAAAAGAAGAGGGGATCCTAACAGCCAAAAAGGCTGCATCATATTCGTGTTTCGCAACCCTTTTGTGTGCCTGTCCCTCTCTGAAAAGCTTAGTACAAAAAATTGAAAAGCTTAGTACAAAAGAAAAGTTTATAGTGTGGATGCTCACCTATGTTGTTGCCTTGTTCAATGGCCTGACACTGCTGCAACTGGCTCTGATTTCGCTCTTCACTATTCCCCTTCTTAATGAAAAGCACCAGGGGGAAATTGACCATTCTTGTGAACCAGAATCTCAGAAATGCACTGGCAAAAGTCCCTAGTTAAACCCAGGGGTGGAGCGCAAACCTCAACCCCTCAAGTCAAGTTCTATAGTCAGTGTAAATCTTTGGTACTTCAATTGTAGTATTGTTATTTTTAAAATATAAAATTGCCAGTTTTCCCACAGTTTCTGTACGTACATCAGCTATATGTACGCTTTGCCCTCTTTCTATATGAGGATTGTCTTAGAAACACGCCATCAGGTGGTACAGCCACACAACTCAGGGCAGGGCATCATAACAGGCTTCCAAACAAATAAACAACTTTTAACCAGGAGGAAGGAACAAGAATGATCGGTAACTAGAGCAAAATCTTTAGTTTTATCTTCACATCTTAAGCCAGCCTATGAGACAAAACAATATATTTGGTGTAGAGCACAGATAGCCAAGTGGAACGTATGGCAGATGTGGATGAATACTTCTAGGTTACATTGAGGAATTTGACCGCAAAGAGCCAAGGAAATGGGACTGGCTAGCAAGGCAAAATGGGGGGGGGGGTTGGAATTTTAATACCCCCCCCATTTGGGACAAACTGGTGGAGGTGATAGCGATGGGGCAGCTACAAGAATTTTTGCGGAAAAGGCGTTTGCAAAACAACTAAGGAAACAGTTCAAAGTAAAATATTTAGGACCAGCAAAAAACGATCTTGGTCAAGAGATCCAGTGATGGAAGATTTTTGTTAAGTGAAAGAAAGACAATCATTGAAAGCAACAACATGCACAAATGGCTATAAATTTGGGAATTGTGTTGTATGATGTGTGAATACTTTTGAATATGTTTATAATACTGTATTCTGTTCGAATGAGAGGGGGTGTTAGGAATACATTCTTTAAGAAACAGATAAAAGTTCCTGGAGGCTTTAAAAAGGGTTCCAGAATTTTCTTTAGTGCCTAGGAGTGGCACTCTGGGATTGATTGGTGTCCACTGGTGGTGCAAATAAAGGGAGGAAGTTGCAGGCTGCAATGTCCGTAGAAGGACAGCACACTCACACCCAACACACACAACACACAACACACAAAAACTCTCAGAACACACGCTGACAACAAGGTTGGAAGTAAGACAATGTGTGCTGCTGATACTGTGAGTTTTGCTGTGTCAGGATTGTTAATTCCTGGACTGAGATTATACTATGCTGGAGATATAAAGAAGTAATTTAAATTTGCAGGGTCGCATTTAATTTGCCTTAAAAGGTGGAGAGAGAAATCTAGTATTTGCACTTAGCAAAAAAAGAAAAGATAAGAAATGGGGGGCGGGGGAAAGAGCAAACCCTATCGAAGGAAAATTGTGTATGTCCTGCAACTTTGTATAACAATAGCTTTAAAACGAATAAGTGGTTTATTAATAAAGAAAGTAAAAAAGAACACTTTTTCTTTACCTTCTGGTAGAAAACCATTCTAATATTCTGTGTGTAAAAAGCCTCTGCATTATATTGTAATTTGATTTTTTTGTAATTAAGACAAGAACCTTGTGCACTCTCAGAAAAAAGAACAAAAAAGAATTTAAAGAGCTTCTTCCTGCCGCTCTCATTCACCGTGTTGAGTGTTGTGATTGTGGTGGCTTGCATTGCCTTGGTCCGCCTCCCAGGGACCATCCAGCAGAGGGTGGGACAAGCCATTCCTGGGACAGTTCTTCATTCAGTAGGACTTGAAAATAAAGATATTTTTCACATCCAAAAAAACCAAGAAAAAGAAAAACATTTGAATTTTCATTCTGTCTGCAAAAGGAGAGAAGAGAGATGCAGCGCTTCATCAGGCACAATCATTAGAGAGGTTCATTCAGGGATAAATTCACAAAAAAGAAGAGGGGATTCTCCCAGCCAAAAAGTCTGCATCATATTTGTGTTTCGCAACCCTTTTGTGTGCCTTTCCCTCTCTAAAAAGCTTAGTACAAAAAATTGAAAAGCTTAGTACAAAAAAAAAAGTTTATAGTGTGGGTGTTCACCTTTGTTGGTGCCTTGTTCAATGGCCTGACACTGCTGCAACTGGCTCTGATTTCGCTCTTCACTATTCCCCTTCTTAATGAAAAGCACCAGGTTGAAATTGACCATTCTTGTGGCCAAAGTCCCAAGTTTAACCCAGGGGTGAAGCCCAAACCTCAACCCCTCAAGTGAAGTTCTATAGTCAGTGCAAATATTTGGTACTGCAATTGTAGTATTGTTCTTTTTAAAATATAAAATTGCAGGTTTTCCCACAGTTTCTGTACGTACATCAGCTATATGTACGCTTCTCCCTCTTTCTATACCAGGATTGACTTACAAACACGCCATCAGGTGGTACCGCCACAGAACTCAAACCCTGCAATTAAAGAACTCCTGTCAAGACACTTCTGAAGTGGCCTGCAAGTATTTCACTGAACTCCCAGTGCCCACTTTTAGAACAATGGCCACCTCCGGGACATGTGTGATTCCAGAAAGGCCATCAACTCAGTGTGATGCAGCAGCAGCTCCTATGCAGCCATCTGCTGTCACTTGGATCAGAGACAAGACAACATACAAGAAAAAGGTGTTTGCAACTGAGAACATTGGCTGGAACATGCCAGATGGGTGTGGTTGTCTGTCTACCCAGGATCCTTATGCTCCCCATTTACTCCTCCTTGCCCTACAACTCTCATCATAACAGCTTTCCAAACAAATAAACAACTTTTAACCAAGAGGAAGGAACCAGAATGATTGGCAACTCAAACTATTAATTTGGCTCAGGGTGCAGGTAGCCGAGTGGGACATACGATAGATGTAGATGAACACATCTAGGTCACACTGAGAAAACTTGACCATACAGTGATAAGGAAATGGGACTGGCCAGCGAGGCAAAGATGGAGGAGAAATTGGAATGTTAACCCCCCCCCCCAAATCTGGGGCAAACTGGTGGAGACGATAGCGGTGGGGAAGCTACAAATATTCTTGGAAAGCACAGATAATTAAATGCATTCCCATGTAGGCTGAATCCTGGCCATGGGGGCTGAATCCACCCAATATTGAGAAGGCCAACATCTACCTTTGGGTTGTTGTCATGGGGAAGCAAATGACAGCCACCCTCAGCTGCAAGACACACACCATAGGTAGCCGACATGCGACATGCAGGACATGCGACAGATGTGGAAGGCCTGAGAATATACTATGATGTGTCATGCTTTAATTGGATCAGAGACTGGATTAAGTTAGATAATAATGACATTTTAGACTTGGAGGGATGGAACAACAGATACGATTGGCATGCCTATCTAATTTACAACAAAGTGGTGGTACATAAAGAATTTCTAAGTCATGTAATTAGAAATTCATTATATAAGGTCTGGGTGAGACATAGAAGGCTGTTAGAACCGAAAACACCATGGTGGGTCTCACCGTTAGAAGTAATATCAGTTAAAAAGAAAAATACGATCGGAAGAATGGCAACATACCAGGAGCTCCTTAAAGAGGAACAGGGCCAATTAAAACTAAGACCATACAAAGAGGTGACCCAATACTGCACCACATGGTTACAATATCACGAAAATGCCCAAATATTCAATCAGGATAAAAAATAGGATTTGAAAAAGAAGAATGAAATTACAAAAAGTATTATTACAAAACTCAAAAAAGAATATATCCAAAATGTATAATTTATTATTAAATTTGGAGTTAAAGGATGAAGAAGTAAAACAAGTTATGACTAAATGGGCATGTGATATAGGATACGTAATTCGGCTGGACCAATGGGAGAAATTATGGCAGTGTGATATTAAATTTATGACATGTTATACAATGAGAGAAAATTTCATGAAAATGGTGTACCAATGGTACTTAACTCTGGTAAAATTGGCTAAAATTCACAAATTAAAATCAAATACCTGCTGGAGATGCAAAAAAGAAATAGGAACAATGATTCACATGTGGTGGGAATGCCGACCTATTAAACAATTCTGGAATGAAATTTAGGAAGAAATCAAAAAGATGTTTAAAATATCTTTCAGTATAAGACCGGAGGCATTCCTTTTAGGTATAATCACAAACGATATTCCCGACAATCAAAGGAAAGTATTCCTTTATGCAATGACAGCTGCCAGGATGCTTATAGCAAAAAACTGGAAAGGGAGAAAAATTCCATCAATGAAAGAATGGCAAATCAAATTTTGTGACTATATAAATCTGGCAAGACACACAGCATTCATAAGGGGACAATCAGACCAGAAATTATTAAAAGAATGGGGATATGCTAAAGAGTATATGAAAAAACACTGTTCTGGAGTAAGTTTATCGGTATGTAATGAATGATGCTTTACAGGGTTAAAGTACAAAGATGGAAGTAATCTACATTAGACACAACAATACAGTAAGAGTAAAAATTTTGAGATCTTAGAACAAAGGAAGGAAGTCAATATGTCTTTATGTATGTATTGATTAGATTAGAAAGATGATATGGTTTTATTTGTAGATGTATGCTTTTTTGTCTTGTTTTTTACTTTGTTTTTCTTTCTTTTTTTTGTATGTTTTGTTTTTCTTTCTTGTTTATACAGTATTATTTTGGATTTAATATTTGTAATTTTTCTTACAAAAGCATAGGTCTCTCATGAGACTGCTTGTTGAGATTGCAGTGTTCTTCAAGGGTTAATGCTAAGTGGGTTATATTGTGCCTTAATTGTAATGCCATTTAAAGATATATTTATTTTGAAAGTTGTACTATGCTGCACTCTAAAGAAAACAACTTTAGATGTGAAACTGTAAAATTATGTATTCATCTCATGGTATAAGTTATTTAGTAGGTTTAGCTACAGTATAGAAATATTAACCTAATCAACTAAAATGCTGAAATGGGTTTATTTAAATTCTGTTAGTACTCTTTTTATAAGGGTACTTTCAATACTTTTGTTTAAAGCTTTTGATCTTAAAAATGCTAGTTTATACCATGATTTTGCATTGAAAATAAAATAATGTTTCTTAAAAAAAGTAAAAGAATTATTGGAAAACACAGATAATAAAATGCATTCCCATCTGGGTTGAATCCTGGCCATGGAGGTTCAATCCATCCAATATTGAGGGGGCCAACATCCCCCGTTGGGTTGTTGTCATGGGGAAGCAAATGACAGCCACCTTCAGCTGCAAGAGACACACGCCATAGGGAGCCGAGCGGGACATGTGACAGATGTGGAAGGACACATCTCGGTCTCATCGAGAGATATAACTTCACAGAGAAGTGGGACTGGCAAGGGAAATGGCCCGCTGGTCGTGGATGAGGGAGAGGAATGGGAAACATTCAATGTATCCATCTGTAGATCATTTGCATGCTGCAGGGCTTCATACAATGTTTCTAAACCAACAAACAAAACATAAATAAAAAGTTTTTTTCATGGTAACATTAGCATTGTATACAGAAACAGTGGGTTTCTTTCATATCTTGAAGTATTGGTTTATTTAAGGTAGTTGTACCTTGAGCTTGTTTGGAGGTTCTAGCAGGGGTGCGCAGCTATCGTATACCCTTGACCGAAGAAGGGTGCACTCCTTCTATCTGGGATGGTCGTCCTCTTCCACCGAGCGCGCAGCTACGGGAGAGACGCACATGGAGCGGTGAGGGAGGAAGGGGACACCCGCCTAGCCAGCCAGATCAGCCGAATCAACCCTGGCGATCAATGGGGTGACAGATGTCACCGCCAGATCGCCCCCATATCTTTCCCTCGACTCCCCCTCCGCGTTGGTAAGGCAGTGGGAAGGATGGAGCTCGGCGCCACAGCCAGCGGCCCTAGCTGTGGCAGAAGCAGCAGCTCGGTCGTGGGAGAGTTTCATTCAGCGCGTGGAGGCAGCCCCGCGCGAGACAGCTTAGCGGGCTGCAGTGCTGCCACGCCTGCTCAGCGGTTTGCCGCCTCGTCTCCCCTTTCCGCAGGAGCTGAGACTTCCATGTCCTTCGTTGAGAAGAAAGAAGCCAGCAGAGCAGGATTAATAGAGGATTGTTTCTGGTGGTCTTCTTATACAAAGGCTGCCTTCGAGGGTGGGGGAAGAAGGAAGAAAAAAACACCGTGCTTATTTAATGAGCTGTGAAATGAAGCGCTGCTGCTAACCTCCCAATTCCTAGATTCATCTGCTATTCATTGTGCTTAATACACATGTTTCTGCACTGTGCATTTAGAAGATCCCAGAAAGGAATTCAAAACGGCTGCCGGGGAAAGACCACCAAACATGCCTACAGAAACACTACAGACAGGTAGCATGGTGAAACCTGTCAGCCCCGCCATCACTTTCACTTCAGCCGTTCCACTCCGCATTCTAAACAAAGGTAGTTGTACTTTCCCCCTCCTTTCCTTCTGAAAAGCTCAAAGCAGCTAACAAAAAATCAAACCATGATTTAGCAATTGAGAATATTTGTTAGGAAAGCAACAGCAGAGATAACCTCCCCTCCTCCCCTTATCTTGCCTTATTCACTTCCATTTTCAGGGGGGAATAGAAGCATGCATGTGTGAAAAGCAATGTTGTCCAATAAAATCTGATATTGTGTCAAACCAGGCCCACAGATTTTTCAAGAAAAATTCAATGGTGCATAGCGGGCTATCAGCCCGTGTGTAGTTCAGATTCTGCAGTTTGATTGCACCTAAATGGCAGAAAATGCAGAGTGCTCTGCGTCAGAGCTGGCCCACACCTCCTTGCAGGCATGTCTTTAATACCATGGGGCTCCAACCATTTGTGCCATGTGACCTCACCCCTCAAGTCAAGTTCTACAGTCAAGCAAACCTCAACCCCTCAAGTCAAGTTCTACAGTCAGTGCAAATATTTGGTACTGCAATTGTACTATTGTTCTTTTTAAAATATAAAATTGCAGGTTTTCCCACAGTTTCTGTACGTACATCAGCTATATGTACACTTCTCCCTCTTTCTATACCAGGATTGTCTTACAAACACGCCATCAGGTGGTACAGCCACGCAACTCAAACCCTGCAATTAAAGAACTCCTGAAGTGGCCTGCAAGTATTTCACTGAACTGCCAGTGCCCGCTTTTGGAACACTGGACACCTCCGGGAAGTGTGCAATTCCAGAAAGGCCATCAACCCAGTGTGATCCAGCAGCAGCTCCTATGCAGCCGTCTGCTGTCACTTGGATCAGAGACAAGACAACATACAAGGAAAAGGTGTTTGCAACTGAGAACATTGGCTGGAACATGCCGGGTGGGTGTGGTTGCCTGTCTTCCCAGGCTCCTTATGCTCCCCATTTACTCCTCCTTGCCCTACAACTCTCATCATAACAGGTTTCCAAACAAATAAACAACTTTTAACCACGAGGAAGGAACCAGAATGATTGGCAACTCAAACTAGAGCAAAATCCTCAGTTTTTTAAACCACATCTTAAGCCAGCCTATGGAACTGGACAATTAATTTGGCTCAGGGTGCAGGTAGCCGAGTGGGACATATGACAGATGTAGATGAACACATCTAGGTCACACTGAGAAAACTTGACCACACAGTGATAAGGAAATGGGACTGGCCAGTGAGGCAAAGATGGAGGAAAAATTGGAATGTTACCCCCCCCAAATCTGGGGGAAACTGGTGGAGACAATAGCGGTGGGGAAGCTACAAGAAATATGGGAAAACACAGATAATTAAATGCATTCCCATCTGGGTTGAATCCTGGCCATGGGGGCTCAATCCCCCCAATATTCAGGGGGCCAACATCCCCCGTTGGGTTGTTGTTATGGGGAAGCAAATGACAGCCACCATCAGTTACAAGAGACACACCCCATAGGTAGCCGAGCGGGACATGTGACAGATGTGGAAGCACACATCTCTGTCACATCGAGAGATATAACTTCACAGAGAAGTGGAACTGGCAAGGGAAATGGCCCGCTAGTCGTAGATGAGGGAGAGGAATGGGAAACATTCAATGTATCCATCTGTAGATCAGTTTCATGCTGCAGGGCTTCAAACAATGTTTCTAAACAAGTAAACAAAAAATAAATAAAAAGTTTTTTTCATGGTAACATTAGCATTGTATACAGAAACAATGTGTTCCTATCATATGTTTATATATTGGCTTATTTAAATATTTGTACTTTCCCTCTCCTTTCCTTCTGAAAAGTTCAAAGCAGCTAATAAAAATCAAACCATGATTTAGCAATTTAGAATATTTGTTAGGAAAGCAGCAGCAGAGATAACCTCCCCTCCTCCCCTTCTCTTTACTTATTTGCTTCCATTTTAAGGGGGGAAGAGAAGCATACATGTGTGAAAAGCAATGTTGTCCAATGAAATTTGATATTGTGTCACACCAGGCCCTCAGATTCTTCCAGAAAAAATCAATAGTGCATAGCGGGCTATCAGCCCCTGTGTAGTTCAGATTCTGCAGTTTGATTGCACCCAAATGGCAGAACATTCAGAGTGCTCCTTGAAGGCGTGTCTTAAACTTTAACACCATGGGGTTCCAACCATTTGTGCCATATGACCAAGTAAGGCATCTTTCCAAGTGCAGCAGCCCCATTTCCGTTGTAAATTTGATTTTTTTGTAATTAAAACAACAACCTTGTGCACTTTGCAAAAACAAGACCAAGAAAGAATTTAAAGAGCTTCTTCCTGCTGCTCTCATTCACCGTGTTGAGTGTTGTGAGTGTGGTGGCTTGCATTGCCTTGGTCCGCCTCTCAGGGACCATCCAGTAGAGGGTGGGACAAGCCATTCCTGGGACAGTTCCTCATTCAGTGGGACTTGAAAATAAAGATATTTTTCACATCCAAAAAACCAAGAAAAAGAAAAACATTTATATGAATTTTCATTCTGTCTGCAAAAGGAGAGAAGAAAGACGCAGTGCTTCATCAGGCACAATCATTAGAGAGGTTCATTCAGGGATTAATTAACAAAAAAGAAGATGGGATCCTAACAGCCAAAAAGGCTGCATCATACTATTGTTTGACTCGTGTTTCGCAACCCTTTCTCGTGCCTGTCCCTCTCTGAAAAGCTTAGTACAAAATATTGAAAAGCTTTGTACTTAAAAAAAAAAAGCTTAGTACTTGGCAAAAGTCCCAAGTTAAACCCAGGGGTGAAGCGCAAACTTCAACCCCTCGAGACAAGTTCATTGCCGATGGCCCAGCCGAGGGGAATGGAGCTTTTGCCTGGCCAAGCAGTCGAGTGGGTGCAGGGTCGCACCCAGGGAGGATTCCTATGTCGGGAAAAGTATCCCCGAGTGGGTCACTCCATTGTTGCACCCCCAGAGACTAGACGGCAGGAGTATGACTACAAGGGACCACCGCAATGACCAAGGGAGGTTCGGGCAGAGGACGACTATTGAGAGCCGGAGCGCCCACCCCAGGAAAGTCGCTGACCAACGATGTATCGACCGCCTAGCCCAGCCCTGGTTTACTCGCCAGAACGGTCCTGGGAGACCCGCGGGTTGGTTCGACGGTACGAGGAAGAGGAGGGCTACGGCCAGCATCCCAGACCCTCTTACAGGTATGAAGGGCAGGAACCTCAGCGTCCGGATGGACAAGCCCTGAGTTATCGCCCTGCCCCAAGGTACAGCTATGACCAAGAGCCACGAGAGGTGGTTGCAAGGCATGTTACTCGTGAGTTTACCCTGAGGGATTTTGACTTACGTCTTTTCCCTGCGTATAAACCCCCCATGCATGTCCTGAGCTATCTGACTTTATTCGAACTAACCTGCCGGGAACTGGAGCTCCCTTCAAGACTGTATATGTCTATTCTGAAAACGTTGATTAGTGGGGAGTTGGCGGATCTCATGGGCCATCTTCCTTTGTCCCACGTGCTAGACTATGAACGGAATAAACACCTTGTTTTGCAAAGATATGGACTGTATGTGGAAAGCTACATCCGCGCTTTCCAGAAGGTTGATAAAACTGCCTCTTATGAGTCTCCCCTTGGTAGCTGCGAAGGTGGCGCAAAATTTCAACTTTTGGCTGTCTGCAAGGAGGTAGATACATTTGAGGGACTGAGGCAGTTCCTGATTAAAGAACAGTTTCTTTTTGGGGCTATTATCCTGCCCAACCCTGCTGTAGATCACCTCATGAAATCTTTCGGCCTAATATCTAATGACATTCCCAAAGACAAGAAAAATCTATTCCTTTACACAACAGCAGCTGCCAGAATATCCCATCACTATCAGAATGGCAAAAAAAAAAAAAACTCAGCAAGTTTGTAGAAATGGCAAAATTGAAAGCAATTATTAGAGGCCACTCAAATCAGAGAATAATTAGTAAGTGGGATGGAGTGAAGGAAAACATGAAAAAATATGGTTCCGGATTTGAAATATTAATAGAGAATGTGTAAAACGTGCAGGGTAAACAAGAAAATAATAATAGAAGCAATTGAATAATTATTAAATTATAACAAACCAACAAGATGGAAGAAGTAAAATATTGAGATCACACATTGGTGAAGGGGAGTGGGGGGTATATGGGAACCTATAATATCATTTATAATATAATTTGTTAATTGCGCTGTATTTATATAGAGCAAAGGGAAGACTAGAGCAATTAGATATATTTTAATTTAGGTAATCTATGTAGTAGGATTGTGTCAGAAAATGAGTATGGATTTTGAATTTGATGTTTGTAATATTTTTTGGTTTTGAAATAAAAATTTAAAAAAGAAAGAAAAAGAAACCATTTGCAGCCTCTGGAATCAGCCAGCAAGTGATCCACAAGAGCCAGATTCTGGACTTGAAGAATCCCAAGCACATTTATCTGGATTTTTCATTCTCTCTGCAAGAGAAGAGAAGTGAAAGGCAGTGCTACATCTGACGCACTCATTAGGGAGGTGCATTCAGGGATTAATTAACAAAAAAGAGGAGGGGATCCTAACATCCAGAAAGGGTGCTCTGCTTGGAAAGCAGCAAAGAGCTGGCTGCTCCATCCCTTCCTCCTCCTCCATCTTCTTCTGCTGCTGCTAATGGAGGCCTGGAACAAGGCGGGCTGAGTTCTCGGCTTCGTCATGGCTGCCATGGGGCCACATTCACCCCGTCCTCCCTGCCATGCTGGTCCACGTGGCCATTTGCAGAGGGGTGATTTCCGCAGCCCCCCACCATCCCACCACCCTTCCTCTATGCTAGGTAAATAGAATTACAAGATTTCCCACAGTTTCTGCTTTCCTCTTCATAGCTGCTGCTCAAGTACTATCTTTCCTTTGAAAATAAAAAATTGCAGGTTTCTCCACAGTTTGTTTACATACATCAGCAATATGTATGCTTCAGCCTTTTCTACACCAATATGGATTCCTTTCCAAACATGCCTTCAGGTGGTACAGCCACACAGTTCACACCCTGCCTTTAATGAACTTTTCAGTTACTGCACACACTCCAAATTTCCGGAGGATGCACCTGTGTTACTCGCAGCCGGGTATTCCCAAACCCCTCAACACAAGTGTCCTTTCTCTTTTTCTGCACCCAGATTCAATCCCTTGCCAATACCTGACCAGAAGATGCAGCCACACAACTCAGACCTTCTATAATCCATGGATGAAATATATATTGGTGCATTTCACCAATCGAAGCCTTTGGCGTTAAGAAAAACATGAAGGGAAATCGGGCAACATATAAAATGTTATTAGAGGGGGAAATTAATAAATAAAGAGGAATGGACTTTGAAATCCATATATATTTGACAGGCTGGCTCCAATACTTCCAACTGAATGAAAGACAAGGAAAATAGGGTTTGCTGGAGAAATATCAAAACTAAAGGGAACTCTAACCCAGCCTAACGGAAATATCTATCTGAAATGTATAATCTCTGCCACAATTCACACCCTGCCATCAAATAACTTTTGTCTCACTTAAAGCACTCAACCTTTTCTGAGGATGCACACCTCAGAACACACAGGGACAGAGAAAGCTAAAAGGACAGGCTGCACAACAAGCCAGTGGCTTCTGTAGATTTTTCGGATGACCCAGACCTTTTCTCAAAGGTGGGCTGGAAGAGGAAGAACCGCTGGAATACCGAGATGAAGAGGAGGAGGAGGAAGAAGAGGAGTACAACAAGATTGGTAACCACAGAATGCTTTCCAGTATTGAAGTTATAAGAGATGCATTCTGACAAAACAAAAAGCTTAGTACCAAAAAAAAAAAGTTTATAGTGTCAGTGCTCACTTTTGTTGGTGCCTTGTTCAATGGTCTGACACTGCTGCAACTGGCTCTGATTCTGCTCTTCACTATTCCCCTTCTTAATGAAAAGCACCAGGGGGAAATTGACCATTCTTGTGAACCAGAATCTCAGAAATGCACTGGCAAAAGTCCCTAGTTATACCCAGGGGTGAAGCGCAAACTTCAACCCCTCAAGTCAAGTTCTACAGTCAGTGCAACTATTTGGTACTGCAATTGTACTATTGTTCTTTTTAAAATATAAAATTGCAGATTTTCCCACAGTTTCTGTACGTACATCAGCTATATGTCCACTTCTCCCTCTTTCTAGACGAGGATTGTCTTAAAAACACAATTTGTAGGTTCTCATTAATAAAAAATAGAGCAAAATCCTGGTTTTTTTAAACCACATCTTAAGCCAGCCTATGAAACAATTAGTTTGGCTCAGGGAACAGGCAGCCGAGTGGGACATGTGACAGATTTGGATGAACACATCTAGGTCACATTGAGAAACTTGACCACACAGTGCCAAGGAAATGGGACTGGCCAGCGAGGCAAAGATGGAGGAGAAACTAGAATGTTAATACCGCCCCCTCGAAATCTGGGGCAAACTGGTGGAGACAATAGCGGTGGGGAAGCTATGAAGAAAATCCTATTTTTTATAAGCCCCCGATTTTTTCCCAGTATAACTAATTTTTATTTGGCTTTGGCTTTCTGTAAATTTAATTACCCAAAGTGTATTTCTACATATATAGCAGGAGACCAAAACACTGGAAAGAAAATACAGTCTTGAAGAGACTAGTAAATTAATTGTGATGACTATTTTATTTATTTTCTTGAGTCAGAGTACTACAATCAAGTGCTAGCATATAACTTAGGATGCTTCTAGGTTCCATGTTCTGTTTTTTATGAAGCTCATTGTGTTTAACACAATGTGACTAATCAGGTAAAAACTGTTAACCTTTTTTTCTGGTGCTGTCAGAGTGTATGCTTTTGCACATTTGAAGTGCAGTCTGAAAGCAAATTATGTATATAATAAATTACCCCCCTCCAAATCTGGGGCAAACTAGTGGAGACAATAGCGGTGGGGAAGCAACAAGAATTATTGGAAAACACAGATAATAAAATGCATTCCCCTCTGGGTTGAATCCTGGCTATGGGGGCTCAATCCCCCCAATATTGAGGGGGCCCACATCCCCCGTCGGGTTGTTGTTATGGGGAAGCAAATTACAGCCACCATCAGCTGCAAGAGACACATGCCATAGGGAGCCGAGTGGGATATGCGACAGATGTGGAAGGACACATCTCGGTCACATGGAGAGATATAACTTCACGGAAAAGTGGGACTGGCAAGGGAAATGGCCCGCTAGTCCTGGATGAGGGAGAGGAATGGGAAACATTCAATGTATCCATCTGCAGATGATTTGCATGCTGCAGGGCTTCATACAATGTTTCTAAACCAATAAACAAAACATAAATAAAAAGTTTTGTTCATTGTAACATTAGCATTGTATACAGAAACAACGGGTTCCTTTCATATCTTTATGTATTGGTTCATTTAAATTGGTTGTACTTTCCCTCTCCTTTCCTTCTGAAAAGCTCAAAGCAGCTAACAAAAAATAAAACCATGACTTAGCTATTGAGAATATTTGTTAGGAAACAGCAGCAGAGATAACCTCTCCTCCTCCCCTTATCTTTACTTATTTGCTTCCATTTTAAGGGGGGGAAGAGAAGCATGCATGTGTGAAAAGCAATGTTGTTCAATGAAATTTGATATTGTTTCACACCAGGCCCACAGATTTTTCATGAAAAATTCAATGGTGCATTACCGGGCTATCAGCCCGTTTGTAGTTCAGATTCTACAGTTTGACTGCACCTAAATGGCAGAAAATGCAGAGTGCTCTGCGTCAGAGCTGGCCCACACCTCCTTGCAGGCATGTCTTAAACTTTAATACCAAATATCAAAACAAAAGGGAACTCTAATCCAGTCTAAAGGAAAATATCTATCTAAAATGTATAATCTGCTCCACAATTCACACCCTGCCATCAAATAACTTTTGTCTCACTTAAAGCGCTCAACCTTTTCTGAGGATGCACCCCTCAGAACACATAGAGCCAGAGAAAGCTAAAACTTTCTGCAGCTTGATTGTCCCCCAATGGCAGAACATTCAGAGTGCTCCTTGCAGGCGTGCCTTAAACTTTAATACCATTGGGCTCCAACCATTTGTGCCATATGACCAAGTAAGGCATCTTTCCAACTGCAGCAGACCCATTTCCTTTGTAAAAGATGGAAAAAACACAGTTCCATGGAACAACAAGTAATGTTGTGTGAAAGCAACACTGGAAAAAATAACAGAACCCCTAACAGAATAATCAGCAACACCAAGGCAATAATCACCACATCTAAATACACCCTATGGCGCAAAACCATTCAATTCTACATGCCCCTGCTATTTGCAGAATCTACTGATCCCAGCAGAGCTAAATCTCTGCTGAGGACTTGTTGCCTCAGTTGGTCGGAATCACGGCCTGCAGGTACAAGGCAGGGCACACTGAGCAGACCTCCTGGCCACCCAGGGCTTTAGCCCCGTCAGTATTTCTGGACAGGGTGCTCAGTTCCCCCAATATTGGGGGGCCCGCCATCCCCCACTGCTGGGCTCTTGCTATTGGGCCGCACATGACGGTCACCAGCAGCTGCGGGAAGCCCAGGGCCCTGTTAGCAGCGAGGGACATGCAACAAATATGAATGGCCACGCCTGGCAGGTGAGGCGAAGATGGATGAGAGCGAAGGGGAAACATTTGATTTGATCTTTTTGCATACTGCAGGACCTGATAACAGGTTTCCAAACAAATAAACAATTTTTAACCAGGAGGAAGGAACTAGAAAGATTGGCAACTAGAGCAAAATTTTTAGTTTTATCATCACATCTTAAGCCAGCCTATGGGACAAAACTATAAGTTTGATGCACAAGTAGCCGAGTGGGATACATTTAGGTTACATTTACGAATTTGACCACATAGAGCCAAGGAAATGGGACTGGCTAGCAAGGCAAAATGGATTGAAATTGGATTGTTAAAACCTCCCCCCCCCCCAATTTGGAACAAACTGGTGGAGGCGATAGCGATGGGGCAGCTACAAGAATTCTTGGGGGAAACGAATTTGCAGAACTATTAAGGAAACAGTTCAAAGTAAAATATTTAGGACGAGCAAACAACTATCTTGGTCTAGAGAACTAGTGATGGAAGTTTTTTGTTAAGTGAAAGAAACACAAGAATTGAGTTGCTTGAATGGAACAACAAGCTCAACCTTTTCTGAGGATGCACACCTCATAACACATAGAGCCAGAGAAAAAAAGAAGACTGGAAGAGGGGCCTCGTGGGCAAAAGGCGTTATTGAATCGGCTTTTAGGTTATTGCCGGTTCACCCTCAAGATTTTAAGTGGTTGGGCTTTCATTTGGATGGCGCTTATTATATTGATAAAGGCGATGCCAATGGGCTGTGCAATACCCTGTGCAGCATTTGAGTCCTTTAGCACTATCCTTCATTGGGCTTTGCGAGTTAAGTCTGGTTCACTGGGGTGACCCATTATCTTGATTATTCTCCTGGCTGGATCATGTGACACCAGCAACTGCGTAGTCTTAGTGGATGCCTTTTATTCCCTCACTGAGGAGCTGGGTGTCCCGTTGGCAGCAGATTAGACAGAGGGTCCTTTTAACGTATTTAGGGATCCAGATGGATATCATTGCTCAAGCATGCCACTTGCCTATGGAGAAGCTGTCTGCCTTGAAGAAAGTTATTTTGTAATACTTCCTCTGAAGCAAGTGATGCTTCATCAGATCCGATCTTGCTGGGTCATTTAATTAATCTTGCATACAGAGTGGTTGCCCCAGGCCGCCCCTTCCATTCCCGCTTGGCCAGGCTGCCTGAGGCCCGAGGTCCCCTTGCCTTCATGCACGCTTACCAAGTGAGGTGAAGGCGGATCTCATGCGGTGGTTGCACTGAGGGTTGGAGAAATTGTGTTGGAGCCAGAACGGGGTAGAGAGTATGGAGGCTAATTGCTTCGGGACTTTTCCTTACCTGCTTTGGAGCTTGTCATTAGAGTCAGGAGCTCTAAGACAGACCTAGTGGGAAGGAGTGCCACCATCAGGCTTCTGGTCATAGGGGAGGAGGGCCCTTTGCATGGTTATGGATACCAGAAATATTTGGCTTTTTGTTCCCCTGGGGGCTGGCCTGCTTCTAGTGCACAAAAATGGGTTCCTGTTAGCCAGGCATCAATTTGCTTGCATCGTGCGCCAGTTATTGCGGCTTGCCTACCGCTGAACACACCTCATTCCTTCCGAATACGTGCTGCTACAAAGGCTGCGCACTGGGGCCTGTCAGTAGACAGGATTGTGAATATGGGTCATTGGAAGTCTGACGCTGACAAGGGTTATGTCAGGAAGCGTCGTCAATGATGTCTGTGCTGATGCCTGTTCGTTATTTCCTTTTTTCATAGGAGCAGCTGTGCACATTTGGATTGTTGGCCACAGCATTGTACATTGGACTGGCAAGCGCGCTGATGAGTCTGGACTGGGGCGCCATCTCGGTCTTCCTGCCCATGTGAACGTATCCTGGATGTCCAATGGGGAATACTTTCGGAGGAGTTCCTTCCTTTGGTGCGGTCGAGTGTGACCTGTGCAGGTCCTCCCACAGCGCTGGTGGTGCAGTTGGGCAAAAATGATTTGCTGTCTTCCTCCAGCATAAGCTTGCATTCCTGCATGCAAGAGGACTTGGATGAGTTGATGGCAGCTCTCCCTGGACTCAAAATATTTTAAAGCATTGGTTCAAGGTGGTCTGGGGTGTGTGTGTTGGAGAACCTGTTCCCTCCAATGCGCAAAGGTATTCCGTTAAAGGTATCCAGGGATTCGCCATGCTTTTGTCGACCCCTTTCGAGGGGTAGGGCCATGCATGAGTCCCTGGGAGCATTTGGGGTGAGCTTGAGTCTGATCCTGGTTCATTGCTCCCCCACGATGTTTACCTGTACTGATGATATGGTGGGGCCCAGTCATCAGTGCTGCCCTGCTGAGGTCAGGCGCAGCTAGCCAGGAACCAATGCCTAGACAAACTACCACCAAGCAGGCCAGAAAGTGCATGAATAAGGCTGCGGTAAAAAAGGTCCTTGCTTTAGGTGGTTCCGTGATTTTGCACCCTGTGATTACCTTCAAGGCTGCTGCCCTCTTTAGGGCTGATGGGGTGCACCTTTCCCTTCAGGAAAAAACACCTGGTTGGTTGCTGTTGCATTGGGTTTGAAGGAAGGGTTGAAATTGTGAGTGGTTTGGGCGGCGAGCTTCAGTGCTTGATTGGCAGTTAGGCATTGGTTTAGGAATTGGTTGGTGGAGAGGTATGGATTGGCTGTGCCTGCCCCTTCAAAATGCTAAAATTGTAAAAAAAAATCTAGAATGAGGTATAGGAGGAGCTGAAAAAATTGTTTAAGATTTTGTTTACAAAAAAAGCCAGAGGCTTTTCTGTTAGGCCGCCTAATATCTTATGACATCCCCAAACACAAGAAAAATGTATTCCTTTGTGAAACAGCAGCTGCCAGGATATTGATTGCAAAATACTGGAAGGGGGACAAAATCCCATCACTATTAGAATGGCAAAACAAACTTGGTGAGTTTGTAGAAATGGCAAAATTGACAGCAATTATTAGAGGCCACTCAAATCAGAGAATAATTAGAGAGAGGGATGGAGTGAAGGAATAGATGAAAAAATATGGTAAAGACATAAGCACAGGGCAGGGCAGCCATCTCTCTCTCTTTCTCCACATGCACCAAAGAAGCCACATTTGCTTAGCCAAAGATGCCCTCTTGACTTCCAGCCAAGACAAAAGGACTGTCTTCTTATGGAATAGTTTCCAAGTAGATGTTACTTTTCTAAGTCTACCCTCTGGGATCCAATTATAAACAGAATGTGTGAGTAAACCTTTTTATACTTTTATAGAAGACTGTGTCGTGTCTTATCTTTAATGAGGGAAAAAGGGGGAAATACCAGAACAGTTATTATAGAGGCTTTAGTGAGCCTGAGCAAACGCATCCGCTGCAAGTTTTAAAAAAGGGGAATGTTACTCTGCTAAATTGTGGAACTTGTTAACGCAAGTTGGAAAAGGATATAATCAGACAATATATCCTCTCTTGCATCCCTGAACATTCCCACAAAAATAAGTACTGGAAGCTAAAACCCCTTGGTGCATTTTGCCCATCAAAGCCTTTGCTGTTAAGAAGGAAAACATGAAGGGAGACTATATAACAACTAACGCATCTAAAGCAGCCATCCAGATTAGATCCCTATATGCTAAGAATCAGGCTCAATCAGTGAAGATAGCGTTGAGACTCTTTCAAATGAAAGTCCTCCCCCTTCTTTTGGTGGGCATCTCTTTAGGCTCCCGTAGGGATTTTTTGAAATTGGATTCTATCCAAACGCGATTCCTTAGAGCCATCCTTAGGATTCCCCCCCTCGGTAGCAGGTGCAGTTATGAGATTAGAGGTCGGCTGGCAAGCTCTACGGCATGTGGCCTTGAAGACGAAGCTCTGGCTATGGCTCAAGCTTTGTTTTAAACCAGTGGGTATTGCCCCCTTGATATTGAGGGACGATTTCCAATCATCGTGGGAAAGGGAGGTCACTAACGAGGTTCAATCCTGCGGATTGTCTCATCTTTACTTTGAGTCTATGACGTACAATCAAGCTAGAGTTCTGATCTCCCGGAGACTGAGTGACATTGCCAGACAAGAGGATATAGCCCAGGTAAAACCAGGGATGTTCCTAGGGGACCAGATTTATCGGACCATACCAGCCCCCTACCTTGCAGAAATTCACTATGTGGAATACCGTAGACTTCTTACAGCGGCTAGATTAAATGTCCTTGACTCTGCGATATTGTGGGGAAGGTACAGGGGAGTACCATACGCCCAGAGAACCTGTCATTGTGCCGTGGGTGTGGTTGAGTCCACCGAACACATCCTCTTGACTTGCCCTTCTTATGCAGAGCTTAGACAAAACTTTATAGACCCACTCCTATGTCAATCTAGCTTCCTATCCGGAGAAAACCAGGTTTTATACTTGCTGAATAATGTCACTAGAGCTATACCTTCCTTGGTGGCCAAATTTCTTTTTTTAGCTTTTAAGCGTCGCAAGACTATAATTGACTGTATTGACATGGGGCTATCTGTTTAGCCCATTTTAGTGTTGGCTAAGTTCTAAAATCTTCCTGGAGCTTTTAACTGTGTTTTGACAAATGTACTTTTTTCTGACTGACGGTTGAAAAAAAGGTTGATGGTGATGAAAACCCCTTGGTGCATTTTGCCCATCAAAGCCTTTGCTGTTAAGAAGGAAAACAGGAAGGGAAATTGGGCAACATATAAAATGTTATTAGAGGGCAAATTAATAAATTGAGATGAAAAGACTTTGAAATCCATAAATATTTGACAGACTGGTTCCAATACTTCCAACTGAATAAAAGACAAGAACAATGAGGTTCCCTGGAGAAATATCAAAATGACTGGGAAAAGCTGTGGAAGGAAGACATAAGATTCACCGCATGTTATGGGGGGGGGGTGAAGAAGGAGGTAAGAGATGGAAGCACTGTCCTGTTTTCAGATTGGGGACAGCCTCCCACCTCCTTCTTCCCAACCTGTGGAAGGAACAGACTCAAATTCCTCACCTCTTGACCCCTCAGCAAATGTCCAAGCTACAACCCCAGGGTGAAGTGCAAACATCAACCCCACAAGTCATGTGCTCTTAACTAAGTTTTACAGTCAGAGGCTGCTATCTAAAGAAGTATCTCCCATTTCTAGGACGGCCACTTCAACTTCATCTAGCGCTCGGTCGCTTTCTTCACTGTCTTCCCAGTGCTCCTGGGCAAGCTCTACGGGCTCGCTGATATCCCTGAGGTCCATAGACTATGCTGCCAACCACAGGACAGACTATTTCCGCAATCTGAACGAGGATGGGGAATTCCACTGCTCTGTCGTCCGGTCCAAGCTGAATCACATAGTTTCCATGCTGCCTAGGAGGGGCAATGCGGCAGAAAATGACATAGGCTGCCGCCCAGTGAGGTGCAACTTAAAGCCTAGGCAGTTTATCAGCAAAAGCCTCATAAACCTCAGAGACTTTGCACTGTATTCATCATATGACTGCTTCTGAGAAATGGGATCGTGAGAGCTGGCACACATAATTGCCACACAGGAGGTGCTGCAGGCTTGGTGGTGGTGGTTTTTTTAACTTGGCTGCCCAGCCATCTTGGTGATACTGCAAGCCTTTCTCAGGCTTTGCAATGCCATGGAGAAGAATATGCACATTATACCTTGTGGCGCAAAGGTAGCCATCACATGAAAAAACCTTCACGTTGCTCTTTGTGGCTTACATTTTGTGTGTGTCACTTGTAAATGCTCCAGCCTTCACACTTGGCCAATTCTGTACTGCCCTTACAAATGTTGCTTTCTAGTGCTTTTTTTGGTAAAAGAAATAATGGGCTAACTTGGTTTCATCAAGGGACAATAATGTTAGCCGTTTAGAAAGTACAAAAAGAAAGTGTTTGCAACTGTGATTGTAGTATTCATCTTTTTAAAATATAAACTTTGCAATTTTGTCACAGTTTCTGTATGGACATCAGCTATATGTAATAAATAAATCATCATCATCATCTTTATACCACACCCATTTGGCTGGCTTTCCCAAGGGACTCTGGGGGGCTTACAGCATATCTAAAAACATCCAGCATTAAAAATATCATGATACACGGCTCTGGAGATAGAGAGGGAGAAGGAAGAGAAGGCAGGAAGGGTAACCATGTCAGACCACTAACTCCTCGAAATACAAATGTCTTCCGGATAGATTGCCCATAAACTCCACCCCTTGGTCTAACACGGTTACCTCTTCCATGCTTAGCTAATCTGTTCCTCCTCCCCTCTCTGAGTAAAAAACCCTATAACTTTTCCCCATACAAATGTTTAACTTTAACATATAAAATACACACTAATACAAGGAACATTAAAATACCAAAAACCAGTATAATCACAGGGCGCCAAGCCAAATTTAAAATGTTGGTCATGGTAGGGCACTAGCCTGAAAAGATGTCCCACAAATGGATTTTTCATTCTCTCTGCAAGAGGAGAGAAGTGAAAGGCAGTGCTACATCTGGCGCAGTCATTAGGGAGGTACATTCAGGGATTTAACAACAAAAAAGAGGAAGGGATCCTAACAACCAGAAAGGGTGCTCTGCTTGGAAAGGAGCAAAGAGCTGGCTGCTCCGTCCCGTCCTGCTTCTGCTGCTGGTTTTGGAAAAGCTTAGTACAGAAAAAAAAGAAGCTAGAGGAAGCTAAAGACAAGCCACACAAGAAGCCAGTGACTTCTGTCTTGCAGGTAGATTTTTCAGATGACCCAAACCTTTTCTCAAAAGGGGGGGGGGAGGAAGAACCGCAGGAATATTGAGATGATGAAGAGGAGGAGGAAGAAGAGGAGTACGACAAGATTGGTAAACACAGAATGCTTTCCATCATGGATTTCATCTAGTTGTAGAAAATGAGTGAAAAGAACATGCAGATCGTGGAAAAAGTGGAGTGGCTGTAAACAAAATTTGCTCCCCCATATTCTATGATTTAAATATCTTAGATAGCAGAGCCAATTACGTCACTAAATTAATAATCCCAGCCCAACGTAGGGCTTTTATGCTGGCCCGTTTGAATGTTTTCCCCTCAGCATTTGTCAGGGGAAGATATCAAAACATTCCTAGAAACAAGAGATGCTGCAGATGTTCTATGAATGTCCCGGACACTGTAGAGCATATTCTCTTTCATTGCCCATTGTACAGTATTCCACGTCAACGCGTGCTGTCCCCTCTTTTGGGTGGTCTGGAACCCCAGCAAGGTGAATGTGTGGGATTCTGCCTATCCGACGTCGACCAAAGGGTAACGACGGGGGTAGCCGAGTTTTTGGTAGCAGTCCTCCAAGGAGCAGGTTAACAACGAAAACCACTGATTTTATATGTATATATATATATATGTATGTAGCCAACTGCTGCCTTTTATATATATTTCAAAGCTTTTATATGTTATTTCCTCTTTTATGGTTTTATTTGCACAATGCCTAATAAAGGTTTGATAAGTAGTAGTAGCTAGATATATAGATATACGGATTTGTGATATATATATATAAAAAATATTTCTAATATTTGGAGGGACGGGGTGGTGGTTGTGGGGCTCCTATTGAAGCGAGAGTAGCAAGGATTTCATCTAGTTGTAGAAAATGAGTGAAAAGAACATGCAGATCGTGGAAAAAGTGGAGTGGTTGAAGTAGCTGAAAAGTTCATTAAGGGCAGGGTGTGAGCTGTGTGGCAGTACCACCTGATGGCATGTTTGAAAGAGAATCCGTTTTGGTGTGGAAAGGACTGAAGCGTACCTATTGCTGATGTACGTACAGAAACTGGAAACTCCTGCAATTTTATTTCCCTCGCCTAGAGGAAGGGGGGGGTGTGATGGTGGGGGACTGTGGAAATCACCCCTCTGCAAATGGCCACATGGACCGGCAGAGCACGGAGGACAGGGGGAATCTGGCGGCATGGCAGCTGCCACCTGACGAATCCCAGAACTCGGCCCGTTTTCCTCCAAACCTCCATTAGCAGCAGCAGCAGCAGCAGCAGTGGGAAGGGATGGAGCAGCCAGCTCTTTGCTGCTTTCTAAGCAGAACACCCTCCTCATTTTTGTTAATTAATCCCTGAATGAACCTCTCTAATGATTGTGCGAGATGAAGTACTGCATCTCCCTTCTTTCCTTTTGCAGAGAGAATGAAAATCCAAATAAATGCTTTTCTTTTTCTTTTTAGATTTTTTTACATGTGATTTTTCACAACTATTTTCAAGCCCCACTGAATGAGGAAAAAATAACAACTATTGATAGTGATCATACAGACCAGCATTCATATTCAACACTGTCCATTCGAAAGACAGCTAGAGGTTTCGGGAACCCCTACAACTCCCCCCCGCAAGGATCCACTAAGTTCTTATGTCCTCTCCCCTACTGGAAGAGCACTGGTGGGGGGGGTGACTCCTCCTGGATCCTGGCGGATGTCCAAGGAATGGTTTGTCCCGTCTCTCCTTGGCAAACCGTAATCCCTCGTTCCAATGCAGCTTGGTTTGGGGGCGGTTCGTTCCCACCCTCTACCAGATGGTCACCAAGGCACCAAAGTCAGCCGTGGAAATCTTGCAACACGTCATAGATTCCATAGGTTCTCTCCAGTTGTACAGAAGATAGAAGGAGAGAGATAAAAAAGACCTTGACCGGGAAAAGGATCAGATGTATTAACTCTGTGCATCCAGTAATGAAGAGACCACCATCATTCACTTCCAGATAAACTGTAGAACATGGGTCTGGCCAGCCAGTTGCTGATGCCTTGACTGGTCTTCCAGAAACAACTTTCTGCCCTCAATCTGTTATTCTCTTCCAACGGCCTGAAAACAAAATTTGCAGGCCGGGGAGGGGGGCGGTGAAAGCAAGCCCACTTTTTAATAACTATCGTATTGCTGTATTAAGCAAGAAGAAACTTTGCACAAGAAGAAACTTTGTGGGGTTTGTGTGTGAAACTGGGCGGATTATTATTAATTTTTTTTAAAAGCTCCGAAAACTCAGATTCTTCATACTAGTTTACTGGTCATGAGATTTATTACTGAAATCGCACACTTCCAACATTGAATCAGCTTGTGACAAATGTGGACTAGTCTGTCATTTGCTCAGAAAAAAGGGCAACAACAACGAAAAACAACTTTGCATATATGCAGCTTTTATGTATATTTTGGATTATAATTTTTTAACATCATTTTTGGGGGGTGAAGGGGACTTTCAAGAACATGAAAACTGAGGTGTCTTAGGGCTGTTTTGCCTCATGGTTTTTGTTGCTGAACCCTAATAGAGAGAACACATGTATCTTATTTGGCAGGAAGGTTGATTTCTTCATCCATGAATTGTGCTTCCTTTGGTGTGTGTTTTTTTAAAAAAACTTTTCATAAAAGCTTTTTGCATAATAAATCTTAAGCTGGTGTTTCTTTAAAAAAACCAAATACACACACACATACATACATTGCAATTTCTGCTGCAGTTTCTCAACATATATCAGCAGAGTTTATGCTTCAAGAGGAGAGAAGTGAACGGCAGTGCTTCATCAGGCACAGTCCAAAGGTTGTATACCTTTGTTCTCTCTATTAGAGTTCAGCAACAAAAGCCATGAGGCAAAAGAGCCCTAAGACACCTCAGTTTTCATGTTCTTGAACGCCCCCTTTCAAAATGATGCTAAAAAACTATAATCAAAATATACATACAAGCTCCATATATGCAAAGTTGTTGGTTTTTTGTGTTGCCTTTTTTTCTGAGCAAACAAAAGATCTGTCCACATTTGTCACAAGCTGTTGCAATGTTGGATTTCAGTAAGAAATCTCCTGACCAGTAAATTAGCATGAAGAATACATCTGATCCTTTCACCAGTCAAGATATTTTCTCTCTCTCTTCTTCTATCTTCTGTACAACTGGAGAGGACCTATGGAATCTATGATGTGTTGCAAGATTTCCATGGCTGACTTTGGTGTTTTGCATGTTAAGACCCCCAAGCCCTCCCCAAATAAAGACACAAGTGATGTCAAATTTAGTTAAAGGTCATTGGCATAATTTTGGCCAAAATGAAAAATGAAGATAAATGTGCTTGGAATTCTTCAAGTCCAGTATCTGGCTCTTGTGCATCACTCAATATTGGGGGAACTGAGCACCTTGTCTAGAAATACAGAGGAGGCTAAAGCCCTGGGTGGCCAGGAGGTCTGCTCAGTGTGCCCTGCCTTGTACATGCAGTCAGTGATTCCGACCAACTGAGGCAACAAGTCCTCAGCAGAGATTTAGCTCTGCTGGGATCAGGAGATTCTGCAAATAGCAGGGGCATGTAGAATTGAATGGTTTTGTGCCATAGGCTGTATTTAGATGTGGTGATTATTGTTTTGGTGTTCCTGATTATTCTGTTAGGGCTTCTGTCCCCCCCCCCCCGATGTTTCTTCAACACTACATTACCTGTTGTTCCATGGAACTGTGTTTTTTCCTTCTTTTACAAAGGAAATGGGGCTGCTGCAGTTGGAAAGATGCCTTACTTAATAATAATAATGATAATAATAATAATTTATTATTTATACCCCGCCCATCTGGCTGGGTGTCCCCAGCCACTCTGGGCGGCTTCCATAAAAACCAAAAATACAGTAAAATATCACACGTTAAAATATAACACGAGCCCCATGGTACTAAAGTTTAAGATACGCCTGCAAGGAACACTCTGAATGTTCTGCCATTGGGGGCAATCAAGCTGCAGAATGTTTTAGCTTTCTCTGTGTTAAGGGGTTTTGGAAGCGTTCATGTAGCTGAGGTCTGTACAGAAATATGAACGCTTAAAAACCCCTCAACAAAAGTGTCCTTTCTCCTTTTCTGCATCACGATTCAATCCCTTGCCAACACCTTACCAGAAGATGCAGCCACACAACTCAGACCTTATATAAACCATGGATAAAATACAAATATCTCCTGGAACCTACAAGCCCTTGGTGCATTTCACCCATCGAAGCCTTTGGTGTTAAGAAGAAAAACATGAAGGGAAATTGGGCAACATATAAAATGTTATTAGAGGGGGAAATAATTAAGAGGAAAGAACTTTGACATCCAGATATATTTGACAGGCTGCTCCAATACTTCCAACTGAATGAAAGACAAGGAAAATAGGGTTGGCTGGAGAAATATCAAAATGAAAGAGAACTCTAATCCAGCCCAAAGGAAAATATCTATCTAAAATGTATATTCTCCTCCACAATTTACACCCTGCCATCAAAGAACTTTTGCCTCACTTAAAACGCTCAACCTTTTCTGAGGATGCACACCTCAAAACACATAGGGACAGAAAAAACTAAAACATTCTGCAGTTTGATTGCCCCCAAATGGCAGAAAATTCAGAGTGCTCCTTGCAGGCGTATCTTAAACTTTAGTACCATGGGGCTCCAACCATTTGTGCCACATGACCAAGTAAGGCATCTTTCCAACTGCAGCAGCCCCATTTCCTTTGTAAAAGATGGCGAGGAAACTGTTCCAACGCAGAACAGGTAATGTAGTGTGAAAGAAACTTGGGGGGGGGGCAGGGACAGAAGCCCTAACAGAATAATCAGGAACACCAAAGCTATAATCACCACATCTAAATACAGCCTTTGGCGCAAAACCATTAAATTCTTCATGCTCCTGCTATTTGCAGAATCTCCTAATCCCAGCAGAGCTAAATCTCTGCTGAGGATTTGTTGCCTTAGTTGGTCGGAATCACCCGCTGCAGGTACAAGGCAGGGCAGGGTGGAAGAAGTAAAATATTGAGATCACACATGGGTGAAGGGGAGTGGGGGGTATATGGGAACCTATAATATCATTTATAATATAATTTGTTAATTGCGCTGTATTTATATAGAGCAAAGGGAAGACTAGAGCAATTAGATATATTTTAATTTAGGTAATCCCATGCTATCTGCAGAATCTCCTGATCTCAGCAGAGCTAAATCTCTGCTGAGGACTTGTAGAAATATCCCGTAGAAATATCAAAATGACTGCGAAAGGCTGTGGAGGGAAGATTCACTGCATGTTATAAGGGGGTGGTGAACGTGGAGGTAAGAGAAGGAAGCGCTGTCCTGTTCTCAGATTGGGGACAGCCTCCCACCTCCTTCTCCCCAACCTGTGGAAGGACCAGACTCAAATTCCTCACCTCTTGACCCCTCAGCAAATGTCCAAGCTACAACCCCAGGGTGAAGTGCTAACCTCAACCCCACAAGTCATGTGCCCTTAACTAAGTTTTACAGTCAGAGGCTGCTATCTAAAGAAGTATTTCCCATTTCTAGGAAGGCCACTTCAACTTCATCTAGCGCTCAGTCGCTTTCTTCACTGTCTTCCCACTGCTCCTGGGCAAGCTCTACGGGCTCGCTGACATCCCTGAGGTCCATAGACTATTCTGCCAAGT
Organism: Podarcis liolepis; assembly: GCF_965112155.1. Taxonomy (NCBI): domain Eukaryota; kingdom Metazoa; phylum Chordata; class Lepidosauria; order Squamata; family Lacertidae; genus Podarcis; species Podarcis liolepis. The sequence continues at coordinate 19,572,289 of NC_139570.1, read as the reverse complement.
ACAGGGCAGACTATTTCTGCAAACTGAACAAGGAGAGGGAATTCCACTACTCTGTCATCTGGTCCAAGCTGAATCACATGGTTTCCATGCTGCCTAGGAGGGGCAATGCGGCAGAAAACGACACAGGCTGCCACCCAGTGAGGTGAAACTTAAAGCCTAGGCAGCGGATCAGCACAAGCCTCATAAACCTCAGAGACTTTGCACTGTATACATCAAATGACTGCTTCTGAGAAATGGGATCGTGAGAGCTGGCACACATTACTGCCATACAGGAGGTGCTGCTGGCTTGGTGGTGGTGGTTTTTTTAACTTGGCTGCTCAGCCATCGCTGTGATACTACAAGCCTTTCTCAGGCTTTGCCGTGCCATGGAGAAGAATGGTTTGGAATGCCAACCAATATGCACATTATACCTTGCAGCAAAAAGGTAGCCATCGCATGGAAACACCTTCACGTTGCTCTTTGTGGCTTACATTTTGTGTGCGTCACTTGTAAGTGCTCCAGCCTTCACACTTGGTCAGTTCTGTGCTGCCCTTACAAACGTTGCTTTTCTGGTGCTTTTTTGGTCTAAGTAATCATGGGGTAACTTGGTTTTATCAAGGGACAATAATATTAGCTGTTTAGTTTGTTTAAAAAACCTGCTAGTGCCTCTTTTTTTTTGTCCTAATATAGGAACATAGAAAAATATTTTCAGTGTATGACCCTGCAGCAGATGGCCTGATAACAGATGGCTAACAAAAGACAATGACAAAAACAATGTGCAGTGACTCGTAACTTTTCCAACAGCCATGGCCATATCTTAGGGCTCCTTTTAAAATTGTTTTTAGTGAAATCACTGCCGTTTGTGGTGTGGATGTGGCTGTTCACCTATGTAGGTGCCTTGTTCAATGGGCTGACAAGGCTGAAACCGGCTCTCATTTCTCTCTTCACTATTCCCCTTGGTTATGAAAAGCACCGGGTTGAAATTGACCATTCTTGTGAACTAAATTCCACCCCACATCAGGGGGAGTCATTTTTTAAAAAAATATTTATTTTATGGCACAGTGAATGCCATCAACCCAGTGTGATCCAGCAGCAGCTCCTATACAGCCATCCGCTGTCACTTAGATCAGTGACTAGGCACCATGCAAAAAGAAAGTGTTTGCAACTATGATTGTAGTATTCATCTTTTTAAAATATAAACATTGCAAGTTTTTGCACAGTTTCTGTATGGACATCAGTTATATGTATAAATAAATCATCATCATGATCATCATCATCTTTCTAACCCACCCATTTGCATGGCTTTCCCAAGGGATTCTGGGGGGCTTACAGCATATCTAAAAACATCCAGCATTAAAGCTCTCCTGATTCACGGCTCAGGAGATCGAGAGGGAGAAGGAAGAGAAGGCAGGAAGAGTAAGCATGTCAGATCACTAACTCCTCAAAATACAAATGTCTTCCGGATAGATTGCCCATAAACTCCACCCTTGGTCCAACACGGTTACCTCTTCCATGCTTAGCTAATCTGTTCCTCCTTCCTTTTTTGCGTAAAAAAAATTTTCACCACTTTTCCATACAAAAGTTTAACTTAAATATAACGGTATAAAATACACATTAATATGAGCAACGTCAAAATACCAAATAGAAGTATAATCACAAGGTGCCAAGCCAATTTTAAATGTTGGTCATGGTAGGGCTCCATCCTGAAAATATGTCCCACCAATGGTACTATGAAAGAGTTACTCCAGAGCTGGAAAAGTAGTATCCTGACGGTACTGGGATACTGGAGTAGGACCTAGCCCCCTGTCACACATCAAAAGTGGGGAAGAAATACATGACAGAGCAGCAAATACAGGTACTTGATTAGCCAGGGAATTCCCCGGACGTAAATCCCATTGAGAATTTGTGGGCTATATGCAAAATTTGCCTCTGTGCTGTAGATGGTATGACTATGGAGAAACTCATTCAGGCGCTGATTCAAGTATGGTACAGGGATCCGAAAATCAACAGTGACTGTTCGAAATGAGTAGACTCCATGCCAAACCGTGTTCAAATGCTGCTTAAAAATAGCGGCGGTCATATCTGTTACTAATGTACATCTATGTGAGTTTTGTACATCTCTGTGTGAGTTTTGTACAATAAACTATTATACAAAATTCATTGTTTCAATTATTTTGTACAGCACATTGTTTACTAAGTACAGTGTTTACTAAGACATGGACACACACTAGAACTGTTCACATTACTGAACCAGAAACAGGTCAAACCCCCCTTAATTCAGAGTGCGCACAATGTGAGTTCCTGCACTAAAACAGCAGTGTTTGCTTTGATAACCAGATAAATAAATCAAGTTGACTTTCAGGTAATACTATATAGTATGGCCCCTGGGCCATTGCTTCTACATTTATGATGTTCTACCGATTTTGACCTAGACTGAATATTTTTCTTTCAAATCAGTATATAATAAATGTTTGGGGGGAATTGAAAGGAAATCCACATCCCACCCACTTTAGTAGTCCACAGTTGGTTAAAAGACGAAGGCCAAATTAAAAAGGAATTACTCATTTTGCTAAGCTCTCATATTAAGAGTTTCACCACATTTCAGAAACTCAGGAAGAAGGATGGGTGTGTGTGTACTTCCTGGCCCTCTGAATATACCCAGCATCATGTGCCTAAACCCAGCTGGAAGGCCTTAGGACTTCTCAGCAGAAGCTCCACCCTCCTGGAAGAAGACCCACAATGCCACCTACCTTGGAGGGCCACTGCATTCTGGGTGGCAAGGAACTTCAACTCCATACTGGCCGATGGGAAGAGCTGTTCCATGATTGACCAGGCCATGGCTGGGTATTGCCTCTCCATCTTCCAGAAGTAGCGCATCAGGCTTCTTGGGATACATACCTGGGAATACAGTCCTGTGAAAACAAGGCCCTCCACACCAGCTGAGACCGAGGACCAAACAGCTAAACGCCAGATGGCCCAAGAAACCCCAAATAAAAACCTATATGACTACATATAGGATATTTTCTGCAATCTATCCCCCCGCCCACTCTTTAACCCAAATCTAATTCTAACCCCCTACTCCCCCACCCACCACACTCTAGGACAGCGCAACTCCATTGGTTCGATAGACAATACAAGGTGAGAGACACAGGGCAACCCGGACGGGTTGGCAGGGAATCACCCTATACTGTAGATAAGCAAGATAGCTTAAAAGCAATTACATTACATGTAATTATGTCTGTATGGCATAAATTGGGAAACCTCATCAAAGGAAAATGCATCACTTCATATATAAACACCAGGACTGAGCATGCCTACCTTAACTTATGAGGAACAGGAATTCATAGACAGTCCTATCACCCCAGAGGAAATAGATATGGTCCTCAAAAACCTCAAGCCGCACAAAGCTCCAGGCCCAGATGGCTTTACAGAAGAATTCTATAGGAAATTCAAAGAACCCCTGATGCCCTACATGACCTGCCTATTCAGTGGTATCATAGAAGGGGGGACCATCCCCAAAACATGGACCTACTCCAAAATAGTCTCCATCCCAAAACCACTTAAAGACAGCCTCAAAGTAGAATCAGACCGCCCAGTCTCATTAATAAACCAAGACGAAAAAATATTCACATCAAACTTGGCCAACCGCCTAAAAATTTTCCTACACAAGTTAGTAGCCCCAGACCAGACTGGCTTCGTCCCTGGTTGCAATATAACAGGCCCCATCAGGAAACTACTGAACATGATTGACCACAGCACGGCAACTAAATGCCCACTGAAAATTATGTCCCTAAACATCCTCAATGCTTTGGGTTGCTTAGAGTGGAAATACCTATTAGCAGTACTAGCGTGAAATTTGGCCCCAACTTCCTGCAAATCCACCAACAAATATACTCCCAAGCCTCAGCAATATGGAGGACTAACAATAGGGACTCTAATACCATAGCAATCCAAAAAGGCACAAAACAAGGATTTCCACGGTCTCTCTTCTTATTCATCCTGCCTCTGGAACCTTTAGCAATCTGAACAGCCACAGAGATCAAGGGAGTGGAAATAAAAGGCAAAACCTACAAATTAGGACTCTTTGCAGAGGACAGCACCAGACCCCATAAACGCAGCAACCTCCTTAATCAGAGAACTCAACACATTTGCAATGGTGTTGGGCCTACAGGTAAATTTTGCATAGTCGGAAGCTATGTGCTTCCCACACACAAAAAGGCCTCGCTAACATCACCAAGATAAAACTTTGCCACACCAAGTTCAGATACCATAGGGTACAAAGAACCAGAAACCTCAATAAAGTATACCTTCACAATTACAACCCCTTGTTGGCGGCAAATTAACAAAGACCTAAAGAGATGGAACAACATCAACTTCACTCTCTCAGACAAAATAGGGAAAGGGTAAAGGGATTCCTGACCATTAGGTCCAGTCATGACTGACTCTAGGGTTGCGGCGCTCATCTCGCTTTACTGGCCGAGGGAGCTAGCGTACAGCTTCCAGGTCATGTGGCCAGCATGACTAAGCCGCTTCTGGTGAACCAGAGCAGCACATGTAAACGCCATTTACCTTCCTGCCGGAGTGGTACCTATTTATCTACTTGCACTTTGACGTGCTTTCAAACTGCTAGGTTGGCAGGAGCAGGGACCGAGCAATGGGAACTCACCCCGTCGCGGGGATTCGAACCGCCGACCTTCCGATTGGCAACTCCTAGGCTCTGTGGTTTAACCCACAGCGCCACCCGCGTCCTCTCAGACAAAATAACCATGATCAAAATGATCACCCTCCCAAAACTAACCTACCTATTCCAAACAAAAAACCAAGAATAAGCCCCAAATACCTGCACCTCCCCTCCACAGAGGGAGGATGGGGAATCCCCAACATACATTGCCAGCCAAGTATGCTACATAATCCCATATATACTAGAAGATTAAACAAAACAGTGGGTACATCTGGAGAGAGACACAATTGAAAATACCTGCACCACAGCATACCCAATTCCAAACAAACTAAGGAAAATTCCCACAAGACTTAACAGCTACACACAGACCATGCTTAAAGCATGGAAAGCAGAAATAGGCAAACTGTCCCCAACCCCATCACCACTAATTCCCCTGCCACACCACCCATTATTCCATCACTCAGCACAAAACCTCCAGATAAAAACCTGTCAAACAAAAGGCTTATATCGCCTAATCAACCTCTATAAAATAGCAAACCCTTGCCAACACAAGAAATACAAGACAAACTAGAAGACGCCCAAATGCCCTGGTTAACACACCACCAATTACATGCCCTCTTAAACAATCTAGTAGAAAAATCAGCAGCAACTAGGCCCCTGACAACCTTCAAAAACCACCCCGAAAACCTCCTATGAGATTAACCCCACTCAGTGGACCAGAACATGGTCTAAACCCTGCTTTAAATCCATATCAAAGAAAAGGAAAGCACTCTCTGAAACTCACCTACAGGTGGTACCTAACACCAAGGAAATTAGCACTAATAAGCCCAGGTAATTCACCAAAATGCTGGAGAGGGTGCACCTCCACAGGCACATACCTCCACATGTGGTGGGAATGCCCCCAAATCCAACTCTTCTGTACAAAAACCATATGAGAAACATGTAAAATAACTAAGCAAGTATTAGAAATCGCCCTAGAACTGGCCCTACTAAACATCTTCCAAGACAACAATGCCCACTCAAATCACGAAGAATAAGAATAAGAATATCTTTATTGTCATTGCCCCCTTTGGGGACAACGAAATTACTTGACTGCTCCATAAAAACACTAATTAAACAATACAATATAATACAGCAAGGGAGATTAGATGACTTTCAAAGTCCGGGCTTCCCACTCAGGGCCGAGATCGCTCTGAGAAGAAGCTGTTCTTAAGACGACTCGTTCTTGTCTTCATCGACCTGTATCTCCATCCCGACGGCAAGAGCTCGAAGAGACAGTGACCAGGATGCGATGGATCTTTTACTATGTCCAGTGCCTTCCTTTGGCATCTTGTGGCATAAATCTGCTCTAAAGTGGAGAGTGGACAGCCAACAATGCTCTCTGCTGCCTTAACAACCCTGCACAACCCCATCCTGTCCTGGACAGTACAGCTTCCGTGCCACACACATAAGCCATAAGTGAGCACGCTCTCAATGGCACAGTGATAGAAGGCAAGCAGCAGTTTCTGCAGAAGATGGTTTTTCCTTAGTATTCTCAAAAAGTACAGTCTCTGCTGTGCCTTCTTCACAAGCCTCCTTGTGTTGACACTCCAGGACAGATCCTCTTGTAATTCAATGCCCAGAAATCTGAACGTTGTTACCCTCTCCACACAGACCCCATCAATCAAAAGTGGCTGGACGTTGCTCTTCTGTCTCCTGAAGTCCATCACAAGCTCCTTTGTCTTCCTTGTATTTATGAGCAAGTTGTTAGCTCTGCACCACTCTGTCAGCCGCTCCACCTCATCTCTATAATCCGTTTCACCCTCCCTTTCAGAGATGAGCCCAATCACAGTTGTGTCATCTGCAAATTTGACAACCCTATTACTAGGGTGAGTAGCGACACAATCGTACGTGTAGAGAATATAAAGGAGCGGACTGAGTACGCATCCCTGTGGTGTTCCTGTGTTAGTCTTAAGCATATTAGAGGTATAAGGGCCCAACCGAACACTCTGGAAGCGGTCTGACAAAAAGTCCAATATCCACCCACAAAGTGATAACGGCAGTCCCAGATCTTCCAGTTTAGACATCAGACGTTGTGGTAGAATGGTATTAAATGCCGAGCTGAAATCTAAAAAAAGCAGTCTGGCACACACACACCCCCCCCCCCGCTGCTCCAAATGTGCAAGGATGGCATGGAGGGCAATCGCCACAGCGTCCTCTGTCTATCTTTTCATTTTATAAGTAAATTGGAATGTGTCCAGTCCCTCTGGTAGGCAGGCAATGACATAATTCCATACCAGCTTTTCAAAGCACTTCATGATTATAGGTGTGAGTGCTACTGGACGAAAATCATTCAGATCTTCCGGGTTAGTTTTTTTGCTATTGGAACGATAATAAAGGACTTTAGGCAGGATGGAACAATAGCCTGGGCTAGGGATCGATTTAAAATCCCAGTGAAAACTCCTGCTAGTTGATCTGCACAGTCTCTCAATACCTTTCCAGCTACCCCATCTGGCCCTGTGGCCTTCCTTGGGTTGATTCTCTTCAACACCTTCCTCATCTCTTCTTTTTCCACAGAGACTACTACATTCCTTTGTACTGATGATGGTAATGGTGGTGATGACGGCAAAGTCTTCACCGGGAGTGGTGGTGGTGTTGGTAAAGCCTCAACAGGTGTTGCTGCAGATGTTACTTCAAAACGGGCAAAAAAGGCATTCAAATCCTCTGCGAGGGATGCCCCTCCCTCGTCTGCCAGGGAGTCCTTGGATTTATACCCTGTTAATTCTTGTACACCTTGCCACACCTGCCTGGTGTTGTTACTTTGTAAATGATTCTCCAGCCGCTGTCTATGCGCCTCCTTTGCTACACGCTTGTCTCCTTTGCTACACGCTTGAACTCATAACCCACCTATTCTCAGCAGTCAGAAACATCATAACCTGGTGAGACCTGTCAGGAATAAGTATGGAACAATGGTACCAAATAGTATGGGAAACCCCCTTAATAAAAAAATTAACCAATAAACTGAAACTGACACAGGGACAAATAGAAGACGGCTTCACCCCTTTATCACATACATAGCCCAACAAGACAATGACAAAATCCACCAAAAGAATACAAATCAATATGGCTAACCTGATCCAAAACACCCACCCACCCCACACATGGAAACAAAGACCAACAGAGTCAACTACAAATGAACAGTCACAACCTAGGCCAACCCCAACCTTTCTCACCACCAAAGGAAGACAAGCGAACAGCAAAGAACCTGCACAAGCAGCACTGACACAAAACCCCACATATATTAAGTAAAATAGAATCACCCCACCCCACCCTCACTCATCTTTTTTCCCCCTCCACCTCTTTCCCCCTATTCTTCCTAATGTCTCAACAAATGGGGGGGAAATGTGTTACGTGGGGGGGATACGAGACAGAGACATTGCACATATCTTTGTAAATCAAGAAAATCTTTACTAAAAATACATTTTAAAAAATGAAACTGACCTGTAGAAAATGTAACTTGAAAAAAGAAACATTGCACGTACTTTTTTAAACCAAGAAATCGTTAATAAAAAAGGAATTTGAAAATATTTACAGTTTTGCCACATTTCAGTAACTCAGGAAGAAGGATGGGCGTGTGTGTCCTTCCTGACCCTCTGAAGATACCCAGCCTCATGTGCCCAACCCCAGCTGGAAGGCTGGCCGGCCTGCCTTAGGACTTCTCAGCAGAAGCTCCACCTGCCTGGAAGAAGACCCACAATGCCACAATGCCACCTACCTTGGAGGGCCACTGCATTCTGGGTGGCGAGCAATGTCAACTCCACACCGGCCGATGGGAAGAGCAGCTTCATGATGGAACAGGCCATGGCTTGGGAGTTCCCCTCCATCTTCCAGAAGCACTGCATGAGGCGTCTTGGGATACATCCCTGCAAATACAGTCCTGTGAGAAGAACGCCAGGAAACGTTTTGCTAGCACAGAGCCTGTCCTCTAAACTGAGAGGCAGAACCTAGGGTGCTCAGAGGCTTGGGGCGCTTTGGCAAAGTAAAAGAGGGATATTGGGCAGCTCTGCGGAGGAATCTAGATACACATAAAAAACCCACTAATAAAACACATACAGTGGTGCCCTGCAAGACGAATGCCTCGCAAGACAGAAAACCCGCTAGACGAAAGGGTTCCCCATTTTTGAGCTGCTTCGCAAGACGAATTTCCCTATGGGCTTGCTCCGCAAGACGAAAACGTCTTGCGAGTGTTCCGATTTTTTTCCGCTCCCCCCCTTTTTTCTAAGCCGCTAAGCCGCTAAGCCGCTAATAGCCTTTTAGCCGCTAAGCTGCTAAGCCTTTAATAGCCGCTAATCCGCTAAACCGCTAATAGCGCTAATCCGCTAAGCCGCTAATAGGGTTGCTTCGCAAGACGAAAAAACCACTAGATGAAGAGACTGGCGGAACGGATTATTTTCGTCTTGCGAGGCACCACTGTATTTTAAAAATACCAGAGACCTTTTTATTAGGTTTGGTAAGAAAAGAATTACCGAAGGATAAGAAAGTACTGTTTATGTATGCAATGACAACAGCAAGAATACTACTTGCCCAGGGATGGAAAGAAGAAAGAGCCCCATTGAAAGGAGAATGGACAATGAAGATGATGGACTATGCAGAGATGGCAAGGCGGACCAGGAAAATCAGGCACCAAGAGTTTAACAAATTTACTAAAGAACGACATACTTCTAAAGAATATAGTAAAGAACACTGTCAACATTTTTAAATGTTGGCAGGATTGACATAGCACTTGTAATTTAAAAAAACAAAGGATAAAAATGAAGCACAATAATTTGGATAAATGCAATTAGATGCAGTTTAAAAAGGAAGATAAATCTTGGAAGCCAAGGGAGGGGTGGAGGGAAGTCCAGGGGAACACTATAAAGGTACTGATATGGAGTGTGATGTAATGTAAGCATGTTTGTGTGTGTGTGTGTGTGTGTGTGTGTGTGTGTGTGTGTGTAAAAAAATGTGTTTTTTCTTTTTGAAACTTTGAAAATAAAAAGTTAAAACAGAAAATACTTTTTTAAAGTGTTTTGAAAAATATATTGAATTTGCCATGAGCTCACCCTCGCTATCTAGTGTCTAGCTGGAACCTGTGCCAAGGTGGGCAACCAAGATGATCAAGGGTCTAGAAACCAAGACTTATGAGGAATGGTTGAAACAGCTGGGTATGTCTAGCCTGGAAAAGATGAGATTTGAAAGAGATATGATAGCCATCTTCAAATATCTGAAGGGCTGCCACATGGAAGATGGAGCAAGCTTGTTTTCTCCTGTTCTGGGGGGTAGGACTCAAACCAATGGCTTCAGGGTACATGAAAGGAGATTTGGACTAAACATCAGGAAGAATTTGCTGACAGTAAGAGCTGGGAGAGACCAGGGAGAATATGTCACTCTTCATATGTTTTGAACAACTCTCAGCAGGTCTAGTCAACATGATGGGCCTTGTGGGAGTTGCAATCTGAAACATCTAAACGACACAAACTTGGTGAAAGCTGCTGCACAGTGAGGCCTCTGCTCAAAAGAGCATCCCTTCTCTGTCAGAGCCAAGGTGTATCTGTCCAGCACCCTGCTTCCATCAAGGACTAACCTGATCCCCCTTAAGTGGCTCCCCAGCAGTTGGTATTCAGAGGTAGACTGTTCCTTCAACAGGAAGTTCTATTTGGCTATTCAAGCCACTGGCCACTGATAGACTCAGCCAAACGCAGGTTCTAGAGAAGGCTTCGCCAACCTGGTATAGCCCAAAACATCCCGGGGGGGGGGTGGCACTATGTTGGCAAAGGTCCAACACAGGGTGTATGTGAAAAAAATGGCATTGTTGCACTTTGAATGGAAAAAATCTAGGAGAAAAGAGGGGAAATGTTTCAAATAGCACCTTTAACCCAACAGAGCAAAACGCTTGCTTTGCTGCCAGGTACATCAGAGAATGCAAGCAGGACGTTTTCGTAAGATCAGCCCTATCAATGGAACAACTCCCCTAGGAGGAAAATATGCAGCTTTCAGAACTTTGAAGTTGAGACAAAAAGCAAGTTAGAGGCAATGGAACCAGAGGTTCTAAAATCCTGCAAGACTTGCAGAAAGTGGGTAGGAAAAATGTTTTTCTCCCTCTCTCATAACACCAGAACTCATGCAGGAACCAATGCAGGAAGATTCAGAGCAGATAAGAAAGTATTTACAGAAGAAAGTAAGAAGAGTCTACTGGATGTGGCCACTGGCCCCTCTATTCCATCATCTTGTTCACAGTGGCCACCCGGATACTACTTAAGGGAAACCCACAAATAGGACAAGAGCACAAGAGCAACTCTCCCCTCCTGCGGTTTGCAGCAGCTGGGATTCAGAAGCACTCCTGTCCTGCCCATGCAAGCAGTGCTGACGGGCAGAGAGGCTTCTTCCCTGTGCATTAGCTCTGCCCATCCACAGAGCAGCCCTGTGTCTTTGGCTGACATCTTGGTGGTCACGGTGGGAACAGGATGCTCAACTAGATGGTCCCCCTTTGGCCTGGTGCAAAAGGCTCCTCTGACATTCCTATACACTGCTGCTGAAGACAAGTTGCACGTCTTGCCTCAGAACATGGTCACTCCAACCCTGCAAGGGAGGAAGAACTATAATGCCAGATGAAACCTCAAAGCATCTTAGTCAGCTCAACAGAAAAGTCCAGGCAGGAGAGTTCTCTATTCCCAGTTCAGCCATGGAGAGCCCAGCAGCAGCCAGATATTGAGAGCCAGGCCACCCAGGAGCACATGCCAGCTTTCTTCCTGGGCACATTTGACAAGGCAGTACATCCCACTGAGCACTGCAGGACTCAATTCCAAGTAAGCATACGCAGGATATGGACAGCATAGCTGCACTGCAGAAAGTCTCTCTCCAGGGCCAGGCAGGCTGCTGCTGCACTTCAAGGACTAAGGAGAACGAAGATGCTGGTGAAAGGCAGCCCTTAAGATTTCTAGAGACTTGCGCCCCCTAGTGACAAAAGTTCCTGCTCCTCTGCAGCTGCTCTGGGTTAGCAGTTGCTCTAGAAAAAAAACATTTCGAGGAAAACCAAGAACACAACATAAAGAGGAGCTGTGCTGTACCAAATCTGACCACAGGTGCATCCAGAGTTCTGTCCTGACTGTGAGGAGCCCACCATAGTATCAGACAAGGGGACATTCCCAACCCTACCCAAGGAGGCCAAGGATTATCCTGTGGAACTTCTGCCTGCACCTCACCTCCCCCACAGAAGCTGCTGTGGCTTCCAACCTTCCATGTGCAGTACTCGCACACGTTTTCCCGTCTAAGTGTACAGAAAAGCGTGTTGTTGTTTTTTAAAAGGAAAGAAACCATCATAGAGCAGCAGCATAATCCTACACATTTTTACGTAGGAGTAAACTGCATCGAGCGCAGCAGGCTTTGCTCCCAAATAAGAAGACATAGGATTCATCTCACATCCATCACAACCAAGGATAACGTAAAAGAACCTCCATGGCCAGAAGAAATCTACCCTACCCAAAAAGCCAGGGATTATCCTGTGGAACTTCTGCCTGCACCTCACCTTCCCCACAGAAGCTAAAGGCACCAAGGAGGAAGGGATGGGACGTGGGGTGCTCAAGCCAAAAAATGGGGGGTTGGTTGGGGGAAAACCAAGACGCAGCGGCTTTGCGTCCTTTTTTTGCGTTGGAGTGCGCGCGGCCAACACAACCCACCGCGCCAGGCGCTGCCCTCGCCACCAACGTTGTCGGGCACACGTGCCCAGGGCGCGAAGGGTTCCGCGCGTCAACTCAGCCTGGCCACCAGAGCCAAGCGGGGCTGCGCTTCGCCCCTACCTGCCCTTGCCAGGAGAAGCTTGGTCGGCAGGCAAATCCCGCTCCCCCACGCTGGCCTGGGACGCGCAACGGCTAGTCCAAGCCGGGTCCTGGCGGCACTCAGGGCCGGACGGGGTTCCCTGCGTGGGGGCGCCTGGCTCCCGCCCCCTAAAAGTTGCGCGCTTGGGACTACCCTCCCCCGGCCCAACCCCACACGCCACTGCCCAGGTCCATACACACGTGCTCTCCGCATTTTCAGACCCGACTCTTTCCCTAGCCCTGCCTGGAAATACTGCGGGTAAAGTAACCCTGCCCTCACTCCCCCCCCACACACGCAGCAGTCCTTCCTCCTGACCGGACACATCCCCAAAGCCACAACGAAGTTGCTTGGCTGAGCGAGGCGGCTCCCCAACCCCCCCCCACCCGCCCCTAACCCCCGCCAGAACCTTACCTACCCCAGGACTCTCCGCCGTCCCGCAGCACTTGGAAAAGGGCACGGATGCGCGCCGCCCGGATGCTGAGCGGAGCCGCGGCCAGGAGCGCACCCTTCGCCAAGGAGGAGGAGGAGGAGGAGGAGGAGGAGGTGCAGGGGCGAGCGAGCTCCAAGCACCCATTGCCACCCTCCCTCCCGCAGCGCCAGGCAGATGGAAGTAGAGAAGACGCCGAGGACGCCCCAGCTGATAGAAACAGAGATCTGCAGCCCCGCCCCCTGGCCAGTTTAAACTCCAGCGAGTTAAAGGGACTCTGCTTCCCCATTTCACCCCCACGGGACCACGCACCCTCCAATAAATTAAACCCCCTATATCTTGCGAATACACGTGTATTCAAGCTTATAGCCTGGTTCCCCAAGGAAATCCAAAAGACCCCATGGCCGCCAACTTTTCAGCCTCCTCCAGACCCTGCCTTGAGGCTCCATTGTTTCCCTTTCTGTCCCCGGAATTGTCACCTGCAGATTTCTTTCTAGCCCTGCGTTTCCCTTAAAGGCACAGGCACACCTGGCAGGCGCGTGGAGTCCAAATGTCTGAAAGACAGCACGTTAGGGAAGGCTGACTTAAGCGTGCAGGTGGGAGTCACAGGCACGGCAGAAAGATACAGGAGCTTTGGCAAAAATCTATAATCTAATTTCCAAAGAATATCCGGCGTTTAGGGTGGCGATTCTAGGAAAGACCAGCTGTCCGTCTGGGTCTTCTAACCAGCAGTCACACAAACAAGAATTAAGCCCGTAAAACTTTTGTTTCTTATTTGCCTCTCTGCCCCCAATCTCAGCTAAATAGGAGCTGACACTACGCAGGTGGGAGAAGGTGGCACTCTGCACATTCTCGTAGTCATTGGGACTTTGGGACCCTGGCTGAAATTAGCTGCCAGCACACAATTACTTGGGAGCAAGCCCCATTGGACTCAACAATAGCAATTGTGATTTTAGAAAAACTACAGTGTTTAGAGGAGTGGCTGGTTTAGCAGACTTGGCTGCCACTGAGTGCTACAATGTTCCTGGTTTGTTTTAATTGTTGCATTGGTGACCAGCTCAAAGTGAAGAAGCCTCCAAGCCTTGACAGAAACATGCTAGGAGAACCCATGAACTTTGGACACATTACAATCCACATTGGAACAAGAGAGGGCAAATTCAGGAACAAATGAATTCCAAAGGAGGCTCCAACAACAATAATCCTTCAACTGCAAAGGTGTCAGATGTCTGAATGAGAGAATGAAATGCCAGTTTGGGGATGTGATGCTTTCAAAGCAACTGGCTGTAAGGAGGAGAACGGACCAATTTAATTTCATACATTGTTACATATATTGAGACTACTGATCTGCTAGTAAGGCTGTGAAATGCTAAATTTAATGCCACCTCTTGTTTCTGTGGAAGCCTGTTCATGTTGGAGATTGAATCTTGACATAACCATTTAACTATAGCGTCATGACCACAATTTATTGTCTAAAAGCAGCATTGAAGATGGTAGCTACATTTTAATTAACAACTCCACTAAAGATCCCTCAGGTTTTGTAGTTCTGCTGGGGGATTAGAGAGACTAGGTTACACTGCTTTGAATTTAGAAAATTGCAGAGTGATTCACAAACTTTGGCTCCCATAAAATAAAAACCTTCCAGTAAGAATCTTCAATTAAAAATCAAAAACAAAAAACAATAGTAATTGTGAAGCTCCAACACCTTCTGAACCCAGGAAGGGCACTTAAATCCTAAGAATTAACCAAACTGCAATGTTTAAAATGTCCACTGTTTCTTTGCAAAAGTGGAGGATAGGGAGAGAATCAGAACTATTTTTCACTCTTTTAATTAATCTGAAGAAGCACAAACTTGAGGAATATCCACTTTATGAAATCATGCTTGCCTACTGAACTTTTGAGAGCTGATCTAAGACATTTTGCTGAGGGAAAAGGAGTGGCCAGTTTCTTCTAGCACACAAGGCAGAAAATCAACAAACAATGGGTAGGCAAACTAAGGCCCGGGTGCCGGATCCGGCCCAATCTCCTTCTAAATCTGGCCTGCTGACGGTCCGGGAATCTGTGTGTTTTCACATGAGTAGAATGTGTCCTTTTATTAAAAATGCCTCTCTAGGTTATTTGTGGGGCATAGGAATTCCTTCCCCCAAAAAAATTTAGTCCAGCCCCCCACAAGGTCTGAGGGACAGTGCTCTCCTGCTTCTCGTCCATAAAACATACAATAATAATAAATTAAAATCAGAAACAACCTGTTACCCCTCTCAGGGCATCTAAAATCAGCTGCCTGAGGCAGCCATCCTATTTTGATGATCAGGAACCCACAGGTAATACTCCGTAGCACCTCTATCATAGGCGCCAACTCCATGGGACCTGAGGGGGCCCGAGCCCCCTCAAAAATTCGTTTGGGGGGCTCCGCCCCCCCAATAATCTCGGGCGCCCCTCCAGCAGAGCGCCACCGCCACCCCTCCCCAGCCCAAAATGCACAGGGTCGGGCTGCATGCCTCCTGCCCTCCCTCCCGAGCAAAAGCTCCACCCAATTTCCTTCGGAGCTGATTATTAGGCGCAGCACGCTCTCCCCTATTCGCTCACGAGGAGGCGGCGCCACTTTATCTGCATATTCATGAGCTTATTTATTATTCATGAGCTTTCGCGGGCTCCCCCAATATTTTTTATAAGTCGGCGCCCCTGACCTCTATGCAAATAAAACACTCCTCCCCTTCCAGTTCTGCTGTGCAGCTGTTTAAAGCACCGCTTTCCCCTGAAAAGTAGCAGCCTTGCTATTCCTTTTCCTGCAGCATCCCATTCTCCGATTTCTAGGAAGGCCACTTCAACTTCATCTAGTGCTCGGTCGCTTTCTACACTGTCTTCCCAGTGCTCCTGGGCAAGCTCTATGGGCTCGCTGACATACCTGAGGTCCATAGACTATTCTGCCAAGTACAGGGCAGACTATTTCTGCAAGCTGAACAAGGAGAGGGAATTCCACTACTCTGTCATCCGTTTGAAGCTGAATCACGTGGTTTCCATGCTGCCTAGGAGGGGCAAAGTGGCAGAAAACTACCGTATTTTTCACTCTATAGGGCACACTTTTCCCCCTCCAAAAATTAAGGGGAAATATTTGTGCGTCCTATGGAGCGAATGCAGGCTCCTCGGCTACAGCGAAAGCAACGCAAAGCCTCCTTCCACGCTCCGGAGGCTACGCATTGCTTTTGCTGAAGCCTGGAGGGACTCCTGGCTTCAGCGAAAGGAACCCAAAGCCTTTAAAGCACAGCAGGAACTCGCGCTACACTCCAAAGGCTTCAGGGTTAGCTGCACAAAGCCTCCGCAGGGCAGCGGGGTGCCTTCATCCAGCTGCCCTCCGGAGGCTTCGCGGACTGTCCCAGAAGCCTCCTCGGGGCACGGGGATGAAGGCTCCCCGTGCCCTGCGGAGGCTTCGCACGAAGCTAGAACAGCTAGAGGAAGTGCTGCGCCGTTCTAGCTCTAGCTATTCTGGCTTTTGGGTAGCCCCACGAAGCCACTGCAGGGCATGGGTATCCCTGCGGCTATCCCAGAAGCCAGAACAGCAAGAGGCTATCCCAGAAGCCAGATCCCTCTTGCTCTTCTGGCTTCTGGGATTCAGAATTTTTTTTTTCTTCTTTGCTCTCCCCAAACTAGGTGCGTCCTATCGTCTGGTGCATCCTATAGAGTGAAAAAATGGTACATAGGCTGCCGCCCAGTGAAGTACAACTTAAAGCCTAGACAGCGGATCAGCACAAGCCTCATAAACCTCAGAGACTTTGCACTGTATTCAACATATGTCTGCTTCTCAGAAATGGGATTGTGAGAGCTGGCACATATAATTGCCATACAGGGGGTGCTGCTGGCTTGGCGGTGGTGGTTTTTTTTACTTGGCCATGCCATGGAGAAGAATGGTTTGGAATGCCAAGCCAATATGCACATTATGCCTTGCGGCACAAAGGTAGCCATCACATGGAAACACCTTCACGTTGCTCTTTGTGGCTTACAGTTTGTGTGCGTCACTTGTAAGTGCTCCAGCCTTCACACTTGGTCAGTTCTGTACTGCCCTTACAAATGTTGCTTTCTAGTGCTTTTTGGGTCTAAGAAATCATGGGCTAACTTGCTTTCATCAAGGGACTATAATATTAGCAGTTTAGAAAGTGCAAAAAGAAAGTGTTTGCAACTGTGATTGTAGTAATCATCTTTCTAAAATATAAACATTGCAAGTTTTTGCACAGTTTCTGCATGCACACCAGCTATATTTATAAATATATGATCATCGTCATCATCTTTATACCCCACCCATTTGGCTGGCTTTCCCAAGGGACTCTGGGGGACTTACAGCATATCTAAAAACATCCAGCATTAAAAATCTCCCGATACACAGCTGAGGATATGGAGAGGGAGAAGGAAGAGAAGGCAAGAAGGGTAACCATGTCAGACCACTAACTCCTCGAAATACAAATGTCTTCCGGATAGATTGCCCATAAACTCCACCCCTTGGTCCAACACGGTTACCTCTTCCATGTTTAGCTAATCTGTTCCTCCTTCCCCCTCTGAGGAAAAAAACCTATACCTTTTTCCCATACAAATGTTTAACTTTAACATTTAAAATACATACTATGGTAGGGCTCTATCCTGAAAAGATGTCCCAGCAAAGGTGTGTGGTTCAATCCTGAATATCCTGAGTGACTCTTCTTAACTTGGCTTGTTTTACTACGGCAATATTAGTACTTTACAGTATGACACATTCCAGGTTTTTCCGCAATCTTCATGTGCTTTCTCATTCCTTTTCTCCAAGCAGACTGAATCCCTCGCAAACACCCCATCAGATACTTGCAGACACACAACTCAAACCCTGCCAGCACTGAACTTTTCAGTAATATCAACCACTCCACATTTGCTGAGGGTGCATTTGCATTCCTCTCAGCCAGGAATGCCTCCTTCAGGAGGTACAATGACACCATTTGCAGCCACTGGAATCAGCCAGCCAGTGATCCACAGGAGCCAGATTCTGGACTTGAAGAATCCCAAGCACATTTATCTGGATTTTTCATTCTCTCTGCAAAAGGGGATAAGTGAAAGGCAGTGCTACATCTGGCGCAGTCATTAGGGAGGTGCAATCAGGGATTTAACAACAAAAAAGAGGAAGGGATCCTAACAACCAGAAAGGGTGCTCTGCTTGGAAAGCAGCAAAGAGCTGCCTGTTCCGTCCCGTCCTGCTTCTGCTGCTGGTTTTGGGTTTGCTGGAGAAATATCAAAACTAAAGGGAAATCTCATCCAGCCTAAAGGAAAATATCTATCTAGAATGTATAATCTCCTCCACAATTCACACCCTGCCATCAAAAACTTTTGTCTCACTTAAAGCGCTCTACCTTTTCTGAGGATGCACACCTCAGAACACAAAGGGACAGAGGAAGCTAAAAGGACAGGCCACACAACAAGCCAGTGACTTCTGTCTTGCAGGTAGATTTTTCGGATGACCCAGACCTTTTCTCAAAAGCGGGGAAATATGAAAAACCGCTGGAATATTGAGACGAGGAGGAGGAAGAAGAAGAAGAGGAGTACGACAAGATTGGTAACCACAGAATGCTTTCCATTACTGAAGTTACAAGAGATGCATTCTGACAGAATGAAAAGCTTAGTACAAAAAAAAAAGTTTGTAGTGTGGGTGTTCACCTATGTTGGTGCCTTCTTCATTGGTCTGACACTGCTGCAACTGGCTCTGATTTCGCTCTTCACTATTCCCCTTCTTAATGAAAAGCACCAGGTTGAAATTGACCATTCTTGTTCAATCTTGCTGCAGAAAAGAGGGGAGAGGATACCCTGCTAGATATATAGACTTTTAGGTTAATCATATATATATATATATAAATTATTATATATAATATTTGGTGGGACGGGGTGGTGGTTGTGGGGCTCGTACTGATGCGAATCAGTTTTGGTGTAGAAAGGACTGAAGCGTACCTATTGCTGATGTACGTACAAAAACTGGAAACTCCTGCAATTTTATTTACCTAGCATAGAGGAAGGGGGTGTGTGATGGTGGGGGGCTGTGGAAATCATCCCTCTGCAAATGGCCACATAGACCGGCAGAGCACGGACCACAGGGGGAATCTGGCGGCATGGAAGCTGCCACCAGAGCTTATATAAACCATGGATAAAATATAAATATATACTGGAACCTACAAAACTTTGGTGCATTTCACCCATCAAAGCCTTTGGCGTTAAGAAGAAAAACATGAAGGGAAATTGGGCAACATATCAAATGTTATTATTAGAGGGGGAAATTAATAAATTAAGATGAAAGTACTTTGAATTCCATATATATCTGACAGGCTGGCTCCAATACTTCCAACTGAATGAAAGACAAGGAAAATAGGGTTTGCTGGAGAAATATCAAAACTAAAGAGAATTCTAATACAGCCTAAAGGAAAATAACTATCTAAAATGTATTAGGGAGGTGCAATCAGGGATTTAACAACAAAAAAGAGGAAGGGATCCTAACAGCCAGAAAGGGTGCTCTGCCTGAAAAGCAGCAAAGAGCTGGCTGCTCCATCCCGTCCTGCTTCTGCTGCTGGTTTTGGGTTTGCTGGAGAAATATCAAAACTAAAGGGAAATCTCAACCAGCCTAAAGGAAAATATCTATCTAGAATGTATCATCTCCTCCACAATTCACACCCTGCCATCAAAGAACTTTTGTCTCACTTAAAACGCTCAACCTTTTCTGAGGATGCACACCTCAGAACACATAGGGACAGAGAAAGCCAAGACATTCTGCAGTCTGATTCCCCGCAATGGCAGAACCTTCAGAGTGCTCCTTGCAGGCATGTCTTAAGCTTTAATACTATGGGGCTCCAGCATTTGTGCCATATGACCAAGTAAGGCATCTTTCCAACTGCAGCAGCCCCATTTCCTTTGTAAATGATGGAAAAAACACAGTTCCATGGAACAACAAGTAATGTAGTGTGAAAGAAACATTGGGGGGGGGGGACAGAAGCCCTAAAAGAATAATCAGGTACACCAAAACAATAGTTACCACATCAAAATACAGAACGTTATGAAAACGTTCTTTAAGAAACAGATAAAAGTTCCTGGAAAACTTTTAAAAGGGTTCCAGAATTTTCTTTAGTGTGTAGGAGTGACACTCTAGGATTGATTGGTGTCCACTAGAGGAAGGAGGTTGCAGGCTGCAATGTCCGTACAAGGAAAGCACACTCACACCCAACACACCCAACACACACACACACACACACACACACACACACACACACACAAAACACAAACTCTCAGCACACACGCTGACAACAAGGTTGGAAGTAAGACAATGTGTGCTCCTGATACTGTGAGTTTTGCTGTCTCAGGATTGTTAAGTACTGAGATTATACTGTGCTGGAGATATAAAGAAGGAATTTCAATCTGCACTGTTGCATTTAACTTGCCTTAAAAGGTGGAGAGAGAAATCTAGAATTTTGCGCTTAGCAAAAAAAGAAAAGATAAGAAAAGGGGGGTGGGGGAAAGAGCAAACCCTATTGAGGGAAAATTGTGCATGAACCTGCAACTTTGTATAGCAATTGCTTAAAAACGAACAAGTGGTTTATTAATAAAGAAAGGAAAAAAGATTATTTTTTCTTTGCCTTCTGGTAGGAAACCATTCTAATCTTCTGTGTGTTAAAAGTCTCTGCATTATACTGTAATTTGATTTTTTTGTAATTAAGACAACAACCTTGAGCATCAACCAATTTAGCAACTTAGAATATTTGTTAGGAAAGCAACAGCAGAGATAACCTCCCCTCCTCCCCTTATCTTTACTTATTCACTTCCATTTTCAGGGGGGAAGAGAAGCATGCATGTGTGAAAAGCAATGTTGTCCAATGAAATTTGATATTGTCTCACACCAGACCCAAAGACTTTTGAAGAAAAATTCAATGGTGCATACCGGGCTATCAGCCCGTGTGTAGTTCGGATTCTGCAGTTCGATTGCCCCCAAATGGCAGAAAATGCAGAGTGCTCTGCATCAGAGCTGGCCCACACCTCCTTGCAGGCATGTCTTAAACTTTAATACCATGGGGCTCCAACCATTTGTGCCATATGACCAAGTAAGGCATCTTTCCAACGGCAGCGGCCCCATTTCCTTTGTAAAAGATGGAAGAACTCAGTTCCATGGCACAAGAAGTAATGTCATGTGAAAGAAACATTGGAAAAAATAACAGAAGCCCTAACAGAATAATCAGGAAAACCAAAGCAATAATCACCACATCTAGAGACAGTCTATGGCACAAAACCATTAAAACCGGTACTGGGAAGCAATATATTTGTGTTATAATTGATTATGTTTCTAGGTATTTGGGCTATTATCCTGCCCAACCCTGCTGTAGATCACCTCATGAAATCTTTCGGCTTAATATCTAATGACATCCCCAAAGACAAGAAAAATCTATTCCTTTACACAACAGCAGCTGCCAGAATATCCCATCACTATTAGAATGGCAAAACAAACTCGGCAAGGCCACTCAAATCAGAGAATAATTAGAAAGTGGGATAGAGTGAAGGAAAACATGAAAAAATATGGTCCCGGAATTGAAATATTAATAGAGAATGTGTAAAACTTGCATGGGTAAGCAAGAAAATAATAATAGAAGCAATTGAATAAGTATTAAATTATAACAACACAACAAGATGGAAGAAGTAAAATATTGAGATCACACATGGGTGAAGGGGAGTGGGGGGTATATGGGAACCTATAATATCATTTATAATATAATTTGTTAATTGCAAAGCCTAGAGGAATTAGATATATTTTGATTTAGGTAATCTATGTAATAAGCTTGTGTTAGAAACCAAATATGGATTTTGAATTTGACGTTTGTAATATTTTTTGATTTTGAAATAAAAATTAGAAAAAGAAAAAGAAACAATTTCCAGCCACTGGAATCAGCCAGCAAGTGATCCACAGGAGCCAGACTCTGGACCTGAAGAATCCCAAGCACATTTATCTTCATTTTTCATTCTGGCCAAAATTATGCCAATAACCTTAAACTAAATTTTGATTCAATTGTGTCTTTATTTGGGGAGGTCTTGGGCATCTTAACACGCAAGGCACCAAAGTCAGCCGTGGAAATCTTGCAAGGCGTCATAGATTCCATAGGTCCTCTCCAGTTGTACAGAAGATAGGAAAGAGAGAGAAAAGACCTTGACTGGGGAAAGGATCAAATGTATTAACTCCGTGCATCCAGTAATGAAGAGACCACCATCATTCTCTTCCAGATAAACTGTAGAACATGGGTCTGGACAGTCAGTTTCAGATGCCTTGACTGGTCTTCCAGAAACAACTTTCTGCCCTCAATCTGTTATTCTCTTTCAACAGCCTGAAAACAAAATTTGCAGGCCAGGGAAGGGGGGGCAGTGAAAGCAAGCCTACTTTTAAATAACGATCATATTGCTGTATTAAACAAGAAGAAACTTTGCACAAGAAGAAATTTTGTGGGGTTTGTGTGTGAGACTGGGGGGATGATGATGATGATGATGATGATGATGATGATGATGATGATGATTAAAGCTCTGAACACTCAGATTCTTTATGCTAATTTACTGGTCAGGAGATTTCTTACTGAAATTGCACACTTCCAACATTGAAACAGCTAGTGACAAATGTGGAATGATCTGTCGTTTGCTCAGAAAAAAGGGCAACAAAAAAAAAACAACTTTGCATATATGCAACTTGTATGTATATTTTAGATTATAGTTTTTTAACAACATTTTTTGGGGGTGAAGTGGGGGGTATATGGGAACCTATAATATAATTTATAATATAATCTGTTAATTGCATTGTATTTAAAATTGGGTTTTATAAGTAATAAGTCTATTATTTTTGTGGTGTTTTTTTCTTTAGTATTGTAATGTATATTTTGTGTGTGTGTGTTATATGTTATGTTTGTGATAAATGTTGAAAATTAATTTTAAAAATTGGGGGGGGGGGAGAAGAACTTAACCCATCAGGTGGGGAGAGCCGGTTGCGAGGGACATGGGGAACCCTTGCACCTTTTCTGCAGGGCTTGTGCGGCCCCCATCTGCATTGTTTGCAAGAGGTCGAAAGAACACATGAACTGATTAATTTGGACCAGGATTCACAGTGGTTGAAGCAAATAGTCCAGTTTCTGGTGCAAGAGAGACGAGTGATTGTGGAATTGAAACTGGCTGAAGAAGAAAGAGCCAGGCATATCCGGTGGAGCTAGAGGAGGAGAAGAACAAGATCATGGGCGCTTTTGAGCAGATGTGCAACTTCCTGGAGGAGCTGCAGCGCTTTTGGCTGACCGAACTGGAGGATCTGGAGAAGGAGATGAAGAAGAAAAAGGAAATAAATATCATCAAGCTCTCGGAGGATATCGCCGGTCTCAGTGTGAGACGCACAGAAATGGAGAAGAATTGCCAACTGGCCGCTATTGAGTTCCTGAAGGGCATCGGGACAACGGCAACCAGGTTGCAGGAGTTGAAAAGAAGGCGGACACTGCTGGGACTCTCTCCAGGCATGGAAGAGAGACTCATAATTTACACTCAGAAAAATTCATTTCTGAAGGATATAATGGAGAAATGCAAAGGGCTACCAATGCAGGCACTGAACAAAGTGAGTGTCACTCTGGAGCCAGTAACAGAACACCCTTTTCTTGTTATAACCTGAAGAGTTTGAGAAGAAGAAGAAAGGCAGGACGCACTGGACAACCCTGGGAGATTCGACAGCATGTTCTACGTGCTGGGCCATGCAAAATTCACCTCAGGATGATATTGGTGGGAGGTGGTGGTGGAAGAGGAGGAGAAGGAGGAAAGGGAATGGGCCACCTGGGCTGTAGGGGTTGCAAAAGAGTCTGTCAGGTGCAAAGGCTTTGTCAGCATGCTTCCTTCTGAGGGCATCTGGGCCATTGGGAAGGCAAAGGATGAGTCAGCCTCATCTGATCCCTTCTGAGCTTCAACCCACCCTGAGCAGACCCCTTTGAGCTTGACTTATGAGCCCAGGAAGATCCAGGGGTCCCTAGACTATGATGAGGGTCATGTGGAATTCCATGATGCCCACACTAATGGTTTGATCTTCAATTTCCAACAAGCCTCAGTCTCTGGGGAGAAGGTACAGCCCTTTTCCCATGCTTGGTGGGGAGTTGGTCTGAAGTGTTGAGTCCTGAGGACGATCCTCACCGCTCCCAGCTCTGTCACCCCCACCCTGAGAGGAGGTGGCACCTAGCATTTTCTCCGCAGAGTTATTAGTTTGTGGGTGCCAGACATCCTAAATTTCTGGATCCAGTAAATGTTAGAATTTAATCTGTGTGTGGTGTATTAGAACTGGATGCCAGACAGTAGGTTTAGCAAGCATTAAAATACAAGCCAGGCCAGCTTCCCCATGTTGAGAAAGTGCCTGAGAGACGAGCCATGGCTCCCACACCATTGTTTTTCAACTTTATTTTGTACAACTTTATTTTCTGCAACTGGAAAATTTTAAAATGTTAATAATAAAAGAACTACATGGCGGAAGGAAGAAAAAAAGGAAGGAATGGGCCATTAAGAAAAGTCAAGGAAAATGGGTTTCTGGACCAGATAGCTGTTGGGTGGGGCCCTTCCAGCAGTTCAGAGTTAGTTCAGAAAACAAAGCAAAGTTTGCCATGAGAAGGACTGGAACTGAAGAAAAAGTGACAATCATGATTCAAAGGTATGTGGCCTGGGAAAGAGAAGGGTCTGTTTCCCATCCTGGCAAGCCCTAATGACTATGTTATGTGGAAAGAAAGGGGCCAAGTATAATCAGTTCTGTTTAACACTACTATATATGGATTGTTGTTCTCCTAGAGTTGTTAAAGTGCCATAGCTGGTAGTTGGGTAGAGGGATTGTACATATACTAAGCTATGGATAACAATGCAGCTATCCTTGCCTTATCCTTTCTAAAGCATTAACTGAATGTTGCCAGCGTACAGAGAATAGTCTAACATGCTTTTTTAGCAGTTATATTCACCAGGGTTTAGCAGTTATATTCACCATGGTTGGTGGTATCAATTCAAAACTTAAATATTTAAGGTTAAGTGCCTGGTACCTATAGTTACAATATCCTAATTGGCAGGGCTAGGAAAGTTCTGCTTGAGCTGTTAACAGGATAACTTGAACAGTGCAGCTGGCATTAAATTGAACCAAACAGTAGTCTAGTACTGTAGAGGTCTTGTCCTTTTTCTTATTGCAGCATTCTAAGGACACTTTTCCTAAGCTTCCCACCTCAGTTCAGTTGTCAGTACTGTATATGATTTCAGTTTTGTATAGATCTCATAGTAGCTGCTTTTCTCTCCTCCCCACCCAACATGAATTCTAAGCTGCCTGTGAATTGCCAAGCCAGCAATTGGAGGATAATAAAGTTTACAGAAGCTTATGTGTATGCTAGCCTTTTGAAATAGATTCAGTTTTAAGGAATAGCACTATTTACTGCTAATGCCTAGAATTCTTCATGTTTGATGAAAAATGTCTTATTTTGAAGGTTCCAGTGAGAGAGAGATTCTCCTAGTTGAGATGCTTTCCCATCTGTATATACATTTTCATATATTTTACAGGGCTTTTTGTTTAACACTGTATTGTGTTAAGATAGTTTTAATTCAGGTGTTAATTGTTATCTGATGTTTACATTAAACCATACCTTGTCTTAAAAAATAAAATAAAAAAAATAATAAAAAAAAAAGAAAACAAAGCAAAGTTTGAAAGGACAGTCTTTACAATGGGTGACCTAGGGGGAAGAAGTTGCAGTCTGGTAAAGGCGGCAAGCTGGGGAGAGGGTCAGAGCATGATGGTTGATGTTATTTTGAATCCTAAACTGCAGCCATGGAAGAGTTTGTTCTTTGGGAAAAAAAACCCTTAAAAGAAGAAGAGGAGCAAGAGGGGCAAACAACCAGGTGTACAATGGAAATTGAATAATATTGTATAAAAATGATACTATAAGAGCATTTAGTTAGAAGACTCTCAAACTGAGATAAAATAATGTAAGCAGAATCAGTAAATACTTAAAGAACCAGAAGGGAAAGTTGAGGGGAGTCTTTGGGTGGGGGGAGAATTGGATTTTATTTCATCCTTTTCTCTTCTTATGTTTAAGATGATTATGCTGATTTTAACATTGCATAACTGTAAAACCCAATTAAAAAAATTTAAAAAGGAAGAGGAAGAGGAGGAATACTACCGCTCAACTTTATGATCAGCGAAAATATTTGCTACTGCAAAGGTAGCATTTCTGTTTTTAAAATATATACATGGGGCTTTTTTGCAAAGAGAAGCATTTTCTGTGTGCACACAATAGAGAATCAACCAGGCTGGCAAGCAAGGGGCAGTATCTCGAGGTTGCTTGCTTGCTTCTCCCGCCTTAAGGAAGGAAATCTTGCCCTTCTGAAAATCCCTGCTGGTTTCTCCTCCTTCATGGCCATGAACGGAATCAGCCCAGTCAGATCAGTCAGGATCTGCTAGGAAGCAAGCTGTGTGCTGCCTCTCTGATCAGGGCCTCACCATCACCCAGGGAACGAACAACAGAACGAAGCCCCTCGGCCCGTGACTTCTGCTGCACAGGCCTTCAATAAAATGTGATGAGTCTTCCCAAAACAAAAACACCACAGCTCGGCTCAGGAGGAGTCCAAGAACCTCCTTTACGACATGAATGACTGCTACTCCAAGCTGCGCGAGCTGGTGCCGACGATCCCGCAAGGCACCAAAGTCAGCTAAGTGGAAATCTTGCAGCATGTAATTGACTATATCTTTGAGCTGCAGATTGTGCTAGAGGAACAGGCAAAGAAGGGGCAAGATCCGCCCACAGCCGAGACTTCCCTACTCTCTTTAAAAGCTGCAGAGCGGGCATCCGAACTTTGCTCAAAAGAGGAGAGGAATCTCTGCCACTAACCTCTTAAAACAGACTGCAAGTGTGGGATCCTGGCACTTGGTTCTCTCC
Source organism: Podarcis liolepis (assembly GCF_965112155.1). Classification (NCBI taxonomy): domain Eukaryota; kingdom Metazoa; phylum Chordata; class Lepidosauria; order Squamata; family Lacertidae; genus Podarcis; species Podarcis liolepis. Next base: position 19,545,432 of record NC_139570.1, on the reverse strand, counting down.
AGTGAGACAGGAGATAGAAGAAGAGAGAGAATAAAGACCTTGACTGGGGAAAGGATCAGATGTTTTAACCCTGTGCATCCAGTAATGAAGAGACCACCATCATTCTCTTCCAGATAAACTGTAGAGCATGGGTCTGGCTGCCAGTTGCTAATGCCTTGACTGGTCTTCCAGAAAGAACTTTCTACCCTCAATCTGTTATTCTCTTCCAACCGCCTGAAAACAAAATTTGCAGGCTGGGGAGGGGTGGGTATGTGTGAAAGCAAGCCCATTTCTTAATACACTCTCTCTGATATAATTCTCGGATTGCTGTATTGCACAAGAAGAAACTTTGCGGGGTTTGTTTCCGTGTGTGTGTTGTGTATAGACGTTTTTTTTTTAAAAAAAAAAAGCTCTAAACCATCAGATTCTTCATGTTGATATCCTCATCAGGAGATTTCTTAGTGAAATCGCACACTTCCAACATTTCAACAGCTTGCAACAAATGTGAACTGATCTGTCGTTTGCTCAGAAAAAAAGGACAACAAAAAATACCTTTGCAGATATGCAGATTGTATGTATATTTGGGATTATAGTTTTTAAACATCATTTTCTTGGGGGGAAGGGGACTTTCAAGAACATGAAAACTGATGTGAAGTAGCTGAAAAGCCAGCTTCTTCCCGCTGCTCTCATTGACCGTGTTCAGTGTGATGAGTGTGGTTGCTTGCATCCCCTAGTCCACCTGTCAGTGACCATCTATTTTAGAATATACAAGGGATTGCAAGAAAGAGGTGCGGAATTGGAATATGAGCCACCTGCGCATCTCACCAAATGTCAGCAAGAGCCTTCATATTCTGTATATTCTGTATATTTTGTAATTCTCTAAATAAAGTACACCAAGCAGTAAAAAAAAAAAGACATATACAAGGGAGTTATCCAGGCAATCCAGAAATCTGACAAAGGCCACCCATTTAGGGCTTACTTGGATAAAGACGTTGCTGTGTGTAGTGGAGCTTGTCCAAAAATACACTCTTATGCTGCTTGGCCCCTTCAACAGCACAGTTTAGGAGTTCAAATGCCTCTTCCCAAAACCATATGGGGGGGGAGAGAAGGGGCTTCTGTAAAGCTTTGAAATCCATATATATTTGACAGGCTGGCTCCAATACTTCCAACTGAATGAAAGACAAGAAAAATAGGGTTTGCTGGAGAAATATCAAAACTAAAGGAAAATCTAATCTAGCCTAAAGGAAAATATCTATCTGAAATGTATAATCTTCTCCACAATTCACACCCTGCCATCAAAAAACTTTTGTCTCACTTAAAACGCTCAACCTCCACTGGAATATTGAGATGAAGAGGAGGAGGAAGACGAAGAAGAATATGGCAGGGTTGGTAACCACAGAATGCTTTCCATTACTGAAGTTACAAGAGATGCATTCTGACAGAATGAAAAGCCATATAAATGTGGCCAGGTAGGGGCCCCAAGATCTCCTGCTATGCTTTTGCAAAGTTTTTTGCAGATAAAGTCTGATTGGAAGTGATCCAAAACATGAAGGAAGAAAAGGCTCGCCATCTGCACGAGTACCAAGACCTGCTGAATGTAAAGATGGCTCTTGATATTGCCACTTACAGGAAACTGCTGGAGGGAGAAGAGAGCAGAATCACAATGCCCATTCCGACTTTTGCATCCCTGAACCTGAGAGAAACAAACCTTGAGTCGATCCCAATAGACACCCACTCCAAGAGAACACTTCTTATCAAGACTGTTGAAACTAGAGATGGACAAGTTATCAATGAAACTTCCGGGTTGGTGCCTCCGGCAATGGTGGAGTTCCTCTGATCGGGAGGAACTTGCACCGTGGGAATTTGGGTCTGTACCGCCGCGGCGAAGGCGGAGACCCATAAAAATAACAGGCGGGAAAATCCTGTGAATGTGGGATTCGGCGGGCACCTTTTGCGCCTCCCCTACTCGCGGGGGAACCCAATTTCGGGGACCCGGAGCAAGGTGGGGTGATTGGCGCGGTGCTTTGAATCGTCTGCTTCTTCCACGGAGCGAAGCCGCATAGCTGTTGCCGGAGAGCACTGACTTTTTCCTGTGGACAATTGGATTCTAAAGTAATTACTCGTGAGTAGAGCTGATACGGGAGAATTGGATTTTAAAAGTTTAATTTGGCATCGAAACGGGGAGGTTCAAAACAGGAAGTCCGCCTTCCCTATTTGTAAATAGACTGAGGCAAGGAGTCTGTAAGCTGAAGTCTTGGAAAGCCTTTTGTAAAATATTAAATTTCCATCGGTAAAGAGTATAAAATCCCCCTTGGAGGCAGGAGAAGAGGGGGGGAGCTGTGGACTGAGTATGCCTGCAGGAGAGAGTAAAGAAAGTTAAAATACTGCCGCTCTGACCCTGGAAACGGGCTGCTAGTAGGACTGACGTTTTGGAACGTTCCTTGACAGCTAGCAGAATAAGAGAGATATACTGTTTCTACTGTCTCCGGGTGCTTCTAAAAAGGAGTAATAAAGTAACTGAAAAGGGAAACTAACTTTGGATTGTACGAGTTGTGCTTAAAGGTGACATTCTTGTTATTATAAATAGAAACTGTTTCCGTCTAGTGGAAGTTTCTGAAAATGGTTACTTCATAAGAGCTGGGCTAGGGGAGTTTCCAGCTGTAAGATAAAAACTGTGTGACTCTGGGATTGACCTTGAATCTCTTAAGTGTTATGGCAAACGAAAAGGAAAGAACAGATGAAATGTCAACAGAAGAGGCCTTAGTGGTCGCATTATTGAAAATAAATGACTCGCTGGAACAGCTTCACAAGAAAACAGAAGTGATGATTGTGAAAATGGACGCTGCAAATAATAAAATTGATTTAACTGTAGAAAGCTTAAATAATCTGGGACGAAAGGCGAACACCAACACAGAAACCACCCAGAAATTGATACAGGAATTTACATTAATACGGCAAACTGCGGATGAAGTCAGGGAGAAAACCTTTGCTGTTGAATGTAAAACAACACAATTGGAGTGTGAGAGAGCCCCATACATTCAAAAGCAACTTGACGAATATAAGTTGACATTTGCTATGATGGAGTTTAAAGAAAAACAGATGAATTTGAGGATCAGAACCCCACCAGAACTGGGATAGGAAAGCTTGACAGAGCTTCAGGAGGAGATAGGATCAACATCGGCTGAGAAAGAGAGATTTTTGGGGGTCAATAGGACCGCCTACTTAAGGGTAACTGTGAAGGATGTTGGATTGAAGAGAAGGGGGATTGGGAAATATGGACAAATCTGAAGTTGTTATGGTTGGGCCGAGCTGTTGTGGTGGGGATGAGGGTTGCTGTGTTGCCGAGGATGTTGCTTTTGGGCCAAAAAGTGCAAGCTTTGGATGGGAGGGATTGTTTCAGGAGGTGGCAGAGGGATGTTCCTGGATTGGTTTGGCAGGGCAGGAAGCCTCGAGTAAAACTTAAGATATTGACGGATGCTAAAGAAGGAGGTGGACCTGCCCTGCCAGACACCTAAATTTTGTTGTGAATCATCTGCTTTTTGCTGGCTGAGAGAATGGCTGTCTCTTAAAAGCACTGAAGTGTTGGATAATGGCAGATGAAGTTGATGGACTAGACGGAATTGGCGGAAAAGACTGGCAAGATCCGAGACCAGGGAGAAGAGTTGGTGGAAGAAGACGGGAAAAAGTTTAGACTATTTATAGAAATATTGTAAAATTAATGAATGTTAGAAGAATGTTGGAATGAAATTATATGGCTTCAGTAGAAATGTTATAAGGAATTAAGCATAAATAGATTAATAGAGTATTAAAGGAAAATAAGGTTAAAAGGTGTTAAGATAATTATAGGATAGAAAACAGGGGAAGATGGTAAGGAATTGCTGAAATAATTAATAGAAGTGGAATACAAAAAGGGAGGTGTGAGGAGGCCGTGGAAATATGGGAAAGAAAGATAAGATATTGGAAGTTTTTTCTTTTTTCTTTCTTTCTTTTGATGTGTTTTTAAAGTGTTTTTGTTTTGTTTTGTTAATTTTTATGTGGTGTTTTTGTATTGTAATGTATTGTGTTTTTTCTTTGTTTTTTCTTTTGTAAATGTTTGGATTGTTGTAAAAGTAATAAATATTATTATAAAAAAAAGTTATCAATGAAACGTCTCATCATGATGAACTGGAGTGAAGAAGAGAAGAGCACATCTTCCCTGTGCCAAAATGAACCCTTAGCAATTGAGAATATTTCTTAGGAAAGCAGCAACAGAGATAACCTCCCCTCCTCCCCTTATCTTGACTTTTTGCTTTCATTTTAAGGGGGGAAGAGAAGCATGCATGTGTGAAAAGCAATGTTGTCCAATGAAATTTGATATTGTGTCACACCAGGCCCACAGATTTTTGAAGAAAAATTCAATGGTGCATCAGCCCGTGTGTAGTTCAGATTCTGCAGTTTTATTGCCCCCAAATGGCAGAATATTCAAAGTGCTCCTTGCAGGCATGCCTTAAACTTTAATACCCTGGGGCTCCAACCATTTGTGCCATATGACCAAGTAAGGCATCTTTCCAACTGCAGCAGCCCCATTTCCTTTGTAAAAGATGGAAAAAACACAGTTCCATGGCACAACAAGTAACGGAGTGTGAAAGAAACATGGGGGGGGACAGAAGCCCTAACAGAATAATCAGGAACACCAAAGCAATAATCACCACATCTAAATACAACCTACGGCGCAAAACCATTCAATTCTTCATGCTCCTGCTATCTGCAGAATCTCCTGATCCCAGCAGAGCTAAATCTCTGCTGAGGACTTCTTGCCTCAGTTGGTCGGAATCACCCGCTGCAGGTACAAGGCAGGGCACACTGAGCAGACCTCCTGGCCACCCAGGGCTTTAGCCTCCTCTGTATTTCTAGACAGGGTGCTCAGTTCCCCCAATATTGGGGGGGCCGGCATCCCCCACTGCCGGGCTGTTGCTATGGGGCCGCAAATGACTGTCACCAGCAGCCGCGGGAAGCCCAGGGCCTGTTAGCACCAAGGGACATGCGGCAAATGTGAATGGCCACGCCTGGCAGGTGAGGCGAAGATGGATGAGAGGAAAGGGGATACATTGGATTTTATCTATTTGCATACTGCAGGGCATCATAACAGGTTTCCAAACAAAAACTTTTAACCAAGAGGAAGAAACCAGAATGACAGGCAACTAGAGCAATATCTTTTGTTTTATCATCACATCTTAAGCCAGCCTAGGGACAAAACAATAAAAATAACTACTGGAAGCTAAAACCCCTTGGTGCATTTTGCCCATCAAAGCCTTTGCTGTTAAGAAGGAAAACATGAAGGGAAATAGGGCGACATATAAAATGTTATTAGAGGGCAAAATAATAAACTGAGATCAAAAGACTTTGAAATCCATAAATATTTGTCAGACTGGCTCCAATACTTCCAACTGAATAAAAGACAAGAACAATGAGGTTTCCTGGAGAAATATCAAAATGACTGGGAAAGGCTGTGGAGGGAAGACATAAGATTCACCACATGTTATAAGGGGGGGGGGTGAAGAAGGAGGTAAGAGATGGAAGCACTGTCCTGTTCTCAAATTGGGGACAGCCTCCCACCTCCTTCTCCCCAACCTGTGGAAGGACCAGACTCAATTTCCTCACCTCTTGACCCCTCAGCAAATGTCCAAGCTACAACCCCAGGGTGAAGTGCAAACCTCACCCCACAAGTCATGTGCCCTTAAGTAAGTTTTACAGTCAGAGGCTGCTATCTAAAGAAGTATCTCCCATTTCTAGGAAGGCCACTTCAACATCATCTAGCACTCCGTCGCTTTCCTCACTGTCTTCCCAGTGCTCCTGGGCAAGCTCTACGGGCTCGCTGACATCCCTGAAGTCCATAGACTATGCTGCCAACCACAGGGCAGACTATTCCACTACTTTGCCATCTGGTCCAAGTTGAATCACATGGTTTCCATGCTGCCTAGGAGGGGCAATGTGGAAGAAAATACATAGGCTGCCGCCCAATGAGGTACAACTTAAAGCCTAGGCAGTGGATCAGCACAAGCCTCATAAACCTCAGAGACTTTGCACTGTATTCATCAAATAACTGCTTCTGAGAAATGGGATCGTGAGAGCTGGCACACATAACTGCCATACAGGAGGTGCTGCTGGCTTGGTGGTGGTTGTTTTTTTAACTTGGCTACCCAGCCATCTTTGTGATACTGCAAGCCTTTCTCAGGCTTTGCTGAAGAATGGTTTGGAATGCCAACCAATATGCACATTATACCTTGCAGCACAAAGGTAGCCATCGCATGGAAACACCTTCACGTTGCTCTTTGTGGCTTACATTTTGTTTGCGTCACTTATAAGTGCTCCAGCCTTCACACTTGGCCAATTCTGTACTGCCCTTACAAATGTTGCTTTCTAGTGCTTTTTTGGTCTAAGAAATCATGGGGTGACTTGGTTTCATCAAGGGACTATAATATTAACTGTTTAGAAAGTGCAAAAAGAAAGTGTTTGCAACTGTGATTATAGTAATCATCTTTTTAAAATATAAACATTGCAAGTTCTTCCACAGTTTCTGTATGCACATCAGCTATATGTAATAAATAAATCATCATCACAGTGGCGTAGCGTGGGGGTGCAGGGGGGGCCGGCCGCACCGGGCGCAACATCTGGGGGTTAGGGTTAGGGGGCGCAAATCCACGGGTTAGGAGGCGCAAATCCACGGGTTAGGGGGCACAAATTACTTGCCTTGCCCCGGGTGCTGACAACCCATGCTACGCCACTGCATCATCATCATCTTTATACCCCACTCATTTGGATGGCTTTCCCAAGGGATTCTGGGGGACTTACAGCATATCTAAAAACATCCAGCATTAAAAATCTCCTAATACATGGCTCAGGAGCTAGAGAGGGAGAAGAAAGAGAAGGCAGGAAGGGTAACCATGTCAGATTGCTAACTCCTCGAAATACAAATGTCTTCCGGATAGATTGCCCATAAACTCCACCCCTTGGGCCAACATGGTTACCTCTTCCATGTTTGCTAATCTGTTCCTCCTTCCCTCACTGAGTAAAAAAACCTATACCTTTATGCCATACAAATGTTTAACTTTAACATATAAAATACACACTAATATAAGCAACATCAAAACACCAAAATCCATTATAATCACAGGGTGCCAAGCCAATTTTAAAATGTTGGTCATGGTAGAGCTCTATCCTGAAAATATGTCCCACCAATGGTGTGTGGTTCAATCCTGAATATCCTGAGTGACTCTTCTTACCTTGGCTTGTTTTGCTACGGCAATATTAGTACTTTGCATTATGACACATTCCACGTTTTTCCGCAATCTTCATGTACTTTCTCATTCCTTTTCTCCAAGCAGACTGAATCCCTCGCAAACACCCCATCTGATACCGGCAGCCACACAACTCAAACCCTGCCAGCACTGAACTTTTCAGTTACTTCAACCACTCCACATTTGCTGAGGGTGCATTTGCATTCCTCTCAGCCTGGAATGCCTCCTTCAGGAGGTACAATGAAACCATTTGCAGCCACTGGAATCAGCCAGCCAGTGATCCACAAGAGCCAGATTCTGGACTTGAAGAATCCCAAGCACATTTATCTGGATTTTTCATTCTCTCTGCAAGAGGAGAGAAGTGAAAGGCAGTGCTGCATCTGGCGCAGTCATTAGGGAGGTGCAATCAGGGATTTAACAACAAAAAAGAGGAAGGGATCCTAACAACCAGAAAGGGTGCTCTGCTTGGAAAGCAGCAAAGAGCTGCCTGTTCCGTCCCGTCCTGCTTCTGCTGCTGGTTTTGGGTTTGCTGGAGAAATATCAAAACTAAAGGGAAATCTCATCCAGCCTAAAGGAAAATATCTATCTAGAATGTATAATCTCCTCCACAATTCACACCCTGCCATCAAAGAACTTTTGTCTCATTTAAAGCGCTCAACCTTTTTTGAGGATGCACACCTCAGAACACATAGGGACAGAGAAAGCTAAAACATTCTGCAGATTGCTCCCAAATGGCAGAACCTTCAGAGTGCTCCTTGCAGGCATGTCTTAAAATTTAATACCATGGGCCTCCAACCATTTGTGCCATATGACCAAGTAAGGCACCTTTCCAGCTGCAGCAGCCCCATTTCCTTTGTAAAAGATGGAAAAAACACAGTTCCATGGCAAAACAAGTAATGTAGTGTGAAAGAAACATTGGGGGGGGGGGGACAGAAGCCCTAAAAGAATAATCAGGAAAACCAAAACAATAATCACCACATCTAAATACAGCCCATGACACAAAACCATTAAATTTTTCATGCTCCTGCTATTTGCCGAATCTACTGATCCCAGCAGAGCTAAATCTCTGCTGAGGACTTGTTGCCTCAGTTGGTCAGAATCACCCGCTGCAGGTACAAGGCAGGGCACAGTGACCAGACCTTTGATATATATATTTTTTAATAAAAAGAAAAAAAGAAAAAGAAACCATTTGCAGCCACTGGAATCAGCCAGCAAGTGATCCACAAGAGCCAGATTCTGGACTTGAAGAATTCCAAGCACATTTAACTTCATTTTTCATTCTGGCCAATCTGTTATTTTCTTCCAACGCCCTGAAAACAAAATTTGCCGGGGGGGGGCGGTGAAAGCAAGCCCACTTTTTAATAACTATCGTATGGCTGTATTAAACAAGAAGAAACTTTGCACAAGAAGAAATTTTGTGGGGTTTGTGTGAGAGACTGGGCGGATTATTATTTATTTTTAAAAAAGCTCTGAACACTCAGATTCTTCATGCTAATTTACTGGTCAGGGGATTTCTTACTGAAATCGCACACTTCCAACCATGCAACAGCTTGTGACAAATGTGAACTGATCTGTCGTTTGCTCAGAAAAAGGGCAACAAAAAAACAACAACTTTGCATATATGCAGCTTGTATGTATATTTTGGAATATAGTTTTTTAACAACATTTTTTGGGGGTGAAGTAGGGGGTATATGGGAACCAATAATATCATTTATAATATAATCTGTTGATTGTATTTACATACAGCAAAGGGAAGCCTAGAGTATTTATATATATTTTAATTTAGGTAATCTATGTAATAGGCTTTAGTTAGAAAATGAATATGGATTTTGAATTTGATGTTTGTAATTTTTTTTTCTTCAGCCAGCAAGTGATCCCCAAGAGCCAGATTCTGGACTTGAAGAATTCCAAGCACATTTATCTGGATTTTTCATTCTCTCTGCAAGAGGAGAGAAGTGAAAGGCAGTGCTACATCTGGCGCAGTCATTAGGTAGGTGCATTCAGGGATTAATTACCAAAAAAGAGGAGGGGATCCTAACAGCCAGAAAGGGTGCTCTGCTTGGAAAGCAGCAAAGAGCTGGCTGCTCCGTCCCTTCCTCCTCCTCCTCCCTCACAAACACCCCATTGGATACCTGCAGCCACACAACTCAAACCCTGCCAGCACTGAACTGCCAGCACTGAACCATTATTGAAGTTACAAGAGATGCATTCTGACAAAATGAAAAGCTTAGTACAAATGAGAAGACAATCCGTTGGCTCCATAATGAGGACCAAATGGCAGTGGAGAAGTTGTCTTGTGGAATCAGAAAGTTTGCTGCTGATGCAGTTACATTGGAGCTGATGATAAAGGAATGAATGTTCAATGCTGCAAATGGAAAGTAGGCATGCCAAACTTATTAGAAGCTGTATGGCTGTGCAAGCTTCATATGAATGGATTTTCTGTATTCCATGCTTTTTTATGATTTTGCAAACTTAACATATTCTCAGTGTGTTTGGCACTTTTGTATATCAAAATTGATACTGCTGTGGGGGTGGGGATTGCAGATGACTAAAGGACCAATTGACTGGAAGGGTTTCCCTTCAAAATGGTGGTGGCAGTGGTAATAATAAAAGTATTGTGGTACAAAAAAAATTTAATTTCAAAAAAAAAATTAATGTGGGTGTTTACCTATGTGGGTGCCTTGTTCAATGGTCTGACACTGCTGCAACTGGCTCTGATTCTGCTCTTCACTATTCCCCTTCTTAATGAAAAGCACCAGGTGGAAATTGACCATTCTTGTGAACCAGAATCTCAGAAATGCACTGGCAAAAGTCCCTAGTTAAACCCAGGGATGAAGCGCAAACCTCAACCCCTCAAGTTCTACAGTCAGTGCAAATCTTTGATACTGCAATTGTACTATTCTTCTTTTTAAAATATAAAAGTGCACGTTTTCCCACTTTTTCTGTACGTACATCAGCTATATGTACACTTCTCCCTCTTTCTATACCAGGATTGTCTTACAAACACGCCATCAGGTGGTACAGCCACACAACTCAAACCCTGCAATAAAAGAACTCCTGTCAAGACGCTTTTGAAGTGTCCTGCAATATTTCACTGAACTGCCAGTGCCCACTTTTGGAACACTGGACACCTCCGGGAAGTGTGCAATTCCAGAAAGGCCATCAACCCAGTGTGATCCAGCAGCAGCTCCTATGCAGCTGTCTGCTGTCACTTGGATCAGAGACAAGACAACATACAAGGAAAAGGTGTTTGCAACTGAGAACATTGGCTGGAACATGCCGGGTGGGTGTGGTTGCCTGTCTTCCCAGGCTCCTTATGCTCCCCATTTACTCCTCCTTGCCCTACAACTCTCATCATAACAGGTTTCCAAACAAATAAACAACTTTTAACCAAGAGGAAGGAACCAAAATGATTGGCAACTCAAACTAGAGCAAAATCCTCAGTTTTTTAAACCACATCTTAAGCCAGCCTATGGGACCAGACAATTAATTTGGCTCAGGGTGCAGATAGCCGAGTGGGACATACGACAGATGTAGATGAACACATCTAGGTCACATTGAGAAACTTGACCACACAGTGCCAAGGAAATGGGACTGGCCAGTGAGGCAAAGATGGAGGAGAAATGGCAGAATCCGTGACCAGGAAGAAGAGTCGGCAGAAGAAGACTGGGAAAAAATTAAGGACTATTTACAAAAATATCGTAAAATTAAGGAATGTTGAATGATGTTGGATTGAATTTAAGGGGTTTCAAGCTGTAATTATGATAAAATGACTTTCTTTTTCTTTTTGTAAGTAAGAATTTAAAGCTACAACAATTTAAGATGTTGAGATAAGGATCTGCTGTATAAACAACTCAAACTGGGTATACAAGAAGGGGAGGTACGAGGAGGTCGGGGAAACAAGTTACAAGAAAATAAGTTGTGAAATTAATGTGTTTTTAATATTTTTATGTTTGTTTTTTTCTTTTTGTTTGTTAAAAATTGGAAACTTTAAAAAATATTTCTAAAAAAGAGAGAGAGAGAGAGAGAGTGAAGCTTGACCACACAGTGCCAAGGAAATGGGACTGGCCAGCGAGGCAAAGATGGAGGAGAAATTGGAATGTTAACCCCCCCAAATCTGGGGAAAACTGGTGGAGACAATAGCGGTGGGGAAGCTACAAGAATTATGGGAAAACACAGATAATTAAATGCTTTCCCCTCTGGGTTGAATCCTGGCCATGGGGGCTCAATCCCCCCAATATTGAGAGGGCCAGGATCCCCCGTTAGGTTGTTGTTATGGGGAAGCAAATGACAGCCACCATCTGCTGCAAGAGACACACGCCATAGGGAGCCAAGCGGGACATGTGACAGATGTGGAAGGACACATCTCGGTCACATCGAGACATATAACTTCACAGAGAAGTGGGACTGGCAAGGTAAATGGCCCGCTAGTTGTAGATGAGAGGAATGGGAAACATTCAATGTATCCATCTGTATATTATTTGCATGCTGCAGGGCTTCATACAATGTTTCTAAACCAATAAACAAAAAATAAATAAAAGGTTTTGTTCATGGTAACATTAGCATTGTATACAGAAACAATAGGTTCCTTTCATATCTTTATGTATTGGCTTATTTAAAGTATTTGTACTTTCCCCCTCCTTCTGAAAACTTCAAAGAAGCTAATAAAAATCAAACCATGATTTAGCAATTTAGAATATTGGTTAGAAAAGCAGTAGGAGAGATAACCTCCCCTCCTCCCCTTCTCTTTACTTATTTGCTTCCATTTTAAGGGGGGAAGAGAAGCATACATGTGTGAACAGCAATGTTGTCCAATGAAATTTGATATTGTGTCACACCACGCCCACAGATTTTTCCAGAAAAATTCAATGGTGCATACCAGGCTATCAGCCCCTGTGTAGTTCAGATTCTGCAGTTCGATTGCACCCAAACGGCAGAACCTTCAGAGTGTTCCTTGCAGGCGTGTCTTAAACTTTAATACCCTGGGGCTCCAACCATTTGTGCCATATGACCAAGTAAGGCATCTTTCCAACTGCAGCAGCCCCATTTCCTTTGTAAAAGATGGAAAAAACACAGTTCCATGGCAGAACGGGTAATGTACTGTGAAAGAAACATTGGAAAAAATAACAGTAGCCCTAACAGAATAATCAGGAAAACCAAAGCAATAATCACCACATCTAAATACAGCCTATAGCACAAATAAGAAGATGCAGCTACACAACTCAGGTCTTATATAAACCATGGATGAAATATAAATATCTCCTGGAACCTACAAGCCCTTGGTGCATTTCACCCATCGAAGCATTTGCCGTTAAGAAGAAAAACATGAAGGGAAATTGGGCAACATATAAAATGTTATTAGAGGGGGAAATTAAGAAATAAAGAGGAAAGGGCTTTGAAATCTATGTATATTTCACAGGCTGGCTCCAATACTTCCAACTGAATGAAAGACAAGGAAAATAGGGTTTGCTGGAGAAATATCAAAACTAAAGGGAACTCTAATCCAGCCTAAAGGAAAATATCTATCTAAAATGTATAACCTCCTCCACAATTCACACCCTGCCATCAAAGAACTTTTGTCTCACTTAAAACGCTCAACCTTTTCTGAGGATGCACACCTCAGAACACATAGGGACAGAGAAAGCTAAAATATTCTGCAGCTTGATTGCCCCCAAGTGGCAGAACATTCAGAGTGCTCCTTGCAGGCATGTCTTAAACTTTATTAGCTTTTATCAACCTCAGTACTTTATCTTTGTTACTTGGCAGCTATTAATTTACAAAGCTTAGGTCAAGGGCCTGAGTTACAGAAAGTCTGGAAAGCTCCGGAGAAGGCCCTAATTAGACACGGCTCAGCAGGAGTGGAGATTAGATGCCCTATCGTGGGTAGATGCCGAGCTTCCTGATTTACAGCAGAAGCTGCTCTGATTTACAGCGGCTCTATCCCTGGAAAATGCCTAGGAAAAAGAAACGACCGGCCTCATCTCCAGAAGGGAGCCCACAGAAGAGCAAGCAGAGCAAAATGGACGATTTTGTAAAAGCACAGAACTCAGAACCTACCACACCAAATAGAATTCATTCCCAGGTAGGTGGGGGTGCTTTAATGGGTGGAGATCACCCAGGGGAGAATGCTGAGATGAGCGCTCATGAATTATCCCATGAACTACCATCTGAGGGGGCACTGCTCTATGCAGAAATACTCGCGGACCACTGTCTGCTGACTGCAAGAACAGTGGAGGAAATTAACATCAAATTAGAAAAGGTAGACTTCCGGCTTAGCGCGAAAGGCTAATGGCGGATTCCCTCCGAGCTCCGGAGGGAATCGGCTCTGTAGAAGACGGATCTTGCCGTGGTGGCGACGCGGGGACCCTCAGAAACCACAGGCGCTGAAGCCTGTGGACTTGGTGACTCGGCGGGCACCATTTGCGCCCTCCCCGACCCGCGAAGAAGCCTTTTTAAAGGCTTCGGAACGGGGGACGGAGAGTGGCGTGGTGCTGAGAGTAGACCGCTTCTTCTACGGAGCGAAGCCGCATGCCATGGCCGGAGAGCGCTGACTTCTTTCTTTGAACATTTGGACTCTAAAAGTAACAACCCATGAGTAGTACGGAAATTGGAACGAAAAATCCTTTTTTTTTTTTAAATTTGGCACGATCGGGGGAGGTGCTAAAAGGAAGTCCGTTTCCCCTTTCTGTAGATAAATTAAAGCAAGAATTGATAATTAAGGTTGAGAGAATATCCTTCTCTTTTGGGGATAAAAGATATTAATTCCACGACTTGGCAGTATAAGTAACTTTGCTGGAGGATAAGAACTGATTTTAAGAGCTGAAGTGCAACCCCCCGGGACCCGGGAGTGATCCGCGAGAGAGCCTGCTGAGGAGACATAAAGAGTTTGACAGCTGTCAAATTAGCTGTCAAAGCTGGAAAAGGGGGGAAAATGGTTTCTGCTACCTTTGCTGGTTATTTTTGTTACAATATGACTTTAAACTGTTGAAAATAAAGAAGAATTGAAACAAATTAACTTGAATGTTGGATTGGAGTTGGAAGGAATATTAAGTAACTAGAATCCCTCTAGAGGGGGTTCTGAGACATTACAATGGCTGCAAGTGGAAAAATACAGGCTGAGCTGGATAGAATGTTTTTTCTCATGGGAAAGTTACAAGGTCAGAGTGAAGCTTTGGCTACAAATGCTACAACTTTGAATTTAAAAGTAAACAAACTTGCTGAATGTGTCAAGGACTTGACTCAAGAAACCTATGCAGCTGAACAAGAAGAGATATGTGCTGTTCCAGAGGAGTGGGAAGGAGGAGCTGAAATGCCGCAGACGACAAAGGAGAGCCAAAGGCCTGCTAAGACAGATGCGAAAAACAAGACCTGGATGATGAGAGTTTGGTTTGAGTTGGAGAATGAAGAATGGAGGGATCTCCCTATGGGGAGAGTTGAAGACCTATGGATTACAAATTTGATCAAGGTGAAAGTTGGAGCCTTTGGGACATTTGGGACATTTGGACTTAAAAGCAACAAGAAACAAGATTTGGGCTCCACTTTTGAACATGGAGGTCTGGTTGGAAGAAACATAGACCCTTTTGGGACAGAGCTTCTCCGAGACTTGAGGTTTAATATAAAGGACTACCAAAAAAACCGGCAGAGGGGGACTGAGAGAGATTTGAGGGCCTCGGACGTGAGATCTCCAGGCTGATAGTTGATGGACTGATGGACATTCTTTGGGGATCGAAACCGGGAAAGGGGGGGGTGAGAGTTTTGGAATCCAAAGGGTGTATAATTATATGTTGTCTTTCTGTTATTGTGCTTTGTAATTAATATAAAAATTGGGAAATTCATGGAAGGGAATTTGGGTCGACCTTAGAAAAGGGTGTAAAGAATGAGTACTGTTGTTTAAATTGAGGTCTATAAGTTAAAATTGGTTAATTAAGATGAATTAAGTATAATAATAATAAGGTTAAAGCTGGGGACAAGAACTTGCTGAGCTAACTATTGGAATTGGAATGCAAGAAGGGGAGGTGTGGGGAAGTCAAGGAAAGATGTTAAGAAAATAAGGATCTGAAACTATACTTGTTATTTGTGTTGTGTTTGTTTGTGTTTTTGTGTTTGTTTAAAATTTGTGAAATTTTAATAAAAATGCATTAAAAAAATAAAAATAAAACTGGGACTCTTGCTGCAAAAAAAAAAAAAAAACAAATTAGAAACGGTAACGTCTCTCCTGATGGAGTTGGTGCTCCTGGCAGCCAAAAATAGCCCACTCAGTACTAAAGAGACCGACCATAGCGTTGCCCTCCCTCTGGACCATCATGTACAGGGGTGCAACCAGTCTGGACTTGATAACAGAGAGACTACAAATACTAAAAACAACAAAAGCAAAAGTAGGGACCTGATCCTACAAAGTACTCAAGTAGCTCTGGATATATATCCTTTTAATCGTATGCTGCCTTACTGGAAATCAATCGACAGTGTGAAGAGAAACTTTAAGCTTTTACTAAATATCCATTGCAACACTCTGATCGCGATAAACTTGCTTTGCACGGACCCCCAGCACACGAGACTCATGCTGACCTTTTCTGACCCAGCTACCCCTAAAATGCTACTGAAATATAGGGCCATTTTACAGGACTATAATATTGTTTTGAGGCGTGTTTTTAAAGACACAGAACGAAAACAACTACTGCCAAACTTGTCGTATAGCTGGACCGACCCCAAGCAATCAGACCCTCTCTGCCGAAGGGCTTTCGCCATAGGGCCATGATTCATTCGGAAGGGCCGTCAAAGATGAATATGTGCGGTGAACCCAGCTGCAACACTCACTTGGAGAGGAAAACATCAGACCAAAAAGGTCAAACACACAAAGAACGCCAGCCCAATCTAGATAATTCAAAGATAGGACACTCTATTGCGCCTTTGGCAGATCCAGAATTTCATCACCCTCTATCCCAACTGGAATCTGATCAGCCAATGCCAAGTGACGACCCTCCCAAGGGAAATGGGACACATAGAAAGCCAGAGACAGATTTAATTATCTTTGACGAAGACCCCCCGATGGTACCAGCAATTCAGATAACACCGTTGATGCCGGGAAATCGGGAAAATGCTGCAAATCAACCCCGAGAACAACAACACCGTGCATACCCTAAGAACGGTTGCATCATTACCGAAGGGGCAAGATTTTCCCGCAGCCAAGACTTCCCTACTCTCTTTAAAAGCTGCAGAGCGGGCATCCGAACTTTGTCCAAAAGAGGAGAGGAATCTCTGCCACTAACCTCTTAAAACAGACTGCAAGTGTGGGATCCTGGCACTTGGTTCTCTCCAGTGAGACAGGAGATAGAAGAGAGAGAGAATAAAGACCTGAACAGGGGAAAGGATCAGATGTTTTAACCCTGTGCATCTAGTAATGGAGAGAATTCCACTATTCTCTTCCAGACAAACTGTAGAACATGGGTCTCAGATTTGGAAGGAGGTAGACTCTACCGTGGGAGCAGGGCCAGGGCAGGAGAGTGCTAGAGTCCTGTCTAGTCATGTTATATGGGATCAATTCCAATCTGTTACCTCTTAGGATGCGGACAGGCTGCTTGGACGAGTGAAACCAACCACCTGTCTTCCTGATCCTTGTCCATCCTGGCTGCTAAAAGCAAGCCGGGAGCAATGATGCCCTGCACCAGGCCAAACAAGAAGCGAATAAGTAGCGCAGGCAAATTCAGAGTCTCACCTGTGAAGTGGATGCACTTAAAGGAACTAACGAATCCCTGGAATGTCAGATGCGAGAGATGGAGGAGAACTTTAATCTTGAAGCTGCTAACTACCAAGACAACAATACTCGACTCCAGGAGGTGACCCAAAACATCAGCACGAGTACCAAGACCTGCTGAATGTAAAGATGGCTCTTGATATTGAGATTGCAACCTACAGAAAACTGCTGGAAGGAGAAGAGAGCAGAATCACAATGCCCATTCCGACGTTTGCATCCGTGAACCTGCCTTGTCCTGTTCTCAGATTGGGGACAGCCTCCCACCTCCTTCTTCCCAACCTGTGGAAGGACCAGACTCAAATTCCACACCTCTTGACCCCTCAGCAAAAGTCCAAGCATATAAAATGTTATTAGAGGGGGAAATTACTAAATTAAGAACTTTGAAATCCATATATTTTGACAGGCTGGCTCCAATATTTCCAACTGAATGAAAGACAGGAAAATAGGGTTTGCTGGAGAAATATCAAAACTAAGGGGAAATCTAATGCCATCCTGTTCTCAGATTGGAGACAGCCTCCCACCTCCTTCTCCCCAACCTGTGGAAGGAACAAACTCAAATTCCTCACCTCTTGACCCCTCAGCAAAAGTCCAAGCTAAAACCCCAGGGTGAACTCAACCCCACAAGTCATGTGTCCATAACGAAGTTTTACAGTCAGAGGATGCTATCTAAAGAAGTATCTCCCATTTCTAGGAAGGCCACTTCAACTTCATCTAGCGCTCGGTCACTTTCTTCACTGTCTTCCCAGTGCTCCTGGGTAAGCTCTACGGGCTCACTGACATCCCTGAGGTCCATAGACTATGCTGCCAACCACAGGACAGACTATTTCTGCAAGATGAACAAGGAGAGGGAATTCCACTACTCTGTCATCCAGTCCAAGCTGAATCACATGGTTTCCATGCTGTCTAGGAGGGGCAATGCGGCAGAAAACGACATAAGCTGCCCCCCAGTGAGGTGCAACTTAAAGCCTAGACAGCGGATCAGCACAAGCCTCATAAACCTCAGAGACTTTGCACTGTATTCATCAAATGACTGCTTCTGAGAAATGGGATCGTGAGAGCTGGCACACATTACTGCCATACAGGGGGTGCTTCTGGCTTGGTGGTGGTTGTTTTTTTAACTTGGCTGCCCAGCCATCTTGGTGATACTGCAAGCCTTTCTCAGGCTTTGCCGTGCCATGGAGAAGAATGGTTTGGAATGCCAACCAATATGCACATTATACCTTGAGGCACAAAGGTAGCCATCGCATGGAAACACCTTCACGTTGCTCTTTGTGGCTTACATTTTGTGTGCATCACTTCTAAGTGCTCCAGCCTTCACACTTGGTCAATTTTGTACTGTCCTTACAAATGTTGCTTTCTAGTGCTTTTTTGGTCAAAGAAATCATGGGGTAACTTGGTTTCATCTAGGAACAATAATATTAGCAGTTTAGAAAGTGCAAAAAGAAAGTGTTTGCAACTGTGATTGTAGTGATCGTCTTTCTAAACACTGAAAGTTTTTGTACAGTTTCTGTATGGACATCAGCTATATGTAATAAATAAATCATCACCAACATCTTTATACGGCACCCATTTGGCTGGCTTTCCCAAGGGACTCTGGGGGGCTTACAGCATATCTAAAAACATCCAGCATTAAAAATCTCATGATACATGGCTCAGGAGATAGAGAGGGAGAAGGAAGAGAAGGCAGGAAGGGTAACCATGTCAGACCACTAACTCCTCGAAATACAAATGTCTTCCGGATAGATTGCCCATAAACTCCACCCTTGGTCCAAAACGGTTACCTCTTCCATGCTTAGCTAATCTGTTCCTCCTTCCCTCTCTGAGTAAAAAAACCTATACCTTTTTCCCATACAAATGTTTAACTTTAGCATATAAAATACACACTAATATAAGCAACATCAAAATACCAAAACCCAGTATTATCACAGGGTGCCAAGCCAAATTTAAAATGTTGGTCGTGGTAAGGCTCTATCCTGAAAAGCTGTCCCACCAATGGTGTGTGATTCAATCCTGAATATCCTGAGAGACTCTTCTTAGCTTGGTTTGTTTTACTACGGCAATATTAGTACTTTGCATTATGACACATTCCAAGTTTTTCTGCAATCTTCATGTACTTTCTCATTCCTTTTCTCCAAGCAGACTGAATCCCTCGCAGACACCCCATCTGATACCTGCAGCCACACAACTCAAACCCTGCCAGCACTGAACTTTTCAGTTACTTCAACCACTCCATATTTGCTGAGGGTGCATTTGCATTCCTCTCAGCCAGGAATGCCTCCTTCAGGAGGTACAATGACACCATTTGCAGCCACTGGAATCAGCCAGCCAGTGATCCACAAGAGCCAGATTCTGGACTTGAAGAATCCCAAGCACATTTATCTGGATTTTTCATTCTCTCTGCAAGAGGAGAGAAGTGAAAGGCAGTGCTACATCTGGCGCAGTCATTAGGGAGGTGCAATCAGGGATTTAACAACAAAAAAGAGGAAGGGATCCTAACAGCCAGAAAGGGTGCTCTGCTTGGAAAGCAGCAAAGAGCTGGCTGCTCCATCCCGTCCTGCTTCTGCTGCTGGTTTTGGGTTTGCTGGAGAAATATCAAAACTAAAGGGAAATCTCATCCAGCCTAAAGGAAAATATCTATCTAGAATGTATAATCTCCTCCACAATTCACACCCTGCCATCAAAGAACTTTTGTCTCATTTAAAGCGCTCAACCTTTTTTGAGGATGCACACCTCAGAACACATAGGGACAGAGAAAGCTAAAACATTCTGCAGATTGCTCCCAAATGGCAGAACCTTCAGAGTGCTCCTTGCAGGCATGTCTTAAAATTTAATACCATGGGCCTCCAACCATTTGTGCCATATGACCAAGTAAGGCACCTTTCCAGCTGCAGCAGCCCCATTTCCTTTGTAAAAGATGGAAAAAACACAGTTCCATGGCAAAACAAGTAATGTAGTGTGAAAGAAACATTGGGGGGGGGGGGACAGAAGCCCTAAAAGAATAATCAGGAAAACCAAAACAATAATCACCACATCTAAATACAGCCCATGACACAAAACCATTAAATTTTTCATGCTCCTGCTATTTGGAGAATCTACTGATCCCAGCAGAGCTAAATCTCTGCTGAGGACTTGTTGCCTCAGTTGGTCAGAATCACCCGCTGCAGGTACAAGGCAGGGCACAGTGACCAGACCTTTGATATATATATTTTTTTAATAAAAAGAAAAAAAGAAAAAGAAACCATTTGCAGCCACTGGAATCAGCCAGCAAGTGATCCACAAGAGCCAGATTCTGGACTTGAAGAATTCCAAGCACATTTAACTTCATTTTTCATTCTGGCCAATCTGTTATTTTCTTCCAACGCCCTGAAAACAAAATTTGCCGGGGGGGGGCAATGAAAGCAAGCCCACTTTTTAATAACTATCGTATGGCTGTATTAAACAAGAAGAAACTTTGCACAAGAAGAAATTTTGTGGGGTTTGTGTGAGAGACTGGGCGGATTATTATTTATTTTTTAAAAAGCTCTGAACACTCAGATTCTTCATGCTAATTTACTGGTCAGGGGATTTCTTACTGAAATCGCACACTTCCAACCATGCAACAGCTTGTGACAAATGTGAACTGATCTGTCGTTTGCTCAGAAAAAGGGCAACAAAAAAACAACAACTTTGCATATATGCAGCTTGTATGTATATTTTGGAATATAGTTTTTTAACAACATTTTTTGGGGGTGAAGTAGGGGGTATATGGGAACCAATAATATCATTTATAATATAATCTGTTGATTGTATTTACATACAGCAAAGGGAAGCCTAGAGTATTTATATATATTTTAATTTAGGTAATCTATGTAATAGGCTTTAGTTAGAAAATGAATATGGATTTTGAATTTGATGTTTGTAATTTTTTTTTCTTCAGCCAGCAAGTGATCCCCAAGAGCCAGATTATGGACTTGAAGAATTCCAAGCACATTTATCTGGATTTTTCATTCTCTCTGCAAGAGGAGAGAAGTGAAAGGCAGTGCTACATCTGGCGCAGTCATTAGGTAGGTGCATTCAGGGATTAATTACCAAAAAAGAGGAGGGGATCCTAACAGCCAGAAAGGGTGCTCTGCTTGGAAAGCAGCAAAGAGCTGGCTGCTCTGTCCCTTCCTCCTCCTCCTGCCTCACAAACAGCCCATTGGATACCTGCAGCCACACAACTCAAACCCTGCCAGCACTGAACTGCCAGCACTGAACCATTATTGAAGTTACAAGAGATGCATTCTGACAAAATGAAAAGCTTAGTACAAATGAGAAGACAATCCATTGGCTCCATAATGAGGACCAAATGGCAGTGGAGAAGTTGTCTTGTGGAATCAGAAAGTTTGCTGCTGATGCAGTTAAATTGGAGCTGATGATAAAGGAACGAATGTTCAATGCTGCAAATGGAAAGTAGGCATGCCAAACTTATTAGAAGCTGTATGGCTGTGCAAGCTTCATATGAATGGATTTTCTGTATTCCATGCTTTTTTATGATTTTGCAAACTTAACATATTCTCAGTGTGTTTGGCACTTTTGTATATCAAAATTGATACTGCTGTGGGGGTGGGGATTGCAGATGACTAAAGGACCAATTGACTGGAAGGGTTTCCCTTCAAAATGGTGGTGGCAGTGGTAATAATAAAAGTATTGTGGTACAAAAAAATTTAATTTCAAAAAAAAAATTAATGTGGGTGTTTCCCAAGTGGGTGCCTTGTTCAATGGTCTGACACTGCTGCAACTGGCTCTGATTCTGCTCTTCACTATTCCCCTTCTTAATGAAAAGCACCAGGTGGAAATTGGCCATTCTTGTGAACCAGAATCTCAGAAATGCACTGGCAAAAGTCCCTAGTTAAACCCAGGGATGAAGCGCAAACCTCAACCCCTCAAGTTCTACAGTCAGTGCAAATCTTTGATACTGCAATTGTACTATTCTTCTTTTTAAAATATAAAAGTGCACGTTTTCCCACTTTTTCTGTACGTACATCAGCTATATGTACACATCTCCCTCTTTCTATACCAGGATTGTCTTACAAACACGCCATCAGGTGGTACAGCCACGCAACTCAAACCCTGCAATAAAAGAACTCCTGTCAAGACGCTTTTGAAGTGTCCTGCAATATTTCACTGAACTGCCAGTGCCCACTTTTGGAACACTGGACACCTCCGGGAAGTGTGCAATTCCAGAAAGGCCATCAACCCAGTGTGATCCAGCAGCAGCTCCTATGCAGCTGTCTGCTGTCACTTGGATCAGAGACAAGACAACATACAAGGAAAAGGTGTTTGCAACTGAGAACATTGGCTGGAACATGCAGGGTGGGTGTGGTTGCCTGTCTTCCCAGGCTCCTTATGCTCCCCATTTACTCCTCCTTGCCCTACAACTCTCATCATAACAGGTTTCCAAACAAATAAACAACTTTTAACCAAGAGGAAGGAACCAGAATGATTGGCAACTCAAACTAGAGCAAAATCCTCAGTTTTTTAAACCACATCTTAAGCCAGCCTATGGGACCAGACAATTAATTTGGCTCAGGGTGCAGGTAGCCGAGTGGGACATACGACAGATGTAGATGAACACATCTAGGTCACATTGAGAAACTTGACCACACAGTGCCAAGGAAATGGGACTGGCCAGTGAGGCAAAGATGGAGGAGAAATGGCAGAATCCGTGACCAGGAAGAAGAGTCGGCAGAAGAAGACTGGAAAAAAATTAAGGACTATTTACAAAAATATCGTAAAATTAAGGAATGTTGAATGATGTTGGATTGAATTTAAGGGGTTTCAAGCTGTAATTATGATAAAATGACTTTCTTTTTCTTTTTGTAAGTAAGAATTTAAAGCTACAACAATTTAAGATGTTGAGATAAGGATTTGATGTATAAACAACTCAAACTGGGTATACAAGAAGGGGAGGTACGAGGAGGTCGGGGAAACAAGTTACAAGAAAATAAGTTGTGAAATTAATGTGTTTTTTAATATTTTTATGTTTGTTTTTTTCTTTTTGTTTGTTAAAAATTGGAAACTTTAATAAATATTTCTTAAAAAAAAGAGAGAGAGAGAGTGAAACTTGACCACACAGTGCCAAGGAAATGGGACTGGCCAGCGAGGCAAAGATGGAGGAGAAATTGGAATGTTAACCCCCCCAAATCTGGGGAAAACTGGTGGAGACAATAGCGGTGGGGAAGCTACAAGAATTATGGGAAAACACAGATAATTAAATGCTTTCCCCTCTGGGTTGAATCCTGGCCATGGGGGTTCAATCCCCCCAATTTTGAGAGGGCCAACATCCCCCGTTAGGTTGTTGTTATGGGGAAGCAAATGACAGCCACCATCTGCTGCAAGAGACACACGCCATAGGGAGCCAAGCGGGACATGTGACAGATGTGGAAGGACACATCTCGGTCACATCGAGAGATATAACTTCACAGAGAAGTGGGACTGGCAAGGTAAATGGCCCGCTAGTTGTAGATGAGAGGAATGGGAAACATTCAATGTATCCATCTGTATATTATTTGCATGCTGCAGGGCTTCATACAATGTTTCTAAACCAATAAACAAAAAATAAATAAAAGGTTTTGTTCATGGTAACATTAGCATTGTATACAGAAACAATAGGTTCCTTTCATATCTTTATGTATTGGCTTATTTAAAGTATTAGTACTTTCCCCCTCCTTCTGAAAACTTCAAAGAAGCTAATAAAAATCAAACCATGATTTAGCAATTTAGAATATTGGTTAGAAAAGCAGTAGGAGAGATAACCTCCCCTCCTCCCCTTCTCTTTACTTATTTGCTTCCATTTTAAGGGGGGAAGAGAAGCATACATGTGTGAACAGCAATGTTGTCCAATGAAATTTGATATTGTGTCACACCACGCCCACAGATTTTTCCAGAAAAATTCAATGGTGCATACCAGGCTATCAGCCCCTGTGTAGTTCAGATTCCGCAGTTCGATTGCACCCAAACGGCAGAACATTCAGAGTGTTCCTTGCAGGCGTGTCTTAAACTTTAATACCCTGGGGCTCCAACCATTTGTGCCATATGACCAAGTAAGGCATCTTTCCAACTGCAGCAGCCCCATTTCCTTTGTAAAAGATGGAAAAAACACAGTTCCATGGCAGAACAGGTAATGTACTGTGAAAGAAACATTGGAAAAAATAACAGTAGCCCTAACAGAATAATCAGGAAAACCAAAGCAATAATCACCACATCTAAATACAGCCTATAGCACAAAACAGAAGATGCAGCTACACAACTCAGGTCTTATATAAACCATGGATGAAATATAAATATCTCCTGGAACCTACAAGCCCTTGGTGCATTTCACCCATCGAAGCATTTGCCGTTAAGAAGAAAAACATGAAGGGAAATTGGGCAACATATAAAATGTTATTAGAGGGGGAAATTAAGAAATAAAGAGGAAAGGGCTTTGAAATCTATGTATATTTCACAGGCTGGCTCCAATACTTCCAACTGAATGAAAGACAAGGAAAATAGGGTTTGCTGGAGAAATATCAAAACTAAAGGGAACTCTAATCCAGCCTAAAGAAAAATATCTATCTAAAATGTATAACCTCCTCCACAATTCACACCCTGCCATCAAAGAACTTTTGTCTCACTTAAAACGCTCAACCTTTTCTGAGGATGCACACCTCAGAACACATAGGGACAGAGAAAGCTAAAATATTCTGCAGCTTGATTGCCCCCAAGTGGCAGAACATTCAGAGTGCTCCTTGCAGGCATGTCTTAAACTTTATTAGCTTTTATCAACCTCAGTACTTTATCTTTGTTACTTGGCAGCTATTAATTTACAAAGCTTAGGTCAAGGGCCTGAGTTACAGAAAGTCTGAAAAGCTCCAGAGAAGGCCCTAATTAGACACGGCTCAGCAGGAGTGGAGATTAGACGCCCTATCGTGGGTAGATGCCGAGCTTCCTGATTTACAGCAGAAGCTGCTCTGATTTACAGCGGCTCTATCCCTGGAAAATGCCTAGGAAAAAGAAACGACCGGCCTCATCTCCAGAAGGGAGCCCACAGAAGAGCAAGCAGAACAAAATGGACGATTTTGTAAAAGCACAGAACTCAGAACCTACCACACCAAATAGAATTCATTCCCAGGTAGGTGGGGATGCTTTAATGGGTGGAGATCACCCAGGGGAGAATGCTGAGATGAGCGCTCATGAATTATCCCATGAACTACCATCTGAGGGGGCACTGCTCTATGCAGAAATACTCGCGGACCACTGTCTGCTGACTGCAAGAACAGTGGAGGAAATTAACATCAAATTAGAAAAGGTAGACCTCCGGCTTAGCGCGAAAGGCTAATGGCGGATTCCCTCCGAGCTCCGGAGGGCATCGGCTCTGTAGAAGACGGATCTTGCCGTGGTGGCGACGCGGGGACCCTCAGAAACCACAGGCGCTGAAGCCTGTGGACTTGGTGACTCGGC
Source organism: Podarcis liolepis (assembly GCF_965112155.1). Taxonomy (NCBI): domain Eukaryota; kingdom Metazoa; phylum Chordata; class Lepidosauria; order Squamata; family Lacertidae; genus Podarcis; species Podarcis liolepis. Next base: position 19,519,965 of record NC_139570.1, on the reverse strand, counting down.
GGGCACCATTTGCGCCCTCCCCGACCCGCGAAGAAGCCTTTTTAAAGGCTTCGGAACGGGGGACGGAGAGTGGCGTGGTGCTGAGAGTAGACCGCTTCTTCTACGGAGCGAAGCCGCATGCCATGGCCGGAGAGCGCTGACTTCTTTCTTTGAACATTTGGACTCTAAAAGTAACAACCCATGAGTAGTACGGAAATTGGAACTAAAAATCCTTTTTTTTTTTAATTTGGCACGATCGGGGGAGGTGCTAAAAGGAAGTCCGTTTCCCCTTTCTGTAGATAAATTAAAGCAAGAATTGATAATTAAGGTTGAGAGAATATCCTTCTCTTTTTGGGATAAAAGATATTAATTCCACGACTTGGCAGTATAAGTAACTTTGCTGGAGGATAAGAACTGATTTTAAGAGCTGAAGTGCAACCCGCCGGGACCCGGGAGTGATCCGCGAGAGAGCCTGCTGAGGAGACATAAAGAGTTTGACAGCTGTCAAATTAGCTGTCAAAGCTGGAAAAGGGGGGGGAAATGGTTTCTGCTACCTTTGCTGGTTATTTTTGTTACAATATGACTTTAAACTGTTGAAAATAAAGAAGAATTGAAACAAATTAACTTGAATGTTGGATTGGAGTTGGAAGGAATATTAAGTAACTAGAATCCCTCTAGAGGGGGTTCTGAGACATTACAATGGCTGCAAGTGGAAAAATACAGGCTGAGCTGGATAGAATGTTTTTTCTCATGGGAAAGTTACAAGGTCAGAGTGAAGCTTTGGCTACAAATGCTACAACTTTGAATTTAAAAGTAAACAAACTTGCTGAATGTGTCAAGGACTTGACTCAAGAAACCTATGCAGCTGAACAAGAAGAGATATGTGCTGTTCCAGAGGAGTGAGAAGGAGGAGCTGAAATGCCGCAGACGACAAAGGAGAGCCAGAGGCCTGCTAAGACAGATGCGAAAAACAAGACCTGGATGATGAGAGTTTGGTTTGAGTTGGAGAATGAAGAATGGAGGGATCTCCCTATGGGGAGAGTTGAAGACCTATGGATTACAAATTTGATCAAGGTGAAAGTTGAAGCCTTTGGGACATTTGGGACATTTGGACTTAAAAGCAACAAGAAACAAGATTTGGGCTCCACTTTTGAACATGGAGGTCTGGTTGGAAGAAACATAGACCCTTTTGGGACAGAGCTTCTCCGAGACTTGAGGTTTAATATAAAGGACTACCAAAAAAACCGGCAGAGGGGGACTGAGAGAGATTTGAGGGCCTCGGACGTGAGATCTCCAGGCTGATAGTTGATGGACTGATGGACATTCTTTGGGGATCGAAACCGGGAAAGGGGGGGTGAGAGTTTTGGAATCCAAAGGGTGTATAATTATATGTTGTCTTTCTGTTATTGTGCTTTGTAATTAATATAAAAATTGGGAAATTCATGGAAGGGAATTTGGGTCGACCTTAGAAAAGGGTGTAAAGAATGAGTACTGTTGTTTAAATTGAGGTCTATAAGTTAAAATTGGTTAATTAAGATGAATTAAGTATAATAATAATAAGGTTAAAGCTGGGGACAAGAACTTGCTGAGCTAACTATTGGAATTGGAATGCAAGAAGGGGAGGTGTGGGGAAGTCAGGGAAAGATGTTAAGAAAATAAGGATCTGAAACTATACTTGTTATTTGTGTTGTGTTTGTTTGTGTTTTTGTGTTTGTTTAAAATTTGTGAAATTTTAATAAAAATGTATTAAAAAAATAAAAATAAAACTGGGACTCTTGCTGCAAAAAAAAAAAACCAATTAGAAACGGTAACGTCTCTCCTGATGGAGTTGGTGCTCCTGGCAGCCAAAAATAGCCCACTCAGTACTAAAGAGACCGACCATAGCATTGCCCTCCCTCTGGACCATCATGTACAGGGGTGCAACCAGTCTGGACTTGATAACAGAGAGACTACAAATACTAAAAACAACAAAAGCAAAAGTAGGGACCTGATCCTACAAAGTACTCAAGTAGCTCTGGATATATATCCTTTTAATCGTATGCTGCCTTACTGGAAATCAATTGACAGTGTGAAGAGAAACTTTAAGCTTTTACTAAATATCCATTGCAACACTCTGATCGCGATAAACTTGCTTTGCACGGACCCCCAGCACACGAGACTCATGCTGACCTTTTCTGACCCAGCTACCCCTAAAATGCTACTGAAATATAGGGCCATTTTACAGGACTATAATATTGTTTTGAGGCGTGTTTTTAAAGACACAGAACGAAAACAACTGCTGCCAAACTTGTCGTATAGCTGGACCGACCCCAAGCAATCAGACCCTCTCTGCCGAAGGGCTTTCGCCATAGGGCCATGATTCATTCGGAAGGGCCGTCAAAGATGAATATGTGCGGTGAACCCAGCTGCAACACTCACTTGGAGAGGAAAACATCAGACCAAAAAGGTCAAACACACAAAGAACGCCAGCCCAATCTAGATAATTCAAAGATAGGACACTCTATTGCGCCTTTGGCAGATCCAGAATTTCATCACCCTCTATCCCAACTGGAATCTTATCAGCCAATGCCAAGTGACGACCCTCCCAAGGGAAATGGGACACATAGAAAGCCAGAGACAGATTTAATTATCTTTGACGAAGACCCCCCGATGGTACCAGCAATTCAGATAACACCGTTGATGCCGGGAAATCGGGAAAATGCTGCAAATCAACCCCGAGAACAACAACACCGTGCATACCCTAAGAACGGTTGCATCATTACCGAAGGGGCAAGATTTTCCCGCAGCCAAGACTTCCCTACTCTCTTTAAAAGCTGCAGAGCGGGCATCCGAACTTTGTCCAAAAGAGGAGAGGAATCTCTGCCACTAACCTCTTAAAACAGACTGCAAGTGTGGGATCCTGGCACTTGGTTCTCTCCAGTGAGACAGGAGATAGAAGAGAGAAAGAATAAAGACCTGAACAGGGGAAAGGATCAGATGTTTTAACCCTGTGCATCTAGTAATGGAGAGAACTCCACTATTCTCTTCCAGACAAACTGTAGAACATGGGTCTCAGATTTGGAAGGAGGTAGACTCCACCGTGGGAGCAGGGCCAGGGCAGGAGAGTGCTAGAGTCCTGTCTAGTCATGTTATATGGGATCAATTCCAATCTGTTACCTCTTAGGATGCGGACAGGCTGCTTGGACGAGTGAAACCAACCACCTGTCTTCCTGATCCTTGTCCATCCTGGCTGCTAAAAGCAAGCCGGGAGCAATGATGCCCTGCGCCAGGCCAAACAAGAAGCGAATAAGTAGCGCAGGCAAATTCAGAGTCTCACCTGTGAAGTGGATGCACTTAAAGGAACTAACGAATCCCTGGAATGTCAGATGCGAGAGATGGAGGAGAACTTTAATCTTGAAGCTGCTAACTACCAAGACAACAATACTCGACTCCAGGAGGTGACCCAAAACATCAGCACGAGTACCAAGACCTGCTGAATGTAAAGATGGCTCTTGATATTGAGATTGCAACCTACAGAAAACTGCTGGAAGGAGAAGAGAGCAGAATCACAATGCCCATTCTGACGTTTGCATCCGTGAACCTGCCTTGTCCTGTTCTCAGATTGGGGACAGCCTCCCACCTCCTTCTTCCCAACCTGTGGAAGGACCAGACTCAAATTCCACACCTCTTGACCCCTCGGCAAAAGTCCAAGCATATAAAATGTTATTAGAGGGGGAAATTACTAAATTAAGAACTTTGAAATCCATATATTTTAACAGGCTGGCTCCAATATTTCCAACTGAATGAAAGACAAGGAAAATAGGGTTTGCTGGAGAAATATCAAAACTAAGGGGAAATTTAATGCCATCCTGTTCTCAGATTGGAGACAGCCTCCCACCTCCTTCTCCCCAACCTGTGGAAGGAACAAACTCAAATTCCTCACCTCTTGACCCCTCAGCAAAAGTCCAAGCTAAAACCCCAGGGTGAACTCAACCCCACAAGTCATGTGTCCATAACGAAGTTTTACAGTCAGAGGATGCTATCTAAAGAAGTATCTCCCATTTCTAGGAAGGCCACTTCAACTTCATCTAGTGCTCAGTCACTTTCTTCACTGTCTTCCCAGTGCTCTCAAGCAAGCTCTACGGGCTCGCTGACATCCCTGAGGTCCATAGACTATTCTGCCAAGTACACGGCAGACGATTTCCGCAAACTGAACGAGGATGGGGAATTCCACTACTCTGTCATCCGGTCCAAGCTGAATCACATGGTTTCCAGGCTGTCTAGGAGGGGCAATGTGGCAGAAAATGACCTAGGCTGCCACCCAATGAGGTACAACTTAAAGCCTAGGCAGCGGATCAGCAAGAGCCTCATAAACCTCAGAGACTTTGCACTGTATACATCAAATGACTGCTTCTGAGAAATGGGATCGTGAGAGCTGGCACACATTACTGCCATACAGGGGGTGCTTCTGGCTTGGTGGTGGTTGTTTTTTTTAACTTGGCTGCCCAGCCATCTTGGTGATACTGCAAGCCTTTCTCAGGCTTTGCCGTGCCATGGAGAAGAATGGTTTGGAATGCCAACCAATATGCACATTATACCTTGCGGCACAAAGGTAGCCATCGCATGGAAACACCTTCACATTGCTCTTTGTGGCTTACATTTTGTGTGCATCACTTCTAAGTGCTCCAGCACTTAGTCAATTTTGTACTGTCCTTACAAATGTTGCTTTCTAGTGCCTTTTTGGTCAAAGAAATCATGGGGTAACTTGGTTTCATCTAGGAACAATAATATTAGCAGTTTAGAAAGTGCAAAAAGAAAGTGTTTGCAACTGTGATTGTAGTGATCGTCTTTCTAAACACTGAAAGTTTTTGCACAGTTTCTGTATGGACATCAGCTATATGTAATAAATAAATCATCACCAACATCTTTATACGCCACCCATTTGGCTGGCTTTCCCAAGGGACTCTGGGGGGCTTACAGCATATCTAAAAACATCCAGCATTAAAAATCTCCCGATACACGGCTCTGGAGATAGAGAGGGAGAAGGAAGAGAAGGCAGGAAGGGTAACCATGTCAGACCACTAACTCCTCGAAATACAAATGTCTTCCGGATAGATTGCCCATAAACTCCACCCTTGGTCCAAAACGGTTACCTCTTCCATGCTTAGCTAATCTGTTCCTCCTTCCCTCTCTGAGTAAAAAAACCTATACCCTTTTCCCCATACAAATGTTTAACTTTAGCATATAAAATACACACTAATATAAGCAACATCAAAATACCAAAACCCAGTATTATCACAGGGTGCCAAGCCAAATTTAAAATGTTGGTCGTGGTAAGGCTCTATCCTGAAAAGCTGTCCCACCAATGGTGTGTGATTCAATCCTGAATATCCTGAGAGACTCTTCTTAGCTTGGCTTGTTTTACTACGGCAATATTAGTACTTTGCATTATGACACATTCCAAGTTTTTCTGCAATCTTCATGTACTTTCTCATTCCTTTTCTCCAAGCAGACTGAATTCCTCGCAAACACCCCATCTGATACCTGCAGCCACACAACTCAAACCCTGCCAGCACTGAACTTTTCAGTTACTTCAACCACTCCACATTTGCTGAGGGTGCATTTGCATTCCTCTCAGCCAGGAATGCCTCCTTCAGGAGGTACAATGACACCATTTGCAGCCACTGGAATCAGCCAGCCAGTGATCCACAAGAGCCAGATTCTGGACTTGAAGAATCCCAAGCACATTTATCTGGATTTTTCATTCTCTCTGCAAGAGGAGAGAAGTGAAAGGCAGTGCTACATCTGGCGCAGTCATTAGGGAGGTGCAATCAGGGATTTAAGAACAAAAAAGAGGAAGGGATCCTAACAGCCAGAAAGGGTGCTCTGCTTGGAAAGCAGCAAAGAGCTGGCTGCTCCGTCCCGTCCTGCTTCTGCTGCTGGCTTTGGGTTTGCTGGAGAAATATCAAAACTAAAGGGAAATCTCATCCAGCCTAAAGGAAAATATCTATCTAGAATGTATAATCTCCTCCACAATTCACACCCTGCCATCAAAGAACTTTTGTCTCATTTAAAGCGCTCAACCTTTTTTGAGGATGCACACCTCAGAACACATAGGGACAGAGAAAGCTAAAACATTCTGCAGATTGCTCCCAAATGGCAGAACCTTCAGAGTGCTCCTTGCAGGCATGTCTTAAAATTTAATACCATGGGCCTCCAACCATTTGTGCCATATGACCAAGTAAGGCACCTTTCCAGCTGCAGCAGCCCCATTTCCTTTGTAAAAGATGAAAAAACACAGTTCCATGGCAAAACAAGTAATGTAGTGTGAAAGAAACATTGGGGGGGGGCAGAAGCCCTAAAAGAATAATCAGGAAAACCAAAACAATAATCACCACATCTAAATACAGCCCATGACTCAAAACCATTAAATTTTTCATGCTCCTGCTATTTGCCGAATCTACTGATCCCAGCAGAGCTAAATCTCTGCTGAGGACTTGTTGCCTCAGTTGGTCAGAATCACCCGCTGCAGGTACAAGGCAGGGCACAGTGACGAGACCTTTGATATATATTTTTTTTAATAAAAAGAAAAAAAGAAAAAGAAACCATTTGCAGCCACTGGAATCAGCCAGCAAGTGATCCACAAGAGCCAGATTCTGGACTTGAAGAATTCCAAGCACATTTAACTTCATTTTTCATTCTGGCCAATCTGTTATTTTCTTCCAACGCCCTGAAAACAAAATTTGCCGGGGGGGGGGGGCAATGAAAGCAAGCCCACTTTTTAATAACTATCGTATGGCTGTATTAAACAAGAAGAAACTTTGCACAAGAATAAATTTTGTGGGGTTTGTGTGAGAGACTGGGCGGATTATTATTTATTTTTTAAAAAGCTCTGAACACTCAGATTCTTCATGCTAATTTACTGGTCAGGGGATTTCTTACTGAAATCGCACACTTCCAGCCATGCAACAGCTTGTGACAAATGTGAACTGATCTGTCGTTTGCTCAGAAAAAGGGCAACAAAAAAACAACAACTTTGCATATATGCAGCTTGTATGTATATTTTGGAATATAGTTTTTTAACAACATTTTTTGGGGGTGAAGTAGGGGGTATATGGGAACCAATAATATCATTTATAATATAATCTGTTGATTGTATTTACATACAGCAAAGGGAAGCCTAGAGTATTTATATATATTTTAATTTAGGTAATCTATGTAATAGGCTTTAGTTAGAAAATGAATATGGATTTTGAATTTGATGTTTGTAATTTTTTTTTCTTCAGCCAGCAAGTGATCCCCAAGAGCCAGATTGTGGACTTGAAGAATCCCAAGCACATTTATCTGGATTTTTCATTCTCTCTGCAAGAGGAGAGAAGTGAAAGGCAGTGCTACATCTGGCGCAGTCATTAGGTAGGTGCATTCAGGGATTAATTACCAAAAAAGAGGAGGGGATCCTAACAGCCAGAAAGGGTGCTCTGCTTGGAAAGCAGCAAAGAGATGGCTGCTCCGTCCCTTCCTCCTCCTCCTCCCTCACAAACACCCCATTGGATACCTGCAGCCACACAACTCAAACCCTGCCAGCACTGAACTGCCAGCACTGAACCATTATTGAAGTTACAAGAGATGCATTCTGACAAAATGAAAAGCTTAGTACAAATGAGAAGACATTCCGTTGGCTGCAAAATGAGGACCAAATGGCAGTGGAGAAGTTGTCTTGTGGAATCAGAAAGTTTGCTGCTGATGCAGTTAAATTGGAGCTGATGATAAAGGAACAAATGTTCAATGCTGCAAATGGAAAGTAGGCATGCCAAACTTATTGGAAGCTGTATGGCTGTACAAGCTGCATATGAATGGATTTTCTGTATTCCATGCTTTTTTATGATTTTGCAAACTTAACATATTCTCAGTGTGTTTGGCACTTTTGTATATCAAAATTGATACTGCTGTGGGGGTGGGGATTGCAGATGACTAAAGGACCAATTGACTGGAAGGGTTTCCCTTCAAAATGGTGGTGGCAGTGGTAATAATAAAAGTATTGTGGTACAAAAAAAATTTAATTTCAAAAAAAAAATTAATGTGGGTGTTTACCTATGTGGGTGCCTTGTTCAATGGCCTGACACTGCTGCAACTGGCTCTGATTCTGCTCTTCACTATTCCCCTTCTTAATGAAAAGCACCAGGTGGAAATTGACCATTCTTGTGAACCAGAATCTCAGAAATGCACTGGCAAAAGTCCCTAGTTAAACCCAGGGATGAAGCGCAAACCTCAACCCCTCAAGTTCTACAGTCAGTGCAAATCTTTGATACTGCAATTGTACTATTCTTCTTTTTAAAATATAAAAGTGCACGTTTTCCCACTTTTTCTGTACGTACATCAGCTATATGTACACTTCTCCCTCTTTCTATACCAGGATTGTCTTACAAACACGCCATCAGGTGGTACAGCCACGCAACTCAAACCCTGCAATAAAAGAACTCCTGTCAAGACGCTTTTGAAGTGTCCTGCAATATTTCACTGAACTGCCAGTGCCCACTTTTGGAACACTGGACACCTCCGGGAAGTGTGCAATTCCAGAAAGGCCATCAACCCAGTGTGATCCAGCAGCAGCTCCTATGCAGCCGTCTGCTGTCACTTGGATCAGAGACAAGACAACATACAAGGAAAAGGTGTTTTCAACTGAGAACATTGGCTGGAACATGCAGGGTGTGTGTGGTTGCCTGTCTTCCCAGGCTCCTTATGCTCCCCATTTACTCCTCCTTGCCCTACAACTCTCATCATAACAGGTTTCCAAACAAATAAACAACTTTTAACCAAGAGGAAGGAACCAGAATGATTGGCAACTCAAACTAGAGCAAAATCCTCAGTTTTTTAAACCACATCTTAAGCCAGCCTATGGAACTGGACAATTAATTTGGCTCAGGGTGCAGATAGCCGAGTGGGACATACGACAGATGTAGATGAACACATCTAGGTCACATTGAGAAACTTGACCACACAGTGCCAAGGAAATGGGACTGGCCAGTGAGGCAAAGATGGAGAAGAAATGGCAGAATCCGTGACCAGGAAGAAGAGTCGGCAGAAGAAGACTGGGAAAAAATTAAGGACTATTTACAAAAATATCGTAAAATTAAGGAATGTTGAATGATGTTGGATTGAATTTAAGGGGTTTCAAGCTGTAATTATGATAAAATGACTTTCTTTTTCTTTTTGTAAGTAAGAATTTAAAGCTACAACAATTTAAGATGTTGAGATAAGGATTTGCTGTATAAACAACTCAAACTGGGTATACAAGAAGGGGAGGTACGAGGAGGTCGGGGAAACAAGTTACAAGAAAATAAGTTGTGAAATTAATGTGTTTTTAATATTTTTATGTTTGTTTTTTTCTTTTTGTTTGTTAAAAATTGGAAACTTTAAAAAATATTTCTAAAAAAGAGAGAGAGAGAGAGAGAGAGTGAAGCTTGACTACACAGTGCCAAGGAAATGGGACTGGCCAGCGAGGCAAAGATGGAGGAGAAATTGGAATGTTAACCCCCCCCCCCCCAAATCTGGGGAAAACTGGTGGAGACAATAGCGGTGGGGAAGCTACAAGAATTATGGGAAAACACAGATAATTAAATGCTTTCCCCTCTGGGTTGAATCCTGGCCATGGGGGCTCAATCCCCCCAATATTGAGAGGGCCAGGATCCCCCGTTAGGTTGTTGTTATGGGGAAGCAAATGACAGCCACCATCTGCTGCAAGAGACACACGCCATAGGGAGCCAAGCGGGACATGTGACAGATGTGGAAGGACACATCTCGGTCACATCGAGACATATAACTTCACAGAGAAGTGGGACTGGCAAGGTAAATGGCCCGCTAGTTGTAGATGAGAGGAATGGGAAACATTCAATGTATCCATCTGTATATTATTTGCATGCTGCAGGGCTTCATACAATGTTTCTAAACCAATAAACAAAAAATAAATAAAAGGTTTTGTTAATGGTAACATTAGCATTGTATACAGAAACAATAGGTTCCTTTCATATCTTTATGTATTGGCTTATTTAAAGTATTAGTACTTTCCCCCTCCTTCTGAAAACTTCAAAGAAGCTAATAAAAATCAAACCATGATTTAGCAATTTAGAATATTGGTTAGAAAAGCAGTAGGAGAGATAACCTCCCCTCCTCCCCTTCTCTTTACTTATTTGCTTCCATTTTAAGGGGGGAAGAGAAGCATATATGTGTGAACAGCAATGTTGTCCAATGAAATTTGATATTGTGTCACACCACGCCCACAGATTTTTCCAGAAAAATTCAATGGTGCATACCAGGCTATCAGCCCCTGTGTAGTTCAGATTCCGCAGTTCGATTGCACCCAAACGGCAGAACATTCAGAGTGTTCCTTGCAGGCGTGTCTTAAACTTTAATACCCTGGGGCTCCAACCATTTGTGCCATATGACCAAGTAAGGCATCTTTCCAACGGCAGCAGCCCCATTTGCTTTGTAAAAGATGGAAAAAACACAGTTCCATGGCAGAACAGGTAATGTACTGTGAAAGAAACATTGGAAAAAATAACAGTAGCCCTAACAGAATAATCAGGAAAACCAAAGCAATAATCACCACATCTAAATACAGCCTATAGCACAAAACAGAAGATGCAGCTACACAACTCAGGTCTTATATAAACCATGGATGAAATATAAATATCTCCTGGAACCTACAAGCCCTTGGTGCATTTCACCCATCGAAGCATTTGCCGTTAAGAAGAAAAACATGAAGGGAAATTGGGCAACATATAAAATGTTATTAGAGGGGGAAATTAAGAAATAAAGAGGAAAGGACTTTGACATCCATATATATTTGACAGGCTGGCTCCAATACTTCCAACTGAATGAAAGACAAGGAAAATAGGGTTTGCTGGAGAAATATCAAAACTAAAGGGAACTCTAATCCAGCCTAAAGAAAAATATCTATCTAAAATGTATAACCTCCTCCACAATTCACACCCTGCCATCAAAGAACTTTTGTCTCACTTAAAACGCTCAACCTTTTCTGAGGATGCACACCTCAGAACACATAGGGACAGAGAAAGCTAAAATATTCTGCAGCTTGATTGCCCCCAAGTGGCAGAACATTCAGAGTGCTCCTTGCAGGCATGTCTTAAACTTTATTAGCTTTTATCAACCTCAGTACTTTATCTTTGTTACTTGGCAGCTATTAATTTACAAAGCTTAGGTCAAGGGCCTGAGTTACAGAAAGTCTGAAAAGCTCCAGAGAAGGCCCTAATTAGACACGGCTCAGCAGGAGTGGAGATTAGACGCCCTATCGTGGGTAGATGCCGAGCTTCCTGATTTACAGCAGAAGCTGCTCTGATTTACAGCGGCTCTATCCCTGGAAAATGCCTAGGAAAAAGAAACGACCGGCCTCATCTCCAGAAGGGAGCCCACAGAAGAGCAAGCAGAACAAAATGGACGATTTTGTAAAAGCACAGAACTCAGAACCTACCACACCAAATAGAATTCATTCCCAGGTAGGTGGGGATGCTTTAATGGGTGGAGATCACCCAGGGGAGAATGCTGAGATGAGCGCTCATGAATTATCCCATGAACTACCATCTGAGGGGGCACTGCTCTATGCAGAAATACTCGCGGACCACTGTCTGCTGACTGCAAGAACAGTGGAGGAAATTAACATCAAATTAGAAAAGGTAGACTTCCGGATTAGCGCGAAAGGCTAATGGCGGATTCCCTCCGAGCTCCGGAGGGAATCGGCTCTGTAGAAGACGGATCTTGCCGTGGTGGCGACGCGGGGACCCTCAGAAACCACAGGCGCTGAAGCCTGTGGACTTGGTGACTCGGCGGGCACCATTTGCGCCCTCCCCGACCCGCGAAGAAGCCTTTTTAAAAGCTTCGGAACGGGGGACGGAGAGTGGCGTGGTGCTGAGAGTAGACCGCTTCTTCTATGGAGCGAAGCCGCATGCCATGGCCGGAGAGCGCTGACTTCTTTCTTTGAACATTTGGACTCTAAAAGTAACAACCCATGAGTAGTACGGAAATTGGAACTAAAAATCCTTTTTTTTTTTAATTTGGCACGATCGGGGGAGGTGCTAAAAGGAAGTCCGTTTCCCCTTTCTGTAGATAAATTAAAGCAAGAATTGATAATTAAGGTTGAGAGAATATCCTTCTCTTTTTGGGATAAAAGATATTAATTCCACGACTTGGCAGTATAAGTAACTTTGCTGGAGGATAAGAACTGATTTTAAGAGCTGAAGTGCAACCCGCCGGGACCCGGGAGTGATCCGCGAGAGAGCCTGCTGAGGAGACATAAAGAGTTTGACAGCTGTCAAATTAGCTGTCAAAGCTGGAAAGGGGGGGGGGAATGGTTTCTGCTACCTTTGCTGGTTATTTTTGTTACAATATGACTTTAAACTGTTGAAAATAAAGAAGAATTGAAACAAATTAACTTGAATGTTGGATTGGAGTTGGAAGGAATATTAAGTAACTAGAATCCCTCTAGAGGGGGTTCTGAGACATTACAATGGCTGCAAGTGGAAAAATACAGGCTGAGCTGGATAGAATGTTTTTTCTCATGGGAAAGTTACAAGGTCAGAGTGAAGCTTTGGCTACAAATGCTACAACTTTGAATTTAAAAGTAAACAAACTTGCTGAATGTGTCAAGGACTTGACTCAAGAAACCTATGCAGCTGAACAAGAAGAGATATGTGCTGTTCCAGAGGAGTGAGAAGGAGGAGCTGAAATGCCGCAGACGACAAAGGAGAGCCAGAGGCCTGCTAAGACAGATGCGAAAAACAAGACCTGGATGATGAGAGTTTGGTTTGAGTTGGAGAATGAAGAATGGAGGGATCTCCCTATGGGGAGAGTTGAAGACCTATGGATTACAAATTTGATCAAGGTGAAAGTTGGAGCCTTTGGGACATTTGGGACATTTGGACTTAAAAGCAACAAGAAACAAGATTTGGGCTCCACTTTTGAACATGGAGGTCTGGTTGGAAGAAACATAGACCCTTTTGGGACAGAGCTTCTCCGAGACTTGAGGTTTAATATAAAGGACTACCAAAAAAACCGGCAGAGGGGGACTGAGAGAGATTTGAGGGCCTCGGACGTGAGATCTCCAGGCTGATAGTTGATGGACTGATGGACATTCTTTGGGGATCGAAACCGGGAAAGGGGGGGTGAGAGTTTTGGAATCCAAAGGGTGTATAATTATATGTTGTCTTTCTGTTATTGTGCTTTGTAATTAATATAAAAATTGGGAAATTCATGGAAGGGAATTTGGGTCGACCTTAGAAAAGGGTGTAAAGAATGAGTACTGTTGTTTAAATTGAGGTCTATAAGTTAAAATTGGTTAATTAAGATGAATTAAGTATAATAATAATAAGGTTAAAGCTGGGGACAAGAACTTGCTGAGCTAACTATTGGAATTGGAATGCAAGAAGGGGAGGTGTGGGGAAGTCAGGGAAAGATGTTAAGAAAATAAGGATCTGAAACTATACTTGTTATTTGTGTTGTGTTTGTTTGTGTTTTTGTGTTTGTTTAAAATTTGTGAAATTTTAATAGAAATGTATTAAAAAAATAAAAATAAAACTGGGACTCTTGCTGCAAAAAAAAAAAAAACAAATTAGAAAAGGTAACGTCTCTCCTGATGGAGTTGGTGCTCCTGGCAGCCAAAAATAGCCCACTCAGTACTAAAGAGACCGACCATAGCGTTGCCCTCCCTCTGGACCATCATGTACAGGGGTGCAACCAGTCTGGACTTGATAACAGAGAGACTACAAATACTAAAAACAACAAAAGCAAAAGTAGGGACCTGATCCTACAAAGTACTCAAGTAGCTCTGGATATATATCCTTTTAATCGTATGCTGCCTTACTGGAAATCAATCGACAGTGTGAAGAGAAACTTTAAGCTTTTACTAAATATCCATTGCAACACTCTGATCGCGATAAACTTGCTTTGCACGGACCCCCAGCACACGAGACTCATGCTGACCTTTTCTGACCCAGCTACCCCTAAAATGCTACTGAAATATAGGGCCATTTTACAGGACTATAATATTGTTTTGAGGCGTGTTTTTAAAGACACAGAACGAAAACAACTACTGCCAAACTTGTCGTATAGCTGGACCAACCCCAAGCAATCAGACCCTCTCTGCCGAAGGGCTTTCGCCATAGGGCCATGATTCATTCGGAAGGGCCGTCAAAGATGAATATGTGCAGTGAACCCAGCTGCAACACTCACTTGGAGAGGAAAACATCAGACCAAAAAGGTCAAACACACAAAGAACGCCAGCCCAATCTAGATAATTCAAAGATAGGACACTCTATTGCGCCTTTGGCAGATCCAGAATTTCATCACCCTCTATCCCAACTGGAATCTGATCAGCCAATGCCAAGTGACGACCCTCCCAAGGGAAATGGGACACATAGAAAGCCAGAGACAGATTTAATTATCTTTGACGAAGACCCCCCGATGGTACCAGCAATTCAGATAACACCGTCGATGCCGGGAAATCGGGAAAATGCTGCAAATCAACCCCGAGAACAACAACACCGTGCATACCCTAAGAACGGTTGCATCATTACCGAAGGGGCAAGATTTTCCCGCAGCCAAGACTTCCCTACTCTCTTTAAAAGCTGCAGAGCGGGCATCCGAACTTTGTCCAAAAGAGGAGAGGAATCTCTGCCACTAACCTCTTAAAACAGACTGCAAGTGTGGGATCCTGGCACTTGGTTCTCTCCAGTGAGACAGGAGATAGAAGAGAGAGAGAATAAAGACCTGAACAGGGGAAAGGATCAGATGTTTTAACCCTGTGCATCTAGTAATGGAGAGAACTCCACTATTCTCTTCCAGACAAACTGTAGAACATGGGTCTCAGATTTGGAAGGAGGTAGACTCCACCGTGGGAGCAGGGCCAGGGCAGGAGAGTGCTAGAGTCCTGTCTAGTCATGTTATATGGGATCAATTCCAATCTGTTACCTCTTAGGATGCGGACAGGCTGCATCCGTGAACCTGCCTTGTCCTGTTCTCAGATTGGGGACAGCCTCCCACCTCCTTCTTCCCAACCTGTGGAAGGACCAGACTCAAATTCCACACCTCTTGACCCCTCAGCAAAAGTCCAAGCATATAAAATGTTGTTAGAGGGGGAAATTACTAAATTAAGAACTTTGAAATCCATATATTTTGACAGGCTGGCTCCAATATTTCCAACTGAATGAAAGACAAGGAAAATAGGGTTTGCTGGAGAAATATCAAAACTAAGGGGAAATCTAATGCCATCCTGTTCTCAGATTGGAGACAGCCTCCCACCTCCTTCTCCCCAACCTGTGGAAGGAACAAACTCAAATTCCTCACCTCTTGACCCCTCAGCAAAAGTCCAAGCTAAAACCCCAGGGTGAACTCAACCCCACAAGTCATGTGTCCATAACGAAGTTTTACAGTCAGAGGATGCTATCTAAAGAAGTATCTCCCATTTCTAGGAAGGCCACTTCAACTTCATCTAGTGCTCGGTCACTTTCTTCACTGTCTTCCCAGTGCTCTCAAGCAAGCTCTACGGGCTCGCTGACATCCCTGAGGTCCATAGACTATGCTGCCAACCACAGGACAGACTATTTCTGCAAGCTGAACAAGGAGAGGGAATTCCACTACTCTGTCATCCAGTCCAAGCTGAATCACATGGTTTCCATGCTGTCTAGGAGGGGCAATGTGGCAGAAAACGACCTAGGCTGCCACCCAATGAGGTGCAACTTAAAGCCTAGGCAGCGGATCAGCAAGAGCCTCATAAACCTCAGAGACTTTGCACTGTATACATCAAATGACTGCTTCTGAGAAATGGGATCGTGAGAGCTGGCACACATTACTGCCATACAGGAGGTGCTGCTGGCTTGGTGGTGGTGGTTTTTTTAACTTGGCTGCCCAGCCATCTTGGTGATACTGCAAGCCTTTCTCAGGCTTTGCCGTGCCATGGAGAAGAATGGTTTGGAATGCCAACCAATATGCACATTATACCTTGCGGCACAAAGGTAGCCATCGCATGGAAACACCTTCACGTTGCTCTTTGTGGCTTACATTTTGTGTGCATCACTTCTAAGTGCTCCAGCCTTCACACTTGGTCAATTTTGTACTGTCCTTACAAATGTTGCTTTCTAGTGCTTTTTTGGTCAAAGAAATCATGGGGTAACTTGGTTTCATCTAGGAACAATAATATTAGCAGTTTAGAAAGTGCAAAAAGAAAGTGTTTGCAACTGTGGTTGTAGTGATCGTCTTTCTAAACACTGAAAGTTTTTGTACAGTTTCTGTATGGACATCAGCTATATGTAATAAATAAATCATCACCAACATCTTTATACGGCACCCATTTGGCTGGCTTTCCCAAGGGACTCTGGGGGGCTTACAGCATATCTAAAAACATCCAGCATTAAAAATCTCCCGATACACGGCTCTGGAGATAGAGAGGGAGAAGGAAGAGAAGGCAGGAAGGGTAACCATGTCAGACCACTAACTCCTCGAAATACAAATGTCTTCCGGATAGATTGCCCATAAACTCCACCCTTGGTCCAAAACGGTTACCTCTTCCATGCTTAGCTAATCTATTCCTCCTTCCCTCTCTGAGTAAAAAAACCTATACCTTTTCCCCATACAAATGTTTAACTTTAGCATATAAAATACACACTAATATAAGCAACATCAAAATACCAAAAACCAGTATTATCACAGGGTGCCAAGCCAAATTTAAAATGTTGGTCGTGGTAAGGCTCTATCCTGAAAAGCTGTCCCACCAATGGTGTGTGATTCAATCCTGAATATCCTGAGAGACTCTTCTTAGCTTGGCTTGTTTTACTACGGCAATATTAGTACTTTGCATTATGACACATTCCAAGTTTTTCTGCAATCTTCATGTACTTTCTCATTCCTTTTCTCCAAGCAGACTGAATTCCTCGCAGACACCCCATCAGATACCTGCAGCCACACAACTCAAACCCTGCCAGCACTGAACTTTTCAGTTACTTCAACCACTCCACATTTGCTGAGGGTGCATTTGCATTCCTCTCAGCCAGGAATGCCTCCTTCAGGAGGTACAATGACACCATTTGCAGCCACTGGAATCAGCCAGCCAGTGATCCACAAGAGCCAGATTCTGGACTTGAAGAATCCCAAGCACATTTATCTGGATTTTTCATTCTCTCTGCAAAAGGGGATAAGTGAAAGGCAGTGCTACATCTGGCGCAGTCATTAGGGAGGTGCAATCAGGGATTTAACAACAAAAAAGAGGAAGGGATCCTAACAACCAGAAAGGGTGCTCTGCTTGGAAAGCAGCAAAGAGCTGGCTGCTCCGTCCCGTCCTGCTTCTGCTGCTGGCTTTGGGTTTGCTGGAGAAATATCAAAACTAAAGGGAAATCTCATCCAGCCTAAAGGAAAATATCTATCTAGAATGTATAATCTCCTCCACAATTCACACCCTGCCATCAAAGAACTTTTGTCTCATTTAAAGCGCTCAACCTTTTTTGAGGATGCACACCTCAGAACACATAGGGACAGAGAAAGCTAAAACATTCTGCAGATTGCTCCCAAATGGCAGAACCTTCAGAGTGCTCCTTGCAGGCATGTCTTAAAATTTAATACCATGGGCCTCCAACCATTTGTGCCATATGACCAAGTAAGGCACCTTTCCAGCTGCAGCAGCCCCATTTCCTTTGTAAAAGATGGAAAAAACACAGTTCCATGGCAAAACAAGTAATGTAGTGTGAAAGAAACATTGGGGGGGGGGGACAGAAGCCCTAAAAGAATAATCAGGAAAACCAAAACAATAATCACCACATCTAAATACAGCCCATGACTCAAAACCATTAAATTTTTCATGCTCCTGCTATTTGCCGAATCTACTGATCCCAGCAGAGCTAAATCTCTGCTGAGGACTTGTTGCCTCAGTTGGTCAGAATAACCCGCTGCAGGTACAAGGCAGGGCACAGTGACCAGACCTTTGATATATATTTTTTTAATAAAAAGAAAAAAAAGAACAAGAAACCATTTGCAGCCACTGGAATCAGCCAGCAAGTGATCCACAAGAGCCAGATTCTGGACTTGAAGAATTCCAAGCACATTTAACTTCATTTTTCATTCTGGCCAATCTGTTATTTTCTTCCAACGCCCTGAAAACAAAATTTGCCGGGGGGGGGGGGCGGTGAAAGCAAGCCCACTTTTTAATAACTATCGTATGGCTGTATTAAACAAGAAGAAACTTTGCACAAGAAGAAATTTTGTGGGGTTTGTGTGAGAGACTGGGCGGATTATTATTTATTTTTAAAAAAGCTCTGAACACTCAGATTCTTCATGCTAATTTACTGGTCAGGGGATTTCTTACTGAAATCGCACACTTCCAACCATGCAACAGCTTGTGACAAATGTGAACTGATCTGTCGTTTGCTCAGAAAAAGGGCAACAAAAAAACAACAACTTTGCATATATGCAGCTTGTATGTATATTTTGGAATATAGTTTTTTAACAACATTTTGGGGGGGTGAAGTAGGGGGTATATGGGAACCAATAATATCATTTATAATATAATCTGTTGATTGCATTGTATTTACATACAGCAAAGGGAAGCCTAGAGTATTTATATATATTTTAATTTAGGTAATCTACGTAATAGGCTTTAGTTAGAAAATGAATATGGATTTTGAATTTGATGTTTGTAATTTTTTTTTCTTCAGCCAGCAAGTGATCCCCAAGAGCCAGATTATGGACTTGAAGAATTCCAAGCACATTTATCTGGATTTTTCATTCTCTCTGCAAGAGGAGAGAAGTGAAAGGCAGTGCTACATCTGGCGCAGTCATTAGGTAGGTGCATTCAGGGATTAATTACCAAAAAAGAGGAGGGGATCCTAACAGCCAGAAAGGGTGCTCTGCTTGGAAAGCAGCAAAGAGATGGCTGCTCCGTCCCTTCCTCCTCCTCCTCCCTCACAAACACCCCATTGGATACCTGCAGCCACACAACTCAAACCCTGCCAGCACTGAACTGCCAGCACTGAACCATTATTGAAGTTACAAGAGATGCATTCTGACAAAATGAAAAGCTTAGTACAAATGAGAAGACAATCCGTTGGCTCCATAATGAGGACCAAATGGCAGTGGAGAAGTTGTCTTGTGGAATCAGAAAGTTTGCTGCTGGTGCAGTTAAATTGGAGCTGATGATAAAGGAACGAATGTTCAATGCTGCAAATGGAAAGTAGGCATGCCAAACTTATTAGAAGCTGTATGGCTGTACAAGCTTCATATGAATGGATTTTCTGTATTCCAGGCTTTTTTTATGATTTTGCAAACTTAACATATTCTCAGTGTGTTTGGCACTTTTGTATATCAAAATTGATACTGCTGTGGGTGTGGGGATTGCAGATGACTAAAGGACCAATTGACTGGAAGGGTTTCCCTTCAAAATGGTGGTGGCAGTGGTAATAATAAAAGTATTGTGGTACAAAAAAAATTAATTTCAAAAAAAAATTAATGTGGGTGTTTACCTATGTGGGTGCCTTGTTCAATGGTCTGACACTGCTGCAACTGGCTCTGATTCTGTTCTTCACTATTCCCCTTCTTAATGAAAAGCACCAGGTGGAAATTGACCATTCTTGTGAACCAGAATCTCAGAAATGCACTGGCAAAAGTCCCTAGTTAAACCCAGGGATGAAGCGCAAACCTCAACCCCTCAAGTCAAGTTCTACAGTCAGTGCAAATCTTTGGTACTGCAATTGTACTATTCTTCTTTTTAAAATATAAAAGTGCACGTTTTCCCACTTTTTCTGTACGTACATCAGCTATATGTACACTTCTCCCTCTTTCTATACCAGGATTGTCTTACAAACACGCCATCAGGTGGTACAGCCACGCAACTCAAACCCTGCAATAAAAGAACTCCTGTCAAGACGCTTTTGAAGTGTCCTGCAAGTATTTCACTGAACTGCCAGTGCCCACTTTTGGAACACTGGACACCTCCGGGAAGTGTGCAATTCCAGAAAGGCCATCAACCCAGTGTGATCCAGCAGCAGCTCCTATGCAGCTGTCTGCTGTCACTTGGATCAGAGACAAGACAACATACAAGGAAAAGGTGTTTGCAACTGAGAACATTGGCTGGAACATGCCGGGTGTGCGTGGTTGCCTGTCTTCCCAGGCTCCTTATGCTCCCCATTTACTCCTCCTTGCCCTACAACTCTCATCATAACAGGTTTCCAAACAAATAAACAACTTTTAACCAAGAGGAAGGAACCAGAATGATTGGCAACTCAAACTAGAGCAAAATCCTCAGTTTTTTAAACCACATCTTAAGCCAGCCTATGGGACCAGACAATTAATTTGGCTCAGGGTGCAGGTAGCCGAGTGGGACATACGACAGATGTAGATGAACACATCTAGGTCACATTGAGAAACTTGACCACACAGTGCCAAGGAAATGGGACTGGCCAGTGAGGCAAAGATGGAGGAGAAATGGCAGAATCCGTGACCAGGGAGAAGAGTCGGCAGAAGAAGACTGGAAAAAAATTAAGGACTATTTACAAAAATATTGTAAAATTAAGGAATGTTGAATGATGTTGGATTGAACTTAAGGGGTTTCAAGCTGTAATTATGATAAAATGACTTTCTTTTTCTTTTTGTAAGTAAGAATTTAAAGCTACAACAATTTAAGATGTTGAGATAAGGATTTGCTGTATAAACAACTCAAACTGGGTATACAAGAAGGGGAGGTACGAGGAGGTCGGGGAAACGAGTTACAAGAAAATAAGTTGTGAAATTAATGTGGTTTTAATATTTTTATGTTTGTTTTTTTCTTTTTGTTTGTTAAAAATTGGAAACTTTAAAAAATATTTCTAAAAAAGAGAGAGAGAGTGAAGCTTGACCACACAGTGCCAAGGAAATGGGACTGGCCAGCAAGGCAAAGATGGAGGAGAAATTGGAATGTTAACCCCCCCCCCCCCAAATCTGGGGAAAACTGGTGGAGACAATAGCGGTGGGGAAGCTACAAGAATTATGGGAAAACACAGATAATTAAATGCTTTCCCCTCTGGGTTGAATCCTGGCCATGGGGGCTCAATCCCCCCAATATTGAGAGGGCCAGGATCCCCCGTTAGGTTGTTGTTATGGGGAAGCAAATGACAGCCACCATCTGCTGCAAGAGACACACGCCATAGGGAGCCAAGCGGGACATGTGACAGATGTGGTAGGACACATCTCAGTCACATCGAGACATATAACTTCACAGAGAAGTGGGACTGGCAAGGTAAATGGCCCGCTAGTTGTAGATGAGAGGAATGGGAAACATTCAATGTATCCATCTGTATATTATTTGCATGCTGCAGGGCTTCATACAATGTTTCTAAACCAATAAACAAAAAATAAATAAAAGGTTTTGTTCATGGTAACATTAGCATTGTATACAGAAACAATAGGTTCCTTTCATATCTTTATGTATTGGCTTATTTAAAGTATTTGTACTTTCCCCCTCCTTCTGAAAACTTCAAAGAAGCTAATAAAAATCAAACCATGATTTAGCAATTTAGAATATTATTTAGAATATTTAGAAAAGCAGTAGGAGAGATAACCTCCCCTCCTCCCCTTCTCTTTACTTATTTGCTTCCATTTTAAGGGGGGAAGAGAAGCATACATGTGTGAACAGCAATGTTGTCCAATGAAATTTGATATTGTGTCACACCACGCCCACAGATTTTTCCAGAAAAATTCAATGGTGCATACCAGGCTATCAGCCCCTGTGTAGTTCAGATTCCGCAGTTCGATTGCACCCAAACGGCAGAACATTCAGAGTGTTCCTTGCAGGCGTGTCTTAAACTTTAATACCCTGGGGCTCCAACCATTTGTGCCATATGACCAAGTAAGGCATCTTTCCAACTGCAGCAGCCCCATTTGCTTTGTAAAAGATGGAAAAAACACAGTTCCATGGCAGAACAGGTAATGTACTGTGAAAGAAACATTGGAAAAAATAACAGTAGCCCTAACAGAATAATCAGGAAAACCAAAGCAATAATCACCACATCTAAATACAGCCTATAGCACAAAACAGAAGATGCAGCTACACAACTCAGGTCTTATATAAACCATGGATGAAATATAAATATCTCCTGGAACCTACAAGCCCTTGGTGCATTTCACCCATCGAAGCATTTGCCGTTAAGAAGAAAAACATGAAGGGAAATTGGGCAACATATAAAATGTTATTAGAGGGGGAAATTAAGAAATAAAGAGGAAAGGGCTTTGAAATCTATGTATATTTCACAGGCTGGCTCCAATACTTCCAACTGAATGAAAGACAAGGAAAATAGGGTTTGCTGGAGAAATATCAAAACTAAAGGGAACTCTAATCCAGCCTAAAGGAAAATATCTATCTAAAATGTATAACCTCCTCCACAATTCACACCCTGCCATCAAAGAACTTTTGTCTCACTTAAAACGCTCAACCTTTTCTGAGGATGCACACCTCAGAACACATAGGGACAGAGAAAGCTAAAATATTCTGCAGCTTGATTGCCCCCAAGTGGCAGAACATTCAGAGTGCTCCTTGCAGGCATGTCTTAAACTTTATTAGCTTTTATCAACCTCAGTACTTTATCTTTGTTACTTGGCAGCTATTAATTTACAAAGCTTAGGTCAAGGGCCTGAGTTACAGAAAGTCTGAAAAGCTCCAGAGAAGGCCCTAATTAGACACGGCTCAGCAGGAGTGGAGATTAGACACCCTATCGTGGGTAGATGCCGAGCTTCCTGATTTACAGCAGAAGCTGCTCTGATTTACAGCGGCTCTATCCCTGGAAAATGCCTAGGAAAAAGAAACGACCGGCCTCATCTCCAGAAGGGAGCCCACAGAAGAGCAAGCAGAACAAAATGGACGATTTTGTAAAAGCACAGAACTCAGAACCTACCACACCAAATAGAATTCATTCCCAGGTAGGTGGGGATGCTTTAATGGGTGGAGATCACCCTGGGGAGAATGCTGAGATGAGCGCTCATGAATTATCCCATGAACTACCATCTGAGGGGGCACTGCTCTATGCAGAAATACTCGCGGACCACTGTCTGCTGACTGCAAGAACAGTGGAGGAAATTAACATCAAATTAGAAAAGGTAGACTTCCGGCTTAGCGCGAAAGGCTAATGGCGGATTCCCTCCGAGCTCCGGAGGGAATCGGCTCTGTAGAAGATGGATCTTGCCGTGGTGGCGACGCGGGGACCCTCAGAAACCACAGGCGCTGAAGCCTGTGGACTTGGTGACTCGGCGGGCACCATTTGCGCCCTCCCCGACCCGCGAAGAAGCCTTTTTAAAAGCTTCGGAACGGGGGACGGAGAGTGGCGTGGTGCTGAGAGTAGACCGCTTCTTCTATGGAGCGAAGCCGCATGCCATGGCCGGAGAGCGCTGACTTCTTTCTTTGAACATTTGGACTCTAAAAGTAACAACCCATGAGTAGTACGGAAATTGGAACTAAAAATCCTTTTTTTTTTTAATTTGGCACGATCGGGGGAGGTGCTAAAAGGAAGTCCGTTTCCCCTTTCTGTAGATAAATTAAAGCAAGAATTGATAATTAAGGTTGAGAGAATATCCTTCTCTTTTTGGGATAAAAGATATTAATTCCACGACTTGGCAGTATAAGTAACTTTGCTGGAGGATAAGAACTGATTTTAAGAGCTGAAGTGCAACCCGCCGGGACCCGGGAGTGATCCGCGAGAGAGCCTGCTGAGGAGACATAAAGAGTTTGACAGCTGTCAAATTAGCTGTCAAAGCTGGAAAAGGGGGGGGGAAATGGTTTCTGCTACCTTTGCTGGTTATTTTTGTTACAATATGACTTTAAACTGTTGAAAATAAAGAAGAATTGAAACAAATTAACTTGAATGTTGGATTGGAGTTGGAAGGAATATTAAGTAACTAGAATCCCTCTAGAGGGGGTTCTGAGACATTACAATGGCTGCAAGTGGAAAAATACAGGCTGAGCTGGATAGAATGTTTTTTCTCATGGGAAAGTTACAAGGTCAGAGTGAAGCTTTGGCTACAAATGCTACAACTTTGAATTTAAAAGTAAACAAACTTGCTGAATGTGTCAAGGACTTGACTCAAGAAACCTATGCAGCTGAACAAGAAGAGATATGTGCTGTTCCAGAGGAGTGAGAAGGAGGAGCTGAAATGCCGCAGACGACAAAGGAGAGCCAGAGGCCTGCTAAGACAGATGCGAAAAACAAGACCTGGATGATGAGAGTTTGGTTTGAGTTGGAGAATGAAGAATGGAGGGATCTCCCTATGGGGAGAGTTGAAGACCTATGGATTACAAATTTGATCAAGGTGAAAGTTGGAGCCTTTGGGACATTTGGGACATTTGGAACATTTGGACTTAAAAGCAACAAGAAACAAGATTTGGGCTCCACTTTTGAACATGGAGGTCTGGTTGGAAGAAACATAGACCCTTTTGGGACAGAGCTTCTCCGAGACTTGAGGTTTAATATAAAGGACTACCAAAAAAACCGGCAGAGGGGGACTGAGAGAGATTTGAGGGCCTCGGACGTGAGATCTCCAGGCTGATAGTTGATGGACTGATGGACATTCTTTGGGGATCGAAACCGGGAAAGGGGGGGGTGAGAGTTTTGGAATCCAAAGGGTATATGTTGTCTTTCTGTTATTGTGCTTTGTAATTAATATAAAAATTGGGAAATTCATGGAAGGGAATTTGGGTCGACCTTAGAAAAGGGTGTAAAGAATGAGTACTGTTGTTTAAATTGAGGTCTATAAGTTAAAATTGGTTAATTAAGATGAATTAAGTATAATAATAATAAGGTTAAAGCTGGGGACAAGAACTTGCTGAGCTAACTATTGGAATTGGAATGCAAGAAGGGGAGGTGTGGGGAAGTCAGGGAAAGATGTTAAGAAAATAAGGATCTGAAACTATACTTGTTATTTGTGTTGTGTTTGTTTGTGTTTTTGTGTTTGTTTAAAATTTGTGAAATTTTAATAAAAATGTATTAAAAAAATAAAAATAAAACTGGGACTCTTGCTGCAAAAAAAAAAAAAAACAAATTAGAAAAGGTAACGTCTCTCCTGATGGAGTTGGTGCTCCTGGCAGCCAAAAATAGCCCACTCAGTACTAAAGAGACCGACCATAGCGTTGCCCTCCCTCTGGACCATCATGTACAGGGGTGCAACCAGTCTGGACTTGATAACAGAGAGACTACAAATACTAAAAACAACAAAAGCAAAAGTAGGGACCTGATCCTACAAAGTACTCAAGTAGCTCTGGATATATATCCTTTTAATCGTATGCTGCCTTACTGGAAATCAATCGACAGTGTGAAGAGAAACTTTAAGCTTTTACTAAATATCCATTGCAACACTCTGATCGCGATAAACTTGCTTTGCACGGACCCCCAGCACACGAGACTCATGCTGACCTTTTCTGACCCAGCTACCCCTAAAATGCTACTGAAATATAGGGCCATTTTACAGGACTATAATATTGTTTTGAGGCGTGTTTTTAAAGACACAGAACGAAAACAACTACTGCCAAACTTGTCGTATAGCTGGACCGACCCCAAGCAATCAGACCCTCTCTGCCGAAGGGCTTTCGCCATAGGGCCATGATTCATTCGGAAGGGCCGTCAAAGATGAATATGTGCGGTGAACCCAGCTGCAACACTCACTTGGAGAGGAAAACATCAGACCAAAAAGGTCAAACACACAAAGAACGCCAGCCCAATCTAGATAATTCAAAGATAGGACACTCTATTGCGCCTTTGGCAGATCCAGAATTTCATCACCCTCTATCCCAACTGGAATCTGATCAGCCAATGCCAAGTGACGACCCTCCCAAGGGAAATGGGACACATAGAAAGCCAGAGACAGATTTAATTATCTTTGACGAAGACCCCCCGATGGTACCAGCAATTCAGATAACACCGTCGATGCCGGGAAATCGGGAAAATGCTGCAAATCAACCCCGAGAACAACAACACCGTGCATACCCTAAGAACGGTTGCATCATTACCGAAGGGGCAAGATTTTCCCGCAGCCAAGACTTCCCTACTCTCTTTAAAAGCTGCAGAGCGGGCATCCGAACTTTGTCCAAAAGAGGAGAGGAATTCTAAGGACACCTTTCCTAAGCTTCCCACCTCAGTTCAGTTGTCAGTACTGTATATGATTTCAGTTTTGTATAGATCTCATAGTAGCTGCTTTTCTCTCCTCCCCACCCAACATGAATTCTAAGCTGCCTGTGAATTGCCAAGCCAGCAATTGGAGGATAATAAAGTTTACAGAAGCTTATGTGTATGCTAGCCTTTTGAAATAGATTCAGTTTTAAGGAATAGCACTATTTACTGCTAATGCCTAGAATTCTTCATGTTTGATGAAAAATGTCTTATTTTGAAGGTTCCAGTGAGAGAGAGATTCTCCTAGTTGAGATGCTTTCCCATCTGTATATACATTTTCATATATTTTACAGGGCTTTTTGTTTAACACTGTATTGTGTTAAGATAGTTTTAATTCAGGTGTTAATTGTTATCTGATGTTTACATTAAACCATACCTTGTCTTAAAAAAAAAAAATAATAAATAATAAAAAAAAGAAAACAAAGCAAAGTTTGAAAGGACAGTCTTTACAATGGGTGACCTAGGGGGAAGAAGTTGCAGTCTGGTAAAGGCGGCAAGCTGGGGAGAGGGTCAGAGCATGATGGTTGATGTTATTTTGAATCCTAAACTGCAGCCATGGAAGAGTTTGTTCTTTGGAAAAAAAAACCCTTAAAAGAAGAAGAGGAGCAAGAGGGGCAAACAACCAGGTGTACAATGGAAATTGAATAATATTGTATAAAAATGATACTATAAGAGCATTTAGTTAGAAGACTCTCAAACTGAGATAAAATAATGTAAGCAGAATCAGTAAATACTTAAAGAACCAGAAGGGAAAGTTGAGGGGAGTCTTTGGGTGGGGGGAGAATTGGATTTTATTTCATCCTTTTCTCTTCTTATGTTTAAGATGATTATGCTGATTTTAACATTGCATAACTGTAAAACCCAATTAAAAAAATTTAAAAAGGAAGAGGAAGAGGAGGAATACTACCGCTCAACTTTATGATCAGCGAAAATATTTGCTACTGCAAAGGTAGCATTTCTGTTTTTAAAATATATACATGGGGCTTTTTTGCAAAGAGAAGCATTTTCTGTGTGCACACAATAGAGAATCAACCAGGCTGGCAAGCAAGGGGCAGTATCTCGAGGTTGCTTGCTTGCTTCTCCCGCCTTAAGGAAGGAAATCTTGCCCTTCTGAAAATCCCTGCTGGTTTCTCCTCCTTCATGGCCATGAACGGAATCAGCCCAGTCAGATCAGTCAGGATCTGCTAGGAAGCACGCTGTGTGCTGCCTCTCTGATCAGAGCCTCACCATCACCCAGGGAACGAACAACAGAACGAAGCCCCTCGGCCCGTGACTTCTGCTGCACAGACATTCAATAGAATGTGATGAGTCTTGCCAAAACAAAAACACCACAGCTCGGCTCAGGAGGAGTCCAAGAACCTCCTTTACGACATGAATGACTGCTACTCCAAGCTGCGCGAGCTGGTGCCGACGATCCCGCAAGGCACCAAAGTCAGCCAAGTGGAAATCTTGCAGCATGTAATTGACTATATCTTTGAGCTGCAGATTGTGCTAGAGGAACAGGCAAAGAAGGGGCAAGATCCGCCCACAGCCGAGACTTCCCTACTCTCTTTAAAAGCTGCAGAGCGGGCATCCGAACTTTGCTCAAAAGAGGAGAGGAATCTCTGCCACTAACCTCTTAAAACAGACTGCAAGTGTGGGATCCTGGCACTTGGTTCTCTCCAGTGAGACAGGAGATAGAAGAGAGAGAGAATAAAGACCTGAACAGGGGAAAGGATCAGATGTTTTAACCCTGTGCATCTCGTAATGGAGAGAACTCCACTATTCTCTTCCAGACAAACTGTAGAACATGGGTCTCAGATTTGGAAGGAGGTAGACTCCACCGTGGGAGCAGGGCCAGGGCAGGAGAGTGCTAGAGTCCTGTCTAGTCATGTTATATGGGATCAATTCCAATCTGTTACCTCTTAGGATGCGGACAGGCTGCTTGGACGAGTGAAACCAACCACCTGTCTTCCTGATCCTTGTCCATCCTGGCTGCTAAAAGCAAGCCGGGAGCAATGATGCCCTGCGCCAGGCCAAACAAGAAGCGAATAAGTAGCGCAGGCAAATTCAGAGTCTCACCTGTGAAGTGGATGCACTTAAAGGAACTAACGAATCCCTGGAATGTCAGATGCGAGAGATGGAGGAGAACTTTAATCTTGAAGCTGCTAACTACCAAGACAACAATACTTGACTCCAGGAAGTGACCCAAAACATCAGCACGAGTACCAAGACCTGCTGAATGTAAAGATGGCTCTTGATATTGAGATTGCAACCTACAGAAAACTGCTGGAAGGAGAAGAGAGCAGAATCACAATGCCCATTCCGACGTTTGCATCCGTGAACCTGCCTTCTCCTGTTCTCAGATTGGGGACAGCCTCCCACCTCCTTCTTCCCAACCTGTGGAAGGAACAGACTCAAATTCCACACCTCTTGACCCCTCAGCAAAAGTCCAAGCATATAAAATGTTATTAGAGGGGGAAATTAATAAATTAAGAACTTTGAAATCCATATATTTTGACAGGCTGGCTCCAATATTTCCAACTGAATGAAAGACAGGAAAATAGGGTTTGCTGGAGAAATATCAAAACTAAGGGGAAATCTAATGCCATCCTGTTCTCAGATTGGAGACAGCCTCCCACCTCCTTCTCCCCAACCTGTGGAAGGAACAAACTCAAATTCCTCACCTCTTGACCCCTCAGCAAAAGTCCAAGCTAAAACCCCAGGGTGAACTCAACCCCACAAGTCATGTGTCCATAACGAAGTTTTACAGTCAGAGGATGCTATCTAAAGAAGTATCTCCCATTTGTAGGAAGGCCACTTCAACTTCATCTAGTGCTCGGTCACTTTCTTCACTGTCTTCCCAGTGCTCTCAAGCAAGCTCTACGGGCTCACTGACATCCCTGAGGTCCATAGACTATGCTGCCAACCACAGGACAGACTATTTCTGCAAGATGAACAAGGAGAGGGAATTCCACTACTCTGTCATCCAGTCCAAGCTGAATCACATGGTTTCCATGCTGTCTAGGAGGGGCAATGCGGCAGAAAACGACATAAGCTGCCCCCCAGTGAGGTGAAACTTAAACCCTAGGCAGTGGATCAGCAAGAGCCTCATAAACCTCAGAGACTTTGCACTGTATACATCAAATGACTGCTTCTGAGAAATGGGATCGTGAGAGCTGGCACACATTACTGCCATACAGGAGGTGCTGCTGGCTTGGTGGTGGTTGTTTTTTTTAACTTGGCTGCCCAGCCATCTTGGTGATACTGCAAGCCTTTCTCAGGCTTTGCCGTGCCATGGAGAAGAATGGTTTGGAATGCCAACCAATATGCACATTATATCTTGAGGCACAAAGGTAGCCATCGCATGGAAACACCTTCACGTTGCTCTTTGTGGCTTACATTTTGTGTGCGTCACTTCTAAGTGCTCCAGCCTTCACACTTGGTCAATTTTGTACTGTCCTTACAAATGTTGCTTTCTAGTGCTTTTTTGGTCAAAGAAATCATGGGGTAACTTGGTTTCATCTAGGAACAATAATATTAGCAGTTTAGAAAGTGCAAAAAGAAAGTGTTTGCAACTGTGATTGTAGTGATCGTCTTTCTAAACACTGAAAGTTTTTGTACAGTTTCTGTATGGACATCAGCTATATGTAATAAATAAATCATCACCAACATCTTTATACGGCACCCATTTGGCTGGCTTTCCCAAGGGACTCTGGGGGACTTACAGCATATCTAAAAACATCCAGCATTAAAAATCTCCCGATACACGGCTCTGGAGATAGAGAGGGAGAAGGAAGAGAAGGCAGGAAGGGTAACCATGTCAGACCACTAACTCCTCGAAATACAAATGTCTTCCGGATAGATTGCCCATAAACTCCACCCTTGGTCCAAAACGGTTACCTCTTCCATGCTTAGCTAATCTGTTCCTCCTTCCCTCTCTGAGTAAAAAAACCTATACCTTTTCCCCATACAAATGTTTAACTTTAGCATATAAAATACACACTAATATAAGCAACATCAAAATACCAAAACCCAGTATTATCACAGGGTGCCAAGCCAAATTTAAAATGTTGGTCGTGGTAAGGCTCTATCCTGAAAAGCTGTCCCACCAATGGTGTGTGATTCAATCCTGAATATCCTGAGAGACTCTTCTTAGCTTGGCTTGTTTTACTACGGCAATATTAGTACTTTGCATTATGACACATTCCAAGTTTTTCCGCATTTTTCATGTACTTTCTCATTCCTTTTCTCCAAGCAGACTGAATTCCTCGCAGACACCCCATCAGATACCTGCAGCCACACAACTCAAACCCTGCCAGCACTGAACTTTTCAGTTACTTCAACCACTCCACATTTGCTGAGGGTGCATTTGCATTCCTCTCAGTCAGGAATGCCTCCTTCAGGAGGTACAATGACACCATTTGCAGCCACTGGAATCAGCCAGCAAGTGATCCACAAGAGCCAGATTCTGGACTTGAAGAATCCCAAGCACATTTATCTGGATTTTTCATTCTCTCTGCAAGAGGAGAGAAGTGAAAGGCAGTGCTACATCTGGCGCAGTCATTAGGGAGGTGCAATCAGGGATTTAAGAACAAAAAAGAGGAAGGGATCCTAACAACCAGAAAGGGTGCTCTGCTTGGAAAGCAGCAAAGAGCTGGCTGCTCCATCCCGTCCTGCTTCTGCTGCTGGTTTTGGGTTTGCTGGAGAAATATCATAACTAAAGGGAAATCTCATCCAGCCTAAAGGAAAATATCTATCTAGAATGTATAATCTCCTCCACAATTCACACCCTGCCATCAAAGAACTTTTGTCTCATTTAAAGCGCTCAACCTTTTTTGAGGATGCACACCTCAGAACACATAGGGACAGAGAAAGCTAAAACATTCTGCAGATTGCTCCCAAATGGCAGAACCTTCAGAGTGCTCCTTGCAGGCATGTCTTAAAATTTAATACCATGGGCCTCCAACCATTTGTGCCATATGACCAAGTAAGGCACCTTTCCAGCTGCAGCAGCCCCATTTCCTTTGTAAAAGATGGAAAAAACACAGTTCCATGGCAAAACAAGTAATGTAGTGTGAAAGAAACATTGGGGGGGGGGACAGAAGCCCTAAAAGAATAATCAGGAAAACCAAAACAATAATCACCACATCTAAATACAGCCCATGACTCAAAACCATTAAATTTTTCATGCTCCTGCTATTTGGAGAATCTACTGATCCCAGCAGAGCTAAATCTCTGCTGAGGACTTGTTGCCTCAGTTGGTCAGAATCACCCGCTGCAGGTACAAGGCAGGGCACAGTGACCAGACCTTTGATATATATATATTTTTAATAAAAAGAAAAAAAGAAAAAGAAACCATTTGCAGCCACTGGAATCAGCCAGCAAGTGATCCACAAGAGCCAGATTCTGGACTTGAAGAATTCCAAGCACATTTAACTTCATTTTTCATTCTGGCCAATCTGTTATTTTCTTCCAACGCCCTGAAAACAAAATTTGCCGGGGGGGGCGGTGAAAGCAAGCCCACTTTTTAATAACTATCGTATGGCTGTATTAAACAAGAAGAAACTGCACAAGAAGAAATTTTGTGGGGTTTGTGTGTGAGTGAGACTGGGCGGATTATTATTATTATTATTATAGCTCCGAACACTCAGATTCTTCATGCTAGTTTACTGGTCAGGAGATTTCTTACTGAAATCGCACACTTCCAACATTGAATCAGCTTGTGACAAATGTGGAGTGATCTGTCATTTGCTCAGAAAAAAGGGCAACAACAACAAAAAACAACTTTGCATATATGCAGCTTTTATGTATATTTTGGATTATAGTTTTTTAACATCATTTTTTGGGGGTGAAGGGGACTTTCAAGAACATGAAAACTGAGGTGTCTTAGGGCTGTTTTGCCTCATGGTTTTTGTTGCTGAACCCTAATAGAGAGAACACATGTATCTTATTTGGCAGGAAGGTTGATTTCTTCATCCATGAATTGTACTTCCTTTGGTGTGTGTTTTTTAAAAAAAACTTTTCATAAAAGCTTTTTGCATAATAAATCTTAAGCTGGTGTTTCTTTAAAAAAACCAAATACACACACACACACACACTTTGCAATTTCTGCTGCAGTTTCTCAACATACATCAGCAGAGTTTATGCTTCAAGAGGAGAGAAGTGAAAGGCAGTGCTTTATCAGGCACAGTCATTAGGAAGGTTCATTTAGGGATTAATTAACAAAAAAGAGGAGGGGGTCCTAACAGCCAGAGAGGGTGCCCTGCCTGGAAAGGAGCAAAGCTATATGTACTCATCACTCCTTTTCTGCACCAAGATCAAACCCCTTTTCGAAAAGCCCTTAGATTGGCTATCCATAAGGGGTTACTTAGATTCAGATGTTGCTTGTCCAAAGATACACCCTTATGCTGCTTGGCCCTTTCAACAGAACAGTTTAGGAGTTCAACTGCCTCTTCCCAATGGATGACTTTGTGGACTCACTAAAGTTTCTGGTGTGGATGTGGCTGTTCACCTGCGTTTGTGTCTTATTCAAAGGCTCTGATTTCACTCTTCACTATTCCCCTTATTTATGAAAAGCACCAGGTTAAAAGTGACCATTCTAGTGAAACTGCATCTCAAAAAGGCACTGGCAAATGCACCCCGACGGCACCTTCTGTGGCCGCCTCCCCACTGGCGTCCTTCTCCTCCTCGCCCGCCTCCTACCCATCCCCCGCCTCCGTCTCCTCTTACCCATCGCCGGGGCCGACCTCCTACTCTCCCCCCGTGATGTCCTATGCCTCTCCCATGACTTTATACGCCTCCCCCGTGATGTCGCCCTTCCCCTCCTTCCCCTCGCCCTTGGTGGCCACCAGCTACACTTCCATGGCCTCCTCCACTTTCCAGAGCCAGGCGGCGGCTACCCCGTTCCCATCCCCGGGGGCCTCGGCAGCCCCTTCAGCTCGCAAGTGACTTCTGCACTTTCTGACATGGCCTCCACTTTCTCGCCCAGGACAATTGAGATCTGCTGAGAGGAGAAAAGGGGGTGATGGGGGGACACACACAACCACCACCAAGACTTTCACGACACCCACCCACCCCATCTAGGGAGGGTGGGGTGCGAATAACAAATCTTCCTCCGGCACTTGGTGGAGGAACAGTGGACTCCCTCGCAAGCCAGCCCGGCCCCCCAGCTTTCCAGCAGCCGGGGGGTGGGCTGGGGTTGGGACTTATCTTTCAACTTCAACTGCCTGAAGACACAAGCTCCCGGACACCGGAGTTCCTCTCCACTTCTGTTCTGCATGGACGAGAGAGGTCTTTTTTCTTCCACAATGATTTCTCCCCAGCCCGCAATTCATTCCTTAGGGGGGAGCAATAGGACTTTGGGGAAAAAATCCATGCATAGACAATGTAATATTGTATTATGTGCCATGGCTTTGCTTTCCTTCTGGGTTCTTGACGTGAACAGCCTCTTTGCATATTCATATTGCATTCTTTGGAGTACGAAGGGCCATCTCTCTTGCGCGTGCTCTTTCCTTTTTGTATAAATGGTAATTTTTCGCTCTTTTCGTGACGACAAAGCTGTACTGGGTTTTACAATTTGGTTTGGGGGGTGTGGGGGTGTGGGGGAGGAATCAAACAAACAAACAAAAGCAGCACTTAACTATGTATTTGAGCATGTCAACAGAGTATGATGTTCTTTGTAAATATCACCTAGAAGACGAAACACTCTTGCGTGGCGAAAAGTTTTCATTTGGTTTGATTTGTTGTTTTTCCTTTTGAGAACAAAAAAACCAAACACGTCCCAAGTCTTGGTGCCTTGTTGTGAAGCCCTGCTGAAGCCATGCAACTCTGCGATTGGATGCTTTGCATCTAGTCTTAAGGTGAAAAAAGGGAAAGTGGGGGGAAAGGGACTCTGAGGCTCGAAAACACACACACACACACACACACACACACACACACAGGAAAAGGGGGAAAGGAGCCGGGAGACAGAATGTAAGCAAAAATGCAGAAAAAAGCAAAACAAAACCCCGAACTTCTCAAAAAGTCTATTTTTGTTACAGAAGTGTAAAATTTATAAATATATTCAGCATTTGGAATGTTGTAGTTACCTACTGAGTAGGCGGCAATTTTTTGTATGTTATGAACATGCAGTTCATTATTTTTGTGGTTTTACTTTTGACTTTGTACTTGTGTTTCTTTAAACAAAGGCGACTGTTTGGCTTATAAACACAGTAAACACTGGCAAATGTCCTTTTCAGCACTTTTCTGCACAAAAATTGATTCCCTTGCAAACATGCAATCACGTGGTATAGCCACACAGTTCACACCCTTCCTCTCAGCCAGGAATGCCTCCTTCAGGAGGTACAATGACACCATTTGCAGCCACTGGAATCAGCCAGCAAGTGATCCACAAGAGCCAGATTCTGGACTTGAAGAATTCCAAGCACATTTTACTCACAGCTGGAAATTCCAAAACCACTCAACACAAGTGTCCTTTCTCCTTTTCTGCACCCAGATTCAATCCCTTGCCAACACCTTACCAGAAGGTGCAGCCACACAACTCAGACCTTATATAAACCATAGATAAAATATAAATATCTCCTGGAACCTACAACCCCTTGGTGCATTTCACCCATCGAAGCCTTTGGCGTTAAGAAGAAAAACATGAAGGGAAATTGGGCAACATATAAAATGTTATTAGAGGGGGAAATTAATAAATTAAGAACTTTGAAATCCATATATACTTGACTGGCTGGCTCCAATACTTCCAACTGAATGAAAGACAAGGAAAATAGGGTTGGCTGGAGAAATATCAAAACTAAAGGGAAATCTAATGCCATCCTGTTCTCAGATTGGAGACAGCCTCCCACCTCCTTCTCCCCAACCTGTGGAAGGAACAGACTTAAATTCCTCACCTCTTGACCCCTCAGCAAAAGTCCAAGCTAAAACCCCAGGGTGAACTCAACCCCACAAGTCATGTGTCCATAACGAAGTTTTACAGTCAGAGGATGCTATCTAAAGAAGTATCTCCCATTTCTAGGAAGGCCACTTCAACTTCATCTAGCGCTCGGTCGCTTTCTTCACTGTCTTCCCAGTGCTCCTGGGCAAGCTCTACGGGCTCGCTGACATCCCTGAGGTCCATAGACTATGCTGCCAACCACAGGACAGACTATTTCTGCAAGATGAACAAGGAGAGGGAATTCCACTACTCTGTCATCCAGTCTAAGCTGAATCACATGGTTTCCATGCTGTCTAGGAGGGGCAATGCGGCAGAAAACGACATAGGCTGCCGCCCAGTGAGGTGCAACTTAAAGCCTAGGCAGCGGATCAGCACTGTATTCATCAAATAACTGCTTCTGAGAAATGGGATCGTGAGAGCTGGCACACATAACTGCCATACAGGAGGTGCTGCTGGCTTGGTGGTGGTTGTTTTTTAAACTTGGCTACCCAGCCATCGTTGTGATACTGCAAGCCTTTCTCAGGCTTTGCCATGCCATGGAGAAGAATGGTTTGGAATGCCAACCAATATGCACATTATACCTTGCGGCACAAAGGTAGCCATCGCATGGAAACACCTTCACGTTGCTCTTTGTGGCTTATATTTTGTGTGCGTCACTTGTAAGTGCTCCAGCCTTCACACTTGGTCAATTCTGTACTGCCCTTACAAACGTTGCTTTTCTGGTGCTTTTTTGGTCTAAGAAATCATGGGGTAACTTGGTTTTATCAAGGGACAATAATATTAGCTGTTTAGTTCGTTTAAAAGACCCACTAGTGCCTCTCTCTTTTTGTCCCAATATAGGAACATATAAAAATATTTTCAGTTTATGACCCTGTAGTTGATGGCCTGATAACAGATGGCTAACAAAAGACAATGACAAAAACAATGTGCAGTGACTCGTAACTTTTCCAACAGCTATTGCCATATCTTAGGGCTCCTTTTAAAATTCTTTTTAGTGAAATCCCTGAAGTTTGTGGTGTGGATGTGGTTCTTCACCTATGTAGGTGCCTTGTTCAATGGGCTGAGAAGGCTGAAACCGGCTCTCATTTCTCTCTTCACTATTCCCCTTGTTTATGAAAAGCACCGGGTTGAAATTGACCATTCTTGTGAACTAGATTCCACCCCACATTGGGGGGATCGTTTTTAAAAAAATATTGGGTTAATGGCACAGTGAATGCCATCAACCCAGTGTGATCCAGCAGTAGCTCCTATACAGCCACCCGCTGTCACTTAGATCAGTGACTAGGCACCATGCAAAAAGAAAGTGTTTGCAACTATGATTGTAGTATTCACCTTTTAAAATATAAACATTTCTGTATGCCCATCAGGTATATTTATAAATACATCATCATCATCATCATCATCATCATCATCTTTATCTAAAAACATCCAGCATTAAAAATCTCCTGTTACAGGGCTCAGGAGATTGAGAGGGAGAAGAAAGAGAAGGCAGGAAGGGTAACCATATCAGACCACTAACTCCTCGAAATACAAATGTCTTCCGGATAGATTGCCCATAAACTCCACCCTTGGTCCAACACGGTTACCTCTTTCATGCTTAGCTAATCTGTTCCTCCTTCCCTCTGAGTAAAAATACCTATACCTTTTTTCCATACAAATGTTTAAATTTAACATATAAAATACACACTAATATAAGCAACATCAAAATACCAAAAATCAGTATAATTACAGAGTGCCAAGCCAATTTTAAAATGTTGGTCATAGTAGGGCTCTATCCTGAAAAGATGTCCCACCAAAGGTGTGTGGTTCAATCCTGAATATCCTGAGTGAGTTCTTAGCTTGGCTTGTTTTGCTCGGCAATATTAGTACATTATGACACATTCCAAGTTTTCCCACAATCTTCATGTACTTTCTCATTCGTTTTCTACAAGCATTTGCTGAGGGTGCATTTGCATTCCTCTCAGCCTGGAATGACTGTTAGGAGGGGATCCTCCTACAATGAAACCATTTGCAGCCACTGGAATCAGCAAGTGATCCACAAGAGCCAGATTCTGGACTTGAAGAATCCCAAGCACATTTATCTGGATTATTCTGTATGCAAGAGGAGAGAAGTGAAAGACAATGCTACATCTGGCACAGTCATTAGGGAGGTGCATTCAGGGATTAATTAACAAAAAAGAGGAAGGGATCCTAACAGCCACAAAGGGTGCTCTGCTTGAAAAGCTGCAAAGAGCTGGCTGCTCCGTCCCATCCTGCTTCTGCTGCTGGTTTTGAGTTTGCTGGGTTTGCTGGAGAAATATCAAAACTAAAGGGAAATCTCATCCAGTCTAAAGGAAAATTGATATTTAATGTATAGTCTCCTCCACAATTCACACCCTGCCATCAAAGAACTTTTGTCTCACTTAAAACGCTCAACCTTTTCTGAGGATGCACACCTCAGAACACAGAGGGACAGAGGAAGCTAAAGGGACAGGCCACGCAACAAGCCAGTGACTTCTGTCTTGCAGGTAGATTTTTCAGATGACTCAGACCTTTTCTCAAAAGGGGGGTGGAGAGGAAGAACCACTGGAATATTGAGATGAAGAGGAGGAGGAAGAAGAGGAAGAGGAATATCTCAAGATTGGTAACCACAGAATGCTTTCCATTATTGAAGTTACAAGAGATGCATTGCTGCAGAAAAGAGGGGAGAGGATACCCTGCTAGATATATAGATATACGGATTTGTGATATATATATATATATATATATATATATATATATATATATATATATAATATTTCTAATATTTGGAGGGACGGGGTGGTGGTTGTGGGGCTCCTATTGATGCGAGACTAGCAAGGATTTCATCTAGTTGTAGAAAATGAGTGAAAAGAACATGCAGATCGTGGAAAAAGTGGAGTGGTTGAAGTAGCTGAAAAGTTCATTAAGGGCGGGTGTGAGCTGTGTGGTGGTACCACCTGATGGCATGTTCGAAAGAGAATCCGTTTTGGTGTAGAAAGGACTGAAGCGTACCTATTGCTGATGTATGTACAGAAACTGGAAACTCCTGCAATTTTATTTCCCTCGGCTAGAGGAAGGGGGGGTGTGATGGTGAGGGACTGTGGAAATCACCCCTCTGCAAATGGCCTCGTGGACCGGCAGAGCACGGAAGACAGGGGGAATCTGGCGGCATGGCAGCTGCCACCTGATGAATCCCAGAACTTGGCCCGTTTTCCTCCAAACCTCCATTAGCAGCAGCAGCAGCAGTGGGAAGGGATGCAGCAGCCAGCTCTTTGCTGTTTTCTATGCAGAGCACCCTTTCTGGCTGTTAGGATGCCCTCCTCTTTTTTGTTAATTAATCCCTGAATGAACCTCTCTAATGATTGTGCAAGATGAAGTACTGCATCTCACTTCTTTCCTTTTGCAGAGAGAATGAAAATCCAGATAAATGTTTTTCTTTTCTTTTTTTTTTGATTGAAAAAATAACTTTATTTTCAAGCCCCACTAAATGAGGAAAAAATAACAACTATTGATAGTGATCAGACAGACCAGCATTCATATTCAACACTGTCCATTCGAAAGACAGCTAGAGGTTTCAGGAACCCCTACAACTCTTCCCCCCCCCCCCAGGATCCACTAAGTTCTTATGTCCTCTCCCCTACTGGAAGAGCACGGGTGGGGGGGGTGACGGAGGTCCAAGGAATGGCTTGTCCCGTTTCTCCTTCGCAAACCGTAATCCCTCGTTCCGCTGCAGCTCAGTTTGGGGGTGGTTTGTTCCCACCCTCTCCCGGATGGTCACTGACAGGCAATGCAAGCAACCACACTCACAACACTGGCTCCTAACTCCACGCCCGCCTACTTGCCAGTAACGGAGGTCAACCCTAGGAGAAACTATTAGAGGTTTCTCCCACACACTTCTTCTGCCCTTTCCTGCTTCTCTGGTGTGCTTCTAAATGTTTGTAGCAGAGTTTCCCCAGACAAGAAGAGGAGTCCTACTCAAATTCACAGTCAAGAGCTTCTTTATTGCTTGACTGGTTGCACAAGCATTCTCTTACTCTTATATACAACCCTTTATTCCACTGCTTCTCTCTCTCCCCCCTTCCCCTCAGAAAAGCAGTGGCAAAGGTCTAAACTAAAACCCCAGGATGAAGCGTAAACCTCAACCCCTCATGCCATGTGTCATTAACTAAGTTTTACAGTCAGTGGAAATATTTGCTACTTCAATGGTACTATTTTTCAAATATAGAATTACAGGGTTTTGCACAGTTTTTTGGGCTTTTCTACACCAAGATTGAATTATTCCTCCTTTACTATATTTATTCCTCTCACCATAACAGGTTTCCAAACAAATAAACAACTTTTAACCAAGAGGAAGGAACCAGAATGATTGGCAACTCTAACTAGAGCAAACTAGAGCAAAATCCTCAGTATTTTTAAACCGCATCTTAAGCCAGCCTAACAATTAATTTGGCTCAGGGTGCAGGCAGCCGAGTGGGACATGCAACAGATTTGGATGAACACATCTAGGTCACATTGAGAAACTTGACCACACAGTGCCAAGGAAATAGGACTGGCCAGCGAGGCAAAGATGGAGGAGAAATTGGAATGTTAACCCCCCCAAAAAAAAATCTGGGGCAAACTGGTGGAGACGATAGTGGTGGGGAAGCTACAAGAATTATTAGAAAACACAGATAATTAAATGCATTCCCATCTGGGTTGAATCCTGGCCATGGGGGCTCAATTTCCCCAATATTGAGGGGGCCAAAATCCCCCGTTGGGTTGTCGTTTTGGGGAAGCAAATGACAGCCACCATCAGCTTCAAGACACACACCATAGGTAGCCGAGCGGGACATGCGACAGATGTCAAATGCCTGAGAATATATTATGATGCGGTATGCTTTAGTTGGATCAGAGACTGGATTAAGTTACATAATAATGTCATTTTAGACTTGGAGGGATGGAACAACAGATAAGGTTGGCATGCCTATCTAATTTACAACAAAGTGGCGGTACATAAAGAATTTCTAAGTCATGTAATTAGAAAATCATTATATAAGCTCTGGGTGAGACATAGAAGGTTGTTAGAACCGAAAATCCCATGGTGGGTCTCACCGTTAGAAGTATCATTGGTTAAAAAGAAAAATACGATAGGATGAATGGCAACATACCAGCAGCTCCTAAAAGAGGAACAGGGCCAATTAAAACTAAGACCATACGAAGAGGTGACCCAATACTGCACCACATGGTTACAATATCACCAAATTGCCCAAATATTCAATCAGGATAAAGCAATAGGATTTGAAAAAGAAGAATCAAAATTACAAAAAGAATTATTAGAAACCTCAAAAAAGAATATAACCAAAATGTATAATTTATTATTAGAATGGGACTTAAAGGATGAACAAGTAAAAGAAGTTATGACTAAATGGGCATGCGATATAGGATACATAATTCGGCTGGACCAATGGGAGAAATTATGGAAATGGGATATTAAATTTACGGCATGTTATACAATCAAAGAAAATTTCATGAAAATAGTGTACCAATGGTACTTAACTCTGGTAAAATTGGCTAAAATTTACAAATTAAAATCAAATACCTGCTGGAGATGCAAAAAAGAAATAGGAACAATGTTTCACATGTGGTGGGAATGCTGACCTATTAAAGAATTCTAGAATGAAATTTAGGAAGAAATCAGAAAGATGTTTAAAATATCTTTCAGTAAAAAAACCGGAGGCATTCCTTTTAGGTATAATCACAAACAATATTCCCGACAATCAAAGGAAAGTATTCCTTTATGCAACGACAGCTGCCAGGATGCTTATAGCAAAAAACTGGAAAGGGAGAAAAATTCCATCAATGAAAGAATGGCAAATTAAATTTTGTGAATGTATAAATCTGGCAAGACACACAGCATCCATAAGGGGACAATCGGACCAGAAATTATTAAAAGAATGGGGATGTGCTAAAGAGTATATGAAAAACACTGCTCTGGAGTAAGCTTATCGGTATGTAATGAATGATGCTTTACAGGGTTAAAGTACAAAGATGGAAGTAATCTACATTAGACACAACAATACAGTAAGAGTAAAAAATTTGAGGTTTTAGGACAAAGGAAGGAAGTCAATATGTCTTTATGTATGTATTGATTAGATTAGAATGATGATATGGTTTTATTTGTAGATGTATGCCTTTTTGTCTTGTTTTTTACTTTCTTTTTCTTTCTTTTTTGTATGTTTTGTTTTTCTTTCTTGTTTATACAGTATTATTTTGGATTTAATGTTTGTAATTTTTGTTACAAAAGCATAGGTCTCTCATGAAACTGCTTGTTGAGATTGCAGTTCTTCAAGGGTTAATGCTAAGTGGGTTATATTGTGCCTTAATTGTAATGCCATTTAAGGATACATTTATTTTGAATGTTGTACTATGCTGCACTCTAAAGAAAACAACTTTAGATGTGAAACTGTAATATTATGTATTCATCTAATGGTATAGTTATTTAGTAGGTTTAGCTATAGTATACAAAATATTAACCTAATCAACTAAAATGCTGAGATGGGTTTATTTAAATTCTGTTTGTACTCTTTTTATAAGGGTACTTTCAATACTTTTTTTAAGGTTTTGATCTTAAAAATGCTAGTTTATATAATGATTTTGCATTGAAAATAAAATAATGTTTTTTAAAAAATTAAAAAAGAATTATTGGAAAACACAGATAATAAAATGCATTCCCATCTGGGTTGAATCCTGGCCATGGGGGTTCAATCCATCCAATATTGAGGGGGCCAACATCCGCCGTTGGGTTACTGTTATGGGGATGCAAATGACAGCCACCATCAGCTGCAAGAGACACACGCCATAGGGAGCCGAGCGGGACATGCGACAGATGTGGAAGGACACATCTTGGTCACATTGAGAGATATAACTTCACAGAGAAGTGGGACTGGCAAGGGAAATGGCCCGCTAGTCGTAGATGAGGAAGAGGAATGGGAAGTTCAGATGTGTAGTTCAGATTCTGCAGTTTGATTGCACCCAAATGGCAGAATATTCAAAGTGCTCCTTGCAGGCGTGCCTTAAACTTTAATACCATGGGGCTCCAACCATTTGTGCCATATGACCAAGTAAGGCATCTTTCCAACTGCAGCAGCCCACCTTAGATAAAATCACCTTAGAACACATAGGGACAGAGAAAGCTAAAGCTTTCTGCAGCTTGATTGCCCCCCAATGGCAGAACATTCAGAGTGCTCCTTGCAGGCGTGTCTTAAACTTTAATACCCTGGGGCTCCAACCATTTGTGCCATATGACCAAATAAGGCATCTTTGCAACTGCAGCAGCCCCATTTCCTTTGTAAAAGATGGAAAAAACCACAGTTCCATGGAACAACAAGTAATGTAGTGTGAAAGAAACACTGGAAAAAATAACAGAAGCGCTAACAGAATAATCAGGAACAGCAAAGCAATAATCACCACATCTAAACCATTACGTTTTACAGTCAGAGGCTACTATCTAAAGAAGTATCTCCCATTTCTAGGAAGACCACTTCAACTTCATCTAGTGCTCGGTTGCTTTCTTCACTGTCTTCCCAGGGCTCCCAGGCAAGCTCTACAGGCTCACTGACATCCCTGAGGTCCATAGACTACGCTGCCAACCACAGGACAGACTATTTCTGCAAGATGAACAAGGAGAGGGAATTCCACTACACTTTCGTCCAGTTTAAAGTGACCATTCTTGTGAACTAAATTCCACCCCACATTGGGGGGGGGGGGTCGTTTTAAAAAAATATTGAGTTGGTGGCACAGTGAATACCATCAACCCAGTGTGATCCAGCAGTAGCTCCTATACAGAAGTCCGCTATCACTTAGATCAGCGACTAGGAACCATGCAAAAAGAAAGTATTTGCAACTATGACTCTAGTATTCATCTTTTTAAAATATAAACATTGCAAGTTTTTGCACAGTTTCTGTATGGACATCAGCTATATGTATATATAAATCATCATCATGATCATCATCATCTTTATAACCCACCCATTTGCATGGCTTTCCCAAGGGATTCTGGGGGGCTTAGAGCATATCTAAAAACACCCAGCATTAAAGATCTCCTGATACGCGGCTCAGGAGATAGAGAGGGAGAAGGAAGAGAAGGCAGGAAGGGTAACCATGTCAGATCACTAACTCCTCGAAATACAAATGTATTTTGGATAGATTGCCCATAAACTCCACCCTTGGTCTAATATGGTTACCTCTTCCATGCTTAGCTAATCTGTTCCTCCTTCCCCCTCTGAGTAAAAAAAAATTCCCCACTTTTCCATACAAAACTTTAACTTAAATATAACGGTATAGAATACACATTAATATAAGCAACGTCAAAATACCAAATAGAAGTATAATCATAAGGTGCCAAGCGAATTTTAAATGTTGGTCATGGTAGGGCTCCATCCTGAAAATATGTCCCACCAATGGTACTATGAAAGAGTTACTCCAGAGCTGGAAAAGCAGTATCCTGACAGTACTGGGATACTGGAGCAGGACCTAGCCCCCTGTCACACATCAAAAGTGGGGAAGAAATTCATGACAGAGCAGCAAATACAGGTACTTGATTGGCCAGGGAATTCCCCGGATGTACATCCCATTGAGAATTCATGGGCTATATGCAAAAGTCACCTATGTGATGTAGATTGTATGACTATGGAGAAACTCATTCAGGCGCTGATTCAAGTGTGGTACAGGGATCCGAAAATCAACAGTAACTGTTCAAAATGAGTAGACCCCATGCCAAACCATGTTCAAATGCTGCTTAAAAATAATGGAGGTCATATCCGTTAATAATGTACATGTCTGTGAGTTTTGTACATCTCTGTGTGAGTTTTGTACAATAAACTATTGTACGAAATTCATTGTTTCAATGAATTTGTACAGCACATTGTTATGTGTTTAGTAAGACATGGACACACACTAGAACTGTTCACATTACTGAACCAGAAACAGG
The DNA here is from genome assembly GCF_965112155.1 of Podarcis liolepis. NCBI lineage: Eukaryota > Metazoa > Chordata > Lepidosauria > Squamata > Lacertidae > Podarcis > Podarcis liolepis. Next base: position 19,475,942 of record NC_139570.1, on the reverse strand, counting down.
TCAAACCCCCCTTAATTCAGAGGGCACGCAATGTGAATTCCTGCAAGAAAACAGCAGTGTTTGCTTTGATAACCAGATAAATAAATCAAATCGACTTTCAGGTAATACTGTCTAGAATGGCCCCTGGGCCACTACTTTTACCTTTATGATATTCTACTGATTTTGACCTAGATTGCGTATTATTGTTTCAAATCACTATATATTAAATGTTTGGGGGGGAACTGAAAGGAAACCCACATCCCGCCCACCTTAGAAGTCCACAGTTGGTTAAAAGATGAAGGTCTAGTTAAAAAGGAATTACTCATTTTGCTAAGCTCACATATTAAGAGTTTCACCAAATTTAAGAAACTCAGGAAGAAGGATGGGCATGTGTGTACTTCCTGACCCTCTGAAGATACCTAGCCTCGTGTGCCTAACCCCAGCTGGAAGGCCTTAGGACTTCTCAGCAGAAGCTCCACCGGCCTGGAAGAAGACCCACAATGCCACCTACCTTGAAGGGCCACTGCATTCTGGGCGGCAAGGAACTTCAACTCCATACCTGCCGATGGGAAGAGCAGCTCCATGATCAACCAGGCCATGGCTGGGTACTGCCCCTCCATCTTCCAGAAGTAGCACATCAGGTGTCTTGGGATACATACCTGGGAATACAGTCCTGTGAAAACAAGGCCCTCCACACCAGCTGAGACCTAGGACCAAACAGCTAAACCCCAGATGGCCCAAGATACCCCAAATAAAAACCCATATGGCTACATATAGGATATTTTCTGCAATCTACCCCCCCCATTCTTTAACAAAAAACTAATTCTAACCCCGTACTCCCCCACCCACCACACTCTAGCTCAGCACAATTCCATTGGTTCGATAGACAATACAAGGTGAGAGACACAGGGCAACCCAGATGGGTTGGCAGGGAATCACCCTATACTGTAGATAAGCAAGATAGCTAGCTTAAAAGCAATTACATGTAATTATGTCTGTATGGCATAAATTGGGAAAGCACATCAAAAGAAAATGAATCACTTCATATATAAACACCAGGCCTGACTCATTAATAAACCAAGACGACAAGACTTCAAGATATTCACACCAAACTTGGCTAAGCACCTAAAAATTCTCCTACACAAATTAATAGCCCCAGACCAGACTGGAATTGTCCCTGGTCGCAATATAACAGACCCCATCAGGAAACTACTGAACATGATTGCACGCAGTGCATGATTGCAACTAAATGCCCACTGACAATTATGTCCATAAACATCCTCAATGCTTTGGACTGCTTAGAGTGGAAATACCTATTAGCAGTACTAACATGAAATTTGGCCCCAATTTCCTGCAAATCTTCCAACAAATATAATCCCAAGCCTCAGCAATATGGAGGACTAACAATTGGGACTCCAATACCATAGCATTCCAAAAAGGCACAAAACAAGGATTCCCACTGTCTCTCTTCTTATTCATCCTGGCTCTGGAACCTTTAGAAATCTTAATCTGAGCAGCTATAGACATCAAGGGAGTGGAAATAAAAAGCAAAACCTACAAATTAGGAGTCTTTGCAGATGACAGCACCAGACCCCATAAACACTTACACCACAAAGAACTCATAACCCAACTACTCTCAGCAGCCAGAAACGTCATAACCAGACACTTGAGAGACCTGTCAGGAGTAAACATGGACCAATGGTACCAAAAACTATGGGAAAATCGTCCTATATTTTTCTAGCCCTACTAGAAAAATTAACCAATAAACTGAAACTGACACGGGAACAAATAGAAAAAGACACTTTCACCCTGTTATGGCTTCCCTTTATCACATATATAGCCCAAGAAGACAATGACAAAAATCCACCAAAAGAATACAAATCAATATGGCTAACCTGATCCAAAACACCCACCCACCCCACGAAAACAAAGACCACCACAGCCAACCACAAATGAACAGCCACACCCTAGGCCAACCCCAACCTCTCTCATCACCAAAGGAAGACAAGCGAACAGCAAAGAAGCTGCACAAGCAACGCTGATACAAAACCCCACATATATTAAGTAAAATAGAATCACCCCCACCCCACCCCCACTCATCTTTCCCCTCCTCCACCTCTTTCCCCCTAGTCTTCCTAATGTCTCAACAAATGGGGGGGGGGAATGTGTTACATGGGGGGGGAATACGAGACAGAGACATTGCACATATCTTTGTAAATCAAGAAAATCTTTACTAAAAATACATTTTAAAAAAACAAATGAAACTGACCTGTAGAAAATGTAACTTGAAAAAAGAAACATTGCACGTACTTTTTTAAAGCAAGAAATTGTTAATAAAAAAGACATTTGAAAATATTTACAGTTTTGCCACATTTCAGAAACTCAGGAAGAAGGATGGGCGTGTGTGTCCTTCCTGACCCTCTGAAGATACCCAGCCTCATGTGCCCAACCCCAGCTGGAAGGCCGGCCGGCCTGCCTTAGGACTTCTCAGCAGAAGCTCCACCTGCCTGGAAGAAGACCCACAATGCCACAATGCCACCTACCTGGGAGGTCCACTGCATTCTGGGTGGCGAAGAATGTCAACTCCACACCGGCCGATGGGAAGAGCAGCTCCATGATGGAACAGGCCATGGCTTGGGAGTTCCCCTCCATCTTCCAGAAGCACTGCATCAGGCATCTTGGGATACATCCCTGCAAATACAGTCCTGTGAGAAGAACGCCAGGAAACGTTTTGCTAGCACAGAGCCTGTTCTCTAAACTGACAGGCAGAACCTAGGGTGCTCAGAGGCTTGGGGCGCTTTGGCGAAGAGGAATATTGGAGGTGGAATCTAGATACACATAAAAAACCCACTAGTAAAACACATATTTAAAAAATACCAGAGGCCTTTATTATAAAAATACCAGAGGCCTTTTTATTAGGTTTGGTAGGAGAAGAATTACCAAAGGATAAGAAAGTACTGTTTATGTATGCGATGACAACAGCAAGAATACTACTTGCCCAGGGATGGAAAGAAGAAAGAGCCCCATTGAAAGGAGAATGGACAATGAAGATGATGGACTATGCAGAGATGGCAAGGCGGACCGGGAAAATCAGGCACCAAGAGTTTAACAAATTTACTAAAGAACGACATACTTCTAAAGAATATATTAAATCTTGGATGCCAAGGGAGGGGTGGAGGGAAGTCCGGGGGAACACCATAAAGGTACTGATATGGACTGTGATGTAATGTAAGCATGTTTGTGTGTGTGTGTGTGTGTGTGTGTGTGTGTGTGTGTAAAAATGTGTTTTTTCTTTTTGAAACTTTGAAAATAAAAAATTGAAAAAAGAAAATAATTTTAAAGTGTTTTGAAAAATATATTGAATTTGCCATAAGCTCACCCTCGCCATCTAGTGTCACATTTGTATAGTGCACTTAATACATTGTATACGCATCTGTATAGCCAGGTCTTTAGTCTGTGGCTGTATTTTTGACACAGTTTCCTCTCTTTCCACCAATCAAGGGTGGGCCAAATGCTTAACACCAATCAACAGTGTGATGCAGCAGCAGCAACAAAAAAGCTAACACTGTTCCAGGCTGCATCAACAGACGTATAGTGTCCAGATCAAGGGAAGGAATAGTTCCTTGCTATTCTGCCTTGGTCAGACCACACCTGCAATACTGTGCAATTCTGGCCACTACAATTTAAGAAGGATGTTGACAAGCTGGAACCTGTGCCAAGGAGGGCAACCAAGATTTTCAAGGGTCTAGAAACCAAGACTTATGAGGAACTGTTGAAGCAGCTGGGTATGTCTAGCCTGGAAAAGAGGAGATTTAGAAGAGATATGATAGCCATCTTCAAATATCTGAAGGGCTGCCCCATGGAAGATGGAGCAAGCTTGTTTTCTCCTGGGTTAAACATAATCCTACACATTTTTACGTAGGAGTAAACTGCATCGAGCGCAGCAGGCTTTGCTCCCAAATAAGAAGACATAGGATTCAACTAATATCCACAACAACCAAGGATAACGTAAAAGAACCTCCATGGCCAGAAGAAATCTACCCTACCCAAAAAGCCAGGGATTATCCTGTAGAACTTCTGCCTGCACCTCACCTTCCCCACAGAAGCTAAAGGCACCATGGAGGAAGGGATGGGACGTGGGGCGCTCAAGCCAAAAAAGCAGCGGCTTTGCGTCCTTTTTTTGCGTTGGAGTGCGCGCGGCCAACACAACCCACCAACACAACCCACCAACGTTGTCGGGCACACGTGCCCAGGGCGCGAAGGGTTCCGCGCGTCAACTCAGCCTGGCCACCAGAGCCAAGCGGGGCTGCGCTTCGCCCCTGCCTGCCCTTGCCAGGAGAAGCTTGGTCGGCAGGCAAATCCCGCGCCCCCACGCTGGCCTGGGACGCGCAACGGCTAGTCCAAGCCGGGTCCTGGCGGCACTCAGGGCCGGACGGGGTTCCCTGCGTGGGGGCGCCTGGCTCCCGCCCCCTAAAAGTTGCGCGCTTGGGACTACCCTCCCCCGGCCCAACCCCACACGCCACTGCCCAGGTCCATACACACGTGCTCTCCGCATTTTCAGACCCGACTCTTTCCCTAGCCCTGCCTGGAAATACTGCGGGTAGAGTAACCCTGCCCTCACTCCCCCCCCCCCACACACACACAGACACACCGCAAAGCAGTCCTTCCTCCTGACCGGACACATCCCCAAAGCCACAACGAAGTTGCTTGGCTGAGCGAGGCGGCTACCCAAACCCCACCACCACCACCACCACCCGCCCCTAACCCCCGCCAGAACCCTACCTACCCCAGGACTCTCCGCCGTCCCGCAGCACTTGGAAAAGGGCACGGATGCGCGCCGCCCGGATGCTGAGCGGAGCCGCGGCCAGGAGCGCATCCTTCGCCAAGGAGGAGGAGGCGCAGGAGGTGCAGGAGCGAGCGAGCGAGCTCCAAGCACCCATTGCCACCCTCCCTCCCGCAGCGCCAGGCAGATGGAAGTAGAGAAGACGCCGAGGACGCCCCAGCTGATAGAAACAGAGATCTGAAGCCCCGCCCCCTGGCCAGTTTAAACTCCAGCGAGTTAAAGGGACTCTGCTTCCCCATTTCACCCCCACGGGACCACGCACCCTCCAATAAATTAAACCCCCTATATCTTGCGAATACACGTGTATTCAAGCTTATAGCCTGGTTCCCCAAGGAAACCCAAAAGACCCCATGGCCGCCAACTTTTCAGCCTCCTCCAGACCCTGCCTTGAGGCTCCATTGTTTCCCTTTCTGTCCCCGGAATTGTCACCTGCAGATTTCTTTCTAGCCCTGCGTTTCCCTTAAAGGCACAGGCACACCTGGCAGGCTGAAAGACAGCAGGTTAGCGAAGGCTGACTTAAGCATGCAGGTGGGAGTCACAGGCACGGCAGAAAGATACAGGAGCTTTGGCAAAAATCTATAATCTAGAACAGTGTTTCCCAACCTTTTTTGGGCAAAGGCACACTTGTTTGATGAAAAAAATCTCGCGGCACACCACCATTACAGCCCCGTGACGTCAGCGCGCAGCGTCACGCCGGGAGGGACGCACGAAAGTGAAAGTTTTCAATTTTTTCCCCTCCCCCTTGCCGGGGAACCTCCAAGCTTTGGGGGTGGGAGGAGGCAGCAAAGCGAGGGACTGAGGGACGGCGGCAGCTGAGGCGGCGGCGGCTGTTGTGGTGGTGGCGGCGATAGCGGGCGGAGGAGGGGGCGGGTGGAGCAGGAGGGCGGCCGAGGCCGGTGAGGGAGTAGGGTTGCCCGGGGCTTGAGGAGCCGTCGCCGGGAGTTGCTGCTGCTGTTTTTGCTGCTGCTGCCCAGACATGCCGGCCTCCTCCTCGTCCACTGTCTCGCGCTCCTCCCTTTTGCACGCGCTGCCCCGCCGCCGCCCCATTGGCTGGGTCCTGTCAGCTGATCCTGTGTTATTTCCTGTGTGTGTGTGAGAGGGGAGAATGGAGAGAGAAACCTCGGCACCACCACCGCGGAGCCGCCCCCGGCTCGACGCGGATCCTCGCCGCCGCCGCCTCTCACCGCCCCACTCGCCCGCCTCCCTCCCACGGCACACCAGCCAACGTCTCACGGCACACTAGTGTGCCGCGGAACATCGGTTGGGAAACACTGATCTAGAACATCCGGCGTTTAGGGTGGCGATTCTAGGAAAGACCAGCTGTCCGTCTGGGTCTTCTAACCAGCAGTCACACAAACAAGAATTAAGCTGTAAAAGTTTTCTGTTTCTTATTCGCCTCTCTGCCCCCAATCTCAGCTAAATAGGAGCTGACACTACGCAGGTGGGAGAAGATGGCACTCTGCACATTCTCCTATTCATTGGGACTTTGGGACCCTGGCTGAAATTAGCTGCTAGCACACACTTACAGTGGTCCCTCAGGTTACATACACTTCAGGTTACATACGCTTCAGGTTACAGACTCCGCTAACCCAGAAATAGTACCTCGGGTTAAGAACTTTGCTTCAGGATGAGAATAGAAATCGTGCTCCGGCGGCAGCAGGAGGCCCCATTAGCTAAAGTGGTGCTTCAGGTTAAGAACGGACCTCCGGAACGAATTAAGTACTTAACCCGAGGTACCACTGTACAGTACTTGGGAGTAAGTCCCATTGGACTCAAGAATAGTAACTGTGATTTTAGAAAAACTACAGTGTTTAGAGGAGTGGCTGGTTTAGCAGACTTGGCTGCCACTGAGTGCTACAATGTTCCTGGTTTGTTTTAATTGTTGCATTGGTGACCAGCTCAAAGTGAAGAAGCCTCCAAGCCTTGACAGAAACATGCTAGGAGAACCCATGAACTTTGGACACATTACCCACATTGGAACAAAAGAGGGCAAATTCAGGAACAAATGAATTCCAAAGGAGGCTCCAACAACAATAATCCTTCAACTGCAAAGGTGTCAGATGTCTGAATGAGAGAATGAAATGCCAGTTTGGGGATGTGATGCTTTCAAAGCAACTGGCTGTAAGGAGGAGAACGGACCAATTTAATTTCATACATTGTTACCTATATTGAGACTACTGATCTGCTAGTAAGGCTGCGAAATGCTAAATTTAATGCCACCTCTTGTTTCTGCGGAAGCCTGTTCATGTTGGAGATTGAATCTTGACATAACCATTTAACTATAGCGTCATGACCACAATTGGTTGTCTAAAAGCAGCATTGAAGATGGTAGCTACATTTTAATTAACAACTCCACTAAAGATCCCTCAGGTTTTGTAGTTCTGCTGGGGGATTAGAGAGACTAGGCTACACTGCTTTGAATTTAGAAAATTGCAGAGTGATTCACAAACTTTGGCTCCCATAAAATAAAAACCTTCCAGTAAGAATCTTCAATTAAAAATCAAAAACAAAAAACAATAGTAATTGTGAAGCTCCAACACCTTCTGAACGCAGGACGGGCACTTAAATTCTAAGAATTAACCAAACTGCAATGTTTAAAATGTCCACTGTTTCTTTGCAAAAGTGGAGGATAGGGAGAGAATCAGAACAGGTAAGGGCCACACTACTTTTCACTCTTTTAATTAATCTGAAGAAGCACAAACTTGAGGAATATCCACTTTATGAAATCATGCTTGCCTACTGAACTTTTGAGAGCTGATCTAAGACATTTTGCTGAGGGAAAAGGAGTGGCCAGTTTCTTCTAGCACACAAGGCAGAAAAGCAACAAACAATGGGTAGGCAAACTAAGGCCCGGGTGCCGGATCCGGCCCAATCTCCTTCTAAATCTGGCCTGCTGACGGTCCGGGAATCTGTGTGTTTTCACATGAGTAGAATGTGTCCTTTTATTAAAAATGCCTCTCTAGGTTATTTGTGGGGCATAGGAATTCCTTCCCCCAAAAAAATTTAGTCCAGCCCCCCACAAGGTCTGAGGGACAGTGCTCTCCTGCTTCTCGTCCATAAAACATACAATAATAATAAATTAAAATCAGGAACAACCTGTTACCCCTCTCAGGGCATCTAAAATCAGGTGCCTGAGGCAGCCATCCTATTTTGATGATCAGGAACCCACAGGTAATACTCCTTAGCACCTCTATGCAAATAAAACACTCCTCCCCTTCCAGTTCTGCTGCACAGCTGTTTAAAGCACTGCTTTCCCCTGAAAAGTAGCAGCCTTGCTATTCCTTTTCCTGCAGCATCCCATGCTCCCATTTCTAGGAAGGCCACTTCAGCTTCATCTAGCGCTCGGTCTCTTTCTTCACTGTCTTCCCAGTGCTCCTGGGCAAGCTCTATGGGCTCGCTGACATCCCTGAGGCCCATAGACTATTCTGCCAAGTACAGGGCAGACTATTTCCGCAAGCTGAACAAGGAGAGGGAATTCCACTACTCTGTCATCCAGTTCAAGCTGAATCACATGGTTTCCATGCTGCCTAGGAGGGGCAAAGTGGCAGAAAACTACTGTATTTTTCACTCTATAGGACACACTTTTTCCCCTCCAAAAATTAAGGGGAAATATTTGTGCGTCCTATGGAGCAAATGCAGGCTCCATGGCTTCAGTGAAAGCAACGCAAAGCCTCCAAAGTGCAGAGGGAGCGCTCCCTCCACGCTCCGGAGGCTACGCATTGCTTTTGCTGAAGCCAGGAGGGACTCCTGGCTTCAGGGAAAGGAACCCAAAGCCTTTAAAGCACAGCAGGAACTCGCGCTGCACTCCAAAGGCTTCAGAGTTAGCTGTAGAAAGCCTCCGCAGGGCAGCGGGGTGCCTTCATCCAGCTGCCCTCCGGAGGCTTCGTGGACTGTCCCAGAAGCCTCCTCAGGGCACGGGAACAGCAAGAGGCTATCCCAGAAGCCAGATCCCTCTTGCTGTTCTGGCTTCTGGGATTCATTTTTTTTTCTTGTTTGCTCTCCCCAAACTAGGTGCGTCCTATCGTCTGGTGCGTCCTATAGAGTGAAAAATATGGTACATAGGCTGCCGCCAAGTGAAGTGCAACTTAAAGCCTAGACAGCGGATCAGCACAAGCCTCATAAACCTCAGAGACTTTACACTGTATTCAACAAATGTCTGCTTCTCAGAAATGGGATTGTGAGAGCTGGCACATATAATTGCCATACAGGGGGTGCTGCTGGCTTGGCGGTGGTGTTTTTTTTAACATGGCCATGCCATGGAGAAGAATGGTTTTTAATGCCAAGCCAATATGCACATTATGCCTTGCGGCACAAAGGTAGCCATCGCATGGAAACACCTTCACGTTGCTCTTTGTGGCTTACATTTTGTGTGCGTCACTTGTAAGTGCTCCAGCCTTCACACTTGGTCAGTTCTGTACTGCCCTTACAAATGTTGCTTTCTAGTGCTTTTTGGGTCTAAGAAATCATGGGCTAACTTGCTTTCATCAAGGGACTATAATATTAGATGTTTAGAAAGTGGGGGGGGGAGTGTTTGCAACTGTCACTGTAGCATTCATCTTTTAAAAATATAAACTTTGCAAGTTTTTGCACAGTTTCTGTATGCACATCAGCTATATGTATAAATAAATCATCATCATCATCTTTATAACCCACCCATTTGCATGGCTTTCCCAAGGGACTCTGGGGGACTTACAGCATATCTAAAAACATCCGGCATTAAAAATCTCCTGATACACGGCTCAGGAGATCGAGAGGGAGAAGAAAGAGAAGGCAGGATTCTCTCTCTGAATAATACAATGTTACCTTGGGTTAAGAACTTAATTCGTTCTGGAGGACCGTTCTTAACCTGAAACTGTTCTTAACCTGAGGTATCACTTTAGCTAATGGGGCCTCCTGTGGCTGCTGCGCTACCACCGCACAATTTCTGTTCTCATCCTGAAGCAAAGTTCTTAACCCAAGGAACTATTTCTAGGTTAGCGGAGTCTATAACCTGAGGTACTACTGTACTATATGATTTCCATTCAAATGTTTAAGTAATAACATATAACATACACACTAATATAAGCATCATCAAAATACCAAATAGAAGTATAATCACAGCGTGCCAAGCCAAATTTAAATGTTGGTCATGGTAGGGTTGTATCCTGAAAATATGTCCCACCAATGGTACTATGAAAGATAGTTACTCCTGAGCAGGAAAAGAAGTATCCTGACAGTACTGGGATACTGGAGCAGGACCTAGCCCCTGTCACACATCAAAAGTGGTGAAGAAATTCATGACAGAGCAGCAAATACAGGTACTTGATTGGCCAGGGAATTCCCCGGATGTACATCCCATTGAGAATTTGTGGGCTATATGCAAAAGTCACCTCTGGGCTGTAGACTGTACGACTATGGAGATACTCATTCAGGCGCTGATTCAAGTGTGGTACAGGGATCCAAAAATCAACAGTGACTGTTCGAAACTAGTAGATTCCATGCCAAACCATGTTCAAATGCTGCTTAAAAATAGTGGAGGTCATATCCGTTACTAATGTACATCTATGTGAGTTTTGTACAATAAACTGCTGTACTAAAGTCATTGTTTCAATTAATTTGTACAGCACATTGTTATGTGTTTAGTAAGACATGGACACACACTAGAACTGTTCACATTACTGAACCTGAAACATGTCAACCCCCCCTTAATTCAGAGGGTGCACAATGTGAGTTCCTGCACTAAAACAGCAGTGTTTGCTGTGATACCAGATAAATAAATCAAGTTGACTTTCAGGTAATACTGTCTAGTATTGCCCCTAGGCTATTGCTTCTAGCTTTGGGATGTTCTACTGATTTTGACCTGATTGAATATTATTTTTCAAATCAGTACATATTAAATGTTTGGGGGGAATTGAAAGGAAACCCACATCCCACCCACCTTAGAAGTCCACAGCTGGTTAAAAGACAAAGGGCAGGTTAAAAAGGAATTACTCATTTTGCTAAGCTCTCATATTAACAGCTTCACCACATTTCAGAAACTCAGGAAGAAGGATAGGTGTGTGTGTACTTCCTGACCCTCTGAAGATACCCAGCCTCGTGTGCCTAACCCCAGCTGGAAGGCCTTGGGACTTCTCAGCAGAAGCTCCACCCTCCTGGAAGAAGACCCACAATGTCACCTACCTTGGAGGGCCACTGCATTCTGGGTGGCAAGGAACTTCAACTCCATACTGGCCGATGGGAAGAGCAGCTCTATGATGGAACAGTAATAAATAGAATTATTGACGAAGAAAAAGAAATTATTGACCCAAAACAAATCAAAGAAAGATTTATAAAATATTACAAAACTTTATATAAAGTAGAATTGAAAGAGAAAAAGAAAATCCAAAAATACCTATTAGAAAATAGATTACCAGATAAAGAAGAAGAAGAATATTCAATTTTAAATTCAAATATTGAACTTGAATAGATCAAAAAAGTGATTAAAAATATGAAGGATGGGAAATCACCGGGACCAGACGGAATTTCAGTAACATATTATAAAAAAATTAGAGAAAATAATAACACCCAAATTTAAATTAATTATGAATGAAATTTTAGACAAAGGAGAAATACCCAATTTGTGGCAAGAAGCATTGATAACCCTTATCCCAAAGCAAGGTATGGATTTGAGACTTATAAAAAACTACAGGCCAATATCTTTATTGAATATAGACTATAAAATATTTACTGGAGTTCTTGCAAATAGAATTAAAACTCTGCTAAAAAGGATAATTAAAAAAGATCAGGCAGGATTTTTGCCAGCCAGACAAATAAAGGAATATGCCGAAATGAATCCAAGAAATTTCAGTGCTTTTGTTAGATGCTGAAAAGGCATTTGACAGTGTCTCTTGGAAATTTATGATTAAAACCTGCAAAAGTTTAAATTTAGGTAAAAGAATTATGAATGGAATTCAAGCAATTTACAAAAAAAAAGCCAAATTAATCCTAAACAACGAAATTACAGAATAATTTGACATCGAGAGAGGGACATGACAGGTATTTCCTTTATCCCCACTCCTATTTATATCAATATTAGAAACTCTATTAATAGCCCTGAGAAAGGACGAAGAAATAAAGGGCATATCTTGGTACACAGTGTTACAAAGTAAGAGCATTTGCAGACGATCTGATTATTACAATCGAAACACCAAAAGAAAGTATAAAAAAGCATTAGAAAGAATGAAAGAATTTGGCGAAGTAGCAGGATTCAAATTGAACAAAGATAAATAAAAATTGATAACAAAAATATAGGCGAGAAAGGGGAAAAGGAATTAGAGGAAACAACAGGGCTAAAAATAGAAAATAAAGTGAACTACTTAGGGAAATGGATTACAAATAAAAATATAAATTTATTTAAGGATAACACTGGTCAACAACAAATTTGTTGTCTGGGTTATTTCAGTTGATTTAGGACGAATCCGATGCGCGGAATCCAAAAATCACATTGGTTTTGCTCAATCAGGTCAAGTTTTTGAGCTATGGCCACATGTCGTATTTTTACGTTTTTGTTCACATGTACGCTTGTGTGGAGCATTTTAGAAGAAGTTGGTGGGGGTAAAATGCCATGTCGAATAATTGTTTTGATTGGAAATGATTATTTTAATGACAAGAAGTATTCAGGTCCGATAGTTCTGGATGATTATTTCGAAAAGGGATCAGTTTGAAGTCATAAAACCTCAAAATCTTCCATAAATTGGTGTGCTGTTGATGTGACCTAGATCAACAGGAAAAAACCAGAGCAGCTTCAAGTATCCTGATCTTCAATCAGCACGTCGTCCTGTAGCTCATTGTGATGAAATTCCAGTGCCTATCTTCGGAGAACTTCCTGCCATTAATGACAAAGATGCCTCCAGTGTTGAAGGACATGAAGAAGAAGAAGAAGACGTGGTTCTTGAAGATGATGCTCCACATCCATTTTCCCAAAAGGAGTTGGATGATCTAGTTCGTGACCTCAGCTTGTCAAAGGACTCTGCCGAACTGTTGGCATCCAGATTGAAGGAAAAAACCTCCTCTCTGACAGTGCTCGCATCAGCTTCTTCCGCAACAGGCATCAAGAGTACCTCCGTTTTTTCTCGGAAGAGAAGGACTTGGTGTACTGTGCAGATATTGCGCAGCTTCTGCTCAAGCTTGGAGTGCCACAGTACGAACCCAAAGATTGGAGACTGTTCATTGACAGCAGCAAGCAATCACTGAAATGTGTTCTGCTACACAACGGCAACCAGTTTGCCTCTATAACCCTGGCTCACTCGAGTACACTGAAGGAGAACTATGAAGCGGTGAAGTATGTGCTGGAGAAAATTGGTTATGATCAGCATAAGTGGTTTATTTGTGTTGACCTGAAGATGGTGAACTTTTTGTTGGGACAACAGTCTGGCTTCACCAAGTACCCATGTTTTCTGTGCATGTGGGATAGTAGGGACCGTGCTCATTACACGAAGAAGGACTGGCCTGTGCAGGAGGAATTGGTGCCTTGCAAAGAAAGGAACGTCATCAACGACCCTCTGGTGGACAGAGACAGAATACTCTTCCCACTGCTGCACATCAAGCTCGGCTTAATCAAGCAGTTCACCAAGGCTCTGCACAAGGATGGTGACTGCTTCACTTACTTGTGCCAGGCTTTTCCAGGATTGACCATGGAGAAGTTGAAAGCTGGCATCTTTGACAGTCCTCAGATCCGTCAGCTCATCAGAGATCCAGAGTTCGGAAACTCAATGAATGAAGTGGAACTGGAAGCGTGGTAGTGGAAGTTCTTCTGGTAGTGAAGAACTTTCTTGGCAACAATAATGCCAGAAACTACGCAGAACTTGTCAACAACATGCTGACTGCTTTCAGAAACCTGGGCTGCAACATGAGCGTCAAGATGCACTACCTATTTTCACATATGGACCGGTTTCCTGAGAACCTGGGTTCAATGAGTGACGAGCAGGGGGAGATATTCCATCAGGACATGAAAGAGATGGAGACCAGGTATGAGGGTCGCTGGGACGCAGTCATGATGGCTGACTACTGTTGGACTCTGAAGAGAGACCTCCCTGCCGCTGAGCATTCCAGGAGTTCCAAGAAACGGAAATTCAAGCCCTGAAGTTTGAAAAATGGTGAAGCAACATGCAATTTACGTGTACTTACCTTTATCAATGCCCACCATTCAGTTTACAGTAAACCTGACCTGATGGAGAGAAACGAATGCCATGCCCTGATTCAGCAATGCAAAAATACCCTAAATCAGTTGTAGAAATCTAGACAACATTCAAAAAGTAAAAAATTGTTGCCCAGTGTAATTATATCAAAAAATGGAAAGAAATTAAAGGGAGTATGGATAAACGGGGAAAACTAAAATTATCATTAGGAGGAAGAATATCTATGATTAAAATGATGATACTCCCCAAAATTCTATTTTTATTTCAAATGATTCCAGTTGTATTAGGAACTAAATATTTTATAAGCTGGCAAAGAGATCTTGCAAATTTTATATGGCAGGGGGGAAAGTCAAGGATAAAATTAGAAGTCATGACGGGCCCAAAGGAAAGTGGAGGATTCGCAGTGCCAGATTTAAGGAAGTATTTTGAGGCAGCGTGTTGGTGTTGGATAAAAAGATAATGAAGATAATGAAGTCCTAGCACTAGAGGGTTGGGACAAAATATACGGCTGGCATGGCTATTTATTTTATGACAAAAAAGAACAACATAAAAAATTATAAATCACATAGTAAGAAAGGCTCTATTGGATGTCTGGGAAAGAACAAAAGGAAAAATTATTGAGAAAACTCCCCAATGGGTTTCACCAGTCGAGGCAACCACAACATTAAAGAGTAATGCAAAAGAGACTTGGCCAACATATAGAGAAATATTAGAAGGTGCAGACAAAAATATTAAATTAAAAACTTGTGAATTACAAACATTTGGAATAAATTGGTTACAATATTATCAATTAAAAGCAACATATGAAAAAGACATAAGAAAGGGGGGATTTGGAAATAAAACTTCAAAATTAGAAAAGTAAAAATTGCAAAGTGATCAGAATTACTTGCAAAAATGTATAGATTAATAATGAAAACCACCTTAGAACAGGAGACAAAAGGGGGAAACATGTTAAAATGGGAGCACGATTTGGGATATGAGATATATGTGGAAAGATTGAAAACTTTTTGGGAGAAAAACCATAAATTTTACTGTGTGTGATTTATTAAGGGAGAATTTCAGAAACATTCACCACAGATGGTACCTAACCCCTGACAGATTGTCAAAATTAAATAAAAGGAACAATGACAAATGTTGGAAATGTAACAGAACGAAAGGTACGTTATACCACATGTGGTGGACTTGCCCAAAGATTAAAACCTTTTGGGACATGATCCATGACAAAATAAAAAAAATGATAAGGACATCAAACAGAAAAAAGGAAGAGGCATATCTATTAGGAATTCTAGATAAAGATATCCCAAAAGATGAAACTAACATTTCTATACGCGACAACAGCGGCAAGAATTTTGATTGCTAGCTATTGGAAAGAAGACAGCATCCCAACAAAAAGAGAATGGTTGGGGAAACTTTGCAAGTACCTGGAACTACCAAAACTGACGGATATAATAAGGAGAAAACCCAAAACTATGGTTATGAAGCAATGGGAGTTCTTAAATGATTATTTACAAAACAGGGCTCGACAACAAAAATCTGGTTGTGTTTAGAATAATCTTGTGCATAATATTAAAAATACAAAGTGAGACATTAAGGAAAGCCAAAGGGAAAATATGAAGAATAGAGGATCTGACAAACGGATTATTAAAAACGCGTGAGGCAAATGGTGGAAGTCTTTTTAAAAAACACACACTTTACTTAAGGTAGATAAGGACAAGATGAAAGTATACAATTAAATATAAATATAGATGGGAAACGGCTATGTAAAGTGAATACTTATCTACTTTAAAACATTTTCACCTATGATTTTTTCTTTTACTTCTTTATTTTTTCTTTGATTTTTTTGATATCTTATCTTTCATTTCACTCCTTTATTGTGAATAGCATTTTATAGAGGTATATATAACTGTAAATATGAAAAGAGACAAAGTATTCTCTAATTTTTTTCCTTGGTTATATGTATTTTCATTTTCTTTTGTATTTTCTTTTGTTGTAAATATGTATCTTTTCTAATTTGTACTTAATAAAAATTAAAATTTAAACAAAAGAAATTGAAAGCAATTGCAGGCGGAAGGGAGGACACCTGAGGACACCTGTGACAACATGGCCCTCCATGCCAGCTGAGACCGAGAACGAAGCAGCTAAACACCAGATAGCCCAATAAAAACCTGCAATTTCTGCAATCTACCCCCCCCCGCACTCTTTAACCTTAATCTAATTCTACTGCCTTACTCCCACCACCACCACACTCTAGTTCAGCGCAACTCCATTGGTTCAATAGACAATACAATGTGAGAGACACAGGGCAACCCGGACGGGTTGGCAGGGAATCACCCTATACAGTGGTGCCCCGCAAGACGAATGCCTCGCAAGACGGAAAACTCACTAGACGAAAGGGTTTTCCGTTTTTGAGCTGCTTTGCAAGACGAATTTCCCTATGGGCTTGCTTCGCAAGACCAAAACGTCTTGCAAGTTTGTTTCCTTTTTCTTAACACCGTTAACACAGTTGCGACTTGACTTCGAGGAACAACTCATAGAACGCAGTGTACATAGTAGCCTTTTTGAGGTTTTTAAAGACTTTGGTGATTTTTGAAGCTTTTCCAAAACTTCTTTTGCAGCCATTTGGTAAGTTAAGCTTTTAAAACTTTTTTGGGGGGGTTTGGATTTTGGGTTGGGGTGTTTGGAATTCTAGGACTTGGTGTTGGGAAGGGGTTTGCAAGAATCTGGAAGCTTCTGTGTTTTGTTTCTGCATTTTTATGATTTTCTGTGACCATTGGGCCACTCTGCTGTTTTTTTAAAAAAAAATCTGGATTTGAATTTCTGTGTGCTGGGTGGCTGGGGGAACAGTTGGGGAGGGGTTTGCAAGAATCTGGAAGCTTGTGGGTTTTTTTCTGCATTTTTATGATTTTCTGTGACCATTGGGGCACTCTGCTGTTTTTTAAAAAAAAATTCTGGATTTGAATTTCTGTGTGCTGGGTGGCTGGGGGAACAGTTGGGGAGGGGTTTGCAAGAATCTGGAAGCTTGTTTTTTCCCCTGCATTTTTATGATTTTCTGTGACCATTGGGCCACTCTGCTGTTGTTTTTTTAAAAAAAATCTGGGTTTGAATTTTGAAATGCTCTTTACAGTATGTGTGACTTTAAAGAGCACTTAATAAACTCTTGTTGTACCAAATTTGGCTTTGTTTGGAGTTTTTTTGACCATAGGAACGCATTAATTGATTTTCAATGCATTCCTATGGGAAACCGTGCTTCGCAAGACGAAAAATTCGCTAAACAAAAAAATTCATGGAACGAATTAATTTCATCTTGTGAGGTACCACTGTATTGTAGATAAGCAAGATGGCTATCTTAAAAGCAATTACATTAAACGTGAAGAGATTGGGAAACCTCACCAGAAGACAATGCATCACTTCATATATAAACACCAAAACTGACCATGCCTACCTTAACGGATGAGGAACAGGAATTCATGGACAGTCCTATCACCGCAGAGGAAATAGATATAGTCCTCAAAAACCTCAAGCCACACAAAGTTCCAGGCCCAGATGGCTTTACAGCAGAATTCTATTGGAAATTCAAAGAACCCCTGATGCTCTACATGACCCGCCTATTCAATGATATCATAAAAGGGGGGCCCTTCCCCAAAACCTGGACCTACTCCAAAATAGTCTCCATCTCAAAAACACTGAAAGACAGCCTCAAAGTAGAATCAGACCACCCAATCTCATTCATAAACCAAGACGACAAGATATTTATATTAAACTTGCCCAAACGCCTAATCATTTTCCTATACAAGTTAGGAGCCCCAGAAGAGACTGGCTTCATCCCTGGTGGCAATATAACAGACCCCATCAGGAAACTACTGAACATGATTGAACACAGCATGGCATCTAAATGCCCACTGAAAATTATGTCCCTAAACATCCTCAATGCTTTGGATTGCTTAGAGTGGAAATACCCATTAGCAGTACTAACATGAAATTTGGCCCCAATTTCCTGCAAATCCGCCAACAAATATAATCCCAAGCCTCAGCGATATGGAAGACTAACAATAGGGACTCTAATATCATAGCAATCCAAAAGGCACAAAACAAAGATTCCCACTGTCTCTCTTCTTATTCATCCTGGCTCTGGAACCTTTAGCAATCTGAATCCGAGCAGCCACAGACATCAAGGGAGTGGAAATAAAAGGCAAAACCAACAAATTAGGACTCTTTGCAGATGACAGCACCAGAACCCATAAATACAGCAACCTCCTTAATCAGAGAACTCAACACATTTGCAATGGTGCCGGGCCTACAGGTAAATTTTGCAAAGTCAGAAGCTATGCGCTTCCCACACCCAAAAAGAACTTGCTAACGTCACCAAGATAAAGCTTTGCCACACCAAGTTCAGATACCATGGGGTACAAAGAACCAAAAACCTCAATAAAGTATACCTTCACAACTATAACCCCTTATTAGCGGCAAATTAACCAAGACCTAAAGAGATGGAACAACATCAACTTAACTCTCTCAGACAAAATAACCATGATCAAAATGATCACTCTCCCAAAACTAACCTACCTATTCCAAACAAAAAACCAAGAATAAGCCCCAAATACCTGCACCTCCCCTCCTCAGAGGGAGGATGGGGAATCACCAACACAGAAGCATATTACATTGCCCACCAAGTAGGTTTTTTCATTTTCGAGTTGCCTCGCAAGACGAATTTCCCTATGGGCCTGCTTCGCAAAACGAAGCTTGCCCCGGGGACAGCGGGTCTTCTCTTTTGAAGCAAGGGGCTGCGGCGAGATAGCGATCTCCCCGCAGCCCCTTGCTGCAAAAGACGTCCGGGGGCAGCGGGGAAGAAGCGCTTCGCTTCCCGCCACCCCCGGACCTCTTTTGCAGCAAGGGGCTGCGGGGAGATAGCGAAGCGCTTCTTCCCCGCTGCCCCGGACGTCTTTTGCAGCGGGGGGCTGCGGGGAGATCGCTATCTCCCCGCAGCCCCTTGCTTCAAAAGAGGTCCGGGGGCAGCGGGAAGCGAAGCGCTTCTTCCCCGCTGCCCTCGGACCTCTTTTGAAGCAAGGGGCTGCGGGGAGATCGCTTCTCCCGGTGCTCCTAAGCCAGGCGGGGGGCAGGGGACACCTCCCGCCGCCGCGGGGACACCTTTTGAAGGCAGGCGGGGGGGAGCAAAGACTTTCGCCCCCTGCCCGCCTTCAGAAGAGGTCCAGGACCTCTTCTGAAGGCTGGCGGGGGGCAAAAGTCTTTGTCCCCCCTGCCTGCCTTCCCAGGGGCTTTTAAATCGCCCCGGACAGCGGAGAAGTCCTCCGCTGTCCGGGGCAATTTTAAAATGCCGCCCGCCAGAATTTTAAGATCGCCCGGACAGCGGAGTAGTCAGACTCTCCCCGGACCTGGTCTGAAGGCGATTTCCCTAGGAACGCATTAATTGATTTTCAATGCATTCCTATGGGAAACCGTGCATCGCAAGACGAAAAAACCGCAAGACGAAGAGACTTGCGGAACGAATTAATTTCGTCTTGCGAGGCACCACTGTATTACATTGCCAACCAAGTATGCTACATAATCCCATATATAGTAGAAGATGAAACAAAACAGCGGGTACACCTGAAGAGGGACACAATTGAAAATACCAGCACCACAGCATACCCAATTCCAAATAAACTAAGGAAAATTCCCACAATACTTAACAGATACACACACTATGCTTAAAGCATGGAAAGCAGAAATAGGTAAACTGTCCCCAACCCCATCACCACTAATTCCCCTGCCACACCACCCATTATTCAATCACTCAGCACAAAACCTCCAGATAAAGACCTGTCAAACAAAAGGCTTATATCGCCTAATCAACCTCTATAAAAATAGCAAACCCTTGCCAACACAAGAAATACAAGACAAACTAGAAAACGCCCAAATGCCCTGCTTAACACACCACCAATTACATGCCCTCTTAAACAATCCAGTAGTAAAATTAGCTGCAACTAGGCCCCTGGCAACCTTCAAAAACCTCCCCCAGAAACCTCCTATGAGATTAACCCCACTCAGTGGACCAGAACATGGTCTAAACCCTGCTTTCAATCCATATCAAAGAAAAGGAAAGCACTCGCTCTGAAACTCACCTACAGGTGGTACCTAACACCAAGGAAATTAGTGCTAATAAGCCCACGTAATTCACCAAAATGCTGGAGAGGGTGCACCTCCACAGGCACATACCTCCACATGTGGTGGGAATGCCGCCAAATCCAACTCTTCTGTACAAAAACCATATGAGAAATACCGTATGTAAAATACCTAAGCAAGTATTAGAAATCACCCCAGAACTGGCCCTACTATACATCTTCCAAGACAATAACGCCCACTTACACCACAAAGATCTCACCACCCACCTACTCTCAGCAGCCAGAAGCATCATGACCAGACACTGGAGTGACCTGTCAGGAATAAGTATGGACCAATGGTACCAAATACTATGGGAAACAGCCTTACTAGAAAAATTAAGCAATAAACTGAAACTGACACAGAGACAAATAGAAGAAGATACCTTCACCCTGGTATGGCTCCCCTTTATCACATACATAGCATAACAAGACAATGACAAAAATCCACCAACAGAATACAAATCAATATGGCTAACCTGATCCAAAAATCCCACCCACCCCACTCACACATGGAAACAAAGACCACCAGAGTCAACTACAAATGAACAGTCACACCCTAGGCCAACCCCAACCTCTCTCACCACCAAAGGAACACAAGTTAACAGCAGAGAACCTGCACAAGCAACGCTGACACAAAACCCCACATATATTAAGTAAAATAGAAACATCACCACCCAACCCCAACCCCACTCATCTTTCTTCCCCCTCCACCTCTTTCCCCCTATTCTTCCTAATGTCTCAACAAATGGGGATAAATGTGTTATGGGGGAGGGGGATACGAGACTGAGACATTGCACATACCTTTGTAAATCAAGAAAATCTTTACTAAAAATACATTAAAAAAATACAAATGAAACTGACCTGTATATTTCAAGAAAATGTAACTTGAATAAAGAAACACTGCACATACTTTTGTAAACCAAGAAATCTTTAATAAAAAAGACATTAAAAATATTTGGTGGGAGAAGAATTACCGAAGGATACGAAAGTACTGTTTATGTATGTGATGACAATGCCAGAATACTACCGTAAATAAATCAAATTGATTTTCAGGTAATACTGTCTAGAATGGACCCTGGGCCATTGCTTCTACCTTTATGATGTTCTACCGATTTTGACCAAGATTGAGTTTCAAATCAGTATATTTTGACCTACATTGAGTTTCAAATCAGTATATATTAAATGTTTGGGGGGAATTGAAAGGAAACCCACATCCCATCAAATGAAAACGCATCACTTCATATATAAACACCAAGACTGACCATGCCTACCTTAATGGATGAGGAACAGCAATTCATGGACAGTCCTGTCACCCCAGAGGAAATAGATATGGTCCTCAAAACCTCAACCCACACAAAGCTGAAGGCCCAGATGGCTTCACAGCAGAATTCTATAGGAAATTCAAAGAACCCCTGATGCCCAGCATGACCTGCCTATTGAATGATACCATAAAAGGGGGGCCCTTCCCCAAAACCTGCACCTACTCCAAAATAATCTCCATCCCAAAACCACTGAAAGACAGCCTCAAAGTAGAATCATACCGCCCAATCTCATTAATAAACCAAGACCACAAGATATTCACATAAAACTGTGCCAAACGCTTAAACACAAGTTGGGAGCCCCAGACCAGACTGGCTTTGTCCCTGGTCACAATATAACAGACCCCATCAGGAAACTACTGAACGTGATTGAACACAACACAGCAACTGACAATTATGTCCATAAATATCCTCAATGCTTTGGATTGCTTGGAGTGGAAATACCTATTAGCAGTACTAACATGAAATTTGGCCCCAATTTCTGTGAAAACAAGGCCCTCTACACCAGCTGAGACAGAGGACCAAGCAGCTAAATGCCAGATGGCTCAAGTTACCCCAAATAAAAACCTTTAGGACTACATATAGGATATTTTCTGCAATCTACCCCCCCACACACTTTTTAACCCTAATCTAATTCTAACCCCTTACTCCCCCCACCCACCACACTCTAGCTCAGCACAATTCCATTGGTTTGATAGAGAATACAAGGTGAGAGACACAGGGCAACCCAGACGGGTTGGAAGGGAATCACCCTATATTGTAGATAAGCAAGATGGTTAGCTTAAAAGCAATTACATTAAATGTGATGGGTTGGGAAACCCTATCAGAAGACAATGCATCACTTCATATATAAACACCAAGACTGACTATGCCTACCTTAACGGATGAGGAACAGGAATTCATTTTTTTAATTTTTATTAGAGTGGTACCTCGGGTTACATATGCTTCAGGTTACAGACTCCACTAAACCAGAAATAGTACCTCAGGTTAAGAACTTTGCTTCACGATCAGAACAGAAATCGTGCTCCGGCGGCACGGCAGCAGCAGGAGGCTCCATTAGCTAAAGTGGTGCATCGGGTTAAGAACAGTTTCAGGTTAAGAACGGACCTCCAGAATGAATTAAGTATTTAACCTGAGGTACCACTGTAAGTACAAATTAGAAAACATACATACTTACAACAAAAGAAAATACAAAAGAAAAAGAAAATACATATAACCAAGGAGTGAAATGAAAGATAAGATATCAGGGGGGAAAACAAAGAAAAAATAAAGAAGTAAAAGAAAAGGATCATAGGTGAAAATTTTTAAAAGTAGATAAGTATTCACTATACATAGCCATTTCCCATCTATATTTATATTCAACTGCATAATTTCATCTTGTCCTTAAATAGTGGGTTTTTTGTTGTTTTTTTAAAGACTTCCACCGTTTGCCTCACGCGTTTTTAATAATCCCTTCATCAGCTCCCCTGTTCTTCATATTTTCCCTTTGGCTTTCCTTAATGTCTCACTTTGTATTTTTTATATTACGCACAAGATTATTCTAAACACAACCAGATTTTTGTAGTCGAGCCCTGTTTTTGTAAATAATCATTTAAGAACTCCCATTGCTTCATAACCATAGTTTTGGATTTTCTCCTTATTATATCCATCAGTTTTGCTAGTTCCAGGTACTTGCAAAGTTTCCCCAACCATTCTCTTTTTGTTGGGATGCTGTCTTCTTTCCAATAGCTAGCAATCAAAATTCTTGCCACTGTTGTCGCGTACAGAAATAAATTAGTTTTATCTTTTAGTATATATTTATCTAGGATTTCTCTGCCTTTTTTGTGTCTGATGTCCTTATCAATTTTTTTATTTCGTCGTGGATCATGTCCCAAAAGATTTTAATCTTTGGGCAAGTCCACCACCAGCATTATTTGCTGTTCCTTTTATTTATTTTTGACAATCTGTCAGGGGTTAGGTACCATCTGTGGTGGATTTTTCTGAAATTCTCCCTTAAATAAATCACACACAGTAAAATTTATGTTTTTCTCCCAAAAAGTTTTCCATCTTTCCAGATCTATCTCATATCCCAAATCATGCTCCCATTTTAACATGTTTTCCCCTTTCGTCTCTTGTTCTAAAGTGGTTTTCATTAATAATCTATACATTCTTGCTAGCATTTTTTTATCGCTTTGCAAAATTTCCTTTTCTAATTTTAAAGTTTTATTTTCAAATCCCCTCTTTTTATGTCTTTTTCATATGTTGCCTTTAATTGATAATATTGTAACCAATTTATTCCAAATGTTTGCAATTGTTCGTAAGTTTTTAATTTAATATTTCCGTCTACATCTTCTAATATTTCCCTATATGTTGGCCAAGTCTCTTTTGCATTTCTCTTTAATGTTGTGGTTGCCTCCACTGGTGAAACCCATTGGGGAGTTTTCTCAATAATTTTTCCTTTTGTTCTTTCGCAGACATCCAATAGAGCCTTTCTTACTATGTGATTTGTAAATTTTTTCTGTTTTTCTTTTTTGCCATAAAATAAACAGCCATGCCAGCCGTATATTTTATCCCAACCCTCTAGTGCTAGGACTTCATTATCTATTAATAATATCCATTTTTTTTACGCAACATAGGAACAGGAATTGATGGACAGTCCTATCACCCCAGAGGAAATAGATATGGTCCTCAAAAACCTCAAGCCACACAAAGCTCCAAGCCCAAATGGCTTTACAGCAGAATTCTATAGGAAATTCAAAGAACCCCTGATGCCCTACATGACCCGCCTATTGAATGATACCATAAAAGGGTGGCCCATCCTCAAAACCTGGACCTACTCCAAAATAGTCTCCATCCCAAAAACACTGAAAGACAGCCTCAAAGTAGAATCATACCGCCCAATCTCATTAATAAACCAAGACGACTAGATATTCACATCAAACTGCCAATTATGTCCCTAAACATCCTCAATGCTTTGGATTGCTTAGAGTGGAAATACCCATTAGCAGTACTAACATGAAATTTGGCCCCAATTTCCTGCAAATCCTCCAACAAATATAATCCCAAGCCTCAGCAATATGGAAGACTAACAATAGGGACTCTAATATCATAGCAATCCAAAAAGGCACAAAACTAAGATTCCCACTGTCTC
The DNA here is from genome assembly GCF_965112155.1 of Podarcis liolepis. NCBI lineage: Eukaryota > Metazoa > Chordata > Lepidosauria > Squamata > Lacertidae > Podarcis > Podarcis liolepis. Next base: position 19,451,358 of record NC_139570.1, on the reverse strand, counting down.
TCTTCTTATTCATCTTGGTTCTGGAACCTTTAACTACAAATGAACAGTCACACCCTAGGCCAACCTCAACCTCTCTCACCACCAAAGGAACACAAGTGAACAGCAGAGAACCTGCACAAGCAACGCTGACACAAAACCCCACATATATTAAGTAAAATAGAAACATCACCACCCAACCCCAACCTCACAAATCTTTTTTTTCCCTCCACCTCTTTCCCCCTATTCTTCCTAATGTCTCAACAAATGGGGGGGGGGTGTTATGTGGGGGGGGCAATACGAGACAGAGACATTGCACATACCTTTGTAAACCAAGAAATCTTTAATAAAAAAGACATTAAAAAATATTTGGTAGGAGAAGAATTACCGAAGGATAAGAAAGTACTGTTTATGTATGTGATGACAATGCCAGAATACTACTTGCCCAGGGATGGAAAAAAGGAAGAGCCCCATCGAAAGGCGAATGGATAATGAAGATGATGGACTATGCGGAGATGGCAAGGCTGACCGGGAAAATCAGGCACCAAGAGATTAACCAATTTACTAAAGAATGACATACCTCTAAAGAATATATTAAAGAACACTGTAATCATTTTAAAATGTTGGCAGGATTGACATAGCACTTGTAATTTAAAATAACAAAGGATAAAAATGAAGTACCATAATTTGGATAAATGCAATTAGATGCTGTTTAAAAAGGAAGATAAATCTTGGAAGCCAAGGGAGGGGTGAAGGGAAGTCCGGGGGAACACTATAAAGGTACTGATATGGACTGAGATGTAATGTAAGTGTGTGTGTGTGTGTGTGTGTGTGTGTGTGTGTGAGAGAGAGAGAGAGAGAGAGAGAGAGAGAGAGAAATTGTGTTTTTTCTTTTTGAAACTTTGAAAATAAAAAATTGAAAAAAGAAAATAATTTTAAAGTGTTTTGAAAAATATATTGAATTTGCCATAAGCTCACCCTCGCCATCTAGTGTCACATTTGTATAGTGCACTTAATACATTGTATACGCATCTGTATAGCCAAGTCTTTAGTCTGTGGCTGTATTTTTGACACACTTTCCTCGCTTTCCACCAATCAAGGGTGGACCACATGCTTAACACCAATCAACAGTGTGATGCAGCAGCAACAACAAAAAAGCTAACACTGTTCTAGGCTGCATCAACAGATGTATAGTGTCCAGATCAAGGGAAGGAATAGTCCCTTGCTATTCTGCCTTGGTCAGACCACACCTGCAATACTGTGCAATTCTGACCACTACAATTTAAGAAGGATGTTGACAAGCTGGAACCTGTGCCAAGGAGGGCAACCAAGATTTTCAAGGGTCTAGAAACCAAGTCTTAGAAGGAACGGTAGAAGCAGCTGGGTATGTCTAGCCTGGAAAAGAGGAGATTTAGAAGCGATATGATAGCCATCTTCAAATATCTCAAGGGCAGTCACATGGAAGATGGAGCAAGCTTGTTTTCTCCTGTTCTGCATGGTAGGACTCAAACCAATGGCTTCAAGGTACATGAAAGGAGATTCAAACTAAACATCAGGAAGAATTTGCTGAGAGTAAGAGCTCTTTAGACCGTGGGACAGCCTGCTTTGGGAGGTATGTGGGCTCTCCTTGCTGGGAGGTTTTTCAGTAGAGGTTGGATGGCCGTCTGTCATGGCTGCTTTGATTGGGATTCCTGCATTGCAGGGGGTTGGACTAGATGACCCTTCAGGTCTCTTCTAATTCTATAAAATCCCCATCCCCATCTGATGGGTCTGTTGGTATTCAAAATCTGTTTTTAACAGTCCCATTCTTTATAAAACAAATATCAGAAAGGGCTTATAGGAGAACCATGGTGAATATGGCACTCTTCATATGTTTTGAACAACTCCCAGCAATCTGAAACACTTGGAAGACACAAACTTGGTGAAAGCTGCTGCACAGTGAGGCCTCTGCTCAAAAGAGCATGCCTTCTGTCAGAGCCACGGTGTATCTGTCCAGCACCCTGCTTCCATCAAGGACTAACCTGATGCCTCTTAAGTGGCTCCCCAGCAGTTGGTATTCAGAGGTAGACTGCTCCTTCAACAGGAAGTTCTATTTGGCTATTCAAGCCACTGACCACTGATAGACTCAGCCAAACCCAGGTTCTAGAGAAGGCTTCGCCAACCTGGTATAGCCCAGAACATCTCGGGGGGGGGGTGGCACTATGTTGGCAAAGGTCCAACACAGGGTGGAAAAAATGTGGGGGAAATTGCATTATTGCACTTTGAACGGAAATAATCTAGGAGAAAAGAGGGGAATTATTTTCAAATGGCACCTTTAACCCAATAGAGCAAAATGCTTGCTTTGCTGCCAGGTACATAAGAGAATGCAAGCAGGACATTTTCGTAAGATCAGCCGTATCAATGGAACAACTCCCCTAGGAGGAAAATATGCAGCTTTCAGAACTTTGAAGTTTAGAGAAAAAGCAAGTTAGAGGCAATGGAACCAGAGGTTCTAAAATCCTGCAAGACTTGCAGAAAGTGGGTAGGAAAAGTGTTTTTCTCCCTCTCTCATAACACCAGAACCCGTGCAGGAACCAATGCAGGAAGATTCAGAGTGGATAAGAAAGTATTTACAGAAGACATATGAAATACAACATTAGAAATGTTGGGGATATTTTGGGAAAGTTAGAAGCAAGAAAGAGTTGTAGAGCACTATTAATGTTTATTGTTGCAGAGAAAGCCTTTGACAATGTATCTTGGAGTTTTATGTTACATAATTTAGAGAGTATGGGGATAGGCCATGATTTTTTTAAATGGTATTAAAACTGTCTATCTAGAACAAAAAGCTAAAATTATTGTAAATAATGTGGTTTCAGAGGAAATTAGAATTGAGAAGGGAACCAGGCAAGGGTACCCACTTTCCCCTCTGCTGTTTATTTCAGTCCTGGAGGTCTTGCCAAGTATGATTAGAAAGGATGAACAAGTCAAAGGTATTACAGTAGGTTCGAAACAATATAAATTAAAAGCCTTTGCTGATGATCTAGTCCTGACATTACAAGATCCAGACTCCAGTGCAGTCAAAGCACTGGAGCTGATACAAGAGTTTGGTCAGGTAGCAGGATTCAAATTATACAAGAGCAAGACCAAAGTAATTGAGCAAAATCTGGATAATGAAGAAAGAAAACTATTACAAGAAAAAACGGGCCTAGATTTTGTGAAAAAAGTTAAATATTTGGCGGTGAACCTGACTGGGAAAAATTTGAATTTATATAAAGATAATTATGAGAAATTATGGAATAAAATTAAAAGAGATTTAGAGATATGGTCGAACCTAAAACTGTCATTAATGGACCGGATTTCTGTGATTAAGATGAATATGCTGCCAAAGATGCTTTTTTTGTTTCAAGCCCTCCCAATTATAGATAATGTGAAATGTTTTAAAGAATGGCAGAAAGCACCATCCAGATTTATCTGACAGGGGAAGAAACCCAGAATTAAATATAAATTACGTACAGACTCTAAAGAAAGAGGAGGATTTTTCTTGCCACATTTAAAAATTTATTTTGAAGCTGCTGCACTTTGCTGGATTAAAGAATGGATGCAATTAGAAGACATAGATCTACTAGATTTGGAAGGATTCAACAATGTGTTTGGTTGGCATGCATATTTATGGTATGACAAAGTAAAGGCCCATAATGCATTTAAAAACCATGTAATTATGAAATTGTTGTATAATGTTTGGACAAAATATAAAGATCTTTTAGAAAGAAAGATGCCCAGATGGCTTTCACCAATGGAGGCAAAGACCCAGAAAAAACTAAATATGGATACCAAATGGTTGAACTATTATGATTTATTAATAGAAGAAGAAAAAGGTTAGAAATTAAAACCATTTGATCAAGGTAAAGATAAGTTAAATTGGTTACATTATCACCAGATTAATGAATTGTATGAATTGGATAAAAAAATGGTTTTGCTTTTGAAAAATATAAGTTGGAGACGGAGTTGTTCGATACAAAAGGTAAAAAATGATCTAAAATGTACAAGTTATTGTTGGAGTAGCATACAAAAGATGAACAAGTTAAATCTGTGATGATAGATTGAGCAAGAGATGTAGGACATAATCTAATGTTTGAGGATTGGGAAAGATTGTGGAAGAAAGGGGTCAAGTTCTCTGCATGTACTGTGTTAAAGGAAAATATAATGAAAATGATGTACAGATGGTATTTGACTCCTGTAAAATTAGCAAAGATATATCATAACTGTGACAATCTATGTTGGAAATGTAAAGAAAAGGAAGGAACCTTTTATCATATGTGGTAGACCTGTCCCAAGGAGATAGACTTCTGGGAAAAGATTTATAATGAATTGAAAAAAATGTTGAAATATACATTTATAAAGAAACCAGAGGCCTTTCTTCTTGGAATAACAGGTTTGGAATTGCCCAAGAAAGATGTTATTTTTCTATGCCACAACTGCTGCTCGTATTTTGTTAGCTAAAAATTGGAAAACCCAAGAATTACCAACGATAGAAGAATGGCAGATGAAGATGATGAATTTTTCGGAGCTAGCCGACCTAACCGGAAGAGTCCGTGACCAGAAGGAAAAGGAGTATCAGGAAGAGTGGATTAAATTTAATGATTACTAAGTAAAATATGTTAAGTTAAATTAACTGAAAACAGCTTGCAGATACTCAGTTGGCTTAGGATTTTATTTATGTTAAGTGATGAATTAATATGTTTAATTTCATAATGTGAAGATCTAAGGATGCTAATGTTTAAGTTAAATTTTATAAGAACTGTGATTTGGAAAACCGTTAAAAGGATATGCAATGAAATCCAACCAAGAGGAAGCGAGGAAGTCACTTAACAATGTTAATAAGTGTAATTTTCAATAAGGATATGATTTATGTTTGTTTGTCTTATGTGTTTGTTTGTTTGTTTGTTTGTTTGTAATGTTGTAAAAACCAATAAAAAATTGAAAAGAAAAGAAATTATTTACAGAAGAAAGTAAGAAGAGTCTACTGGATCTGGCCACTGTCCCCTCTACTCCATCATCCTGTTCACAGTGGCCACCCGGATGCTCCTTAGGGGAAACCCACAAACAGGACAGGAGCACAAGAGCAACTCTCCCCTCCTGCGGTTTGCAGCAGCTGGGATTCAGAAGCACTCCTGTCCTGCCCATGCAAGCAGTGCTGACGGGCAGGGAGGCTTCTTCCCTGTGCATTAGCTCTGCCCATCCACAGAGCAGCCCTGTGTCTTTGGATGACATCTTGGTGGTCACGGTGGGAACAGGATGCTCAACTAGATGGTCCCTCTTTGGCCTGGTGCAGAAGGCTCCTCTGACATTCCTATACACTGCTGCTGAAGACAAGTTGCACGTCTTGCCTCAGAACATGGTCACTCCAACCCTGCAAGGGAGGAAGAACTATAATGCCAGATGAAAACTCAAACCATCTTAGTCAGCTCAACAGAAAAGTCCAGGCAGGAGAGTTCTCTATTCCCAGTTCAGCCATGGAGAGCCCAGCAGCAGCCTGATATTGAGAGCCAGGCCACCCAGGAGCACATGCCAGCTTTCTTCCTGGGCACACTTGACAAGGCAGTACATCCCACTGAGCACTGCAGGACTCAATTCCAAGTAAGCATACGCAGGATATGGACAGCATAGCTGCACTGCAGAAAGTCTCTCTCCAGGGCCAGGCAGGCTGCTGCTGCACTTCAAGGACTAAGGAGAACGAAGATGCTGGTGAAAGGCAGCCCTTAAGATTTCTAGAGACTTGCGCCCCCTAGTGACAAAAGTTCCTGCTCCTCTGCAGCTGCTCTGGGTTAGCAGTTGGGCTCTAGAAAAAAACATTTCTAGGAAAACCAAGAACACAACAAAGAGGACTGTGCTGTACCAAATCTGACCACAGATGCATCCAGAGTTCTGTACTGACTGTAAGGAGCCCACCATCATATCAGACAAGGGGACATTCCCAACCCTACCCCAAAGAGGCCAAGATTATCCTGTGGAACTTCTGCCTGCACCTCACCTCCCCCACAGAAGCTGCTATGGCTTCCAACCTTCCATGTGCAGTACTCGCACACGTTTTCCCGTCTAAGTGTACAGAAAAGCGTGTTGTTGTTTTTTAAAAGGAAAGAAACCACCATAGAGCAGCAACATAATCCTACACATTTTTACCTAGGAGTAAACTGCAGCGAGCGCAGCAGGCTTTGCTCCCAAAAAAGAAGACATAGGATTCATCTAACATCCATCACAACCAAGAATAACTGAAAAGAACCTCCATGGCCAGAAGAAATCTACCCTACCCAAAGTGGCCAGAGATTATCCTGTGGAACTTCTGCCTGCATCTCACCGACCCTACAGAAGCTAAAGGCACCAAGGAGGAGGGAATGGGACATGGGGTACTCAAGCCAAAATATGAGGGGGGAAAACCAAGACGCAGCGGCTTAGCGTCCTTTTTTTGCGTTGGAGTGCGCGCGGCCAACACAACTCACCAACACAACCCACCGCGCCAGGCGCTGCCCTCGCCACCAACGTTGTCGGGCACACGTGCCCAGGGCGCGAAGGGTTCCGCGCGTCAACTCAGCCTGGCCACCAGAGCCAAGCGGGGCTGCGCTTCGCCCCTGCCTGCCCTTGCCAGGAGAAGCTTGGTCGGCAGGCAAATCGCGCTCCCCCACGCTGGCCTGGGACGCGCAACGGCTAGTCCAAGCCGGGTCCTGGCGGCACTCAGGGCGGGACGGGGTTCCCTGCGTGGGGGCGCCTGGCTCCCGCCCCCTAAAAGTTGCGCGCTTGGGACTACCCTCCCCCGGCCCAACCCCACACGCCACTGCCCATGTCCATACACACGTGCTCTCCGCATTTTCAGACCCGACTCTTTCCCTAGCCCTGCCTGGAAATACTGAGGGTAGAGTAACCCTGCCCTCACTCCCCCCTCCCCACAAAGCTCTACCTCCGCGCAGCAGCCCTTCCTCCTGACCGGACACATCCCCAAAGCCACAACGAAGTTGCTTGGCTGAGCGAGGCGGCTCCCCAACCCCCCCCCACCCGCCCCTAACCCCCGCCAGAACCTTACCTACCCCAGGACTCTCCGCCGTCCCGCAGCCCTTGGAAAAGGGCACGGATGCGCGCCGCCAGGATGCTGAGCAGAGCCGCGGCCAGGAGCGCACCCTTCGCCAAGGAGGAGAAGGAGGTGCAGGAGGTGCAGGAGCGAGCGAGCTCCAAGCACCCATTGCCACCCTCCCTCCCGCAGCGCCAGGCAGATGGAAGTAGAGAAGACGCCGAGGACTCCCCAGCTGTTAGAAACAGAGATCTGCAGCCCCGCCCCCTGGCCAGTTTAAACTCCAGCGAGTTAAAGGGACTCTGCTTCCCCATTTCACCCCCACGGGACCATGCACCCTCCAATAAATTAAACCCCCTATATCTTGCGAATACACGTGTATTCAAGCTTATAGCCTGGTTCCCCAAGGAAACCCAAAAGACCCCATGGCCGCCAACTTTTCAGCCTCCTCCAGACCCTGCCTTGAGGCTCCATTGTTTCCCTTTCTGTCCCCGGAATTGTCACCTGCAGATTTCTTTCTAGCCCTGACTTTCCCTTAAAGGCACAGGCACACCTGGCAGGCGCGTGGAGTCCAAATGTCTGAAAGACAGCAGGTTAGGGAAGGCTGACTTAAGCGTGCAGGTGGGAGCCACAGGCACAGCAGAAAGATACAGGAGCTTTGGCAAAAATCTATAATCTGATTTCCAAAGAACATCCGGCGTTTAGGGTGGCGATTCTAGGAAAGACCAGCTGTCCGTCTGGGTCTTCTAACCAGCAGTCACACAAACAAGAATTAAGCTGTAAAAGTTTTCTGTTTCTTATTCGCCTCTCTGCCCCCAATCTCAGCTAAATAGGAGCTGACACTACGCAGGTGGGAGAAGATGGCACTCTGCACATTCTCGTAGTCATTGGGACTTTGGGACCCTGGCTGAAATTGGCTTTCAGCACACAATTACAGTGGTCCCTCAGCTTACATACGCTTCAGGTTACAGACTCCGCTAACCCAGAAATAGTACCTCGGGTTAAGAACTTTGCTTCAGGATGAGAATAGAAATCGTGCTCCGGCGGCAGCAGGAGGCCCCATTAGCTAAAGTGGTGCTTCAGGTTAAGAATGGACCTCCGGAACGAATTAAGTACTTAACCCGAGGTACCACTGTACAGTACTTGGGAGTAAGTCCCATTGGACTCAACAATAGCAATTGTGATTTTAGAAAAACTACAGTGTTTAGAGGAGTGGCTGGTTTAGCAGACTTGGCTGCCACTGAGTGCTACAATGCTCCTGGTTTGTTTTAATTGTTGCATTGGTGACCAGCTCAAAGTGAAGAAGCCTCCAAGCCTTGACAGAAACATGCTAGGAGAACCCATGAACTTTGGACACATTACCCACGTTGGAACAAAAGAGGGCAAATTCAGGAACAAATGAATTCCAAAGGAGGCTCCAACAGCAATAATCCTTCAACTGCAAAGGCGTCAGATGTCTGAATGAGAGAATGAAATGCCAGTTTGGGGATGTGATGTTTTCAAAGCAGCTGGCTGTAAGGAGGAGAACGGACCAATTTAATTTCATACATTGTTACCTATATTGAGACTACTGATCTGCTAGTAAGGCTGTGAAATGCTAAATTTAATGCCACCTCTTGTTTCTGTGGAAGCCTGTTCATGTTGGAGATTGAATCTTGACATAACCATTTAGCTATAGCGTCATGACCACAATTTGTTGCCTAAAAGCAGCATTGAAGATGGTAGCTACATTTTAATGAACAACTCCACTAAAGATCCCTCAGGTTTTGTAGTTCTGCTGGGGGATTAGAGAGACTAGGTTACACCGCTTTGAATTTAGAAAATTGCAGAGTGATTCACAAAATTTGGCTCCCATAAAATAAAAACCTTCCAGTAAGAATCTTCAATTAAAAATCAAAAACAAAAAACCATAGTCATTGTGAAGCTCCAACACCTTCTGAACCCAGGAAGGGCAATTAAATTCTAAGAATTAACCAAACTGCAATGTTTAAGATGTCCACTGTTTCTTTGCAAAAGTGGAGGATAGGGAGAGAATCAGAACAGGTAAGGGCCACACTACTTTTCACTCTTTTAATTAATCTGAAGAAGCACAAACTTGAGGAATATCCACTTTATGAAATCATGCTTGCCTACTGAACTTTTGAGAGCTGATCTAAGACATTTTACTGAGGGAAAAGGAGTGGCCAGTTTCTTCTAGCACACAAGGCAGAAAAGCAACAAACAATGGGTAGGCAAACTAAGGCCCGGGTGCCGGATCCGGCCCAATCGCCTTCTAAATCTGGCCTGCTGACGGTCTGGGAATCTGTGTGTTTTCACATGAGTAGAATGTGTCCTTTTATTAAAAATGCCTCTCTCGGTTATTTGTGGGGCATAGGAATTCCTTCCCCCAAAAAAATATAGTCCAGCCCCCCACAAGGTCTGAGGGACAGTGCTCTCCTGCTCCTTGTCCATAAAACATACAATAATAATAAATTAAAATCAGGAACAACCAGTTGCCCCTCTCAGGGCATCTAAAATCAGCTGCCTGAGGCAGCCATCCTATTTTGATGATCAGGAACCCACAGGTAATACTCCTTAGCACCTCTATGCAAATAAAAGACGCCTCCCCTTCCAGTTCTGCTGCGCAGCTGTTTAAAGCACCGCTTTCCCCTGAAAAGTAGCAGCCTTGCTATTCCTTTTCCTGCAGCATCCCATGCTCCCATTTCTAGGAAGGCCACTTCAACTTCATCTAGCGCTCGGTCGCTTTCTTCACTGTCTTCCCAGTGCTCCTGGGCAAGCTCTATGGGCTCGCTGACATACCTGAGGTCCATAGACTATTCTGCCAAGTACAGTCTGCTATTTCCCCAAGCTGAACAAGGAGAGAGAATTCCACTACTCTGTCATCCAGTTCAAGCTGAATCACATGGTTTCCATGCTGCCTAGGAGGGGCAAAGTGGCAGAAAACTACCGTATTTTTCACTCTATAGGACACACAGTGGCGTAGCGTGGGGGTGCCAGGGGTGCCAGCCGCACCGGGCGCAACATTTGGGGGGGGCGCGTTTGGCCGGCCCTCCTCGAGGAAGCAGGAACCCCACTGTCCTCGGACCTCCTCCGAAGGCTGGCGGTGGGGCGGAGAGACCTCCTCCCGCCGCCAGCCTTCGGAAGGCTGCTCCGAAGCCTGGCGGTGGGGCAGAGAGACCTTCTCCCCGCGCCAGCCTTCGGATGGCTATCCTGAAGACTTGTGGTGGGAGCAGTGGCGTAGCGTGGGGGTGCAGGGGGGCCTGCTGCACCTGGCGCAACATCTGGGGGGCGCGGAAGAGACTCGAGTGCTAAAATCCATGGGTTAGGGAGCGCAAATTACTTGCCTTGCCCCGGGTGCTGAGAACCCACGCTATGCCACTGAGGACACACTTTTCCCCCTCCAAAAATTAAGGGGAAATATTTGTGCGTCCTATGGAGCGAATGCAGGCTCCTCGGCTTCAGCGAAAGCAACACAAAGCCTCCAAAGCGCAGAGGGAGCGCTCCCTCCACGCTCCGGAGGCTACGCATTGCTTTCGCTGAAGCCTGGAGGGACTCCTGGCTTCAGCGAAAGCAACCCAAAGCCTTTAAAGCACAGCAGGAACTCGCACTGCACTCCAAAGGCTTCAGGGTTAGCTGTACAAAGCCTCCGCAGGGCAGCGGGGTGCCTTCATCCAGATGTCCTCCGGAGGCTTCACGGACTGTCCCAGAAGCCTCCTCAGGGCATGAGGATGAAGGCACCCCGTGCCCTGCGGAGGCTTCGCACAAAGCTAGAACAGCTAGAGGAAGTGCTGCACAGTCCTCCCTCTAGTTATTCTGGCTTTTGGATAGCCCCACGAAGCCTCTGCAGGGCATGGGTATCCCAGCGGCTATCCCAGAAGCCAGAACAGCAAGAGGCTATCCCAGAAGCCAGATCCCTCTTGCTGTTCTGGCTTCTGGGATTCAGAATTTTTTTTGTTTGCTCTCCCCAAACTAGATGCGTCCTATCGTCTGGTGCGTCCTATAGAGCAAAAAATATGGTACATAGGCTGCCGCCCAGTGAAGTACAACTTAAAGCCTAGACAGCGGATCAGCACAAGCCTCATAAACCTCAGAGTCTTTACACTGTATTCAACATAAGTCTGCTTCTCAGAAATGGGATTGTAAGAGCTGGCATATATAATTGCCATACAGGGGGTGCTGCTGGCTTGGCGGTGGTGGGTTTTTTAACTTGGCCATGCCATGAAGAAGAATGGTTTGGAATGCCAAGCCAATATGCACATTATGCCTTGCGGCGCAAAGGTAGCCATCGCATGGAAACACCTTCACGTTGCTCTTGTGGCTTACATTTTGTGTGCGTCACTTGTAAGTGCTCCAGCCTTCACACTTGGTCAGTTCTGTACTGCCCTTACAAATGTTGCTTTCTAGTGCTTTTTGGGTCTAAGAAATCATGGGCTAACTTGCTTTCATCAAGGGAGTATAATATTAGATGTTAAGAAAGTGGGGGGGAGTGTTTGCAACTGTGACTGTAGCATTCATCTTTTAAAAATATAAACTTTGCATGTTTTTGCACAGTTTCTGTATGCACATCAGCTATATGTATAAATAAATCATCACCATCATCTTTATAACCCACCCATTTGCATGGCTTTCCCAAGGGACTCTGGGGGACTTACAGCATATCTAAAAACATCCAGCATTAAAAATCTCCTGATACACGGCTCAGGAGATCGAGAGGGAGAAGAAAGAGAAGGCAGGAAGGGTAACCATGTCAGACCACTAACTCCTCGAAATACAAATGTCTTCCGGATAGATTGCCCATAACTCCACCCTTGGTCTAACACGGTTACCTCTTCCATGCTTAGCTAATCTGTTCCTCCTTCTCTCTCTGAATAATACAATGTTACCTCGGGTTAAGAACTTAATTCGTTCTGGAGGTCTGTTCTAAACCTGAAACTGTTCTTAACCTGAGGTACCACTTTAGCTAATGGGGCCTCCTGCAGCTGCTGCGCTGCCACCACACAATTTCTGTTCTCATCCTGAAGCAAAGTTCTTAACCCAAGGAACTATTTCTGGGTTAGCGGAGTCTATAACCTGAGGTACTACTGTACTATATGATTTCCATTCAAATGTTTAAGTTATAACATATAACATACACACCAATATAAGCATCATCAAAATACCAAATAGAAGTATAATCACAGCGTGCCAAGCCAATTTTAAATGTTGGTCATGGTAGGGCTCCATCCTGAAAATATGTCCCACCAATGGTACTATGAAAGATAGCTACTCCTGAGCAGGAAAAGAAGTATCCTGAGGGTACTGGGATACTGCAGCAGGACCTAGACCCCTGTCACACATCAAAAGTGGTGAAGAAATTCATGACAGAGCAGCAAATACAGATACTTGATTGGCCAGGGAATTCGCTGGATGTAAATCCCATTGAGAATTCATGGGCTATATGCAAAAGTCGCCTCTGTGCTGTAGACTGTACGACTATGGAGAAACTCATTCAGGCACTGATTCAAGTGTTGTGCAGGGATCCAAAAATCAACAGTGACTGTTCGAAACTAGTAGATTCCATGCCAAACCATGTTCAAATGCTGCTTAAAAATAGTGGAGGTCATATCCGTTACTAATGTACATCTATGTGAGTTTTGTACAATAAACTACTGTACTAAAGTCATTGTTTCAATGAATTTGTACAGCACATTGTTATGTGTTTAGTAAGACATGGACACACACTAGAACTGTTCACATTACTGAACCAGAAACAGGTCAAACCCCCCTTAATTCAGAGGGTGCACAATGTGAGTTCCTGCAAGAAAACAGCAGTGTTTGCTGTGATAACCAGATAAATAAATCAAGTTGACTTTCAGGTAATACTGTCTAGTATAGCCCCTAGGCCATTGCTTCTAGCTTTAGGATGTTCTACTGATTTTGACCTGATTGAATATTATTTTTCAAATCAGTACATATTAAATGTTTGGGGGGAATTGAAAGTAAACCCACATCCCGCCCACCTTAGAAGTCCACAGTTGGTTAAAAGACAAAGGCCAGGTTAAAAAGGAATTACTCATTTTGCTAAGCCCTCATATTAACAGTTTCACCACATTTCAGAAACTCAGGAAGAAGGATGGGCATGTGTGTATTTCCTGACCCTCTGAAGATACCCAGCCTCGTGTGCCAACCCCAGCTGGAAGGCCTTAGGACTTCACAGCAGAAGCTCCACTCTCCTGGAAGAAGACCCACAATGCCACCTACCTTGGAGGGCCACTGCATTCTGGGTGGCAAGGAACTTCAACTCCATACTGGCCGATGGGAAGAGCAGCTCTATCATGGAATAGTAATAAATAGAATTATTGACGAAGAAAAAGAAATTATTGACCCAAAACAAATCAAAGAAAGATTTATAAAATATTACAAAAATTTATATAAGGTAGAATTGAAAGAGGAAGAGAAAATCCAAAAATACCTATTAGAAAAGTAGATTACCAGATAAAGAAGAAGAAGAATATGCAATTTTAAATTCAAATATTGAACTTGAATAGATCAAAAAAGTAATTAAAAATATGAAGCATGGGAAATCGCCGGGACCAGATGGAATTTCAGTAACATATTATAAAAAATTAGAGGAACTAATAACACCCAAATTTAAATTAATTATGAATGAAATTTTAGACAAAGGAGAAATACCCAATTTGTGGCAAGAAGCATTGATAACCCTCATCCCTAAGCAAGGTACGGATTTGAGACTTATAAAAAACTACAGGCCAATATCTTTATTGAATAAAGACTATAAAATATTTACTGGAGTTCTTGCAAATAGAATGAAAACTCTGCTAAAAAGGATAATTAAAAGAGATCAGGCAGGATTTTTGCCAGCCAGACAAATAAAGGAATATGCCGAAATGAATCCAAGAAATTTCAATGCTTTTGTTAGATGCTGAAAAGGCATTTGACAGTGTCTCTTGGAAATTTATGATTAAAACCTGCAAAAGTTTAAATTTAGGTAAAAGAATTATGAATGGAATTCAAGCAATTTACAAAAAACAAAGCCAAATTAATCCTAAACAACGAAATTACAGAATAATTTGACATCGAGAGAGGGACATGACAGGGATTTCCTTTTCCCCACTCCTATATATAACAATATTAGAAACTCTATTAATAGCCCTGAGAAAGGACGAAGAAATAAAGGGCATATCTTGGTACACAGTGTTACAAAGTAAGAGCATTTGCAGACAATGTGATTATTACAATCGAAACACCAAAAGAAAGTATAAAAAAGCATTAGAAAGAATGAAAGAATTTGCAAAGTAGCAGGATTCAAATTGAACAAAGATAAATAAAAATTGATAACAAAAAATATAGGCGAGAAAGGGGGAAAGGAATTAGAGAAAACAACAGGACTAAAAATAGAAAATAAAGTGAACTACTTAGGGAAATGGATTACAAATAAAAATATAAATTTATTTAAGGATAACACTGGTCAACAACAAATTTGTTGTCTGGGTTTTTTCAATTGATTTAGGACGAATCTGATGCGCTGAATCCAAAAATCACATTGGTTTTGCTCAATCAGGACAAGTTTTTGAGCTATGGCCACATGTCGTATTTTTACGTTTTTGTTCACATGTACGCTTGTGTGGAGCATTTTAGAAGAAGTTGGTGGGGGTAAAATGCCATGTCGAATAATTGTTTCGATTGGAAATGATTATTTTAATGACAAGAAGTATTCAGGTCCAATAGTTCTGGGTGATTATGTCGAAATGGAATCAGTTTGAAGTCATAAAACCTCGAAATCTTCCATAAATTGGTGTGCTGTTGATGTGACTGGGATCAACAGAAAAAAAACCGGAGCAGCTTCAAGTATCCTGATCTTCAATCAGCACGTCGTCCTGTAGCTCATTGTGATGAAATTCCAGTGCCTATCTTCGGAGAACTTCCTGACATTAGTGACAAAGGTGCCTCCAGTGTTGAAGGACATGAAGAAGAAGTGGTGGTTCTTGAAAATGATGCTCCACATCCATTTTCCCAAAAGGAGTTGGATGATCTAGTTCGCGACCTCAGCTTGTCAAAGGACTCTGCCGAACTGTTGGCATCCAGATTGAAGGAAAAAAACCTCTCTGACAGTGCTCGCATCAGCTTCTTCCGCAACAGGCATCAAGAGTACCTCCGTTTTTTCTCGGAAGAGAAGGACTTGGTGTACTGTGCAGATATTGCGCAGCTTCTGCTCAAGCTTGGAGTGCCACAGTACGAACCCAAAGATTGGAGATTGTTCATTGACAGCAGCAAGCGATCACTGAAATGTGTTCTGCTACACAACAGCAACCAGTTTGCCTCTATACCCCTGGCTCACTCGAGTACACTGAAGGAGAACTATGAAGCGGTGAAGTATGTGCTGGAGAAAATTGGTTATGATCAGCATAAGTGGTTTATTTGTGTTGACCTGAAGATGGTGAACTTTTCATTGGGACAACAGTCTGGCTTCACCAAGTACCCATGTTTTCTGTGCATGTGGGATAGTAGGGACCGTGCTCAGCATTACACAAAGAAGGACTGGCCTGTGCGGGAGGAATTGGTGCCTTGCAAAGAAAGGAACGTCATCAACGACCCTCTGGTGGACAGAGACAGAATACTCTTCCCACCGCTGCACATCAAGCTCGGATTAATCAAGCAGTTCACCAAGGCTCTGCACAAGGATGGTGACTGCTTCACTTACTTGTGCCAGGCTTTTCCAGGATTGACCATGGAGAAGTTGAAAGCTGGCATCTTTGACAGTCCTCAGATCCATCAGCTCATCAGAGATCCAGAGTTCGGAAACTCAATGAACGAAGTGGAACTGGAAGCGTGGTAGTGGAAGTTCTTCTGGTAGTGAAGAACTTTCTTGGCAACAATAAGGCCAGAAACTACGCAGAACTTGTCAACAACATGCTGACTGCTTTCAGAAACCTGGGCTGCAACATGAGCGTCAAGATGCACTACCTATTTTCACATATGGACCGGTTTCCTGAGAACCTGGGTTCAATGAGTGACGAGCAGGGGGAGAGATTCCATCAGGACATGAAAGAGACCAGGTATCAGGGTCGCTGGGACGCAGTCATGATGGCTGACTACTGTTGGACTCTGAAGAGAGACCTCCCTGCCGCTGAGCATTCCAGGAGTTCCAAGAAATGGAAGTTCAAGCCCTGAAGTTTGAAAAATGGTGAAGCAACATGCAATTTACGTGTACTTACCTTTATCAATGCCCACCATTCAGTTTACAGCAAACCTGACCTGATGGAGAGAAACGGATGCCATGTCCTGATTCAGCAGTGCAAAAATACCCTAAATCAGTTGTAGAAATCTAGACAACATTCAAAAAGTAAAAAATTGTTGCCCAGTGTAATTATATCAAAAAATGGAAAGAAATTAAAGGGAGTATGGATCAACGGGGGAAACTAAAATTATCATTAGGAGGAAGAATATCTATGATTAAAATGATGATACTCCCCAAAATTCTATTTTTATTTCAAACGATTCCAGTTGTAATAGGAACTAAATATTTTATAAGCTGGCAAAGAGATCTTGCAAATTTTATATGGCAGGGGGGAAAGTCAAGGATAAAATTAGAAGTCATGACGGGCCCAAAGGAAAGTGGAGGATTCGCAGTGCCAGATTTAAGGAAGTATTTTGAGGCAGCGTGTTGGTGTTGGATAAAAAGATAATGAAGATAATGAAGTCCTAACACTAGAGTGTTGGGGCAAAATATACGGCTGGCATGGCTATTTATTTTATGACAAAAAAGAACAACATAAAAAAATTATAAATCACATAGTAAGAAAGGCTCTATTGGATGTCTGGGAAAGAACAAAAGGAAAAATTATTGAGAAAACAAACTCCCCAATGGGTTTCACCAGTGGAGGCAACCACAACATTAAAGAGTAATGCAAAACAGACTTGGCCAACATATAGAGAAATATTAGAAGATGTAGACGGAAATATTAAATTAAAAACTTGCGAATTACAAACATTTGGAATAAATTGGTTACAATATTATCAATTAAAAGCAACATATGAAAAAAACATAAGAAAGGGGGGATGTGGAAATAAAACTTCAAAATTAGAAAAGTAAAAATTAAAAAGGGATCAGAATTACTTGCAAAAATGTATAGATTAATAATGAAAACCACCTTAGAACAAGAGACGAAAGGGGAAAACATGTTAAAATGGGAGCACGATTTGGGATATGAGATATATGTGGAAAGATTGAAAACTTTTTGGGAGAAAAACCATAAATTTTACTGCGTGTGATTTATTAAGGGAGAATTTCAGAAACATTCACCACAGATGGTACCTAACACCTGACAGATTGTCAAAATTAAATAAAAGGAACTACGACAAATGTTGGAATTGTAACAGAACGAAAGGTACGTTATACCACATGTGGTGGACTTGCCCAAAGATTAAAACCTTTTGGGACATGATCCACGACGAAATAAAAAAATTGATAAGGACATCAAACAAAAAAAAGGAAGAGGCATATCTATTAGGAATTCTAGATAAAGATATTCCAAAAGATAAAACTAACTTATTTCTATACAACAGCAGCAAGAATTTTGATTGCTAGCTATTGGAAAGAAGACAGCATCCCAACAAAAAGAGAATGGTTGGGGAAACTTTGCAAGTACCTGGAACTACCAAAACTGACGGATATAATAAGGAGAAAACCCAAAACTATGGTTATGAAGCAATGGGAGTTCTTAAATGATTCTTTACAAAAACAGGGCTCGACTACAAAAATCTGGTTGTGTATAGAATAATCTTGTGCATAATATAAAAAATACAAAGTGAGACATTAAGGAAAGCCAAAGGGAAAATATGAAGAACAGAGGAGCTGACAAACGGATTATTAAAAACGCGTGAGGCAAATGGTGGAAGTCTTTTTTTTAAAAAAAAACACTTTACTTAAGGTAGATAAGGACAAGATGAAATTATACAATTAAATATAAATATAGATGGGAAACGGCTATGTAAAGTGAATACTTATCTACTTTAAAACATTTTCACCTATGACTTTTTCTTTTACTTCTTTATTTTTTCTTTGTTTTTTTCTGATATCTTATCTTTCATTTCACTCCTTTATTGTGAATAGCATTTTATAGAGGTATATATAACTGTAAATATGAAAAGAGACAAAGTATTCTCTATTTTTTTCCTTGGTTATATGTATTTTCTTTTTCTTTTGTATTTTCTTTTGTTGTAAATATGTATGTTTTCTAATTTGTACTTAATAAAAATTAAAATTTAAAAAAAAGAAATTGAAAGCAATGGCAGGCAGAAGGGAGGACACCTGAGGACACCTGTGAAAACATGGCCCTCCATGCCAGCTGAGACCGAGAACAAAGCAGCTAAACGCCAGATAGCCCACTAAAAACCTGCAATTTCTGCAATCTACCCCCCACCCCACTCTTTAACCTTAATCTAATTCTACTGCCTTACTCCCCACCACCACCACACTCTACCAACTCCATTGGTTCAATAGACAATACAAGGTGAGAGACACAGGGCAACCCGGACGGGTTGGCAGGGAATCACCCTATATTGTAGATAAGCAAGATTACATTAAATGTGAGGAGGTTGGGAAACCCCATCAGAAGACAATGCATCACTTCATATATAAACCCCAAAACTGACCATGCCTACCTTAACGGATGAGGAACAGGAATTCATGGACAGTCCTATCACCGCAGAGGAAATAGATATAGTCCTCAAAAACCTCAAGCCACACAAAGTTCCAGGCCCAGATGGCTTTACAGCAGAATTCTATTGGAAATTCAAAGAACCCCTGATGCTCTACATGACCCGCCTATTCAATGATATTATAAAAGGGGGGCCCTTCCCCAAAACCTGGACCTACTCCAAAATAGTCTCCATCTCAAAAACACTGAAAGACAGCCTCAAAGTAGAATCAGACCACCCAATCTCATTCATAAACCAAGACGACAAGATATTTATATTAAATTTGCCCAAACGCCTAATCATTTTCCTATACAAGTTAGGAGCCCCAGACGAGACTGGCTTCGTCCCTGGTGGCAATATAACAGACCCCATCAG
This sequence comes from Podarcis liolepis, assembly GCF_965112155.1. NCBI lineage: Eukaryota > Metazoa > Chordata > Lepidosauria > Squamata > Lacertidae > Podarcis > Podarcis liolepis. The sequence continues at coordinate 19,432,268 of NC_139570.1, read as the reverse complement.
GAAACTACTGAACATGATTGAACACAGCACGGCAACTAAATGCCCACTGAAAATTATGTCCATAAACATCCTCAATGCTTTGGATTGCTTAGTGTGGAAATACCCATTAGCAGTACTAACATGAAATTTGGCCCCAATTTCCTGCAAATCCTCGAACAAATATCATCCCAAGCCTCAGCAATATGGAAGACTAACAAAGGAACTCTAATATCATAGCAATCCAAAAAGGCACAAAACAAGGATTCCCACTGTCTCTCTTCTTATTCATCCTGGCTCTGGAACCTTTAGCAATCTGAATCCGAGCAGCCACAGACATCAAGGGAGTGGAAATCAAAGGCAAAACCTACAAATTAGGACTCTTTGCAGATGACAGCACCAGACCCCATAAATACAGCAACCTCCTTAATCAGAGAACTCAACACATTTGCAATGGTGCCGGGCCTACAGGTAAATTTTGCAAAGTCAGAAGCTATGTGCTTCCCACACCCAAAAAGGCCTCGCTAACGTCACCAAGATAAAACTTTGCCACACCAAATTCAGATACCATGGGGTACAAAGAACCAAAAACCTCAATAAAGTATACCTCCACAACTATAACCCCTTATTGGCGGCAAATTAACCAAGACCTAAAGAGATGGAACAACATCAACTTCACTCTCTCAGACAAAATAGCCATGATCAAAATGATCACCCTCCCAAAACTAACCTACCTATTCCAAACAAAAAACCAAGAATAAGCCCCAAACACCTGCACCTCCCCTCCTCAGAGGGAGGATGGGGAATCCCAACACAGAAGCATATTACATTGCCAACCAAGTATGCTACATAATCCCATACAGTGGTGCCTCGCAAGACGAAATTAATTCGTTCCGCGAATCTTTTCGTCTAGCGAATTTTTCGTCTTGTGAAGCACAGTTTCCCATAGGAATGCACTGAAAATCAATTAATGTGTTCCTATGGTCAAAAAAAGTCCAAACAAAGCAAAATTTGGTACAACAAGAGTTTATTAAGTGCTCTTTAAAGTCACACATACTGTAAAGAGCATTTCAAAATTCAAACCCAGAATTTTTTTTTAAAAAACAGCAGTGGCCCAATGGTCACAGAAAATCATAAAAATGCAGGGGGGGGGACCACAAGCTTCCAGATTCTTGCAAACCCCTCCCCAACTGTTCCCCCAGCCACCCAGCACACAGAAATTCAAACCCAGAATTTTTTAAAAAAAACAGCAGAGTGGCCCAATGGTCACAGAAAATCATAAAAATGCAGGGGGGAAAAAACCACAAGCTTCCAGATTCTTGAAAACCCCTCCCCAACTGTTCCCCCAGCCACCCAGCACACAGAAATTCAAATCCAGAATTTTTTAAAAAAAACAGCAGAGTGGCCCAATGGTCACAGAAAATCATAAAAATGCAGGAAAAAAAACCACAAGCTTCCAGATTCTTGCAAACCCCTCCCCAACTGTTCCCCCAGCCACCCAGCACACAGAAATTCAAATCCATAATTTTTTTTAAAAAAACACCAGAGTACCCCAATGGTCACAGAAAATCATAAAAATGCAGGGGGGGGGGGGAAACCACAAGCTTCCAGATTCTTGCAAACCCCTTCCCAACACCAAGTCCTTGAATTCCAAACACCCCAACCCAAAATCCAAAACCTACCAAAAAAGTTTTAAAAGCTTAACTTACCAAATGGCTGCAAAAGAAGTTTTGGAAAAACTTCAAAAATCACCAAAGTCTTTAAAAACCTCAAAAAAGGCTACTATGAACACTGCATTCTATGAGTTGCTCCTCAAAGTCAAGTCACAACTGTATTAACGGTGTTAAGAAAAAGGAAACAAACTTGCAAGACGTTTTGGTCTTGCGAAGCAGCTCAAAAACGGAAAACCCTTTTGTCTAGCGAGTTTTCCGTCTTGCGAGGCATTCGTCTTGCAGGGCACCACTGTATATAGTAGAAGATGAAACAAAACAGCGGGTACACCTGAAGAGGGACACAATTGAAAATACCGGCACCACGGCATACCCAATTCCAAACAAACTAAGGAAAATTCCCACAATACTTAACAGGTACACACAGACCATGCTTAAAGCATGGAAAGCATAAATAGGTATACTGTCCCCAACCCCATCACCACTAATTCCCCTGCCACACCACCCATTATTCCATCACTCAGCACAAAACCTCCAGATAAAAACCTGTCAAACAAAAGGCTTATATCGCCTAATCAACCTCTATAAAATAGCAAACCCTTGCCAACACAAGAAATACAAGACAAACTAGAAGACGCCCAAATGCCCTGGTTAACACACCACCAATTACATGCCCTCTTAAACAATCCAGTAGTAAAATCAACAGCAGCTAGGCCCTTGACAACCTTCAAAAACCTCCCCCCAAAACCTCCTATGAGATTGACCCCACTCAGTGGACCAGAACATGGTCTAAACCCTGCTTTCAATCCATATCAAAGAAAAGGAAAGCACTCTCTGAAACTCACCTACAGGTGGTACCTAACACCAAGGAAATTAGCGCTAATAAGCCCAGGTAATTCACCAAAATGCTGGAGAGGGTGCACCTCCACAGGCACATACCTCCACATGTGGTGGGAATGCCCCCAAATCCAACTCTTCTGTACAAAAACCATATGAGAAATACCGTATGTAAAATACCTAAGCAAGTATTAGAAATCACCCCGGAACTGGCCCTACTAAACATCTTCCAAGACAATAATACCCACTTACACCACAAAGAACTCATAACCCACCTACTCTCCGCAGCCAGAATCATCATAACCAGACACTGGAGTGACCTGTCAGGAATAAGTATAGACCAATGGTACCAAATACTATGGGAAACAGCCTTACTAGAAAAATTAACCAATAAACTAAAACTGACACAGGGACAAATAGAAGAAGATGCCTTCACCCTGGTATGGCTCCCCTTTATCACATACATAGCCCAACAAGACAATGACAAAAATCCACCAACGGAATACAAATCAATATGGCTAACCTGATCCAAAAATCCCACCCACCCCACTCACACATGGAAACAAAGACCACCAGAGTCAACTACAAATTAACAGTCACACCCTAGGCCAACCCCAACCTCTCTCACCACCAAAGGAACACAAGTGAACAGCAAAGAACCTGCACAAGCAACGCTGACACAAAACCCCACATATATTAAGTAAAATAGAAACATCACCACCCAACCCCAACCCCAACCCCACTCATCTTTCTTCCCCCTCCACCTCTTTCCCCCTATTCTTCCTAATGTCTCAACAAATGGGGATAAATGTGTTATGGGGGAGGGGGATACGAGACTGAGACATTGCACATACCTTTGTAAATCAAGAAAATCTTTACTAAAAATACATTTAAAAAATACAAATAAAACTGACCTGTATATTTCAAGAAAATGTAACTTGAAAAAAGAAACACTGCACATACTTTTGTAAACCAAGAAATCTTTAATAAAAAAGACATTAAAAATATTTGGTAGGAGAAGAATTACCGAAGGATAAGAAAGTACTGTTTATGTATGTGATGACAATGCCAGAATACTACTTGCCCAGGGATGGAAAGAAGAAAGAGCCCCATCGAAAGGAGAATGGATAATGAAGATGATGGACTATGCGGAGATGGCAAGGCTGACCGGGAAAATCAGGCACCAAGAGTTTAACCATTTTACTAAAGAATGACATACCTCTAAAGAATATATTAAAGAACACTGTAATCATTTTAAAATGTTGGCAGGATTGACATAGCACTTGTAATTTAAAATAACAAAGGATAAAAATGAAGTACCATAATTTGGATAAATGCAATTAGATGCAGTTTAAAAAGGAAGATAAATCTTGGAAGCCAAGGGAGGGGTGGAGGGAAGTCCGGGGGAACACTATAAAGGTACTGATATGGACTGTGATGTAATGTTAGCGTGTGTGTGTGTGTGAAAAATTGTGTTTTTTCTTTTTGAAACTTTGAAAATAAAAAATTGAAAAAAGAAAGTAATTTTAATGTGTTTTGAAAAATATATTGAATTTGCCATAAGCTCACCCTCGCCATCTAGTGTCACATTTGTATAGTGCACTTAATACATTGTATATGCATCTGTATAGCCAAGTCTTTAGTCTGTGGCTGTATTTTTGGCACAGTTTCCTCTCTTTCCACCAATCAAGGGTGAACCACATGCTTAACACGAGTCAACAGTGTGATGCAGCAGCAACAACAAAAAAGCTAACACTGTTCCAGGCTGCATCAACAGAAGTATAGTGTCCAGATCAAGGGAAGGCATAGTTCCTTGGTATTCTGCCTTGGTCAGACCACACCTGCAATACACAGAGGAATTATACCAGAAAGATACTGATGTCTTGCACACCCCAGGTAGTGTGGTTGCTGACCTTGAGCCAGACATCCTGGAGAGTGAAGTCAAATGGGCCTTAGAAAGCACTGCTAATAACAAGGCCAGTGGAAGTGATGATATTCCAGATGAACTATTAAAATTTTAAAAGATGATGCTGTTAAGGTGCTACACTCAATATGCCAGCAAATTTGGAAAACTCAGCAGTGGCCAGAGGATTGGAGAAGATCAGTCTACATCCCAATCCCAAAGAAGGGCAGTGCCAAAGAACGCTCCAACTACCGCACAATTGCACTCATTTCACACGCTAGCAAGGTTATGCTTAAAATTCTACAAGGCAGGCTTAAGCAGTATGTGGACCGAGAACTCCCAGAAGTGCAAGCTGGATTTCGAAGGGGCAGAGGAATCAGAGACCAAATTGCAAACATGGGCTGGATTATGGAGAAAGTTAGAGAGTTCCAGAAAGACATCTACTTCTGCTTCATTGACTATGCAAAAGCCTTTGACTGTGTTGACCACAGCAAACTATGGCAAGTTCTTAAAGAAATGGGAGTGCCCGATCACCTCATCTGTCTCCTGAGAAATCCCTATGTGGGACAAGAAGTAACAGTTAGAACTGGATATGGAACAACTGATTGGTTCAAAATTGGGAAAGGAGTATGACAAGGCTGTATATTGTCTCCCTGCTTATTTACCGTATTTTTCGCCCTATAGGACGCAATTTTTCCCCTCCAAAAATGAAGGGGAAATGTGTGTGTGTCCTATGGGGCGAATGCAGGCTTTCACTGAAGCCTGGAGAGCGAGAGGGGTCGGTGCGCACCGACCCCTCTCGCTCTCCAGGCTTCAGGAGAGCCCCAGCGCCAGCCCCACAAGGTCGGGGGACAGAGGGAGGCGGAACGCCGCCATCCCGCTGTCTTCCGAAGTGGTTTGGAGGCTGATGGTGGGGACAGCTGGGAGACGCAGCACGTCTTCCTACTGTCCCCGGACCTGATCTGAAGGCAGGCGGTGGGGAGAAGAGTGCTTCTCCCCGCTGCCTGCCCCACAAGCTCCGGGGACAGCGGGGAGACGCAGCGCAGACCTGATCTGAAGGCGGGCGGCGGGGAGAAGAGCGCTTCTCCCCGCTGCCTGCCCTGCAAGCTCCGGGGACAGCTGGGAGGCACAGCGCGTCTTCCCACTGTCCCCGGACCTGGTCTGAAGGCGGACTGCGGGGAGAAGAGCGCTTCTCCCCGCTGCCGGCCCCACAAGCGCCTGGGGGGAAATACATTTTTTTTTCTTTATTTCCCCCCCAAAAAACTTGATGCGTCCTATGGGCCGGTGCGTCCTATGGGGCGAAAAATACGGTAACTTATATGCAGAATTCATCATGTGAAAGGCTGGGCTGGATGAATGCCAAACCGGAATTAAGATTGCTGGAAGAAATATCAACAACCTCAGATATGCAGATGACACAACCTTGATGGCAGAAAGTGAGGAAGAATTAAAGAAACTTTTAATGAGGGTGAAAGAGGAGAGTGCAAAATATGGTCTGAAGCTCAACCTCAAAAAAAGGAAGATCATGGCCACTGGGCCCATCACCTCCTGGCAAATAGAAGGGGAAGAAATGGAGGCAGTGATAGATTTTACTTTCGTGGGCTCCATGATGACTGCAATTGGCGACAGCAGTCACGAAATCAAAAGACGCCTGCTTTGGGGGAGAAAAGCAATGACAAACCTAGACAGCATCTTAAAAAGCAGAGACATCACCTTTCCAACAAAGGTCCATATACTTAACGCCATGGTTTTCCCAGTAGTGATGTATGAAAGTGAGAGCTGGACCATAAAGAAGGCTGATCGCCGAAGAATTGATGCTTTTGAATTATGGTGCTGGAGGAGACTCTTGAGAGTGACATGGACTGCAAGAAGATCAAACCTCTTCATTCTGAAGGAAATCAGCCCTGAGTGCTCACTGGAAGGACAGATCCTGAAGCTGAGGCTCCAATACTTTGGCCACCTCATGAGAAGAGAAGACTCCCTGGCAAAGACCCTGATGTTGGGAAAGATGGAGGGAACAAGGAGAAGGGGACGACAGAGGATGAGATGGTGGGACAATATTCTCAAAGCTACCGGCATGAGTTTGACCAAACTGCGGGAGGCAGTGAAAGATAGGAGGGCCTGGCCTGGTCCATGGGGTCACGAAGAGTCGGACACGACTAAACAACTAAACAACAACCACCTCGGGTTAAGAACTTAATTCGTTCTGGAGGTCTGTTCTTAACCTGAAACTATTCTTAACCTAAGGTACCACTTTAGCCAATGGGGCCTCCTGCTGCCGCTGCGCTGCCACCGTGAAATTTCTGATCTCATCCTGAAGCAAAGTTCTTAACCCAGGGTACTATTTCTGGGTTAGTGGAGTCTGTACTACTGTACTATATGATTTCCATTCAAATGTTTAACTTTAACATATAAAATACACATTAATATAAGCATCATCAAAATACCATATAGAAGTAAAATCACAGGGTGCCAAGTCAATTTTAAATGTTGGTCATTGTAGGGAGCTATCCTGAAAATATGTCCTACCAATGGTACTATGAAAGATAGTTACTCCAGAGCAGGAAAAGAAGTATCCTGAGGGTACTGGGATACTGCAGCAGGACCTAGCCCCCTGTCACACATCAAAAGTGGGGAAGAAATTCATAGTAGAGCAGCAAATACAGGTACTTGATTGGGCAGGGAATTCCCCGGACGTAAATCCTATTGAGAATTTGTGTGCTAAATGAAAAAAATTACCTCTGTGCTGTAGACCAGTGTTCCCCAACCTTGGGCCTCCAGCTGTTTTTGGACTACAATTCCCATCATCCTTGACCACTGATCTTGCTAGCGAGGGATGATGGGAGTTGTAGTCCAAAAACAGATGGAGGCCCAAGGTTGGGGAACACTGCTGTATACTATACAACTCTGGAGAAACACATTCAGGCACTAATTCAAGTGTGGTACAGGGATCCAAAAATCAACAGTAACTGTTCAAAAAAAGTAGACTCCATGCCAAACCGTGTTCAAATTCTGCTTTAAAATAGCGGAGGTCATATCCGCTACTAATGTACGTTTGTGTGAGTTTTGTACAATAAACTACTGTACTAAAGTCATTGTTTCAATTAATTTGTACAGCACATTGTTATATGTACAGCACATTGTTATATGTTTTATAAGACATGGACACAACTAGAACTGTTCACATTATTCAACCTAAAACAGGTCAAACCGCCCTTAATTCAGAGGGCACACAATGTGAGTTGCTGCACTAAAACAGCAGTGTTTCCTGTGATAACCAGATAAATAAATCAAATTGACTTTCAGGTAATACTGTCTAGAATGGCCCCTGGGCCATTGCTTCTACCTTTATGATGTTCTACCGATTTTGACCTAGATTGAGTTTCAAATCAGTATATTTTGACCTAGATTGAGTTTCAAATCAGTATATATTAAATGTTTGGGCGGGAATTGAAAGGAAACCCACATCCCATCAAATGAAAACGCATCACTTCATATAGAAACACCAAGACTGACCATGCCTACCTTAATGGATGAGGAACAGGAATTCATGGACAGTCCTGTCACCCCAGAGGAAATAGATATGGTCCTCAAAAACCTCAACCCACACAAAGCTCAAGGCCCAGGTAGCTTCACAGCAGAATTCTATAGGAAATTCAAAGAACCCCTGATGCCCAGCATGACCCACCTATTCAATGATATCGTAAAAGGGGGGCCCTTCCCCCAAACCTGCACCTACTCCAAAATAATCTCCATCCCAAAACCACTGAAAGACAGCCTCAAAGTAGAATCATACCGCCCAATCTCATTAATAAACCAAGACCACAAGATATTCACATAAAACTTTGCCAAACGCTTAAACACAAGTTAGGAGCCCCAGACCAGACTGGCTTTGTCCCTGGTCACAATATAACAGACCCCATCAGGAAACTACTGAATGTGATTGAACACAGCACGGCAACTAAATGCCCACTGACAATTATGTCACTAAACATCCTCAATGCTTTAGATTGCTTGGAGTGGAAATACCTGTTAGCAGTACTAACATGAAATTTGGGCCCAATTTCTGTGAAAACAAGGCCCTCTACACCAGCTGAGATCGAGGACCAAGCAGCTAAATGCCAGATGGCTCAAGATACCCCAAATAAAAACCTTTAGGACTACATATAGGATATTTTCTGCAATCTACCCCCCCCCCCACTTTTTAACCCAAATCTAATTCTAACCCCTTACTCCCCCACCCACCACACTCTAGCTCAGCACAATTCCATTGGTTTGATAGAGAATACAAGGTGAGAGACACAGGGCAACCCAGACGGGTTGGAAGGGCATCACCCTATATTGTAGATAAGCAAGATGGTTAGCTTAAAAGCAATTACATTAAATGTGATGGGTTGGGAAACCCCATCAGAAGACAATGCATCACTTCATATATAAACACCAAGACTGACCATGCCTACCTTAACGGATGAGGAACAGGAATTCATTTTTTAAATTTTTATTACAGTGGTACCTCGGGTTACATACGCTTCAGGTTACAGACTCCACTAAACCAGAAATAGTACCTCAGGTTAAGAACTTTGCTTCAGGATCAGAACAGAAATCGTGCTCCGGCAGCACAGCAGCAGCAGGAGGCTCCATTAGCTAAAGTGGTGCTTCAGGTTAAGAACAGTTTCAGGTTAAGAACGGACCTCCAGAATGAATTAAGTATTTAACCTGAGGTACCACTGTAAGTACAAATTAGAAAACATACATACTTACAACAAAAGAAAATACAAAAGAAAAAGAAAATACATATAACCAAGGAGTGAAATGAAAGATAAGATATCAGGGGGGGAAACAAAGAAAAAATAAAGAAGTAAAAGAAAAGGATCATAGGTGAAAATTTTTAAAAGTAGATAAGTATTCACTATACATAGCCATTTCCCATCTATATTTATATTCAGTTGCATAATTTCATCTTGTCCTTATCTACCTTAAAAAGTGGGGTTTTTGTTTTTTTTAAAAGACTTCCACCGTTTGCCTCACGCGTTTTTAATAATCCGTTCATCAGCTCCTCTGTTCTTCATATTTTCCTTTTGGCTTTCCTTAATGTCTCACTTTGTATTTCTTATATTATGCACAAGATTATTCTAAACACAACCAGATTTTTGTAGTCGAGCCCTGTTTTTGTAAATAATCATTTAAGAACTCCCATTGCTTCATAACCATAGTTTTGGGTTTTCTCCTTATTATATCCGTCAGTTTTGCTAGTTCCAGGTACTTGCAAAGTTTCCCCAACCATTCTCTTTTTGTTGGGATGCTGTCTTCTTTCCAATAGCTAGCAATCAAAATTCTTGCCGCTGTTGTCGCGTATAGAAATAAGTTAGTTTTATCTTTTGGGATATCTTTATCTAGGATTCCTCTGCCTTTTTTGTGTCTGATGTCCTTATCAAATTTTTTTATTTCGTCGTGGAACATGTCCCAAAAGATTTTAATCTTTGGGCAAGTCCACCACCAGCATTTGTTGTTGCTCCTTTTATTTATTTTTGACAATCTGTCAGGGGTTAGGTACCATCTGTGGTGAATTTTTCTGAAATTCTCCCTTAAATAAATCACACACAGTAAAATTTATGTTTTTCTCCCAAAAAGTTTTCCATCTTTCCAGATCTATCTCATATCCCAAATCATGCTCCCATTTTAACATGTTTTCCCCTTTCGTCTCTTGTTCTAAGGTAGTTTTCATTAATAATCTATACATTTTTGCTAGCATTTTTTGATCGCTTTGCAATATTTTCTTTTCTAATTTTAAAGTTTTATTTTCAAATCCCCTCTTTTTATGTCTTTTTCATATGTTGCCTTTAATTGATAATATTGTAACCAATTTATTCCAAATGTTTGCAATTGTTCGTAAGTTTTTAATTTAATATTTCCGTCTACATCTTCTAATATTTCCCTATATGTTGGCCAAGTCTCTTTTGCATTACTCTTTCTCAATAATTTTTCCCTTTGTTCTTTCGCAGACATCCAATAGAGCCTTTCTTACTATGTGATTTGTAAATTTTTTATGTTTTTCTTTTTTGTCATAAAATAAACAGCCATGCCAGCCATATATTTTGTCCCAACCCTCTAGTGTTAGGACTTCATTATCTTTTAATAATATCCATTTTTTTACCCAAAATAGGAACAGGAATTAATGGACAGTCCTATCACCCCACAGGAAATAGATATGGTCCTCAAAAACCTCAAGCCACACAAAGCTCCAAGCCCAAATGGCTTTACAGCAGAATTCTATAGGAAATTCAAAGAACCCCTGAAGCCCTACATGACCTTGCCACAACTGACTGTATTGCTAACACAAGAGATGAATTTCAAGAACAGCTTCCCCTTTGGCCCCCCCCACCGATCCGGAAGACATCCATGACTTGATCGTTAAACTCAAAACAGGGAAAGCGCCTGGGCCAGACCTGATCCCGGCAGAAGCTATAAAATACCATGCGGACTGGTGGGCCAAAGTCCTGGCGACCATCTTCGATGCCGTTAACAACTCTGGAATGATCCCGGGAGTATGGAAGGACGCTATTATCGTTCCAATCCACAAAAAGGGCTCACCAGATGACCCAGGGAATTACAGAAATATCAGTCTGCTCTCAATAGTGGGGAAACTGTATGCCTGCTTCCTGTTGAACAGACTTATTCAATGGGCCGAAGAGAAAAAATTAATTGGGCCCGAACAAGCTGGATTCCGCCCAAAACAGTCAACAATTAATCATATTCTAATTTTACAGCATCTTGCCTGGAAATATTCCATCCCAAAGGGTGGCCAACTCTGTGTGGCTTTCATTGACCTAAAGGCAGCATTCGATAGTATCCCCAGGAGCATCCTCTGGGAAAAACTCACCCGCTGGGGCATCAACAGAAGGCTTCTCTGGCTAATAATCAAACTCCATGAGAACTCAGCGGCTAGAGTGAGACTCACCCCGGAGGGTGATCTCACCAATTCAATTCCCATTAACAGAGGTGTCCGACAGGGTTGTATATTGGCCCCATTCCTGTTCAATTTGTTCATAAGCGACATGAGGACTCCCCTAATAGAGGCTCAAGAAAGGATTCATGCACCCCACCTAGCACTTTATCGCTGCCCTTTGTTACTATATGTGGATGACGCAGTCATCCTTTCTTTTTCTAGAGTAGGTCTCAGGAGGGCCTTAAAATTTTTTGGATCATATTGTAATGCAAATTCCCTTACAATTAATTATAGAAAATCTAAGATCCTAATTTTCTCAAAGAGCCGGAAACTCCATAATTGGAGAATTGATGGGAGAGTCATCGAACAAGTCCATAGATTCCAATACTTGGGAGTTTGGTTACAACATAACCTTAGATGGAAGGCCCATGTAGCTTATGTTACAAATAGAGCCAAAGCTATCTCCTTGGCGATCTTGCGATTCTTCTTCACCGATGGGGCCCTTCACATCCCATCGGCGTTGAAAGTGTTCAAGGCCAAGGTGATCCCGACAATTGCTTATGCCATCTCAACTTGGGGGACTTTTGTCAACCTATCTCACCTAGAGGTTATTCAAAATCAGTTTTTAAGTGGGATATTGAAACTGCCCAACTGTGTAAGTAATACAGTGGTACCCCGCAAGACGAATGCCTCGCAAGACGGAAAACCCGCAAGACGAAAGGGTTTTCTGTTTTGGAGGCGCTTCGCAAGACGAATTTCTCTATGGGCTTGCATCACAAGACGAAAGCCCATAGGGAAATGCTGGCGGTCGGGAGCAAAGACTTTCGCCCACAGCCGGCCTTCTCCCGGGGAGATTTTTAAATGCTGGGGGTCAGCAGCGAAGCGTTCGCTGCCGACCCCCAGCATTTTAAAACGCTGTTCCGAAGCGGGGCGGGGGGGGGCGGGAACACCTGCCCCAGCCGCCCCACTTTGGAACGCTGTTCCGAAGCGGGGCGGGGGGCGGGAACACCTGCCCCAGGCGCCCCACTTTGGAACGCTGCTCCGAAGCGGGGCGGGGGGCGGGAACACCTTCTGAAGGCGGGCGGGGGGCGAAAGTCTTTGTCCCCCCCCTGCCTGCCTTCCCAGGGGCTTTTAAATCGCCCCGGACAGCGGAGAAGTCCTCCGCTGTCCGGGGCGATTTTAAAATGCCGCCCGCCAGCATTTTAAGATCGCCCGGACAGCGGAGAAGTCCTCCGCTGTCCCGGGGTTTTTTAAACCCCTGGGGTGGGAAGAAAAGCCCTTGTCCCCCCCCCCAGCCTTCAGAAGAGGTCCGGGGACAGACTGTCCCCGGACCTGGTCTGAAGGCGGTTTCCCTAGGAACGCATTAATTGATTTTCAATGCATTCCTATGGGAAACCGTGCATCGCAAGACGAAAAACTCGCAAGATGAAGAGACTTGCGGAACGAATTAATTTCGTCTTGCGAGGCACCACTGTACAGCGTTACGCATGGAACTTAATACTGTATCCCTGGAAAACGCCCTGTGGAAGCACATACTTTGTCACTGATTATCTCTACGGCACAATCTCCCAAACTTGTACTTGATACAATGTATGTGGAGAGATGATTTCCAGAGCCCATGGGTAAAAAATTTACAGCTGAAAATTACGGCAATGGGAATCTCCCCATCCAAATTACTAGAGCAGGACATAGTTCCAGCTAAAAGAACAGTAACCTGTAAACTAGAGGAGATGGACTTGCAGCAGAAAATGGCCTTGGGCAATGGTACCTGCTCACCTCTAAACCTTGGTTTATTCTCTTAAGGCTCCCAAATTATTTGAATTCCTTAACTTCTTCAGCTCATAGATATGCCTTTATAAAGGCAAGATTCAACAGCTTCCCATCGAACGTGCTGAGAAATAGATTTTCCAATGGACAGATATCGCTCTTATGTGATTGTAATTCTGGGGCACCGGAATCGTTGCATCACATAATTCTTGATTGTGCTTTTCACTCATCGGCCAGGAGCAAGTTTCTTGCTCAATATCTGAAGGGAATCGCCGACGATACGAATGAAGCCAAACTGAGATATCTATTAAATGATGAAGACCCCCTAAGATCACTCACGGTTGCCAGATTCTTGATCAGCGTCCTATCCCTAAAGAAGAAAAACGGACTCCTGTGCAGCTCGGATAACCCTTTTAAACCATGATCTATGTTTTAGGATGTAATTAGGTGATATCAACATTGATGTCTTTTATTAATTTATGAGAAGAGGGTGATATTTATGTTGCAAATTTATTGTAATGTATGACGTTGGTTTTTTGTTTTTGTTTTGCTTTGGTTCTTGTCTGTTTTTTGTAAGTTTTGGCGGTTTTAAATTTGGAGGTTTAAGTACATTATGTTGGTATGGGAAACTGTCGTGTGGCGGGCCAATGGCCGTAATAAATATCAATACAATACAATACAATAGCCCTACATGACCCGCCGATTGAATGATACCATAAAAGGGGGGCCCATCCTCAAAACCTGGACCTACTCCAAAATAGTCTCCATCCCAAAACCACTGAAAGACAGCCTCAAAGTAGAATCATACCGCCCAATCTCATTAATAAACCAGGACGACTAAATATTCACTTCAAACTGCCAATTATGTCCCTAAACATCATCAATGCTTTGCATTGCTTAGAGTGGAAATACCCATTAGCAGTACTAACATGAAATTTGGCCCCAATTTCCTGCAAATCTGCCAACAAATATAATCCCAAGCCTCAGCAATATGTAAGACTAACAATAGGGACTCTAATATCATAGCAATCCAAAAAGGCACAAAACAAGGATTCCCACTGTCTCTCTTCTTATTCATCCTGCCTCTGGAATCTTTAGCAATCTGAATCCAAGCAGCCACAGACATCAAGAGAGTGGAAATAAAAGGCAAAACCTACAAATTAGGACTCTTTGCAGATGACAGCACCAGACCCCATAAATACAGCAACCTCCTTAATCAGAGAACTCAACACATTTGCAATGGTGCCCGGCCTACAAGTAAATTTTGCAAAGTCAGAAGCTATGTGCTTCCCACACCCAAAAAGAACTTGCTAACGTCACCAAGATAAAACTTTGCCACACCAAGTTCAGATACCATGGGGTACAAAGAACCAAAAACCTCAATAAAGTTTACCTCCACAACTATAACCCCTTATTGGCGGCAAATTAACCAAGACCTAAAGAGATGGAACAACATCAACTTCACTCTCTCAGACAAAATAGCCATGATCAAAATGATCACCCTCCCAAAACTAACCTACCTATTCCAAACAAAAAACCAAGAATAAGCCCCAAATACCTGCACCTCCCCTCCTCAGAGGGAGGATGGGGAATCCCCAACACAGAAGCATATTACATTGCCCACCAAGTATGCTACATAATCCCATATATAGTAGAAGATGAAACAAAACAAAACAGCGGGTACACCTGAAGAGGGACACAATTGAAAATACCGGTACCACAGCGTACCCAATTCCAAATAAACTAAGGAAAATTCCCACAATACTTAACAGATACACACACCATGCTTAAAGCATGGAAAGCAGAAATAGGTAAACTGTCCCCAACCCCATCACCACAAATTCCCCTGCCACACCACCCATTATTCCACCACTCAGCACAAAACCTCCAGGTAAAAACCTGTCAAACAAAAGGCTTCTATCGCCTAATTAACCTCTATAAAATAGCAAACCCTTGCCAACACAAGAAATACAAGACAAACCAGAAGACGCCCAAATGCCCTGGTTAACACACCACCAATTACATGCCCTCTTAAACAATCCAGTAGTAAAATCAGCAGCAACTAGGCCCTTGACAACCTTCAAAAACCTCCCCCCAAAACCTCCTATGAGATTGACCCCACTCAGTGGACCAGAACATGGTCTAAACCCTGCTTTCAATCCATATCAAAGAAAAGGAAAGCACTCACTCTGAAACTCACCTACAGGTGGTACCTAACACCAAGGAAATTAGCGCTAATAAACCCACGTAATTCACCAAAATGCTGGAGAGGGTGCACCTCCCCAGGCACATACCTCCACATGTGGTGGGAATGTCCACAAATCCAACTCTTCTGTACAAAAACCATATGAGAAACATGTAAAATAACTAAGCAAGTATTAGAAATCACCCCAGAACTACACATACTAAACATCTTCCAAGACAATAATACCCACTTACACCACAAAGAACTCATAACCCACCTACTCTCAGCAGCCAGAAGCATCATAACCAGACCGTGGAGAGACCTGTCAGGAATAAATATGGACCAATGTACCGAATACTATGGGAAACAGCTAGAAAAATTCCTAGAAAAATTAACCAATAAACTGAAACTGACACAGGGACATATCGAAGAAGAGGCCTTCACCCAGGCGTGAATCACATACATAGCCCAACCAGACAATGACAAAAATCCACCAACGGAATACAAATCAATATGGCTAAGCTGATCCAAAAATCCTACCCACCCCACTCACACATGGAAACAAAGACCACCAGAGTCAACTACAAATGAACAGTCACACCCTAGGCCAACCTCAACCTCTCTCACCACCAAAGGAACACAAGTGAACAGCAAAGAACCTGCACAAGCAACGCTGACACAAAACCCCACATATATTAAGTAAAATAGAAACATCACCACCCAACCCCAACCCCCACTCATCTTTTTTTTTTCCTCCACCTCTTGCCCCCTATTCTTCCTAATGTCTCAACAAATGGGGAGGAAATGTGTTATGTGGGGGGGGGGATACGAGACAGAGACATTGCACATACCTTTGTACTGTAAATCAATAAAATCTTTACTAAAAATACATTTAAAAATTACAGATGAAACTGACCTGTATATTTCAAGAAAATGTAACTTGAAAAAAGAAACACTGCACATACTTTTGTAAACCAAGAAATCTTTAATAAAAAAGACATTAAAAATATTTGGTAGGAGAAGAATTACCGAAGGATAAGAAAGTACTGTTTATGTATGTGATGACAATGCCAGAATACTACTTGCCCAGGGATGGAAAAAAGAAAGAGCCCCATCGAAAGGCGAATGGATAAATGCGGAGATGGCAAGGCTGACTGGGAAAATCAGGCACCAAGAGTTTAACCAATTTACTAAAGAATGACATACCTCTAAAGAATATATTCTTTATATATATTCTACCTCTCCTTTAAATCAGAACCAGTGAGGTCGGTGAAGGTCCTGTGTGAGTGCCTGGAGGTGGTTGGAGGATGGATGGCGGCTAACAGATTGAGGTTGAATCCTGACAAGACAGAAGTACTGTTTTGGGGGGACAGGGAGCGGGTTGGTGTGGGGGATTCCCTGGTCTTGAATGGGGTAACTGTGCCCCCTGAAGGACCAGGTGCGCAGCCTGGTAGTCATTTTGGACTCACAGTTGTCCATGGAGGTGCAGGTTAACTCTGTGTCCAGGGCAGCTGTCTACCAGCTCCACCTGGTACGCAGGCTAAGACCCTACCTGCCCGCGAACTGTCTCTAGTTATCTCACGCTTGGACTACTGCAACGTGCTCTACGTGGGGCTACCTTTGAAGGTTACCCGGAAACTGCAATTAATCCAGAATGCGGCAGCTAGACTGGTGACTGGGAGTGGCTGCTGGGACCACATAACACCGGTTCTGAGAGATCTGCATTGGCTCCCAGTACGTTTCCGAGCACGATTCAAAGTGTTGGTGCTGACCTTTAAAGCCCTAAACGGCCTCGGTCCTGTATACCTGAAGGAGCGTCTCCACACCCATCATTCAGCCCGGACACTGAGATCCAGAGCCGAGGGCCTTCTGGCGGTTCCCTCATTGCGAGAAGTGAGGCTAAAGGGAACCAGACAGAGGGCCTTCTCGGTAGTGGCGCCCGCCCTGTGGAACGGCCTCCCATCAGATGTCAAAGATATAAATAATTACCTGACATTCAGAAGACATCTTAAGGCAGCCCTGTTCAGGGAAGTTTTTAATATGTAACGCTGTACTGTTTTTAACACTGATTGGGAGCCGCCCAGAGTGGCTGGGGAAACTCAGCCAGATGGGCGGGGTATAAATAAATTATTATTATTATTATTATTATTATTATTATTATTATTATTATTATTAAAGAACACTGTAATCATTTTAAAATGTTGGCAGGATTGACATATCACTTGTAATTTAAAATAACAAAGGATAAAAATGAAGTACCATAATTTGGATAAATAATAATAATAATAATATTATAATAAATTTTATTTATATCCCGCCCTCCCCAGCCGAAGCCGGGCTCAGGGCGGCTAACAACACTAAAATAGTGCAACATTATAAAAACATCAAAGAATTAATTAAAATCAAAATTGATGGCAACCATAAACTAAAGTATTGTAAAGATTGCCAAAGGAGGGAGTCAGGCTGCGCCCTGACCAAAGGCCTGGTGGAACAGCTCTGTCTTGCAGGCCCTGCGGAAAGATGTCAAGTCCTGGAGGGCCCTTGTCTCTTGTGACAGAGCGTTCCACCAGGTTGGAGCCGCAGCCGAAAAAGCCCTGGCTCTAGTTGAGGCCAGCCTAACCTCTCTGAGGCCTGGGACCTTCAAGATGTTTTTATTTGAAGACCGTAAGTTCCTCTGTGGGGCATACCAGGAGAGGCGGTCCCGTAGATACGAGGGTCCTAGGCCGTATAGGGCTTTGAAGGTTAAAACCAGCACCTTAAACCTGATCCTGTACTCCACCGGGAGCCAGTGCAGCTGGTATAGCACCGGATGAATGTGATCCCGCAGCGAAGACCCTGTAAGGAGTCTCGCTGCGGCATTCTGCACCCGCTGGAGTTTCTGGGTCAGTCTCAGGGGCAGCCCCACGTAGAGCGAGTTACAATAATCCAGTCTGGAGGTGACCGTCGCGTGGATCACAGTGGCTAGGTCAGGGCGAGAGAGGTAAGGAGCCAACTGCTTAGCTTGGCGGAGATGAAAAAATGCCGCCTTTGTTATAGCTGCAATCTGCGCCTCCATGGAGAGGGAGGTATCGAAGATTACACCCAAACTCTTAACGGACGGTGCTGGCACTAATTGCACCCCCGCAAGAGATGGGAGTTGCCCCCTCAATCCCATATCGTCCCGTCCCAGCCAGAGGACCTCTGTCTTCGAAGGATTTAACTTCAACCGGCTCCCACGTAACCATCCAGCCACAGCCTCCAAGCATCTGATCAGTGTGTCTGGGGCCGAGTCAGGATGGCCATCCATCAGCAGATACTGATGGCAGCCCAGCCCAAAACTCCGGACAAGCTGGGCGAGGGGGCGCATAAAGATGTTAAAAAGCATCGGGGAGAGTATCGCACCCTGGGGCACTCCACACACCAAGGAGTTGCGGGATGACAGTTCCCCCCCAAGCTCCACCCTCTGTCCCCGACCAGAGAGAAACGAGCGCAGCCATTGAAGGACTGTGCCCTGGATCCCCACGTCGGCAAGGCGGTGGTCCAGGAGTTCGTGATCGACCATGTCGAAGGCTGCTGACAGGTCTAGAAGAATCAGCAGCCCCGACCCGCCTCGATCCAGCTGCCTGCGGAGATCATCTGTTAGGGCGACCAGAGCCGTCTCGGTCCCATGAGCAAAATGCTTGCTTTGCTGCCAGGTACATAAGGGAATACAAGCAGGACATTTTCATAAGATCAGCCGTATCAATGGAACAACTCCCCTAGGAGGAAAATATGCAGCTTTCAGAACTTTGAAGTTTAGAGAAAAAGCAAGTTAGAGGCAATGGAACCAGAGGTTCTAAAATCCTGCAAGACTTGCAGAAAGTGGGTAGGAAAAGTGTTTTTCTCCCTCTCTCATAACACCAGAACTCGTGCAGGAACCAATGCAGGAAGATTCAGAGTGGATAAGAAAGTATTTACAAAAGGGATATGAAATACAACATTAGAAATGTTGGGGATATTTTGGAAAAGTTAGAAGCAAGAAAGAGTTGTAGAGTAATATTAATGTTTATAGTTGCAGAGAAGCCTTTGACAATGTATCTTGGAGTTTTATGTTATATAATTTAGAGAGTATGGGGATAGGCCATGATTTTTTAAATGGTATTAAAACTGTCTATCTAGAACAAAAAGCTAACATTATTGTAAATAATGTGGTTTCAGAGGAAATTAGAATTGAGAAGGGAACCAGGCAAGGGTACCCACTTTCCCCTCTGCTGTTTATTTCAGTCCTGGAGGTCTTGCCAAGTATGATTAGAAAGGATGAACAAGTCAAAGGTATTACAGTAGGTTCGAAACAATATAAATTAAAAGCCTTTGCTGATGATCTAGTCCTGACATTACAAGATCCAGACTCCAGTGCAGTCAAAGCACTGGAGCTGATACAAGAGTTTGGTCAGGTAGCAGGATTCAATTTTTACAAGAGCAAGACCAAAGTAATTCAGAAAAATCTGGATAATGAAGAAAGAAAACTATTACAAGAAAAAACGGGCCTAGATTTTGTGAAAAAAGTTAAATATTTGGCGGTGAACCTGACTGGGAAAAAATTGAATTTATATAAAGATAATTATGAGAAATTATGGAATAAAATTTAAAGAGATTTGGAGATATGGTCGAACCTAAAACTGTCATTAATGGGCCAGATTTCTGTGATTAAGATGAATGTGCTGCCAAAGATGCTTTTTTTGTTTCAAGCCCTCCCAATTATAGATAATGTGAAATGTTTTAAAGAATGGCAGAAAGCACTATCCAGATTTATCTGGCAGGGGAAGAAACCCAGAATTAAATATAAATTACGTACAGACTCTAAAGAAAGAGGGGGATTTTTCTTGCCAGATTTAAAAATTTATTTTGAAGCTGCTGCACTTTGCTGGATTAAAGAATGGATGCAATTAGAAGACATAGATCTACTAGATTTGGAGGGATTCAACAATGTGTTTGGTTGGCATGCATATTTATGGTATGACAAAGTAAAGGCCCATAATGCATTTAAAAACCATGGAATTAGGAAATTGTTGTATAATGTTTGGACAAAATATAAAGATCTTTTAGAAAGAAAGATGCCCAGATGGCTTTCACCAATGGAGGCAAAGACCCAGAAAAAACTAAATATGGATACCAAATGGTTGAACTATTATGATTTATTAATAGAAGAAGAAAAAGGTTAGAAATTAAAACCATTTGATCAAGGTAAAGATAAGTTAAATTGGTTACATTATCACCAGATTAATGAATTGTATGAATTGGATAAAAAAATGGTTTTGCTTTTGAAAAATATAAGTTGGAGACGGAGTTGTTCGATACAAAAGGTAAAAAATGATCTAAAATGTACAAGTTATTGTTGGAGTAGCATACAAAAGATGAACAAGTTAAATCTGTGATGATAGATTGAGCAAGAGATGTAGGACATAATATAATGTTTGAGGATTGGGAAAGATTGTGGAAGAAAGGGGTCAAGTTCTCTGCATGTACTGTGTTAAAGGAAAATATAATGAAAATGATGTACAGATGGTATTTGACTCCTGTAAAATTAGCAAAGATATATCATAACTGTGACAATCTATGTTGGAAATGTAAAGAAAAGGAAGGAACCTTTTATCATATGTGGTAGACCTGTCCCAAGGAGATAGACTTCTGGGAAAAGATTTATAATGAATTGAAAAAAATGTTGAAATATACATTTATAAAGAAACCAGAGGCCTTTCTTCTTGGAATAACAGGTTTGGAATTGCCCAAGAAAGATGTTATTTTTCTATGCCACAACTGCTGCTCGTATTTTGTTAGCTAAAAATTGGAAAACCCAAGAATTACCAACGATAGAAGAATGGCAGATGAAGATGATGAATTTTTCGGAGCTAGCCGACCTAACCGGAAGAGTCCGTGACCAGAAGGAAAAGGAGTATCAGGAAGAGTGGATTAAATTTAATGATTACTAAGTAAAATATGTTAAGTTAAATTAACTGAAAACAGCTTGCAGATACTCAGTTGGCTTAGGATTTTATTTATGTTAAGTGATGAATTAATATGTTTAATTTCATAATGTGAAGATCTAAGGATGCTAATGTTTAAGTTAAATTTTATAAGAACTGTGATTTGGAAAACCGTTAAAAGGATATGCAATGAAATCCAACCAAGAGGAAGCGAGGAAGTCACTTAACAATGTTAATAAGTGTAATTTTCAATAAGGATATGATTTATGTTTGTTTGTCTTATGTGTTTGTTTGTTTGTTTGTTTGTTTGTTTGTTTGTTTGTAATGTTGTAAAAACCAATAAAAAATTGAAAAGAAAAGAAAAGAAATTATTTACAGAAGAAAGTAAGAAGAGTCTACTGGATCTGGCCACTGTCCCCTCTACTCCATCATCCTGTTCACAGTGGCCACCCGGATGCTCCTTAGGGGAAACCCACAAACAGGACAGGAGCACAAGAGCAACTCTCCCCTCCTGCGGTTTGCAGCAGCTGGGATTCAGAAGCACTCCTGTCCTGCCCATGCAAGCAGTGCTGACGGGCAGAGAGGCTTCTTCCCTGTGCATTAGCTCTGCCCATCCACAGAGCAGCCCTGTGTCTTTGGATGACATCTTGGTGGTCACGGTGGGAACAGGATGCTCAACTAGATGGTCCCCCTTTGGCCTGGTGCAGAAGGCTCCTCTGACATTCCTATACACTGCTGCTGAAGACAAGTTGCACGTCTTGCCTCAGAACATGGTCACTCCAACCCTGCAAGGGAGGAAGAACTATAATGCCAGATGAAACCTCAAACCATCTTAGTCAGCTCAACAGAAAAGTCCAGGCAGGAGAGTTCTCTATTCCCAGTTCAGCCATGGAGAGCCCAGCAGCAGCCAGATATTGAGAGCCAGGCCACCCAGGAGCACATGCCCGCTTTCTTCCTGGGCACATTTGACAAGGCAGTACATCCCACTGAGCACTGCAGGACTCAATTCCAAGTAAGCATACGCAGGATATGGACAGCATAGCTGCACTGCAGAAAGTCTCTCTCCAGGGCCAGGCAGGCTGCTGCTGCACTTCAAGGACTAAGGAGAACTAAGAGGCTGGTGAAAGGCAGCCCTTAAGATTTCTAAAGACTTGCGCCTCCTAGTGACAAAAGTTCCTGCTCCTCTGCAGCTGCTCTGGGTTAGCAGTTGGGCTCTAGAAAAAAAAACATTTCTAGGAAAACCAAGAACACAACAAAGAGGACTGTGCTGTACCAAATCTGACCACAGATGCATCCAGAGTTCTGTACTGACTGTAAGGAGCCCACCATCATATCAGACAAGGGGACATTCCCAACCCTACCCAAGGAGGCCAAGGATTATCCTGTGGAACTTCTGCCTGCACCTCACCTTCCCCACAGAAGCTGCTATGGCTTCCAACCTTCCATGTGCAGTACTCGCACACGTTTTCCCGTCTAAGTGTACAGAAAAGCGTGTTGTTGTTTTTTAAAAGGAAAGAAACCATCATAGAGCAGCAACATAATCCTACACATTTTTACCTAAGAGTAAACTGCAGCGAGCGCAGCAGGCTTTGCTCCCAAAAAAGAAGACATAGGATTCATCTAACATCCATCACAACCAAGAATAACTGAAAAGAACCTCCATGGCCAGAAGAAATCTACCCTACCGAAAAATCCAGGGATTATCCTGTGGAACTTCTGCCTGCATCTCACCTACCCTACAGAAGCTAAAGTCACCAAGGAGGAGGGAATGGGACATCGGGTACTCAACCCAAAATATGAGGGGGGGAAACCAAGACGCAGCGGCTTTGCGTCCTTTTTTTGCGTTGGAGTGCGCGCGGCCAACACAACTCACCAACACAACCCACCGCGCCAGGCGCTGCCCTCGCCACCAACGTTGTCGGGCACACGTGCCCAGGACGCGAAGGGTTCCGCGCGTCAACTCAGCCTGGCCACCAGAGCCAAGCGGGGCTGCGCTTCGCCCCTGCCTGCCCTTGCCAGGAGAAGCTTGGTCGGCAGGCAAATCCCGCTCCCCCACGCTGGCCTGGGACGCGCAACGGCTAGTCCAAGCCGGGTCCTGGCGGCACTCAGGGCGGGACGGGGTTCCCTGCGTGGGGGCGCCTGGCTCCCGCCCCCTAAAAGTTGCGCGCTTGGGACTACCCTCCCCCGGCCCAACCCCACACGCCACTGCCCAGGTCCATACACACGTGCTCTCCGCATTTTCAGACCCGACTCTTTCCCTAGCCCTGCCTGGAAATACTGCGGGTAGAGTAACCCTGCCCTCACTCCCCCCCCCCCCACACACACACACACAGACACACCGCAAAGCTCTACCTCCGCGCAGCAGCCCTTCCTCCTGACCGGACACATCCCCAAAGCCACAACGAAGTTGCTTGGCTGAGCGAGGCGGCTCCCCAACCCCCCCCCCACCCGCCCCTAACCCCCGCCAGAACCTTACCTACCCCAGGACTCTCCGCCGTCCCGCAGCACTTGGAAAAGGGCACGGATGCGCGCCGCCCGGATGCTGAGCAGAGCCGCGGCCAGGAGCGCACCCTTCGCCAAGGAGGAGGAGGAGGAGGAGGAGGAGGAGGAGGTGCAGGGGCGAGCGAGCTCCAAGCACCCATTGCCACCCTCCCTCCCGCAGCGCCAGGCAGATGGAAGTAGAGAAGACGCCGAGGACGCCCCAGCTGATAGAAACAGAGATCTGCAGCCCCGCCCCCTGGCCAGTTTAAACTCCAGCGAGTTAAAGGGACTCTGCTTCCCCATTTCACCCCCACGGGACCACGCACCCTCCAATAAATTAAACCCCCTATATCTTGCGAATACACGTGTATTCAAGCTTATAGCCTGGTTCCCCAAGGAAATCCAAAAGACCCCATGGCCGCCAACTTTTCAGCCTCCTCCAGACCCTGCCTTGAGGCTCCATTGTTTCCCTTTCTGTCCCCGGAATTGTCACCTGCAGATTTCTTTCTAGCCCTGACTTTCCCTTAAAGGCACAGGCACACCTGGCAGGCGCGTGGAGTCCAAATGTCTGAAAGACAGCAGGTTAGGGAAGGCTGACTTAAGCGTGCAGGTGGGAGTCACAGGCACAGCAGAAAGATACAGGAGCTTTGGCAAAAATCTATACTGATCTAATTTCCAAAGAACATCCGGCGTTTAGGGTGGCGATTCTAGGAAAGACCAGCTGTCCGTCTGGGTCTTCTAACCAGCAGTCACACAAAGAAGAATTAAGCTGTAAAAGTTTTCTGTTTCTTATTCGCCTCTCTGCCCCCCATCTCAGCTAAGTAGGAGCTGACACTACACAGGTGGGAGAAGATGGCACTCTGCACATTCTCCTATTCATTGGGACTTTGGGACCCTGGCTGAAATTAGCTGCTAGCACACACTTACAGTGGTCCCTCAGGTTACATACACTTCAGGTTACATACGCTTCAGGTTACAGACTCCGCTAACCCAGAAATAGTACCTCGGGTTAAGAACTTTGCTTCAGGATGAGAATAGAAATCGTGCTCCGGCGGCAGCAGGAGGCCCCATTAGCTAAAGTGGTGCTTCAGGTTAAGAATGGACCTCCGGAACGAATTAAGTACTTAACCCGAGGTACCACTGTACAGTACTTGGGAGTAAGTCCCATTGGACTCAAGAATAGTAACTGTGATTTTAGAAAAACTACAGTGTTTGGAGGAGTGGCTGGTTTAGCAGACTTGGCTGCCACTGAGTGCTACAATATTCCTGGCTTGTTTTAATTGTTGCATTGGTAACCAGCTCAAAGTGAAGAAGCCTCCAAGCCTTGACAGAAACATGCTAGGAGAACCCATGAACTTTGGACACATTACCCACATTGGAACAAAAGAGGGCAAATTCAGGAACAAATGAATTCCAAAGGAGGTTCCAACAGCAATAATCCTTCAACTGCAAAGGCGTCAGATGTCTGAATGAGAGAATGAAATGCCAGTTTGGGGATGTGATGCTTTCAAAGCAACTGGCTGTAAGGAGGAGAACTGACCAATTTAATTTCATACATTGTTATATTTAGACTATTAATGTGCTAGTA
Organism: Podarcis liolepis; assembly: GCF_965112155.1. Classification (NCBI taxonomy): domain Eukaryota; kingdom Metazoa; phylum Chordata; class Lepidosauria; order Squamata; family Lacertidae; genus Podarcis; species Podarcis liolepis. The sequence goes on along the minus strand of NC_139570.1, from coordinate 19,406,973 downwards.
AGGCTGTGAAATGCTAAATTTAATGCCAACACTTGTTTCTGCGGAAGCCTGTTCATGTTGGAGATTGAATCTTGACATAACCATTTAACTATAGCATCATGTCCACAATTTATTGTCTAAAAGCAGCATTGAAGATGGTAGCTACATTTTAATTAACAACTCCACTAAAGATCCCTCAGGTTTTGTAGTTCTGCTGGGGGATTAGAGAGACTAGGCTACACTGCTTTGAATTTAGAAAATTGCAGAGTGATTCACAAACTTTGGCTCCCATAAAATAAAAACCTTCCAGTAAGAATCTTCAATTAAAAATCAAAAACAAAAAACAATAGTAATTGTGAAGCTCCAACACCTTCTGAACGCAGGACGGGCACTTAAATTCTAAGAATTAACCAAACTGCAATGTATAAAATGTCCACTGTTTCTTTGCAAAAGTGGAGGATAGGGAGAGAATCAGAACAGGTAAGGGCCACACTACTTTTCACTCTTTTAATTAATCTGAAGAAGCACAAACTTGAGGAATATCCACTTTATGAAATCATGCTTGCCTACTGAACTTTTGAGAGCTGATCTAAGAAATTTTGCTGAGGGAAAAGGAGTGGCCAGTTTCTTCTAGCACACAAGGCAGAAAAGCAACAAACAATGGGTAGGCAAACTAAGGCCCGGGTGCCGGATCCGGCCCAATCGCCTTCTAAATCTGGCCTGCTGACGGTCCGGGAATCTGTGTGTTTTCACATGGGTAGAATGTGTTCTTTTATTAAAAATGCCTCTCTAGGTTATTTGTGGGGCATAGGAATTCCTTCCCCCAAAAAAATTTAGTCCAGCCCCCCACAAGGTCTGAGGGACAGTGCTCTCCTGCTCCTCGTCCATAAAACATACAATAATAATAAATTAAAATCAGGAACAACCTGTTACCCCTCTCAGGGCATCTAAAATCAGCTGCCTGAGGCAGCCATCCTATTCTGATGATCAGGAGCCCACAGGTAATACTCCGTAGCACCTCTATGCAAATAAAACACTCCTCCCCTTCCAGTTCTGCTGCGCAGCTGTTTAAAGCACCGCTTTCCCCTGAAAAGTAGCAGCCTTGCTATTCCTTTTCCTGCAGCATCCCATGCTCCCATTTCTAGGAAGGCCACTTCAACTGCATCTAGCGCTCGGTCACTTTCTTCACTGTCTTCCCAGTGCTCCTGGGCAAGCTCTATGGGCTCGCTGACATACCTGAGGTCCATAGACTATTCTGCCAAGTAAAGGGCAGACGATTTCCGCAAGCTGAACAAGGAGAGGGAATTCCACTACTCTGTCATCCAGTTCAAGCTGAATCCCATGGTTTCCATGCTGCCTAGGAGGGGCAAAGTGGCAGAAAACTACCGTATTTTTCACTCTATAGGGCACACTTTCCCCCCTCCAAAAATTAAGGGGAAATATTTGTGCATCCTATGGAGCGAATGCAGGCTCCTTGGCTTCAGCGAAAGCAACGCAAAGTCTCCAAAGCGCAGAGGGAGCGCTCCCTCCACGCTCCAGAGGCTACGCATTGCTTTCGCTGAAGCCTGGAGGGACTCCTGGCTTCAGCGAAAGGAACCCAAAGCCTTTAAAGGACAACAGGAACTTGCGCTGCACTCCAAAGGCTTCAGGGTTAGCTGTAAAGCCTCCGCAGGGCAGTGGGGTGCCTTCATCCAGCTGCCCTCCGGAGGCTTCACGGACTGTCCCAGAATTCTCCTCAGGGCATGGGGATGAAGGCTCCCTGTGCCCTGCGGAGGCTTCGCACGAAGCTAGAACAGCTAGAGGAAGTGCTGCGCAGTGCTCCCTCTAGCTATTCTGGCTTTTGGATAGCCCCACGAAGCCTCCGCAGGGCATGGGTATCCCAGCAGCTATCCCAGAAGCCAGAACAGCAAGAGGCTATCCCAGAAGCCAGATCCCTCTTGCTGTTCTGGCTTCTGGGATTCAGAATTTTTTTTCCTTGTTTGCTCTCCCCAAACTAGGTGCGTCCTATCGTCTGGTGCGTCCTATAGAGAGAAAAATATGGTACATAGGCTGCCGCCCAGTGAAGTGCAACTTACAGCCTAGACAGCGGATCAGCAAAAGCCTCATAAACCTCAGAGACTTTACACTGTATTCAACAAATGTCTGCTTCTCAGAAATGGGATTGTGAGAGCTGGCACATATAATTGCCATACAGGGGGTGCTGCTGGCTTGGCGGTGGTGGTTTTTTTAACTTGGCCTTGCCATGGAGAAGAATGGTTTACACTTGATCTTAGCCAAAAGGCCGAGAAGCGATGGTTTGGAATGCAAAGCCAATATGCACATTATGCCTTGCGACACAAAGGTAGCCATCGCATGGAAACACCTTCACATTGCTCTTTGTGGCTTACATTTTGTGTGCGTCACTTGTAAGTGCTCCAGCCTTCACACTTGGTCAATTCTGTACTGCCCTTACAAATGTTGCTTTCTAGTGCTTTTTGGGTCTAAGAAATCATGGGCTAACTTGCTTTCATCAAGGGACTATAATATTAGATGTTAAGAAAGTGGGGGGGGGAGTGTTTGGTAAAAGAAATAATGGGCTAACTTGGTTTCATCAAGGGACAATAATATTAGCCGTTTAGAAAGTGCAAAAAGAAAGTGTTTGCAACTGTGACTGTAGCATTCATCTTTTAAAAATATAAACTTTGCAGGTTTTTGCACAGTTTCTGTATGCACATCAGCTATATGTATAAATAAATCATCATCATCATCTTTATACCCCACCCATTTGCATGGCTTTCCCAAGGGACTCTGGGGGACTTACAGCATATCTAAAAACATCCAGCATTAAAAATCTCCTGATACACAGCTCAGGAGATCGAGAGGGAGAAAAAAGAGAAGGCAGGAAGGGTAACCATGTCAGACCACTAAGTCCTCGAAATACAAATGTCTTCCGGATAGATTGCCCATAAACTCCACCCTTGGTCCAACACCTCTTCCATGCTTAGCTAATCTGTTCCTCCTTCTCTCTCTGAATAATACAATGTTACCTCGGGTTAAGAACTTAATTCGTTCTGGAGGTCCGTTCTTAACCTGAAACTGTTCTTAACCTGAAGTATCACTTTAGCTAATGGGGCCTCCTGTGGCTGCTGCGCTGCCAACGCACAATTTCTGTTCTCATCCTGAAGCAAAGTTCTTAACCCAAGGAACTATTTCTGGGTTAGCGGAGTCTATAACCTGAGGTACTACCGTACTATATGATTTCCATTCAAATGTTTAAGTTATAACATATAACATACACACTAATATAAGCATCATCAAAATACCAAATAGAAGTATAATCACAGCGTGCCAAGCCAATTTTAAATGTTGGTCATGGTAGGGTTCTATCCTGAAAATATGTCCCACCAATGGTACTATGAAAGATAGTTACTCCTGAGCAGGAAAAGAAGTATCCTGACAGTACTGGGATACTGGAGCAGGACCTAGCCCCCTGTCACACATCAAAAGTGGTGAAGAAATTCATGACAGAGCAGCAAATACAGGTACTTGATTGGCCAGGGAATTCCCCGGATGTAAATCCCATTGAGAATTTGTGGGCTATATGCAAAAGTCGCCTCTGTGCTGTAGACTGTACGACTATGGAGAAACTCATTCAGGCGCTGATTCAAGTGTGGTACAGGGATCCAAAAATCAACAGTGACTGTTCGAAACTAGTAGATTCCATGCCAAACCATGTTCAAATGCTGCTTAAAAATAGTGGAGGTCATATCCGTTACTAATGTACATCTATGTGAGTTTTGTACAATAAACTACTGTACTAAAGTCATTGTTTCAATTAATTTGTACAGCACATTGTTATGTGTTTAGTAAGACATGGACACACACTAGAACTGTTCACATTACTGAACCTGAAACAGGTCAAACCCCCCTTAATTCAGAGGGTGCACAATGTGAGTTCCTGCACTAAAACAGCAGTGTTTGCTGTGATAACCAGATAAATAAATCAAGTTGACTTTCAGGTAATACTGTCTAGTATAGCCCCTAGGCCATTGCTTCTAGCTTTAGGATGTTCTACTGATTTTGACCTGATTGAATATTATTTTTCAAATCAGTACATATTAAATGTTTGGGGGGAATTGAAAGTAAACCCACATCCCACCCACCTTAGAAGTCCACAGTTGGTTAAAAGACAAAGGCCAGGTTAAAAAGGAATTACTCATTTTGCTAAGCCCTCATATTAACAGTTTCACCACATTTCAGAAACTCAGGAAGAAGGATGGGCATGTGTGTATTTCCTGACCCTCTGAAGATACCCAGCCTCGTGTGCCAACCCCAGCTGGAAGGCCTTAGGACTTCACAGCAGAAGCTCCACTCTCCTGGAAGAAGACCCACAATGCCACCTACCTTGGAGGGCCACTGCATTCTGGGTGGCAAGGAACTTCAACTCCATACTGGCCAATGGGAAGAGCAGCTCTATCATGGAACAGTAATAAATAGAATTATTGACGAAGAAAAAGAAATTATTGACCCAAAACAAATCAAAGAAAGATTTATAAAATATTACAAAAATTTATATAAGGTAGAATTGAAAGAGGAAGAGAAAATCCAAAAATACCTATTAGAAAAGTAGATTACCAGATAAAGAAGAAGAAGAATATGCAATTTTAAATTCAAATATTGAACTTGAATAGATCAAAAAAGTAATTAAAAATATGAAGCATGGGAAATCGCCGGGACCAGATGGAATTTCAGTAACATATTATAAAAAATTAGAGGAACTAATAACACCCAAATTTAAATTAATTATGAATGAAATTTTAGACAAAGGAGAAATACCCAATTTGTGGCAAGAAGCATTGATAACCCTCATCCCTAAGCAAGGTACGGATTTGAGACTTATAAAAAACTACAGGCCAATATCTTTATTGAATATAGACTATAAAATATTTACTGGAGTTCTTGCAAATAGAATGAAAACTCTGCTAAAAAGGATAATTAAAAAAGATCAGGCAGGATTTTTGCCAGCCAGACAAATAAAGGAATATGCCGAAATGAATCCAAGAAATTTCAATGCTTTTGTTAGATGCTGAAAAGGCATTTGACAGTGTCTCTTGGAAATTTATGATTAAAACCTGCAAAAGTTTAAATTTAGGTAAAAGAATTATGAATGGAATTCAAGCAATTTACAAAAAACAAAGCCAAATTAATCCTAAACAACGAAATTACAGAATAATTTGACATCGAGAGAGGGACATGACAGGGATTTCCTTTATCCCCACTCCTATATATAACAATATTAGAAACTCTATTAATACCCCTGAGAAAGGACGAAGAAATAAAGGGCATATCTTGGTACACAGTGTTACAAAGTAAGAGCATTTGCAGACAATGTGATTATTACAATCGAAACACCAAAAGAAAGTATAAAAAAGCATTAGAAAGAATGAAAGAATTTGGCGAAGTAGCAGGATTCAAATTGAACAAAGATAAATAAAAATTGATAACAAAAAATATAGGCGAGAAAGGGGGAAAGGAATTAGAGAAAACAACAGGACTAAAAATAGAAAATAAAGTGAACTACTTAGGGAAATGGATTACAAATAAAAATATAAATTTATTTAAGGATAACACTGGTCAACAACAAATTTGTTGTCTGGGTTTTTTCAATTGATTTAGGACGAATCTGATGCGCTGAATCCAAAAATCACATTGGTTTTGCTCAATCAGGACAAGTTTTTGAGCTATGGCCACATGTCGTATTTTTACGTTTTTGTTCACATGTACGCTTGTGTGGAGCATTTTAGAAGAAGTTGGTGGGGGTAAAATGCCATGTCGAATAATTGTTTCGATTGGAAATGATTATTTTAATGACAAGAAGTATTCAGGTCCAATAGTTCTGGGTGATTATGTCGAAATGGAATCAGTTTGAAGTCATAAAACCTCGAAATCTTCCATAAATTGGTGTGCTGTTGATGTGACTGGGATCAACAGAAAAAAAACCGGAGCAGCTTCAAGTATCCTGATCTTCAATCAGCACGTCGTCCTGTAGCTCATTGTGATGAAATTCCAGTGCCTATCTTCGGAGAACTTCCTGACATTAGTGACAAAGGTGCCTCCAGTGTTGAAGGACATGAAGAAGAAGTGGTGGTTCTTGAAAATGATGCTCCACATCCATTTTCCCAAAAGGAGTTGGATGATCTAGTTCGCAACCTCAGCTTGTCAAAGGACTCTGCCGAACTGTTGGCATCCAGATTGAAGGAAAAAAACCTCTCTGACAGTGCTCGCATCAGCTTCTTCCGCAACAGGCATCAAGAGTACCTCCGTTTTTTCTCGGAAGAGAAGGACTTGGTGTACTGTGCAGATATTGCGCAGCTTCTGCTCAAGCTTGGAGTGCCACAGTACGAACCCAAAGATTGGAGATTGTTCATTGACAGCAGCAAGCGATCACTGAAATGTGTTCTGCTACACAACAGCAACCAGTTTGCCTCTATACCCCTGGCTCACTCGAGTACACTGAAGGAGAACTATGAAGCGGTGAAGTATGTGCTGGAGAAAATTGGTTATGATCAACATAAGTGGTTTATTTGTGTTGACCTGAAGATGGTGAACTTTTTGTTGGGACAACAGTCTGGCTTCACCAAGTACCCATGTTTTCTGTGCATGTGGGATAGTAGGGACCGTGCTCAGCATTACACAAAGAAGGACTGGCCTGTGCGGGAGGAATTGGTGCCTTGCAAAGAAAGGAACGTCATCAACGACCCTCTGGTGGACAGAGACAGAATACTCTTCCCACCGCTGCACATCAAGCTCGGATTAATCAAGCAGTTCACCAAGGCTCTGCACAAGGATGGTGACTGCTTCACTTACTTGTGCCAGGCTTTTCCAGGATTGACCATGGAGAAGTTGAAAGCTGGCATCTTTGACAGTCCTCAGATCCATCAGCTCATCAGAGATCCAGAGTTCGGAAACTCAATGAACGAAGTGGAACTGGAAGCGTGGTAGTGGAAGTTCTTCTGGTAGTGAAGAACTTTCTTGGCAACAATAAGGCCAGAAACTACGCAGAACTTGTCAACAACATGCTGACTGCTTTCAGAAACCTGGGCTGCAACATGAGCGTCAAGATGCACTACCTATTTTCACATATGGACCGGTTTCCTGAGAACCTGGGTTCAATGAGTGACGAGCAGGGGGAGAGATTCCATCAGGACATGAAAGAGATGGAGACCAGGTATCAGGGTCGCTGGGACGCAGTCATGATGGCTGACTACTGTTGGACTCTGAAGAGAGACCTCCCTGCCGCTGAGCATTCCAGGAGTTCCAAGAAATGGAAGTTCAAGCCCTGAAGTTTGAAAAAATGGTGAAGCAACATGCAATTTACGTGTACTTACCTTTATCAATGCCCACCATTCAGTTTACAGCAAACCTGACCTGATGGAGAGAAACGGATGCCATGTCCTGATTCAGCAGTGCAAAAATACCCTAAATCAGTTGTAGAAATCTAGACAACATTCAAAAAGTAAAAAATTGTTGCCCAGTGTAATTATATCAAAAAATGGAAAGAAATTAAAGGGAGTATGGATCAACGGGGGAAACTAAAATTATCATTAGGAGGAAGAATATCTATGATTAAAATGATGATACTCCCCAAAATTCTATTTTTATTTCAAACGATTCCAGTTGTAATAGGAACTAAATATTTTATAAGCTGGCAAAGAGATCTTGCAAATTTTATATGGCAGGGGGGAAAGTCAAGGATAAAATTAGAAGTCATGACGGGCCCAAAGGAAAGTGGAGGATTCGCAGTGCCAGATTTAAGGAAGTATTTTGAGGCAGCGTGTTGGTGTTGGATAAAAAGATAATGAAGATAATGAAGTCCTAACACTAGAGTGTTGGGGCAAAATATACGGCTGGCATGGCTATTTATTTTATGACAAAAAAGAACAACATAAAAAAATTATAAATCACATAGTAAGAAAGGCTCTATTGGATGTCTGGGAAAGAACAAAAGGAAAAATTATTGAGAAAACAAACTCCCCAATGGGTTTCACCAGTGGAGGCAACCACAACATTAAAGAGTAATGCAAAACAGACTTGGCCAACATATAGAGAAATATTAGAAGATGTAGACGGAAATATTAAATTAAAAACTTGCGAATTACAAACATTTGGAATAAATTGGTTACAATATTATCAATTAAAAGCAACATATGAAAAAAACATAAGAAAGGGGGGATGTGGAAATAAAACTTCAAAATTAGAAAAGTAAAAATTAAAAAGGGATCAGAATTACTTGCAAAAATGTATAGATTAATAATGAAAACCACCTTAGAACAAGAGACGAAAGGGGAAAACATGTTAAAATGGGAGCACGATTTGGGATATGAGATATATGTGGAAAGATTGAAAACTTTTTGGGAGAAAAACCATAAATTTTACTGCGTGTGATTTATTAAGGGAGAATTTCAGAAACATTCACCACAGATGGTACCTAACACCTGACAGATTGTCAAAATTAAATAAAAGGAACTACGACAAATGTTGGAATTGTAACAGAACGAAAGGTACGTTATACCACATGTGGTGGACTTGCCCAAAGATTAAAACCTTTTGGGACATGATCCACGACGAAATAAAAAAATTGATAAGGACATCAAACAAAAAAAAGGAAGAGGCATATCTATTAGGAATTCTAGATAAAGATATTCCAAAAGATAAAACTAACTTATTTCTATACAACAGCAGCAAGAATTTTGATTGCTAGCTATTGGAAAGAAGACAGCATCCCAACAAAAAGAGAATGGTTGGGGAAACTTTGCAAGTACCTGGAACTACCAAAACTGACGGATATAATAAGGAGAAAACCCAAAACTATGGTTATGAAGCAATGGGAGTTCTTAAATGATTCTTTACAAAAACAGGGCTCGACTACAAAAATCTGGTTGTGTATAGAATAATCTTGTGCATAATATAAAAAATACAAAGTGAGACATTAAGGAAAGCCAAAGGGAAAATATGAAGAACAGAGGAGCTGACAAACGGATTATTAAAAACGCGTGAGGCAAATGGTGGAAGTCTTTTTTTTAAAAAAAAACACTTTACTTAAGGTAGATAAGGACAAGATGAAATTATACAATTAAATATAAATATAGATGGGAAACGGCTATGTAAAGTGAATACTTATCTACTTTAAAACATTTTCACCTATGACCTTTTCTTTTACTTCTTTATTTTTTCTTTGTTTTTTTCTGATATCTTATCTTTCATTTCACTCCTTTATTGTGAATAGCATTTTATAGAGGTATATATAACTGTAAATATGAAAAGAGACAAAGTATTCTCTATTTTTTTCCTTGGTTATATGTATTTTCTTTTTCTTTTGTATTTTCTTTTGTTGTAAATATGTATGTTTTCTAATTTGTACTTAATAAAAATTAAAATTAAAAAAAAAGAAATTGAAAGCAATGGCAGGCAGAAGGGAGGACACCTGAGGACACCTGTGAAAACATGGCCCTCCATGCCAGCTGAGACCGAGAACAAAGCAGCTAAACGCCAGATAGCCCACTAAAAACCTGCAATTTCTGCAATCTACCCCCCACCCCACTCTTTAACCTTAATCTAATTCTACTGCCTTACTCCCCACCACCACCACACTCTACCAACTCCATTGGTTCAATAGACAATACAAGGTGAGAGACACAGGGCAACCCGGACGGGTTGGCAGGGAATCACCCTATATTGTAGATAAGCAAGATGGCTATCTTAAAAGCAATTACATTAAATGTGAGGAGGTTAGGAAACCCCATCAGAAGACAATGCATCACTTCATATATAAACACCAAGACTGACCATGCCTACCTTAATGGATGAGGAACAGGAATTCATGGACAGTCCTATCACCCCAGAGGAAATAGATATGGTCCTCAAAAACCTCAACCCACACAAAGCTCAAGGCCCAGATGGCTTTACAGCAGTAATTCTGTTGGAAATTCAAAGACCCCTGATGCTCTACATGACCAGCCTATTCAATGATATCATAAAAGGGGGGCCCTTCCCCAAAACCTGGACCTACTCCAAAATAGTCTCCATCTCAAAAACACTGAAAGACAGCCTCAAAGTAGAATCAGACCACCCAATCTCATTAATAAACCAAGACAACAAGATATTTATATTAAATTTGCCCAAACGCCTAATCATTTTCCTATACAAGTTAGGAGCCCCAGACGAGACTGGCTTCGTCCCTGGTGGCAATATAACAGACCCCATCAGGAAACTACTGAACATGATTGAACACAGCACGGCAACTAAATGCCCACTGAAAATTATGTCCATAAACATCCTCAATGCTTTGGATTGCTTAGTGTGGAAATACCCATTAGCAGTACTAACATGAAATTTGGCCCCAATTTCCTGCAAATCCTCGAACAAATATCATCCCAAGCCTCAGCAATATGGAAGACTAACAAAGGAACTCTAATATCATAGCAATCCAAAAAGGCACAAAACAAGGATTCCCACTGTCTCTCTTCTTATTCATCCTGGCTCTGGAACCTTTAGCAATCTGAATCCGAGCAGCCACAGACATCAAGGGAGTGGAAATCAAAGGCAAAACCTACAAATTAGGACTCTTTGCAGATGACAGCACCAGACCCCATAAATACAGCAACCTCCTTAATCAGAGAACTCAACACATTTGCAATGGTGCCCGGCCTACAAGTAAATTTTGCAAAGTCAGAAGCTATGTGCTTCCCACACCCAAAAAGAACTTGCTAACGTCACCAAGATAAAACTTTGCCACACCAAATTCAGATACCATGGGGTACAAAGAACCAAAAACCTCAATAAAGTATACCTCCACAACTATAACCCCTTATTGGCGGCAAATTAACCAAGACCTAAAGAGATGGAACAACATCAACTTCACTCTCTCAGACAAAATAGCCATGATCAAAATGATCACCCTCCCAAAACTAACCTACCTATTCCAAACAAAAAACCAAGAATAAGCCCCAAACACCTGCACCTCCCCTCCTCAGAGGGAGGATGGGGAATCCCAACACAGAAGCATATTACATTGCCAACCAAGTATGCTACATAATCCCATACAGTGGTGCCTCGCAAGACGAAATTAATTCGTTCCGCGAATCTTTTCGTCTAGCGAATTTTTCGTCTTGCGAAGCACAGTTTCCCATAGGAATGCACTGAAAATCAATTAATGTGTTCCTATGGTCAAAAAAAGTCCAAACAAAGCAAAATTTGGTACAACAAGAGTTTATTAAGTGCTCTTTAAAGTCACACATACTGTAAAGAGCATTTCAAAATTCAAACCCAGAATTTTTTTTAAAAAAACAGCAGTGGCCCAATGGTCACAGAAAATCATAAAAATGCAGGGGGGGAACCACAAGCTTCCAGATTCTTGCAAACCCCTCCCCAACTGTTCCCCCAGCCACCCAGCACACAGAAATTCAAACCCAGAATTTTTTTAAAAAAACAGCAGAGTGGCCCAATGGTCACAGAAAATCATAAAAATGCAGGGGGAAAAAACCACAAGCTTCCAGATTCTTGCAAACCCCTCCCCAACTGTTCCCCCAGCCACCCAGCACACAGAAATTCAAATCCATAATTTTTTTTAAAAAAACACCAGAGTACCCCAATGGTCACAGAAAATCATAAAAATGCAGGGGGGGGGAACCACAAGCTTCCAGATTCTTGCAAACCCCTTCCCAACACCAAGTCCTTGAATTCCAAACACCCCAACCCAAAATCCAAAACCCACCAAAAAAGTTTTAAAAGCTTAACTTACCAAATGGCTGCAAAAGAAGTTTTGGAAAAGCTTCAAAAATCACCAAAGTCTTTAAAAACCTCAAAAAAGGCTACTATGAACACTGCATTCTATGAGTTGCTCCTCAAAGTCAAGTCACAACTGTATTAACGGTGTTAAGAAAAAGGAAACAAACTTGCAAGACGTTTTGGTCTTGCGAAGCAGCTCAAAAACGGAAAACCCTTTTGTCTAGCGAGTTTTCCGTCTTGCGAGGCATTCGTCTTGCAGGGCACCACTGTATATAGTAGAAGATGAAACAAAACAGCGGGTACACCTGAAGAGGGACACAATTGAAAATACCGGCACCACAGCATACCCAATTCCAAACAAAATAAGGAAAATTCCCACAATACTTAACAGGTACACACAGACCATGCTTAAAGCATGGAAAGCATAAATAGGTATACTGTCCCCAACCCCACCACCACTAATTCCCCTGCCACACCACCCATTATTCCATCACTCAGCACAAAACCTCCAGATAAAAACCTGTCAAACAAAAGGCTTCTATCGCCTAATCAACCTCTATAAAATAGCAAACCCTTGCCAACACAAGAAATACAAGACAAACTAGAAGACGCCCAAATGCCCTGGTTAACACACCACCAATTACATGCCCTCTTAAACAATCCAGTAGTAAAATCAACAGCAGCTAGGCCCTTGACAACCTTCAAAAACCTCCCCCCAAAACCTCCTATGAGATTGACCCCACTCAGTGGACCAGAGCATGGTCTAAACCCTGCTTTCAATCCATATCAAAGAAAAGGAAAGCACTCTCTGAAACTCACCTACAGGTGGTACCTAACACCAAGGAAATTAGCGCTAATAAGCCCAGGTAATTCACCAAAATGCTGGAGAGGGTGCACCTCCACAGGCACATACCTCCACATGTGGTGGGAATGCCCCCAAATCCAACTCTTCTGTACAAAAACCATATGAGAAATACCGTATGTAAAATACCTAAGCAAGTATTAGAAATCACCCCGGAACTGGCCCTACTAAACATCTTCCAAGACAATAATACCCACTTACACCACAAAGAACTCATAACCCACCTACTCTCCGCAGCCAGAATCATCATAACCAGACACTGGAGTGACCTGTCAGGAATAAGTATAGACCAATGGTACCAAATACTATGGGAAACAGCCTTACTAGAAAAATTAACCAATAAACTAAAACTGACACAGGGACAAATAGAAGAAGATGCCTTCACCCTGGTATGGCTCCCCTTTATCACATACATAGCCCAACAAGACAATGACAAAAATCCACCAACGGAATACAAATCAATATGGCTAACCTGATCCAAAAATCCCACCCACCCCACTCACACATGGAAACAAAGACCACCAGAGTCAACTACAAATTAACAGTCACACCCTAGGCCAACCCCAACCTCTCTCACCACCAAAGGAACACAAGTGAACAGCAAAGAACCTGCACAAGCAACGCTGACACAAAACCCCACATATATTAAGTAAAATAGAAACATCACCACCCAACCCCAACCCCAACCCCACTCATCTTTCTTCCCCCTCCACCTCTTTCCCCCTATTCTTCCTAATGTCTCAACAAATGGGGATAAATGTGTTATGGGGGAGGGGGATACGAGACTGAGACATTGCACATACCTTTGTAAATCAAGAAAATCTTTACTAAAAATACATTTAAAAAATACAAATAAAACTGACCTGTATATTTCAAGAAAATGTAACTTGAAAAAAGAAACACTGCACATACTTTTGTAAACCAAGAAATCTTTAATAAAAAAGACATTAAAAATATTTGGTAGGAGAAGAATTACCGAAGGATAAGAAAGTACTGTTTATGTATGTGATGACAATGCCAGAATACTACTTGCCCAGGGATGGAAAGAAGAAAGAGCCCCATCGAAAGGAGAATGGATAATGAAGATGATGGACTATGCGGAGATGGCAAGGCTGACCGGGAAAATCAGGCACCAAGAGTTTAACCATTTTACTAAAGAATGACATACCTCTAAAGAATATATTAAAGAACACTGTAATCATTTTAAAATGTTGGCAGGATTGACATAGCACTTGTAATTTAAAATAACAAAGGATAAAAATGAAGTACCATAATTTGGATAAATGCAATTAGATGCAGTTTAAAAAGGAAGATAAATCTTGGAAGCCAAGGGAGGGGTGGAGGGAAGTCCGGGGGAACACTATAAAGGTACTGATATGGACTGTGATGTAATGTTAGCGTGTGTGTGTGTGTGAAAAATTGTGTTTTTTCTTTTTGAAACTTTGAAAATAAAAAATTCAAAAAAGAAAGTAATTTTAATGTGTTTTGAAAAATATATTGAATTTGCCATAAGCTCACCCTCGCCATCTAGTGTCACATTTGTATAGTGCACTTAATACATTGTATATGCATCTGTATAGCCAAGTCTTTAGTCTGTGGCTGTATTTTTGGCACAGTTTCCTCTCTTTCCACCAATCAAGGGTGAACCACATGCTTAACACGAGTCAACAGTGTGATGCAGCAGCAACAACAAAAAAGCTAACACTGTTCCAGGCTGCATCAACAGAAGTATAGTGTCCAGATCAAGGGAAGGCATAGTTCCTTGGTATTCTGCCTTGGTCAGACCACACCTGCAATACACAGAGGAATTATACCAGAAAGATACTGATGTCTTGCACACCCCAGGTAGTGTGGTTGCTGACCTTGAGCCAGACATCCTGGAGAGTGAAGTCAAATGGGCCTTAGAAAGCACTGCTAATAACAAGGCCAGTGGAAGTGATGATATTCCAGATGAACTATTAAAATTTTAAAAGATGATGCTGTTAAGGTGCTACACTCAATATGCCAGCAAATTTGGAAAACTCAGCAGTGGCCAGAGGATTGGAGAAGATCAGTCTACATCCCAATCCCAAAGAAGGGCAGTGCCAAAGAACGCTCCAACTACCGCACAATTGCACTCATTTCACACGCTAGCAAGGTTATGCTTAAAATTCTACAAGGCAGGCTTAAGCAGTATGTGGACCGAGAACTCCCAGAAGTGCAAGCTGGATTTCGAAGGGGCAGAGGAATCAGAGACCAAATTGCAAACATGGGCTGGATTATGGAGAAAGTTAGAGAGTTCCAGAAAGACATCTACTTCTGCTTCATTGACTATGCAAAAGCCTTTGACTGTGTTGACCACAGCAAACTATGGCAAGTTCTTAAAGAAATGGGAGTGCCTGATCACCTCATCTGTCTCCTGAGAAATCCCTATGTGGGACAAGAAGTAACAGTTAGAACTGGATATGGAACAACTGATTGGTTCAAAATTGGGAAAGGAGTATGACAAGGCTGTATATTGTCTCCCTGCTTATTTACCGTATTTTTCGCCCTATAGGACGCAATTTTTCCCCTCCAAAAATGAAGGGGAAATGTGTGTGTGTCCTATGGGGCGAATGCAGGCTTTCACTGAAGCCTGGAGAGCGAGAGGGGTCGGTGCGCACCGACCCCTCTCGCTCTCCAGGCTTCAGGAGAGCCCCAGCGCCAGCCCCACAAGGTCGGGGGACAGAGGGAGGCGGAACGCCGCCATCCCGCTGTCTTCCGAAGTGGTTTGGAGGCTGATGGTGGGGACAGCTGGGAGACGCAGCACGTCTTCCTACTGTCCCCGGACCTGATCTGAAGGCAGGCGGTGGGGAGAAGAGTGCTTCTCCCCGCTGCCTGCCCCACAAGCTCCGGGGACAGCGGGGAGACGCAGCGCAGACCTGATCTGAAGGCGGGCGGCGGGGAGAAGAGCGCTTCTCCCCGCTGCCTGCCCTGCAAGCTCCGGGGACAGCTGGGAGGCACAGCGCGTCTTCCCACTGTCCCCGGACCTGGTCTGAAGGCGGACTGCGGGGAGAAGAGCGCTTCTCCCCGCTGCCGGCCCCACAAGCGCCTGGGGGGAAATACAATTTTTTTTCTTTATTTCCCCCCAAAAAAACTTGATGCGTCCTATGGGCCGGTGCGTCCTATGGGGCGAAAAATACGGTAACTTATATGCAGAATTCATCATGTGAAAGGCTGGGCTGGATGAATCCCAAACCGGAATTAAGATTGCTGGAAGAAATATCAACAACCTCAGATATGCAGATGATACAACCTTGATGGCAGAAAGTGAGGAGGAATTAAAGAACCTTTTAATGAGGGTGAAAGAGGAGAGTGCAAAATATGGTCTGAAGCAAAGTTCTTAACCCAGGGTACTATTTCTGGGTTAGTGGAGTCTGTACTACTGTACTATATGATTTCCATTCAAATGTTTAACTTTAACATATAAAATACACATTAATATAAGCATCATCAAAATACCATATAGAAGTAAAATCACAGGGTGCCAAGTCAATTTTAAATGTTGGTCATTGTAGGGAGCTATCCTGAAAATATGTCCTACCAATGGTACTATGAAAGATAGTTACTCCAGAGCAGGAAAAGAAGTATCCTGAGGGTACTGGGATACTGCAGCAGGACCTAGCCCCCTGTCACACATCAAAAGTGGGGAAGAAATTCATAGTAGAGCAGCAAATACAGGTACTTGATTGGGCAGGGAATTCCCCGGACGTAAATCCTATTGAGAATTTGTGTGCTAAATGAAAAAAATTACCTCTGTGCTGTAGACCAGTGTTCCCCAACCTTGGGCCTCCAGCTGTTTTTGGACTACAATTCCCATCATCCTTGACCACTGATCTTGCTAGCGAGGGATGATGGGAGTTGTAGTCCAAAAACAGATGGAGGCCCAAGGTTGGGGAACACTGCTGTATACTATACAACTCTGGAGAAACACATTCAGGCACTAATTCAAGTGTGGTACAGGGATCCAAAAATCAACAGTAACTGTTCAAAAAAAGTAGACTCCATGCCAAACCGTGTTCAAATTCTGCTTTAAAATAGCGGAGGTCATATCCGCTACTAATGTACGTTTGTGTGAGTTTTGTACAATAAACTACTGTACTAAAGTCATTGTTTCAATTAATTTGTACAGCACATTGTTATATGTACAGCACATTGTTATATGTTTTATAAGACATGGACACAACTAGAACTGTTCACATTATTCAACCTAAAACAGGTCAAACCGCCCTTAATTCAGAGGGCACACAATGTGAGTTGCTGCACTAAAACAGCAGTGTTTCCTGTGATAACCAGATAAATAAATCAAATTGACTTTCAGGTAATACTGTCTAGAATGGCCCCTGGGCCATTGCTTCTACCTTTATGATGTTCTACCGATTTTGACCTAGATTGAGTTTCAAATCAGTATATTTTGACCTAGATTGAGTTTCAAATCAGTATATATTAAATGTTTGGGCGGGAATTGAAAGGAAACCCACATCCCATCAAATGAAAACGCATCACTTCATATAGAAACACCAAGACTGACCATGCCTACCTTAATGGATGAGGAACAGGAATTCATGGACAGTCCTGTCACCCCAGAGGAAATAGATATGGTCCTCAAAAACCTCAACCCACACAAAGCTCAAGGCCCAGGTAGCTTCACAGCAGAATTCTATAGGAAATTCAAAGAACCCCTGATGCCCAGCATGACCCACCTATTCAATGATATCGTAAAAGGGGGGCCCTTCCCCCAAACCTGCACCTACTCCAAAATAATCTCCATCCCAAAACCACTGAAAGACAGCCTCAAAGTAGAATCATACCGCCCAATCTCATTAATAAACCAAGACCACAAGATATTCACATAAAACTTTGCCAAACGCTTAAACACAAGTTAGGAGCCCCAGACCAGACTGGCTTTGTCCCTGGTCACAATATAACAGACCCCATCAGGAAACTACTGAATGTGATTGAACACAGCACGGCAACTAAATGCCCACTGACAATTATGTCACTAAACATCCTCAATGCTTTAGATTGCTTGGAGTGGAAATACCTGTTAGCAGTACTAACATGAAATTTGGGCCCAATTTCTGTGAAAACAAGGCCCTCTACACCAGCTGAGATCGAGGACCAAGCAGCTAAATGCCAGATGGCTCAAGATACCCCAAATAAAAACCTTTAGGACTACATATAGGATATTTTCTGCAATCTACCCCCCCCCCCCCACTTTTTAACCCAAATCTAATTCTAACCCCTTACTCCCCCACCCACCACACTCTAGCTCAGCACAATTCCATTGGTTTGATAGAGAATACAAGGTGAGAGACACAGGGCAACCCAGACGGGTTGGAAGGGAATCACCCTATATTGTAGATAAGCAAGATGGTTAGCTTAAAAGCAATTACATTAAATGTGATGGGTTGGGAAACCCCATCAGAAGACAATGCATCACTTCATATATAAACACCAAGACTGACCATGCCTACCTTAACGGATGAGGAACAGGAATTCATTTTTTAAATTTTTATTACAGTGGTACCTCGGGTTACATACGCTTCAGGTTACAGACTCCACTAAACCAGAAATAGTACCTCAGGTTAAGAACTTTGCTTCAGGATCAGAACAGAAATCGTGCTCCGGCAGCACAGCAGCAGCAGGAGGCTCCATTAGCTAAAGTGGTGCTTCAGGTTAAGAACAGTTTCAGGTTAAGAACGGACCTCCAGAATGAATTAAGTATTTAACCTGAGGTACCACTGTAAGTACAAATTAGAAAACATACATACTTACAACAAAAGAAAATACAAAAGAAAAAGAAAATACATATAACCAAGGAGTGAAATGAAAGATAAGATATCAGGGGGGGGAACAAAGAAAAAATAAAGAAGTAAAAGAAAAGGATCATAGGTGAAAATTTTTAAAAGTAGATAAGTATTCACTATACATAGCCATTTCCCATCTATATTTATATTCAGTTGCATAATTTCATCTTGTCCTTATCTACCTTAAAAAGTGGGGTTTTTGTTTTTTTTAAAAGACTTCCACCGTTTGCCTCACGCGTTTTTAATAATCCGTTCATCAGCTCCTCTGTTCTTCATATTTTCCTTTTGGCTTTCCTTAATGTCTCACTTTGTATTTCTTATATTATGCACAAGATTATTCTAAACACAACCAGATTTTTGTAGTCGAGCCCTGTTTTTGTAAATAATCATTTAAGAACTCCCATTGCTTCATAACCATAGTTTTGGGTTTTCTCCTTATTATATCCGTCAGTTTTGCTAGTTCCAGGTACTTGCAAAGTTTCCCCAACCATTCTCTTTTTGTTGGGATGCTGTCTTCTTTCCAATAGCTAGCAATCAAAATTCTTGCCGCTGTTGTCGCGTATAGAAATAAGTTAGTTTTATCTTTTGGGATATCTTTATCTAGGATTCCTCTGCCTTTTTTGTGTCTGATGTCCTTATCAAATTTTTTTATTTCGTCGTGGAACATGTCCCAAAAGATTTTAATCTTTGGGCAAGTCCACCACCAGCATTTGTTGTTGCTCCTTTTATTTATTTTTGACAATCTGTCAGGGGTTAGGTACCATCTGTGGTGAATTTTTCTGAAATTCTCCCTTAAATAAATCACACACAGTAAAATTTATGTTTTTCTCCCAAAAAGTTTTCCATCTTTCCAGATCTATCTCATATCCCAAATCATGCTCCCATTTTAACATGTTTTCCCCTTTCGTCTCTTGTTCTAAGGTAGTTTTCATTAATAATCTATACATTTTTGCTAGCATTTTTTGATCGCTTTGCAATATTTTCTTTTCTAATTTTAAAGTTTTATTTTCAAATCCCCTCTTTTTATGTCTTTTTCATATGTTGCCTTTAATTGATAATATTGTAACCAATTTATTCCAAATGTTTGCAATTGTTCATAAGTTTTTAATTTAATATTTCCGTCTACATCTTCTAATATTTCCCTTTATGTTGGCCAAGTCTCTTTTGCATTACTCTTTAATGTTGTGGTTGCCTCCACTGGTGAAACCCATTGGGGAGTTTTCTCAATAATTTTTCCTTTTGTTCTTTCGCAGACATCCAATAGAGCCTTTCTTACTATGTGATTTGTAAATTTTTTCTGTTTTTCTTTTTTGTCATAAAATAAACAGCCATGCCAGCCATATATTTTGTCCCAACCCTCTAGTGCTAGGACTTCATTATCTTTTAATAATATCCATTTTTTTACCCAAAATAGGAACAGGAATTGATGGACAGTCCTATCACCCCACAGGAAATAGATATGGTCCTCAAAAACCTCAAGCCACACAAAGCTCCAAGCCCAAATGGCTTTACAGCAGAATTCTATAGGAAATTCAAAGAACCCCTGAAGCCCTACATGACCTTGCCACAACTGACTGTATTGCTAACACAAGAGATGAATTTCAAGAACAGCTTCCCCTTTGGCCCCCCCACCGATCCGGAAGACATCCATGACTTGATCGTTAAACTCAAAACAGGGAAAGCGCCTGGGCCAGACCTGATCCCGGCAGAAGCTATAAAATACCATGCGGACTGGTGGGCCAAAGTCCTGGCGACCATCTTAGATGCCGTTAACAACTCTGGAATGATCCCGGGAGTATGGAAGGACGCTATTATCGTTCCAATCCACAAAAAGGGCTCACCAGATGACCCAGGGAATTACAGAAATATCAGTCTGCTCTCAATAGTGGGGAAACTGTATGCCTGCTTCCTGTTGAACAGACTTATTCAATGGGCCGAAGAGAAAAAATTAATTGGGCCCGAACAAGCTGGATTCCGCCCAAAACAGTCAACAATTAATCATATTCTAATTTTACAGCATCTTGCCTGGAAATATTCCATCCCAAAGGGTGGCCAACTCTGTGTGGCTTTCATTGACCTAAAGGCAGCATTCGATAGTATCCCCAGGAGCATCCTCTGGGAAAAACTCACCCGCTGGGGCATCAACAGAAGGCTTCTCTGGCTAATAATCAAACTCCATGAGAACTCAGCGGCTAGAGTGAGACTCACCCCGGAGGGTGATCTCACCAATTCAATTCCCATTAACAGAGGTGTCCGACAGGGTTGTATATTGGCCCCATTCCTGTTCAATTTGTTCATAAGCGACATGAGGACTCCCCTAATAGAGGCTCAAGAAAGGATTCATGCACCCCACCTAGCACTTTATCGCTGCCCTTTGTTACTATATGCGGATGACGCAGTCATCCTTTCTTTTTCTAGAGTAGGTCTCAGGAGGGCCTTAAAATTTTTTGGATCATATTGTAATGCAAATTCTCTTACAATTAATTATAGAAAATCTAAGATCCTAATTTTCTCAAAGAGCCGGAAACTCCATAATTGGAGAATTGATGGGAGAGTCATCGAACAAGTCCATAGATTCCAATACTTGGGAGTTTGGTTACAACATAACCTTAGATGGAAGGCCCATGTAGCTTATGTTACAAATAGAGCCAAAGCTATCTCCTTGGCGATCTTGCGATTCTTCTTCACCGATGGGGCCCTTCACATCCCATCGGCGTTGAAAGTGTTCAAGGCCAAGGTGATCCCGACAATTGCTTATGCCATCTCAACTTGGGGGACTTTTGTCAACCTATCTCCCCTAGAGGTTATTCAAAATCAGTTTTTAAGTGGGATATTGAAACTGCCCAACTGTGTAAGTAATACAGTGGTACCCCGCAAAACGAATGCCTCGCAAGACGGAAAACCCGCAAGACGAAAGGGTTTTCTGTTTTGGAGGCGCTTCGCAAGACGAATTTCTCTATGGGCTTGCATCGCAAGACGAAAGCCCATAGGGAAATGCTGGCGGTCGGGAGCAAAGACTTTCGCCCACAGCCGGCCTTCAGAAGAGGACCTCTTCTGAAGGCCGGCGGGGGGGGAAGTCTTTGCTCCCCCCCCGCCTGCCTTCCCCCCCGCCTGCCCCGGGCGATCTTAAAATGCTGGCGGGCGGGAGCAAAGCGTTCGCTGCCAACCCCCAGCATTTTAAAATCTCCCCGTGTCCCGGGGAGAAGTCTCTGCTGTCCCGGGGAGATTTTAAAATGCTGGGGGTCAGCAGCGAAGCGTTCGCTGCCGACCCCCAGCATTTTAAAACGCTGTTCCGAAGCGGGGCGGGGGGGCGGGAACACCTGCCCCAGCCGCCCCACTTTGGAACGCTGTTCCGAAGCGGGGCGGGGGGCGGGAACACCTGCCCCAGCCGCCCCGCTTTGGAACGCTGCTCCGAAGCGGGGCGGGGGGCGGGAACACCTTCTGAAGGCGGGCGGGGGGCGAAAGTCTTTGTCCCCCCTGCCTGCCTTCCCAGGGGCTTTTAAATCGCCCCGGACAGCGGAGAAGTCCTCCGCTGTCCGGGGCGATTTTAAAATGCCGCCCGCCAGCATTTTAAGATCGCCCGGACAGCGGAGAAGTCCTCCGCTGTCCCGGGGTTTTTTAAACCCCGGGGGTGGGAAGAAAAGCCCTTGTCCCCCCCCCCCCAGCCTTCAGAAGAGGTCCGGGGACAGACTGTCCCCGGACCTGGTCTGAAGGCGGTTTCCCTAGGAACGCATTAATTGATTTTCAATGCATTCCTATGGGAAACCGTGCATCGCAAGACAAAAAACTCGCAAGATGAAGAGACTTGCGGAACGAATTAATTTCGTCTTGCGAGGCACCACTGTACAGCGTTACGCATGGAACTTAATACTGTATCCCTGGAAAACGCCCTGTGGAAGCACATACTTTGTCACTGATTATCTCTATGGCACAATCTCCCAAACTTGTACTTGATACAATGTATGTGGAGAGATGATTTCCAGAGCCCATGGGTAAAAAATTTACAGCTGAAAATTACGGCAATGGGAATCTCCCCATCCAAATTACTAGAGCAGGACATAGTTCCAGCTAAAAGAACAGTAACCTGTAAACTAGAGGAGATGGACTTGCAGCAGAAAATGGCCTTGGGCAATGGTACCTGCTCACCTCTAAACCTTGGTTTATTCTCTTAAGGCTCCCAAATTATTTGAATTCCTTAACTTCTTCAGCTCATAGATATGCCTTTATAAAGGCAAGATTCAACAGCTTCCCATCGAACGTGCTGAGAAATAGATTTTCCAATGGACAGATATCGCTCTTATGTGATTGTAATTCTGGGGCACCGGAATCGTTGCATCACATAATTCTTGATTGTGCTTTTCACTCATCGGCCAGGAGCAAGTTTCTTGCTCAATATCTGAAGGGAATCGCCGACGATACGAATGAAGCCAAACTGAGATATCTATTAAATGATGAAGACCCCCTAAGATCACTCACGGTTGCCAGATTCTTGATCAGCGTCCTATCCCTAAAGAAGAAAAACGGACTCCTGTGCAGCTCGGATAACCCTTTTAAACCATGATCTATGTTTTAGGATGTAATTAGGTGATATCAACATTGATGTCTTTTATTAATTTATGAGAAGAGGGTGATATTTATGTTGCAAATTTATTGTAATGTATGACGTTGGTTTATTGTTTTTGTTTTGCTTTGGTTCTTGTCTGTTTTTTGTAAGTTTTGGCGGTTTTAAATTTGGAGGTTTAAGTACATTATGTTGGTATGGGAAACTGTCGTGTGGCGGGCCAATGGCCGTAATAAATATCAATACAATACAATACAATAGCCCTACATGACCCGCCGATTGAATGATACCATAAAAGGGGGGCCCATCCTCAAAACCTGGACCTACTCCAAAATAGTCTCCATCCCAAAACCACTGAAAGACAGCCTCAAAGTAGAATCATACCGCCCAATCTCATTAATAAACCAGGACGACTAAATATTCACTTCAAACTGCCAATTATGTCCCTAAACATCATCAATGCTTTGCATTGCTTAGAGTGGAAATACCCATTAGCAGTACTAACATGAAATTTGGCCCCAATTTCCTGCAAATCTGCCAACAAATATAATCCCAAGCCTCAGCAATATGTAAGACTAACAATAGGGACTCTAATATCATAGCAATCCAAAAAGGCACAAAACAAGGATTCCCACTGTCTCTCTTCTTATTCATCTTGGTTCTGGAACCTTTAGCAATCTGAATCCGAGCAGCCACAGACATCAAGAGAGTGGAAATAAAAGGCAAAACCTACAAATTAGGACTCTTTGCAGATGACAGCACCAGACCCCATAAATACAGCAACCTCCTTAATCAGAGAACTCAACACATTTGCAATGGTGCCCGGCCTACAAGTAAATTTTGCAAAGTCAGAAGCTATGTGCTTCCCACACCCAAAAAGAACTTGCTAACGTCACCAAGATAAAACTTTGCCACACCAAGTTCAGATACCATGGGGTACAAAGAACCAAAAACCTCAATAAAGTTTACCTCCACAACTATAACCCCTTATTGGCGGCAAATTAACCAAGACCTAAAGAGATGGAACAACATCAACTTCACTCTCTCAGACAAAATAGCCATGATCAAAATGATCACCCTCCCAAAACTAACCTACCTATTCCAAACAAAAAACCAAGAATAAGCCCCAAATACCTGCACCTCCCCTCCTCAGAGGGAGGGTGGGGAATCCCCAACACAGAAGCATATTACATTGTCCACCAAGTATGCTACATAATCCCATATATAGTAGAAGATGAAACAAAACAGCGGGTACACCTGAAGAGGAACACAATTGAAAATACCGGCACCACAGCGTACCCAATTCCAAATAAACTAAGGAAAATTCCCACAATACTTGGCAGGTACACACAGACCATGCTTAAAGCATGGAAAGCAGAAATAGGCAAACTGTCCCCAACCCCATCACCACTAATTCCCCTGCCACACCACCCATTATTCCACCACTCAGCACAAAACCTCCAGGTAAAAACCTGTCAAACAAAAGGCTTATATTGCCTAATCAACCTCTATAAAATAGCAAACCCTTGCCAACACAAGAAATACAAGACAAACTAGAAGACACCCAAATGCCCTGGTTAACACACCACCGATTGCATGCCCTCTTAAACAATCCAGTAGTAAAATCAGCTGCAACTAGGCCCCTGACAAGCTTCAAAAACCTCCCCCAGAAACCTCCTATGAGATTAACCCCACTCAGTGGACCAGAACGTGGTCTAAACCCTGCTTTCAATCCATATCAAAGAAAAGGAAAGCACTCACTCTGAAACTCACCTACAGGTGGTACCTAACACCAAGGAAATTAGCGCTAATAAGCCCACGTAATTCACCAAAATGCTGGAGAGGGTACACCTCCACAGGCACATACCTCCACATGTGGTGGGAATGCCGCCAAATCCAACTCTTCTGTACAAAAACCATATGAGAAATACCGTATGTAAAATACCTAAGCAAGTATTAGAAATCACCCCAGAACTGGCCCTACTATACATCTTCCAAGACAATAATACCCACTTACACCACAAAGAACTCATAACCCACCTACTCTCAGCAGCCAGAAGCATCATAACCAGACCGTGGAGAGACCTCTCAGGAATAAATATGGACCAATGGTACCAAATACTATGGGAAGCAGAAAAATTACTAGAAAAATTACCCAATAAACTGAAACTGACACAGGGACATATAGAAGAAGACGCCTTCACCCAGGTATGGGTCCCCTTTATCACATACATAGCCCAACAAGACAATGACAAAAATCCACAAACAGAATACAAATCAATATGGCTAACCTGATCCAAAAATCCCACCCACCCCACTCACACATGAAAACAAAGACCACCAGAGTCAACTACAAATGAACAGTCACACCCTAGGCCAACCCCAACCTCTCTCACCACCAAAGGAACACAAGTTAACAGCAGAGAACCTGCACAAGCAACGCTGACACAAAACCCCACATATATTAAGTAAAATAGAAACATCACCACCCAACCCCAACCCCCACTCATCTTTTTTTTTTTCCTCCACCTCTTTCCCCCTATTCTTCCTAATGTCTCAACAAATGGGGGGGGGGATGTGTTATGTGGGGGGGGGGAATACGAGACAGAGACATTGCACATACCTTTGTAAACCAAGAAATCTTTAATAAAAAAGACATTAAAAAATATTTGGTAGGAGAAGAATTACCGAAGCATAAGAAAGTACTGCTTATGTATGTGATGACAATGCCAGAATACTACTTGCCCAGGGATGGAAAAAAGGAAGAGCCCCATCGAAAGGCGAATGGATAATGAAGATGATGGACTATGCGGAGATGGCAAGGCTGACCGGGAAAATCAGGCACCAAGAGATTAACCAATTTACTAAAGAATGACATACCTCTAAAGATTAAAGAACACTGTAATCATTTTAAAATGTTGGCAGGATTGACATAGCACTTGTAATTTAAAATAACAAAGGATAAAAATGAAGTACCATAATTTGGATAAATGCAATTAGATGCTGTTTAAAAAGGAAGATAAATCTTGGAAGCCAAGGGAGGGGTGAAGGGAAGTCCGGGGGAACACTATAAAGGTACTGATATGGACTGAGATGTAATGTAAGAGTGTGTGTGTGTGTGTGTGTGTGTGTGTGTGAGAGAGAGAGAGAGAGAGAGAGAGAGAGAGAGAGAGAGAGAGAGAGAATTGTGTTTTTTCTTTTTGAAACTTTGAAAATAAAAAATTGAAAAAAGAAAATAATTTTAGAGTTTTTTGAAAAATATATTGAATTTGCCATAAGCTCACCCTCGCCATCTAGTGTCACATTTGTATAGTGCACTTAATACATTGTATACGCATCTGTATAGCCAAGTCTTTAGTCTGTGGCTGTTGACACAGTTTCCTCTCTTTCCACCAATCAAGGGTGAACCACATGCTTAACACCAATCAACAGTATGATGCAGCAGCAACAACAAAAAAGCTAACACTGTTCCAGGCTGCATCAACAGATGTATAGTGTCCAGATCAAGGGAAGGAATAGTCCCTTGCTATTCTGCCTTGGTCAGACCACACCTGCAATACTGTGCAATTCTGACCACTACAATTTAAGAAGGATGTTGACAAGCTGGAACCTGTGCCAAGGAGGGCAACCAAGATTTTCAAGGGTCTAGAAACCAAGTCTTAGAAGGAACGGTAGAAGCAGCTGGGTATGTCTAGCCTGGAAAAGAGGAGATTTAGAAGCGATATGATAGCCATCTTCAAATATCTCAAGGGCAGTCACATGGAAGATGGAGCAAGCTTGTTTTCTCCTGTTCTGCAGGGTAGGACTCAAACCAATGGCTTCAAGGTACATGAAAGGAGATTCGGACTAAACATCAGGAAGAATTTGCTGAGAGTAAGAGCTCTTTAGACCGTGGGACAGCCTGCTTTGGGAGGTATGTGGGCTCTCCTTGCTGGGAGGTTTTTCAGTAGAGGTTGGATGGCCGTCTGTCATGGCTGCTTTGATTGGGATTCCTGCATTGCAGGGGGTTGGACTAGATGACCCTTCAGGTCTCTTCTAATTCTATAAAATCCCCATCCCCATCTGATGGGTCTGTTGGTATTCAAAATCTGTTTTTAACAGTCCCATTCTTTATAAAACAAATATCAGAAAGGGCTTATAGGAGAACCATGGTGAATATGGCACTTTTCATATGTTTTGAACAACTCCCAGCAGGTCCAGTCGACATGATGGGCTTTGTGGGATTTGCAATCTGAAACACTTGGAAGACACAAACTTGGTGAAAGCTGCTGCACAGTGAGGCCTCTGCTCAAAAGAGCATCCTTCTGTGTCAGAGCCACGGTGTATCTGTCCAGCACCCTGCTTCCATCAAGGACTAACCTGATCCCTCTTAAGTGGCTCCCCAGCAGTTGGTATTCAGAGGTAGACTGCTCCTTCAACAGGAAGTTCTATTTGGCTATTCAAGCCACTGACCACTGATAGACTCAGCCAAACGCAGGTTCTAGAGAAGGCTTCGCCAACCTGGTATAGCCCAAAACATCTCGGGGTGGGGGGGTGGCACTATGTTGGCAAAGGCCCAACACAGGGTGTTGGGAAAAAATGTGGGGGGAAATTGCATTATTGCACTTTGAACGGAAATAATCTAGGAGAAAAGAGGGGAATTATTTTCAAATGGCACCTTTAACCCAACAGAGCAAAACACTTGCTTTGCTGCCAGGTACATCAGAGAATGCAAGCAGGACATTTTCGTAAGATCAGCCGTATCAATGGAACAACTCCCCTAGGAGGAAAATATGCAGCTTTCAGAACTTTGAAGTTTAGAGGAAAAGCAAGTTAGAGGCAATGGAACCAGAGGTTCTAAAATCCTGCAAGACTTGCAGAAAGTGGGTAGGAAAAGTGTTTTTCTCCCTCTCTCATAACACCAGAACCCGTGCAGGAACCAATGCAGGAAGATTCAGAGTGGATAAGAAAGTATTAACAGAAGACATATGAAATACAACATTAGAAATGTTGGGGATATTTTGGAAAAGTTAGAAGCAAGAAAGAGTTGTAGAGCAATATTAATGTTTATTGTTGCAGAGAAAGCCTTTGACAATGTATCTTGGAGTTTTATGTTACATAATTTAGAGAGTATGGGGATAGGCCATTATTTTTTTAAATGGTATTAAAACTGTCTATCTAGAACAAAAAGCTAAAATTATTGTAAATAATGTGGTTTCAGAGGAAATTAGAATTGAGAAGGGAACCAGGCAAGGGTACCCACTTTCCCCTCTGCTGTTTATTTCAGTCCTGGAGGTCTTGCCAAGTATGATTAGAAAGGATGAACAAGTCAAAGGTATTACAGTAGGTTCGAAACAATATAAATTAAAAGCCTTTGCTGATGATCTAGTCCTGACATTACAAGATCCAGACTCCAGTGCAGTCAAAGCACTGGAGCTGATACAAGAGTTTGGTCAGGTAGCAGGATTCAAATTATACAAGAGCAAGACCAAAGTAATTGAGAAAAATCTGGATAATGAAGAAAGAAAACTATTACAAGAAAAAACGGGCCTAGATTTTGTGAAAAAAGTTAAATATTTGGCGTGAACCTGACTGGGAAAAAATTGAATTTATATAAAGATAATTATGAGAAATTATGGAATAAAATTAAAAGAGATTTGGAGATATGGTCAAACCTAAAACTGTCATTAATGGGCCGGATTTCTGTGATTAAGATGAATGTGCTGCCAAAGATGCTTTTTTTGTTTCAAGCCCTCCCAATTATAGATAATGTGAAATGTTTTAAAGAATGGGAGAAAGCACTATCCAGATTTATCTGGCAGGGGAAGAAACCCAGAATTAAATATAAATTACTTACAGACTCTAAAGAAAGAGGGGGATTTTTCTGGCCAGATTAAAAAATTTATTTTGAAGCTGTTGCACTTTGCTGGATTAAAGAATGGATGCAATTAGAAGACATAGATCTACTAGATTTGGAAGGATTCAACAATGTGTTTGGTTGGCATGCATATTTATGGTATGACAAAGTAAAGGCCCATAATGCATTTAAAAACCATGTAATTAGGAAATAGTTGTATAATGTTTGGACAAAATCTAAAGATCTTTTAGAAAGAAAGATGCCCAGATGGCTTTCACCAATGGAGGCAAAGACCCAGAAAAAACTAAATATGGATACCAAATGGTTGAACTATTATGATTTATTAATA
The DNA here is from genome assembly GCF_965112155.1 of Podarcis liolepis. Classification (NCBI taxonomy): domain Eukaryota; kingdom Metazoa; phylum Chordata; class Lepidosauria; order Squamata; family Lacertidae; genus Podarcis; species Podarcis liolepis. Next base: position 19,377,792 of record NC_139570.1, on the reverse strand, counting down.
GAAGAAGAAAAAGGTTAGAAATTAAAACCATTTGATCAAGGTAAAGGTAAGGTAAATTGGTTACATTATCACCAGATTAATGAATTGTATAAATTGGATAAGAAAAATGGTTTTGCTTTTGAAAAATATAAGTTGGAGACGGAGTTGTTCGATACAAAAGGTAAAAAATGATCTAAAATGTACAAGTTATTGTTGGAGTAGCATACAAAAGATGAACAAGTTAAATCTGTGATGATAGATTGAGCAAGAGATGTAGGACATAATCTAATGTTTGAGGATTGGGAAAGATTGTGGAAGAAAGGGGTCATGTTCTCTGCATGTACTGTGTTAAAGGAAAATATAATGAAAATGATGTACAGATGGTATTTGACTCCTGTAAAATTAGCAAAGATATATCATAACTGTGACAATCTATGTTGGAAATGTAAAGAAAAGGAAGGAACCTTTTATCATATGTGGTAGACCTGTCCCAAGGAGATAGACTTCTGGGAAAAGATTTATAATGAATTGAAAAAAATGTTGAACTATACATTTATAAAGAAACCAGAGGCCTTTCTTCTTGGAATAACAGGTTTGGAATTGCCCAAGAAAGATGTTATTTTTGTATGCCACAACTGCTGCTCGTATTTTGTTAGCTAAAAAGTGGAAAACCCAAGAATTACCAACGATAGAAGAATGGCAGGTGAAGATAATGAATTTTTCGGAGCTAGCCGACCTAACCGGAAGAGTCCGTGACCAGAAGGAAGAGGAGTATCAGGAAGAGTGGATTAAATTTAATGATTACTAAGTAAAATATGTTAAGTTAAATTAACTGAAAACAGCTGCAGATACTCAGTTGGCTTAGGATTTTATTTATGTTAAGTGATGAATTAATATGTTTAATTTCATAATGTGAAGATCTAAGGATGCTAATGTTTAAGTTAAATTTTATAAGAACTGTGATTTGGAAAACCGTTAAAAGGATATGCAATGAAATCCAACCAAGAGGAAGCGAGGAAGTCACTTAACAATGTTAATAAGTGTAATTTTCAATAAGGATATGATTTATGTTTGTTTGTCTTATGTGTTTGTTTGTTTGTTTGTTTGTTTGTTTGTAATGTTGTAAAAACCAATAAAAAATTGAAAAGAAAAGAAATTATTTACAGAAGAAAGTAAGAAGAGTCTACTGGATCTGGCCACTGGCCCCTCTATTCCATCATCCTGTTCACAGTGGCCACCCAGATGCTCCTTAGGGGAACCCACAAACAGGACAGGAGCACAAGAGCAACTCTCCCCTCCTGTAGTTTGCAGCAGCTGGGATTCAGAAGCATTCCTGTCCTGCCCATGCAAGCAGTGCTGACGGGCAGGGAGGCTTCTTCCCTGTGCATTAGCTCTGCCCATCCACAGAGCAGCCCTGTGTCTTTGGCTGACATCTTGGTGGTCACGGTGGGAACAGGATGCTCAACTAGATCAGTGTTTCCCAACCGGTGTTCCGCGGCACACTAGTGTGCCGCGAGACGTTGCCTGGTGTGCCGTGGGAGGGAGGCGGGCGAGTCGGGCGGCGAGAGGCGGGGCGGCGGCGGCGAGGAGAGGCCGCCCAGCACGGGGCTCTCGCCGTCTGCATGCCTGGCTGCCTGCGTGGCGCTGACGTCACGGGGCTGTAACGTGCCCCACATAGGCACACGCGGGGCGGCGAGCGAGCTCCCTCCCACATCCCATCGCCGCTCGCTTCGGCCGGCCTACTGGGCTGTCGCAGGTGGAAGGCCTGTGCATGCGCGAGGTTTTCGCGCCTTCGGGATTCCCTTCACGCCTTCCTCCTCCCGGGTCCTTGAGAGCGCGGGAAGCGGCAGCGCGAGACCGGCGTTGAGCCTGGTAGGTATTGCGCTTGCCAAGGCAGTCATTTGGGAAATGAAAACTTGCAAAGCAAGCAACCAGTTCAATCTGAAGTACGTGTATGCTTAATATCCTGTATCTGAAACCTGTTCTGCCCCCTCCCCCACACTTGGTGCCATTTTCATCTACACATGCAGCAGAGTAAGTTGACCCAGAATAGTACCAATTCAGATGGCAGATGGGAGAATGACAGTGCTGAATGCTTTCCCATGTAGAACAGTCCCTGCAAATAAAAACCTAGCATATTTGGAAGAGGGATGCTAGCCTAACCATTACCTTATATGCTGTTACTATTTTTTTATTTTTTTTTACATAAGTAAAAAGTGACCTTTCCCCATCTGGCATGGTGGTGTGCCTCGAGATTTTTTTCATGAAACAAGTGTGCCTTTGCCCAAAAAAGGTTGAGAAACACTGAACTAGATGGTCCCCCTTTGGCCTGGTGCAGAAGGCTCCTCTGACATTCCTATACACTGCTGCTGAAGACAAGTTGCACGTCTTGCCTCAGAACATGGTCACTCCAACCCTGCAAGGGAGGAAGAACAATAATGCCAGATGAAAACTCAAACCATCTTAGTCAGCTCAACAGAAAAGTCCAGGCAGGAGAGTTCTCTATTCCCAGTTCAGCCATGGAGAGCCCAGCAGCAGCCAGATATTGAGAGCCAGGCCACCCAGGAGCACATGCCAGCTTTCTTCCTGGGCACATTTGACAAGGCAGTACATCCCACTGAGCACTGCAGGACTCAATTCCAAGTAAGCATACGCAGGATATGGACAGCATAGCTGCACTGCAGAAAGTCTCTCTCCAGGGCCAGGCAGGCTGCTGCTGCACTTCAAGGACTAAGGAGAACGAAGATGCTGGTGAAAGGCAGCCCTTAAGATTTCTAGAGACTTGCGCCCCCTAGTGACAAAAGTTCCTGCTCCTCTGCAGCTGCTCTGGGTTAGCAGTTGGGCTCTCGAAAAAAACATTTCGAGGAAAACCAAGAAGAGGAGCTGTGCTGTACCAAATCTGACCACAGATGCATCCAGAGTTCTGTACTGACTGTGAGGAGCCCACCATAGTATCAGACAAGGGGACATTCCCAACCCTACCCCAAAGAGGCCAAGATTATCCTGTGGAACTTCTGCCTGCACCTCACCTCCCCCACAGAAGCTGCTATGGCTTCCAACCTTCCATGTGCAGTACTCGCACACGTTTTCCCGTCTAAGTGTACAGAAAAGCGTGTTGTTGTTTTTTAAAAGGAAGGAAACCATCATAGAGCAGCAACATAATCCTACACATTTTTACCTAGGAGTAAACTGCAGCGAGCGCAGCAGGCTTTGCTCCCAAAAAAGAAGACATAGGATTCATCTAACATCCATCACAACCAAGGATAACGTAAAAGAACCTCCATGGCCAGAAGAAATCTACCCTACCCAAAAAGCCAGGGATTATCCTGTGGAACTTCTGCCTGCATCTCACCGACCCTACAGAAGCTAAAGGCACCAAGGAGGAGGGAATGGGACATGGGGTACTCAAGCCAAAATATGAGGGGGGGGGACCAAGAAGCATCGGCTTTGCGTCCTTTTTTTGCGCTGGAGTGCGCGCGGCCAACACAACCCACCGCGCCAGGCGCTGCCCTCGCCACCAACGTTGTCGGGCACACGTGCCCAGGGCGCGAAGGGTTCCGCGCGTCAACTCAGCCTGGCCACCAGAGCCAAGCGGGGCTGCGCTTCGCCCCTGCCTGCCCTTGCCAGGAGAAGCTTGGTCGGCAGGCAAATCCCGCTCCCCCACGCTGGCCTGGGACGCGCAACGGCTAGTCCAAGCCGGGTCCTGGCGGCACTCAGGGCGGGACGGGGTTCCCTGCATGGGGGCGCCTGGCTCCCGCCCCCTAAAAGTTGCGCGCTTGGGACTACCCTCCCCCGGCCCAACCCCACACGCCACTGCCCAGGTCCATACACACGTGCTCTCCCCATTTTCAGACCCGACTCTTTCCCTAGCCCTGCCTGGAAATACTGCGGGTAGAGTAACCCTGCCCTCACTCCCCCCCCCCCCACACACACAGACACACCGCAAAGCTCTACCTCTGCGAAGCAGCCCTTCCTCCTGACCGGACACATCCCCAAAGCCACAACGAAGTTGCTTGGCTGAGCGAGGCGGCTCCCCAACCCCCCCCCCACCCGCCCCTAACCCCCGCCAGAACCTTACCTACCCCAGGACTCTCCGCCGTCCCGCAGCACTTGGAAAAGGGCACGGATGCGCGCCGCCCGGATGCTGAGCAGAGCCGCGGCCAGGAGCGCATCCTTCGCCAGGGAGGAGGAGGAGGAGGAGGAGGAGGAGGAGGAGGAGGAAGAGGGGGTACAGCAGCGAGCGAGCTCCAAGCACCCATTGCCACCTTCCCTCCCGCAGCACCATGTCAGTAGAGAAGACGCCGAGGACGCCCCAGCTGATAGAAACAGAGATCTGCAGCCCCGCCCCCTGGCCAGTTTAAACTCCAGCGAGTTAAAGGGACTCTGCTTCCCCATTTCACCCCCACGGGACCACGCACCCTCCAATAAATTAAACCCCCTATATCTTGCGAATACACGTGTATTCAAGCTTATAGCCTGGTTCCCCAAGGAAATCCAAAAGACCCCATGGCCGCCAACTTTTCAGCCTCCTCCAGACCCTGCCTTGAGGCTCCATTGTTTCCCTTTCTGTCCCCGGAATTGTCACCTGCAGATTTCTTTCTAGCCCTGCGTTTCCCTTAAAGGCACAGGCACACCTGGCAGGCGCGTGGAGTCCAAATGTCTGAAAGACAGCACGTTAGGGAAGGCTGACTTAAGCGTGCAGGTGGGAGCCACAGACACAGCAGAAAGATACAGGAGCTTTGGCAAAAATCTATAATCTATAACATCCGGCGTTTTGGGTGGCGATTCTAGGAAAGACCAGCTGTCCGTCTGGGTCTTCTAACCAGCAGTCACACAAACAAGAATTAAGCTGTAAAAGTTTTCTGTTTCTTATTCGCCTCTCTGCCCCCAATCTCAGCTAAATAGGAGCTGACACTACACAGGTGGGAGAAGGTGGCACTCTGCACATTCTCGTAGTCATTGGGACTTTGGGACCCTGGCTGAAATTGGCTTTCAGCACACAATTATAGTGGTCCCTCAGCTTACATACGCTTCAGGTTACATACGCTTCAGGTTACAGACTCCGCTAACCCAGAAATAGTACCTCGGGTTAAGAACTTTGCTTCAGGATGAGAATAGAAATCGTGCTCTGGCGGCAGCAGGAGGCCCCATTAGCTAAAGTGGTGCTTCAGGTTAAGAACAGTTTCAGGTTAAGAACGGACCTTCAGAACGAATTAAGTACTTAACCCGAGGTACCACTGTACTTGGGAGCAAGCCCCATTGGACTCAACAATAGCAATTGTGATTTTAGAAAAACTACAGTGTTTAGAGGAGTGGCTGGTTTAGCAGACTTGGCTGCCACTGAGTGCTACAATGTTCCTTGTTTGTTTTAATTGTTGCATTGGTGACCAGCTCAAAGTGAAGAAGCCTCCAAGCCTTGACAGAAACATGCTAGGAGAACCCATGAACTTTGGACACATTACCCACGTTGGAACAAAAGAGGGCAAATTCAGGAACAAATGAATTCCAAAGGAGGCTCCAACAACAATAATCCTTCAACTGCAAAGGTGTCAGATGTTTGAATGAGAGAATGAAATGCCAGTTTGGGGATGTGATGCTTTCAAAGCAACTGGCTGTAAGGAGGAGAACGGACCAATTTAATTTCATACATTGTTACATATATTGAGACTACTGATCTGCTAGTAAGGCTGTGAAATGCTAAATTTAATGCCAACACTTGTTTCTGTGGAAGCCTGTTCATGTTGGAGATTGAATCTTGACATAACCATTTAGCTATAGCATCATGACCACAATTGGTTGTCTAAAAGCAGCATTGAAGATGGTAGCTACATTTTAATGAACAACTCCACTAAAGATCCCTCAGGTTTTGTAGTTCTCCTGGGGGATTAGAGAGACTAGGTTACACTGCTTTGAATTTAGAAAATTGCAGAGTGATTCACAAACTTTGGCTCCCATAAAATAAAAACCTTCCAGTAAGAATCTTCAATTAAAAATCAAAAACAAAAAACAATAGTAATTGTGAAGCTCCAACACCTTCTGAACCCAGGAAGGGCACTTAAATCCTAAGAATTAACCAAACTGCAATGTTTAAAATGTCCACTGTTTCTTTGCAAAAGTGGAGGATAGGGAGAGAATCAGAACAGGTAAGGGCCACACTATTTTTCACTCTTTTAATTAATCTGAAGAAGCACAAACTTGAGGAATATCCACTTTATGAAATCATGCTTGCCTACTGAACTTTTGAGAGCTGATCTAAGACATTTTGCTGAGGGAAAAGGAGTGGCCAGTTTCTTCTAGCACACAAGGCAGAAAATCAACAAACAATGGGTAGGCAAACTAAGGCCCGGGTGCCGGATCCGGCCCAATCTCCTTCTAAATCTGGCCTGCTGACGGTCCGGGAATCTGTGTGTTTTCACATGAGTAGAATGTGTCCTTTTATTAAAAATGCCTCTCTAGGTTATTTGTGGGGCATAGGAATTCCTTCCCCCAAAAAAATTTAGTCCAGCCCCCCACAAGGTCTGAGGGACAGTGCTCTCCTGCTTCTCGTCCATAAAACATACAATAATAATAAATTAAAATCAGAAACAACCTGTTACCCCTCTCAGGGCATCTAAAATCAGCTGCCTGAGGCAGCCATCCTATTTTGATGATCAGGAACCCACAGGTAATACTCCGTAGCACCTCTATCATAGGCGCCAACTCCATGGGACCTGAGGGGGCCCGAGCCCCCTCAAAAATTCGTTTGGGGGGCTCCGCCCCCCCAATAATCTCGGGCGCCCCTCCAGCAGAGCGCCACCGCCACCCCTCCCCAGCCCAAAATGCACAGGGTCGGGCTGCATGCCTCCTGCCCTCCCTCCCGAGCAAAAGCTCCACCCAATTTCCTTCGGAGCTGATTATTAGGCGCAGCACGCTCTCCCCTATTCGCTCACGAGGAGGCGGCGCCACTTTATCTGCATATTCATGAGCTTATTTATTATTCATGAGCTTTCGCGGGCTCCCCCAATATTTTTTATAAGTCGGCGCCCCTGACCTCTATGCAAATAAAACACTCCTCCCCTTCCAGTTCTGCTGTGCAGCTGTTTAAAGCACCGCTTTCCCCTGAAAAGTAGCAGCCTTGCTATTCCTTTTCCTGCAGCATCCCATTCTCCGATTTCTAGGAAGGCCACTTCAACTTCATCTAGTGCTCGGTCGCTTTCTACACTGTCTTCCCAGTGCTCCTGGGCAAGCTCTATGGGCTCGCTGACATACCTGAGGTCCATAGACTATTCTGCCAAGTACAGGGCAGACTATTTCTGCAAGCTGAACAAGGAGAGGGAATTCCACTACTCTGTCATCCGTTTGAAGCTGAATCACGTGGTTTCCATGCTGCCTAGGAGGGGCAAAGTGGCAGAAAACTACCGTATTTTTCACTCTATAGGGCACACTTTTCCCCCTCCAAAAATTAAGGGGAAATATTTGTGCGTCCTATGGAGCGAATGCAGGCTCCTCGGCTACAGCGAAAGCAACGCAAAGCCTCCTTCCACGCTCCGGAGGCTACGCATTGCTTTTGCTGAAGCCTGGAGGGACTCCTGGCTTCAGCGAAAGGAACCCAAAGCCTTTAAAGCACAGCAGGAACTCGCGCTACACTCCAAAGGCTTCAGGGTTAGCTGCACAAAGCCTCCGCAGGGCAGCGGGGTGCCTTCATCCAGCTGCCCTCCGGAGGCTTCGCGGACTGTCCCAGAAGCCTCCTCGGGGCACGGGGATGAAGGCTCCCCGTGCCCTGCGGAGGCTTCGCACGAAGCTAGAACAGCTAGAGGAAGTGCTGCGCCGTTCTAGCTCTAGCTATTCTGGCTTTTGGGTAGCCCCACGAAGCCACTGCAGGGCATGGGTATCCCTGCGGCTATCCCAGAAGCCAGAACAGCAAGAGGCTATCCCAGAAGCCAGATCCCTCTTGCTCTTCTGGCTTCTGGGATTCAGAATTTTTTTTTTCTTCTTTGCTCTCCCCAAACTAGGTGCGTCCTATCGTCTGGTGCATCCTATAGAGTGAAAAAATGGTACATAGGCTGCCGCCCAGTGAAGTGCAACTTAAAGCCTAGACAGCGGATCAGCACAAGCCTCATAAATCTCAGAGACTTTACACTGTATTCAACAAATGTCTGCTTCTCAGAAATGGGATTGTGAGAGCTGGCACATATAATTGCCATACAGGGGGTGCTGCTGGCTTGGCGGTGGTGGTTTTTTTTACTTGGCCATGCCATGGAGAAGAATGGTTTGGAATGCCAAGCCAATATGCACATTATGCCTTGCGGCACAAAGGTAGCCATCGCATGGAAACACCTTCACGTTGCTCTTTGTGGCTTACATTTTGTGTGCGTCACTTGTAAGTGCTCCAGCCTTCACACTTGGTCAGTTCTGTACTGCCCTTACAAATGTTGCTTTCTAGTGCTTTTTGGGTCTAAGAAATCATGGGCTAACTTGCTTTCATCAAGGGACTATAATATTAGCAGTTTAGAAAGTGCAAAAAGAAAGTGTTTGCAACTGTGATTGTAGTAATCATCTTTCTAAAATATAAACATTGCAAGTTTTTGCACAGTTTCTGCATGCACACCAGCTATATTTATAAATATATGATCATCGTCATCATCTTTATACCCCACCCATTTGGCTGGCTTTCCCAAGGGACTCTGGGGGACTTACAGCATATCTAAAAACATCCAGCATTAAAAATCTCCCGATACACAGCTGAGGATATGGAGAGGGAGAAGGAAGAGAAGGCAAGAAGGGTAACCATGTCAGACCACTAACTCCTCGAAATACAAATGTCTTCCGGATAGATTGCCCATAAACTCCACCCCTTGGTCCAACACGGTTACCTCTTCCATGTTTAGCTAATCTGTTCCTCCTTCCCCCTCTGAGGAAAAAAACCTATACCTTTTTCCCATACAAATGTTTAACTTTAACATTTAAAATACATACTATGGTAGGGCTCTATCCTGAAAAGATGTCCCAGCAAAGGTGTGTGGTTCAATCCTGAATATCCTGAGTGACTCTTCTTACCTTGGCTTGTTTTACTACGGCAATATTAGTACTTTGCATTATGACACATTCCACGTTTTTCCGCAATCTTCATGTACTTTCTCATTCCTTTTCTCCAAGCAGACTGAATCCCTCGCAAACACCCCATCTGATACCTGCAGCCACACAACTCAAACCCTGCCAGCACTGAACTTTTCAGTAATATCAACCACTCCACATTTGCTGAGGGTGCATTTGCATTCCTCTCAGCCAGGAATGCCTCCTTCAGGAGGTACAATGACACCATTTGCAGCCACTGGAATCAGCCAGCCAGTGATCCACAAGAGCCAGATTCTGGACTTGAAGAATCCCAAGCACATTTATCTGGATTTTTCATTCTCTCTGCAAAAGGGGATAAGTGAAAGGCAGTGCTACATCTGGCGCAGTCATTAGGGAGGTGCAATCAGGGATTTAACAACAAAAAAGAGGAAGGGATCCTAACAGCCAGAAAGGGTGCTCTGCTTGGAAAGCAGCAAAGAGCTGCCTGTTCCGTCCCGTCCTGCTTCTGCTGCTGGTTTTGGGTTTGCTGGAGAAATATCAAAACTAAAGGGAAATCTCATCCAGCCTAAAGGAAAATATCTATCTAGAATGTATAATCTCCTCCACAATTCACACCCTGCCATCAAAAACTTTTGTCTCACTTAAAGCGCTCTACCTTTTCTGAGGATGCACACCTCAGAACACAAAGGGACAGAGGAAGCTAAAAGGACAGGCCACACAACAAGCCAGTGACTTCTGTCTTGCAGGTAGATTTTTCGGATGACCCAGACCTTTTCTCAAAAGCGGGGAAATATGAAAAACCGCTGGAATATTGAGACGAGGAGGAGGAGGAAGAAGAAGAGGAGTACGACAAGATTGGTAACCACAGAATGCTTTCCATTACTGAAGTTACAAGAGATGCATTCTGACAGAATGAAAAGCTTAGTACAAAAAAAAAAGTTTGTAGTGTGGGTGTTCACCTATCTTGGTGCCTTCTTCATTGGTCTGACACTGCTGCAACTGGCTCTGATTTCGCTCTTCACTATTCCCCTTCTTAATGAAAAGCACCAGGTTGAAATTGACCATTCTTGTTCAATCTTGCTGCAGAAAAGAGGGGAGAGGATACCCTGCTAGATATATAGACTTTTAGGTTAATCATATATATATATATATATATAAATTATTATATATAATATTTGGTGGGACGGGGTGGTGGTTGTGGGGCTCGTACTGATGCGAATCAGTTTTGGTGTAGAAAGGACTGAAGCGTACCTATTGCTGATGTACGTACAAAAACTGGAAACTCCTGCAATTTTATTTACCTAGCATAGAGGAAGGGGGTGTGTGATGGTGGGGGGCTGTGGAAATCATCCCTCTGCAAATGGCCACATAGACCGGCAGAGCACGGACCACAGGGGGAATCTGGCGGCATGGAAGCTGCCACCAGAGCTTATATAAACCATGGATAAAATATAAATATATACTGGAACCTACAAAACTTTGGTGCATTTCACCCATCAAAGCCTTTGGCGTTAAGAAGAAAAACATGAAGGGAAATTGGGCAACATATCAAATGTTATTATTAGAGGGGGAAATTAATAAATTAAGATGAAAGTACTTTGAATTCCATATATATCTGACAGGCTGGCTCCAATACTTCCAACTGAATGAAAGACAAGGAAAATAGGGTTTGCTGGAGAAATATCAAAACTAAAGAGAATTCTAATACAGCCTAAAGGAAAATAACTATCTAAAATGTATTAGGGAGGTGCAATCAGGGATTTAACAACAAAAAAGAGGAAGGGATCCTAACAGCCAGAAAGGGTGCTCTGCCTGAAAAGCAGCAAAGAGCTGGCTGCTCCATCCCGTCCTGCTTCTGCTGCTGGTTTTGGGTTTGCTGGAGAAATATCAAAACTAAAGGGAAATCTCAACCAGCCTAAAGGAAAATATCTATCTAGAATGTATCATCTCCTCCACAATTCACACCCTGCCATCAAAGAACTTTTGTCTCACTTAAAACGCTCAACCTTTTCTGAGGATGCACACCTCAGAACACATAGGGACAGAGAAAGCTAAGACATTCTGCAGTCTGATTCCCCGCAATGGCAGAACCTTCAGAGTGCTCCTTGCAGGCATGTCTTAAGCTTTAATACTATGGGGCTCCAGCATTTGTGCCATATGACCAAGTAAGGCATCTTTCCAACTGCAGCAGCCCCATTTCCTTTGTAAATGATGGAAAAAACACAGTTCCATGGAACAACAAGTAATGTAGTGTGAAAGAAACATTGGGGGGGGGGGACAGAAGCCCTAAAAGAATAATCAGGTACACCAAAACAATAGTTACCACATCAAAATACAGAACGTTATGAAAACGTTCTTTAAGAAACAGATAAAAGTTCCTGGAAAACTTTTAAAAGGGTTCCAGAATTTTCTTTAGTGTGTAGGAGTGACACTCTAGGATTGATTGGTGTCCACTAGAGGAAGGAGGTTGCAGGCTGCAATGTCCGTACAAGGAAAGCACACTCACACCCAACACACCCAACACACACACACACACACACACACACACAAAACACAAACTCTCAGCACACACGCTGACAACAAGGTTGGAAGTAAGACAATGTGTGCTCCTGATACTGTGAGTTTTGCTGTCTCAGGATTGTTAAGTACTGAGATTATACTGTGCTGGAGATATAAAGAAGGAATTTCAATCTGCACTGTTGCATTTAACTTGCCTTAAAAGGTGGAGAGAGAAATCTAGAATTTTGCGCTTAGCAAAAAAAGAAAAGATAAGAAAAGGGGGGTGGGGGAAAGAGCAAACCCTATTGAGGGAAAATTGTGCATGAACCTGCAACTTTGTATAGCAATTGCTTAAAAACGAACAAGTGGTTTATTAATAAAGAAAGGAAAAAAGATTATTTTTTCTTTGCCTTCTGGTAGGAAACCATTCTAATCTTCTGTGTGTAAAAAGTCTCTGTATTATACTGTAATTTGATTTTTTTGTAATTAAGACAACAACCTTGAGCATCAACCAATTTAGCAACTTAGAATATTTGTTAGGAAAGCAACAGCAGAGATAACCTCCCCTCCTCCCCTTATCTTTACTTATTCACTTCCATTTTCAGGGGGGAAGAGAAGCATGCATGTGTGAAAAGCAATGTTGTCCAATGAAATTTGATATTGTCTCACACCAGACCCAAAGACTTTTGAAGAAAAATTCAATGGTGCATACTGGGCTATCAGCCCGTGTGTAGTTCGGATTCTGCAGTTCGATTGCCCCCAAATGGCAGAAAATGCAGAGTGCTCTGCATCAGAGCTGGCCCACACCTCCTTGCAGGCATGTCTTAAACTTTAATACCATGGGGCTCCAACCATTTGTGCCATATGACCAAGTAAGGCATCTTTCCAACGGCAGCGGCCCCATTTCCTTTGTAAAAGATGGAAGAACTCAGTTCCATGGCACAAGAAGTAATGTCATGTGAAAGAAACATTGGAAAAAATAACAGAAGCCCTAACAGAATAATCAGGAAAACCAAAGCAATAATCACCACATCTAGAGACAGTCTATGGCACAAAACCATTAAAACCGGTACTGGGAAGCAATATATTTGTGTTATAATTGATTATGTTTCTAGGTATTTGGGCTATTATCCTGCCCAACCCTGCTGTAGATCACCTCATGAAATCTTTCGGCCTAATATCTAATGACATCCCCAAAGACAAGAAAAATCTATTCCTTTACACAACAGCAGCTGCCAGAATATCCCATCACTATTAGAATGGCAAAACAAACTCGGCAAGGCCACTCAAATCAGAGAATAATTAGAAAGTGGGATAGAGTGAAGGAAAACATGAAAAAATATGGTCCCGGAATTGAAATATTAATAGAGAATGTGTAAAACTTGCATGGGTAAGCAAGAAAATAATAATAGAAGCAATTGAATAAGTATTAAATTATAACAACACAACAAGATGGAAGAAGTAAAATATTGAGATCACACATGGGTGAAGGGGAGTGGGGGGTATATGGGAACCTATAATATCATTTATAATATAATTTGTTAATTGCAAAGCCTAGAGGAATTAGATATATTTTGATTTAGGTAATCTATGTAATAAGCTTGTGTTAGAAACCAAATATGGATTTTGAATTTGACGTTTGTAATATTTTTTGATTTTGAAATAAAAATTAGAAAAAGAAAAAGAAACAATTTCCAGCCACTGGAATCAGCCAGCAAGTGATCCACAGGAGCCAGACTCTGGACCTGAAGAATCCCAAGCACATTTATCTTCATTTTTCATTCTGGCCAAAATTATGCCAATAACCTTAAACTAAATTTTGATTCAATTGTGTCTTTATTTGGGGAGGTCTTGGGCATCTTAACACGCAAGGCACCAAAGTCAGCCGTGGAAATCTTGCAAGGCGTCATAGATTCCATAGGTCCTCTCCAGTTGTACAGAAGATAGGAAAGAGAGAGAAAAGACCTTGACTGGGGAAAGGATCAAATGTATTAACTCCGTGCATCCAGTAATGAAGAGACCACCATCATTCTCTTCCAGATAAACTGTAGAACATGGGTCTGGACAGTCAGTTTCAGATGCCTTGACTGGTCTTCCAGAAACAACTTTCTGCCCTCAATCTGTTATTCTCTTTCAACAGCCTGAAAACAAAATTTGCAGGCCAGGGAAGGGGGGGGCAGTGAAAGCAAGCCTACTTTTAAATAACGATCATATTGCTGTATTAAACAAGAAGAAACTTTGCACAAGAAGAAATTTTGTGGGGTTTGTGTGTGAGACTGGGGGGATGATGATGATGATGATGATGATGATTAAAGCTCTGAACACTCAGATTCTTTATGCTAATTTACTGGTCAGGAGATTTCTTACTGAAATTGCACACTTCCAACATTGAAACAGCTAGTGACAAATGTGGAATGATCTGTCGTTTGCTCAGAAAAAAGGGCAACAAAAAAAAAAAAACAACTTTGCATATATGCAACTTGTATGTATATTTTAGATTATAGTTTTTTAACAACATTTTTTGGGGGTGAAGTGGGGGGTATATGGGAACCTATAATATAATTTATAATATAATCTGTTAATTGCATTGTATTTAAAATTGGGTTTTATAAGTAATAAGTCTATTATTTTTGTGGTGTTTTTTTCTTTAGTATTGTAATGTATATTTTGTGTGTGTGTGTTATATGTTATGTTTGTGATAAATGTTGAAAATTAATTTTAAAAATTGGGGGGGGGGGGAGAAGAACTTAACCCATCAGGTGGGGAGAGCCGGTTGCGAGGGACATGGGGAACCCTTGCACCTTTTCTGCAGGGCTTGTGCGGCCCCCATCTGCATTGTTTGCAAGAGGTCGAAAGAACACATGAACTGATTAATTTGGACCAGGATTCACAGTGGTTGAAGCAAATAGTCCAGTTTCTGGTGCAAGAGAGACGAGTGATTGTGGAATTGAAACTGGCTGAAGAAGAAAGAGCCAGGCATATCCGGTGGAGCTAGAGGAGGAGAAGAACAAGATCATGGGCGCTTTTGAGCAGATGTGCAACTTCCTGGAGGAGCTGCAGCGCTTTTGGCTGACCGAACTGGAGGATCTGGAGAAGGAGATGAAGAAGAAAAAGGAAATAAATATCATCAAGCTCTCGGAGGATATCGCCGGTCTCAGTGTGAGACGCACAGAAATGGAGAAGAATTGCCAACTGGCCGCTATTGAGTTCCTGAAGGGCATCGGGACAACGGCGACCAGGTTGCAGGAGTTGAAAAGAAGGCGGACACTGCTGGGACTCTCTCCAGGCATGGAAGAGAGACTCATAATTTACACTCAGAAAAATTCATTTCTGAAGGATATAATGGAGAAATGCAAAGGGCTACCAATGCAGGCACTGAACAAAGTGAGTGTCACTCTGGAGCCAGTAACAGAACACCCTTTTCTTGTTATAACCTGAAGAGTTTGAGAAGAAGAAGAAAGGCAGGACGCACTGGACAACCCTGGGAGATTCGACAGCATGTTCTACGTGCTGGGCCATGCAAAATTCACCTCAGGATGATATTGGTGGGAGGTGGTGGTGGAAGAGGAGGAGAAGGAGGAAAGGGAATGGGCCACCTGGGCTGTAGGGGTTGCAAAAGAGTCTGTCAGGTGCAAAGGCTTTGTCAGCATGCTTCCTTCTGAGGGCATCTGGGCCATTGGGAAGGCAACGGATGAGTCAGCCTCATCTGATCCCTTCTGAGCTTCAACCCACCCTGAGCAGACCCCTTTGAGCTTGACTTATGAGCCCAGGAAGATCCAGGGGTCCCTAGACTATGATGAGGGTCATGTGGAATTCCATGATGCCCACACTAATGGTTTGATCTTCAATTTCCAACAAGCCTCAGTCTCTGGGGAGAAGGTACAGCCCTTTTCCCATGCTTGGTGGGGAGTTGGTCTGAAGTGTTGAGTCCTGAGGACGATCCTCACCGCTCCCAGCTCTGTCACCCCCACCCTGAGAGGAGGTGGCACCTAGCATTTTCTCCGCAGAGTTATTAGTTTGTGGGTGCCAGACATCCTAAATTTCTGGATCCAGTAAATGTTAGAATTTAATCTGTGTGTGGTGTATTAGAACTGGATGCCAGACAGTAGGTTTAGCAAGCATTAAAATACAAGCCAGGCCAGCTTCCCCATGTTGAGAAAGTGCCTGAGAGACGAGCCATGGCTCCCACACCATTGTTTTTCAACTTTATTTTGTACAACTTTATTTTCTGCAACTGGAAAATTTTAAAATGTTAATAATAAAAGAACTACATGGCGGAAGGAAGAAAAAAAGGAAGGAATGGGCCATTAAGAAAAGTCAAGGAAAATGGGTTTCTGGACCAGATAGCTGTTGGGTGGGGCCCTTCCAGCAGTTCAGAGTTAGTTCAGAAAACAAAGCAAAGTTTGCCATGAGAAGGACTGGAACTGAAGAAAAAGTGACAATCATGATTCAAAGGTATGTGGCCTGGGAAAGAGAAGGGTCTGTTTCCCATCCTGGCAAGCCCTAATGACTATGTTATGTGGAAAGAAAGGGGCCAAGTATAATCAGTTCTGTTTAACACTACTATATATGGATTGTTGTTCTCCTAGAGTTGTTAAAGTGCCATAGCTGGTAGTTGGGTAGAGGGATTGTACATATACTAAGCTATGGATAACAATGCAGCTATCCTTGCCTTATCCTTTCTAAAGCATTAACTGAATGTTGCCAGCGTACAGAGAATAGTCTAACATGCTTTTTTAGCAGTTATATTCACCAGGGTTTAGCAGTTATATTCACCATGGTTGGTGGTATCAATTCAAAACTTAAATATTTAAGGTTAAGTGCCTGGTACCTATAGTTACAATATCCTAATTGGCAGGGCTAGGAAAGTTCTGCTTGAGCTGTTAACAGGATAACT
Organism: Podarcis liolepis; assembly: GCF_965112155.1. Taxonomy (NCBI): domain Eukaryota; kingdom Metazoa; phylum Chordata; class Lepidosauria; order Squamata; family Lacertidae; genus Podarcis; species Podarcis liolepis. The sequence continues at coordinate 19,361,363 of NC_139570.1, read as the reverse complement.
TGAACAGTGCAGCTGGCATTAAATTGAACCAAACAGTAGTCTAGTACTGTAGAGGTCTTGTCCTTTTTCTTATTGCAGCATTCTAAGGACACCTTTCCTAAGCTTCCCACCTCAGTTCAGTTGTCAGTACTGTATATGATTTCAGTTTTGTATAGATCTCATAGTAGCTGCTTTTCTCTCCTCCCCACCCAACATGAATTCTAAGCTGCCTGTGAATTGCCAAGCCAGCAATTGGAGGATAATAAAGTTTACAGAAGCTTATGTGTATGCTAGCCTTTTGAAATAGATTCAGTTTTAAGGAATAGCACTATTTACTGCTAATGCCTAGAATTCTTCATGTTTGATGAAAAATGTCTTATTTTGAAGGTTCCAGTGAGAGAGAGATTCTCCTAGTTGAGATGCTTTCCCATCTGTATATACATTTTCATATATTTTACAGGGCTTTTTGTTTAACACTGTATTGTGTTAAGATAGTTTTAATTCAGGTGTTAATTGTTATCTGATGTTTACATTAAACCATACCTTGTCTTAAAAAAGAATAATAAAAAATAATAATAAAAAAAGAAAACAAAGCAAAGTTTGAAAGGACAGTCTTTACAATGGGTGACCTAGGGGGAAGAAGTTGCAGTCTGGTAAAGGCGGCAAGCTGGGGAGAGGGTCAGAGCATGATGGTTGATGTTATTTTGAATCCTAAACTGCAGCCATGGAAGAGTTTGTTCTTTGGAAAAAAAAACCCTTAAAAGAAGAAGAGGAGCAAGAGGGGCAAACAACCAGGTGTACAATGGAAATTGAATAATATTGTATAAAAATGATACTATAAGAGCATTTAGTTAGAAGACTCTCAAACTGAGATAAAATAATGTAAGCAGAATCAGTAAATACTTAAAGAACCAGAAGGGAAAGTTGAGGGGAGTCTTTGGGTGGGGGGAGAATTGGATTTTATTTCATCCTTTTCTCTTCTTATGTTTAAGATGATTATGCTGATTTTAACATTGCATAACTGTAAAACCCAATTAAAAAAATTTAAAAAGGAAGAGGAAGAGGAGGAATACTACCGCTCAACTTTATGATCAGCGAAAATATTTGCTACTGCAAAGGTAGCATTTCTGTTTTTAAAATATATACATGGGGCTTTTTTGCAAAGAGAAGCATTTTCTGTGTGCACACAATAGAGAATCAACCAGGCTGGCAAGCAAGGGGCAGTATCTCGAGGTTGCTTGCTTGCTTCTCCCGCCTTAAGGAAGGAAATCTTGCCCTTCTGAAAATCCCTGCTGGTTTCTCCTCCTTCATGGCCATGAACGGAATCAGCCCAGTCAGATCAGTCAGGATCTGCTAGGAAGCAAGCTGTGTGCTGCCTCTCTGATCAGAGCCTCACCATCACCCAGGGAATGAACAACAGAACGAAGCCCCTCGGCCCGTGACTCCTGCTGCACAGGCCTTCAATAAAATGTGATGAGTCTTGCCAAAACAAAAACACCACAGCTCGGCTCAGGAGGAGTCCAAGAACCTCCTTTACGACATGAATGACTGCTACTCCAAGCTGCGCGAGCTGGTGCCGACGATCCCGCAAGGCACCAAAGTCAGCCAAGTGGAAATCTTGCAGCATGTAATTGACTATATCTTTGAGCTGCAGATTGTGCTAGAGGAACAGGCAAAGAAGGGGCAAGATCCGCCCACAGCCGAGACTTCCCTACTCTCTTTAAAAGCTGCAGAGCGGGCATCCGAACTTTGCTCAAAAGAGGAGAGGAATCTCTGCCACTAACCTCTTAAAACAGACTGCAAGTGTGGGATCCTGGCACTTGGTTCTCTCCAGTGAGACAGGAGATAGAAGAAGAGAGAGAATAAAGACCTTGACTGGGGAAAGGATCAGATGTTTTAACCCTGTGCATCCAGTAATGAAGAGACCACCATCATTCTCTTCCAGATAAACTGTAGAGCATGGGTCTGGCTGCCAGTTGCTAATGCCTTGACTGGTCTTCCAGAAAGAACTTTCTACCCTCAATCTGTTATTCTCTTCCAACCGCCTGAAAACAAAATTTGCAGGCTGGGGAGGGGTGGGTATGTGTGAAAGCAAGCCCATTTCTTAATACACTCTCTCTGATATAATTCTCGGATTGCTGTATTGCACAAGAAGAAACTTTGCGGGGTTTGTTTCCGTGTGTGTGTTGTGTATAGACTTTTTTTTTTTAAAAAAAAAAAAAAGCTCTAAACCATCAGATTCTTCATGTTGATATCCTCATCAGGAGATTTCTTAGTGAAATCGCACACTTCCAACATTTCAACAGCTTGCAACAAATGTGAACTGATCTGTCGTTTGCTCAGAAAAAAAGGACAACAAAAAATACCTTTGCAGATATGCAGATTGTATGTATATTTGGGATTATAGTTTTTAAACATCATTTTCTTGGGGGGAAGGGGACTTTCAAGAACATGAAAACTGATGTGAAGTAGCTGAAAAGCCAGCTTCTTCCCGCTGCTCTCATTGACCGTGTTCAGTGTGATGAGTGTGGTTGCTTGCATCCCCTAGTCCACCTGTCAGTGACCATCTATTTTAGAATATACAAGGGATTGCAAGAAAGAGGTGCGGAATTGGAATATGAGCCACCTGCGCATCTCACCAAATGTCAGCAAGAGCCTTCATATTCTGTATATTCTGTATATTTTGTAATTCTCTAAATAAAGTACACCAAGCAGTAAAAAAAAAAGATATATACAAGGGAGTTATCCAGGCAATCCAGAAATCTGACAAAGGCCACCCATTTAGGGCTTACTTGGATAAAGACGTTGCTGTGTGTAGTGGAGCTTGTCCAAAAATACACTCTTATGCTGCTTGGCCCCTTCAACAGGACAGTTTAGGAGTTCAAATGCCTCTTCCCAAAACCATATGGGGGGGGGGAGAGAAGGGGCTTCTGTAAAGCTTTGAAATCCATATATATTTGACAGGCTGGCTCCAATACTTCCAACTGAATGAAAGACAAGAAAAATAGGGTTTGCTGGAGAAATATCAAAACTAAAGGAAAATCTAATCTAGCCTAAAGGAAAATATCTATCTGAAATGTATAATCTTCTCCACAATTCACACCCTGCCATCAAAAAACTTTTGTCTCACTTAAAACGCTCAACCTCCACTGGAATATTGAGATGAAGAGGAGGAGGAAGACGAAGAAGAATATGGCAGGGTTGGTAACCACAGAATGCTTTCCATTACTGAAGTTACAAGAGATGCATTCTGACAGAATGAAAAGCCATATAAATGTGGCCAGGTAGGGGCCCCAAGATCTCCTGCTATGCTTTTGCAAAGTTTTTTGCAGATAAAGTCTGATTGGAAGTGATCCAAAACATGAAGGAAGAAAAGGCTCGCCATCTGCACGAGTACCAAGACCTGCTGAATGTAAAGATGGCTCTTGATATTGCCACTTACAGGAAACTGCTGGAGGGAGAAGAGAGCAGAATCACAATGCCCATTCCGACTTTTGCATCCCTGAACCTGAGAGAAACAAACCTTGAGTCGATCCCAATAGACACCCACTCCAAGAGAACACTTCTTATCAAGACTGTTGAAACTAGAGATGGACAAGTTATCAATGAAACTTCCGGGTTGGTGCCTCCGGCAATGGTGGAGTTCCTCTGATCGGGAGGAACTTGCACCGTGGGAATTTGGGTCTGTACCGCCGCGGCGAAGGCGGAGACCCATAAAAATAACAGGCGGGAAAATCCTGTGAATGTGGGATTCGGCGGGCACCTTTTGCGCCTCCCCTACTCGCGGGGGAACCCAATTTCGGGGACCCGGAGCAAGGTGGGGTGATTGGCGCGGTGCTTTGAATCGTCTGCTTCTTCCACGGAGCGAAGCCGCATAGCTGTTGCCGGACAGCACTGACTTTTTCCTGTGGACAATTGGATTCTAAAGTAATTACTCGTGAGTAGAGCTGATACGGGAGAATTGGATTTTAAAAGTTTAATTTGGCATCGAAACGGGGAGGTTCAAAACAGGAAGTCCGCCTTCCCTATTTGTAAATAGACTGAGGCAAGGAGTCTGTAAGCTGAAGTCTTGGAAAGCCTTTTGTAAAATATTAAATTTCCATCGGTAAAGAGTATAAAATCCCCCTTGGAGGCAGGAGAAGAGGGGGGGAGCTGTGGACTGAGTATGCCTGCAGGAGAGAGTAAAGAAAGTTAAAATACTGCCGCTCTGACCCTGGAAACGGGCTGCTAGTAGGACTGACGTTTTGGAACGTTCCTTGACAGCTAGCAGAATAAGAGAGATATACTGTTTCTACTGTCTCCGGGTGCTTCTAAAAAGGAGTAATAAAGTAACTGAAAAGGGAAACTAACTTTGGATTGTACGAGTTGTGCTTAAAGGTGACATTCTTGTTATTATAAATAGAAACTGTTTCCGTCTAGTGGAAGTTTCTGAAAATGGTTACTTCATAAGAGCTGGGCTAGGGGAGTTTCCAGCTGCAAGATAAAAACTGTGTGACTCTGGGATTGACCTTGAATCTCTTAAGTGTTATGGCAAACGAAAAGGAAAGAACAGATGAAATGTCAACAGAAGAGGCCTTAGTGGTCGCATTATTGAAAATAAATGACTCGCTGGAACAGCTTCACAAGAAAACAGAAGTGATGATTGTGAAAATGGACGCTGCAAATAATAAAATTGATTTAACTGTAGAAAGCTTAAATAATCTGGGACGAAAGGCGAACACCAACACAGAAACCACCCAGAAATTGATACAGGAATTTACATTAATACGGCAAACTGCGGATGAAGTCAGGGAGAAAACCTTTGCTGTTGAATGTAAAACAACACAATTGGAGTGTGAGAGAGCCCCATACATTCAAAAGCAACATGACGAATATAAGTTGACATTTGCTATGATGGAGTTTAAAGAAAAACAGATGAATTTGAGGATCAGAACCCCACCAGAACTGGGATAGGAAAGCTTGACAGAGCTTCAGGAGGAGATAGGATCAACATCGGCTGAGAAAGAGAGATTTTTGGGGGTCAATAGGACCGCCTACTTAAGGGTAACTGTGAAGGATGTTGGATTGAAGAGAAGGGGGATTGGGAAATATGGACAAATCTGAAGTTGTTATGGTTGGGCCGAGCTGTTGTGGTGGGGATGAGGGTTGCTGTGTTGCCGAGGATGTTGCTTTTGGGCCAAAAAGTGCAAGCTTTGGATGGGAGGGATTGTTTCAGGAGGTGGCAGAGGGATGTTCCTGGATTGGTTTGGCAGGGCAGGAAGCCTCGAGTAAAACTTAAGATATTGACGGATGCTAAAGAAGGAGGTGGACCTGCCCTGCCAGACACCTAAATTTTGTTGTGAATCATCTGCTTTTTGCTGGCTGAGAGAATGGCTGTCTCTTAAAAGCACTGAAGTGTTGGATAATGGCAGATGAAGTTGATGGACTAGACGGAATTGGCGGAAAAGACTAGCAAGATCCGAGACCAGGGAGAAGAGTTGGTGGAAGAAGACGGGAAAAAGTTTAGACTATTTATAGAAATATTGTAAAATTAATGAATGTTAGAAGAATGTTGGAATGAAATTATATGGCTTCAGTAGAAATGTTATAAGGAATTAAGCATAAATAGATTAATAGAGTATTAAAGGAAAATAAGGTTAAAAGGTGTTAAGATAATTATAGGATAGAAAACAGGGGAAGATGGTAAGGAATTGCTGAAATAATTAATAGAAGTGGAATACAAAAAGGGAGGTGTGAGGAGGCCGTGGAAATATGGGAAAGAAAGATAAGATATTGGAAGTTTTTTCTTTTTTCTTTCTTTTTCTTTCTTTCTTTTGATGTGTTTTTAAAGTGTTTTTGTTTTGTTTTGTTAATTTTTATGTGGTGTTTTTGTATTGTAATGTATTGTGTTTTTTCTTTGTTTTTTCTTTTGTAAATGTTTGGATTGTTGTAAAAGTAATAAATATTATTATAAAAAAAAGTTATCAATGAAACGTCTCATCATGATGAACTGGAGTGAAGAAGAGAAGAGCACATCTTCCCTGTGCCAAAATGAACCCTTAGCAATTGAGAATATTTCTTAGGAAAGCAGCAACAGAGATAACCTCCCCTCCTCCCCTTATCTTGACTTATTTGCTTTCATTTTAAGGGGGGAAGAGAAGCATGCATGTGTGAAAAGCAATGTTGTCCAATGAAATTTGATATTGTGTCACACCAGGCCCACAGATTTTTGAAGAAAAATTCAATGGTGCATCAGCCCGTGTGTAGTTCAGATTCTGCAGTTTTATTGCCCCCAAATGGCAGAATATTCAAAGTGCTCCTTGCAGGCATGCCTTAAACTTTAATACCCTGGGGCTCCAACCATTTGTGCCATATGACCAAGTAAGGCATCTTTCCAACTGCAGCAGCCCCATTTCCTTTGTAAAAGATGGAAAAAACACAGTTCCATGGCAAAACAAGTAATGTAGTGTGAAAGAAACATTGGGGGGGGGGACAGAAGCCCTAACAGAATAATCAGGAACACCAAAGCAATAATCACCACATCTAAATACAACCTACGGCGCAAAACCATTCAATTCTACATGCCCCTTGCTATTTGCAGAATCTCCTGATCCCAGCAGAGCTAAATCTCTGCTGAGGACTTGTTGCCTCAGTTGGTCGGAATCACCCGCTGCAGGTACAAGGCAGGGCACACTGAGCAGACCTCCTGGCCACCCAGGGCTTTAGCCTCCTCTGTATTTCTAGACAGGGTGCTCAGTTCCCCCAATATTGGGGGGGCCGGCATCCTCCACTGCCGGGCTGTTGCTATGGGGCCGCAAATGACTGTCACCAGCAGCCGCGGGAAGCCCAGGGCCTGTTAGCAGCAAGGGACATGTGGCAAATGTGAATGGCCACGCCTGGCGCGTGAGGCGAAGATGGATGAGAGGAAAGGGGATACATTGGATTTTATCTATTTGCATACTGCAGGGCATCATAACAGGTTTCCAAACAAAAACTTTTAACCAAGAGGAAGAAACCAGAATGACAGGCAACTAGAGCAATATCTTTTGTTTTAACATCACATCTTAAGCCAGCCTATGGGACAAAACAATAAAAATAACTACTGGAAGCTAAAACCCCTTGGTGCATTCTGCCCATCAAAGCCTTTGCTGTTAAGTAGGAAAACATGAAGGGAAATTGGGCAACATATAAAATGTTATTAGAGGGCAAAATAATAAACTGAGATCAAAAGACTTTGAAATCCATAAATATTTGTCAGACTGGCTCCAATACTTCCAACTGAATAAAAGACAAGAACAATGAGGTTTCCTGGAGAAATATCAAAATGACTGGGAAAGGCTGTGGAGGGAAGACATAAGATTCACCACATGTTATAAGGGGGGGGGTGAAGAAGGAGGTAAGAGATGGAAGCACTGTCCTGTTCTCAAATTGGGGACAGCCTCCCACCTCCTTCTCCCCAACCTGTGGAAGGACCAGACTCAATTTCCTCACCTCTTGACCCCTCAGCAAATGTCCAAGCTACAACCCCAGGGTGAAGTGCAAACCTCACCCCACAAGTCATGTGCCCTTAAGTAAGTTTTACAGTCAGAGGCTGCTATCTAAAGAAGTATCTCCCATTTCTAGGAAGGCCACTTCAACATCATCTAGCACTCAGTCGCTTTCTTCACTGTCTTCCCAGTGCTCCTGGGCAAGCTCTACGGGCTCGCTGACATCCCTGAGGTCCATAGACTATGCTGCCAACCATAGGGCAGACTATTCCACTACTTTGCCATCTGGTCCAAGTTGAATCACATGGTTTCCATGCTGCCTAGGAGGGGCAATGTGGAAGAAAATGACATAGGCTGCCGCCCAATGAGGTACAACCTAAAGCCTAGGCAGTGGATCAGCACAAGCCTCATAAACCTCAGAGACTTTGCACTGTATACATCAAATGACTGCTTCTGAGAAATGGGATCGTGAGAGCTGGCACACATAACTGCCATACAGGAGGTGCTGCTGGCTTGGTGGTGGTGGTTTTTTTAACTTGGCTACCCAGCCATCTTTGTGATACTGCAAGCCTTTCTCAGGCTTTGCTGAAGAATGGTTTGGAATGCCAACCAATATGCACATTATACCTTGCAGCACAAAGGTAGCCATCGCATGGAAACACCTTCACGTTGCTCTTTGTGGCTTATATTTTGTTTGCGTCACTTATAAGTGCTCCAGCCTTCACACTTGGCCAATTCTGTACTGCCCTTACAAATGTTGCTTTCTAGTGCTTTTTTGGTCTAAGAAATCATGGGGTGACTTGGTTTCATCAAGGGACTATAATATTAACTGTTTAGAAAGTGCAAAAAGAAAGTGTTTGCAACTGTGATTATAGTAATCATCTTTTTAAAATATAAACATTGCAAGTTCTTCCTCAGTTTCTGTATTCACATGAGCTATATGTAATAAATAAATCATCATCACAGTGGCGTAGCGTGGGGGTGCAGGGGGGGCCGGCTGCACCGGGCGCAACATCTGGGGGTTAGGGTTAGGGGGCGCAAATCCACGGGTTAGGGGGCGCAAATCCACGGGTTAGGGGGCACAAATTACTTGCCTTGCCCCGGGTGGTGACAACCCATGCTACGCCACTGCATCATCATCTTTATACCCCACCCATTTGGATGGCTTTCCGAAGGGATTCTGGGGGACTTACAGCATATCTAAAAACATCCAGCATTAAAAATCTCCTAATATATGGCTCTGGAGATAGAGAGGGAGAAGGAAGAGAAGGCAGGAAGGGTAACCATGTCAGACCACTAACTCCTCGAAATACAAATGTCTTCCGGATAGATTGCCCATAAACTCCACCCCTTGGTCCAACATGGTTACCTCTTCCATGCTTTGCTAATCTGTTCCTCCTTCCCTCTCTGAGTAAAAAAACCTATACCTTTTCCCCATACAAATGTTTAACTTTAGCATATAAAATACACACTAATATAAGCAACATCAAAATACCAAAAACCAGTATTATCACAGGGTGCCAAGCCAAATTTAAAATGTTGGTCGTGGTAAGGCTCTATCCTGAAAAGCTGTCCCACCAATGGTGTGTGGTTCAATCCTGAATATCCTGAGTGACTCTTCTTACCTTGGCTTGTTTTGCTACGGCAATATTAGTACTTTGCATTATGACACATTCCACGTTTTTCCGCAATCTTCATGTGCTTTCTCATTCCTTTTCTCCAAGCAGACTGAATCCCTCGCAAACACCCCATCTGATACCTGCAGCCACACAACTCAAACCCTGCCAGCACTGAACTTTTCAGTTACTTCAACCACTCCACATTTGCTGAGGGTGCATTTGCATTCCTCTCAGCCAGGAATGCCTCCTTCAGGAGGTACAATGAAACCATTTGCAGCCACTGGAATCAGCCAGCCAGTGATCCACAAGAGCCAGATTCTGGACTTGAAGAATCCCAAGCACATTTATCTGGATTTTTCATTCTCTCTGCAAGAGGAGAGAAGTGAAAGGCAGTGCTACATCTGGCGCAGTCATTAGGGAGGTGCAATCAGGGATTTAACAACAAAAAAGAGGAAGGGATCCTAACAACCAGAAAGGGTGCTCTGCTTGGAAAGCAGCAAAGAGCTGGCTGCTCCATCCCGTCCTGCTTCTGCTGCTGGTTTTGGGTTTGCTGGAGAAATATCAAAACTAAAGGGAAATCTCATCCAGCCTAAAGGAAAATATCTATCTAGAATGTATAATCTCCTCCACAATTCACACCCTGCCATCAAAGAACTTTTGTCTCATTTAAAGCGCTCAACCTTTTTTGAGGATGCACACCTCAGAACACATAGGGACAGAGAAAGCTAAAACATTCTGCAGATTGCTCCCAAATGGCAGAACCTTCAGAGTGCTCCTTGCAGGCATGTCTTAAAATTTAATACCATGGGCCTCCAACCATTTGTGCCATATGACCAAGTAAGGCACCTTTCCAGCTGCAGCAGCCCCATTTCCTTTGTAAAAGATGAAAAAACACAGTTCCATGGCAAAACAAGTAATGTAGTGTGAAAGAAACATTGGGGGGGGGGACAGAAGCCCTAAAAGAATAATCAGGAAAACCAAAACAATAATCACCACATCTAAATACAGCCCATGACACAAAACCATTAAATTTTTCATGCTCCTGCTATTTGGAGAATCTACTGATCCCAGCAGAACTAAATCTCTGCTGAGGACTTGTTGCCTCAGTTGGTCAGAATCACCCGCTGCAGGTACAAGGCAGGGCACAGTGACCACCTTTGATATATATATTTTTTTTAAAAAAAAGAAAAAAAGAAAAAGAAACCATTTGCAGCCACTGGAATCAGCCAGCAAGTGATCCACAAGAGCCAGATTCTGGACTTGAAGAATTCCAAGCACATTTAACTTCATTTTTCATTCTGGCCAATCTGTTATTTTCTTCCAACGCCCTGAAAACAAAACTTGCCGGGGGGGGGGGGGCAATGAAAGCAAGCCCACTTTTTAATAACTATCGTATGGCTGTATTAAACAAGAAGAAACTTTGCACAAGAATAAATTTTGTGGGGTTTGTGTGAGAGACTGGGCGGATTATTATTTATTTTTTAAAAAAGCTCTGAACACTCAGATTCTTCATGCTAATTTACTGGTCAGGGGATTTCTTACTGAAATCGCACACTTCCAACCATGCAACAGCTTGTGACAAATGTGAACTGATCTGTCGTTTGCTCAGAAAAAGGGCAACAAAAAAACAACAACTTTGCATATATGCAGCTTGTATGTATATTTTGGAATATAGTTTTTTAACAACATTTTTTGGGGGTGAAGTAGGGGGTATATGGGAACCAATAATATCATTTATAATATAATCTGTTGATTGTATTTACATACAGCAAAGGGAAGCCTAGAGTATTTATATATATTTTAATTTAGGTAATCTATGTAATAGGCTTTAGTTAGAAAATGAATATGGATTTTGAATTTGATGTTTGTAATTTTTTTTTCTTCAGCCAGCAAGTGATCCCCAAGAGCCAGATTCTGGACTTGAAGAATTCCAAGCACATTTATCTGGATTTTTCATTCTCTCTGCAAGAGGAGAGAAGTGAAAGGCAGTGCTACATCTGGCGCAGTCATTAGGTAGGTGCATTCAGGGATTAATTACCAAAAAAGAGGAGGGGATCCTAACAGCCAGAAAGGGTGCTCTGCTTGGAAAGCAGCAAAGAGATGGCTGCTCCGTCCCTTCCTCCTCCTCCTCCCTCACAAACACCCCATTGGATACCTGCAGCCACACAACTCAAACCCTGCCAGCACTGAACTGCCAGCACTGAACCATTATTGAAGTTACAAGAGATGCATTCTGACAAAATGAAAAGCTTAGTACAAATGAGAAGACAATCCGTTGGCTCCATAATGAGGACCAAATGGCAGTGGAGAAGTTGTCTTGTGGAATCAGAAAGTTTGCTGCTGATGCAGTTACATTGGAGCTGATGATAAAGGAATGAATGTTCAATGCTGCAAATGGAAAGTAGGCATGCCAAACTTATTAGAAGCTGTATGGCTGTGCAAGCTTCATATGAATGGATTTTCTGTATTCCATGCTTTTTTATGATTTTGCAAACTTAACATATTCTCAGTGTGTTTGGCACTTTTGTATATCAAAATTGATACTGCTGTGGGGGTGGGGATTGCAGATGACTAAAGGACCAATTGACTGGAAGGGTTTCCCTTCAAAATGGTGGTGGCAGTGGTAATAATAAAAGTATTGTGGTACAAAAAAAATTTAATTTCAAAAAAAAAATTAATGTGGGTGTTTACCTATGTGGGTGCCTTGTTCAATGGTCTGACACTGCTGCAACTGGCTCTGATTCTGCTCTTCACTATTCCCCTTCTTAATGAAAAGCACCAGGTGGAAATTGACCATTCTTGTGAACCAGAATCTCAGAAATGCACTGGCAAAAGTCCCTAGTTAAACCCAGGGATGAAGCGCAAACCTCAACCCCTCAAGTTCTACAGTCAGTGCAAATCTTTGATACTGCAATTGTACTATTCTTCTTTTTAAAATATAAAAGTGCACGTTTTCCCACTTTTTCTGTACGTACATCAGCTATATGTACACTTCTCCCTCTTTCTATACCAGGATTGTCTTACAAACACGCCATCAGGTGGTACAGCCACGCAACTCAAACCCTGCAATAAAAGAACTCCTGTCAAGACGCTTTTGAAGTGTCCTGCAATATTTCACTGAACTGCCAGTGCCCACTTTTGGAACACTGGACACCTCCGGGAAGTGTGCAATTCCAGAAAGGCCATCAACCCAGTGTGATCCAGCAGCAGCTCCTATGCAGCTGTCTGCTGTCACTTGGATCAGAGACAAGACAACATACAAGGAAAAGGTGTTTGCAACTGAGAACATTGGCTGGAACATGCCGGGTGGGTGTGGTTGCCTGTCTTCCCAGGCTCCTTATGCTCCCCATTTACTCCTCCTTGCCCTACAACTCTCATCATAACAGGTTTCCAAACAAATAAACAACTTTTAACCAAGAGGAAGGAACCAGAATGATTGGCAACTCAAACTAGAGCAAAATCCTCAGTTTTTTAAGCCACATCTTAAGCCAGCCTATGGGACCAGACAATTAATTTGGCTCAGGGTGCAGATAGCCGAGTGGGACATACGACAGATGTAGATGAACACATCTAGGTCACATTGAGAAACTTGACCACACAGTGCCAAGGAAATGGGACTGGCCAGTGAGGCAAAGATGGAGGAGAAATGGCAGAATCCGTGACCAGGAAGAAGAGTCGGCAGAAGAAGACTGGAAAAAAATTAAGGACTATTTACAAAAATATCGTAAAATTAAGGAATGTTGAATGATGTTGGATTGAATTTAAGGGGTTTCAAGCTGTAATTATGATAAAATGACTTTCTTTTTCTTTTTGTAAGTAAGAATTTAAAGCTACAACAATTTAAGATGTTGAGATAAGGATCTGCTGTATAAACAACTCAAACTGGGTATACAAGAAGGGGAGGTACGAGGAGGTCGGGGAAACAAGTTACAAGAAAATAAGTTGTGAAATTAATGTGTTTTTAATATTTTTATGTTTGTTTTTTTCTTTTTGTTTGTTAAAAATTGGAAACTTTAAAAAATATTTCTAAAAAAGAGAGAGAGAGAGAGTGAAGCTTGACTACACAGTGCCAGGGAAATGGGACTGGCCAGCGAGGCAAAGATGGAGGAGAAATTGGAATGTTAACCCCCCCCCCCCAAATCTGGGGAAAACTGGTGGAGACAATAGCGGTGGGGAAGCTACAAGAATTATGGGAAAACACAGATAATTAAATGCTTTCCCCTCTGGGTTGAATCCTGGCCATGGGGGCTCAATCCCCCCAATATTGAGAGGGCCAGGATCCCCCGTTAGGTTGTTGTTATGGGGAAGCAAATGACAGCCACCATCTGCTGCAAGAGACACACGCCATAGGGAGCCAAGCGGGACATGTGACAGATGTGGAAGGACACATCTCGGTCACATCGAGACATATAACTTCACAGAGAAGTGGGACTGGCAAGGTAAATGGCCCGCTAGTTGTAGATGAGAGGAATGGGAAACATTCAATGTATCCATCTGTATATTATTTGCATGCTGCAGGGCTTCATACAATGTTTCTAAACCAATAAACAAAAAATAAATAAAAGGTTTTGTTCATGGTAACATTAGCATTGTATACAGAAACAATAGGTTCCTTTCATATCTTTATGTATTGGCTTATTTAAAGTATTAGTACTTTCCCCCTCCTTCTGAAAACTTCAAAGAAGCTAATAAAAATCAAACCATGATTTAGCAATTTAGAATATTGGTTAGAAAAGCAGTAGGAGAGATAACCTCCCCTCCTCCCCTTCTCTTTACTTATTTGCTTCCATTTTAAGGGGGGAAGAGAAGCATACATGTGTGAACAGCAATGTTGTCCAATGAAATTTGATATTGTGTCACACCACGCCCACAGATTTTTCCAGAAAAATTCAATGGTGCATACCAGGCTATCAGCCCCTGTGTAGTTCAGATTCCGCAGTTCGATTGCACCCAAACGGCAGAACATTCAGAGTGTTCCTTGCAGGCGTGTCTTAAACTTTAATACCCTGGGGCTCCAACCATTTGTGCCATATGACCAAGTAAGGCATCTTTCCAACTGCAGCAGCCCCATTTCCTTTGTAAAAGATGGAAAAAACACAGTTCCATGGCAGAACAGGTAATGTACTGTGAAAGAAACATTGGAAAAAATAACAGTAGCCCTAACAGAATAATCAGGAAAACCAAAGCAATAATCACCACATCTAAATACAGCCTATAGCACAAAACAGAAGATGCAGCTACACAACTCAGGTCTTATATAAACCATGGATGAAATATAAATATCTCCTGGAACCTACAAGCCCTTGGTGCATTTCACCCATCGAAGCATTTGCCGTTAAGAAGAAAAACATGAAGGGAAATTGGGCAACATATAAAATGTTATTAGAGGGGGAAATTAAGAAATAAAGAGGAAAGGGCTTTGAAATCTATGTATATTTCACAGGCTGGCTCCAATACTTCCAACTGAATGAAAGACAAGGAAAATAGGGTTTGCTGGAGAAATATCAAAACTAAAGGGAACTCTAATCCAGCCTAAAGGAAAATATCTATCTAAAATGTATAACCTCCTCCACAATTCACACCCTGCCATCAAAGAACTTTTGTCTCACTTAAAACGCTCAACCTTTTCTGAGGATGCACACCTCAGAACACATAGGGACAGAGAAAGCTAAAATATTCTGCAGCTTGATTGCCCCCAAGTGGCAGAACATTCAGAGTGCTCCTTGCAGGCATGTCTTAAACTTTATTAGCTTTTATCAACCTCAGTACTTTATCTTTGTTACTTGGCAGCTATTAATTTACAAAGCTTAGGTCAAGGGCCTGAGTTACAGAAAGTCTGAAAAGCTCCAGAGAAGGCCCTAATTAGACACGGCTCAGCAGGAGTGGAGATTAGACGCCCTATCGTGGGTAGATGCCGAGCTTCCTGATTTACAGCAGAAGCTGCTCTGATTTACAGCGGCTCTATCCCTGGAAAATGCCTAGGAAAAAGAAACGACCGGCCTCATCTCCAGAAGGGAGCCCACAGAAGAGCAAGCAGAACAAAATGGACGATTTTGTAAAAGCACAGAACTCAGAACCTACCAAACCAAATAGAATTCATTCCCAGGTAGGTGGGGATGCTTTAATGGGTGGAGATCACCCAGGGGAGAATGCTGAGATGAGCGCTCATGAATTATCCCATGAACTACCATCTGAGGGGGCACTGCTCTATGCAGAAATACTCGCGGACCACTGTCTGCTGACTGCAAGAACAGTGGAGGAAATTAACATCAAATTAGAAAAGGTAGACTTCCGGCTTAGCGCGAAAGGCTAATGGCGGATTCCCTCCGAGCTCCGGAGGGAATCGGCTCTGTAGAAGACGGATCTTGCCGTGGTGGCGACGCGGGGACCCTCAGAAACCACAGGCGCTGAAGCCTGTGGACTTGGTGACTCGGCGGGCACCATTTGCGCCCTCCCCGACCCGCGAAGAAGCCTTTTTAAAAGCTTCGGAACGGGGGACGGAGAGTGGCGTGGTGCTGAGAGTAGACCGCTTCTTCTATGGAGCGAAGCCGCATGCCATGGCCGGAGAGCGCTGACTTCTTTCTTTGAACATTTGGACTCTAAAAGTAACAACCCATGAGTAGTACGGAAATTGGAACTAAAAATCCTTTTTTTTTTTAATTTGGCACGATCGGGGGAGGTGCTAAAAGGAAGTCCGTTTCCCCTTTCTGTAGATAAATTAAAGCAAGAATTGATAATTAAGGTTGAGAGAATATCCTTCTCTTTTTGGGATAAAAGATATTAATTCCACGACTTGGCAGTATAAGTAACTTTGCTGGAGGATAAGAACTGATTTTAAGAGCTGAAGTGCAACCCGCCGGGACCCGGGAGTGATCCGCGAGAGAGCCTGCTGAGGAGACATAAAGAGTTTGACAGCTGTCAAATTAGCTGTCAAAGCTGGAAAAGGGGGGGGAAATGGTTTCTGCTACCTTTGCTGGTTATTTTTGTTACAATATGACTTTAAACTGTTGAAAATAAAGAAGAATTGAAACAAATTAACTTGAATGTTGGATTGGAGTTGGAAGGAATATTAAGTAACTAGAATCCCTCTAGAGGGGGTTCTGAGACATTACAATGGCTGCAAGTGGAAAAATACAGGCTGAGCTGGATAGAATGTTTTTTCTCATGGGAAAGTTACAAGGTCAGAGTGAAGCTTTGGCTACAAATGCTACAACTTTGAATTTAAAAGTAAACAAACTTGCTGAATGTGTCAAGGACTTGACTCAAGAAACCTATGCAGCTGAACAAGAAGAGATATGTGCTGTTCCAGAGGAGTGAGAAGGAGGAGCTGAAATGCCGCAGACGACAAAGGAGAGCCAGAGGCCTGCTAAGACAGATGCGAAAAACAAGACCTGGATGATGAGAGTTTGGTTTGAGTTGGAGAATGAAGAATGGAGGGATCTCCCTATGGGGAGAGTTGAAGACCTATGGATTACAAATTTGATCAAGGTGAAAGTTGGAGCCTTTGGGACATTTGGGACATTTGGAACATTTGGACTTAAAAGCAACAAGAAACAAGATTTGGGCTCCACTTTTGAACATGGAGGTCTGGTTGGAAGAAACATAGACCCTTTTGGGACAGAGCTTCTCCGAGACTTGAGGTTTAATATAAAGGACTACCAAAAAAACCGGCAGAGGGGGACTGAGAGAGATTTGAGGGCCTCGGACGTGAGATCTCCAGGCTGATAGTTGATGGACTGATGGACATTCTTTGGGGATCGAAACCGGGAAAGGGGGGGGTGAGAGTTTTGGAATCCAAAGGGTATATGTTGTCTTTCTGTTATTGTGCTTTGTAATTAATATAAAAATTGGGAAATTCATGGAAGGGAATTTGGGTCGACCTTAGAAAAGGGTGTAAAGAATGAGTACTGTTGTTTAAATTGAGGTCTATAAGTTAAAATTGGTTAATTAAGATGAATTAAGTATAATAATAATAAGGTTAAAGCTGGGGACAAGAACTTGCTGAGCTAACTATTGGAATTGGAATGCAAGAAGGGGAGGTGTGGGGAAGTCAGGGAAAGATGTTAAGAAAATAAGGATCTGAAACTATACTTGTTATTTGTGTTGTGTTTGTTTGTGTTTTTGTGTTTGTTTAAAATTTGTGAAATTTTAATAAAAATGTATTAAAAAAATAAAAATAAAACTGGGACTCTTGCTGCAAAAAAAAAAAAACAAATTAGAAAAGGTAACGTCTCTCCTGATGGAGTTGGTGCTCCTGGCAGCCAAAAATAGCCCACTCAGTACTAAAGAGACCGACCATAGCGTTGCCCTCCCTCTGGACCATCATGTACAGGGGTGCAACCAGTCTGGACTTGATAACAGAGAGACTACAAATACTAAAAACAACAAAAGCAAAAGTAGGGACCTGATCCTACAAAGTACTCAAGTAGCTCTGGATATATATCCTTTTAATCGTATGCTGCCTTACTGGAAATCAATCGACAGTGTGAAGAGAAACTTTAAGCTTTTACTAAATATCCATTGCAACACTCTGATCGCGATAAACTTGCTTTGCACGGACCCCCAGCACACGAGACTCATGCTGACCTTTTCTGACCCAGCTACCCCTAAAATGCTACTGAAATATAGGGCCATTTTACAGGACTATAATATTGTTTTGAGGCGTGTTTTTAAAGACACAGAACGAAAACAACTACTGCCAAACTTGTCGTATAGCTGGACCGACCCCAAGCAATCAGACCCTCTCTGCCGAAGGGCTTTCGCCATAGGGCCATGATTCATTCGGAAGGGCCGTCAAAGATGAATATGTGCGGTGAACCCAGCTGCAACACTCACTTGGAGAGGAAAACATCAGACCAAAAAGGTCAAACACACAAAGAACGCCAGCCCAATCTAGATAATTCAAAGATAGGACACTCTATTGCGCCTTTGGCAGATCCAGAATTTCATCACCCTCTATCCCAACTGGAATCTGATCAGCCAATGCCAAGTGACGACCCTCCCAAGGGAAATGGGACACATAGAAAGCCAGAGACAGATTTAATTATCTTTGACGAAGACCCCCCGATGGTACCAGCAATTCAGATAACACCGTCGATGCCGGGAAATCGGGAAAATGCTGCAAATCAACCCCGAGAACAACAACACCGTGCATACCCTAAGAACGGTTGCATCATTACCGAAGGGGCAAGATTTTCCCGCAGCCAAGACTTCCCTACTCTCTTTAAAAGCTGCAGAGCGGGCATCCGAACTTTGTCCAAAAGAGGAGAGGAATCTCTGCCACTAACCTCTTAAAACAGACTGCAAGTGTGGGATCCTGGCACATGGTTCTCTCCAGTGAGACAGGAGATAGAAGAGAGAGAGAATAAAGACCTGAACAGGGGAAAGGATCAGATGTTTTAACCCTGTGCATCTAGTAATGGAGAGAACTCCACTATTCTCTTCCAGACAAACTGTAGAACATGGGTCTCAGATTTGGAAGGAGGTAGACTCCACCGTGGGAGCAGGGCCAGGGCAGGAGAGTGCTAGAGTCCTGTCTAGTCATGTTATATGGGATCAATTCCAATCTGTTACCTCTTAGGATGCGGACAGGCTGCTTGGACGAGTGAAACCAACCACCTGTCTTCCTGATCCTTGTCCATCCTGGCTGCTAAAAGCAAGCCGGGAGCAATGATGCCCTGCGCCAGGCCAAACAAGAAGTGAATAAGTAGCGCAGGCAAATTCAGAGTCTCACCTGTGAAGTGGATGCACTTAAAGGAACTAACGAATCCCTGGAATGTCAGATGCGAGAGATGGAGGAGAACTTTAATCTTGAAGCTGCTAACTACCAAGACAACAATACTCGACTCCAGGAGGTGACCCAAAACATCAGCACGAGTACCAAGACCTGCTGAATGTAAAGATGGCTCTTGATATTGAGATTGCAACCTACAGAAAACTGCTGGAAGGAGAAGAGAGCAGAATCACAATGCCCATACAGACGTTTGCATCCGTGAACCTGCCTTGTCCTGTTCTCAGATTGGGGACAGCCTCCCACCTCCTTCTTCCCAACCTGTGGAAGGACCAGACTCAAATTCCACACCTCTTGACCCCTCAGCAAAAGTCCAAGCATATAAAATGTTGTTAGAGGGGGAAATTAATAAATTAAGAACTTTGAAATCCATATATTTTGACAGGCTGGCTCCAATATTTCCAACTGAATGAAAGACAAGGAAAATAGGGTTTGCTGGAGAAATATCAAAACTAAGGGGAAATCTAATGCCATCCTGTTCTCAGATTGGAGACAGCCTCCCACCTCCTTCTCCCCAACCTGTGGAAGGAACAAACTCAAATTCCTCACCTCTTGACCCCTCAGCAAAAGTCCAAGCTAAAACCCCAGGGTGAACTCAACCCCACAAGTCATGTGTCCATAACGAAGTTTTACAGTCAGAGGATGCTATCTAAAGAAGTATCTCCCATTTCTAGGAAGGCCACTTCAACTTCATCTAGTGCTCGGGTCACTTTCTTCACTGTCTTCCCAGTGCTCTCAAGCAAGCTCTACGGGCTCACTGACATCCCTGAGGTCCATAGACTATGCTGCCAACCACAGGACAGACTATTTCTGCAAGCTGAACAAGGAGAGGGAATTCCACTACTCTGTCATCCAGTCCAAGCTGAATCACATGGTTTCCATGCTGTCTAGGAGGGGCAATGTGGCAGAAAACGACCTAGGCTGCCACCCAATGAGGTACAACTTAAAGCCTAGGCAGCGGATCAGCAAGAGCCTCATAAACCTCAGAGACTTTGCACTGTATTCATCAAATGACTGCTTCTGAGAAATGGGATCGTGAGAGCTGGCACACATTACTGCCATACAGGGGGTGCTTCTGGCTTGGTGGTGGTTGTTTTTTTAACTTGGCTGCCCAGCCATCTTGGTGATACTGCAAGCCTTTCTCAGGCTTTGCCGTGCCATGGAGAAGAATGGTTTGGAATGCCAACCAATATGCACATTATACCTTGCGGCACAAAGGTAGCCATCGCATGGAAACACCTTCACGTTGCTCTTTGTGGCTTACATTTTGTGTGCATCACTTCTAAGTGCTCCAGCCTTCACACTTGGTCAATTTTGTACTGTCCTTACAAATGTTGCTTTCTAGTGCTTTTTTGGTCAAAGAAATCATGGGGTAACTTGGTTTCATCTAGGAACAATAATATTAGCAGTTTAGAAAGTGCAAAAAGAAAGTGTTTGCAACTGTGATTGTAGTGATCGTCTTTCTAAACACTGAAAGTTTTTGTACAGTTTCTGTATGGACATCAGCTATATGTAATAAATAAATCATCACCAACATCTTTATACGGCACCCATTTGGCTGGCTTTCCCAAGGGACTCTGGGGGGCTTACAGCATATCTAAAAACATCCAGCATTAAAAATCTCCCGATACACGGCTCTGGAGATAGAGAGGGAGAAGGAAGAGAAGGCAGGAAGGGTAACCATGTCAGACCACTAACTCCTCGAAATACAAATGTCTTCCGGATAGATTGCCCATAAACTCCACCCTTGGTCCAAAACGGTTACCTCTTCCATGCTTAGCTAATCTGTTCCTCCTTCCCTCTCTGAGTAAAAAAACCTATACCTTTTCCCCATACAAATGTTTAACTTTAGCATATAAAATACACACTAATATAAGCAACATCAAAATACCAAAAACCAGTATTATCACAGGGTGCCAAGCCAAATTTAAAATGTTGGTCGTGGTAAGGCTCTATCCTGAAAAGCTGTCCCACCAATGGTGTGTGATTCAATCCTGAATATCCTGAGAGACTCTTCTTAGCTTGGCTTGTTTTACTACGGCAATATTAGTACTTTGCATTATGACACATTCCACGTTTTTCCGCAATCTTCATGTACTTTCTCATTCCTTTTCTCCAAGCAGACTGAATTCCTCGCAGACACCCCATCTGATACCTGCAGCCACACAACTCAAACCCTGCCAGCACTGAACTTTTCAGTTACTTCAACCACTCCACATTTGCTGAGGGTGCATTTGCATTCCTCTCAGCCAGGAATGCCTCCTTCAGGAGGTACAATGACACCATTTGCAGCCACTGGAATCAGCCAGCCAGTGATCCACAAGAGCCAGATTCTGGACTTGAAGAATCCCAAGCACATTTATCTGGATTTTTCATTCTCTCTGCAAGAGGAGAGAAGTGAAAGGCAGTGCTACATCTGGCGCAGTCATTAGGGAGGTGCAATCAGGGATTTAAGAACAAAAAAGAGGAAGGGATCCTAACAACCAGAAAGGGTGCTCTGCTTGGAAAGCAGCAAAGAGCTGGCTGCTCCATCCCGTCCTGCTTCTGCTGCTGGTTTTGGGTTTGCTGGAGAAATATCAAAACTAAAGGGAAATCTCATCCAGCCTAAAGGAAAATATCTATCTAGAATGTATAATCTCCTCCACAATTCACACCCTGCCATCAAAGAACTTTTGTCTCATTTAAAGCGCTCAACCTTTTTTGAGGATGCACACCTCAGAACACATAGGGACAGAGAAAGCTAAGACATTCTGCAGATTGCTCCCAAATGGCAGAACCTTCAGAGTGCTCCTTGCAGGCATGTCTTAAAATTTAATACCATGGGCCTCCAACCATTTGTGCCATATGACCAAGTAAGGCATCTTTCCAGCTGCAGCAGCCCCATTTCCTTTGTAAAAGATGGAAAAAACACAGTTCCATGGCAAAACAAGTAATGTAGTGTGAAAGAAACATTGGGGGGGGGGGGACAGAAGCCCTAAAATAATAATCAGGAAAACCAAAACAATAATCACCACATCTAAATACAGCCCATGACACAAAACCATTAAATTTTTCATGCTCCTGCTATTTGGAGAATCTACTGATCCCAGCAGAACTAAATCTCTGCTGAGGACTTGTTGCCTCAGTTGGTCAGAATCACCCGCTGCAGGTACAAGGCAGGGCACAGTGACCACCTTTGATATATATATTTTTTTAATAAAAAGAAAAAAAGAAAAAGAAACCATTTGCAGCCACTGGAATCAGCCAGCAAGTGATCCACAAGAGCCAGATTCTGGACTTGAAGAATTCCAAGCACATTTAACTTCATTTTTCATTCTGGCCAATCTGTTATTTTCTTCCAACGCCCTGAAAACAAAATTTGCCGGGGGGGGGGGGCAATGAAAGCAAGCCCACTTTTTAATAACTATCGTATGGCTGTATTAAACAAGAAGAAACTTTGCACAAGAAGAAATTTTGTGGGGTTTGTGTGAGAGACTGGGCGGATTATTATTTATTTTTTAAAAAAGCTCTGAACACTCAGATTCTTCATGCTAATTTACTGGTCAGGGGATTTCTTACTGAAATCGCACACTTCCAACCATGCAACAGCTTGTGACAAATGTGAACTGATCTGTCGTTTGCTCAGAAAAAGGGCAACAAAAAAACAACAACTTTGCATATATGCAGCTTGTATGTATATTTTGGAATATAGTTTTTTAACAACATTTTGGGGGGGTGAAGTAGGGGGTATATGGGAACCAATAATATCATTTATAATATAATCTGTTGATTGTATTTACATACAGCAAAGGGAAGCCTAGAGTATTTATATATATTTTAATTTAGGTAATCTACGTAATAGGCTTTAGTTAGAAAATGAATATGGATTTTGAATTTGATGTTTGTATTTTTTTTTTCTTCAGCCAGCAAGTGATCCACAAGAGCCAGATTATGGACTTGAAGAATTCCAAGCACATTTATCTGGATTTTTCATTCTCTCTGCAAGAGGAGAGAAGTGAAAGGCAGTGCTACATCTGGCGCAGTCATTAGGTAGGTGCATTCAGGGATTAATTACCAAAAAAGAGGAGGGGATCCTAACAGCCAGAAAGGGTGCTCTGCTTGGAAAGCAGCAAAGAGCTGGCTGCTCCATCCCTTCCTCCTCCTCCTGCCTCACAAACAGCCCATTGGATACCTGCAGCCACACAACTCAAACCCTGCCAGCACTGAACTGCCAGCACTGAACCATTATTGAAGTTACAAGAGATGCATTCTGACAAAATGAAAAGCTTAGTACAAATGAGAAGACAATCCGTTGGCTCCATAATGAGGACCAAATGGCAGTGGAGAAGTTGTCTTGTGGAATCAGAAAGTTTGCTGCTGATGCAGTTACATTGGAGCTGATGATAAAGGAATGAATGTTCAATGCTGCAAATGGAAAGTAGGCATGCCAAACTTATTAGATGCTGTATGGCTGTGCAAGCTTCATATGAATGGATTTTCTGTATTCCATGCTTTTTTATGATTTTGCAAACTTAACATATTCTCAGTGTGTTTGGCACTTTTGTATATCAAAATTGATACTGCTGTGGGGGTGGGGATTGCAGATGACTAAAGGACCAATTGACTGGAAGGGTTTCCCTTCAAAATGGTGGTGGCAGTGGTAATAATAAAAGTATTGTGGTACAAAAAAAATTTAATTTCAAAAAAAAAATTAATGTGGGTGTTTACCTATGTGGGTGCCTTGTTCAATGGCCTGACACTGCTGCAACTGGCTCTGATTCTGCTCTTCACTATTCCCCTTCTTAATGAAAAGCACCAGGTGGAAATTGACCATTCTTGTGAACCAGAATCTCAGAAATGCACTGGCAAAAGTCCCTAGTTAAACCCAGGGATGAAGCGCAAACCTCAACCCCTCAAGTTCTACAGTCAGTGCAAATCTTTGATACTGCAATTGTACTATTCTTCTTTTTAAAATATAAAAGTGCACGTTTTCCCACTTTTTCTGTACGTACATCAGCTATATGTACACTTCTCCCTCTTTCTATACCAGGATTGTCTTACAAACACGCCATCAGGTGGTACAGCCACGCAACTCAAACCCTGCAATAAAAGAACTCCTGTCAAGACGCTTTTGAAGTGTCCTGCAATATTTCACTGAACTGCCAGTGCCCACTTTTGGAACACTGGACACCTCCGGGAAGTGTGCAATTCCAGAAAGGCCATCAACCCAGTGTGATCCAGCAGCAGCTCCTATGCAGCTGTCTGCTGTCACTTGGATCAGAGACAAGACAACATACAAGGAAAAGGTGTTTGCAACTGAGAACATTGGCTGGAACATGCCGGGTGTGCGTGGTTGCCTGTCTTCCCAGGCTCCTTATGCTCCCCATTTACTCCTCCTTGCCCTACAACTCTCATCATAACAGGTTTCCAAACAAATAAACAACTTTTAACCAAGAGGAAGGAACCAGAATGATTGGCAACTCAAACTAGAGCAAAATCCTCAGTTTTTTAAACCACATCTTAAGCCAGCCTATGGGACCAGACAATTAATTTGGCTCAGGGTGCAGATAGCCGAGTGGGACATACGACAGATGTAGATGAACACATCTAGGTCACATTGAGAAACTTGACCACACAGTGCCAAGGAAATGGGACTGGCCAGTGAGGCAAAGATGGAGGAGAAATGGCAGAATCCGTGACCAGGGAGAAGAGTCAGCAGAAGAAGACTGGAAAAAAATTAAGGACTATTTACAAAAATATTGTAAAATTAAGGAATGTTGAATGATGTTGGATTGAACTTAAGGGGTTTCAAGCTGTAATTATGATAAAATGACTTTCTTTTTCTTTTTGTAAGTAAGAATTTAAAGCTACAACAATTTAAGATGTTGAGATAAGGATTTGCTGTATAAACAACTCAAACTGGGTATACAAGAAGGGGAGGTACGAAGAGGTCGGGGAAACAAGTTACAAGAAAATAAGTTGTGAAATTAATGTGTTTTTAATATTTTTATGTTTGTTTTTTTCTTTTTGTTTGTTAAAAATTGGAAACTTTAAAAAATATTTCTAAAAAAGAGAGAGAGAGAGAGTGAAGCTTGACCACACAGTGCCAAGGAAATGGGACTGGCCAGCGAGGCAAAGATGGAGGAGAAATTGGAATGTTAAACCCCCCCCCCCCAAATCTGGGGAAAACTGGTGGAGACAATAGCGGTGGGGAAGCTACAAGAATTATGGGAAAACACAGATAATTAAATGCTTTCCCCTCTGGGTTGAATCCTGGCCATGGGGGCTCAATCCCCCCAATATTGAGAGGGCCAGGATCCCCCGTTAGGTTGTTGTTATGGGGAAGCAAATGACAGCCACCATCTGCTGCAAGAGACACACGCCATAGGGAGCCAAGCGGGACATGTGACAGATGTGGAAGGACACATCTCGGTCACATCGAGACATATAACTTCACAGAGAAGTGGGACTGGCAAGGTAAATGGCCCGCTAGTTGTAGATGAGAGGAATGGGAAACATTCAATGTATCCATCTGTATATTATTTGCATGCTGCAGGGCTTCATACAATGTTTCTAAACCAATAAACAAAAAATAAATAAAAGGTTTTGTTCATGGTAACATTAGCATTGTATACAGAAACAATAGGTTCCTTTCATATCTTTATGTATTGGCTTATTTAAAGTATTAGTACTTTCCCCCTCCTTCTGAAAACTTCAAAGAAGCTAATAAAAATCAAACCATGATTTAGCAATTTAGAATATTGGTTAGAAAAGCAGTAGGAGAGATAACCTCCCCTCCTCCCCTTCTCTTTACTTATTTGCTTCCATTTTAAGGGGGGAAGAGAAGCATACATGTGTGAACAGCAATGTTGTCCAATGAAATTTGATATTGTGTCACACCACGCCCACAGATTTTTCCAGAAAAATTCAATGGTGCATACCAGGCTATCAGCCCCTGTGTAGTTCAGATTCCGCAGTTCGATTGCACCCAAACGGCAGAACATTCAGAGTGTTCCTTGCAGGCGTGTCTTAAACTTTAATACCCTGGGGCTCCAACCATTTGTGCCATATGACCAAGTAAGGCATCTTTCCAACGGCAGCAGCCCCATTTCCTTTGTAAAAGATGGAAAAAACACAGTTCCATGGCAGAACAGGTAATGTACTGTGAAAGAAACATTGGAAAAAATAACAGTAGCCCTAACAGAATAATCAGGAAAACCAAAGCAATAATCACCACATCTAAATACAGCCTATAGCACAAAACAGAAGATGCAGCTACACAACTCAGGTCTTATATAAACCATGGATGAAATATAAATATCTCCTGGAACCTACAAGCCCTTGGTGCATTTCACCCATCGAAGCATTTGCCGTTAAGAAGAAAAACATGAAGGGAAATTGGGCAACATATAAAATGTTATTAGAGGGGGAAATTAAGAAATAAAGAGGAAAGGGCTTTGAAATCTATGTATATTTCACAGGCTGGCTCCAATACTTCCAACTGAATGAAAGACAAGGAAAATAGGGTTTGCTGGAGAAATATCAAAACTAAAGGGAACTCTAATCCAGCCTAAAGAAAAATATCTATCTAAAATGTATAACCTCCTCCACAATTCACACCCTGCCATCAAAGAACTTTTGTCTCACTTAAAACGCTCAACCTTTTCTGAGGATGCACACCTCAGAACACATAGGGACAGAGAAAGCTAAAATATTCTGCAGCTTGATTGCCCCCAAGTGGCAGAACATTCAGAGTGCTCCTTGCAGGCATGTCTTAAACTTTATTAGCTTTTATCAACCTCAGTACTTTATCTTTGTTACTTGGCAGCTATTAATTTACAAAGCTTAGGTCAAGGGCCTGAGTTACAGAAAGTCTGAAAAGCTCCAGAGAAGGCCCTAATTAGACACGGCTCAGCAGGAGTGGAGATTAGACGCCCTATCGTGGGTAGATGCCGAGCTTCCTGATTTACAGCAGAAGCTGCTCTGATTTACAGCGGCTCTATCCCTGGAAAATGCCTAGGAAAAAGAAACGACCGGCCTCATCTCCAGAAGGGAGCCCACAGAAGAGCAAGCAGAACAAAATGGACGATTTTGTAAAAGCACAGAACTCAGAACCTACCACACCAAATAGAATTCATTCCCAGGTAGGTGGGGATGCTTTAATGGGTGGAGATCACCCAGGGGAGAATGCTGAGATGAGCGCTCATGAATTAT
Organism: Podarcis liolepis; assembly: GCF_965112155.1. Lineage (NCBI taxonomy): Eukaryota > Metazoa > Chordata > Lepidosauria > Squamata > Lacertidae > Podarcis > Podarcis liolepis. The sequence continues at coordinate 19,334,316 of NC_139570.1, read as the reverse complement.
CCCATGAACTACCATCTGAGGGGGCACTGCTCTATGCAGAAATACTCGCGGACCACTGTCTGCTGACTGCAAGAACAGTGGAGGAAATTAACATCAAATTAGAAAAGGTAGACTTCCGGCTTAGCGCGAAAGGCTAATGGCGGATTCCCTCCGAGCTCCGGAGGGAATCGGCTCTGTAGAAGACGGATCTTGCCGTGGTGGCGACGCGGGGACCCTCAGAAACCACAGGCGCTGAAGCCTGTGGACTTGGTGACTCGGCGGGCACCATTTGCGCCCTCCCCGACCCGCGAAGAAGCCTTTTTAAAAGCTTCGGAACGGGGGACGGAGAGTGGCGTGGTGCTGAGAGTAGACCGCTTCTTCTATGGAGCGAAGCCGCATGCCATGGCCGGAGAGCGCTGACTTCTTTCTTTGAACATTTGGACTCTAAAAGTAACAACCCATGAGTAGTACGGAAATTGGAACTAAAAATCCTTTTTTTTTTAAATTTGGCACGATCGGGGGAGGTGCTAAAAGGAAGTCCGTTTCCCCTTTCTGTAGATAAATTAAAGCAAGAATTGATAATTAAGGTTGAGAGAATATCCTTCTCTTTTTGGGATAAAAGATATTAATTCCACGACTTGGCAGTATAAGTAACTTTGCTGGAGGATAAGAACTGATTTTAAGAGCTGAAGTGCAACCCGCCGGGACCCGGGAGTGATCCGCGAGAGAGCCTGCTGAGGAGACATAAAGAGTTTGACAGCTGTCAAATTAGCTGTCAAAGCTGGAAAAGGGGGGGGAAATGGTTTCTGCTACCTTTGCTGGTTATTTTTGTTACAATATGACTTTAAACTGTTGAAAATAAAGAAGAATTGAAACAAATTAACTTGAATGTTGGATTGGAGTTGGAAGGAATATTAAGTAACTAGAATCCCTCTAGAGGGGGTTCTGAGACATTACAATGGCTGCAAGTGGAAAAATACAGGCTGAGCTGGATAGAATGTTTTTTCTCATGGGAAAGTTACAAGGTCAGAGTGAAGCTTTGGCTACAAATGCTACAACTTTGAATTTAAAAGTAAACAAACTTGCTGAATGTGTCAAGGACTTGACTCAAGAAACCTATGCAGCTGAACAAGAAGAGATATGTGCTGTTCCAGAGGAGTGAGAAGGAGGAGCTGAAATGCCGCAGACGACAAAGGAGAGCCAGAGGCCTGCTAAGACAGATGCGAAAAACAAGACCTGGATGATGAGAGTTTGGTTTGAGTTGGAGAATGAAGAATGGAGGGATCTCCCTATGGGGAGAGTTGAAGACCTATGGATTACAAATTTGATCAAGGTGAAAGTTGGAGCCTTTGGGACATTTGGGACATTTGGACTTAAAAGCAACAAGAAACAAGATTTGGGCTCCACTTTTTAACATGGAGGTCTGGTTGGAAGAAACATAGACCCTTTTGGGACAGAGCTTCTCCGAGACTTGAGGTTTAATATAAAGGACTACCAAAAAAACCGGCAGAGGGGGACTGAGAGAGATTTGAGGGCCTCGGACGTGAGATCTCCAGGCTGATAGTTGATGGACTGATGGACATTCTTTGGGGATCGAAACCGGGAAAGGGGGGGTGAGAGTTTTGGAATCCAAAGGGTGTATAATTATATGTTGTCTTTCTGTTATTGTGCTTTGTAATTAATATAAAAATTGGGAAATTCATGGAAGGGAATTTGGGTCGACCTTAGAAAAGGGTGTAAAGAATGAGTACTGTTGTTTAAATTGAGGTCTATAAGTTAAAATTGGTTAATTAAGATGAATTAAGTATAATAATAATAAGGTTAAAGCTGGGGACAAGAACTTGCTGAGCTAACTATTGGAATTGGAATGCAAGAAGGGGAGGTGTGGGGAAGTCAGGGAAAGATGTTAAGAAAATAAGGATCTGAAACTATACTTGTTATTTGTGTTGTGTTTGTTTGTGTTTTTGTGTTTGTTTAAAATTTGTGAAATTTTAATAGAAATGTATTAAAAAAATAAAAATAAAACTGGGACTCTTGCTGCAAAAAAAAAAACAAAAACAAATTAGAAAAGGTAACGTCTCTCCTGATGGAGTTGGTGCTCCTGGCAGCCAAAAATAGCCCACTCAGTACTAAAGAGACCGACCATAGCGTTGCCCTCCCTCTGGACCATCATGTACAGGGGTGCAACCAGTCTGGACTTGATAACAGAGAGACTACAAATACTAAAAACAACAAAAGCAAAAGTAGGGACCTGATCCTACAAAGTACTCAAGTAGCTCTGGATATATATCCTTTTAATCGTATGCTGCCTTACTGGAAATCAATCGACAGTGTGAAGAGAAACTTTAAGCTTTTACTAAATATCCATTGCAACACTCTGATCGCGATAAACTTGCTTTGCACGGACCCCCAGCACACGAGACTCATGCTGACCTTTTCTGACCCAGCTACCCCTAAAATGCTACTGAAATATAGGGCCATTTTACAGGACTATAATATTGTTTTGAGGCGTGTTTTTAAAGACACATAACGAAAACAACTACTGCCAAACTTGTCGTATAGCTGGACCGACCCCAAGCAATCAGACCCTCTCTGCCGAAGGGCTTTCGCCATAGGGCCATGATTCATTCGGAAGGGCCGTCAAAGATGAATATGTGCAGTGAACCCAGCTGCAACACTCACTTGGAGAGGAAAACATGAGACCAAAAAGGTCAAACACACAAAGAACGCCAGCCCAATCTAGATAATTCAAAGATAGGACACTCTATTGCGCCTTTGGCAGATCCAGAATTTCATCACCCTCTATCCCAACTGGAATCTGATCAGCCAATGCCAAGTGACGACCCTCCCAAGGGAAATGGGACACATAGAAAGCCAGAGACAGATTTAATTATCTTTGACGAAGACCCCCCGATGGTACCAGCAATTCAGATAACACCGTCGATGCCGGGAAATCGGGAAAATGCTGCAAATCAACCCCGAGAACAACAACACCGTGCATACCCTAAGAACGGTTGCATCATTACCGAAGGGGCAAGATTTTCCCGCAGCCAAGACTTCCCTACTCTCTTTAAAAGCTGCAGAGCGGGCATCCGAACTTTGTCCAAAAGAGGAGAGGAATCTCTGCCACTAACCTCTTAAAACAGACTGCAAGTGTGGGATCCTGGCACTTGGTTCTCTCCAGTGAGACAGGAGATAGAAGAGAGAGAGAATAAAGACCTGAACAGGGGAAAGGATCAGATGTTTTAACCCTGTGCATCTAGTAATGGAGAGAACTCCACTATTCTCTTCCAGACAAACTGTAGAACATGGGTCTCAGATTTGGAAGGAGGTAGACTCCACCGTGGGAGCAGGGCCAGGGCAGGAGAGTGCTAGAGTCCTGTCTAGTCATGTTATATGGGATCAATTCCAATCTGTTACCTCTTAGGATGCGGACAGGCTGCATCCGTGAACCTGCCTTGTCCTGTTCTCAGATTGGGGACAGCCTCCCACCTCCTTCTTCCCAACCTGTGGAAGGACCAGACTCAAATTCCACACCTCTTGACCCCTCAGCAAAAGTCCAAGCATATAAAATGTTGTTAGAGGGGGAAATTACTAAATTAAGAACTTTGAAATCCATATATTTTGACAGGCTGGCTCCAATATTTCCAACTGAATGAAAGACAAGGAAAATAGGGTTTGCTGGAGAAATATCAAAACTAAGGGGAAATCTAATGCCATCCTGTTCTCAGATTGGAGACAGCCTCCCACCTCCTTCTCCCCAACCTGTGGAAGGAACAAACTCAAATTCCTCACCTCTTGACCCCTCAGCAAAAGTCCAAGCTAAAACCCCAGGGTGAACTCAACCCCACAAGTCATGTGTCCATAACGAAGTTTTACAGTCAGAGGATGCTATCTAAAGAAGTATCTCCCATTTCTAGGAAGGCCACTTCAACTTCATCTAGTGCTCGGTCACTTTCTTCACTGTCTTCCCAGTGCTCACAAGCAAGCTCTACGGGCTCGCTGACATCCCTGAGGTCCATAGACTATGCTGCCAACCACAGGACAGACTATTTCTGCAAGCTGAACAAGGAGAGGGAATTCCACTACTCTGTCATCCAGTCCAAGCTGAATCACATGGTTTCCATGCTGTCTAGGAGGGGCAATGTGGCAGAAAACGACCTAGGCTGCCACCCAATGAGGTACAACTTAAAGCCTAGGCAGCGGATCAGCAAGAGCCTCATAAACCTCAGAGACTTTGCACTGTATTCATCAAATGACTGCTTCTGAGAAATGGGATCGTGAGAGCTGGCACACATAATTGCCATACAGGAGGTGCTGCTGGCTTGGTGGTGGTGGTTTTTTTAACTTGGCTGCCCAGCCATCTTGGTGATACTGCAAGCCTTTCTCAGGCTTTGCCGTGCCATGGAGAAGAATGGTTTGGAATGCCAACCAATATGCACATTATACCTTGCGGCACAAAGGTAGCCATCGCATGGAAACACCTTCACGTTGCTCTTTGTGGCTTACATTTTGTGTGCATCACTTCTAAGTGCTCCAGCCTTCACACTTGGTCAATTTTGTACTGTCCTTACAAATGTTGCTTTCTAGTGCTTTTTTGGTCAAAGAAATCATGGGGTAACTTGGTTTCATCTAGGAACAATAATATTAGCAGTTTAGAAAGTGCAAAAAGAAAGTGTTTGCAACTGTGATTGTAGTGATCGTCTTTCTAAACACTGAAAGTTTTTGTACAGTTTCTGTATGGACATCAGCTATATGTAATAAATAAATCATCACCAACATCTTTATACGGCACCCATTTGGCTGGCTTTCCCAAGGGTCTCTGGGGGGCTTACAGCATATCTAAAAACATCCAGCATTAAAAATCTCCCGATACACGGCTCTGGAGATAGAGAGGGAGAAGGAAGAGAAGGCAGGAAGGGTAACCATGTCAGACCACTAACTCCTCGAAATACAAATGTCTTCCGGATAGATTGCCCATAAACTCCACCCTTGGTCCAAAACGGTTACCTCTTCCATGCTTAGCTAATCTGTTCCTCCTTCCCTCTCTGAGTAAAAAAACCTATACCTTTTCCCCATACAAATGTTTAACTTTAGCATATAAAATACACACTAATATAAGCAACATCAAAATACCAAAAACCAGTATTATCACAGGGTGCCAAGCCAAATTTAAAATGTTGGTCGTGGTAAGGCTCTATCCTGAAAAGCTGTCCCACCAATGGTGTGTGATTCAATCCTGAATATCCTGAGTGACTCTTCTTAACTTGGCTTGTTTTACTACGGCAATATTAGTACTTTGCATTATGACACATTCCACGTTTTTCCGCAATCTTCATGTACTTTCTCATTCCTTTTCTCCAAGCAGACTGAATTCCTCGCAAACACCCCATCTGATACCTGCAGCCACACAACTCAAACCCTGCCAGCACTGAACTTTTCAGTTACTTCAACCACTCCACATTTGCTGAGGGTGCATTTGCATTCCTCTCAGCCAGGAATGCCTCCTTCAGGAGGTACAATGACACCATTTGCAGCCACTGGAATCAGCCAGCCAGTGATCCACAAGAGCCAGATTCTGGACTTGAAGAATCCCAAGCACATTTATCTGGATTTTTCATTCTCTCTGCAAGAGGAGAGAAGTGAAAGGCAGTGCTACATCTGGCGCAGTCATTAGGGAGGGGCAATCAGGGATTTAACAACAAAAAAGAGGAAGGGATCCTAACAACCAGAAAGGGTGCTCTGCTTGGAAAGCAGCAAAGAGCTGGCTGCTCCATCCCATCCTGCTTCTGCTGCTGGTTTTGGGTTTGCTGGAGAAATATCAAAACTAAAGGGAAATCTCATCCAGCCTAAAGGAAAATATCTATCTAGAATGTATAATCTCCTCCACAATTCACACCCTGCCATCAAAGAACTTTTGTCTCATTTAAAGCGCTCAACCTTTTTTGAGGATGCACACCTCAGAACACATAGGGACAGAGAAAGCTAAGACATTCTGCAGATTGCTCCCAAATGGCAGAACCTTCAGAGTGCTCCTTGCAGGCATGTCTTAAAATTTAATACCATGGGCCTCCAACCATTTGTGCCATATGACCAAGTAAGGCACCTTTCCAGCTGCAGCAGCCCCATTTCCTTTGTAAAAGATGGAAAAAACACAGTTCCATGGCAAAACAAGTAATGTAGTGTGAAAGAAACATTGGGGGGGGGGGACAGAAGCCCTAAAAGAATAATCAGGAAAACCAAAACAATAATCACCACATCTAAATACAGCCCATGACACAAAACCATTAAATTTTTCATGCTCCTGCTATTTGGAGAATCTACTGATCCCAGCAGAGCTAAATCTCTGCTGAGGACTTGTTGCCTCAGTTGGTCAGAATCACCCGCTGCAGGTACAAGGCAGGGCACAGTGACCACCTTTGATATATATATTTTTTTAATAAAAAGAAAAAAAGAAAAAGAAACCATTTGCAGCCACTGGAATCAGCCAGCAAGTGATCCACAAGAGCCAGATTCTGGACTTGAAGAATTCCAAGCACATTTAACTTCATTTTTCATTCTGGCCAATCTGTTATTTTCTTCCAATGCCCTGAAAACAAAATTTGCCGGGGGGGGCGGTGAAAGCAAGCCCACTTTTTAATAACTATCGTATGGCTGTATTAAACAAGAAGAAACTGCACAAGAAGAAATTTTGTGGGGTTTGTGTGTGAGTGAGACTGGGCGGATTATTATTATTATTATAGCTCCGAACACTCAGATTCTTCATGCTAGTTTACTGGTCAGGAGATTTCTTACTGAAATCGCACACTTCCAACATTGAATCAGCTTGTGACAAATGTGGAGTGATCTGTCATTTGCTCAGAAAAAAGGGCAACAACAACAAAAAACAACTTTGCATATATGCAGCTTTTATGTATATTTTGGATTATAGTTTTTTAACATCATTTTTTGGGGGTGAAGGGGACTTTCAAGAACATGAAAACTGAGGTGTCTTAGGGCTGTTTTGCCTCATGGTTTTTGTTGCTGAACCCTAATAGAGAGAACACATGTATCTTATTTGGCAGGAAGGTTGATTTCTTCATCCATGAATTGTACTTCCTTTGGTGTGTGTTTTTTAAAAAAAACTTTTCATAAAAGCTTTTTGCATAATAAATCTTAAGCTGGTGTTTCTTTAAAAAAACCAAATACACACACACATACATACATTGCAATTTCTGCTGCAGTTTCTCAACATACATCAGCAGAGTTTATGCTTCAAGAGGAGAGAAGTGAACGGCAGTGCTTTATCAGGCACAGTCATTAGGAAGGTTCATTTAGGGATTAATTAACAAAAAAGAGGAGGGGGTCCTAACAGCCAGAGAGGGTGCCCTGCCTGGAAAGGAGCAAAGCTATATGTACTCATCACTCCTTTTCTGCACCAAGATCAAACCCCTTTTCGAAAAGCCCTTAGATTGGCTATCCATAAGGGGTTACTTAGATTCAGATGTTGCTTGTCCAAAGATACACCCTTATGCTGCTTGGCCCTTTCAACAGAACAGTTTAGGAGTTCAACTGCCTCTTCCCAATGGATGACTTTGTGGACTCACTAAAGTTTCTGGTGTGGATGTGGCTGTTCACCTGCGTTTGTGTCTTATTCAAAGGCTCTGATTTCACTCTTCACTATTCCCCTTATTTATGAAAAGCACCAGGTTAGAAGTGACCATTCTAGTGAAACTGCATCTCAAAAAGGCACTCGCAAATGCACCCTGACGGCACCTTCTGTGGCCGCCTCCCCACTGGCGTCCTTCTCCTCCTCGCCCGCCTCCTACCCATCCCCCGCCTCCGTCTCCTCTTACCCATCGCCGGGGCCGACCTCCTACTCTCCCCCCGTGATGTCCTATGCCTCTCCCATGACTTTATACGCCTCCCCCGTGATGTCGCCCTTCCCCTCCTTCCCCTCGCCCTTGGTGGCCACCAGCTACACTTCCATGGCCTCCTCCACTTTCCAGAGCCAGGCGGCGGCTACCCCATTCCCATCCCCGGGGGCCTCGGCAGCCCCTTCAGCTCGCAAGTGACTTCTGCACTTTCTGACATGGCCTCCACTTTCTCGCCCAGGACAATCGAGATCTGCTGAGAGGAGAAAAGGGGGTGATGGGGGGACACACACAACCACCACCAAGACTTTCGTGACACCCACCCACCCCGTCTAGGGAGGGTGGGGTGCAAATAACAAATCTTCCTCCGGCACTTGATGAACAGTGGACTCCCTCGCAAGCCAGCCCGGCCCCCCAGCTTTCCAGCAGCCGGGGGGTGGGCTGGGGTTGGGACTTATCTTTCAACTTCAACTGCCTGAAGACACAAGCTCCCGGACACCAGAGGTCCTCTCCACTTCTGTTCTGCAGGGATGAGAGAGGGGTTTTTTCTTCCGCAATGATTTTTCCCCAGCCCGCAATTCATTCCTTAGGGGGGAGCAATGGGACTTTGGGGGGGGGGAATCCATGCATAGACAATGTAATATTGTATTATGTGCCATGGCTTTGCTTTCCTTCTGGGTTCTTGAGGTGAACAACCTCTTTGCATATTCATATTGCATTCTTTGGAGTACGAAGGGCCATCTCTCTTGTGCGTGCTCTTTCTTTTTTGTATAAATGGTGATTTTTCGCTCTTTTCGTGATGACAAAGCTGTACTGGGTTTTACAATTTGGTTTGGGGGGTGTGGGGGAGGAATCAAACAAACAAACAAAAGCAGCACTTAACTATGTATTTGAGCATGTCAACAGAGTGTGATGTTCTTTGTAAATATCACCTAGAGGATGGAACACTCTCGCGTGGTGAAAAGTTTTCGTTTGGTTTGATTTGTTGTTTTTCCTTTTGAGAACAAAAAAACAAAACACGTCCCAAGTCTTGGTGCCTTGTTGTGAAGCCCTGCTGAAGTCATGCAACTCTGCGATTGGATGCTTTGCATCTAGTCTTAAGGTGAAACAAGGGAAAGTGGGGGGAAAGGGACTCTGAGGCTCAAAAACACACACACACACACACAAAAAGGGGGGGGGAAAGGAGCCGGGAGACAGAATGTAAGCAAAAAAGCAAAACAAAGCAAAGCAAAACCCCGAACTTCTCAAAAAGTCTATTTTTGTTACAGAAGTGTAAAATGTATAAATATATTCAGCATTTGGAATGTTGTAGTTACCTACTGAGTAGGCGGCAATTTTTTGTATGTTATGAAATGTTCATTATTTTTGTGATTTTACTTTTGACTTTGTACTTGTGTTTCTTTAAACAAAGGCGACTGTTTGGCTTATAAACACATTAAACACTGGCAAATGTCCTTTTCAGCACTTTTCGGCACAAAAATTGATTCCCTTGCAAACATGCAATCAGGTGGTATAGCCACACAGTTCACACCCTTCCTCTCAGCCAGGAATGCCTCCTTCAGGAGGTACAATGACACCATTTGCAGCCACTGGAATCAGCCAGCAAGTGATCCACAAGAGCCAGATTCTGGACTTGAAGAATTCCAAGCACATTTTACTCACAGCTGGAAATTCCAAAACCCCTCAACACAAGTGTCCTTTCTCCTTTTCTGCACCCAGATTCAATCCCTTGCCAACACCTTACCAGAAGGTGCAGCCACACAACTCAGACCTTATATAAACCATAGATAAAATATAAATATCTCCTGGAACCTACAACCCCTTGCTGCATTTCACCCATCGAAGCCTTTGGCGTTAAGAAGAAAAACATGAAGGGAAATTGGGAAACATATAAAATGTTATTAGAGGGGGAAATTAATAAATTAAGAACTTTGAAATCCATATATACTTGACAGGCTGGCTCCAATACTTCCAACTGAATGAAAGACAAGGAAAATAGGGTTTGCTGGAGAAATATCAAAACTAAAGGGAAATCTGATGCCATCCTGTTCTCAGATTGGAGACAGCCTCCCACCTCCTTCTCCCCAACCTGTAGAAGGAACAGACTCAAATTCCTCACCTCTTGACCCCTCAGCAAATGTCCAAGCTAAAACCCCAGGGTGAACTCAACCCCACAAGTCATGTGTCCATAACAAAGTTTTACAGTCAGAGGCTGCTATCTAAAGAAGTATCTCCCATTTCTAGGAAGGCCACTTCAACTTCATCTAGCGCTCGGTCGCTTTCTTCACTGGAGGGGAGTCCAAGATGGCATCGGCTTGGCAGGCAGGCTTCGGAGCTCCGCTGATAACGGGACTGTAGTTGGCATTGACTGCCACCCAGGGAAGTAGTTTTTCCCGTTTTACTTCTCTACTTTTTAACTTACTGAGATTCTGGCAGCCCATTCTTGTCAGTGCTGTGGGAGACATCCTGGGCAAGTTCTGTGAAGCATCCTGGGCAGGCCGCCAGCTGCTAGTTATTAACCGCCAACTCCCTTCTATACCTTGTTCCTGAAACTCCTGGCAGCCTTCACACAGAGAAGCTCTTAAATTGAACAAACTGAGCACTTTCTATTCTTTTCTCTCTTTTTTGGTTGGGGAAACCTCTCCTTGTTTACTCCCCACGGTGACGCTATGCCTGCTAGTAAACGCCACAGGGACCCAGAGGATGTAGCTCCCTCACCGGTTCCCAAACAATCTAAAATAGAGGACTTTTTTAACAAATCTGCTTTTACAGTCCCGACAAAAAAACGGTTTTCTCCTCTTGAAGATGATTGTGAGTGTGGGGAGAGTATTCAAGGTGAAAGCGTGGAACTGGATCCAGCAATGGGGCAAGCTGATCCTGTGCTCCTCAGAGAGGAAGGAATAACAAGCAGGGAGAGCACCCAATTAACTCTAATTGCAAGAACGGTTGAGCATATCTTCCAGCAAATTAGAGGTATTGCCTCTCAAATAACCCAGTTGTCCAAAGAGGTCCACAGTTTATCAGTTAATAACAAGCAGGCATCAACAGAACACCATCGTACCAAAGGAAATTGGCGACAACAAGAGCAGATCCCTAAGCTCAACATAGAACGTGCAGAGGCTCTTAAAACAAACTCTTCTTATTTAATCTTCCAACCAAAAAAGATCTGCATGACAATTTGTGGAAGGCCAGATCAAACTCCTAGCTGGAAAGGTGCCCAGCGTTCCAAACGACACCTATCAGACTTACTTGGCATGGGACTTACAGAGATCGACCTCGTTAAGACTGAACTCTTGAGTACCACAAATCAAAGCCAAAAAATTATGTTAACTTTTTCCTCTACTAGACTGCCCTCACTGATTCACAAGCTGAAATTCAGATTGTCAAGCAGAGGAGTTTTTCCAACCCGGGTATTTCGCAATTCTATTGTTGCACCCTTATGTAAGATGAGGACTGCTGCTTCAGAGGGGCTCACAAAACCAAAGCCTGGACCCCCAATGGAAGTAATAACATCACAAAAAAACTTGGCAGGTGGGGAGGAAACAGACATGCCTGAGTTGAATCCGCAGGATCATGCCCAACATCAAAATAACCAGGTGAGTCAAAAGGAACAGCCGATTCCTCCATCTTCAGGAATATGAGCACTCTGTAAATCCTTTGGAAGAGGATTTTCTCAGCTCCTTTAGGAATCTCTCTCAGGAAGAGCAACAGTTATCAAGAGGCTTGATCTTATGAGCCAGACATTGAAAGAGATTAAAGAACCGGAGGCAGAGATTGATAATAGATCCAATGGCCACAACAGAATGATAACTCTAGAACCACCAGAGTATTGGACAAAGATGAGATATTTAGAAGAGAAGGAGTCAGGAAATACACCCAAGAAATCCCCACTGGCAAACAATTTGCAAAGAAAAGGCCCAGTGATTACAAATGTGAGCACTTTATGTACAACGACTGAAATAATCGAACATCTGGATTATTCCACTAGCATTAGCAATAACCTGTTGCCTCAAAAACTGGTAAATTCCGAGAGCACATCGGCCAACAATTGACTAAGAGTAAATCATTGTAAAACAGTTAAACTTCTCTCATGGAATGTAACAGGGTGGACGAACAAGATCCAAGAAAGTGATTTCTGTTCTTATCTACAAACACATGATATCATTTTTCTTCAAGAAACCTGGGCAAAAGAGGGCACTATGGTTGAATTACAGGGTTTTACAAGTTACACTCAACCAGCTTTTAAAACTGTAAAGTATGGGAGGCCTAGTGGGGGGCTGGCGGTGCTGGTGTCAACCTCTCTCAATGTATCAATTCAACAGTGTCCCTCATTGACCACTCCAAATTTTTTAGTGTTGTCCCTTTCTGATAGTCTCCTGATAAATACTTATTGCATATGCGTATATATACCTCCAGTAAAGTCTTGTGGGGAACTGAGATCATATTGGGATAAACTTGACCAACTACTCGAAAGTATAGACTCTCTGTCACCTAACCCTCGGTATATCTTGGGAGGTGACTTCAATGCCCGGATCGGCCTTGTTTCCCCACAAAATACAATATTATCTGGTCTAAAGTTGGAGGACGAACCTGAAATCTGTCAGAGGGCAGCAATGGACACCATCCCTAATCGCGCTGGGAAACATCTTTGTGAACTTATAATAAAGCATAACCTTTTGTTATGCAATGGGCACGGTCAGGGGGATCAAGAGGGTTATTTTACTTTTATCTCCCCCAGAGGATTTACTAGCACCATAGATTATATCCTAACATCTAATAATGTGCCAGTTAACCGAGATACCTTCAGGATAATTCCCAGAGCTGAAAGCGACCACTTTCCACTCGAGTTATCTCTGACATTATTCTTTTCTCCTGCCTTTCCTAAATTATTGGATGAAACAGAATATCTGATACTTGGTAATAGAAGGTTAAAATGGAATGCACAGGTCCAAGAAAAAATGATTCAGATCCTGGATTCCCATGAATTTGCTCTATTAAAGGGGGAAATGTTGTTAGAAACAGGAAACGTAATTGGACTTTATGAGAACATAATCAAGCGAATGCGCCCACTGATGACCACAGCTAGTGTGATAAAAAACAAAAAGTTTAAGAGACAGACTTGGTTTGATAAGGAATGTCAGAATAGTAAAAAATTCCTAGCTAGGGCACTTAGAAAATTGAAGTTAAAACAGGATAAGCACAATCTTGCCCTACAAGCTGAGGTAGCCCAGTTACAAAACAACTATAAATTATTGCTTAAAAGCAAGAAACAAATATATTATGAACAACAGTGGAAAGAATTGGGAGATGCAGCACTTCAGAAGGACTCACGGAAATTTTGGCATCTGGTTGCCCAAGGCACCAATGGGCTGGGCTACTCGTTAGAAGCATCTGCCCAAGGAAAGGATTGGGTGACATATTTTACAGAAATATGTCGCCCCTGTCCTGACCTACCCCCGCAAGTTTACTATACTCAGTTATCAGAACTGCCAGAATGGCCAGACGTCACGCCCAATCAGATTAAGAGGCTAATCACAAGCCAACTACCTAATAAAGCTCCAGGAGAAGACATGATCCCAAAGGAGATCTATAAGATAAGACCTGATTTCTGGTCACCCATTTTTGCAAAATTGTTTTCATACATTAACAGCTCAGGTCATATACCTGAAGGGTGGAAGTTGAGTATAATTGCCCCAATATACAAAAAGGGCGATAAGAAAAACCCTGCCAATTATAGACCCATTAGTTTGTTAGATGTAGCCTCCAAACTATATGCCAGGCTCCTTCTTGGGAGACTAGAAGAATGGGCAGATACAAATAAGGTGATATCTGAAGTCCAGGCAGGTTTCCAAAGAGGGGAATCCACATTGGACCAGTGCTTTGTGCTGAACTTTCTGCTATGTAAATATATCCATAATTTGAAGCAAAAATTATATGTTGCTTTTATCGATCTAAAGTCAACTTTTGATACGGTCCCAAGACACGCATTGTGGCAAAATTTGGAAAAGACAAATATAGACCTCCGTCTATTATTTCTCATCAAAACATTATATACTGACACATCAATACAAGTAAAGGTGGATCTGGCTGGCCATCTCACCCCTGGAATTAAGACCACTACTGGAGTCAAACAGGGATGCATTTTGGCACCTTTCCTGTTCAATTTTTATATTAATGACATGGTTAAAGAACTGGAGGGCCTACAGTTTGCCCCTGTCACAATTCTCGACCAAAAACTCTCAGTCTTGATGTATGCTGATGACCTAGTACTTGTATCTAGAACCCAGGTGGGCCTGAGACGGCTGCTTGCAAAATTAAGTTCATATTGCACGAGGAATGCTTTATCTATAAACTATGATAAGACGCAGATCATTGTATTTGGGAAGCGTTCTAAAAAGCATGTTTGGCACCTGGATTAACACATCATAAACCAAGTAAATACGTTTAAATATCTGGGATTGATTTATTCAGAAACGGCATCTTGGAATACACAGCTATCCAACATTAAATTGCAAGCCTTTAAATCAGCAAAAGCCATTTTGAAATTCGCTGCATGTAAAGGTGGAAATCTGGTCAACCCAGCTCTATCTGTGTATAAAGCAAAACAATGGCCCAGATTTTATATGGTGCAGAGGTTTGGGGTACCTCAAAGGTCTCCGGTCTGGAACCCCCACAGAATTATTTTTTAAGAGTTCTTTTAGGTTTACCCAAAGACGTGCAATCTGCCATGGTCAGGTTGGAAACTCGCATGTTGAGCATAGAGAGCCAAATAGATAAAAGAATTCTCTGTTACTGGTTTAGAGTTCAACAGATGGACAACACTAGGCTACCAAAGAAATGCCTGATTGAGCTCTCAAATGGATTACCCTTTAAAAACTGGGTACATCATGCTGCCCAACTGATGGGCAAATATGACCTCTCAGTGACTGAGATTAAAGAACTCCCCTTATATTCACAGTAAAATATTTTTAAACGAATCATAAGGGCAGTGGCAACTAAAAACGATCTAAACTCTATGTGCACATCTACATGAGCCCCATTGTATTTTAAACTTAGAGAGGTCAATGAACACATATCTTATTTTAATGAATTGACTTTTGCACAGCTTCGAAAAGCTTTTACAGAGCTACGACTAAATACAATAAGCTCTGCTTATAGAGATGGGAGACACAGAGGCATACCAAAAAACGAACGTGTTTGCATTAGGGGATGTTCTGAAGTAGAGGACCTTATGCATTATATCTTGCACTGCCCGTTATATAATGATGCAAGAAAAAAATTTTAGTACCTATAATGACAGGGTCCCCTGGCCAGAACCCCCTTGATATGATGTTATATTTCCTTGCAGACACAGATAAGTATGTGACCTGGCGGGTAGCACTTTTTGCAACTGCTGCTAGGAAAATTAGAGCAAATTATATAGCCAAGGTAGCCATCAACTGTAAAGGAGATGAATTTATTTGATCCGATCTATCTACCTCAGGCTATGCTCTATCTTTGTCACCAAACTCTGAGTATAAATTGCACACTGTATTAATTGATATTGTTTTTAACATTAGTGACCATGTGATGATTTTAGCTTATGAATTTTATCGTTTAATGTTTTTATTTGTACATTGGGGTACTTTTATAGCTTTGTTTAGAGTATGTAATGTTTTAATAATATAAATGTTTTAAGTCTTTTTTTACCAATTCAGTATATTTTCTTTTAATTGTCATATAATTCTGTGTACATTGCGGCAGCCTTTGGCTATGTGCAATAAAACTGACTGAGACTGAGACTTTCTTCACTGTCTTCCCAGTGCTCTCAGGCAAGCTCTACGGGGTCGCTGACATCCCTGAGGTCCATAGACTATGCTGCCAACCACAGACCAGACTATTTCCGCAAGCTGAACAAGGAGAGGGAATTCCACTACTCTGTCATCCAGTCCAAGCTGAATCACATGGTTTCCATGCTGTCTAGGAGGGGCAATGCGGCAGAAAACGACATAGGCTGCCGCCCAGTGAGGTGCAACTTAAAGCCTAGGCAGCGGATCAGCACAAGCCTCATAAACTTCAGACTTTGCACTGTATTCATCAAATAACTGCTTCTGAGAAATGGGATCGTGAGAGCTGGCACACATAACTGCCATACAGGGGGTGGTGCTGGCTTGGTGGTGGTTGTTTTTTAAACTTGGCTGCCCAGCCATCGTTGTGATACTGCAAGCCTTTCTCAGGCTTTGCCATGCCATGGAGAAGAATGGTTTGGAATGCCAACCAATATGCACATTATACCTTGTGACACAAAGGTAGCCATCGCATAGAAACACCTTCACGTTGCTCTTTGTGGCTTACATTTTGTGTGCATCACTTGTAAGTGCTCCAGCCTTCACACTTGGTCAATTCTGTACTGCCCTAACAAACGTTGCTTTTCTGGTGCTTTTTTTGGTCTAAGAAATCATGGGGTAACTTGGTTTTATCAAGGGACAATAATATTAGCTGTTTAGTTCGTTTAAAAGACCCACTAGTGCCTCTCTCTTTTTGTCCCAATATAGGAACATATAAAAATATTTTCAGTTTATGACCCTGTAGTTGATGGCCTGATAACAGATGGCTAAAAAAATACAATGACAAAAACAATGTGCAGTGACTCATACCTTTTCCAACAGCTATTGCCATATCTTAGGGCTCCTTTTAAAATTCTTTTTAGTGAAATCCCTGAAGTTTGTGGTGTGGATGTGGCTCTTCATCTATGTAGGTGCCTTGTTCAATGGGCTCACAAGGCTGAAACCGGCTCTCATTTCTCTCTTCACTATTCCCCTTGTTTATGAAAAGCACCGGGTTGAAATTGACCATTCTTGTGAACTAAATTCCACCCCACATTGGGGGGGATCGTTTTTTAAAAAATATTGGGTTAATGGCACAGTGAATGCCATCAACCTAGTGTGATCCAGCAGTAGCTCCTATACAGCCATCCGCTGTCACTTAGATCAGTGACTAGGCACCATGCAAAAAGAAAGTGTTTGCAACTATGATTGTAGTATTCACCTTTTAAAATATAAACATTGCAAATTTTTGCACAGTTTCTGTATGCCCGTCAGGTATATTTATAAATACATCATCATCATCATCTTTATCTAAAAACATCCAGCATTAAAAATCTCCCGATACACGGCTCTGGAGATAGAGAGGGAGAAGGAAGAGAAGGCAGGAAGGGTAACCATATCAGACCACTAACTCCTCGAAATACAAATGTCTTCCGGATAGATTGCCCATAAACTCCACCCTTGGTCCAACATGGTTACCTCTTTCATGCTTAGCTAATCTGTTCCTCCTTCCCTCTCTGAGTAAAAATACCTATACCTTTTTCCATACAAATGTTTAAATTTAACATATAAAATACACACTAATATAAGCAACATCAAAATACCCAAAATCAGTATAATTACAGAGTGCCAAGCCAATTTTAAAATGTTGGTCGTAGTAGGGCTCTATCCTGAAAAGATGTCCCACCAAAGGTGTGTGGTTCAATCCTGAATATCCTGAGTGACTTCTTAGCTTGGCTTGTTTTGCTCGGCAATATTAGTACATTATGACACATTCCAAGTTTTCCCACAATCTTCATGTACTTTCTCATTCCTTTTCTACAAGCATTTGCTGAGGGTGCATTTGCATTCCTCTCAGCCTGGAATGACTCTGTTAGGAGGGGATCCTCCTAAAATGAAACCATTTGCAGCCACTGGAATCAGTAAGTGATCCACAAGAGCCAGACTCTGGACTTGAAGAATCCCAAGCACATTTATCTGTATTATTCTGTATGCAAGAGGAGAGAAGTGAAAGACAATGCTACATCTGGCACAGTCATTAGGGAGGTACATTCAGGGATTAATTAACAAAAAAGAGGAAGGGATTCTAACAGCCAGAAAGGGTGCTCTGCTTGAAAAGCTGCAAAGAGCTGGCTGCTCCGTCCCATTCTGCTTCTGCTGCTGGTTTTGAGTTTGCTGGGTTTGCTGGAGAAATATCAAAACTAAAGGGAAATCTCATCCAGCCTAAAGGAAAATTGATATTTAATGTATAATCTCCTCCACAATTCACACCCTGCCATCAAAGAACTTTTGTCTCACTTAAAACGCTCAACCTTTTCTGAGGATGCACACCTCAGAACACATAGGGACAGAGGAAGCTAAAGGGACAGGCCACGCAACAAGCCAGTGACTTCTGTCTTGCAGGTAGATTTTTCAGATGACTCAGACCTTTTCTCAAAAGGGGGGTGGAGAGGAAGAACCACTGGAATATTGAGATGAAGAGGAGGAAGAAGTGGAAGAGGAATATCTCAAGATTGGTAACCACAGAATGCTTTCCATTATTGAAGTTACAAGAGATGCATTGCTGTAGAAAAGAGGGGAGAGGATTCCCTGTAAGATATATAGATATGCGGATTTGTGATATATATATATATATATATATATATATATATATATATATATATATATAATATTTCTAATATTTGGAGGGACGGGGTGGTGGTTGTGGGGCTCCTATTGATGCGAGACTAGCAAGGATTTCATCTAGTTGTAGAAAATGAGTGAAAAGAACATGCAGATCGTGGAAAAAGTGGAGTGGTTGAAGTAGCTGAAAAGTTCATTAAGGGCAGGGTGTGAGCTGTGTGGTGGTACCACCTGATGGCATGTTCGAAAGAGAATCCGTTTTGGTGTAGAAAGGACTGAAGCGTACCTATTGCTGATGTATGTACAGAAACTGGAAACTCCTGCAATTTTATTTCCCTCGGCTAGAGGAAGGGGGGGGTGTGATGGTGAGGGACTGTGGAAATCACCCCTCTGCAAATGGCCTCGTGGACCGGCAGAGCACGGAAGACAGGGGGAATCTGGCGGCATGGCAGCTGCCACCTGATGAATCCCAGAACTCGGCCCGTTTTCCTTCAAACCTCCATTAGCAGCAGCAGCAGCAGTGGGAAGGGATGCAGCAGCCAGCTCTTTGCTGTTTTCTATGCAGAGCACCCTTTCTGGCTGTTAGGATGCCCTCCTCTTTTTTGTTAATTAATCCCTGAATGAACCTCTCTAATGATTGTGCGAGATGAAGTACTGCATCTCACTTCTTTCCTTTTGCAGAGAGAATGAAAATCCAAATAAATGTTTTTCTTTTTTGTTTGTTTGTTTTTTGGATTGAAAAATAACTTTATTTTCAAGCCCCACTAAATGAGGAAAAAATAACAACTATTGATAGTGATCATACAGACCAGCATTCATATTCAACACTGTCCATTCGAAAGACAGCTAGAGGTTTCAGGAACCCCTACAACTCTCCCCCCCCCAAAGGAACCACTAAGTTCTTATGTCCTCTCCCCTACTGGAAGAGCACTGGTGGGGGGGGGGTGACGGAGGTCCAAGGAATGGCTTGTCCCGTTTCTCCTTCGCAAACCGTAATCCCTCGTTCCGCTGCAGCTCAGTTTGGGGGTGGTTTGTTCCCACCCTCTCCCGGATGGTCACTGACAGGCAATGCAAGCAACCACACTCACTGAAGGCAATGCAAGCAACCACACTCACAACACTGGCTCCTAACTCCACGCCCGCCTACTTGCCAGTAACGGAGGTCAACGCTAGGAGAAACTATTAGAGGTTTCTCCCACACACTTCTTCTGCCCTTTCCTGCTTCTCTGGTGTGCTTCTAAATGTTTGTAGCAGAGTTTCCCCAGACAAGAAGAGGAGTCCTACTCAAATTCACAGTCAAGAGCTTCTTTATTGCTTGACTGGTTGCACAAGCATTCTCTTACTCTTATATACAACCCTTTATTCCACTGCTTCTCTCTCTCCCCCCTTCCCCTCAGAAAAGCAGTGGCAAAGATCTAAACTAAAACCCCAGGATGAAGCGTAAACCTCAACCCCTCAGGCCATGTGTCATTAACTAAGTTTTACAATCAGTGGAAATATTTGCAACTTCAATTGTACTATTTTTCAAATATAGAATTACAGGGTTTTGCACAGTTTTTTGGGCTTTTCTACACCAAGATTGAATTATTCCTCCTTTACTATATTTATTCCTCTCACCATAACAGGTTTCCAAACAAATAAACAAGTTTTAACCAAGAGGAAGGAACCAGAATGATTGGCAACTCTAACTAGAGCAAACTAGAGCAATATCCTCAGTATTTTTAAACCGCATCTTAAGCCAGCCTAACAATTAATTTGGCTCAGGGTGCAGGCAGCCGAGTGGGACATGCAACAGATTTGGATGAACACATCTAGGTCACATTGAGAAACTTGACCACACAGTGCCAAGGAAATGGGACTGGCCAGCGAGGCAAAGATGGAGGAGAAATTGGAATGTTAACCCCCCCCAAAAAAAAATCTGGGGCAAACTGGTGGAGACGATAGTGGTGGGGAACAGTGGCGTAGCGTGGGGGGTGCAGGGGGGGCCGGCCGCACCGGGCGCAACATCTGGGGGTTAGGGTTAGGGGGCGCAAATCCACGGGTTAGGGGGCGCAAATTACTTGCCTTGCCCCGGGTGCTGACAACCCACGCTACGCCACTGGTGGGGAAGCTACAAGAATTATTAGAAAACACAGATAATTAAATGCATTCCCATCTGGGTTGAATCCTGGCCATGGGGGCTCAATTTCCCCAATATTGAGGGGGCCAAAATCCCCCGTTGGGTTGTTGTTTTGGGGAAGCAAATGACAGCCACCATCAGCTTCAAGACACACACCATAGGTAGCCGAGCGGGACATGCGACAGATGTCAAATGCCTGAGAATATATTATGATGCGGTATGCTTTAGTTGGATCAGAGACTGGATTAAGTTACATAATAATGTCATTTTAGACTTGGAGGGATGGAACAACAGATACGGTTGGCATGCCTATCTAATTTACAACAAAGTGGTGGTACATAAAGAATTTCTAAGTCATGTAATTAGAAATTCATTATATAAGCTCTGGGTGAGACATAGAAGGTTGTTAGAACCGAAAATCCCATGGTGGGTCTCACCGTTAGAAGTATCATTGGTTAAAAAGAAAAATACAATAGGAAGAATGGCGACATACCAGCAGCTCCTAAAAGAGGAACAGGGCCAATTAAAACTAAGACCATACGAAGAGGTGACCCAATACTGCACCACATGGTTACAATATCACCAAATTGCCCAAATATTCAATCAGGATAAAGCAATAGGATTTGAAAAAGAAGAATCAAAATTACAAAAAGAATTATTACAAACCTCAAAAAAGAATATAACCAAAATGTATAATTTATTATTAGAATGGGACTTAAAGGATGAACAAGTAAAAGAAGTTATGACTAAATGGGCATGCGATATAGGATACATAATTCGGCTGGACCAATGGGAGAAATTATGGAAATGGGATATTAAATTTACGTCATGTTATACAATCAAAGAAAATTTCATGAAAATAGTGTACCAATGGTACTTAACTCTGGTAAAATTGGCTAAAATTTACAAATTAAAATCAAATACCTGCTGGAGATGCAA
The DNA here is from genome assembly GCF_965112155.1 of Podarcis liolepis. Classification (NCBI taxonomy): domain Eukaryota; kingdom Metazoa; phylum Chordata; class Lepidosauria; order Squamata; family Lacertidae; genus Podarcis; species Podarcis liolepis. The sequence goes on along the minus strand of NC_139570.1, from coordinate 19,312,999 downwards.
AAAAGAAATAGGAACAATGTTTCACATGTGGTGGGAATGTCGACCTATTAAAGAATTCTAGAATGAAATTTAGGAAGAAATCAGAAAGATGTTTAAAATATCTTTCAGTAAAAAAACCGGAGGCATTCCTTTTAGGTATAATCACAAACAATATTCCCGACAATCAAAGGAAAGTATTCCTTTATGCAACGACAGCTGCCAGGATGCTTATAGCAAAAAACTGGAAAGGGAGAAAAATTCCATCAATGAAAGAATGGCAAATTAAATTTTGTGAATGTATAAATCTGGCAAGACACACAGCATTCATAAGGGGACAATCGGACCAGAAATTATTAAAAGAATGGGGATGTGCTAAAGAGTATATGAAAAACACTGCTCTGGAGTAAGCTTATCGGTATGTAATGAATGATGCTTTACAGGGTTAAAGTACAAAGATGGAAGTAATCTACATTAGACACAACAATACAGTAAGAGTAAAAAATTTGAGGTTTTAGGACAAAGGAAGGAAGTCAATATGTCTTTATGTATGTATTGATTAGATTAGAATGATGATATGGTTTTATTTGTAGATGTATGCCTTTTTGTCTTGTTTTTTACTTTGTTTTTCTTTCTTTTTTGTATGTTTTGTTTTTCTTTCTTGTTTATACAGTATTATTTTGGATTTAATGTTTGTAATTTTTGTTACAAAAGCATAGGTCTCTCATGAAACTGCTTGTTGAGATTGCAGTTCTTCAAGGGTTAATGCTAAGTGGGTTATATTGTGCCTTAATTGTAATGCCATTTAAGGATACATTTATTTTGAATGTTGTACTATGCTGCACTCTAAAGAAAACAACTTTAGATGTGAAACTGTAATATTATGTATTCATCTAATGGTATAGTTATTTAGTAGGTTTAGCTATAGTATACAAAATATTAACCTAATCAACTAAAATGCTGAGATGGGTTTATTTAAATTCTGTTTGTACTCTTTTTATAAGGGTACTTTCAATACTTTTTTTAAGGTTTTGATCTTAAAAATGCTAGTTTATATAATGATTTTGCATTGAAAATAAAATAATGTTTTTTAAAAAATTAAAAAAGAATTATTGGAAAACACAGATAATAAAATGCATTCCCATCTGGGTTGAATCCTGGCCATGGGGGTTCAATCCATCCAATATTGAGGGGGCCAACATCCGCCGTTGGGTTACTGTTATGGGGATGCAAATGACAGCCACCATCAGCTGCAAGAGACACACGCCATAGGGAGCCGAGCGGGACATGCGACAGATGTGGAAGGACACATCTTGGTCACATTGAGAGATATAACTTCACAGAGAAGTGGGACTGGCAAGGGAAATGGCCCGCTAGTCGTAGATGAGGAAGAGGAATGGGAAGTTCAGATGTGTAGTTCAGATTCTGCAGTTTGATTGCACCCAAATGGCAGAATATTCAAAGTGCTCCTTGCAGGCGTGCCTTAAGCTTTAATACCATGGGGCTCCAACCATTTGTGCCATATGACCAAGTAAGGCATCTTTCCAACTGCAGCAGCCCACCTTAGATAAAATCACCTTAGAACACATAGGGACAGAGAAAGCTAAAGCTTTCTGCAGCTTGATTGCCCCCCAATGGCAGAACATTCAGAGTGCTCCTTGCAGGCGTGTCTTAAACTTTAATACCCTGGGGCTCCAACCATTTGTGCCATATGACCAAATAAGGCATCTTTGCAACTGCAGCAGCCCCATTTCCTTTGTAAAAGATGGAAAAAACCACAGTTCCATGGAACAACAAGTAATGTAGTGTGAAAGAAACACTGGAAAAAATAACAGAAGCGCTAACAGAATAATCAGGAACAGCAAAGCAATAATCACCACATCTAAACCATTAAGTTTTACAGTCAGAGGCTACTATCTAAAGAAGTATCTCCCATTTCTAGGAAGACCACTTCAACTTCATCTAGTGCTCGGTTGCTTTCTTCACCGTCTTCCCAGGGCTCCCAGGCAAGCTCTACGGGCTCACTGACATCCCTGAGGTCCATAGACTACGCTGCCAACCACAGGACAGACTATTTCTGCAAGATGAACAAGGAGAGGGAATTCCACTACACTTTCGTCCAGTTTAAAGTGACCATTCTTGTGAACTAAATTCCACCCCACATTGGGGGGGGGGGTCGTTTTAAAAAAATATTGAGTTGATGGCACAGTGAATACCATCAACCCAGTGTGATCCAGCAGTAGCTCCTATACAGAAGTCCGCTGTCACTTAGATCAGCGACTAGGAACCATGCAAAAAGAAAGTATTTGCAACTATGACTCTAGTATTCATCTTTTTAAAATATAAACATTGCAAGTTTTTGCACAGTTTCTGTATGGACATCAGCTATATGTATATATAAATCATCATCATCATCATCATCATCATCATCATCTTTATAACCCACCCATTTGCATGGCTTTCCCAAGGGATTCTGGGGGGCTTAGAGCATATCTAAAAACACCCAGCATTAAAGATCTCCTGATACGCGGCTCAGGAGATAGAGAGGGAGAAGGAAGAGAAGGCAGGAAGGGTAACCATGTCAGATCACTAACTCCTCGAAATACAAATGTATTTTGGATAGATTGCCCATAAACTCCACCCTTGGTTTAATATGGTTACCTCTTCCATGCTTAGCTAATCTGTTCCTCCTTCCCCCTCTGAGTAAAAAAAAATTCCCCACTTTTCCATACAAAACTTTAACTTAAATATAACGGTATAGAATACACATTAATATAAGCAACGTCAAAATACCAAATAGAAGTATAATCATAAGGTGCCAAGCGAATTTTAAATGTTGGTCATGGTAGGGCTCCATCCTGAAAATATGTCCCACCAATGGTACTATGAAAGAGTTACTCCAGAGCTGGAAAAGCAGTATCCTGACAGTACTGGGATACTGGAGCAGGACCTAGCCCCCTGTCACACATCAAAAGTGGGGAAGAAATTCATGACAGAGCAGCAAATACAGGTACTTGATTGGCCAGGGAATTCCCCGGATGTACATCCCATTGAGAATTCATGGGCTATATGCAAAAGTCACCTATGTGATGTAGATTGTATGACTATGGAGAAACTCATTCAGGCGCTGATTCAAGTGTGGTACAGGGATCCGAAAATCAACAGTAACTGTTCAAAATGAGTAGACCCCATGCCAAACCATGTTCAAATGCTGCTTAAAAATAATGGAGGTCATATCCGTTAATAATGTACATGTCTGTGAGTTTTGTACATCTCTGTGTGAGTTTTGTACAATAAACTATTGTACGAAATTCATTGTTTCAATGAATTTGTACAGCACATTGTTATGTGTTTAGTAAGACATGGACACACACTAGAACTGTTCACATTACTGAACCAGAAACAGGTCAAACCCCCCTTAATTCAGAGGGCACGCAATGTGAATTCCTGCAAGAAAACAGCAGTGTTTGCTTTGATAACCAGATAAATAAATCAAATCGACTTTCAGGTAATACTGTCTAGAATGGCCCCTGGGCCAATACTTTTACCTTTATGATATTCTACTGATTTTGACCTAGATTGCGTATTATTGTTTCAAATCACTATATATTAAATGTTTGGGGGGGAACTGAAAGGAAACCCACATCCCGCCCACCTTAGAAGTCCACAGTTGGTTAAAAGATGAAGGTCTAGTTAAAAAGGAATTACTCATTTTGCTAAGCTCACATATTAAGAGTTTCACCAAATTTAAGAAACTCAGGAAGAAGGATGGGCATGTGTGTACTTCCTGACCCTCTGAAGATACCTAGCCTCGTGTGCCTAACCCCAGCTGGAAGGCCTTAGGACTTCTCAGCAGAAGCTCCACCGGCCTGGAAGAAGACCCACAATGCCACCTACCTTGAAGGGCCACTGCATTCTGGGCGGCAAGGAACTTCAACTCCATACCTGCCGATGGGAAGAGCAGCTCCATGATCAACCAGGCCATGGCTGGGTACTGCCCCTCCATCTTCCAGAAGTAGCACATCAGGTGTCTTGGGATACATACCTGGGAATACAGTCCTGTGAAAACAAGGCCCTCCACACCAGCTGAGACCTAGGACCAAACAGCTAAACCCCAGATGGCCCAAGATACCCCAAATAAAAACCCATATGGCTACATATAGGATATTTTCTGCAATCTACCCCCCCCATTCTTTAACAAAAAACTAATTCTAACCCCGTACTCCCCCACCCACCACACTCTAGCTCAGCACAATTCCATTGGTTCGATAGACAATACAAGGTGAGAGACACAGGGCAACCCAGATGGGTTGGCAGGGAATCACCCTATACTGTAGATAAGCAAGATAGCTAGCTTAAAAGCAATTACATGTAATTATGTCTGTATGGCATAAATTGGGAAAGCACATCAAAAGAAAATGAATCACTTCATATATAAACACCAGGCCTGACTCATTAATAAACCAAGACGACAAGACTTCAAGATATTCACACCAAACTTGGCTAAGCACCTAAAAATTCTCCTACACAAATTAATAGCCCCAGACCAGACTGGAATTGTCCCTGGTCGCAATATAACAGACCCCATCAGGAAACTACTGAACATGATTGCACGCAGTGCATGATTGCAACTAAATGCCCACTGACAATTATGTCCATAAACATCCTCAATGCTTTGGACTGCTTAGAGTGGAAATACCTATTAGCAGTACTAACATGAAATTTGGCCCCAATTTCCTGCAAATCTTCCAACAAATATAATCCCAAGCCTCAGCAATATGGAGGACTAACAATTGGGACTCCAATACCATAGCATTCCAAAAAGGCACAAAACAAGGATTCCCACTGTCTCTCTTCTTATTCATCCTGGCTCTGGAACCTTTAGAAATCTTAATCTGAGCAGCTATAGACATCAAGGGAGTGGAAATAAAAAGCAAAACCTACAAATTAGGAGTCTTTGCAGATGACAGCACCAGACCCCATAAACACTTACACCACAAAGAACTCATAACCCAACTACTCTCAGCAGCCAGAAACGTCATAACCAGACACTTGAGAGACCTGTCAGGAGTAAACATGGACCAATGGTACCAAAAACTATGGGAAAATCGTCCTATATTTTTCTAGCCCTACTAGAAAAATTAACCAATAAACTGAAACTGACACGGGAACAAATAGAAAAAGACACTTTCACCCCGTTATGGCTTCCCTTTATCACATATATAGCCCAAGAAGACAATGACAAAAATCCACCAAAAGAATACAAATCAATATGGCTAACCTGATCCAAAACACCCACCCACCCCACGAAAACAAAGACCACCACAGCCAACCACAAATGAACAGCCACACCCTAGGCCAACCCCAACCTCTCTCACCACCAAAGGAAGACAAGCGAACAGCAAAGAAGCTGCACAAGCAACGCTGATACAAAACCCCACATATATTAAGTAAAATAGAATCACCCCCACCCCACCCCCACTCATCTTTCCCCTCCTCCACCTCTTTCCCCCTAGTCTTCCTAATGTCTCAACAAATGGGGGGGGGGAATGTGTTACATGGGGGGGGGGAATACGAGACAGAGACATTGCACATATCTTTGTAAATCAAGAAAATCTTTACTAAAAATACATTTTAAAAAAACAAATGAAACTGACCTGTAGAAAATGTAACTTGAAAAAAGAAACATTGCACATACTTTTTTAAAGCAAGAAATTGTTAATAAAAAAGACATTTGAAAATATTTACAGTTTTGCCACATTTCAGAAACTCAGGAAGAAGGATGGGCGTGTGTGTCCTTCCTGACCCTCTGAAGATACCCAGCCTCATGTGCCCAACCCCAGCTGGAAGGCCGGCCGGCCTGCCTTAGGACTTCTCAGCAGAAGCTCCACCTGCCTGGAAGAAGACCCACAATGCCACAATGCCACCTACCTGGGAGGTCCACTGCATTCTGGGTGGCGAAGAATGTCAACTCCACACCGGCCGATGGGAAGAGCAGCTCCATGATGGAACAGGCCATGGCTTGGGAGTTCCCCTCCATCTTCCAGAAGCACTGCATCAGGCATCTTGGGATACATCCCTGCAAATACAGTCCTGTGAGAAGAACGCCAGGAAACGTTTTGCTAGCACAGAGCCTGTTCTCTAAACTGACAGGCAGAACCTAGGGTGCTCAGAGGCTTGGGGCGCTTTGGCGAAGAGGAATATTGGAGGTGGAATCTAGATACACATAAAAAACCCACTAGTAAAACACATATTTAAAAAATACCAGAGGCCTTTATTATAAAAATACCAGAGGCCTTTTTATTAGGTTTGGTAGGAGAAGAATTACCAAAGGATAAGAAAGTACTGTTTATGTATGCGATGACAACAGCAAGAATACTACTTGCCCAGGGATGGAAAGAAGAAAGAGCCCCATTGAAAGGAGAATGGACAATGAAGATGATGGACTATGCAGAGATGGCAAGGCGGACCGGGAAAATCAGGCACCAAGAGTTTAACAAATTTACTAAAGAACGACATACTTCTAAAGAATATATTAAATCTTGGATGCCAAGGGAGGGGTGGAGGGAAGTCCGGGGGAACACCATAAAGGTACTGATATGGACTGTGATGTAATGTAAGCATGTTTGTGTGTGTGTGTGTGTGTGTGTGTGTGTGTGTGTGTGTAAAAATGTGTTTTTTCTTTTTGAAACTTTGAAAATAAAAAATTGAAAAAAGAAAATAATTTAAAAGTGTTTTGAAAAATATATTGAATTTGCCATAAGCTCACCCTCGCCATCTAGTGTCACATTTGTATAGTGCACTTAATACATTGTATACGCATCTGTATATTCAAGTCTTTAGTCTGTGGCTGTATTTTTGACACAGTTTCCTCTCTTTCCACCAATCAAGGGTGGGCCAAATGCTTAACACCAATCAACAGTGTGATGCAGCAGCAGCAACAAAAAAGCTAACACTGTTCCAGGCTGCATCAACAGACGTATAGTGTCCAGATCAAGGGAAGGAATAGTTCCTTGCTATTCTGCCTTGGTCAGACCACACCTGCAATACTGTGCAATTCTGGCCACTACAATTTAAGAAGGATGTTGACAAGCTGGAACCTGTGCCAAGGAGGGCAACCAAGATTTTCAAGGGTCTAGAAACCAAGACTTATGAGGAACTGTTGAAGCAGCTGGGTATGTCTAGCCTGGAAAAGAGGAGATTTAGAAGAGATATGATAGCCATCTTCAAATATCTGAAGGGCTGCCCCATGGAAGATGGAGCAAGCTTGTTTTCTCCTGGGTTAAACATAATCCTACACATTTTTACGTAGGAGTAAACTGAATCGAGCGCAGCAGGCTTTGCTCCCAAATAAGAAGACATAGGATTCAACTAATATCCACAACAACCAAGGATAACGTAAAAGAACCTCCATGGCCAGAAGAAATCTACCCTACCCAAAAAGCCAAGGATTATCCTGTAGAACTTCTGCCTGCACCTCACCTTCCCCACAGAAGCTAAAGGCACCATGGAGGAAGGGATGGGACGTGGGGCGCTCAAGCCAAAAAAGCAGCGGCTTTGCGTCCTTTTTTTGCGCTGGAGTGCGCGCGGCCAACACAACCCACCAACGTTGTCGGGCACACGTGCCCAGGGCGCGAAGGGTTCCGCGCGTCAACTCAGCCTGGCCACCAGAGCCAAGCGGGGCTGCGCTTCGCCCCTGCCTGCCCTTGCCAGGAGAAGCTTGGTCGGCAGGCAAATCCCGGTCCCCCACGCTGGCCTGGGACGCGCAACGGCTAGTCCAAGCCGGGTCCTGGCGGCACTCAGGGCGGGACGGGGTTCCCTGCATGGGGGCGCCTGGCTCCCGCCCCCTAAAAGTTGCGCGCTTGGGACTACCCTCCCCCGGCCCAACCCCACACGCCACTGCCCAGGTCCATACACACGTGCTCTCCGCATTTTCAGACCCGACTCTTTCCCTAGCCCTGCCTGGAAATACTGCGGGTAAAGTAACCCTGCCCTCACTCCCCCCCCCCACAAAGCTCTACCTCCGCGCAGCAGCCCTTCCTCCTGACCGGACACATCCCCAAAGCCACAACGAAGTTGCTTGGCTGAGCGAGGCGGCTACCCAAACCCCACCACCACCACCACCACCCGCCCCTAACCCCCGCCAGAACCTTACCTACCCCAGGACTCTCCGCCGTCCCGCAGCACTTGGAAAAGGGCACGGATGCGCGCCGCCCGGATGCTGAGCGGAGCCGCGGCCAGGAGCGCACCCTTCGCCAAGGAGGAGGAGGAGGTGCAGGAGCGAGCGAGCTCCAAGCACCCATTGCCACCCTCCCTCCCGCAGCGCCAGGCAGATGGAAGCAGAGAAGACGCCGAGGACGCCCCAGCTGATAGAAACAGAGATCTGCAGCCCCGTCCCCTGGCCAGTTTAAACTCCAGCGAGTTAAAGGGACTCTGCTTCCCCATTTCACCCCCACGGGGACCACGCAGCCTCCAATAAATTAAACCCCCTATATCTTGCGAATACACGTGTATTCAAGCTTATAGCCTGGTTCCCCAAGGAAACCCAAAAGACCCCATGGCCGCCAACTTTTCAGCCTCCTCCAGACCCTGCCTTGACGCTCCATTGTTTCCCTTTCTGTCCCCGGAATTGTCACCTGCAGATTTCTTTCTAGCCCTGCGTTTCCCTTAAAGGCACAGGCACACCTGGCAGGCGCGTGGAGTCCAAATGTCTGAAAGACAGCAGGTTAGGGAAGGCTGACTTAAGCGTGCAGGTGGGAGCCACAGGCACAGCAGAAAGATACAGGAGCTTTGGCAAAAATCTATAATCTAATTTCCAAAGAACCACCGGCGTTTAGGGTGGCGATTCTAGGAAAGACCAGCTGTCCGTCTGGGTCTTCTAACCAGCAGTCAAACAAACAAGAATTAAGCCCGTAAAACTTTTCTGTTTCTTATTCACCTCTCTGTCCCCAATCTCAGCTAAATAGGAGCTGACACTACGCAGGTGGGAGAAGATGGCACTCTGTACATTCTCGTAGTCAATGGGACTTTGGGACCCTGGCTGAAATTGGCTTTCAGCACACAATTACAGTGGTCCCTCAGGTTACATACGCTTCAGGTTACATACGCTTCAGGTTACATACGCTTCAGGTTACAGATTCCGCTAACCCAGAAATAGTACCTCGGGTTAAGAACTTTGCTTCAGGATGAGAATAGAAATCGTGCTCCGGCGGCAGCAGGAGGCCCCATTAGCTAAAGTGGTGCTTCAGGTTAAGAACAGTTTCAGGTTAAGAACGGACCTCCGGAACGAATTAAGTACTTAACCCGAGGTACCACTGTACTTGGGAGTAAGTCCCATTGGACTCAACAATAGATTTTAGAAAAACTACAGTGTTTATAGGAGTGGCTGGTTTAGCAGACTTGGCTGCCACTGAGTGCTACAATGTTCCTGGCTTGTTTTAATTGTTGCATTGGTGACCAGCTCAAAGTGAAGAAGCCTCCAAGCCTTGACAGAAACATGCTAGGAGAACCCATGAACTTTGGACACATTACCCACATTGGAACAAAAGAGGGCAAATTCAGGAACAAATGAATTCCAAAGGAGGCTCCAACAACAATAATCCTTCAACTGCAAAGGTGTCAGATGTTTGAATGAGAGAATGAAATGCCAGTTTGGGGATGTGATGCTTTCAAAGCAACTGGCTGTAAGGAGGAGAACTGACCAATTTAATTTCATACATTGTTACATATATTGAGACTACTGATCTGCTAGTAAGGCTGTGAAATGCTAAATTTTCTGTGGAAGCCTGTTCATGTTGGAGATTGAATCTTGACATAACCATTTAACTATAGCATCATGACCACGATTTGTTGTCTAAAAGCAGCATTAAAGATGGTAGCTACGTCTTAATTAACAACTCCACTAAAGATCCCTCAGGTTTTGTAGTTCTGCTGGGGGATTAGAGAGACTAGGTTACACTGCTTTGAATTTAGAAAATTGCAGAGTGATTCACAAAATTTGGCTCCCATAAAATAAAAACCTTCCAGTAAGAATCTTCAATTAAAAATCAAAAACAAAAAACCATAGTAATTGTGAAGCTCCAACACCTTCTGAACCCAGGAAGGGCAATTAAATTCTAAGAATTAACCAAACTGCAATGTTTAAGATGTCCACTGTTTCTTTGCAAAAGTGGAGGATAGGGAGAGAATCAAAACAGGTAAGGGCCACACTATTTTTCACTCTTTTAATTAATCTGAAGAAGCACAAACTTGAGGAACATCCACTTTATGAAATCATGCTTGCCTACTGAACTTTTGAGAGCTGATCTAAGACATTTTGCTGAGGGAAAAGGAGTGGCCAGTTTCTTCTAGCACACAAGGCAGAAAAGCAACAAACAGTGGGTAGGCAAACTAAGGCCCAGGTGCCGGATCCGGCCCAATCTCCTCCTAAATCTGGCCTGCTGACGGTCTGGGAATCTGTGTGTTTTCACATGAGTAGAATGGGTCCTTTTATTAAAAATGCCTCTCTCGGTTATTTGTGGGGCATAGGAATTCCTTCCCCCAAAAAAATTTAGTCCAGCCCCCCACAAGGTCTGAGGGACAGTGCTCTCCTGCTCCTCGTCCATAAAACATACAATAATAATAAATTAAAATCAGGAACAACCAGTTGCCCCTCTCAGGGCATCTAAAATCAGCTGCCTGAGGCAGCCATCCTATTTTGATGATCAGGAACCCACAGGTAATACTCCTTGGCACCTCTAGGGAAATAAAACACTCCTCCCCTTCCAGTTCTGCTGCACAGCTGTTTAAAGCACTGCTTTCCCCTGAAAAGTAGCAGCCTTGCTATTCCTTTTCCTGCAGCATCCCATGCTCCCAGTTCTAGGAAGGCCACTTCAACTTCATCTAGCGCTCGGTTGCTTTCTTCACTGTCTTCCCAGTGCTCCTGGGCAAGCTCTACGGGCTCGCTGACATACCTGAGGTCCATAGACCATTCTGCCAAGTACAGGGCAGACTATTTCCGCAAGCTGAACAAGGAGAGAGAATTCCATTACTCTGTCATCCAGTTCAAGCTGAATCACATGGTTTCCATGCTGCCTAGGAGGGGCAAAGTGGCAGAAAACTACCGTATTTTTCACTCTATAGGACACACTTTCCCCCCTCCAAAAATTAAGGGGAAATATTTGTGCGTCCTATGGAGCGAATGCAGGCTCCTTGGCTTCAGTGAAAGCAACGCAAAGTCTCCAAGGTGCAGAGGGAGCGCTCCCTCCATGCTCCGGAGGCTACGCATTGCTTTCGCTGAAGCCTTTAAAGCACAGCAGGAACTCGCTCTGCACTCCAAAGGCTTCAGGGTTAGCTGTACAAAGCCTCCGCAGGGCAGCGGGGTGCCTTCATCCAGCTGCCCTCCAGAGGCTTCGCGGACTGTCCCAGAAGCCTCCTCAGGGCATGGGGATGAAGGCTCCCCGTGCCCTGCGGAGGCTTCGCACAAAGCTAGAACAGCTAGAGGAAGTGCTGCGCCGTTCTCGCTCTAGCTATTCTGGCTTTTGGATAGCCCCACGAAGCCTCCGCAGGGCATGGGTATCCCAGCGACTATCCCAGAAGCCAGAGCAGCAAGAGGCTATCCGAGAAGCCAGATCCCTCTTGCGGTTCTGGCTTCTGGGATTCAGAATTTTCTTTCTTGTTTGCTCTCCCCAAACTAGGTGCATCCTATTGTCTGGTGCATCCTATAGAGCGAAAAATATGGTAAATAGGCTGCCGCCCAGTGAAGTACAACTAAAAGCCTAGACAGCGGATCAGCACAAGCCTCATAAACCTCAGAGACTTTACACTGTATTCAACAAATGTCTGCTTCTCAGAAATGGGATTGTGAGAGCTGGCACATATAATTGCCATACAGGGGGTGCTGCTGGCTTGGCGGTGGTGGTTTTTTTAACTTGGCCATGCCATGGAGAAGAATGGTTTGGAATGCCATGCCAATATGCACATTATGCCTTGCGGCGCAAAGGTAGCCATCGCATGGAAACACCTTCACGTTGCTCTTGTGGCTTACATTTTGTGTGCGTCACTTGTAAGTGCTCCAGCCTTCACACTTGGTCAATTCTGTACTGCCCTTACAAATGTTGCTTTCTAGTGCTTTTTGGGTCTAAGAAATCCTGGGCTAACTTGCTTTCATCAAGGGACTATAATATTAGATGTTAAGAAAGTTAGGGGGAGTGTTTGCAACTGTGACTGTAGCATTCATCTTTTAAAAATATAAACTTTGCAAGTTTTTGCACAGTTTCTGTATGCACATCAGCTATATGTATAAATAAATCATCACCAACATCTTTATACGCCACCCATTTGGCTGGCTTTCCCAAGGGACTCTGGGGGACTTACAGCATATCTAAAAACATCCAGCATTAAAAATCTCCTGATACACGGCTCAGGAGATCAAGAGGGAGAAGAAAGAGAAGGCAGGAAGGGTAACCATGTCAGACCACTAACTCCTCGAAATACAAATGTCTTCCGGATAGATTACCCATAAACTCCACCCTTGGTCCAACACCTCTTCCAACACCTCTTCCATGCTTAGCTAATCTGTTCCTCCTTCTCTCTCTGAATAATACAATGTTACCTCGGGTTAAGAACTTAATTCGTTCTGGAGGTCCGTTCTTAACCTGAAACTGTTCTTAACCTGAGGTACCACTTTAGCTAATGGGGCCTCCTGCGGCTGCTGCGCTGCCACCGCACAATTTCTGTTCTTATCCTGAAGCAAAGTTCTTAACCCAAGGAACTATTTCTGGGTTAGCGGAGTCTATAACCTGAGGTACTACTGTACTATATGATTTCCATTCAAATGTTTAAGTTATAACATATAACATACACACTAATATAAGCATCATCAAAATACCAAACAGAAGTATAATCACAGCGTGCCAAGCCAATTTTAAATGTTGGTCATTGTAGGGCTCCATCCTGAAAATAAGTCCCACCAATGGTACTATGAAAGATAGTTACTCCTGAGCTGGAAAAGCAGTATCCTGAGGTACTGGGATACTGGAGCAGGACCTAGCCCCCTGTCACACATCAAAAGTGGTGAAGAAATTCATGACAGAGCAGCAAATACAGGTACTTGATTGGCCAGGGAATTCCCTGGATGTACATCCCATTGAGAATTCATGGGCTATATGCAAAAGTCACCTCTGTGCTGTAGATTGTATGACTATGGAGAAACTCATTCAGGCGCTGATTCAAGTGTGGTACAGGGATCCGGAAATCAACAGTGACTGTTCAAAAATAGTAGACTCCATGCCAAACCATGTTCAAATGCTGCTTAAAAATAGTGGAGGTCATATCCGTTACTAATGTACATCTATGTGAGTTTTGTACAATAAACTGCTGTACTAAAGTCATTGTTTGCTGTGATAACCAGATAAATAAATCAAGTTGACTTTCAGGTAATACTGTCTAGTATAGCCCCTAGGCCATTGCTTCTAGCTTTAGGATGTTCTACTGATTTTGACCTGATTGAATATTATTTTTCAAATCAGTACATATTAAATGTTTGGGAGGAATTGAAAGGAAACCCACATCCCACCCACCTTAGAAGTCCACAGTTGGTTAAAAGACAAAGGCCAAGTTAAAAAGGAATTACTCATTTTGCTAAGCTCTCATATTAACAGCTTCACCAAATTTCAGAAACTCAGGAAGAAGATGGGTGGGTGTGTACTTCCTGACCCTCTGAAGATACCCAGCCTCGTGTGCCTAAACCCATCTGGAAGGCCTTAGGACTTCTCAGCAGAAGCTCCACTCTCCTGGAAGAAGACCCACAATGCCACCTACCTTGTAGGGCCACTGCATTCTGGGTGGCAAGGAACTTCAACTCCATACTGGCCGATGGGAAGAGCAGCTCTATGATGGAACAGTAATAAATAGAATTATTGACGAAGAAAAAGAAATTAGTGACACAAAACAAATCAAAGAAAGATTTATAAAATATTACAAAAAAATTATATAAAGTAGAATTGAAAGAGGAAAAGAAAATCCAAAAATACCTATTAGAAAATAGATTACCAGATAAAGAAGAAGAAGAATATGCAATTTTAAATTCAAATATTGAACTTGAATAGATCAAAAAAGTGATTAAAAATATGAAGGATGGGAAATCGCCAAGATCAGACAGAATTTCAGTAACATATTATAAAAATTTAGAGGAAATAATAACACCCAAATTTAAATTAATTATGAATGAAATTTTAGACAAAGGAGAAATACCCAATTTGTGGCAAGAAGCATTGATAACCCTTATCCCAAAGCAAGGTACGGATTTGAGACTTATAAAAAACTACAGGCCAATATCTTTATTGAATATAGACTATAAAATATTTACTGGAGTTCTTGCAAATAGAATGAAAACTCTGCTAAAAAGAATAACTTAAAAAGATCAGGCAGGATTTTTGCCAGCCAGACAAATAAAGGAATATGCCAAAATGAATCCAAGAAATTTCAATCCTTTCGTTAGATGCTGAAAAGGCATTTGACAGTGTCTCGTGGAAATTTATGATTAAAACCTGCAAAAGTTTAAATCTAGGTAAAAGAATTATGAATGGAATTCAAGCAATTTACAAAAAACAAAGCCAAATTAATCCTAAACAATGAAATTACAGAATAATTTGACATCGAGAGAGGGACACGACAGGGATTTCCTTTATCCCCACTCCTATTTATAACAATATTAGAAACTCTATTAATAGCCCTGAGAAAGGACGAAGAAATAAAGGGCATATCTTGGTACACAGTGTTACAAAGTAAGAGCATTTGCAGACGTTGTGATTATTACAATCGAAACACCAAAAGAAAGTATAAAAAAGCATTAGAAGAATGAAAGAATTTGGCGAAGAAGCAGGATTCAAATAGAACAAAGATAAATAAAAATTGATAACAAAAAATATAGGCGAGAAAGCGAAAAGGAATTAGAGGAAACAACAGGACTAAAAATAGAAAATAAAGTGAACTACTTAGGGAAATGGATTACAAATAAAAATATAAATTTATTTAAGGATAACACTGGTCAACAACAAATTTGTTGTCTGGGTTTTTTCAGTTGATTTAGGACGAATCTGATGTGCTGAATCCAAAAATCACATTGGTTTTGCTCAATCAGGTCAAGTTTTTGAGCTATGGCTACATGTCATATTTTTACGTTTTTGTTCACATGTACGCTTGTGTGGAGCATTTTAGAAGAAGTTGGTAGGGGTAAAATGCCATGTCAAATAATTGTTTTGATTGGAAATGATTATTTTAATGACAAGAAGTATTCAGGTCCGATAGTTCTGGGTGATTATGTCGAAAAGGGATCAGTTTGAAGTCATAAAACCTCGAAATCTTCCATAAATTGGTGTGCTATTGATGTGACTGGGATCAACAGGAAAAAACCGGAGCAGCTTCAAGTATCCTGATCTTCAATCAGCACGTCGTCTTGTAGCTCATTGTGATGAAATTCCAGTGCCTATCTTCGGAGAACTTCCTGACATTAGTGACAAAGATGCCTCCAGTGTTGAAGGACATGAAGAAGAAGAAGAAGTGGTTCTTGAAGATGATGCTCCACATCCATTTTCCCAAAAGGAGTTGGATGATCTAGTTCCTGACCTCAGCTTGTCAAAGGACTCTGCCGAACTGTTGGCATCCAGATTGAAGGAAAAAACCTCCTCTCTGACAGTGCTCGCATCAGCTTCTTCCACAACAGGCATCAAGAGTACCTCCGTTTTTTTCTCTGAAGAGAAGGACTTGGTGTACTGTGCAGATATTGCGCAGCTTCTGCTCAAGCTTGGAGTGCCAAAGTACGAACCCAAAGATTGGAGACTGTTCATTGACAGCAGCAAGCGATCACTGAAATGTGTTCTGCTACACAATGGCAACCAGTTTGCCTCTATACCCCTGGCTCACTCGAGTACACTGAAGGAGAACTATGAAGCGGTGAAGTATGTGCTGGAGAAAATTGGTTATGATCAGCATAAGTGGTTTATTTGTGTTGACCTGAAGATGGTGAACTTTTTTTGGGACAACAGTCTGGCTTCACCAAGTACCCATGTTTTCTGTGCATGTGGGATAGTAAGGACCGTGCTCAGCATTACACGAAGAAGGACTGGCCTGTGTGGGAGGAATTGGTGCCTTGCAAAGAAAGGAACGTCATCAACGACCCTCTGGTGGACAGAGACAGAATACTCTTCCCACCGCTGCACATCAAGCTCGGCTTAATCAAGCAGTTCACCAAGGCTCTGGACAAGGATGGTGACTGCTTCACTTACTTGTGCCAGGCTTTTCCAGGATTGACCATGGAGAAGTTGAAAGCTGGCATCTTTGACAGTCCTCAGATCCGTCAGCTCATCAGAGATCCAGAGTTCGGAAACTCAATGAACAAAGTGGAACTGGAAGCGTGGTAGTGGAAGTTCTTCTGGTAGTGAAGAACTTTCTTGGCAACAATAAGGCCAGAAACTACGCAGAACTAGTCAACAACATGCTGACTGCTTTCAGAAACCTGGGCTGCAACATGAGCGTCAAGATGCACTACCTATTTTCACATATGGACCGGTTTCCTGAGAACCTGGGTTCAATGAGTGACGAGCAGGGGGAGAGATTCCATCAGGACATGAAAGAGATGGAGACCAGGTATCAGGGTCGCTGAGACACAGTCATGATGGCTGACTACTTTTGGACTCTGAAGAGAGACCTCCCTGCCACAGAGCATTCCAGGAGTTCCAAGAAAAGGAAGTTCAAGCCCTGAAGTTTGAAAAATGGTGAAGCAACATGCAATTTACGTGTACTTACCGTATTTTTCGCCCCATAAGACGCACTTTTTCCCCTCCAAAAATGAAGGGGAAATCGGGGTGTGTCTTATGGGGCGAATGCCTGCAAGCCTCGCGCGCCCGGCAGGAGGTCCCACCGGGTGCGCGAGGCTTGGGGCAGCAGCCTGTCGCCCGAAGCACGGGGAGCCCTCGGGAGGGCTCCCCCTGCTTCGGGCGAGTGTCTGCAAGCCTCGCGCACCCAGCAGGAGATCCCACCGGGTGCGCGAGGCTTGGGGCGGCAACCTGTCGCCCGAAGCACGGGGAGCCCTCCGGAGGGCTTCCGCTGCTTCGGGCGAGTGTCAGCAAGCCTCGTGCTCCCGGCAGGAGGTCCCGCCGGGTGCGCGAGGCTTGGGGCGGCAGCCTGTCGCCCGAAGCACGGGAGCCCTCGGGAGGGCTCCCCCTGCTTCGGGCGAGTGTCTGCAAGCCTCGCGCACCCGGCAGGAGGTCCCATCGGGTGCGCGAGGCTTGGGGCGGCAGCCTGTCGCCCGAAGCACGGGGAGCCCTCGGGAGGGCTCCCCCTGCTTCGGGCAAGTGTCTGCAAGCCTCGCGCACCCGGCAGGAGGTCCCACCGGGTGTGCGAGGCTTGGGGCGGCAGCCTGTCGCCCGAAGCAGGGGGAGCGGCTCTCCCAGGGCTAGCAGACTGCTTGCCGGCACGCAGAAGCTTGGGGCGCGCTGACCTCAGCTCGCCCCAAGCTTCTGGATTAGCGCAGGGGTCCGCTAGCCCTGGGAGAGGCACCCGGCTCTCCCACGCTAGCGGAGACCTTGCCGGCACGCAGAAGCTTGGGGCGCACTGAGCTCCGCACGCCCCAAGCTCCTGGTGTAGTGCAGCGCACCTGGGGGGGAAATAAATTTTTTTTCCTTTATTTCCCCCCAAAAAAACTAGGTGCGTCTTATGGGCCAGTGCGTCTTATGGGGTGAAAAATACGGTACCTTTATCAATGCCCACCATTCAGTTTACAGTAAACCTGACCTGATGGAGAGAAACGGATGCCATGTCCTGATTCAGCAGTGCAAAAATACCCTAAATCAGTTGTAGAAATCTAGACAACATTCAAAAAGTAAAAAATTGTTGCCCAGTGTAATTATGTCAAAAAATGGAAAGAAATTAAAGGGAGTACGGATAAACGGGGAAACTAAAATTATCATTAGGAGGAAGAATATCTATGATTAAAATGATGATACTCCCCAAAATTCTATTTTTATTTCAAACGATTCCAATTGTAATAGGAACGAAATATTTTATAAGCTGGCAAAGAGATCTTGCAAATTTTATATGGCAGGGGGGAAAGTCAAGGATAAAATTAGAAGTAATGACGGGCCCAAAGGAAAGTGGAGGATTCGCAGTGCCAGATTTAAGGAAGTATTTTGAGGCAGCGTGTTGGTGTTGGATAAAAAGATAATGAAGATAATGAAGTCCTAACACTAGAGGGTTGGGACAAAATAAGGACTTCCGGGGTGGCGCCATCGGCAATAGCGGACTCCCTCTGAATTGGAGGGACTAGCTCCGCGCAAAACGGGTCTTTTCCGCTACAGCGAAGCGGGGACCCTTTTAAAAATCACAGGCAGATGAAGCCTGTGACCATGGGACTCGCCGGGCACCCTTAGCGCCCCCCCAACTCGCAAAGGAACCCACTAACGGGCTCCAAAGTGAAGAGGGGGAAGTGGCGCGGTGCTGTGAGTCAACTGCTATTTCCATGGAGCGAAGCCGCACAGCCGTTGCCGGGGAGTGCTGCCTTTTTCCTGGGACAATTTGGCTTCTAAAATAAGCACCCGTGAGTACTTAAACTTTGAACAATTGGACTTTAAATAAGGACTTGTGAGCAGAAAGGAATTGGACTTAAAAACTTTATTTCAATTTGGTACTGAAACATGGAATTTAGTGTCGATTATGGAAAAGGGGCTGATCTGTCGAGAAGGGTCAAAAATATTGTTAAGCTGGAGTTTCCACGAGTGAAACGAGCAGGAGACAAGGGAAAATACAGTTACAAATATGAAGAAGAGTTGCGAAAGGGACATGGAAGAGACTTAAGGGCCTCGGATATAAGGATACCAGGTTAATGCACCAGATCGATGGGATAATAAGGACTGACAAAACCCGGGACCAGGAGGAAGGGACGCTGGATGAAGATTGGATTTGTTTTTATTTCTTTTTTTCACTACTAGGACTGTTTTATAAAATTGATGAATGTTAGATAAATGTTGGAATGAAACTACTTGGCTTTAGTAAAAATGTTTAAAGAATTGTGCAAGAATATTATGGTTATGAGAAGTTGGTAAAAATAAGATTTAAGTTTTAAGTTTCAAGGTTTTTTTATAGTAAGATAAGATTAAAATAGTTTAAGGTAATGTAATGACAGAATATTATGAAATATGGAAAGGATTTGCTGTGACAATTAACAACCAGGATACAAGGAAGGGGAGGAGGAGGTGGTCAAGGAAAGAGGGTAATGATAGTTGAGGAGTTGAGATTAATGGATTTGTTTTTAAATGTTTTTAAATGTTTGTGGTGTATTTTTGTTTCTTTTTTCTCTCTCTTATTTTGAATTTGTATATGTATGGTTGGAAGTGGCTTGTTTTTCTTTTTTTCTTTTTTGTTTTTCTTTTGTAACTTAAAAAAAATTCTCAATAAATATCATTTTTTAAAAAACAAAATATACGGCTGGCATGCCTATTTATTTTATGACAAAAAAGAACAACATAAAAAAATTGTAAATCACATAGTAAGAAAGGCTCTATTCGATGTCTGGGAAAGAACAAAAGGAAAAATTATTGAGAAAACTCCCCAATGGGTTTCACCAGTGGAGGCAACCACAACATTAAAGAGTAATGCAAAAGAGACTTGGCCAACATATAGAGAAAACGGACGACAAAAGTGAGGGCTGGAGGCTGGCGCCGCAGCAATTCAGGCTGCTGTACACGCCCCCTTGAAGGCACCTGGTTGGGTGCCTGACCGAGGGCGTGGGCGCCAGCCAGGTGAGTGGGAGGCAGGGGGCAAATGCCCCCTGCTTGAGGCGGAGTCTGGCTCCCGGCCACAACCACTCCCCTCTCTTGCAGGGAGGAGAGTCTTTAGAAGATGCAGACAAAAATATTAAATTAAAAACTTGCGAATTACAAACATTTGGAATAAATTGGTTACAATATTATCAATTAAAAGCAACATATGAAAAAGACGTAAGAAAGGGGGTATTTGGAAATAAAACTTCAAAATTAAAAATGTAAAAATTGCAAAGTGATCAGAATTACTTGCAAAAATGTATAAATTAATCCTGAAAACCACCTTAAAACAAGAGACGAAAGGGGGAAACATGTTAAAATGGGAGCTCGATTTGGGATATGAGATATATGTGGAAAGATTGAAAACTTTTTGGGAGAAAAACCATAAATTTTACTGCGTGTGATTTATTAAGGGAGAATTTCAGAAAAATTCACCACAGATGGTACCTAACCCCTGACAGATTGTCAAAATTAATTAAAAGGAACGACAAATGTTGGAAATGTAACAGAACGAAGGGTACATTATACCACATGTGGTGGACTTGCCCAAAGATTAAAACCTTTTGGGACATGATACACGATGAAATAAAAAAATTGATAAGGACATCAATCAAAAAAAAAGGAAGAGGCATATCTATTAGGAATTCTAGATAAAGATATTCCAAAAGATAAAACTAACTTATTTCTATATGCGACAACAGCAGCAAGAATTTTGATTGATAGCTATTGGAAAGAAGACAGCATCCCAACAAAAAGAGAATGGTTGGGGAAACTTTGAGAGTACCTGGAATTAGCAAAACTGACGGCTATAATAAGGAGAAAACCCAAAACTATGGTTATGAAGCAATGGGGGTTCTTAAATGATTATTTACAAAAACAGGGCTCGACTACAAAAATCTGGTTGTGTTTAGAATAATCTTGTGCATAATATAAAAAATACAAAGTGAGACATTAAGGAAAGCCAAAGGGAAAATATGAAGAACAGAGGATCTGACAAACGGATTGTTAAAAACGCGTGAGGCAAACAGTGGAAGTCTTTTTGAAAAAAAACACACTTTACTTAAGGTAGATAAGGACAAGATGAAATTATACAATTAAATATAAATATAGATGGAAAACGGCTATGTAAAGTGAATACTTATCTACTTTAAAACATTTTCACCTATGATTTTTTCTTTTACTTCTTTATTTTTTCTTTGTTTTTTTCTGATATCTTATCTTTCATTTCACTCCTTTATTGTGAATAGCATTTTATAGAGGTATATATAACTGTAAATATGAAAAGAGACAAAGTATTCTCTAATTTTTTTCCTTGGTTATATGTATTTTCTTTTTCTTTTGTATTTTCTTTTGTTGTATATATGTATGTTTTCTAATTTGTACTTAATAAAAATTAAAATAAAAAAAAGAAATTGAAAGCAATGGCAGGCGGAAGGGAGGACACCTGAGGACACCTGTGAAAACATGGCCCTCTACGCCAGCTGAGACCGAAAACAAAGCAGCTAAACGCCAGATAGGCCAATAAAAACCTGCAATTTCTACAATCCCCCCCCCTCTTTAACCTTAATCTGATTCTACTGCCTTACTCCCCCCACCACCACACTCTAGTTCAGTGCAACTCCATTGGTTCAATAGACAATACAAGGTGAGAGACACAGGCAACCCAGACGGGTTGGCAGGGAATCACCCTATATTGTAGATAAGCAAGATGGCTATCTTAAAAGCAATTACATTAAATGTGAGGAGGTTGGGAAACCCCATCAGAAGACAATGCATCACTTCATATATAAACACCAAAACTGACCATGCCTACCTTAACGGATGAGGAACAGGAATTCATGGACAATCCTATCACCCCAGAGGAAATAGATATGGTCCTCAAAAACCTCAAGCCACACAAAGTTCCAGGCCCAGATGGCTTTACAGCAGAATTCTATAGGAAATTCAAAGAACCCCTGATGCTCTACATGACCCATCTATTCAATGATATAAAAGGGGGGCCCTTCCCCAAAACCTGGACCTACTCCAAAATAGTCTCCATCTCAAAAACACTGAAAGACAGCCTCAAAGTAGAATAAGACCACCCAATCTCATTAATAAACCAAGATGACAAGATATTTGTATTAAACTTGCCCAAAAGCCTAATCATTTTCCTATGCAAGTTAGGAGCCCCACACGAGACTGGCTTCGTCCCTGGTGGCAATATAACAGACCCCATCAGGAAACTACTGAACATGATTGACCACAGCACGGCAACTAAATGCCCACTGAAAATTATGTCCCTAAACATCCTCAATGCTTTGGATTGCTTAGAGTGGAAATACCCATTAGCAGTACTAACATGAAATTTGGCCCCAATTTCCTGCAAATCCGCCAACAAATATAATCCCAAGCCTCAGCGATATGGAAGACTAACAATAGGGACTCTAATATCATAGCAATCCAAAAAGGCACAAAACAAGGATTCCCACTGTCTCTCTTCTTATTCATCCTGGCTCTGGAACCTTTAGCAATCTGAATCCGAGCAGCCACAGACGTCAAGGGAGTGGAAATAAAAGGCAAAACCTACAAATTAGGACACTTTGCAGATGACAGTACCAGACCCCATAAATACAGCAACCTCCTTAATCAGAGAATTCAACACATTTGCAATGGTGCCGGGCCTACAGGTAAATTTTGCAAAGTCAGAAGCTATGTGCTTCCCACACCCAAAAAGAACTTGCAAAGTCACCAAGATAAAACTTTGCCACACCAAGTTCAGATACCATGGGGTACAAAGAACCAAAAACCTCAATAAAATATACCTCCACAACTATAACCCCTTATTGGCGGCAAATTAACCAAGACCTAAAGAGATGGAACAACATAAACTTCACTCTCACAGACAAAATAGCCATGATCAAAATGATCACCCTCCCAAAACTAACCTACCTATTCCAAACAAAAAACCAAGAATAAGCCCCAAATACCTGCACCTCCCCTCCTCAGAGGGAGGATGGGGAATCCCCAACACAGAAGCATATTACATTGCCAACCAAGTATGCTACATAATCCCATATATAGTAGAAGATGGAACAAAACAGCGGGTACACCTGAAGAGGGAACACAATTGAAAATACCGGCACCACAGCATACCCAATTCCAAACAAACTAAGGAAAATTCCCACAATACTTACCGTATTTTGCGCCCCATAGGATGCTCCAGCCCATAGGACGCACCTAGTTTTTTGGGGGGGAAATAAAGGGGAAAAAAATTATTTCCCCCCCAGGTGCGGGGCTGGAAGAACCAGGTCGGGGAACAGTGGGAAGGCGCGCTCTGCCTCCCCGCTGTCCCCTAAGCTTGTGGGGCTGGCTATGGGGAGAGGTGTGCTGATCCCGGGACTGCAGGCAGCTCTGCGCAGCCATCGGGAGGGGGGCGGGACTTCGCGCCCCGCTCCCGGTGGCCGTGCAGAGCTGCGCTGATCCCGGTACTGCAGGCAGCTCTGCGCGGCCATCCGAAGCGGGGCCCCGCTCCCGGTGGCCACGCAGAGCTGCGCTGATCCTGGGACTGCAGGGAGCTCTGCACGGCCATCGGGAGGGGGGCGGGACTTCGCGCCTGGCTCCCGGTTGCCGCGCAGAGCTGCACTGAGCCGGGGACTGCAGGCAGCTCTGCGCGGCCATCCGGAGGGGGGCGGGACTTCGCGCCCCGCTCCCGGTGGCCGCGCAGAGCTGTGCTGATCCCGGGACTGCAGGCAGCTCTGCGCGGCCATCGGGAGGGGGGCGGGACTTCGCGCCCCGCTCCCGGTGGCCGCGCAGAGCTGCGCTGATCCCGGGACTGCAGGCAACTCTGCGCGGCCATCGGGAGGGGGGAGGGGCTTCACGCCTGGCTCCCGGTGGCCGCGCAGAGCTGCGCTGAGCCGGGGACTGCAGGCAGCTCTGCGCAACCCTCGGAGCCGGTCTCCAGATGGTTGCACAGAGCTTCCTGAAGCCTGGAGAGTGAGAGGGGTCAGTGCGCACCGACCCCTCTCGCTCTCCAGGCTTCAGCGAAGGCCTGCATTCACCCCATAGGATGCACACACATTTCCCCTTCATTTTTGGAGGGGGGAAAGTGCGTCCTATAGGGCGAAAAATACGATAACAGGTACACACAGACCATGCTTAAAGCATGGAAAGCAGAAATAGGTAAACTGTCCCCAACCCCATCACCACTAATTCCCCTGCCACACCGCCCATTATTCCATCACTCAGCACAAAACCTCCAGATAAAAACCTGTCAAACAAAAGGCTTATATAGCCTAATCAACCTCTATAAAATAGCAAACCCTTGCCAACACAAGAAATAGAAGACAAACTAGAAGACGCCCAAATCCCCTGGTTAAGACACCACCAATTACATGCCCTCTTAAACAATCCAGTAGTAAAATCAGCAGCAACCGGGCCCCTGACAACCTTCAAAAACCTCCCCCCCAAAACCTCCTATGAGATTAACCCCACTCAGTGGACCAGAACATGGTCTAAACCCTGCTTTCAATCCATATCAAAGAAAAGGAAAGCACTCACTCTGAAACTCACCTACAGGTGGTACCTAACACCAAGGAAATTAGCGCTAATAAGCCCACGTAACTCACCAAAATGCTGGAGAGGGTCACCTCCCCAGGCATATACCTCCACATGTGGTGGGAATGCCCCCAAATCCAACTCTTCTGTACAAAAACCATATGAGAAATACCGTATGTAAAATACCTAAGCAAGTATTAGAAATCACCCCAGAACTGGCCCTACTATACATCTTCCAAGACAATAATGCCCACTTACACCACAAAGATCTCACAACCCAACTACTCTCAGCAGCCAGAAGCATCATGACCAGACACTGGAGTGACCTGTCAGGAATAAGTATGGACCAATGGTACTAAATACTATGGGAAACAGTCTTACTAGAAAAATTAACCAATAAACTGAAACTGACACCGGGACAAATAGAAGAAGATGCCTTCACCCTGGTATGGCTCCCCTTTATCACATACATAGCCCAACAAGACAATGACAAAAATCCACCAACAGAATACAAATCAATATGGCTAACCTGATCCAAAAATCCCACCCACCCCACTCACACATGGAAACAAAGACCACCAGAGTCAACTACAAATGAACAGTCACACCCTAGGCCAACCTCAACCTCTCTCACCACCAAAGGAATACAAGTGAACAGCAAAGAACCTGCACAAGCAATGCTGACACAAAACCCCACATATATTAAGTAAAATAGAAACATCACCACCCAACCCCACTCATCTTTTTACCCCCTCCACCTCTTTCCCCCTATTCTTCCTAATGTCTCAACAAATGGGAATAAATGTGTTGGGGGGGAGGGATACGAGACAGACATTGCACATATCTTTGTAAATCAAGAAAATCTTTACTAAAAATACATTTAAAAAAATACAAATGAAACTGACCTGTATATTTCAAGAAAATGTAACTTGAAAAAAGAAACATTGCACATACTTTTGTAAACTATTTTTGTAAAATATTTGGTAAGAGAAGAATTACCAAAGGATAAGAAAGTACTGTTTATGTATGTGATGACAATGCCAGAATACTACCATATTTTTCGCTCTATAACACGCACCAGACCATAACACGCACATAGTTTTTAGAGGAGGAAAACAAGAAAAAAATATTCTAAACGAAACAGTGGATGTATGATTTTTGTGGTTCATGCTGTGGCCACAGACATGTGATCTGACGGTGAGTTTGGGGTAGCCCAATGCAAAAATCCTGAGGATCCATGTGGATCCATGCTAAAGTCGCCCTAAAGTCGCAGGGGCGCTGGAGGTCGCAGGGGTGCCTGGGGACTGAACGGGAAGCAAGAGAAGGAGAACGATCCCACACACACAGACACACAGTATCAATCCTAAAGTCGCAGGAGAGCGCAGGGGCGCTGGGAGAGTGAACGGGAAGAAGGAAGGAGGAGAACGATAGCTCAAGCACACACACACACACAGTGGCTAATCCAAAATCGGACAGCAAAAAACTGCAGGCAGGGACAGAGAGCACAGGGTTGTTTTCAAGCAGCCAACCCCGCTCTGCTTCTCTCCCTCCTCCCCGGCTGGGTTCGCTGACAGGAGCCGCTTACACCCGCTTTGCTGTTTCATTTTAAAATGTTGGCAGGATTGACATAGCACTTGTAATTTAAAATAACAAAGGATAAAAATGAAGTACCATAATTTGGATAAATGCAATTAGATGCAGTTTAAAAAGGAAGATAAATCTTGGAAGCCAAGGGAGGGGTGGAGGGAAGTCCGGGGGAACACTATAAAGGTACTGATATGGGCTGAGATGTAATGTAAGCGTGTGTGTGTGTGTGTGAGAGAGAGAGAGAGAGAGAGAGAGAGAGAGAGAAATTGTGTTTTTTCTTTTTGAAACTTTGAAAATAAAAAATTGAAAAAAGAAAATAATTTTAAAGTGTTTTGAAAAATATATTGAATTTGCCATAAGCTCACCCTCGCCATCTAGTGTCACATTTGTATAGTGCACTTAATACATTGTATACGCATCTGTATAGCCAAGTCTTTAGTCTGTGGCTGTATTTTTGACACAGTTTCCTCTCTTTCCACCAATCAAGGGTGGGCCAAATGCTTAACACCAATCAACAGTGTGATGCAGCAGCAGCAACAAAAAAGCTAACACTGTTCCAGGCTGCATCAACAGATGTATAGTGTCCAGATCAAGGGAAGGAATAGTTCCTTGCTATTCTGCCTTGGTCAGACCACACCTGCAATACTGTGCAATTCTGGCCACTACAATTTAAGAAGGATGTTGACAAGCTGGAACCTGTGCCAAGGAGGGCAACCAAGATTTTCAAGGGTCTAGAAACCAAGTCTTAGAAGGAACGGTTGAAGCAGCTGGGTATGTCTAGCCTGGAAAAGAGGAGATTTAGAAGAGATATGATAGCCATCTTCAAATATCTGAAGGGCTGCCCCATGGAAGATGGAGCAAACTTGTTTTCTCCTGTTCTGGGGGGTAGGACTCAAACCAATGGCTTCAAGGTACATGAAAGGAGATTCAGACTAAACGTCAGGAAGAATTTGCTGAGAGTAAGAGCTCTTTAGACAGTGGGACAGCCTGCTTTGGGAGGTATGTGGGCTCTCCTTGCTGGGAGGTTTGTCAGTAGAGGTTGGGTGGCCATCAGTCATGGATGCTTTGATTGGGATTTCTGCATTGCAGGGAGTTGGACTAGATGACCCCTCAGGTCCCTTCTAATTCTATGAAATCCCCATCCCCATCTGATGGGTCTGTTGGTATTCAAAATCTGCTTTTAACAAAATGAATAACAGAAAGGGCTTATAGGAGAACCAGGGTGAATATGGCACTCTTCATATGTTTTGAAGAACTCCCAGCAGGTCCAGTCAACATGATGGGCCTTGTGGGATTTGCAATCTGAAACATCTAAAGGACACACACTAGGTAAAAGCTGCTGCACAGTGAGGCCTCTGCTCAAAAAAGCATCCCTTCTCTGTCAGAGCCAAGGTGTATCTAGCCCAGCACCCTGCTTCCATCAAGGATTAACCTGATCCCCCTGGATGTTCTTAAGTGGCTCCCCAGCAGCTGATATTCAGAGGTAGACTGCTCCTTCAACAGGAAGTTCTATTTGGCTATTCAAGCCAGTGACCACTGATAGACTCAGCCAAACCCAGGTTCTAGAGAAGGCTTTGCCAACCTGGTATAGCCCAAAACATCTCGGGGGGGGGCACTATGTTGGCAAAACTCCAACACAGGGTGTATGTGGGGAAAAATGGCTTTATTGCACTTTGAACGGAAATAATCTAGGAGAAAAGAGGGGAATTATTTTCAAGTGGCACCTTTAACCCAACTGAGCAAAACGCTTGCTTTGCTACCAGGTACATAAGAGAATGCAAGCAGGACGTTTTCGTAAGATCAGCCCTATCAATGGAACAACTCCCCTGGGATGAAAATATGCAGCTTTCAGAACTTTGAAGTTTAGAGGAAAAGCAAGTTAGAGGCAATGGAATCAGAGGTTCTAAAATCCTGCAAGACTTGCAGAAAGTGGGTAGGAAAAGTGTTTTTCTCCCTCTCTCATAACACCAGAACTCGTGCAGGAACCAATGCAGGAAGATTCAGAGTGGATAAGAAAGTATTTACAGAAGACATATGAAATACAACATTAGAAATGTTGGGGATATTTTGGAAAAGTTAGAAGCAAGAAAGAGTTGTAGAGCAATATTAATGTTTATTGTTGCAGAGAAAGCCTTTGACAATGTATCTTGGAGTTTTATGTTACATAATTTAGAGAGTATGGGGATAGGCCATGATTTTTTAAATGGTATTAAAACTATCTAGAACCAAAGGCTAAAATTATTGTAAATAATGTGGTTTCAGAGGAAATTAGAATTGAGAAGGAAACCAGGCAAGGGTACCCACTTTCCCCTCTGCTGTTTCTTTCAGTCCTGGAGGTCTTGCCAAGTATGATTAGAAAGGATGAACAAGTCAAAGGTATTACAGTAGGTTCGAAACAATATAAATTAAAAGCCTTTGCTGATGATCTAGTCCTGACATTACAAGATCCAGACTCCAGTGCAGTCAAAGCACTGGAGCTGATACAAGAGTTTGGTCAGGTAGCAGGATTCAAATTATACAAGAGCAAGACCAAAGTAACTGAGAAAAATCTGGATAATGAAGAAAGAAAACTATTACAAGAAAAAACGGGCCTAGATTTTGTGAAAAAAGTTAAATATTTGGCAGTGAACCTGACTGGGAAAAATTTGAATTTATATAAAGATAATTATGAGAAATTATGGAATAAAATTAAATGAGATTTGGAGATATGGTCGAACCTAAAACTGTCATTAATGGGCCGGATTTCTGTGATTAAGATGAATGTGCTGCCAAAGATGCTTTTTTTGTTTCAAGACCTCCCAATTATAGATAATGTGAAATGTTTTAAAGAATGGCAGAAAGCACTATCCAGATTTATCTGGCAGGGGAAGAAACCCAGAATTAAATATAAATTACTTACAGACTCTAAAGAAAGAGGGGGATTTTTCTTGCCAGATTTAAAAATTTATTTTGAAGCTGCTACACTTTGCTGGATTAAAGAATGGATGCAATTAGAAGACATAGATCTATTAGATTTGGAGGGATTCAGCAATATGTTTGGTTGGCATGCATATTTATGGTATGACAAAGTAAAGGCCCATAATGCATTTACAAACCATGGAATTAGGAAATTGTTGTATAATGTTTGGACAAAATATAAAGATCTTTTAGAAAGAAAGATGCCCAGATGGCTTTCACCAATGGAGGCAAAGACCCAGAAAAAACTAAATATGGATACCAAATGGTTGAACTATTATGATTTATTAATAGAAGAAGAAAAAGGTTAGAAATTAAAACCATTTGATCAAGGTAAAGACAAGTTAAATTGGTTACATTATCACCAGATTAATGAATTGTATAAATTGGATAAGAAAAATGGTTTTGCTTTTGAAAAATATAAGTTGGAGACGGAGTTGTTCGATACAAAAGGTAAAAAATTATCTAAAATGTACAAGTTATTGTTGGAGTAGCATACAAAAGATGAACAAGTTAAATCTGTGATGATCGATTGAGCAAGAGATGTAGGACATAATCTAATGTTTGAGGATTGGGAAAGATTGTGGAAGAAAGGGGTCAAGTTCTCTGCATGTACTGTGTTAAAGGAAAATATAATGAAAATGATGTACAGATGGTATTTGACTCCTGTAAAATTAGCAAAGATATATCATAACTGTGACAATCTATGTTGGAAATGTAAAGAAAAGGAAGGAACCTTTTATCATATGTGGTGGGCCTGTCCCAAGGAGATAGACTTCTGGGAAAAGATTTATAATGAATTGAAAAAAACGTTGAAATATACATTTATAAAGAAACCAGAGTCCTTTCTTCTTGGAATAACAGGTTTGGAATTGCCCAAGAAAGATGGTATTTTTGTATGCCACAACTGCTGCTCATATTTTGTTAGCTAAAAAGTGGAAAACCCAAGAATTACCAACGATAGAAGAATGGCAGATGAAGATGATGAATTTTTCGGAGCTAGCCGACCTAACCGGAAGAGTCCGTGACCAGAAGGAAGAGGAGTATCAGGAAGAGTGGATTAAATTTAATGATTACTAAGTAAAATATGTTAAGTTAAATTAACTGAAAACAGCTTGCAGATACTCAGTTGGCTTAGGATTTTATTTATGGTAAGTGATGTATTAATATGTTCAATTTCATAATGTGAAGATCTAAGGATGCTAATGTTTAAGTTAAATTTTATAAGAACTGTGATTTGGAAAACCGTTAAAAGGATATGCAATGAAATCCAACCAAGGGGAAGCGAGGAAGTCACTTAACAATGTTAATAAGTGTAATTTTCAATAAGGATATGATTTATGTTTGTTTGTCTTATGTGTTTGTTTGTTTGTTTGTTTGTTTGTTTGTTTATAATGTTGTAAAAACCAATAAAAAATTGAAAAGAAAAGAAATTATTTACAGAAGAAAGTAAGAAGAGTCTACTGGATCTGGCCACTGGCCCCTCTATTCCATCATCCTGTTCACAGTGGCCACCCGGATGCTCCTTAGGGGAAAGCCACAAACAGGACAGGAGCACAAGAGCAACTCTCCCCTCCTGTAGTTTGCAGCAGCTGGGATTCAGAAGCATTCCTGTCCTGCCCATGCAAGCAGTGCTGACGGGCAGGGAGGCTTCTTCCCTGTGCATTAGCTCTGCCCATCCACAGAGCAGCCCCTGTGTCTTTGGCTGACATCTTGGTGGTCACGGTGGGAACAGGATGCTCAACTAGATGGTCCCCCTTTGGCCTGGTGCAGAAGGCTCCTCTGACATTCCTATACACTGCTGCTGAAGACAAGTTGCACGTCTTGCCTCAGAACATGGTCACTCCAACCCTGCAAGGGAGGAAGAACTATAATGCCAGATGAAAACTCAAAGCATCTTAGTCAGCTCAACAGAAAAGTCAAGGCAGGAGAGTTCTCTATTCCCAGTTCAGCCATGGAGAGCCCAGCAGCAGCCAGATATTGAGAGCCAGGCCACCCAGGAGCACATGCCAGCTTTCTTCCTGGGCACATTTGAGAAGGCAGTACATCCCACTGAGCACTGCAGGACTCAATTCCAAGTAAGCATACGCAGGATATGGACAGCATAGCTGCACTGCAGAAAGTCTCTCTCCGGGGCCAGGCAGGCTGCTGCACTTCAAGGACTAAGGAGAACTAAGAGGCTGGTGAACGGCAGCCCTTAAGATTTCTAGAGACTTGCGCCCCCTAGTGACAAAAGTTCCTTCTCCTCTGCAGCTGCTCTGGGATAGCAGTTAGGCTCTAGAAAAAAACATTTCTAGGAAAACCAAGAACACAACAAAGAGGACTGTGCTGTACCAAATCTGACCACAGGTGCATCCAGAGTTCTGTACTGACTGTGAGGAGCCCACCATAGTATCAGACAACGGGACATTCCCAACCCTACCCAAGGAGGCCAAGGATTATCCTGTGGAACTTCTGCCTGCACCTCACCTCCCCCACAGAAGCTGCTGTGGCTTCCAACCTTCCATGTGCAGTACTCGCACACGTTTTCCCGTCTAAGTGTACAGAAAAGCGTGTTGTTGTTTTTTAAAAGGAAAGAAACCATCATAGAGCAGCAGCATAATCCTACACATTTTTACCTAAGAGTAAACTGCAGCGAGCGCAGCAGGCTTTGCTCCCAAATAAGAAGACATAGGATTCATCTAACATCCATCACAACCAAGGATAACGTAAAAGAACCTCCATGGCCAGAAGAAATCTACCCTACCCAAAAAGCCAGGGATTATCCTGTGGAACTTCTGCCTGCACCTCACCTTCCCCACAGAAGCTAAAGGCACCAAGGAGGAAGGGATAGGACGTGGGGCGCTCAAGCCAAAAAATGGGGGGTTGGTTGGGGGAAAACCAAGACGCAGCGGCTTTGCGTCCTTTTTTTGCGCTGGAGTGCGCGTGACCAACACAACCCACCAACACAACCCACCGCGCCAGGCGCTGCCCTCGCCACCAACGTTGTCGGGCACACGTGCCCAGGGCGCGAAGGGTTCCGCGCGTCAACTCAGCCTGGCCACCAGAGCCAAGCGGGGCTGCGCTTCGCCCCTGCCTGCCCTTGCCAGGAGAAGCTTGGTCGGCAGGCAAATCCCGCTCCCCCACGCTGGCCTGGGACGCGCAACGGCTAGTCCAAGCCGGGTCCTGGCGGCACTCAGGGCGGGACGGGGTTCCCTGCATGGGGGCGCCTGGCTCCCGCCCCCTAAAAGTTGCGCGCTTGGGACTACCCTCCCCCGGCCCAACCCCACACGCCACTGCCCATGTCCATACACACGTGCTCTCCGCATTTTCAGACCCGACTCTTTCCCTAGCCCTGCCTGGAAATACTGCGGGTAGAGTAACCCTGCCCTCACTCCCCCCCCCACACAAAGCTCTACCTCCGCGCAGCAGCCCTTCCTCCTGACCGGACACATCCCCAAAGCCACAACGAAGTTGCTTGGCTGAGCGAGGCGGCTCCCCAACCCCCCCCCCACCCGCCCCTAACCCCCGCCAGAACCTTACCTACCCCAGGACTCTCCGCCGTCCCGCAGCACTTGGAAAAGGGCACGGATGCGCGCCGCCCGGATGCTGAGCAGAGCCGCGGCCAGGAGCGCATCCTTCGCCAAGGAGGAGGAGGTGCAGAGGTGCAGGAGCGAGCGAGCGAGCTCCAAGCACCCATTGCCACCCTCCCTCCCGCAGCGCCAGGCAGATGGAAGCAGAGAAGACGCCGAGGACGCCCCAGCTGATAGAAACAGAGATCTGCAGCCCCGCCCCCTGGCCAGTTTCAACTCCAGCGAGTTAAAGGGACTCTGCTTCCCCATTTCACCCCCACGGGGACCACGCACCCTCCAATAAATTAAACCCCCTATATCTTGCGAATACACGTGTATTCAAGCTTATAGCCTGGTTCCCCAAGGAAATCCAAAAGACCCCATGGCCGCCAACTTTTCAGCCTCCTCCAGACCCTGCCTTAAGGCTCCATTGTTTCCCTTTCTGTCCCCGGAATTGTCACCTGCAGATTTCTTTCTAGCCCTGCGTTTCCCTTAAAGGCACAGGCACACCTGGCAGGCTGAAAGACAGCAGGTTAGCGAAGGCTGACTTAAGCATGCAGGTGGGAGTCACAGGCACAGCAGAAAGATACAGGAGCTTTGGCAAAAATCTATAATCTAGAACATCCGGCGTTTAGGGTGGCGATTCTAGGAAAGACCAGCTGTCCGTCTGGGTCTTCTAACCAGCAGTCACACAAACAAGAATTAAGCTGTAAAAGTTTTCTGTTTCTTATTCGCCTCTCTGCCCCCAATCTCAGCTAAATAGGAGCTGACACTACACAGGTGGGAGAAGATGGCACTCTGCACATTCTCCTATTCATTGGGACTTTGGGACCCTGGCTGAAATTGGCTTTCAGCACACACTTACAGTGGTCCCTCAGGTTACATACGCTTCAGGTTACATACGCTTCAGGTTACAGACTGCGCTAACCCAGAAATAGTACCTCGGGTTAAGAACTTTGCTTCAGGATGAGAATAGAAATCGTGCTCCGGCGGCAGCAGGAGGCCCCATTAGCTAAAGTGGTGCTTCAGGTTAAGAACGGACCTCCGGAACGAATTAAGTACTTAACCCGAGGTACCACTGTACAGTACTTGGGAGTAAGTCCCATTGGACTCAAGAATAGTAACTGTGATTTTAGAAAAACTACAGTGTTTAGAGGAGTGGCTGGTTTAGCAGACTTGGCTGCCACTGAGTGCTACAATGTTCCTGGCTTGTTTTAATTGTTGCATTGGTGACCAGCTCAAAGTGAAGAAGCCTCCAAGCCTTGACAGAAACATGCTAGGAGAACCCATGAACTTTGGACACATTACCCACGTTGGAACAAAAGAGGGCAAATTCAGGAACAAATGAATTCCAAAGGAGGCTCCAACAACAATAATCCTTCAACTGCAAAGGTGTCAGATGTTTGAATGAGAGAATGAAATGCCAGTTTGGGGATGTGATGCTTTCAAAGCAGCTGGCTGGAAGGAGGAGAACTGACCAATTTAATTTCATACATTGTTACATATATTGAGACCACTGATCTGCTAGTAAGGCTGTGAAATGCTAAATTTTCTGTGGAAGCCTGTTCATGTTGGAGATTGAATCTTGACATAACCATTTAGCTATAGCATCATGACAACAATTTGTTGTCTAAAAGCAGCATTGAAGATGGTAGCTACGTCTTAATTAACAACTCCACTAAAGATCCCTCAGGTTTTGTAGTTCTGCTGGGGGATTAGAGAGACTAGGTTACACCGCTTTGAATTTAGAAAATTGCAGAGTGATTCACAAACTTTGGCTCCCATAAAATAAAAACCTTCCAGTAAGAATCTTCAATTAAAAATCAAAAACAAAAAACCATAGTAATTGTGAAGCTCCAACACCTTCTGAACCCAGGAAGGGCAATTAAATTCTAAGAATTAACCAAACTGCAATGTTTAAGATGTCCACTGTTTCTTTGCAAAAGTGGAGGATAGGGAGAGAATCAGAACAGGTAAGGGCCACACTATTTTTCACTCTTTTAATTAATCTGAAGAAGCACAAACTTGAGGAATATCCACTTTATGAAATCATGCTTGCCTACTGAACTTTTGAGAGCTGATCTAAGACATTTTGCTGAGGGAAAAGGAGTGGCCAGTTTCTTCTAGCACACAAGGCAGAAAAGCAACAAACAATGGGTAGGCAAACTAAGGCCCGGGTGCCGGATCCGGCCCAATCGCCTTCTAAATCTGGCCTGCTGACGGTCCGGGAATCTGTGTGTTTTCACATGGGTAGAATGTGTTCTTTTATTAAAAATGCCTCTCTAGGTTATTTGTGGGGCATAGGAATTCCTTCCCCCAAAAAAATTTAGTCCAGCCCCCCACAAGGTCTGAGGGACAGTGCTCTCCTGCTCCTCGTCCATAAAACATACAATAATAATAAATTAAAATCAGGAACAACCTGTTACCCCTCTCAGGGCATCTAAAATCAGCTGCCTGAGGCAGCCATCCTATTTTGATGATCAGGAACCCACAGGTAATACTCCTTAGCACCTCTATGCAAATAAAACACTCCTCCCCTTCCAGTTCTGCTGCGCAGCTGTTTAAAGCACCGCTTTCCCCTGAAAAGTAGCAGCCTTGCTATTCCTTTTCCTGCAGCATCCCATGCTCCCATTTCTAGGAAGGCCACTTCAACTGCATCTAGCGCTCGGTCACTTTCTTCACTGTCTTCCCAGTGCTCCTGGGCAAGCTCTATGGGCTCGCTGACATACCTGAGGTCCATAGACTATTCTGAATCCCATGGTTTCCATGCTGCCTAGGAGGGGCAAAGTGGCAGAAAACTACCGTATTTTTCACTCTATAGGGCACACTTTTGCCCCTCCAAAAATTAAGGGGAAATATTTGTGCATCCTATGGAGCGAATGCAGGCTCCTTGGCTTCAGCGAAAGCAACGCAAAGTCTCCAAAGCGCAGAGGGAGCGCTCCCTCCACGCTCCAGAGGCTACGCATTGCTTTCGCTGAAGCCTGGAGGGACTCCTGGCTTCAGCGAAAGGAACCCAAAGCCTTTAAAGGACAGCAGGAACTTGCGCTGCACTCCAAAGGCTTCAGGGTTAGCTGTAAAGCCTCCGCAGGGCAGTGGGGTGCCTTCATCCAGCTGCCCTCCGGAGGCTTCACGGACTGTCCCAGAATTCTCCTCAGGGCATGGGGATGAAGGCTCCCTGTGCCCTGCGGAGGCTTCGCACGAAGCTAGAACAGCTAGAGGAAGTGCTGCGCAGTGCTCCCTCTAGCTATTCTGGCTTTTGGATAGCCCCACGGAGCCTCCGCAGGGCATGGGTATCCCAGCAGCTATCCCAGAAGCCAGAACAGCAAGAGGCTATCCCAGAAGCCGGATCCCTCTTGCTGTTCTGGCTTCTGGGATTCAGAATATTTTTTTTCTTGTTTGCTCTCCCCAAACTAGGTGTGTCCTATCGTCTGGTGCGTCCTATAGAGTGAAAAATGTGGTACATAGGCTGCCGCCCAGTGAAGTGCAACTTAAAGCCTAGACAGCGGATCAGCACAAGCCTCATAAACCTCAGAGACTTTGCACTGTATTCATCAAATGTCTGCTTCTGAGAAATGGGATCGTGAGAGCTGGCACGTATAATTGCCATACAGGGGGTGCTGCTGGCTTGGCGGTGGTGGTTTTTTTAACTTGGCCATGCCATGGAGAAGAATGGTTTGGAATGCCAAGCCAATATGCACATTATACCTTGCGACACAAAGGTAGCCATCGCATGGAAACACCTTCACGTTGCTCTTTGTGGCTTACATTTTGTGTGCGTCACTTGTAAGTGCTCCAGCCTTCACACTTGGTCAGTTCTGTACTGCCCTTACAAATGTTGCTTTCTAGTGCTTTTTGGGTCTAAGAAATCATGAGCTAACTTGCTTTCATCAAGGGACTATAATATTAGATGTTAAGAAAGTGGGGGGGGGAGTGTTTGCAACTGTGACTGTAGCATTCATGTTTTAAAAATATAAACTTTGCAAGTTTTTGCACAGTTTATGTATGCACATCAGCTATATGTATAAATAAATCATCATCATCTTTATAACCCACCCATTTGCATGGCTTTCCCAAGGGACTCTGGAGGAATTACAGCATATCTAAAAACATCCAGCATTAAAAATCTCCTGATACACGGCTCAGGAGATCGAGAGGGAGAAGAAAGAGAAGGCAGGAAGGGTAACCATGTCAGACCACTAACTCCTCGAAATACAAATGTCTTCCGGATAGATTGCCCATAAACTCCACCTCTTGGTCCTACACCTCTTCCAACACCTCTTCCATGCTTAGCTAATCTGTTCCTCTGAATAATACAATGTTACCTCGGATTAAGAACTTAATTCGTTCTGGAGGTCCGTTCTTAACCTGAAACTGTTCTTAACCTGAGGTACCACTTTAGCTAATGGGGCCTCCTGCGGCTGCTGCGCTGCCATAACACAATTTCTGTTCTCATCCTGAAGCAAAGTTCTTAACCCAAGGAACTATTTCTGGGTTAGCGGAGCCTGTAACCTGAGGTACTACTGTACTATATGATTTCCATTCAATTGTTTAACTTATAACATATAACATGCACTAATATAAGCATCATCAAAATACCAAATAAAAGTATAATCACAGCGTGCCAAGCCAATTTTAAATGATGGTCATGGTAGGGTTCTATTCTGAAAATATGTCCCATCAATGGATCTACAAAAGAGTTACTCCAGAGATGGAAAAGAAGTATCCTGACGGTACTGGGATACTGGAGTAGGACCTATCACCCTGTCACACATCAAAGGTGGTGAAGAAATTCATGACAGAGCAGCAAATACAGGTACTTGATTGGCCAGGGAATTCCCCAGATGTAAATCCCATTGAGAATTTGAGGGCTATATGCAAAAGTTGCCTCCGTGCTGTAGACTGTATGACTATGGAGAAACTCATTCAGGCACTGATTCAAGTGTGCTACAGGGATCCAAAAATCAACAGTGACTGTTCGAAACTAGTAGATTCCATGCCAAACCGTGTTCGAATTCTGCTTAAAAATAGTGGAGGTCATATCCGTTACTAATGTACATCTATGTGAGTTTTGTACAATAAACTACTGTACAGTACTAAAGTCATTGTTTCAATTAATTTGTATACCACATTGTTAAGTGTTTAGTAAGACATGGACACACACTACAACTGTTCACATTACTGAACCTGAAACATGTCAACCCCCCCTTAATTCAGAGGGTGCACAATGTGAGTTCCTGCACTAAAACAGCAGTGTTTGCTGTGATAACCAGATAAATAAATCAAGTTGACTTTCAGGTAATAGTGTCTAGTATAGCCCCTAGGCCAGGGGTCTGCAACCCACGGCTCCGGAGCCGCATGTGGCTCTTTTACACCTTTGCCACGGCTCCGGGGTGGATACTAGCGAGGGGAGGAGGCGCATTGTACGACCCGACACTCCCCACTGTGGCGGGCGCTGTACTGGCTGTGACGTCGCATGGGGGCGGTGCGTGCGTTAGTCACGCACCGTCCCGACGTCACCTTCCCGCCCGCTTTCAGATCGCGGCTCCGGAAATATATTTGTTTTAAATGTCGCAATGGTTTTGCGGCTCCCAGATTTTTTTTTCTTTGGAAACGGGTCCAAGTGGCTCTTTTTGTCTTAAGGGTTGCAGACCCCTGCCCTAGGCTATTGCTTCTAGCTTAGGATGTTCTACTGATTTTGACCTGATTGAATATTATTTTTCAAATCAGTACATATTAAATGTTTGGGGGGAATTGAAAGGAAACCCACATCCCACCCACCTTAGAAGTCCACAGTTGGTTAAAAGACAAAGGCCAGGTTAAAAAGGAATTACTCATTTTGCTAAGCTCTCATATTAACACCTTCACCAAATTTCAGAAACTCAGGAAGAAGGATGGGCATGTGTGTACTTCCTGACCCTCTGAAGATACCCAGCCTCGTGTGCCAACCCCAGCTGGCAGGCCTTAGGACTTCTCAGCAGAAGCTCCACTCTCCTGGAAGAAGACCCACAATGCCACCTACCTTGGAGGGCCACTGCATTCTGGGTGGCAAGGAACTTCAACTCCATACTGGCCGATGGGAAGAGCAGCTCTATGATGGAACAGTAATACATAGAATTATTGACGAAGAAAAAGAAATTATTGACCCAAAACAAATCAAAGAAAGATTTATAAAATATTACAAAAATTTATATAAAGTAGAATTGAAAGAGGAAAAGAAAATCCAAAAATACCTATTAGAAAATAGATTACCAGATAAAGAAGAAGAAGAATATGCAATTTTAAATTCAAATATTGAACTTGAATAGATCAAAAAATTGATTAAAAATATGAAGGATGGGAAATCGCCGGGACCAGACGGAATTTCAGTAACATATTATAAAAAAATTAGAGAAAATAATAACACCCGATATTTAAATTAATTATGAATGAAATCTTAGACAAAGGAGAAATACCAAATTTGTGGCAAGAAGCATTGATAACCCTTATCCCAAAGCAAGGTACGGATTTGAGACTTATAAAAAACTACAGGCCAATATCTTTATTGAATATAGACTATAAAATATTTACTGGAGTTCTTGCAAATAGAATGAAAACAAAAAATATAGGCGAGAAAAGGGAAAAGGAATTAGAGGAAACAACAGGACTAAAAATAGAAAATAAAGTGAACTACTTAGGGAAATGGATTACAAATAAAAATAATAATTTATTTACGGATAACACTGGTCAACAACAAATTTGTTGTCTGGGTTTTTTCAGTTGATTTAGGATGAATCCAAAAATCACATTGGTTTTGCTCAATCAGGTCAAGTTTTTGAGCTATGGCCACATGTCGTATTTTTACGTTTTTGTTCACATGTACGCTTATGTGGAGCATTTTAGAAGAAGTTGGTGGGGGTAAAATACCATGTTGAATAATTGTTTTGATTGGAAATGATTATTTTAATGACAAGAAGTATTCAGGTCCGATAGTTCTGGGTGATTATGTCGAAAAGGGATCAGTTTGAAGTCATAAAACCTCGAAATCTTCCATAAATTGGTGTGCTGTTGATGTGACTGGGATCAACAGGAAAAAACCGGAGCAGCTTCAAGTATCCTGATCTTCAATCAGCACGTCGTCCTGTAGCTCATTGTGATGAAATTCCAGTGCCTATCTTCGGAGAACTTCCTGACATTAATGACAAAGATGCCTCCAGTGTTGAAGGACATGAAGAAGAAGAAGTGGTTCTTGAAGATGATGCTCCACATCCATTTTCCCAAAAGGAGTTGGATGATCTAGTTCGTGACCTCAGCTTGTCAAAGGACTCTGCCGAACTGTTGGCATCCAGATTGAAGGAAAAAACCTCCTCTCTGACAGTGCTCGCATCAGCTTCTTCCGCAACAGGCATCAAGAGTACCTCCGTTTTTTCTCGGAAGAGAAGGACTTGGTGTACTGTGCAGATATTGCGCAGCTTCTGCTCAAGCTTGGAGTGCCACAGTACGAACCCAAAGATTGGAGAATGTTCATTGACAGCAGCAAGCGATCACTGAAATGTGTTCTGCTACACAACGGCAACCAGTTTGCCTCTATACCCCTGGCTCACTCGAGTACACTGAAGGAGAACTATGAAGCGGTGAAGTATGTCCTGGAGAAAATTGGTTATGATCAGCATAAGTGGTTTATTTGTGTTGACCTGAAGATGGTGAACTTTTTGTTGGGACAACAGTCTGGCTTCACCAAGTACCCATGTTTTCTGTGCATGTGGGATAGTAGGGACCGTGCTCATTACACGAAGAAGGACTGGCCTGTGCGGGAGGAATTGGTGCCTTGCAAAGAAAGGAACGTCATCAACAACCCTCTGGTGGACAGAGACAGAATACTCTTCCTACCGCTGCACATCAAGCTCAGCTTAATCAAGCAGTTCACCAAGGCTCTGCACAAGGATGGTGACTGCTTCACTTACTTGTGCCAGGCTTTTCCAGGATTGACCATGGAGAAGTTGAAAGCTGGCATCTTTGACAGTCCTCAGATCCGTCAGCTCATCAGAGATCCAGAGTTCGGAAACTCAATGAATGAAGTGGAACTGGAAGCGTGGTAGTGGAAGTTCTTCTGGTAGTGAAGAACTTTCTTGGCAACAATAAGGCCAGAAACTACGCAGAACTTGTCAACAACATGCTGACTGCTTTCAGAAACCTGGGCTGCAACATGAGCGTCAAGATGCACTACCTATTTTCACATATGGACCTGTTTCCTGAGAACCTGGGTTCAATGAGTGATGAGCAGGGGGAGAGATTCCATCAGGACATGAAAGAGATGGAGACCAGGTATCAGGGTCGCTGGGACGCAGACGTGATGGCTGACTACTGTTGGACTCTGAAGAGAGACCTCCCTGCCGCTGAGCATTCCAGGAATTCCAAGAAATGGAAGTTCAAGCCCTGAAGTTTGAAAAATGGTGAAGCAACATGCAATTTACGTGTACTTACCTTTATCAATGCCCACCATTCAGTTTACAGTAAACCTGACCTGATGGAGAGAAACAGATGCCATGTCCTGATTCAGCAGTGCAAAAATACCCTAAATCAGTTGTAGAAATCTAGACAACATTCAAAAAGTAAAAAATTGTTGCCCAGTGTAATTATATCAAAAAATGGAAAGAAATTAAAGGGAGTATGGATAAACGGGGAAAACTAAAATTATCATTAGGAGGAAGAATATCTATGATTAAAATGATGATACTCCCCAAAATTCTATTTTTATTTCAAACAATTCCAATTGTAATAGGAACTAAATATTTTATAAGCTGGCAAAGAGATCTTGCAAATTTTATATGGCAGGGGGGAAAGTCAAGGATAAAATTAGAAGTCATGACGGGCCCAAAGGAAAGTGGAGGATTCGCAGTGCCAGATTTAAGGAAGTATTTTGAGGCAGCGTGTTGGTGTTGGATAAAAAGATAATGAAGATAATGAATTCCTAACACTAGAGGGTTGGGACAAAATATACGGCTGGCATGGCTATTTATTTTATGACAAAAAAGAACAACATAAAAAAATTATAAATCACATAGTAAGAAAGGCTCTATTGGATGTCTGGGAAAGAACAAAAGGAAAAATTATTGAGAAAACTCCCCAATGGGTTTCACCAGTGGAGGCAACCACAACATTAAAGAGTAATGCAAAAGAGACTTGGCCAACATATAGAGAAATATTAGAAGGTGCAGACAAAAATATTAAATTAAAAACTTGCGAATTACAAACATTTGGAATAAATTGGTTACAATATTATCAATTAAAAGCAACATATGAAAAAGACATAAGAAAGGGGGGATTTGGAAATAAAACTTCAAAATTAGAAAAGTAAAAATTAAAAAGGGATCAGAATTACTTGCAAAAATGTATAGATTAATAATGAAAACCACCTTAGAACAAGAGACGAAAGGGGAAACATGTTAAAATGAGAGCACGATTTGGGATATGAGATATATGTGGAAAGATTGAAAACTTTTTGGGAGAAAAACCATAAATTTTACTGTGTGTGATTTATTAAGGGAGAATTTCAAAAACATTCACCACAGATGGTACCTAACCCCTGACAGATTGTCAAAATTAAATAAAAGGAACAATGACAAATGTTGGAAATGTAACAGAACGAAAGGTACATTATACCACATGTGGTGGACTTGCCCAAAGATTAAAACCTTTTGGGACATGATCCATGACGAAATAAAAAAATTGATAAGGACATCAAACAAAAAAAAGAAAGAGGCATATCTATTAGGAATTCTAGATAAAGATATCCCAAAAGATAAAACTAACATTTCTATACGCGACAACAGCGGCAAGAATTTTGATTGCTAGCTATTGGAAAGAAGACAGCATCCCAACAAAAAGAGAATGGTTGGGGAAACTTTGCAAGTACCTGGAACTACCAAAACTGACAGATCTAATAAGGAGAAAACCCAAAACTATGGTTATGAAGCAATGGGAGTTCTTAAATGATTCTTTACAAAAACAGGGCTCGACTACAAAAATCTGGTTGTGTTTAGAATAATCTTGTGCATAATATAAAAAATACAAAGTGAGACATTAAGGAAAGCCAAAGGGAAAATATGAAGAACAGAGGATCTGACAAACGGATTGTTAAAAACGCGTGAGGCAAACGGTGGAAGTCTTTTTGAAAAACACACACTTTACTTAAGGTAGATAAGGACAAGATGAAATTATACAATTAAATATAAATATAGATGGAAAACGGCTATGTAAAGTGAATACTTATCTACTTTAAAACATTTTCACCTATGATTTTTTCTTTTACTTCTTTATTTTTTCTTTGATTTTTTCTGATATCTTATCTTTCATTTCACTCCTTTATTGTGAATAGCATTTTATAGAGGTATATATAACTGTAAATATGAAAAGAGACAAAGTATTCTCTAATTTTTTTCCTTGGTTATATGTATTTTCATTTTCTTTTGTATTTTCTTTTGTTGTAGATATGTATCTTTTCTAATTTGTACTTAATAAAAATTAAAATTTAAACAAAAGAAATTGAAAGCAATGGCAGGCGGAAGGGAGAACACCTGAGGACACCTGTGAAAACATGGCCCTCCATGCCAG
The DNA here is from genome assembly GCF_965112155.1 of Podarcis liolepis. Classification (NCBI taxonomy): domain Eukaryota; kingdom Metazoa; phylum Chordata; class Lepidosauria; order Squamata; family Lacertidae; genus Podarcis; species Podarcis liolepis. The sequence goes on along the minus strand of NC_139570.1, from coordinate 19,270,008 downwards.
CTGAGACCGAGAACGAAGCAGCTAAACACCAGATAGCCCAATAAAAACCTGCAATTTCTGCAATCTACCCCCCCCCCACTCTTTAACCTTAATCTAATTCTACTGCCTTACTCCCACCACCACCACACTCTAGTTCAGCGCAACTCCATTGGTTCAATAGACAATACAAGGTGAGAGACACAGGGCAACCCGGACGGGTTGGCAGGGAATCACCCTATACAGTGGTGCCCCGCAAGACGAATGCCTCGCAAGACGGAAAACTCGCTAGACGAAAGGGTTTTCCGTTTTTGAGCTGCTTTGCAAGACAAATTTCCCTAAGGGCTTGCTTCGCAAGACCAAAACGTCTTGCAAGTTTGTTTCCTTTTTCTTAACACCGTTAACACAGTTGCGACTTGACTTCGAGGAGCAACTCATAGAACGCAGTGTACATAGTAGCCTTTTTGAGGTTTTTAAAGACTTTGGTGATTTTTGAAGCTTTTCCAAAACTTCTTTTGCAGCCATTTGGTAAGTTAAGCTTTAAAAACTTTTTTGGGGGGGGGTTTGGATTTTGGGTTGGGGTGTTTGGAATTCAAGGACTTGGTGTTGGGAAGGGGTTTGCAAGAATCTGGAAGTTTCTGTGTTTTGTTTCTGCATTTTTATGATTTTCTGTGACCATTGGACCACTCTGCTGTTTTTTTAAAAAAAATCTGGATTTGAATTTCTGTGTGCTGGGTGGCTGGGGGAACAGTTGGGGAGGGGTTTGCAAGAATCTGGAAGCTTGTGGGTTTTTTTCTGCATTTTTCTGATTTTCTGTGACCTTTGGACCACTCTGCTGTTTTTTTAAAAAAAATTCTGGATTTGAATTTCTGTGTGCTGGGTGGCTGGGAGAACAGTTGGGGAGGGGTTTGCAAGAATCTGGAAGCTTGTGGTTTCCCCCCTGCATTTTTATGATTTTCTGTGACCATTGGGGCACTCTGCTGTTTTTTAAAAAAAATTCTGGATTTGAATTTCTGTGTGCTGGGTGGCTGGGGGAACAGTTGGGGAGGGGTTTGCAAGAATCTGGAAGCTTGTTTTTTCCCCTGCATTTTTATGATTTTCTGTGACCATTGGGCACTTAATAAACTCTTGTTGTACCAAATTTGGCTTTGTTTGGAGTTTTTTTGACCATAGGAACGCATTAATTGATAGATTGATAGATATGGTCCTCAAAACCTCAACCCACACAAAGCTGAAGGCCCAGATGGCTTCACAGCAGAATTCTATAGGAAATTCAAAGAAAACCCCTGATGCCCAGCATGACCCGCCTATTGAATGACAGCCTCAAAGTAGAATCAGACCACCCAATCTCATTCATAAACCAAGACGACAAGATATTTATATTAAACTTGCCCAAATGCCTAATCATTTTCCTATACAAGTTAGGGGCCCCAGACGAGACTGGCTTCGTACCTGATGGCAATGTAACAGACCCCATCAGGAAACTACTGAACATGATTGAACACAGCACGGCAACTAAATGCCCACTGAAAATTATGTCCCTAAACATCCTCAGTGCTTTGGATTGCTTAGAGTGGAAATACCCATTAGCAGTACTAACATGAAATTTGGCCCCAATTTCCTGCAAATTCTCCAACAAATATAATCCCAAGCCTCAGCAATATGGAAGACTAACAATAGGGACTCTAATATCATAGCAATCCAAAAGGCACAAAACAAAGATTCCCACTGTCTCTCTTCTTATTCATCCTGCCTCTGGAACCTTTAGCAATCTGAATCCGAGCAGCCACAGACATCAAGGGAGTGGAAATAAAAGGCAAAACCTACAAATTAGGACTCTTTGCAGATGACAGCACCAGACCCCATAAATACAGCAACCTCCTTAATCAGAGAACTCAACACATTTGCAATGGTGCCAGGCCTACAGGTAAATTTTGCAAAGTCAGAAGCTATGTGCTTCCCACACCCAAAAAGAACTTGCTAACGTCACCAAGATAAAACTTTGCCACACCAAGTTCAGATACCATGGGGTACAAAGAACCAAAAACCTCAATAAAGTATACCTTCACAACTATAACCCCTTATTAGCGGCAAATTAACCAAGACCTAAAGAGATGGAACAACATCAACTTAACTCTCTCAGACAAAATAACCATGATCAAAATGATCACCCTCCCAAAACTAACCTACCTATTCCAAACAAAAAACCAAGAATAAGCCCCAAATACCTGCACCTCCCCTCCTCAGAGGGAGGATGGGGAATCACCAACACAGAAGCATACAGTGGTACCCCGCAAGACGAACGCCTCGCGAGACGAAAAACTCGCAAAACGAAAGGTTTTTTCGTTTTCGAGTTGCCTCGCAAGACGAATTTCCCTATGGGCCTGCTTCGCAAAACGAAGCTTGCCCCGGGGACAGCGGGTCTTCTCTTTTGAAGCAAGGGGCTGTGGGGAGATCGCTTCTCCCGGTGCTCCGAAGCCGGGCGGGGGGCAGGGGACACCTCCCGCCGCCGCGGGGACACCTTTTGAAGGCAGGCGGGGGGGAGCAAAGACTTTCGCCCCCGCCCGCCTTCAGTAGAGGTCCAGGACCTCTTCTGAAGGCTGGCGGGGGGCAAAAGTCTTTGTCCCCCCTGCCTGCCTTCCCAGGGGCTTTTAAATCGCCCCGGACAGCGGAGAAGTCCTCCGCTGTCCGGGGCGATTTTAAAATGCCGCCCGCCAGCATTTTAAGATCACCTGGACAGCGGAGAAGTCCTCCGCTGTCCCGGGGTTTTTTAAAATGCTGGGGGTGGGTAGAAAAGCCTTGTCCCCCCCCCAGCTGTCCCCGGACCTGGTCTGAAGACTGTCCCCGGACCTAGTCTGAAGGCAGTTTCCCTAGGAACGCATTGATTTTCAATGCATTCCTATGGGAAACCGTGCATCGCAAGACGAAAAAACCGCAAGACAAAGAGACTTGCGGAACGAATTAATTTCGTCTTGCGAGGCACCACTGTATTACATTGCCAACCAAGTATGCTACATAATCCCATATATAGTAGAAGATGAAACAAAACAGCGGGTACACCTGAAGAGGGACACAATTGAAAATACCAGCACCACAGCATACCCAAGTCCAAATAAACTAAGGAAAATTCCCACAATACTTGGCAGGTACACACAGACTATGCTTAAAGCATGGAAAGCAGAAATAGGTAAACTGTCCCCAACCCCATCACCACTAATTCCCCTGCCACACCACCCATTATTCAATCACTCAGCACAAAACCTCCAGATAAAGAAATACAAGTCAAACTAGAAGACGCCCAAATGCCCTGGTTAACACACCACCAATTACATGCCCTCTTAAACAATCCAGTAGTAAAATTAGCTGCAACTAGGCCCCTGGCAACCTTCAAAAACCTCCCCCAGAAACCTCCTATGAGATTAACCCCACTCAGTGGACCAGAACATGGTCTAAACCCTGCTTTCAATCCATATCAAAGAAAAGGAAAGCACTCACTCTGAAACTCACCTACAGGTGGTACCTAACACCAAGGAAATTAGTGCTAATAAGCCCACGTAATTCACCAAAATGCTGGAGAGGGTGCACCTCCACAGGCACATACCTCCACATGTGGTGGGAATGCCGCCAAATCCAACTCTTCTGTACAAAAACCATATGAGAAATACCGTATGTAAAATACCTAAGCAAGTATTAGAAATCACCCCAGAACTGGCCCTACTATACATCTTCCAAGACAATAACGCCCACTTACACCACAAAGATCTCACCACCCACCTACTCTCAGCAGCCAGAAGCATCATGACCAGACACTGGAGTGACCTGTCAGGAATAAGTATGGACCAATGGTACCAAATACTATGGGAAACAGCCTTACTAGAAAAATTAACCAATAAACTGAAACTGACACAGGGACAAATAGAAGAAGATACCTTCACCCTGGTATGGCTCCCCTTTATCACATACATAGCCCAACAAGACAATGACAAAAATCCACAAACAGAATACAAATCAATATGGCTAACCTGATCCAAAAATCCCACCCACCCCACTCACACATGAAAACAAAGACCACCAGAGTCAACTACAAATGAACAGTCACACCCTAGGCCAACCTCAACCTCTCTCACCACCAAAGGAACACAAGCGAACAGCAAAGAACCTGCACAAGCAACGCTGACACAAAACCCCACATATATTAAGTAAAATAGAAACATCACCACCCAACCCCAACCTCACAAATCTTTTTTTTCCCTCCACCTCTTTCCCCCTATTCTTCCTAATGTCTCAACAAATGGGGATAAATGTGTTATGGGGGAGGGGGATACGAGACTGAGACATTGCACATACTTTTGTAAACCAAGAAATCTTTAATAAAAAAGACATTAAAAAATATTTGGTAGGAGAAGAATTACCGAAGGATAAGAAAGTACTGTTTATGTATGTGATGACAATGCCAGAATACTACCGTAAATAAATCAAATTGATTTTCAGGTAATACTGTCTAGAATGGACCCTGGGCCATTGCTTCTACCTTTATGATGTTCTACCGATTTTGACCAAGACTGAGTTTCAAATCAGTATATTTTGACCTACATTGAGTTTCAAATCAGTATATATTAAATGTTTGGGGGGAATTGAAAGGAAACCCACATCCCATCAAATGAAAACGCATCACTTCATATATAAACACCAAGACTGACCATGCCTACCTTAATGGATGAGGAACAGCAATTCATGGACAGTCCTGTCACCCCAGAGGAAATAGATATGGTCCTCAAAACCTCAACCCACACAAAGCTGAAGGCCCAGATGGCTTCACAGCAGAATTCTATAGGAAATTCAAAGAAAACCCCTGATGCCCAGCATGACCCGCCTATTGAATGATACCATAAAAGGGGGGCCCTTCCCCAAAACCTGCACCTACTCCAAAATAATCTCCATCCCAAAACCACTGAAAGACAGCCTCAAAGTAGAATCATACCGCCCAATCTCATTAATAAACCAAGACCACAAGATATTCACATAAAACTGTGCCAAACGCTTAAACACAAGTTGGGAGCCCCAGACCAGACTGGCTTTGTCCTTGGTCACAATATAACAGACCCCATCAGGAAACTACTGAACTTGATTGAACACAACACGGCAACTGACAATTATGTCCGTAAATATCCTTAATGCTTTGGATTGCTTGGAGTGGAAATACCTATTAGCAGTACTAACATGAAATTTGGGCCCAATTTCTGTGAAAACAAGGCCCTCTACACCAGCTGAGACCGAGGATCAAGCAGCTAAATGCCAGATGGCTCAAGATACCCCAAATAAAAACCTTTAGGACTACATATAGGATATTTTCTGCAATCTACCCACCCACCCCCACTTTTTAACCCAAATCTAATTCTAACCCCTTACTCCCCCACCCACCACACTCTAGCTCAGTGCAATTCCATTGGTTTGATAGAGAATACAAGGTGAGAGACACAGGGCAACCCAGACGCAGGTGGCGCTGTGGGTAAAAGCCTCAGCGCCTAGGGCTTGCCGATCGAAAGGTCGGCGGTTCGAATCCCTGCGGCGGGGTGCGCTCCCGTCGTTCGGTCCCAGCGCCTGCCAACCTAGCAGTTCGAAAGCACCTCCTGGTGCAAGTAGATAAATAAGGACCGCTTACCAGCGGGAAGGTAAACGGCGTTTCCGTGTGCGGCTCTGGTTCGCCAGAGCAGTGATGTCACGCTGGCCACGTGACCCGGAAGTGTCTTCGGACAGCGCTGGCCCACGGCCTCTTGAGTGAGATGGGCGCACAACCCTAGAGTCTGGCAAGACTGGCCCGTACGGGCAGGGGTACCTTTACCTTTACCTTTACAAGGTGAGAGACACAGGGCAACCCAGACGGGTTGGCAGGGAATCACCCTATATTGTAGATAAGCAAGATGGTTAGCTTAAAAGCAATTACATTAAATGTGATGGGTTGGGAAACCCTATCAGAAGACAATGCATCACTTCATATATAAACACCAAGACTGACTATGCCTACCTTAACGGATGAGGAACAGGAATTCAATTTTTTAATTTTTATTAGAGTGGTACCTCAGGTTACATACGCTTCAGGTTACAGACTCCACTAAACCAGAAATAGTACCTCAGGTTAAGAACTTTGCTTCACGATCAGAACAGAAACCGTGCTCCGGCGGCACGGCAGCAGCAGGAGGCTCCATTAGCTAAAGTGGTGCATCGGGTTAAGAACAGTTTCAGGTTAAGAACGGACCTCCAGAATGAATTAAGTATTTAACCTGAGGTACCACTGTAAGTACAAATTAGAAAACATACATACTTACAACAAAAGAAAATACAAAAGAAAAAGAAAATACATATAACCAAGGAAAAAAATTAGTGAATACTTTGTTTCTTTTCATATTTACAACTATTTATACCTCTATAAAATACTATTCACAATAAAGGAGTGAAATGAAAGATAAGATATCAGGGGGGGAAACAAAGAAAAAATAAAGAAGTGAAAGAAAAGGATCATAGGTGAATTTTTTTTTAAGTAGATAAGTATTCACTATACATAGCCATTTCCCATCTATATTTATATTCAACTGCATAATTTCATCTTGTCCTTAAATAGTGGGGGGTTTTTTGTTTTTTAAAAGACTTCCACCGTTTGCCTCACGCGTTTTTAATAATCCCTTCATCAGCTCCCCTGTTCTTCATATTTTCCCTTTGGCTTTCCTTAATGTCTCACTTTGTATTTCTTATATTACACACAAGATTATTCTAAACACAACCAGATTTTTGTAGTCGAGCCCTGTTTTTGTAAATAATCATTTAAGAACTCCCATTGCTTCATAACCATAGTTTTGGATTTTCTCCTTATTATATCCATCAGTTTTGCTAGTTCCAGGTACTTGCATAGTTTCCCCAACCATTCTCTTTTTGTTGGGATGCTGTCTTCTTTCCAATAGCTAGCAATCAAAATTCCTGCCGCTGTTGTCGCGTACAGAAATAAGTTAGTTTTATCTTTTAGTATATATTTATCTAGGATTTCTCTGCCTTTTTTGTGTCTGATGTCCTTATCAATTTTTTTATTTCGTCGTGGATCATGTCCCAAAAGATTTTAATCTTTGGGCAAGTCCACCACCAGCATTATTTGCTGTTCCTTTTATTTATTTTTGACAATCTGTCAGGGGTTAGGTACCATCTGTGGTGAATTTTTCTGAAATTCTCCCTTAAATAAATCACACACAGTAAAATTTATGTTTTTCTCCCAAAAAGTTTTCCATCTTTCCAGATCTATCTCATATCCCAAATCATGCTCCCATTTTAACATGTTTTCCCCTTTCGTCTCTTGTTCTAAAGTGGTTTTCATTAATAATCTATACATTTTTGCTAGCATTTTTTGATCGCTTTGCAAAATTTCCTTTTCTAATTTTAAAGTTTTATTTTCAAATCCCCTCTTTTTATGTCTTTTTCATATGTTGCCTTTAATTGATAATATTGTAACCAATTTATTCCAAATGTTTGTAATTCGCAAGTTTTTAATTTAATATTTTTGTCTGCACCTTCTAATATTTCTCTATATGTTGGCCAAGTCTCTTTTGCATTACTCTTTAATGTTGTGGTTGCCTCCACTGGTGAAACCCATTGGGGAGTTTTCTCAATAATTTTTCCTTTTGTTCTTTCCCAGACATCCAATAGAGCCTTTCTTACTATGTGATTTGTAAATTTTTTCTGTTTTTCTTTTTTGCCATAAAATAAACAGCCATGCCAGCCGTATATTTTGTCCCAACCCTCTAGTGCTAGGACTTCATTATCTTTTAATAATATCCATTTTTTTACCCAACATAGGAACAGGAATTGATGGACAGTCCTATCACCCCAGAGGAAATAGATATGGTCCTCAAAAACCTCAAGCCACACAAAGCTCCAAGCCCAAATGGCTTTACAGCAGAATTCTATAGGAAATTCAAAGAACCCCTGATGCCCTACATGACCCGCCTATTGAATGATACCATAAAAGGGTGGCCCATCCTCAAAACCTGGACCTACTCCAAAATAGTCTCCATCCCAAAACCACTGAAAGACAGCCTCAAAGTAGAATCATACCGCCCAATCTCATTAATAAACCAAGACGACTAGATATTCACATCAAACTGCCAATTATGTCCCTAAACATCCTCAATGCTTTGGATTGCTTAGAGTGGAAATACCCATTAGCAGTACTAACATGAAATTTGGCCCCAATTTCCTGCAAATCCTCCAACAAATATAATCCCAAGCCTCAGCAATATGGAAGACTAACAATTGGGACTCTAATATCATAGCAATCCAAAAAGGTACAAAACAAGGATTCCCACGGTCTCTCTTCTTATTCATCCTGGCTCTGGAACCTTTAGCAATCTGAATCCGAGCAGCCACAGACATCAAGGGAGTGGAAATAAAAGGCAAAACCTACAAATTAGGACTCTTTGCAGATGACAGCACCAGACCCCATAAATACAGCAACCTCCTTAATCAGAGAACTCAACACATTTGCAATGGTGTTGGGCCTACAGGTAAATTTTGCATAATCGGAAGCTATGTGCTTCCCACACCCAAAAAGAACTTGCTAACGTCACCAAGATAAAACTTTGCCACACCAAGTTCAGATACCATGGGGTACAAAGAACCAAAAACCTCAATAAAGTATACCTCCACAACTATAACCCCTTATTGGCGGCAAATTAACCAAGACCTAAAGAGATGGAACAACATCAACTTCACTCTCTCAGACAAAATAGCCATGATCAAAATGATCACCCTCCCAAAACTAACCTACCTATTCCAAACAAAAAACCAAGAATAAGCCCCAAACACCTGCACCTCCCCTCCTCAGAGGGAGGATGGGGAATCCCCAACACAGAAGCATATTACATTGCCAACCAAGTATGCTACATAATCCCATACAGTGGTGCCTCGCAAGACGAAATTAATTCGTTCCGCGAATCTTTTCGTCTAGCGAATTTTTCGTCTTGCGAAGCACAGTTTCCCATAGGAATGCACTGAAAATCAATTAATGTGTTCCTATGGTCAAAAAAAGTCCAAACAAAGCAAAATTTGGTACAACAAGAGTTTATTAAGTGCTCTTTAAAGTCACACATACTGTAAAGAGCATTTCAAAATTCAAACCCAGAATTTTTTTTAAAAAAAACAGCAGTGGCCCAATGGTCACAGAAAATCATAAAAATGCAGGGGGGGGGGAAACCACAAGCTTCCAGATTCTTGCAAACCCCTCCCCAACTGTTCCCCCAGCCACCCAGCACACAGAAATTCAAACCCAGAATTTTTTTAAAAAAACAGCAGAGTGGCCCAATGGTCACAGAAAATCATAAAAATGCAGGGAAAAAAACCACAAGCTTCCAGATTCTTGAAATCCCCTCCCCAACTGTTCCCCCAGCCACCCAGCACACAGAAATTCAAATCCATAATTTTTTAAAAAAAACAGCAGAGTGGCCCAATGGTCACAGAAAATCAGAAAAATGCAGAAAAAACACACAAGCTTCCAGATTCTTGCAAACCCCTCCCCAACTGTTCCCCCAGCCACCCAGCACACAGAAATTCAAATCCATAATTTTTTTAAAAAAACAGCAGAGTGGCCCAATGGTCACAGAAAATCATAAAAATGCAGGGGGGAAAAACCACAAGCTTCCAGATTCTTGCAAACCCCTTCCCAACACCAAGTCCTTGAATTCCAAACACCCCAACCCAAAATCCAAAACCCACCAAAAAAGTTTTAAAAGCTTAACTTACCAAATGGCTGCAAAAGAAGTTTTGGAAAAGCTTCAAAAATCACCAAAGTCTTTAAAAACCTCAAAAAAGGCTACTATGAACACTGCATTCTATGAATTGCTCCTCAAAGTCAAGTCACAACTGTATTAACGGTGTTAAGAAAAAGGAAACAAACTTGCAAGACGTTTTGGTCTTGCGAAGCAGCTCAAAAACGGAAAACCCTTTTGTCTAGCGAGTTTTCCGTCTTGCGAGGCATTCGTCTTGCGGGGCACCACTGTATATAGTAGAAGATGAAACAAAACAGCGGGTACACCTGAAGAGGGACACAATTGAAAATACCGGCACCACAGCATACCCAATTCCAAACAAACTAAGGAAAATTCCCACAAGACTTAACAGCTACACACAGACCATGCTTAAAGCATGGAAAGCATAAATAGGTAAACTGTCCCCAACCCCATCACCACTAATTCCCCTGCCACACCACCCATTATTCCATCACTCAGCACAAAACCTCCAGATAAAGACAATAATACCCACTTACACCACAAAGAACTCATAACCCACCTACTCTCAGCGGCCATAAACATCATAACCAAACTGTGGAGAGACCTGTCAGGAAAAAGTATGGACCAATGGTACCAAATACTATGGGAAACAGCCTTACTAGAAAAATTAACCAATAAACTGAAACTGACACCGGGACAAATAGAAGAAGATGCCTTCACCCTGGTATCACATCACATCACCCCTTTATCACATACATAGCCCAACAAGACAATGACAAAAATCCACCAACAGAATACAAATCAATATGGCTAACCTGATCCAAAAATCCCACCCACCCCACTCACACATGAAAACAAAGACCACCAGAGTCAACTACAAATGAACAGTCACACCCTAGGCCAACCTCAACCTCTCTCACCACCAAAGGAACACAAGTGAACAGCAGAGAACCTGCACAAGCAACGCTGACACAAAACCCCACATATATTAAGTAAAATAGAAACATCACCACCCAACCCCAACCCCAACCCCAACCCCACTCATCTTTCTTCCCCCTCCACCTCTTTCCCCCTATTCTTCCTAATGTCTCAACAAATGGGGATAAATGTGTTATGGGGGAGGGGGATACGAGACTGAGACATTGCACATACCTTTGTAAATCAAGAAAATCTTTACTAAAAATACATTTAAAAAATACAAATGAAACTGACCTGTATATTTCAAGAAAATGTAACTTGAAAAAAGAAACACTGCACATACTTTTGTAAACCAAGAAATCTTTAATAAAAAAGACATTAAAAATACACAGAGGAATTATACCAGAAAGATACTGATGTCTTGCACACCACAGGTAGTGTGGTTGCTGACCTTGAGCCAGACATCCTGGAGAGTGAAGTCAAATGGGCCTTAGAAAGCACTGCTAATAACAAGGCCAGTGGAAGTGATGGTATTCCAGCTGAACTATTTAAAATTTTAAAAGATGGTGCTGTTAAGGTGCTACACTCAATATGCCAGCAAATTTGGAAAACTCAGCAGTGGCCAGAGGACTGGAGAAGATCAGTCTACATCTCAATCCCAAAGAAGGGCAGTGACAAAGAATGCTCCAACTACTGCACAATTGCGCTCATTTGACACGCTAGCAAGGTTATGCTTAAAATTCTACAAGGCAGGCTTAAGCAGTATATGGACCGAGAACTCCCAGAAGTACAAGCTGGATTTCGAAGGAGCAGAGGAATCAGAGACCAAATTGCAAACATGCGCTGGATTATGGAGAAAGTTAGAGAGTTCCAGAAAGACATCTACTTCTGCTTCATTGACTATGCAAAAGCCTTTGACTGTGTTGACCACAGCAAACTATGGCAAGTTCTTAAAGAAATGGGGGTGCCTGATCACCTCATCTGTCTCCTGAGAAATCCCTATGTGGGACAAGAAGTAACAGTTAGAACTGGATATGGAACAACTGATTGGTTCAAAATTGGGAAAGGAGTATGACAAGGCTGTATATTGTCTCCCTGCTTATTTACCATATTTTTCGCCCTATAGGACGCGCTTTTTCCCCTCCAAAAATGAAGGGGAAATGTGTGTGTGTCCTATGGGGTGAATGCAGGCTTTCACTGAAGCCTGGAGAGCGAGAGGGGTCGGTGCGCACCGACCCCTCTCACTCTCCAGGCTTCAGGAGAGCCCCAGCGCCAGCCCCACAAGGTCGGGGGACAGAGGGAGGCGGAACGCCGCCATCCCGCTGTCTTCCGAAGTGGTTTGGAGGCTGACGGCGGGGACAGCTGGGAGATGCAGTGCGTCTTCCTACTGTCCCCGGACCTGATCTGAAGGCAGGCGGCGGGGAGAAGAGTGCTTCTCCCGCTGCCTGCCCCTCAAGTTCCGGGGACAGCGGGGAGACGCAGCGCAGACCTGATCTGAAGGCGGGCGGCGGGGAGAAGAGCGCTTCTCCCCGCTGCCTGCCCTGCAAGCTCCGGGGACAGCTGGGAGACACAGCACGTCTTCCTGCTGTCCCCGGACCTGATCTCAAGGCAGGCGGCGGGGAGAAGAGCGCTTCTCCCCACTGCCTGCCCCACAAGCGCCAGGGACAGCTGGGAGGCACAGCGCGTCTTCCCACTGTCCCTGGACCTGGTCTGAAGGCGGACTGCGGGGAGAAGAGCGCTTCTCCCCGCTGCCGGCCCCACAAGCGCCTGGGGGGAAATACAATTTTTTTTCTTTATTTCCCCCCAAAAAAACTTGATGCGTCCTATGGGCCGGTGCGTCCTATGGGGCGAAAAATACGGTAACTTATATGCAGAATTCATCATGTGAAAGGCTGGGCTGGATGAATCCCAAACCGGAATTAAGATTGCTGGAAGAAATATCAACAACTTCAGATATGCAGATGACACAACCTTGATGGCAGAAAGTGAGGAAGAATTAAAGAAACTTTTAATGAGGGTGAAAGAGGAGAATGCAAAATATGGTCTGAAGCTCAACCTCAAAAAAAGGAAGATCATGGCCACTGGGCCCATCACCTCCTGGCAAATAGAAGGGGAAGAAATGGAGGCAGTGATAGATTTTACTTTCATGGGCTCCATGATGACTGCAGTTGGCGACAGCAGTCACGAAATCAAAAGACGCCTGCTTTGGGGGAGAAAAGCAATGACAAACCTAGACAGCATCTTAAAAAGCAGAGACATCACCTTTCCAACAAAGGTCCATATACTTAACGCCATGGTTTTCCCAGTAGTGATGTATGAAAGTGAGAGCTGGACCATAAAGAAGGCTGATCGCCGAAGAATTGATGCTTTTGAATTATGGTGCTGGAGGAGACTCTTGAGAGTCCCATGGACTACAAGAAGATCAAACCTCTTCATTCTGAAGGAAATCAGCCCTGAGTGCTCACTGGAAGGACAGATCCTGAAGCTGAGGCTCCAATACTTTGGCCACCTCATGAGAAGAGAAGACTCCCTGGCAAAGACCCTGATGTTGGGAAAGATGGAGGGAACAAGGAGAAGGGGACGACAGAGGATGAGATGGTGGGACAATATTCTCAAAGCTACCGGCATGAGTTTGACCAAACTGCGGGAGGCAGTGAAAGATAGGAGGGCCTGGCCTGGTCCATGGGGTCCCGAAGAGTCGGACACAACTAAACAACTAAACAACAACAACCTCGGGTTAAGAACTTAATTCGTTCTGGAGGTCTGTTCTTAACCTGAAACTATTCTTAACCTGAGGTACCACTTTAGCCAATGGGGCCTCCTGCTGCCGCTGCGCTGCCACCGTGAAATTTCTGATCTCATCCTGAAGCAAAGTTCTTAACCCAGGGTACTATTTCTGGGTTAGTGGAGTCTGTACTACTGTACTATATGATTTCCATTCAAATGTTTAACTTTAACATATAAAATACACATTAATATAAGCATCATCAAAATACCATATAGAAGTAAAATCACAGGGTGCCAAGCCAATTTTAAATGTTGGTCATTGTAGGGAGCTATCCTGAAAATATGTCCTACCAATGGTACTATGAAAGATAGTTACTCCAGAGCAGGAAAAGAAGTATCCTGACAGTACTGGGATACTGCAGCAGGACCTAGCCCCCTGTCACATATCAAAAGTGGGGAAGAAATTCATAGTAGAGCAGCAAATACAGGTACTTGATTGGGCAGGGAATTCCCCGGACGTAAATCCTATTGAGAATTTGTGTGCTATATGGAAAAAATTACCTCTGCTGGAGAGCAGTGTTTTTGGACTACAATTCCCATCATCCTTGACCACTGATCTTGCTAGCGAGGGATGATGGGAGTCGTAGTCCAAAAACAGATGGAGGCCCAAGGTTGGGGAACACTGCTGTATACTATACAACTCTGGAGAAACACATTCAGGCACTAATTCAAGTGTGGTACAGGGATCCAAAAATCAACAGTAACTCTTCAAAAAAAGTAGACTCCATGCCAAACCGTGTTCAAATTCTGCTTTAAAATAGCGGAGGTCATATCCGTTACTAATGTATGTTTGTGTGAGTTTTGTGCAATAAACTACTGTACTAAAGTCATTGTTTCAATTAATTTGTACAGCACATTGTTATATGTACAGCACATTGTTATATGTTTTATAAGACATGGACACAACTAGAACTGTTCACATTATTCAACCTAAAACAGGTCAAACCGCCCTTAATTCAGAGGGCACACAATGTGAGTTACTGCACTAAAACAGCAGTGTTTCCTGTGATAACCAGATAAATAAATCAAATTGACTTTCAGGTAATACTGTCTAGAATGGCCCATGGGCCATTGCTTCTACCTTTATGATGTTCTACCGATTTTGACCTAGATTGAGTTTCAAATCAGTATATATTAAATGTTTGGGGGGGATTGAAAGGAAACCCACATCCCATCAAATGAAAACGCATCACTTCATATATAAACACCAAGACTGACCATGCCTACCTTAATGGATGAGGAACAGGAATTCATGGACAGTCCTGTCACCCCAGAGGAAATAGATATGGTCCTCAAAAACTTCAACCCACACAAAGCTCAAGGCCCAGATGGCTTTACAGCAGAATTCTATTGGAAATTCAAAGAACCCCTGATGCCCAGCATGACCCACCTATTCAATTATATCATAAAAGGGGGGCCCTTCCCCAAAACCTGGACCTACTCCAAAATAATCTCCATCCCAAAACCACTGAAAGACAGCCTCAAAGTAGAATCATACCGCCCAATCTAATTAATAAACCAAGACCAGACTGGCTTTGTCCCTGGTCACAATATAACAGACCCCATCAGGAAACTACTGAATGTGATTGAACACAACACGGCAACTAAACGCCCACAGACAATTATGTCCATAAATATCCTCAATGCTTTGGATTGCTTGGAGTGGAAATACCTGTTAGCAGTACTAACATGAAATTTGGGCCCAATTTCTGTGAAAACAAGGCCCTCTACACCAGCTGAGACCGAGGACCAAGCAGCTAAATGCCAGATGGCTCAAGATACCCCAAATAAAAACCTTTAGGACTACATATAGGATATTTTCTGCAATCTACCCCCCCCCCCCACTTTTTAACCCAAATCTAATTCTAACCCCTTACTCCCCCACCCACCACACTCTAGCTCAGCGCAATTCCATTGGTTTGATAGAGAATACAAGGTGAGAGACACAGGGCAACCCAGACGGGTTTGAAGGGAATCACCCTATACTGTAGATAAGCAAGATGGTTAGCTTAAAAGCAATTACATTAAATGTGATGGGTTGGGAAACCCCATCAGAAGACAATGCATCACTTCATATATAAACACCAAGACTGACCATGCCTACCTTAACGGATGAGGAACAGGAATTCATTTTTTAAATTTTTATTACAGTGGTACCTCGGGTTACATACGCTTCAGGTTACAGACTCCACTAAACCAGAAATAGTACCTCAGGTTAAGAACTTTGCTTCAGGATCAGAACAGAAATCGTGCTCCGGCAGCACAGCAGCAGCAGGAGGCTCTATTAGCTAAAGTGGTGCTTCAGGTTAAGGACAGTTTCAGGTTACGAACGGACCTCCAGAATGAATTAAGTATTTAACCTGAGGTACCACTGTAAGTACAAATTAGAAAACATACATACTTACAACAAAAGAAAATACAAAAGAAAAAGAAAATACATATAACCAAGGAGTGAAATGAAAGATAAGATATCAGGGGGGGAAACAAAGAAAAAATAAAGAAGTAAAAGAAAAGGATCATAGGTGAAAATTTTTAAAAGTAGATAAGTATTCACTATACATAGCCATTTCCCATCTATATTTATATTCAGTTGCATAATTTCATCTTGTCCTTACCATCTTGTCCTTCTACCTTAAAAAGTGGGTTTTTTGTGTGTTTTTTTAAAGACTTCCACCGTTTGCCTCACGCGTTTTTAATAATCCGTTCATCAGCTCCTCTGTTCTTCATATTTTCCCTTTGGCTTTCCTTAATGTCTCACTTTGTATTTCTTATATTACACACAAGATTATTCTAAACCAGATTTTTATACTTGAGCCCTGGTTTTGTAAATAATCATTTAAGAACTCCCATTGCTTCATAACCATAGTTTTGGATTTTCTCCTTATTATATCCATCAGTTTTGCTAGTTCCAGGTACTTGCAAAGTTTCCCCAACCATTCTCTTTTTGTTGGGATGCTGTCTTCTTTCCAATAGCTAGCAATCAAAATTCTTGCCGCTGTTGTCGCGTATAGAAATA
This sequence comes from Podarcis liolepis, assembly GCF_965112155.1. NCBI lineage: Eukaryota > Metazoa > Chordata > Lepidosauria > Squamata > Lacertidae > Podarcis > Podarcis liolepis. Next base: position 19,253,544 of record NC_139570.1, on the reverse strand, counting down.
GGTTAGTTTTATCTTTTGGGATATCTTTATCTAGGATTCCTCTGCCTTTTTTGTGTCTGATGTCCTCATCAATTTTTTTTATTTCGTCGTGGAACATGTCCCAAAAGATTTTAATCTTTGGGCAAGTCCACCACCAGCATTTGCTGTTGTTCCTTTTATTTATTTTTGACAATCTGTCAGGGGTTAGGTACCATCTGTGGTGAATTTTTCTGAAATTCTCCCTTAAATAAATCACACACAGTAAAATTTATGTTTTTCTCCCAAAAAGTTTTCCATCTTTCCAGATCTATCTCATATCCCAAATCATGCTCCCATTTTAACATGTTTTCCCCTTTCGTCTCTTGTTCTAAGGTAGTTTTCATTAATAATCTATACATTTTTGCTAGCATTTTTTGATCGCTTTGCAATATTTTCTTTTCTAATTTTAAAGTTTTATTTTCAAATCCCCTCTTTTTATGTCTTTTTCAAATGTTGCCTTTAATTGATAATATTGTAACCAATTTATTCCAAATGTTTGCAATTGTTCGTAAGTTTTTAATTTAATATTTCCGTCTACATCTTCTAATATTTCCCTATATGTTGGCCAAGTCTCTTTTGCATTACTCTTTCTCAATAATTTTTCCTTTTGTTCTTTCGCAGACATCCAATAGAGCCTTTCTTACTATGTGATTTGTAAATTTTTTATGTTTTTCTTTTTTGCCATAAAATAAACAGCCATGCCAGCCATATATTTTGTCCCAACCCTCTAGTGTTAGGACTTCATTATCTTTTAATAATATCCATTTTTTTACCCAAAATAGGAACAGGAATTGATGGACAGTCCTATCACCCCACAGGAAATAGATATGGTCCTCAAAAACCTCAAGCCACACAAAGCTCCAAGCCCAAATGGCTTTACAGCAGAATTCTATAGGAAATTCAAAGAACCCCTGAAGCCCTACATGACCTTGCCACAACTGACTGTATTGCTAACACAAGAGATGAATTTCAAGAACAGCTTCCCCTTTGGCCCCCCCACCGATCCGGAAGACATCCATGACTTGATCGTTAAACTCAAAACAGGGAAAGCGCCTGGGCCAGACCTGATCCCGGCAGAAGCTATAAAATACCATGCGGACTGGTGGGCCAAAGTCCTGGCGACCATCTTCGATGCCATTAACAACTCTGGAATGATCTCGGAAGTATGGAAGGACGCTATTATCGTTCCCATCCACAAAAAGGGCTCACCAGATGACCCAGGGAATTACAGAAATATCAGTCTGCTCTCAATAGTGGGGAAACTGTATGCCTGCTTCCTGTTGAACAGACTTATTCAATGGGCCGAAGAGAAAAAATTAATTGGGCCCGAACAAGCTGGATTCCGCCCAAAACAGTCAACAATTAATCATATTCTAATTTTACAGCATCTTGCCTGGAAATATTCCATCCCAAAGGGTGGCCAACTCTGTGTGGCTTTCATTGACCTAAAGGCAGCATTCGATAGTATCCCCAGGAGCATCCTCTGGGAAAAACTCACCCGCTGGGGCATCGACAGAAGGCTTCTCTGGCTAATAATCAAACTCCGTGAGAACTCAGCGGCTAGAGTGAGACTCACCCCGGAGGGTGATCTCACCAATTCAATTCCCATTAACAGAGGTGTCCGACAGGGTTGCATATTGGCCCCATTCCTGTTCAATTTGTTCATAAGCAACATGAGGACTCCCCTAATAGAGGCTCAAGAAAGGATTCATGCACCCCGCCTAGCACTTTATCGCTGCCCTTTGCTACTATATGCGGATGACGCAGTCATCCTTTCTTTTTCTAGAGTAGGTCTCAGGAGGGCCTTAAAATTTTTTGGATCATATTGTAATGCAAATTCCCTTACAATTAATTATGGAAAATCTAAGATCCTAATTTTCTCAAAGAGCCGGAAACTCCATAATTGGAGAATTGATGGGAGAGTCATCGAACAAGTCCATAGATTCCAATACTTGGGAGTTTGGTTACAACATAACTTTAGATGGAAGGCCCATGTAGTTTATGTTACAAATAGAGCCAAAGCTATCTCCTTGGCGATCTTGCGATTCTTCTTCACCGATGGGGCCCTTCACATCCCATCGGCGTTGAAAGTGTTCAAGGCCAAGGTGATCCTGACAATTGCTTATGCCATCTCAACTTGGGGGACTTTTGTCAACCTATCTCACCTAGAGGTTATTCAAAATCAGTTTTTAAGAGGGATATTGAAACTGCCCAGCTGTGTAAGTAATACAGCGTTACGCATGGAACTTAATACTGTATCCCTGGAAAACGCCCTGTGGAAGCACATACTTTGTCACTGATTATCTCTATGGCACAATCTCCCAAACTTGTACTTGATACAATGTATGTGGAGAGATGATTTCCAGAGCCCATGGGTAAAAAATTTACAGCTGAAAATTACGGCAATGGGAATCTCCCCATCCAAATTACTAGAGCAGGACATAGTTCCAGCTAAAAGAACAGTAACCTGTAAACTAGAGGAGATGGACTTGCAGCAGAAAATGGCCTTGGGCAATGGTACCTGCTCACCTCTAAACCTTGGTTTATTCTCTTAAGGCTCCCAAATTATTTGAATTCCTTAACTTCTTCAGCTCATAGATATGCCTTTATAAAGGCAAGATTCAACACCTTCCCATCAAACGTGCTGAGAAATAGATTTTCCAATGGACAGATATCGCTCTTATGTGATTGTAATTGTGGGGCACCGGAATCGTTGCATCACATAATTCTTGATTGTGCTTTTCACTCATCGGCCAGGAGCAAGTTTCTTGCTCAATATCTAAAGAGAATCGCCGACGATACGAATGAAGCCAAACTGAGATATCTATTAAATGATGAAGACCCCCTAAGATCACTCACGGTTGCCAGATTCTTGATCAGCGTCCTATCCCTAAAGAAGAAAAACGGACTCCTGTGCAGCTCGGATAACCCTTTTAAACCATGATCTATGTTTTAGGATGTAATTAGGTGATATCACCATTGATGTCTTTTATTAATTTATGAGAAGAGGGTGATGTTTATGTTGCAAATTTATTGTAATGTATGATGTTGGTTTTTTGTTTTTGTTTTGCTTTGGTTCTTGTCTGTTTTTTGTAAGTTTTGGCGGTTTTAAATTTGGAGGTTTAAGTACATTATGTTGGTATGGGAAACTGTGACGGGCCAATGGCCGTAATAAATATCAATACAATACAATACAATAGCCTTACATGACCCGCCGATTGAATGATACCATAAAAGGGGGGCCCATCCTCAAAACCTGGACCTACTCCAAAATAGTCTCCATCCCAAAACCACTGAAAGACAGCCTCAAAGTAGAATCATACCGCCCAATCTCATTAATAAACCAAGACGACTAAATATTCACTTCAAACTGCCAATTAGGTACCTAAACATCCTCAATGCTTTGGACTGCTTAGAGTGGAAATACCTATTAGCAGTACTAACATGAAATTTGGCCCCAATTTCCTGCAAATCCACCAACAAATATAATCCCAAGCCTCAGCAATATGGAGGACTAACAATAGGGACTCTATGATATTAATCATAGCAATCCAAAAAGGCACAAAACAAGGATTCCCACTGTCTCTCTTCTTATTCATCTTGGCTCTCGAACCTTTAGCAATCTGAATCCGAGCAGCCACAGACATCAAGAGAGTGGAAATAAAAGGCAAAACCTACAAATTAGGACTCTTTGCAGATGACAGCACCAGACCCCATAAACGCAGCAACCTCCTTAATCAGAGAACTCAACACATTTGCAATGGTGCCGGGCCTACAGGTAAATTTTGCAAAGTCAGAAGCTATGTGCTTCCCACACCCAAAAAGGCCTCGCTAACGTCACCAAGATAAAACTTTGCCACACCAAGTTCAGATACCATGGGGTACAAAGAACCAAAAACCTCAATAAAGTATACCTCCACAACTATAACCAAGACCTAAAGAGATGGAACAACATCCACTTCACTCTCTCAGACAAAATAGCCATGATCAAAATGATCACCCTCCCAAAACTAACCTACCTATTCCAAACAAAAAACCAAGAATAAGCCCCAAACACCTGCACCTCCCCTCCTCAGAGGGAGGATGGGGAATCCCCAACACAGAAGCATATTACATTGCCAACCAAGTATGCTACATAATCCCATACAGTGGTGCCTCGCAAGACGAAATTAATTCGTTCCGCGAATCTTTTCGTCTAGCGAATTTTTCGTCCTGCGAAGCACAGTTTCCCATAGGAATGCACTGAAAATCAATTAATGTGTTCCTATGGTCAAAAAAAGTCCAAACAAAGCAAAATTTGGTACAACAAGAGTTTATTAAGTGCTCTTTAAAGTCACACATACTGTAAAGAGCATTTCAAAATTCAAACCCAGAATTTTTTTTAAAAAAACAGCAGTGGCCCAATGGTCACAGAAAATCATAAAAATGCAGGGGGGGGAAACCACAAGCTTCCAGATTCTTGCAAACCCCTCCCCAACTGTTCCCCCAGCCACCCAGCACACAGAAATTCAAACCCAGAATTTTTTTAAAAAAACAGCAGAGTGGCCCAATGGTCACAGAAAATCATAAAAATGCAGGAAAAAAACCACAAGCTTCCAGATTCTTGAAAACCACTCCCCAACTGTTCCCCCAGCCACCCAGCACACAGAAATTCAAATCCAGAATTTTTTAAAAAAACAGCAGAGTGGCCCAATGGTCACAGAAAATCATAAAAATGCAGGGGGAAAAAACCACAAGCTTCCAGATTCTTGCAAACCCCTTCCCAACACCAAGTCCTTGAATTCCAAACACCCCAACCCAAAATCCAAAACCCACCAAAAAAGTTTTAAAAGCTTAACTTACCAAATGGCTGCAAAATAAGTTTTGGAAAAGCTTCAAAAATCACCAAAGTCTTTTAAAACCTCAAAAAAGGCTACTATGAACACTGCATTCTATGAGTTGCTCCTCAAAGTCAAGTCACAACTGTATTAACGGTGTTAAGAAAAAGGAAACAAACTTGCAAGACGTTTTGGTCTTGCGAAGCAGCTCAAAAACGGAAAACCCTTTTGTCTAGCGAGTTTTCCGTCTTGCGAGGCATTCGTCTTGCGGGGCACCACTGTATATAGTAGAAGATGAAACAAAACAGCGGGTACACCTGAAGAGGGACACAATTGAAAATACCGGCACCACAGCATACCCAATTCCAAACAAACTAAGGAAAATTCCCACAATACTTAACAGCTACACACAGACCATGCTTAAAGCATGGAAAGCATAAATAGGTAAACTGTCCCCAACCCCATCACCACTAATTCCCCTGCCACACCACCCATTATTCCATCACTCAGCACAAAACCTCCAGATAAAGACCTGTCAAACAAAAGGCTTATATCGCCTAATTAACCTCTATAAAATAGCAAACCCTTGCCAACACAAGAAATACAAGACAAACTAGAAGACGCCCAAATGCCCTGGTTAACACACCACCAATTACATGCCCTCTTAAACAATCCAGTAGTAAAATCAACAGCAACTAGGCCCTTGACAACCTTCAAAAACCTCCCCCCAAAACCTCCTATGAGATTGACCCCACTCAGTGGACCAGAACATGGTCTAAACCCTGCTTTCAATCCATATCAAAGAAAAGGAAAGCACTCACTCTGAAACTCACCTACAGGTGGTACCTAACACCAAGGAAATTAGCGCTAATAAGCCCACGTAATTCACCAAAATGCTGGAGAGGGTGCACCTCCCCAGGCACATACCTCCACATGTGGTGGGAATGTCCACAAATCCAACTCTTCTGTACAAAAACCATATGAGAAATACCGTATGTAAAATACCTAAGCAAGTATTAGAAATCACCCCGGAACTGGCCCTACTAAACATCTTCCAAGACAATAATACCCACTTACACCACAAAGAACTCATAACCCACCTACTCTCAGCAGCCAGAATCATCATAACCAGACACTGGAGTGACCTGTCAGGAATAAGTATAGACCAATGGTACCAAATACTATGGGAAACAGCCTTACTAGAAAAATTAACCAATAAACTGAAACTGACACAGGGACAAATAGAAGAAGATGCCTTCACCCTGGTATGGCTCCCCTTTATCACATACATAGCCCAACAAGACAATGACAAAAATCCACCAACAGAATACAAATCAATATGGCTAACCTGATCCAAAAATCCCACCCACCCCACTCACACATGAAAACAAAGACCACCAGAGTCAACTACAAATGAACAGTCACACCCTAGGCCAACCCCAACCTCTCTCACCACCAAAGGAACACAAGTGAACAGCAAAGAACCTGCACAAGCAACGCTGACACAAAACCCCACATATATTAAGTAAAATAGAAACATCACCACCCAACCCCAACCCCAACCCCACTCATCTTTTTCCCCCCTCCACCTCTTTCCCCCTATTCTTCCTAATGTCTCAACAAATGGGGATAAATGTGTAATGGGGGAGGGGGATACGAGACTGAGACATTGCACATACCTTTGTAAATCAAGAAAATCTTTACTAAAAATACATTTAAAAAATACAAATGAAACTGACCTGTATATTTCAAGAAAATGTAACTTGAAAAAAGAAACACTGCACATACTTTTGTAAACCAAGAAATCTTTAATAAAAAAGACATTAAAAATATTTGGTAGGAGAAGAATTACCGAAGGATAAGAAAGTACTGTTTATGTATGTGATGACAATGCCAGAATACTACTTGCCCAGGGATGGAAAGAAGAAAGAGCCCCATCGAAAGGAGAATGGATAATGAAGATGATGGACTATGCCAGTGTTTCCCAACCGGTGTTCCGCGACACACTAGTGTGCCGCGAGACGTTGCCTGGTGTGCCGTGGGAGGGAGGCGGGCGAGTCGGGCGGCGAGAGGCGGGGCGGCGGCGGCGAGGAGAGGCCGCCCAGCGCGGGGCTCTCGCCGTCTGCCTGCCTGGCTGCCTGCGTGGCGCTGACGTCACGGGGCTGTAACGTGCCCCACATAGGCACACGCGGGGCGGCGAGCGAGCGAGCTCCCACATCCCATCGCCGCTCGCTTCGGCTGGCCTACTAGGCTGTCGCAGGCGGAAGGCCTGCGCATGCGCGAGGTTTTCGCGCCTTCGGGATTCCCTTCACGCCTTCCTCCCCCCGGGTCCTTGAGAGCGCGGGAAGCGGCAGTGTGAGACCAGCGTTGAGCCTGGTAGGTATTGCGCTTGCCAAGGCAGTCATTTGGGAAATGAAAACTTGCAAAGCAAGGAACCAGTTCAATCTGAAGTACGTGTATGCTTAATATCCTGTATCTGAAACCTATTCTGCCCCCTCCCCCACACTTGGTGCCATTTTCATCTACACATGCAGCAGAGTAAGTTGACCCAGAATAGTACCAATTCAGATGGCAGATGGGAGAATGACAGTGCTGAATGCTTTCCCATGTAGAACAGTCCCTGCAAATAAAAACCTAGCATATTTGGAAGAGGGATGCTAGCCTAACCATTACCTTCTATGCTGTTACTATTTTTTTTTTAATTTTTTTTTACATAGTAAAAAGTGACCTTTCCCCATCTGGCATGGTGGTGTGCCTCAAGATTTTTTTCATGAAACAAGTGTGCCTTTGCCCAAAAAAGGTTGGGAAACACTGGACTATGCGGAGATGGCAAGGCTGACTGGGAAAATCAGGCACCAAGAGTTTAACCAATTTACTAAAGAATGACATACCTCTAAAGAATATATTCTTTATATATATTATTCCTCTCCTTTAAATCAGAACCAGTGAGGGCGGTGAAGGTCCTGTGTGAGTGCCTGGAGGCGGTTGGAGGATGGATGGCGGCTAACAGATTGAGGTTGAATCCTGACCAGACAGAAGTACTGTTTTTGGGGGACAGGGAGCGGGTTGGTGTGGGGGATTCCCTGGTCTTGAATGGGGTAACTGTGCCCCCCTGAAGGACCAGGTGCGCAGCCTGGGAGTCATTTTGGACTCACAGCTGTCCATGGAGGCGCAGGTTAACTCTGTGTCCAGGGCAGCTGTCTACCAGCTCCACCTGGTACGCAGGCTAAGACCCTACCTGCCCGCGAACTGTCTCGCCAGAGTGGTGCATGCTCTAGTTATCTCACGCTTGGACTACTGCAACGCGCTCTACGTGGGGCTACCTTTGAAGGTGACCCGGAAACTGCAATTAATCCAGAATGCGGCAGCTAGACTGGTGACTGGGAGTGGCCGCCGGGACCACATAACACCGATTCTGAGAGATCTGTACTGGCTCTCAGTACGTTTCCGAGCACGATTCAAAGTGTTGGTGCTGACCTTTAAAGCCCTAAATGGCCTCGGTCTTGTATACCTGAAGGAGTGTCTCCACCCCCATCATTCAGCCCAGACACTGAGATCCAGCGCCAAGGGCCTTCTGGCGGTTCCCTCATTGCGAGAAGTGAGGCTACAGGGAACCAGACAGAGGGCCTTCTGGGTACTGGCGGCCGCCATGTGGAACGGCCTCCCATCAGATGTCAAAGAGATAAATAATTACCTGACATTCAGAAGACATCTTAAGGCAGCCCTGTTCAGGGAAGTTTTTAATATGTAACGCTGTACTGTTTTTAACACTGATTGGGAGCCGCCCAGAGTGGCTGGGGAAACTCAGCCAGATGGGCGGGGTATAAATAATAAATTATTTATTATTATTATTATTATTATTATTATTATTATTATTATTATTAAAGAACACTGTAATCATTTTAAAATGTCAGCAGGATTGACATAGCACTTGTAATTTAAAATAACAAAGGATAAAAATGAAGTACCATAATTTGGATAAATGCAATTAGATGCAGTTTAAAAAGGAAGATAAATCTTGGAAGCCAAGGGAGGGGTGGAGGGAAGTCCGGAGGAACACTATAAAGGTACTGATATGGACTGTGATGTAATGTAAGCATGTTTGTCTGTGTGTGTGTGTGTGTGTGTGTGTGTGTGTGTGTGCGCGTGTCTGTGTGTGTGTGTGTGTGTGTGTGTAAAAAAATGTGTTTTTTCTTTTTGAAACTTTGAAAATAAAAAATTGAAAAAAGAAAGTAATTTTAAAGTGTTTTGAAAAATATATTGAATTTGCCATAAGCTCACCCTCGCCATCTAGTGTCACATTTGTATAGTGCACTTAATACATTGTAAACGCATCTGTATAGCCAAGTCTTTAGTCTGTGGCTGTATTTTTGACACAGTTTCCTCTCTTTCCACCAATCAAGGGTGGACCACATGCTTAACACGAGTCAACAGTGTGATGCAGCAGCAACAACAAAAAAGCTAACACTGTTCCAGGCTGCATCAACAGAAGTATAGTGTCCAGATCAAGGGAAGGCATAGTTCCTTGCTATTCTGCCTTGGTCAGACCACACCTGCAATACTGTGCAATTCTGGCCACTACAATTTAAGAAGGATGTTGACAAGCTGGAACCTGTGCCAAGGAGGGCAACCAAGATTTTCAAGGGTCTAGAAACCAAGTCTTAGAAGGAACGGTTGAAGCAGCTGGGTATGTCTAGCCTGGAAAAGAGGAGATTTAGAAGCGATATGATAGCCATCTTCAAATATCTCAAGGGCTGTCACATGGAAGATGGAGCAAGCTTGTTTTCTCCTGTTCTGCGGGGTAGGACTCAAACCAATGGCTTCAAGGTACATGAAAGGAGATTCGAACTAAACATCAGGAAGAATTTGCTGAGAGTAAGAGCTCTTTAGACAGTGGGACAGCCTGCTTTGGGAGGTATGTGGGCTCTCCTTGCTGGGAGGTTTTTCAGTAGAGGTTGGATGGCCGTCTGTCATGGATGCTTTGATTGGGATTCCAGCATTGCAGGGGGCTGGACTAGATGATCCTTCAGGTCCCTTCTAATTCTATGAAATACTAATCCCCATCTGATGGGTCTGTTGGTATTCAAAATCTGCTTTTAACAAAACGAGTAACAGAAAGGGCTTATAGGAGAACCAGGGTGAATATGGCACTCTTCATATGTTTTGAACAACTCCCAGCAGGTCCAGTCAACATGATGGGCTTTGGGGGTTTGCAGTCTGAAACATCTGAAGGACACAAACTGGGTGAAAGCTGCTGCACAGTGAGGCCTCTGCTCAAAAGAGCATCCCTTCTGTGTCAGAGCCAAGGTGTATCTGTCCAGCACCCTGCTTCCATCAAGGACTAACCTGATCCCCCTGGATGTTCTTAAGTGGCTCCCCAGCAATTGGTATTCAGAGGTAGACTGCTCCTTCAACAGGAAGTTCTATTTGGCTATTCAAGCCACTGACCACTGATAGACTCAGCCACACCCAGGTTCTAGAGAAGGCTTGGGGGGAAATTGCATTATTGCACTTTGAACGGAAATAATCTAGGAGAAAAGAGGGGAATTGTTTTCAAGTGGCACCTTTAACCCAATAGAGCAAAATGCTTGCTTTGCTGCCAGGTACATAAGGGAATGCAGGCAGGACATTTTCGTAAGATCAGCCGTATCAATGGAACAACATCCCAAGGAGGAAAATATGCAGCTTTCAGAACTTTGAAGTTTAGAGAAAAAGCAAGTTAGAGGCAATGGAACCAGAGGTTCTAAAATCCTGCAAGACTTGCAGAAAGTGGGTAGGAAAAATGTTTTTCTCCCTCTCTCATAACACCAGAACCCGTGCAGGAAGATTCAGAGTGGATAAGAAAGTATTTACAGAAGGCATATGAAATACAACATTAGAAATGTTGGGGATATTTTGGAAAAGTTAGAAGCAAGAAAGAGTTGTAGAGCAATATTAATGGTTATTGTTGCAGAGAAAGCCTTTGACAATGTATCTTGGAGTTTTATGTTACATAATTTAGAGAGTATGGGAATAGGCCATGATTTTTAAAATGGTATTGAAACTGTCTATCTAGAACAAAAAGCTAAAATTATTGTAAATAATGTGGTTTCAGAGGAAATTAGAATTGAGAAGGGAACCAGGCAAGGGTACCCACTTTCCCCTCTGCTGTTTATTTCAGTCCTGGAGGTCTTGCCAAGTATGATTAGAAAGGATGAACAAGTCAAAGGTATTACAGTAGGTTCGAAACAATATAAATTAAAAGCCTTTGCTGATGATCTAGTCCTGACATTACAAGATCCAGACTCCAGTGCAGCCAAAGCACTGGAGCTGATACAAGAGTTTGGTCAGGTAGCAGGATTCAAATTATACAAGAGCAAGACCAAAGTAATTGAGAAAAATCTGGATAATGAAGAAAGAAAACTATTACAAGAAAAAACGGGCCTAGATTTTGTGAAAAAAGTTAAATATTTGGCGGTGAACCTGACTGGGAAAAATTTGAATTTATATAAAGATAATTATGAGAAATTATGGAATAAAATTTAAAGAGATTTGGAGATATGGTCGAACCTAAAACTGTCATTAATGGGCCGGATTTCTGTGATTAAGATGAATGTGCTGCCAAAGATGCTTTTTTTGTTTCAAGCCCTCCCAATTATAGATAATGTGAAATATTTTAAAGAATGGCAGAAAGCACCATCCAGATTTATCTGACAGGGGAAGAAACCCAGAATTAAATATAAATTACGTACAGACTCTAAAGAAAGAGGGGGATTTTTCTTGCCAGATTTAAAAATTTATTTTGAAGCTGCTGCACTTTGCTGGATTAAAGAATGGATGCAATTAGAAGACATAGATCTACTAGATTTGGAGGGATTCAACAATGTGTTTGGTTGGCATGCATATTTATGGTATGACAAAGTAAAGGCCCATAATGCATTTAAAAACCATGTAATTAGGAAATTGTTGTATAATGTTTGGACAAAATATAAAGATCTTTTAGAAAGAAAGATGCCCAGATGGCTTTCACCAATGGAGGCAAAGACCCAGAAAAAACTAAATATGGATACCAAATGGTTGAACTATTATGATTTATTAATAGAAGAAGAAAAAGGTTAGAAATTAAAACCATTTGATCAAGGTAAAGATAAGTTAAATTGGTTACATTATCACCAGATTAATGAATTGTATAAATTGGATAAGAAAAGTGGTTTTGCTTTTGAAAAATATAAGTTGGAGACGGAGTTGTTCGATACAAAAGGTAAAAAATTATCTAAAATGTACAAGTTATTGTTGGAGTAGCATACAAAAGATGAACAAGTTAAATCTGTGATGATAGATTGAGCAAGAGATGTAGGACATAATATAATGTTTGAGGATTGGGAAAGATTGTGGAAGAAAGGGGTCAAGTTCTCTGCATGTACTGTGTTAAAGGAAAATATAATGAAAATGATGTACAGATGGTATTTGACTCCTGTAAAATTAGCAAAGATATATCATAACTGTGACAATCTATGTTGGAAATGTAAAGAAAAGGAGGAACCTTTTATCATATGTGGTAGACCTGTCCCAAGGAGATACGACTTCTGGGGAAAGATTTATAATGAATTGGGAAAAAAATGTTGAAATATACATTTATAAAGAAACCAGAGGCCTTTCTTCTTGGAATAACAGGTTTGGAATTGCCCAAGAAAGATGTTATTTTTTTATGCCACAACTGCTGCTCGTATTTTGTTAGCTAAAAATTGGAAAACCCAAGAATTACCAACGATAGAAGAATGGCAGATGAAGATGATGAATTTTTCGGAGCTAGCCGACCTAACCGGAAGAGTCCGTGACCAGAAGGAAGAGGAGTATCAGGAAGAGTGGATTAAATTTAATGATTACTAAGTAAAATATGTTAAGTTAAATTAACTGAAAACAGCTTGCAGATACTCAGTTGGCTTAGGATTTTATTTATGTTAAGTGATGAATTGTTATGTTTAATTTCATAATGTGAACATCTAAGGATGCTAATGTTTAAGTTAAATTTTATAAGAACTGTGATTTGGAAAACCGTTAAAAGGATATGCAATGAAATCCAACCAAGGGGAAGCGAGGAAGTCACTTAATGTTAATAAGTGTAATTTTCAATAAGGATATGATTTATGTTTGTTTGTCTTATGTGTTTGTTTGTTTGTTTGTTTGTTTGTTTATAATGTTGTAAAAACCAATAAAAATTGAAAAGAAAAGAAAGTATTTACAGAAGAAAATAAGAAGAGTCTACTGGATCTGGCCACTGGCCCCTCTACTCCATCATCCTGTTCACAGTGGCCACCCGGATGCTCCTTAAGGGAAGCCCACAAATAGGACAAGAGCACAAGAGCAACTCTCCCCTCCTGCGGTTTGCAGCAGCTGGGATTCAGAAGCATTCCTGTCCTGCCCATGCAAGAAGTGCTGACGGGCAGGGAGGCTTCTTCCCTGTGCATTAGCTCTGCCCATCCACAGAGCAGCCCTGTGTCTTTGGCTGACATCTTGGTGGTCACGGTGGGAACAGGATGCTCAACTAGATGGTCCCTCTTTGGCCTGGTGCAGAAGGCTCCTCTGACATTCCTATACACTGCTGCTGAAGACAAGTTGCACGTCTTGCCTCAGAACATGGTCACTCCAACCCTGCAAGGGAGGAAGAACTATAATGCCAGATGAAAACTCAAACCATCTTAGTCAGCTCAACAGAAAAGTCCAGGCAGGAGAGTTCTCTATTCCCAGTTCAGCCATGGAGAGCCCAGCAGCAGCCAGATATTGAGAGCCAGGCCACCCAGGAGCACATGCCAGCTTTCTTCCTGGGCACATTTGACAAGGCAGTACATCCCACTGAGCACTGCAGGACTCAATTCCAAGTAAGCATACGCCGGATATGGACAGCATAGCTGCACTGCAGAAAGTCTCTCTCCAGGGCCAGGCAGGCTGCTGCTGCACTTCAAGGACTAAGGAGAACGAAGATGCTGGTGAAAGGCAGCCCTTAAGATTTCTAGAGACTTGCGCCCCCTAGTGACAAAAGTTCCTGCTCCTCTGCAGCTGCTCTGGGTTAGCAGTTGGGCTCTAGAAAAAAACATTTCGAGGAAAACCAAGAACACAACATAAAGAGGACTGTGTTGTACCAAATCTGACCACAGATGCATCCAGAGTTCTGTACTGACTGTGAGGAGCCCACCATAGTATCAGACAAGGGGACATTCCCAACCCTACCCAAGGAGGCCAAGGATTATCCTGTGGAACTTCTGCCTGCACCTCACCTCCCCCACAGAAGCTGCTATGGCTTCCAACCTTCCATGTGCAGTACTCGCACACGTTTTCCCCTCTAAGTGTACAGAAAAGCGTGTTGTTGTTTTTTAAAAGGAAAGAAACCATCATAGAGCAGCAGCATAATCCTACACATTTTTACCTAAGAGTAAACTGCAGCGAGCGCAGCAGGCTTTGCTCCCAAAAAAGAAGACATAGGATTCATCTCACATCCATCACAACCAAGGATAACGTAAAAGAACCTCCATGGCCAGAAGAAATCTACCCTACCCAAAAAGCCAGGGATTATCCTGTGGAACTTCTGCCTGCACCTCACCTTCCCCACAGAAGCTAAAGGCACCAAGGAGGAAGGGATGGGACGTGGGGTGCTCAAGCCAAAAAATGGGGGGTTGGTTGGGGGAAAACCAAGACGCAGCGGCTTTGCGTCCTTTTTTTGCGCTGGAGTGCGCGCGGCCAACACAACCCACCAACACAACCCACCAACGTTGTCGGGCACACGTGCCCAGGGCGCGAAGGGTTCCGCGCGTCAACTCAGCCTGGCCACCAGAGCCAAGCGGGGCTGCGCTTCGCCCCTGCCTGCCCTTGCCAGGAGAAGCTTGGTCGGCAGGCAAATCCCGCTCCCCCACGCTGGCCTGGGACGCGCAACGGCTAGTCCAAGCCGGGTCCTGGCGGCACTCAGGGCCGGACGGGGTTCCCTGCATGGGGGCGCCTGGCTCCCGCCCCCTAAAAGTTGCGCGCTTGGGACTACCCTCCCCCGGCCCAACCCCACACGCCACTGCCCATGTCCATACACACGTGCTCTCCGCATTTTCAGACCCGACTCTTTCCCTAGCCCTGCCTGGAAATACTGCGGGTAGAGTAACCCTGCCCTCACTCCCCCCCCCCCACAAAGCTCTACCTCCGCGCAGCAGCCCTTCCTCCTGACCGGACACATCCCCAAAGCCACAACGAAGTTGCTTGGCTGAGCGAGGCGGCTCCCCAACCCCCCCCCACCCGCCCCTAACCCCCGCCAGAACCTTACCTACCCCAGGACTCTCCGCCGTCCCGCAGCACTTGGAAAAGGGCACGGATGCGCGCCGCCCGGATGCTGAGCAGAGCCGCGGCCAGGAGCGCATCCTTCGCCAAGGAGGAGGAGGTGCAGGAGGTGCAGGAGCGAGCGAGCGAGCGCCAAGCACCCATTGCCACCCTCCCTCCCGCAGCGCCAGGCAGATGGAAGCAGAGAAGACGCCGAGGACGCCCCAGCTGATAGAAACAGAGATCTGCAGCCCCGCCCCCTGGCCAGTTTAAACTCCAGCGAGTTAAAGGGACTCTGCTTCCCCATTTCACCCCCACGGGACCACGCACCCTCCAATAAATTAAACCCCCTATATCTTGCGAATACACGTGTATTCAAGCTTATAGCCTGGTTCCCCAAGGAAATCCAAAAGACCCCATGGCCGCCAACTTTTCAGCCTCCTCCAGACCCTGCCTTGAGGCTCCATTGTTTCCCTTTCTGTCCCCGGAATTGTCACCTGCAGATTTCTTTCTAGCCCTGCGTTTCCCTTAAAGGCACAGGCACACCTGGCAGGCTGAAAGACAGCAGGTTAGGGAAGGCTGACTTAAGCATGCAGGTGGGAGCCACAGGCACAGCAGAAAGATACAGGAGCTTTGGCAAAAATCTATAATCTAATTTCCAAAGAACATCCGGCGTTTAGGGTGGCGATTCTAGGAAAGACCAGTTGTCCGTCTGGGTCTTCTAACCAGCAGTCACACAAACAAGAATTAAGCTGTAAAAGTTTTCT
The DNA here is from genome assembly GCF_965112155.1 of Podarcis liolepis. NCBI lineage: Eukaryota > Metazoa > Chordata > Lepidosauria > Squamata > Lacertidae > Podarcis > Podarcis liolepis. The sequence goes on along the minus strand of NC_139570.1, from coordinate 19,237,667 downwards.
GTTTCTTATTCGCCTCTCTGCCCCCCATCTCAGCTAAGTAGGAGCTGACACTACACAGGTGGGAGAAGATGGCACTCTGCACATTCTCATACACATTGGGACTTTGGGACCCTGGCTGAAATTGGCTTTCAGCACACAATTACAGTGGTCCCTCAGGTTACATACGCTTCAGGTACATACGCTTCAGGTTACAGACTCCGCTAACCCAGAAATAGTACCTCGGGTTAAGAACTTTGCTTCAGGATGAGAATAGAAATCGTGCTCCGGCGGCAGCAGGAGGCCCCATTAGCTAAAGTGGTGCTTCAGGTTAAGAACAGTTTCAGGTTAAGAACGGACCTCCAGAATGAATTAAGTACTTAACCCGAGGTACCACTGTACTTGGGAGTAAGTCCCATTGGACTCAACAATAGTAACTGTGATTTTAGAAAAACTACAGTGTTTGGAGGAGTGGCTGGTTTAGCAGACTTGGCTGCCACTGAGTGCTACAATGACGGTTCCTGGTTTGTTTTAATTGTTGCATTGGTGACCAGCTCAAAGTGAAGAAGCCTCCAAGCCTTGACAGAAACATGCTAGGAGAACCCATGAACTTTGGACACATTACCCACATTGGAACAAAAGAGGGCAAATTCAGGAACAAATGAATTCCAAAGGAGGCTCCAACAACAATAATCCTTCAACTGCAAAGGTGTCAGATGTTTGAATGAGAGAATGAAATGCCAGTTTGGGGATGTGATGCTTTCAAAGCAACTGGCTGTAAGGAGGAGAACTGACCAATTTAATTTAGCGGAGTCTGTACTACTGTACTATATGATTTCCATTCAAATGTTTAACTTATAACATATAACATACACTAATATAAGCATCATCAGATTCCAAATAGAAGTATAATCACATGGTGCCAAGCCAATTTTAAATGTTGGTCATGGTAGGGTTCTATTCTGAAAATATGTCCCATCAATGGATCTACAAAAGAGTTACTCCAGAGATGGAGAAGAAGTATCCTGACGGTACTGGGATACTGGAGTAGGACCTAGCCCCCTGTCACTGCCAATTTTAAATGTTGGTCATGGTAGGGCTCCATCCTGAAAATATGTCCCACCAGTGGTACTATGAAAGATAGTTACTCCTGAGCAGGAAAAGAAGTATCCTGAGGGTACTGGGATATTGGAGCAGGACCTAGCCCCCTGTCACACATCAAAAGTGGGGAAGAAATTCATGACAGAGCAGCAAATACAGGTACTTGATTGGCCAGGGAATTCCCCGGATGTAAATCCCATTGAGAATTTGTGGGCTATATGCAAAAGTCGCCTCTGTGCTGTAGACTGTACGACTATGGAGAAACTCATTCAGGCGCTGATTCAAGTGTGGTACAGGGATCCAAAAATCAACAGTGACTGTTCGAAAGTAGTAGATTCCATGCCAAACCATGTTCAAATGCTGCTTAAAAATAGTGGAGGTCATATCCGTTACTAATGTACATCTATGTGAGTTTTGTACAATAAACTACTGTACTAAAGTCATTGTTTCAATTAATTTGTACACCACATTGTTATGTGTTTAGTAAGACATGGACACACACTAGAACTGTTCACATTACTGAACCTGAAACAGGTCAAACCCCCCTTAATTCAGAGGGTGCACAATGTGAGTTCCTGCACTAAAACAGCAGTGTTTGCTGTGATAACCAGATAAATAAATCAAGTTGACTTTCAGGTAATACTGTCTAGAATGGCCCCTAGGCCATTGCTTCTAGCTATAGGATGTTCTACTGATTTTGACCTGATTGAATATTATTTTTCAAATCAGTACATATTAAATGTTTGGGGGGAATTGAAAGGAAACCCACATCCCACCCACCTTAGAAGTCCACAGTTGGTTAAAAGACAAAGGCCAGGTTAAAAAGGAATTACTCATTTTGCTAAGCTCTCATATTAACAGCTTCACCAAATTTCAGAAACTCAGGAAGAAGGATGGGCATGTGTGTACTTCCTGACCCTCTGAAGATACCCAGCCTCGTGTGCCAACCCCAGCTGGAAGGCCTTAGGACTTCTCAGCAGAAGCTCCACCCTCCTGGAAGAAGACCCACAATGCCACCTACCTTGGAGGGCCACTGCATTCTGGGTGGCAAGGAACTTCAACTCCATACTGGCCGATGGGAAGAGCAGCTCTATGATGGAACAGTAATAAATAGAATTATTGACGAAGAAAAAGAAATTATTGACCCAAAACAAATCAAAGAAAGATTTATAAAATATTACCAAAAAATTATATAAAGTAGAATTGAAAGAGGAAAAGAAAATCCAAAAATACCTATTAGAAAATAGATTACCAGATAAAGAAGAAGAAGAATATGCAATTTTAAATTCAAATATTTAAATTCAAAAAAGTGATTAAAAATATGAAGGATGGGAAATCGCCAGGACCAGACGGAATTTCAGTAACATATTATAAAAAATTAGAGGAAATAATAACACCCAAATTTAAATTAATTATGAATGAAATTTTAGACAAAGGAGAAATACCCAATTTGTGGCAAGAAGCATTGATAACCCTTATCCCAAAGCAAGGTACGGATTTGAGACTTATAAAAAACTACAGGCCAATATCTTTATTGAATATAGACTATAAAATATTTACTGGAGTACTTGCAAAAAATGAAAACTCTGCTAAAAAGGATAATTAAAAAAGATCAGGCAGGATTTTTGCCAGCCAAACAAATAAAGGAATATGCCGAAATGAATCCAAGAAATTTCAATGCTTTTGTTAGATGCTGAAAAGGCATTTGACAGTGTCTCTTGGAAATTTATGATTAAAACCTGCAAAAGTTTAAATTTAGGTAAAAGAATTATGAATGGAATTCAAGCAATTTACAAAAAACAAAGCCAAATTAATCCTAAACAACGAAATTACAGAATAATTTGACATCGAAAGAGGGACATGACAGGGAATTCCTTTGTCCCCACTCCTATTTATATCAATATTAGAAACTCTATTAATAGCCCTGAGAAAGGACAAAGAAATAAAGGGCATATCTTGGTACACAGTGTTACAAAGTAAGAGCATTTGCAGACGATGTGATTATTACAATCGAAACACCAAAAGAAAATATAAAAAAGCATTAGAAAGAATGAAAGAATTTGGCGAAGTAGCAGGATTCAAATTGAACAAAGATAAATAAAAATTGATAACAAAAAATATAGGCGAGAAAAGGGAAAAGGAATTAGAGGAAACAACAGGACTAAAAATAGAAAATAAAGTGAACTACTTAGGGAAATGGATTACAAATAAAAATATAAATTTATTTAAGGATAACACTGGTCAACAACAAATTTGTTGTCTGGGTTTTTTCAGTTGATTTAGGACGAATCTGATGCGCTGAATCCAAAAATCACATTGGTTTTGCTCAATCAGGTCAAGTTTTTGAGCTATGGCCACATGTCGTATTTTTACGTTTTTGTTCACATGTACGCTTGTGTGGAGCATTTTAGAAGAAGTTGGTGGGGGTAAAATGGCATGTCGAATAATTGTTTTGATTGGAAATGATTATTTTAATGACAAGAAGTATTCAGGTCCGATAGTTCTGGGTGATTATTTCGAAAAGGGATCAGTTTGAAGTCATAAAACCTCGAAATCTTCCATAAATTGGTGTGCTGTTGATGTGACTGGGATCAACAGAAAAAAACCGGAGCAGCTTCAAGTATCCTGATCTTCAATCAGCACGTCGTCCTGTAGCTCATTGTGATGAAATTCCAGTGCCTATCTTCGGAGAACTTCCTGACATTAATGACAAAGATGCTTCCAGTGTTGAAGGACATGAAGAAGAAGAAGAAGAAGTGGTTCTTGAAGATGATGCTCCACATCCATTTTCCCAAAAGGAGTTGGATGATCTAGTTCGTGACCTCAGCTTGTCAAAGGACTCTGCCGAACTGTTGGCATCCAGATTGAAGGGAAAAAACCTCCTCTCTTACAGTGCTCGCATCAGCTTCTTCCGCAACAGGCATCAAGAGTACCTCCGTTTTTTCTCGGAAGAGAAGGACTTGGTGTACTGTGCAGATATTGCGCAGCTTCTGCTCAAGCTTGGAGTGCCACAGTACGAACCCAAAGATTGGAGACTGTTCATTGACAGCAGCAAGCGATCACTGAAATGTGTTCTGCTACACAACGGCAACCAGTTTGCCTCTATACCCCTGGCTCACTCGAGTACACTGAAGGAGAACTATGAAGCGGTGAAGTATGTGCTGGAGAAAATTGGTTATGATCAGCATAAGTGGTTTATTTGTGTTGACCTGAAGATGGTGAACTTTTTGTTGGGACAACAGTCTGGCTTCACCAAGTACCCATGTTTTCTGTGCATGTGGGATAGTAGGGACCGTGCTCAGCAGTACACAAAGAAGGACTGGCCTGTGCGGGAGGAATTGGTGCCTTGCAAAGAAAGGAACGTCATCAACGACCCTCTGGTGGACAGAGACAGAATACAGTGGTGCCTCGCAAGACGAAATTAATTCGTTCCGCAAGTCTCTTCGTCTTGCGTTTTTTTCGTCTTGCGATGCACGGTTTCCCATAGGAATGCATTGAAAATCAATTAATGCGTTCCTAGGGAAACCGCCTTCAGACCAGGTCCGGGGACAGTCTGTCCCCGGACCTCTTCTGAAGGCTGGGGGGGGGACAAGGGCTTTTCTTCCCACCCCCAGCATTTTAAAAAACCCTGGGACAGCGGAGGACTTCTCCGCTGTCCGGGGCGATCTTAAAATGCTGGCGGGCGGCATTTTAAAATCGCCCCGGACAGCGGAGGACTTCTCCGCTGTCCGGGGCGATTTAAAAGCCCCTGGGAAGGCAGGCAGGGGGGACAAAGACTTTCGCCCCCTGCCCGCCTTCAGAAGGTGTTCCCGCCCCCCGCCCCGCTTCGGAACAGCTTTCCGAAGTGGGGCGGCTGGGGCAGGTGTCCCCGCCCCCCCTCCCCGCTTCGGAACAGCTTTCCAAAGTGGGGCGGCTGGGGCAGGTGTCCCCGCCCCCCCTCCCCGCTTCGGAACAGCTTTCCGAAGTGGGGCGGCTGGGGCAGGTGTCCCCGCCCCCCGCCCCGCTTCGGAACAGCTTTCCGAAGTGGGGCGGCTGGGGCAGGTGTCCCCGCCCCCCCTCCCCGCTTCGGAACAGCTTTCCGAAGTGGGGCGGCTGGGGCAGGTGTCCCCGCCCCCCGCCCCTCTTCGGAACAGCTTTCCGAAGTGGGGCGGCTGGGGCAGGTGTCCCCGCCCCCCCTCCCCACTTCGGAACAGCTTTCCGAAGTGGGGCGGCTGGGGCAGGTGTCCCCGCCCCCCCTTCCCACTTTGGAACACCTTTCCGAAGTGGGGCGGCTGGGGCAGGTGTCCCCGCCCCCCTCCCCACTTCGGAACAGCTTTCCGAAGTGGGGCGGCTGGGGCAGGTGTCCCCGCCCCCCCTTCAGAACAGCATTTTAAAACCTCCCCGGGACACGGGGAGATTTTAAAATGCTGGGGGTCGGCAGCGCTTCGCTCCCGACCCCCAGCATTTTAAAACCTCCCCGGGACACAGGGAGATTTTAAAATGCTGGGGGTTGGCAGCGCTTCGCTCCCGACCCCCAGCATTTTAAAATCTCCCCGGGACAGGGGGAGATTTTAAAATGCTGGGAGTCGGCAGCTAACGCTTCGCTCCCGACCCCCAGCATTTTAAAATCTCCCCGGGACAGAGACTTCTCTGCTGTCCCTTGGAGATTTTAAAATGCTGGGGGTCGGCAGCGAACGCTTCGCTCCCGCCCGCCAGCATTTTAAGATCGCCCGGGGCAGGCGGGGGGGGAAGGCAGGCAGGGGGGAGCAAAGACTTTTGCCCCCCGCCGGCCTTCAGAAGAGGTCCTCTTCTGAAGGCCGGCTGTGGGCGAAAGTCTTTGCTCCCGACCGCCAGCATTTCCCTATGGGCTTTCGTGTTGCGATGCAAGCCCATAGGTAAATTCGTCTTGCGAAGCGCCTGCAAAACAGAAAAACCTTTCATCTTGCGTGTTTTCCGTCTTGCGAGGCATTCGTCTTGCGGGGTACCACTGTACTCTTCCCACCGCTGCAAATCAAGCTCGGCTTAATCAAGCAGTTCACCAAGGCTCTGCACAAGGATGGTGACTGCTTCACTTACTTGTGCCAGGCTTTTCCAGGATTGACCATGGAGAAGTTGAAAGCTGGCATCTTTGACAGTCCTCAGATCCGTCAGCTCATCAGAGATCCAGAGTTCGGAAACTCAATGAACGAAGTGGAACTGGAAGCGTGGTAGTGGAAGTTCTTCTGGTAGTGAAGAACTTTCTTGGCAACAATAAGGCCAGAAACTACGCAGAACTTGTCAACAACATGCTGACTGCTTTCAGAAACCTGGGCTGCAACATGAGCGTCAAGATGCACTACCTATTTTCACATATGGACCGGTTTCCTGAGAACCTGGGTTCAATGAGTGACGAGCAGGGGGAGAGATTTCATCAGGACATGAAAGAGATGGAGACCAGGTATCAGGGTCGCTGGGACGCAGTCACGATGGCTGACTACTGTTGGACTCTGAAGAGAGACCTCCCTGCCGCTGAGCATTCCAGGAGTTCCAAGAAACGGATGTTCAAGCCCTGAAGTTTGAAAAATGGTGAAGCAACATGCAATTTACGTGTACTTACCTTTATCAATGCCCACCATTCAGTTTACAGTAAACCTGACCTGATGGAGAGAAACGGATGCCATGTCCTGATTCAGCAGTGCAAAAATACCCTAAATCAGTTGTAGAAATCTAGACAACATTCAAAAAGTAAAAAATTGTTGCCCAGTGTAGTTATATCAAAAAATGGAAAGAAATTAAAGGGAGTATGGATAAACGGGGAAAACTAATAATAAAATTATCATTAGGAGGAAGAATATCTATGATTAAAATGATGATACTCCCCAAAATTCTATTTTTATTTCAAACGATTCCAATTGTAATAGGAACGAAATATTTTATAAGCTGGCAAAGAGATCTTGCAAATTTTATATGGCAGGGGGGAAAGTCAAGGATAAAATTAGAAGTAATGACGGGCCCAAAGGAAAGTGGAGGATTCGCAGTGCCAGATTTAAGGAAGTATTTTGAGGCAGCGTGTTGGTGTTGGATAAAAAGATAATGAAGATAATGAATTCCTAACACTAGAGTGTTGGGGCAAAATATATGGCTGGCATGGCTATTTATTTTATGACAAAAAAAGAACAACATAAAAAAAATTATAAATCACATAGTAAGAAAGGCTCTATTGGATGTCTGGGAAAGAACAAAAGGAAAAATTATTGAGAAAACTCCCCAATGGGTTTCACCAGTGGAGGCAACCACAACATTAAAGAGTAATGCAAAAGAGACTTGGCCAACATATAGAGAAATATTAGAAGGTGCAGACAAAAATATTAAATTAAAAACTTGCGAATTACAAACATTTGGAATAAATTGGTTACAATATTCTCAATTAAAAGCAACATATGAAAAAGACGTAAGAAAGGGGGGATTTGGAAATAAAACTTCAAAATTAGAAAATTTTATGATTTTCTGTGACCATTGGGCCACTCTGCTGTTTTTTTAAAAAAAATTCTGGATTTGAATTTCTGTGTGCTGGGTGGCTGGGGGAACAGTTGGGGAGGGGTTTGCAAGAATCTGGAAGCTTGTGGTTTTTTTCTGCATTTTTATGATTTTCTGTGACCATTGGACAACTCTGCTGTTTTTTTAAAAAAATTCTGAATTTGAATTTCTGTGTGCTGGGTGGCTGGGAGAACAGTTGGGGAGGGGTTTGCAAGAATCTGGAAGCTTGTGTTTTTTTCCTGCATTTTTATGATTTTCTGTGACCATTTGGCCACTCTGCTGTTTTTTTTAAAAAAATCTGAGTTTGAATTTTGAAATGCTCTTTACAGTATGTGTGACTTTAAAGAGCACTTAATAAACTCTTGTTGTACCAAATTTGGCTTTGTTTGGACTTTTTTTGACCATAGGAACCCATTAATTGATTTTCAATGCATTCCTATGGGAAACCGTGCTTCGCACAACGAAAAATTTACTAGACGAAAAAATTCATGGAACGAATTAATTTCATCTTGTGAGGCACCACTGTATTGTAGATAAGCAAGATGGCTATCTTAAAAGCAATTACATTAAATGTGAGGAGGTTGGGAAACCCCATCAGAAGACAATGCATCACTTCATATATAAACACCAAAACTGACCATGCCTACCTTAACGGATGAGGAACAGGAATTCATGAACAGTCCTATCACTGCAGAGGAAATAGATATAGTCCTCAAAAACCTCAAGCCACACAAAGTTCCAGGCCCAGATGGCTTTACAGCAGAATTCTATAGGAAATTCAAAGAACCCCTGATGCCCAGCATGACCCGCCTATTCAATGATATCATAAAAGGGGGGCCCTTCCCCAAAACCTGGACCTACTCCAAAATAGTCTCCATCTCAAAAACACTGAAAGACAGCCTCAAAGTAGAATCAGACCACCCAATCTCATTCATAAACCAAGATGACAAGATATTTATATTAAACTTGCCCAAACGCCTAATCATTTTCCTATACAAGTTAGGGGCCCCAGACGAGACTGGCTTCGTCCCTGCTGGCAATATAACAGACCCCATCAGGAAACTACTGAACATGTTTGAACACAGCATGGCAACTAAATGCCCACTGAAAATTATGTCCCTAAATATCCTCAATGCTTTGGATTGCTTAGAGTGGAAATACCCATTAGCAGTACTAACATGAAATTTGGCCCCAATTTCCTGCAAATCCGCCAACAAATATAATCCCAAGCCTCAGCAATATGGAAGACTAACAATAGGGACTCTAATACCATAGCAATCCAAAAAGGCACAAAACAAGGATTCCCACTGTCTCTCTTCTTATTCATCCTGCCTCTGGAACCTTTAGCAATCTGAATCCGAGCAGCCACAGACATCAAGGGAGTGGAAATAAAAGGCAAAACCTACAAATTAGGACACTTTGCAGATGACAGCACCAGACCCCATAAATACAACAACCTCCTTAATCAGAGAACTCAACACATTTGCAATGGTGTCGGGCCTACAGGTAAATTTTGTAATATGCTTCCCACACCCAAAAAGAACTTGCTAACGTCACCAAGATAAAACTTTGCCACACCAAGTTCAGATACCATGGGGTACAAAGAACCAAAAACCTCAATAAAGTATACCTCCACAACTATAACCCCTTATTGGCAGCAAATTAACCAAGACCTAAAGAGATGGAACAACAACAACTTCACTCTCTCAGACAAAATAGCCATGATCAAAATGATCAGCCTCCCAAAACTAACCTACCTATTCCAAACAAAAAACCAAGAATAAGCCCCAAATACCTGCACCTCCCCTCCTCAGAGGGAGGGTGGGGAACCCCTCAACACAGAAGCATATTACATTGCCAACCAAGTATGCTACATAATCCCATACAGTGGTGCCTCGCAAGATGAAATTAATTCGTTCCGCGAATTTTTTCGTCTAGCAAATTTTTCGTCTTGCGAAGCACAGTTTCCCAAAGGAATGCACTGAAAATCAATTAATGCGTTCCTATGGTCAAAAAAGTCCAAACAAAGCCAAATTTGGTACAACAAGAGTGTATTAAGTGCTCTTTAAAGTCACACATACTGTAAAGAGCATTTCAAAATTGAAACCCAGAATTTTTTTAAAAAAACAGCAGTGACCCAATGGTCACAGAAAATCAGAAGAATGCAGAAAAAAAACCCCACAAGCTTCCAGATTCTTGCAAACCCCTCCCCAACTGTTCCCCCAGCCACCCAGCACACAGAAATTCAAATCCAGAATTTTTTTTAAAAAAACAGCAGAGTGGCCCAATGGTCACAGAAAATCATAAAAATGCAGAAAGAAACCACAAGCTTCCAGATTCTTGCAAACCCCTTTCCAACACCAAGTCCTTGAATTCCAAGCACCCCAACCCAAAATCCAACCCCCCCAAAAAAAGTTTTAAAAGCTTAACTTACCAAATGGCTGCAAAAGAAGTTTTGGAAAAGCTTCAAAAATCACCAAAGTCTTTAAAAACCTCAAAAAAGGCTACTATGTACACTGTGTTCTATGAGTTGCTCCTCGAAGTCAAGTCGCAACTGTATTAACGGTGTTAAGAAAAAGGAAACAAACTTGCAAGACGTTTTGTTCTTGCGAAGCAAGCCCATAGGGAAATTCGTCTTGCGAAGCAGCTCAAAAACGGAAAACCCTTTCGTCTAGCAAGTTTTCCGTCTTGCGAGACATTCGTCTTGCGGGGCACCACTGTATATAGTAGAAGATGAAACAAAACAGCGGGTGCACCTGAAGAGGGACACAATTGAAAATACCGGCACCACAGCATACCCAATTCCAAAGAAATTCCCACAATACTTAACAGGTACACACAGACCATGCTTAAAGCATGGAAAGCAGAAATAGGTAAACTGTCCCCAACTCCATCACCACTAATTCCCCTGCCACACCACCCATTATTCCATCACTCAGCACAAAACCTCCAGATAAAAACCTGTCAAACAAAAGGCTTATATCGCCTAATCAACCTCTATAAAAATAGCAAACCCTTGCCAACACAAGAAATACAAGACAAACTAGAAGACGCCCAAATGCCCTGGTTAACACACCACCAATTACATGCCCTCTTAAACAATCCAGTAGTAAAAATCAGCTGAAACTAGGCCCCTGACAACCTGAAAAAACCTCCCCCAGAAACCTCCTATGAGATTAACCCCACTCAGTGGACCAGAACGTGGTCTAAACCCTGCTTTCAATCCATATCAAAGAAAAGGAAAGCACTCACTCTGAAACTCACCTACAGGTGGTACCTACGGTAACACCAAGGAAATTAGCGCTAAGCCCACGTAATTCACCAAAATGCTGGAGAGGGTGCACCTCCACAGGCACATACCTCCACATGTGGTGGGAATGCCGCCAAATCCAACTCTTCTGAACAAAAACCATATGAGAAATACCGTATGTAAAATACCTAAGCAAGTATTAGAAATCACCCCAGAACTGGCCCTACTATACATCTTCCAAGACAATAATGCCCACTTACACCACAAAGATCTCATAACCCACCTACTCTCAGAAGCCAGAAGCATCATAACCAGACATTGGAGTGACCTGTCAGGAATAAGTATGGACCAATGGCACCAAATACTACGGGAAACAGCCTTACTAGAAAAATTAACCAATAAACTGAAACTGACACAGGGACAAATAGAAGAAGATGCCTCCCCCCTGGTATGGCTCCCTTGTATCACATACATAGCCCAACAAGACAATGACAAAAATCCACCAACAGAATACAAATCAATATGGCTAACCTGATCCAAAAATCCCACCCACCCCACTCACACATGAATACAAAGACCGCCAGAGTTAACTACAAATGAACAGTCACACCTTAGGCCAACCTCAACCTCTCTCACCACCAAAGGAACACAAGCGAACAGCAAAGAACCTGCACAAGCAACGCTGACACAAAACCCCACATATATTAAGTAAAATAGAAACATCGCCACCCAACCCCAACCCCAACCCCACTCATCTTTTTCCCCCCTCCACCTCTTTCCCCCTATTCTTCCTAATGTCTCAACAAATGGGGATAAATGTGTTATGGGGGAGGGGGATACGAGACTGAGACATTGCACATACCTTTGTAAATCAAGAAAATCTTTACTAAAAATACATTTAAAAAATACAAATGAAACTGACCTGTATATTTCAAGAAAATGTAACTTGAAAAAAGAAACACTGCACATACTTTTGTAAACGAAGAAATCTTTAATAAAAAAGACATTAAAAAAATATTTGGTAGGAGAAGAATTACCGAAGGATAAGAAAGTACTGTTTATGTATGTGATGACAATGCCAGAATACTACTTGTCCAGGGATAGAAAAAAGAAAGAGCCCCATCGAAAGGACAATGGATAATGAAGATGATGGACTATGCGGAGATGGCAAGGCTGACCGGGAAAATAAGGCACCAAGAGTTTAACGATTTTACTAAAGAATGACATACCTCTAAAGAATATATTAAAGAACACTGTAATCATTTTAAAATGTTGGCAGGATTGACATAGCACTTGTAATTTAAAATAACAAAGGATAAAAATGAAGTACCATAATTTGGATAAATGCAATTAGATGCAGTTTAAAAAGGAAGATAAATCTTGGAAGCCAAGGGAGGGGTGGAGGGAAGTCTGGAGGAACACTAGAAAGGTACTGATATGGACTGTGATGTAATGTAAGCATGTTTGTCTGTGTGTGTGTGTGTCTGTGTGTGTGTGTGTGTGCGTGTGTGAAAAATTGTGTTTTTTCTTTTTGAAACTTTGAAAATGAAAAATTGAAAAAAGAAAATAATTTTAAAGTGTTTTGAAAAATATATTGAATTTGCCATAAGCTCACCCTCGCCATCTAGTGTCACATTTGTATAGTGCACTTAACACATTGTATACGCATCTGTATAGCCAAGTCTTTAGTCTGTGGCTGTATTTTTGACACAGTTTCCTCTCTTTCCACCAATCAAGGGTGGACCACATGCTTAACACAAGTCAACAGTATGATGCAGCAGCAACAACAAAAAAGCTAACGCTGTTCCAGGCTGCATCAACAGAAGTATAGTGTCCAGATCAAGGGAAGGCATAGTTTCTTGCTATTCTGCCTTGGTCAGACCACATCTGCAATACTGTGCAATTCTGGCCACCACAATTTAAGAAGGATGTTGACAAGCTGGAACCTGTGCCAAGGAGGGCAACCAAGATGATCAAGGGTCTAGAAACCAAGTCTTAGGAGGAACGGTTGAAGCAGCTGGGTATGTCTAGCCTGGAAAAGAGGAGATTTAGAACAGATATGATAGCCATCTTCAAATATCTCAAGGGCTGTCACATGGAAGATGCAGCAAGCTTGTTTTCTCCTGTTCTGCGGGGTAGGACTCAAACCAATGGCTTCAAGGTACATGAAAGGAGATTCGAACTAAACCTCAGGAAGAATTTGCTGAGAGTAAGAGCTCTTTAGACAGTGGGACAGCCTGCTTTGGGAGGTATGCGGGCTCTTCTTGCTTTTGAATTATGGTGCTGGAGGAGGGGGGGCACTATGTTGGCAAAGGTCCAACAAAGGGTGTGTGTGAAAAATATGGCATTATTGCACTTTAAATGGAAAAAATCTAGGAGGAAAGAGGGTAATTATTTTCAAATGGCACCTTTAACCCAACAGAGCAAAATGCTTCTTTTGCCATTACTGCCTTGCTGTGGCAAAGGGGCTTGAACAACTCAGAGAAGCTATGAGCTATGCCGTGTAGGGCCACCCAAGATGGACAGCTCATAGTGGAGAGTTTTGACCAAACGTGATCCCCCTGGAGCAGGAACCAGCAAGCCACTCCAGTGGTCATCACAAACACTCTTTTCCAACAACACAAGAGACGACTCTACACATGGACATCACAAGATAGGCAGCATCGAAATCAGATTGATTATATTCAGCAAAAACAAGACCTGGAGCTGACTGTGGCTCAGATCACTAGCTTCTTAGAGCAAAATTCAAGCTTAATCTGAAGAAAGTAGGAAAAACCACTGGGCCGGTAAGATACAATCTAAATCAAATCCCTTATGAATACACAGTGGAAGTGAGGAACAGGTTTCAGGATCTAGATTTGATGGACAGAGTGCCTGAAGAACTATGGATGGAGGCTCGTAACATTATACAGGAGGCAGCAACAAAAACCATCCCAATGAAAAGGAAATGCAAGAAAGCAAAGTGGCTGTCCAACAAGGCCTTACAAATAGCGGCAGAGAGAAGGCAAGCAAAATGTGAGGGAGATAGTGAAAGATACATGAAATTGAATGCAGATTTCCAAAAAATAGCAAGGAGAGACAAGAAGGCCTTCTTAAATGAGCAATGCAAAGAAATAGAAGAAAACAACAGAATGGGAAAAACCAGAGATCTGTTCAAGAAAATTGGAGATATGAAAGGAAAATTTCGTACAAAGATTACCATAATAAAGGACAAAAGTGTTAAGGACCTAACATTAGCAGAAGACATCAAGAAGAGGTGGCAAGAATACACAGAGGAATTATACCAGAAAGATACTGATGTCTTGCACACCACAGGTAGCGTGGTTGCTGACCTTGAGCCAGACATCCTGGAGAATGAAGTCAAATGGGCCTTAGAAAGCACTGCTAATAACAAGGCCAGTGGAAGTGATGGTATTCCAGCTGAACTATTTAAAATTTTAAAAGATGGTGCTGTTAAGGTGCGACACTCAATATGCCAGCAAATTTGGAAAACTCAGTAGTGGCCAGAGGACTGGAGAAGATCAGTCTACATCTCAATCCCAAAGAAGGGCAGTGACAAAGAATGCTCCAACTACTGCACAATTGCGCTCATTTGACACGCTAGCAAGGTTATGCTTAAAATTCTACAAGGCAGGCTTAAGCAGTATATGGACCGAGAACTCCCAGAAGTACAAGCTGGATTTCAAAGGGGCAGAGGAATCAGAGACCAAATTGCAAACATGCGCTGGATTATGGAGAAAGTTAGAGAGTTCCAGAAAGACATCTACTTCTGCTTCATTGACTATGCAAAAGCCTTTGACTGTGTTGACCACAGCAAACTATGGCAAGTTCTTAAAGAAATGGGAGTGCCTGATCACCGCATCTGTCTCCTGAGAAATCTCTATGTGGGACAAGAAGTAACAGTTAGAACTGGTTATGGAACAACTGATTGGTTCAAAATTGGGAAAGGAGTATGACAAGGCTGTATATTGTCTCCCTGCTTATTTACCGTATTTTTCGCCCTATAGAACGCACTTTTTTCCCTCCAAAAATGAAGGGGAAATGTGTGTGTGTCCTATGGGGCGAATGCAGGCTTTCACTGAAGCCTGGAGAGTGAGAGGGGTCGGTGCGCACCGACCCCTCTCGCTCTCCAGGCTTCAGGAGAGCCCCAGCGCCAGCCCCACAAGGTCGGGGGACAGAGGGAGGCGGAACGCCGCCATCCCGCTGTCTTCCAAAGTGGTTTGGAGGCTTATGGCGGGGACAGCTGGGAGACGCAGCGCGTCTTCCTACTGTCCCCGGACCTGATCTGAAGGCGGGCGGCGGGGAGAAGAGCGCTTCTCCCCGCTGCCTGCCCTGCAAGCTCCGCGGACAGCTGGGAGACGCAGCGCGTCTTCCTGCTGTCCCCGGACCTGATCTCAAGGCGGGCGGCGGGGAGAAGAACGCTTCTCCCCACTGCCTGCCCCACAAGCGCCAGGGACAGCTGGGAGGCGCAGCGCGTCTTCCCGCTGTCCCCGGACCTGGTCTGAAGGCGGACTGCGGGGAGAAGAGCGCCCCACAAGCACCTGGGGGGGGAAATACATTTTTTTTTCTTTATTTCCCCCCAAAAAAACTTGATGCGTCCTAAGGGGCGGTGCGTCCTATGGGGCGAAAAATACGGTAACTTATATGCAGAATTCATCATGTGAAAGGCTGGGCTGGATGAATCCCAAACCGGAATTAAGATTGCTGGAAGAAATATCAACAACCTCAGATATGCAGATGACACAACCTTGATGGCAGAAAGTGAGGAGGAATTAAAGAACCTTTTAATGAGGGTGAAAGAGGAGAGTGCAAAATATGGTCTGAAGCTCAACCTCAAAAAAAGGAAGATCATGGCCACTGGGCTCATCACCTCCTGGCAAATAGAAGGGGAAGAAATGGAGGCAGTGATAGATTTTACTTTCGTGGGCTCCATGATGACTGCAGTTGGTGACAGCAGTCACGAAATCAAAAGACGCCTGCTTTGGGGGAGAAAAGCAATGACAAACCTAGACAGCATCTTAAAAAGCAGAGACATCACCTTTCCAACAAAGGTCCATATACTTAACGCCATGGTTTTCCCAGTAGTGATGTATGAAAGTGAGAGCTGGACCATAAAGAAGGCTGATCGCCGAAGAATTGATGCTTTTGTATTATGGTGCTGGAGGAGACTATTGAGAGTCCCATGGACTGCAAGAAGATCAAACCTCTTCATTCTGAAGGAAATCAGCCCTGAGTGATCACTGGAAGGACAGATCCTGAAGCTGAGGCTCCAATACTTTGGCCACCTCATGAGAAGAGAAGACTCCCTGGAAAAGACCCTGATGTTGGGAAAGATGGAGGGAACAAGGAGAAGGGGACGACCGAGGATGAGATGGTGGGACAATATTCTCAAAGCTACCGGCAGGAGTTTGACCAAACTGCGGGAGGCAGTGAAAGATAGGAGGGCCTGGCCTGGTCCATGGGGTCACGAAGAGTCGGACACGACTAAACAACTAAACAACAACAACCTCGGGTTAAGAACTTAATTCGTTCTGGAGGTCTGTTCTTAACCTGAAACTATTCTTAACCTGAGGTACCACTTTAGCCAATGGGGCCTCCTGCTGCCGCTGCGCTGCCACCGTGAAATTTCTGATCTCATCCTGAAGCAAAGTTCTTAACCCAGGGTACTATTTCTGGGTTAGTGGAGTCTGTACTACTGTACTATATGATTTCCATTCAAATGTTTAACTTTAACATATAAAATACACATTAATATAAGCATCATCAAAATACCATATAGAAGTAAAATCACAGGGTGCCAAGCCAATTTTAAATGTTGGTCATTGTAGGGAGCTATCCTGAAAATATGTCCTACCAATGGTACTATGAAAGATAGTTACTCCAGAGCAGGAAAAGAAGTATCCTGAGGGTACTGGGATACTGCAGCAGGACCTAGCCCCCTGTCACATATCAAAAGTGGGTAAGAAATTCATAGTAGAGCAGCAAATACAGGTACTTGATTGGGCAGGGAATTCCCCGGACGTAAATCCTATTGAGAATTTGTGTGCTATATGAAAAAAATCACCTCTGTGCTGTAGACCAGTGTTCCCCAACCTTGGGCCTCCAGCCGTTTTTGGACTACAATTCCCATCATCCTTGACCACTGATCTTGCTAGCGAGGGATGATGGGAGTTGTAGTCCAAAAACAGATGGAGGCCCAAGGTTGGGGAACACTGCTGTATACTATACAACTCTGGAGAAACACATTCAGGCACTAATTCAAGTGTGGTACAGGGATCCAAAAATCAACAGTAACTGTTCAAAAAAAGTAGACTCCATGCCAAACCGTGTTCAAATTCTGCTTTAAAATAGCGGAGGTCATATCCGCTACTAATGTACGTTTGTGTGAGTTTTGTACAATAAACTACTGTACTAAAGTCATTGTTTCAATTAATTTGTACAGCACATTGTTATATGTACAGCACATTGTTATATGTTTTATAAGACATGGACACAACTAGAACTGTTCACATTATTCAACCTAAAACAGGTCAAACCGCCCTTAATTCAGAGGGCACACAATGTGAGTTGCTGCACTAAAACAGCAGTGTTTCCTGTGATAACCAGATAAATAAATCAAATTGACTTTCAGGTAATACTGTCTAGAATGGCCCCTGGGCCATTGCTTCTACCTTTATGATGTTCTACCGATTTTGACCTAGATTGAGTTTCAAATCAGTATATTTTGACCTAGATTGAGTTTCAAATCAGTATATATTAAATGTTTGGGGGGGAATTGAAAGGAAACCCACATCCCATCAAATGAAAACACATCACTTCATATAGAAACACCAAGACTGACCATGCCTACCTTAATGGATGAGGAACAGGAATTCATGGACAGTCCTGTCACCCCAGAGGAAATAGATATGGTCCTCAAAACCTCAACCCACACAAAGCTGAAGGCCCAGATGGCTTCACAGCAGAATTCTATAGGAAATTCAAAGAACCCCTGATGCCCAGCATGACCTGCCTATTGAATGATACCATAAAAGGGGGGCCCTTCCCCAAAACCTGCACCTACTCCAAAATAATCTCCATCCCAAAACCACTGAAAGACACCCTCAAAGTAGAATCATACCGCCCAATCTCATTAATAAACCAAGACCACAAGATATTCACATAAAACTGTGCCAAACGCTTAAATACAAGTTGGGAGCCCCAGACCAGACTGGCTTTGTCCTTGGTCACAATATAACAGACCCCATCAGGAAACTACTGAACGTGATTGAACACAACACGGCAACTAAACGCCCACAGACAATTATGTCCGTAAATATCCTTAATGCTTTGGATTGCTTGGAGTGGAAATACCTATTAGCAGTACTAACATGAAATTTGGGCCCAATTTCTGTGAAAACAAGGCCCTCTACACCAGCTGAGACCGAGGATCAAGCAGCTAAATGCCAGATGGCTCAAGATACCCCAAATAAAAACCTTTAGGACTACATATAGGATATTTTCTGCAATCTACCCACCCACCCCCACTTTTTAACCCAAATCTAATTCTAACCCCTTACTCCCCCACCCACCACACTCTAGCTCAGCACAATTCCATTGGTTTGATAGAGAATACAAGGTGAGAGACACAGGGCAACCCAGACGGGTTGGAAGGGAATCACCCTATATTGTAGATAAGCAAGATGGTTAGCTTAAAAGCAATTACATTAAATGTGATGGGTTGGGAAACCCCATCAGAAGACAATGCATCACTTCATATATAAACACCAAGACTGACCATGCCTACCTTAACGGATGAGGAACAGGAATTCATTTTTTTAATTTTTATTAGAGTGGTACCTCGGGTTACATACGCTTCAGGTTACAGACTCCACTAAACCAGAAATAGTACCTCAGGTTAAGAACTTTGCTTCACGATCAGAACAGAAATCGTGCTCCGGCGGCACGGCAGCAGCAGGAGGCTCCATTAGCTAAAGTGGTGCATCGGGTTAAGAACAGTTTCGGGTTAAGAACGGACCTCCAGAATGAATTAAGTATTTAACCTGAGGTACCACTGTAAGTACAAATTAGAAAACATACATACTTACAACAAAAGAAAATACAAAAGAAAAAGAAAATACATATAACCAAGGAAAAAAATTAGTGAATACTTTGTTTCTTTTCATATTTACAACTATTTATACCTCTATAAAATACTATTCACAATAAAGGAGTGAAATGAAAGATAAGATATCAGGGGGGGGGGACAAAGAAAAAATAAAGAAGTGAAAGAAAAGGATCATAGGTGAAATTTTTTTTAAGTAGATAAGTATTCACTATACATAGCCATTTCCCATCTATATTTATATTCAACTGCATAATTTCATCTTGTCCTTAAATAGTGGGTTTTTTGTTGTTTTTTTAAAGACTTCCACCGTTTGCCTCACGCGTTTTTAATAATCCCTTCATCAGCTCCTCTGTTCTTCATATTTTCCCTTTGGCTTTCCTTAATGTCTCACTTTGTATTTTTTATATTACGCACAAGATTATTCTAAACACAACCAGATTTTTGTAGTCGAGCCCTGTTTTTGTAAATAATCATTTAAGAACTCCCATTGCTTCATAACCATAGTTTTGGATTTTCTCCTTATTATATCCATCAGTTTTGCTAGTTCCAGGTACTTGCAAAGTTTCCCCAACCATTCTCTTTTTGTTGGGATGCTGTCTTCTTTCCAATAGCTAGCAATCAAAATTCCTGCCGCTGTTGTCGCGTACAGAAATAAGTTAGTTTTATCTTTTAGTATATATTTATCTTGGATTTCTCTGCCTTTTTTGTGTCTGATGTCCTTATCGATTTTTTTATTTCGTCGTGGATCATGTCCCAAAAGATTTTAATCTTTGGGCAAGTCCACCACCAGCATTATTTGCTGTTCCTTTTATTTATTTTTGACAATCTGTCAGGGGTTAGGTACCATCTGTGGTGAATTTTTTCTGAAATTCTCCCTTAAATAAATCACACACAGTAAAAATTATGTTTTTCTCCCAAAAAGTTTTCCATCTTTCCAGATCTATCTCATATCCCAAATCATGCTCCCATTTTAACATGTTTTCCCCTTTCGTCTCTTGTTCTAAAGTGGTTTTCATTAATAATCTATACATTTTTGCTAGCATTTTTTGATCGCTTTGCAAAATTTCCTTTTCTAATTTTAAAGTTTTATTTTCAAATCCCCTCTTTTTATGTCTTTTTCATATGTTGCCTTTAATTGATAATATTGTAACCAATTTATTCCAAATGTTTGCAATTGTTCGTAAGTTTTTAATTTAATATTTCCGTCTACATCTTCTAATATTTCCCTATATGTTGGCCAAGTCTCTTTTGCATTACTCTTTAATGTTGTGGTTGCCTCCACTGGTGAAACCCATTGGGGAGTTTTCTCAATAATTTTTCCCTTTGTTCTTTCGCAGACATCCAATAGAGCCTTTCTTACTATGTGATTTGTAAATTTTTTCTGTTTTTCTTTTTTGCCATAAAATAAACAGCCATGCCAGCCGTATATTTTGTCCCAACCCTCTAGTGCCAGGACTTCATTATCTTTTAATAATATCCATTTTTTTACCCAACATAGGAACAGGAATTGATGGACAGTCCTATCACCCCACAGGAAATAGATATGGCCCTCAAAAACCTCAAGCCACACAAAGCTCCAAGCCCAAATGGCTTTACAGCAGAATTCTATAGGAAATTCAAAGAACCCCTGATGCCCTACATGACCCGCCTATTGAATGATACCATAAAAGGGTGGCCCATCCTCAAAACCTGGACCTACTCCAAAATAGTCTCCATCCCAAAACCACTGAAAGACAGCCTCAAAGTAGAATCATACCGCCCAATCTCATTAATAAACCAAGACGACTAGATATTCACATCAAACTGCCAATTATGTCCCTAAACATCCTCAATGCTTTGGATTGCTTAGAGTGGAAATACCCATTAGCAGTACTAACATGAAATTTGGCCCCAATTTCCTGCAAATCCTCCAACAAATATAATCCCAAGCCTCAGCAATATGGAAGACTAACAATAGGGACTCTAATATCATAGCAATCCAAAAAGGCACAAAACTAAGATTCCCACTGTCTCTCTTCTTATTCATCCTGGCTCTGGAACCTTTAGCAATCTGAATCCGAGCAGCCACAGACATCAAGGGAGTGGAAATAAAAGGCAAAACCTACAAATTAGGACACTTTGCAGATGACAGCACCAGGCCCCATAAATACAGCAACCTCCTTAATCCGAGAACTCAACACATTTGCAATGGTGTCGGGCCTACAGGTAAATTTTGCAAAGTCAGAAGCTATGTGCTTCCCACACCCAAAAAGAACTTGCTAACGTCACCAAGATAAAACTTTGTCACACCAAGTTCAGATACCATGGGGTACAAAGAACCAAAAACCTCAATAAAGTATACCTCCACAACTATAACCCCTTATTGGCAGCAAATTAACCAAGACCTAAAGAGATGGAACAACAACAACTTCACTCTCTCAGACAAAATAGCCATGATCAAAATGATCACCTCCCAAAACTAACCTACCTATTCCAAACAAAAAACCAAGAATAAGCCCCAAATACCTGCACCTCCCCTCCTCAGAGGGAGGATGGGAATCCCCAACACAGAAGCATATTACATTGCCCACCAAGTATGCTACATAATCCCATACAGTGGTGCCTTGCAAGACGAAATTAATTCGTTCCGCGAATTTTTTCATCTAGCGAATTTTTCGTCTTGCGAAGCACAGTTTCCCAAAGGAATGCACTGAAAATCAATTAATGCGTTCCTATGGTCAAAAAAAGTCCAAACAAAGCCAAATTTGGTACAAGAGTGTATTAATTCCAAACAAATTCCCACAATACTTAACAGGTACACACAGACCATGCTTAAAGCATGGAAAGGAGAAATAGGTAAACTGTCCCCAACTCCATCACCACTAATTCCCCTGCCACACCACCCATTATTCCATCACTCAGCACAAAACCTCCAGATAAAGACCTGTCAAACAAAAGGCTTATATCGCCTAATCAACCTCTATAAAAATAGCAAACCCTTGCCAACACAAGAAATACAAGACAAACCAGAAGACGCCCAAATGCTCTGGTTAACACACCACCAATTACATGCCCTCTTAAACAATCTAGTAGTAAAACCTGCTGCAACTAGGCCCTTGACAACCTTCAAAAACCTCCCCCCAAAACCTCCTATGAGATTAACCCCACTCAGTGGACCAGAACGTGGTCTAAACCCTGCTTTCAATCCATATCAAAGAAAAGGAAAGCACTAGCTCTGAAACTCACCTACAGGTGGTACCTAACACCAAGGAGATTAACGCTAATAAGCCCACGTAATTCACCAAAATGCTGGAGAGGGTACACCTCCACAGGCACATACCTCCACATGTGGTGGGAATGCCGCCAAATCCAACTCTTCTATCCAAAAACCATATGAGAAATACTGTATGTAAAATACCTAAGCAAGTATTAGAAATCACCCCAGAACTGGCCCTACTAAACATGTTCCAAGACAATAATACCCACTTACACCACAAAGAACTCATAACCCACCTACTCTCAGCAGCCAGAAGCATCATAACCAGACCGTGGAGAGACCTGTCAGGAATAAATATGGACCAATGGTACCAAATACTATGGGAAGCAGAAAAATTACTAGAAAAATTACCCAATAAACTGAAACTGACACAGGGACATATAGAAGAAGACGCCTTCACCCAGGTATGGGCCCCCTTTATCACATACATAGCCCAACAAGACAATGACAAAAATCCACCAACAGAATACAAATCAATATGGCCAACCTGATCCAAAAATCCCACCCACCCCACTCACACATGAAAACAAAGACCACCAGAGTCAACTACAAATGAACAGTCACACCCTAGGCCAACCCCAACCTCTCTCACCACCAAAGGAACACAAGTTAACAGCAGAGAACCTGCACAAGCAACGCTGACACAAAACCCCACATATATTAAGTAAAATAGAAACATCACCACCCAACCCCACCCCCCACTCATCTTTTTTTTTTCCTCCACCTCTTTCCCCCTATTCTTCCTAATGTCTCAACAAATGGGGGGGGATGTGTTATGTGGGGGGGGGGATACGAGACAGAGACATTGCACATACCTTTGCAAACCAAGAAATCTTTAATAAAAAAGACATTAAAAAATATTTGGTAGGAGAAGAATTACCGAAGGATAAGAAAGTACTGTTTATGTATGTGATGACAATGCCAGAATACTACTTGCCCAGGGATGGAAAAAAGGAAGAGCCCCATCGAAAGGCGAATGGATAATGAAGATGATGGACTATGCGGAGATGGCAAGGCTGACCGGGAAAATCAGGCACCAAGAGATTAACCAATTTACTAAAGAATGACATACCTCTAAAGAATATATTAAAGAACACTGTAATCATTTTAAAATGTTGGCAGGATTGACATAGCACTTGTAATTTAAAATAACAAAGGATAAAAATGAAGTACCATAATTTGGATAAATGCAATTAGATGCTGTTTAAAAAGGAAGATAAATCTTGGAAGCCAAGGGAGGGGTGAAGGGAAGTCCGGGGGAACACTATAAAGGTACTGATATGGAATGAGATGTAAGTGTGTGTGTGTGTGTGTGTGTGTGTGTGTGTGAGAGAGAGAGAGAGAGAGAGAGAGAGAGAGAGAGAGAAATTGTGTTTTTTCTTTTTGAAACTTTGAAAATAAAAAATTGAAAAAAGAAAATAATTTTAAAGTGTTTTGAAAAATATATTGAATTTGCCATAAGCTCACCCTCGCCATCTAGTGTCACATTTGTATAGTGCACTTAATACATTGTATACGCATCTGTATAACCAAGTCTTTAGTCTGTGGCTGTATTTTTGACACAGTTTCCTCTCTTTCCACCAATCAAGGGTGGACCACATGCTTAACACCAATCAACAGTGTGATGCAGCAGCAACAACAAAAAAGCTAACACTGTTCTAGGCTGCATCAACAGATGTATAGTGTCCAGATCAAGGGAAGGAATAGTCCCTTGCTATTCTGCCTTGGTCAGACCACACCTGCAATACCGTGCAATTCTGACCACTACAATTTAAGAAGGATGTTGACAAGCTGGAACCTGTGCCAAGGAGGGCAACCAAGATTTTCAAGGGTCTAGAAACCAAGTCTTAGAAGGAACGGTATAAGCAGCTGGGTATGTCTAGCCTAGAAAAGAGGAGATTTAGAAGCGATATGATAGCCATCTTCAAATATCTCAAGGGCAGTCACATGGAAGATGGAGCAAGCTTGTTTTCTCCTGTTCTGCAGGGTAGGACTCAAACCAATGGCTTCAAGGTACATGAAAGGAGATTCAAACTAAACATCAGGAAGAATTTGCTGAGAGTAAGAGCTCTTTAGACCGTGGGACAGCCTGCTTTGGGAGGTATGTGGGCTCTCCTTGCTGGGAGGTTTTTCAGTAGAGGTTGGATGGCCGTCTGTCATGGCTGCTTTGATTGGGATTCCTGCATTGCAGGGGTTGGACTAGATGACCCTTCAGGTCTCTTCTAATTCTATAAAATCCCCATCCCCATCTGATGGGTCTGTTGGTATTCAAAATCTGTTTTTAACAGTCCCATTCTTTATAAAACAAATATCAGAAAGGGCTTATAGGAGAACCATGGTGAATATGGCACTCTTCATATGTTTTGAACAACTCCCAGCAGGTCCAGTCGACATGATGGGCTTTGTGGGATTTGCAATCTGAAACACTTGGAAGACACAAACTTGGTGAAAGCTGCTGCACAGTGAGGCCTCTGCTCAAAAGAGCATCCTTCTGTGTCAGAGCCACGGTGTATCTGTCCAGCACCCTGCTTCCATCAAGGACTAACCTGATCCCTCTTAAGTGGCTCCCCAGCAGTTGGTATTCAGAGGTAGACTGCTCCTTCAACAGGAAGTTCTATTTGGCTATTCAAGCCACTGACCACTGATAGACTCAGCCAAACCCAGGTTCTAGAGAAGGCTTCGCCAACCTGGTATAGCCCAAAACATCTCGGGGTGGGGGGGGTGGCACTATGTTGGCAAAGGCCCAACACAGGGTGTTGGAAAAAAATGTGGGGGGAAATTGCATTATTGCACTTTGAACGGAAATAATCTAGGAGAAAAGAGGGGAATTATTTTCAAATGGCACCTTTAACCCAACAGAGCAAAACACTTGCTTTGCTGCCAGGTACATAAGAGAATGCAAGCAGGACATTTTCGTAAGATCAGCCGTATCAATGGAACAACTCCCCTAGGAGGAAAATATGCAGCTTTCAGAACTTTGAAGTTTAGAGGAAAAGCAAGTTAGAGGCAATGGAACCAGAGGTTCTAAAATCCTGCAAGACTTGCAGAAAGTGGGTAGGAAAAGTGTTTTTCTCCCTCTCTCATAACACCAGAACCCGTGCAGGAACCAATGCAGGAAGATTCAGAGTGGATAAGAAAGTATTAACAGAAGACATATGAAATACAACATTAGAAATGTTGGGGATATTTTGGAAAGGTTAGAAGCAAGAAAGAGTTGTAGAGCAATATTAATGTTTATTGTTGCAGAGAAAGCCTTTGACAATGTATCTTGGAGTTTTATGTTACATAATTTAGAGAGTATGGGGATAGGCCATGATTTTTTTAAATGGTATTAAAACTGTCTATCTAGAACAAAAAGCTAAAATTATTGTAAATAATGTGGTTTCAGAGGAAATTAGAATTGAGAAGGGAACCAGGCAAGGGTACCCACTTTCCCCTCTGCTGTTTATTTCAGTCCTGGAGGTCTTGCCAAGTATGATTAGAAAGGATGAACAAGTCAAAGGTATTACAGTAGGTTCGAAACAATATAAATTATAAGCCTTTGCTGATGATCTAGTCCTGACATTACAAGATCCAGACTCCAGTGCAGTCAAAGCACTGGAGCTGATACAAGAGTTTGGTCAGGTAGCAGGATTCAAATTATACAAGAGCAAGACCAAAGTAATTGAGAAAAATCTGGATAATGAAGAAAGAAAACTATTACAAGGAAAAAACGGGCCTAGATTTTGTGAAAAAAGTTAAATATTTGGCGTGAACCTGACTGGGAAAAAATTGAATTTATATAAAGATAATTATGAGAAATTATGGAATAAAATTAAAAGAGATTTGGAGATATGGTCAAACCTAAAACTGTCATTAATGGGCCGGATTTCTGTGATTAAGATGAATGTGCTGCCAAAGATGCTTTTTTTGTTTCAAGCCCTCCCAATTATAGATAATGTGAAATGTTTTAAAGAATGGGAGAAAGCACTATCCAGATTTATCTGGCAGGGGAAGAAACCCAGAATTAAATATAAATTACTTACAGACTCTAAAGAAAGGGGGGGGATTTTTCTTGCCAGATTAAAAAAATTATTTTGAAGCTGTTGCACTTTGCTGGATTAAAGAATGGATGCAATTAGAAGACATAGATCTACTAGATTTGGAGGGATTAAACAATGTGTTTGGTTGGCACGCATATTTATGGTATGACAAAGTAAAGGCCCATAATGCATTTACAAACCATGGAATTAGGAAATTCCTGTATAATGTTTGGACAAAATATAAAGATCTTTTAGAAAGAAAGATGCCCAGATGGCTTTCACCAATGGAGGCAAAGACCCAGAAAAAACTAAATATGGATACCAAATGGTTGAACTATTATGATTTATTAATAGAAGAAGAAAAAGGTAGAAATTAAAACCATTTGATCAAGGTAAAGGTAAGTTAAATTGGTTACATTATCACCAGATTAATGAATTGTATAAATTGGATAAGAAAAATGGTTTTGCTTTTGAAAAATATAAGTTGGAGACGGAGTTGTTCGATACAAAAGGTAAAAAATTATCTAAAATGTACAAGTTATTGTTGGAGTAGCATACAAAAGATGAACAAGTTAAATCTGTGATGATCGATTGAGCAAGAGATGTAGGACATAATATAATGTTTGAGGATTGGGAAAGATTGTGGAAGAAAGGGGTCAAGTTCTCTGCATGTACTGTGTTAAAGGAAAATATAATGAAAATGATGTACAGATGGTATTTGACTCCTGTAAAATTAGCAAAGATATATCATAACTGTGACAATCTATGTTGGAAATGTAAAGAAAAGGAAGAAACCTTTTATCATATGTGGTGGACCTGTCCCAAGGAGATAGACTTCTGGGAAAAGATTTATAATGAATTGAAAAAAATGTTGAAATATACATTTATAAAGAAACCAGAGTCCTTTCTTCTTGGAATAACAGGTTTGGAATTGCCCAAGAAAGATGGTATTTTTGTATGCCACAACTGCTGCTCATATTTTGTTAGCTAAAAAGTGGAAAACCCAAGAATTACCAACGATAGAAGAATGGCAGATGAAGATGATGAATTTTTCGGAGCTAGCCGACCTAACCGGAAGAGTCCGTGACCAGAAGGAAGAGGAGTATCAGGAAGAGTGGATTAAATTTAATGATTACTAAGTAAAATATGTTAAGTTAAATTAACTGAAAACAGCTTGCAGATACTCAGTTGGCTTAGGATTTTATTTATGTTAAGTGATGTATTAATATGTTCAATTTCATAATGTGAAGATCTAAGGATGCTAATGTTTAAGTTAAATTTTATAAGAACTGTGATTTGGAAAACCGTTAAAAGGATATGCAATGAAATCCAACCAAGGGGAAGCGAGGAAGTCACTTAACAATGTTAATAAGTGTAATTTTCAATAAGGATATGATTTATGTTTGTTTGTTTTATGTGTTTGTTTGTTTGTTTGTTTGTTTGTTTATAATGTTGTAAAAACCAATAAAAAATTGAAAAGAAAAGAAAGTATTTACAGAAGAAAGTAAGAGGAGTCTACTGAATCTGGCCACTGGCCCCTCATCATCCTGTTCACAGTGGCCACCCGGATGCTCCTTAAGGGAAACCCACAAATAGGACAAGAGCACAAGAGCACCTCTCCCCTCCTGCGGTTTGCAGCAGCTGGGATTCAGAAGCACTCGTGTCCTGCCCATGCAAGCAGTGCTGACGGGCAGGGAGGCTTCTTCCCTGTGCATTAGCTCTGCCCATCCACAGAGCAGCCCCTGTGTCTTTGGCTGACATCTTGGTGGTCATGGTGGGAACAGGATGCTCAACTAGATGGTCCCCCTTTGGCCTGGTGCAAAAGGCTCCTCTGACATTCCTATACACTGCTGCTGAAGACAAGTTGCACGTCTTGCCTCAGAACATGGTCATTCCAACCCTGCAAGGGAGGAAGAACTATAATGCCAGATGAAAACTCAAACCATCTTAGTCAGCTCAACAGAAAAGTGCAGGCAGGAGAGTTCTCTATTCCCAGTTCAGCCATGGAGAGCCCAGCAGCAGCCAGATATTGAGAGCCAGGCCACCCAGGAGCACATGCCAGCTTTCTTCCTGGGCACACTTGACAAGGCAGTACATCCCACTGAGCACTGCAGGACTCAATTCCAAGTAAGCATACGCAGGATATGGACAGCATAGCTGCACTGCAGAAAGTCTCTCTCCGGGGCCAGGCAGGCTGCTGCACTTCAAGGACTAAGGAGAACTAAGATGCTGGTGAAAGGCAGCCCTTAAGATTTCTAGAGACTTGTGCCCCCTAGTGACAAAAGTTCCTGCTCCTCTGCAGCTGCTCTGGGTTAGCAGTTAGGCTCTAGAAAAAAACATTTCGAGGAAAACCAAGAGCACAACATAAAGAGGAGGTGTGTTGTACCAAATCTGACCACAGGTGCATCCAGAGTTCTGTACTGACTGTGAGGAGCCCACCATAGTATCAGACAACGGGACATTCCCAACCCTACCCAAGGAGGCCAAGGATTATCCTGTGGAACTTCTGCCTGCACCTCACCTTCCCCACAGAAGCTAAAGGCACCAAGGAGGAAGGGATGGGACGTGGGGTGCTCAAGCCAAAAAATGGGGGGTTGGTTGGGGGGAAACCAAGACGCAGCGGCTTTGCGTCCTTTTTTTGCGTTGGAGTGCGCGCGGCCAACACAACCCACCAACACAACCCACCAACGTTGTCGGGCACACGTGCCCAGGGCGCGAAGGGTTCCGCGCGTCAACTCAGCCTGGCCACCAGAGCCAAGCGGGGCTGCGCTTCGCCCCTGCCTGCCCTTGCCAGGAGAAGCTTGGTCGGCAGGCAAATCCCGCTCCCCCACGCTGGCCTGGGACGCGCAACGGCTAGTCCAAGCCGGGTCCTGGCGGCACTCAGGGCCGGACGGGGTTCCCTGCATGGGGGCGCCTGGCTCCCGCCCCCTAAAAGTTGCGCGCTTGGGACTACCCTCCCCCGGCCCAACCCCACACGCCACTGCCCATGTCCATACACACGTGCTCTCCGCATTTTCAGACCCGACTCTTTCCCTAGCCCTGCCTGGAAATACTGCGGGTAGAGTAACCCTGCCCTCACTTCCCCCCCCCCCCCCACACACACACAGACACACCGCAAAACTCTACCTCCGCGCAGCAGTCCTTCCTCCTGACCGGACACATCCCCAAAGCCACAACGAAGTTGCTTGGCTGAGCGAGGCGGCTCCCCAACCCCCCCCCCACCCGCCCCTAACCCCCGCCAGAACCTTACCTACCCCAGGACTCTCCGCCGTCCCGCAGCACTTGGAAAAGGGCACGGATGCGCGCCGCCCGGATGCTGAGCGGAGCCGCGGCCAGGAGCGCACCCTTCGCCAAGGAGGAGGAGGAGGTGCAGGAGCGAGCGAGCTCCAAGCACCCATTGCCACCCTCCCTCCCGCAGCGCCAGGCAGATGGAAGCAGAGAAGACGCCGAGGACGCCCCAGCTGATAGAAACAGAGACCTGCAGCCCCGCCCCCTGGCCAGTTTAAACTCCAGCGAGTTAAAGGGACTCTGCTTCCCCATTTCACCCCCACGGGACCACGCACCCTCCAATAAATTAAACCCCCTATATCTTGCGAATACACGTGTATTCAAGCTTATAGCCTGGTTCCCCAAGGAAATCCAAAAGACCCCATGGCCGCCAACTTTTCAGCCTCCTCCAGACCCTGCCTTGAGGCTCCATTGTTTCCCTTTCTGTCCCCGGAATTGTCACCTGCAGATTTCTTTCTAGCCCTGCGTTTCCCTTAAAGGCACAGGCACACCTGGCAGGCGCGTGGAGTCCAAATGTCTGAAAGACAGCACGTTAGGGAAGGCTGACTTAAGCGTGCAGGTGGGAGTCACAGGCACGGCAGAAAGATACAGGAGCTTTGGCAAAAATCTATAATCTAATTTCCAAAGAATATCCGGCGTTTAGGGTGGCGATTCTAGGAAAGACCAGCTGTCCGTCTGGGTCTTCTAACCAGCAGTCACACAAACAAGAATTAAGCTGTAAAAGTTTTCTCTTTCTTATTCGCCTCTCTGCCCCCAATCTCAGCTAAGTAGGAGCTGACACTACGCAGGTGGGAGAAGGTGGCACTCTGCACATTCTCGTAGTCATTGGGACTTTGGGACCCTGGCTGAAATTGGCTGCCAGCACACAATTACTTGGGAGCAAGCCCCATTGGACTCAACAATAGTAATTGTGCAGTACCAACACGTTCTGAACCCAGGAAGGGCACTTAAAAACTGCAGTGTTTAAAGTGTCCACTGTTTCTTTGCACTAACCTTCCACATCTGCCCGCTAGCCCTGCTTCTCCTCTCAGCTACCCTCTCAGGTACCGTAGAGGGCAGTGGCGGGGAAGAAGCTGAGAAGTGGGGCCACAAGTGAGCGGAGAAATTTCCCTTCCCTCAGTCTTTCTCTCCAACAGTGCCTGGACGCCTTGAACTGATGTGCCTCAGACTGACAGACACACACACACACACACACACACACACACACACACACACACGGGCTGCTTCGCTCTCCCACGAATAAAAGGTTTCCCGGGTTGTTTCTCCTCACTTTCTTTGACAGCCGGGCGCTGGCGGCCTCTCTTTGGGTCCCCTGACTTTGCCCAAGGAAAGGGGGGGGGGGAGTATACCGTTTCCCCTCCCCACCGCCTCTCTGCCTTCCCCAGGACCAATAACAAGCTGCTCTGAGGTACACTAGTGGCGGGAAGGGGGCGGTGGAGGGAAGAGAAGGAAAGCGCTGTCCTGTTCTCAAATTGGGGACAGCCTCCTACCTCATTCTCCCCAACCTGTGGAACAACCAGATTCAAATCCTCGCCTCTTCACCCCTCAGCAAACCTTTTAGGCTGCATTTTTAATGTATTTTAATCTTGTTTTTAAAGTTTTATTTCAATCTATTTTTTTATTGGTTGTTAGCCGCCCTGACCCTGCCTTGGATGGGGAGGGCGGGGTATAAATAAAATTAATTATTATTATTATTATTATTATTATTATTATTATTATTATTATCCCCCTCTTCTCTTCTCCCCCCCCCCGTTTTTTTAAAATGATATTTATTAGAGGTTTAATAATTACAGAAAAAAGAAGAAAGGAACAATAAAAGTTAAACAGAGCAAAACAATACCTTACAATACATCAAAAATAAAAAGAAAAACAAAAGACAATAAAACAAAACAACAACAAAAACAAAAACATTTAAAAACACATCCAATATTTCCATATCTTTACCTTTCATTTACTTGTTTCATCGACCTCCTCACACCTCCCTTTTTTGTATTCTAGTTCAATTATCTATTTCAGCAAATCCTTTCCATCTTTCTCAATTTTTGTTCTATAATTTATCTTAACACAATCTGACCTTAAATTTCCACTTCAGCCCATTAACAATCTATTTTTGCTTAATTCTTTATAACATTTCTGCTAAAGCCATATAACTTCATTCCAGCATCCTTCTAACATTCATTAATTTTGCAATATTTCTGTAAATATACTTTGAATTTTTTCCAATCTTCTTCCACCGACTCTTCTCCCTGGTCTTGGATTCTGCCAGTCATTTCCACCAATTCCATGTAGTCCATCAGCTTCATCTGCCATTCTTCCCGGGTGGGTAGATCTTGTGTCTTCCAATGCTTTGCGATAAGTATTCTTGCTGCTGTTGTGGCATACGTAAAAAAAGTTCTATCCTTCTTTGGCACCAATTGGCTGACCATGCCCAGGAGAAAGGCCTCTGGTTTCTTCAGGAAGGTATATTTGAATACCTTTTTCATTTCATTATAAATCATCTCCCAGAAGTTCCTAATCCTTGGGCATGTCCACCAAAGGTGGAAGAATGTACCTTCAGTCTCATTACATTTCCAGCATTTATTATCAGGCAAATGATATATTTTTGCAAGCTTGACTGGTGTTATGTACCACCTGTAAATCATTTTCATTAAATTCTCTTTTAAGGCATTACATGCCGTAAACTTCATACCTGTGGTCCATAACTGTTCCCAGTCAGCCATCATAATGTTATGTCCAACACCTTGTGCCCATTTAATCATAGCAGATTTCACTGTTTCATCCTGAGTATTCCATTTCAACAGCAAGTTATACATTCTTGACAAATTCTTAACTTTGGGGTCTAACAATTCTGTTTCCAATTTTGATTTTTCCACCTGGAAGCCTAGGTTTTTGTCCAAATTATATGCCTCCATTATTTGATAATAATGGAGCCAGTCTCGCACTCTGTTTTTTAATTTTTCAAAACTCTGCAATTTTAATCTGTCTCCCTCTTGTTCCAGAATTTCCCAATACTTCGGCCATTTGGCCTCCATATTGAGTTTTTTCTGAGCCTTTGCTTCCATTGGTGACAGCCATCTTGGGGTTTTATTTTCTAACAAGTCCTTATATCTTATCCAGACATTAAACAGTGCTTTTCTGACAATATGGTTTTTAAACGCTTTGTGTGCTTTATCATACCACAGATATGCATGCTCCCCCCAAGTTTTTTTTAGGCTGAGAGTCTTTTCCTCACGCCCAAGTCTGAAAATCACCCAGAGGGCTACTGAAATTTCATGTTGGTGTTGCTGAAAGAGGAAAGGGGATGGGGAGTTGTGTGAGGAAGGTGGGGGTGGGGAGAAGGAAGGAAGGGCCAGTGCCACCGCTGTAAGGACTTCCAGAGTGGGGTACCCTTGACTAGGGGGGCGCAATCTGGATGGTTCTGCCAGGTGCGCATGATCACATAGTGCTCCACCTGATGACTTGTTTTTCAGCAGTAATCCTGGTTTGCTTACACGGCAATTTGACTATGTCAAATATCTACTATTTGTTCTGATATGTTTGTAGGAGTTACATGACAACGACCTGCATTCATCCTGATTTGCTTGTGGGGTGTTTTCTCATTAGCCATTCATTCATCCCACACTTTCTAGTGAATTTTCCCATCACTTTTCTCACAGAAGAAAAATACATGTGTACTTTTTGTTGTTTTTTTAAACATGAACTTGTTATTCACACTTTTGCTTGTCCTGTATTTTTTCCTCCAAAATTTTTATTGGTTTTCACAATATTATAAACAAACAAACAAACACACAAGACAAACAAACAGAAATCATAGCCTTATTGAAAATTACACTTATTAACTTCGCTAAGTGACTTCCTCGCTTCCCCTTTGTTGAATTTCATTGCATGTCCTTTTAACAGTTTTCCAAATCCCAATTCTTATGAAATTTAACTTAAACATTAACATCCTTAAATCTTCACCTTATGGAATTAAACATATTAATTCATCATTTAACATAAATAAAATCCTAAGCTAATTAAGTATCTGCAAGCTATTTTCAATTAATTTAACTTAACAAATTTAACTAGATAATCATTCAATTTATTTAAATTTGCTTGTCCTGTATTTTTACCCTATTTGTGCACTGATCAGTTTATCTGGGTCTGAGAGCTTTTTTCGTTGTTCCACAGCTGTCTTAGGGGAAAAAAATATTATCTGCTGAATCAGAAGGTTGACCAGCAAAATCTGTCTTCAGATTTTCTGCACATCTGATTAAGATCCAATTCAGCAAGTAAGTTCCTATTTTCAAAAGGCACAGTCGTGGAGCAATGAGAAAAGGTCTTGGAGTTAATTGCTGCACAACATAATCAAAATACAGGTCAAGCAAAAGTGTGGACAAACCCAGAGTGCTTTAATCAATTTCAATTGTAGAAAGCTAAAGTTCTAGTACACTCTTAAATCTCTCCTGCATCATACTGACAGTTTGGAGAGACCCCCAGATTCCTGCATCAGTTTTCTATATGTAGAATCTCAGCCATTTGTCAACAGTATTGCATTAAGAATAAACGCAATTCAAATATAATAGAATTATCAGTTGTGAACACACACTCACAAACATAATGAGCCTGTTGCACCAGCCAAATGGCCCATCTAGACTCCATTCACATGGCAGTTCATTCCACTTCCCCAGTGTTTCCCTAACATTATTAGAGACAATGTGGTATAGTGGTTAGGTTGGACCAAGGAGATCAGGGTTCAAATCCTCACTCAGCCATGAAGCTCACTGAGTGACATTGGCCCAGCCATTGCCTCTCAGCCTAACCTACACCACAGGGTTGTTGTGGGAATTAAATGAGGAGGTGGAAAACTATGTGTGCTATCTTGAGCTCTTTGTTGAAAAAAGGTGGGATATAAATGAAATTAAGAAACAAACTATTAATTGTGGCATTCTCTTTGAACTTTAACACAAGGAGAAAACTAGTTCCAGAAAATAGAAAACAGAGCATGTTTAGCACTCATTTCTGTGTTATTTGATTCTACACAAAAAATCTATTTGCAGCCCCCTTAACGCAGAAAAAAATCACATGTGTAAGGTGATGAGATTTGGAACAGTATGTCAGCATACCATTCTTAATTGTTTGCAGGGAGGCACAACAGTTTTGGGGGAAGGTAGGTCTTGTTTTTATATTTCTGGAATGAGAAAGTAAATCATATTTTTCCTTTTAATTTATTCACACTTTGATAGAGTTTTTATTATGTTATTTATCTCTTCATATGCCATTTCCTTGTTTTTCCTTTCTATTTCTTCCCTCTTTTTTATTTTATTTTGCATGAGAAGCAAGAACTTTTGATGCATAACAGTTTTGGTTACACATTGTCACAACATATTAATAAAAATTATTTTAAAATATATAGAGAAAATATAGATAACACAAAGAGAACATAAATTCAGGCAGAAGTTCCCCTGATATAGAAAAAATAGGGGTGGTTGGCTTTTGCTGCCCAACTCCCCAAGGGACTGAGTCCCCTAAGTCCATGATCCGTCAAAGATGAATGGATGGTGGCAGGATGCAGTGAAAGCAAGGCAGATCTTTATTTTTCAGTTGCAACAGAGTTCCTTCCCGTCCTAGAAAGGAGGCAAGAGACCCAGAACCCAGAAGAAACATCTCTTTTAAGGGTTTGCATTTTGGCGTGGAGAAGGAGAAACCCCCTCTACAAACAGTCAGAAATTACATCTCACAGAAGGTGGGGTTCCTGTGGCTCAGGCAGGCTGAAGTGTGATATTCTTGAGGATTTAGCAAGTTTTGCATAATTTCAGACACAGTTTGGGACGCGGGTGGCACTGTGGTGTAAACCAAACCAAGCTTTGGGCTTGCTGATCAGAAGATCGGCGGTGTGAGCTCCCGTTGTTCAGTCCCAGCTCCTGCCAACCCAGCAGTTCGAAAGCACGTCAAAGTGCAAGTAGGTAAATAGGTACCACTCCAGCAGGAAAGTAAACGGCATTTCCATGCACTGCTGTGATTTTGCCAGAAGCGGCTTAGTCATGCTGGCCACATGACCCGGAAAAACTATCTGCGGACAAATGTCGGCTCCCTTGGCCAGTAAAGCAAGATGAGCGCCGCAACCCCAGCGTCGTTGGAGACTGAGCTTAACTGTCAGGGGTCCTTTACTTTTCTGAGACACAGTTTACACAAAACATTAGCATTTGATGAGACAATCAGGATGCCCATCCCTCAATGCGGAGCATCTGGGCAGACAATGACAATACAAAGGAGGTTCATAGATGTAGGAGAGGAATCCTTTCAGGAACTTCCCCTGATGTTCTCAGGCAAGGGGAATTAAGGAGGCAGAGGAAATATTTAGAGTCTTTAGGAGAGTCAGGATGGCTTTTGGATTGCTTTCCTGTACTGTTTTAGACATGTGGATCATATACTTATGTATGTGTGTTTACCTTGTGCAGTTATCAACGTTCATTCTATATTTGAAACCTTACAATTCCCATAACACCCCCTTGCCCTGCTCCTTTCCCACGGAAAACCCACTCTAACTTCAAACGGCTATCCCGCGGAAAACTCAGCTGCTCCGACTGAGCGCTAAAGAGCCATTTTCCCCAGAAAGACACATCAATTTGTGCTGTGTTTCTAGGCACAGGTTCCGTGATTTAAAGTGCTGCGTCTGGTATGTTGTTGGTTGTTTTGCCCCAGCGTTTTCCCTGTGAAAACCTTCCCTTTTTGTTCCACCTGGATCAGCGCCTGGAAAGCAAAGTACAGGTAGGAGTGCGCTGAGCTGATGCCAGAGATGGAGCCCAGGGATGGGAACAGCTGCCTCCGCGGTCGCCATGGTTACACGGCCCTTAGCAACGCCTTTTTTTTCACTTCCTGTTCCGTCGCCCGGCAACCCTCTGTCGCCATTTCCTGCAGGGCCTAGCATAGGAGAGGTGTCGGTGAAGCCGAAGGAGTCGGGAAGATGCTGTCCGTCCCGGGTACCGGCGGTGGCGGCCTGTCGCCTGGTTTCAGCGGAGGGGAATCTGGGTCGGGATCGGGCGGCGGAGGTGACTTCTTGACCCGCTACCGGCTCGTGTCGGCCAAGCTCCGCCGGCGCTTCCTGCGCAAGCCGAACGTGTCTGAGGCGGCCGAGCAGTTCGCGGCGCTGGCCAGGGAGCTGCGGGCCCAGGAGAGCCTCCCGTACGCGGCCTGGTGCCAGCTAGCGGTGGCGCGCTGCGCCCAGAGCCTCGGGCACGCGCCTGGAGAAGCGGCTGCGCTGGGCGAAGCGGCGCGCCTCTGGCTCAAGCACGAGCGGGAGCTCCGCCTGCGCCAAGGCCCCGGGCTGGGACTGTCTGAACACCTGCCGGCTGCCCAGAGCTGCGTGGCTTTCGGCTCCCGCCTGCGCCTCGACCTGGGCCAGCCCGCGCTGGCAGCCGGGCTTTGGCTCGAGCTGGGCAACGAGCTGCGCTCCGGCGGAGAGCCGGGCCAAGCCGTGCCGGCCCTCCTGCGCGCCGCCGACCTCCTGGCGGTCGCCCAGCTGCCCCTGGAGGCTCTGCGCTGCCTACGCGACGTGGCCTCCTGCCTGCTGCTTTGCCGCGACCACGATGGTGCTTTGGCTGTGCTCACCCAGGCTCAGCTGATGGCTCAGGCCGGCACAGGACCCTCTGCCGGTGGATCGTCGTCTTCGGCTGCCGCAGCCGCTTCTTCTTCCGTTCCGGTCAGCCCGCCGCCGGGAGCCTTCCTCGACGAGCTGCTGCACTGCGAGGTGGCCCGCGTCCTTCTCCTCCTACTGCTCCAGCCTCCGCCTTCCAAGCTGATGCCCGAGCACGCCAAGACCCTCGAGAAATACTCCTGGGAGGCCCTGGATGCCTCGCCGGGCTACGTGCCCTCCGAGCTCTTCCTGCTGCTGCAGTCCGCTGTCATGGCTTGCCAAGAGAAAGACCTGGAGGCGCTCAAGGTGCTGCAGAAGGAACTCTGGCCGCTACTCACTCCCGAGCAGAATCACCTCCTCCATCTGGTGGTACAGGAAATGATCAGTCCCTCAGGTCAGGGGATATGACCAAGGGTACTTTGGTATAGCGTAAGGTTCTTAGACGACTCTTTTTTGTTTTTCACAGAAGTGTTGCAAAGAAGGTTTGCTTTGCTGATGGAAGTGACACTTCAGTCTCTGTCCTCCTAGCTTCCAGCCTGCATTTTCCATTAAGTCTACTGCACCTTTTCTCTGCATGAAGGAAACACGGTGGCAAAGCACTGCCTTTCATTCTATTGGGGCTTACTTTCTTCCTACCCACATCTATTCTTTCCTAACATTACTTAGACTTCACTAAGGACTTGAGAGAAAAACACGAGGTGTCCCACATTTCCCCCCGCTGTTGGGCTGATTTTATCATATTGGACTTAAAAAAACACTTTCTTCATCGTTGGTTCCAGAAATTACACTTAATTTATTACACATTGTAAACTTGAAAGTAATGTTGCGGAATTTTAAATGTTGATACTTATTTATATTTTACATTTTAAAGTGTAAGTACACATGTGAGAGGTAGCTGTGTTCTTTTGCACAGGGCTTTGTGTTGAACTGCTGGATTCTTGCTTGAAAACTATGCTGCCAGTTTTCTTCTTATGTTATTGGATTGCTTTGGACTCCAACTTGCCTCAGCCCCAGCCAGCATGGCTTGATGGAAACTGTAGTGTAGTCTAAAACATCTGGAGAGTACCAAGTTGGGGAAGGCTTTTTTAGTGTTTGAATACAAAATTTATTACAGTAAGCCCACAACATATGCAGGAGTTACATTCCGGGCTTCACACCTGGTTCAGTGGCAGATGGGATTGCCAGTGTCATTTCCCCCATATATACACAAATTGCTGCGCACGTAAAGCTGAATGCACAAAAGTTAAATGCTCTTAAGTTACAGGCTTACTGTAATCATTATTCAAGAATCAAAAAAATCCTGTCCGTTTAAAATCAGATTTAAGAGACTTTCATGTAGGCCTAGACTGCATAAAGCCAGCAAATTGAAAACCAAGGCTGAAGCTTTAATGTGTGCTTGTGCCCCAGGCAGATCACTTTGGTGGTGAAAACTGAGCAAAATAAAAATGATACTGTGCAGTGTCACAAGTTGCTGATTTGAAACTTAGCCTTAGTGCACCACACTTTTCCTTTGCCTTCCAGCCTTAAATCCAGATGAGAGTAAAAATGCCTTGGACTTGCATAAATGCCTCATATAGTCCTGGTCTTGTATTGCCTTATGAAGCTTTGTTAGAGAGCAAGCCTATTTATTACTTATATCAGTAAGTAATGGGTAGGAGGGGGAGGTCTTCTCTGCTGCAGAAAAGGATGAGGGTGGTACTGGTAATGCTTGAGGTGTGTGCAGTCTTATTTCCTAGTACAGTCGTACCTTGAATCCTGAACACCTTACAAGTTGAACGTTGTGGCTCCTGAATGCCACAAACTTGGAAGTGAGTGTTCCAGTTTGCAAACGTTCTTTGGAACCCACCTTCCAATTGGCTGCAGGAGCTTCCAGCAGCCAATCAGAAGCCACACCTTGGTTTCCGAACGTTTTGGAAGTTGAACAGACTTCTGGAACAGATTCCATTCGACTTCCGAGGTATGACTGTACTGTTGTAATCGCTGATGATGCTAATGATAATATATGTAGTAACTTTTGAAAATAATCCCTTTATAGATATCATAGACTTTAAAAGAGGCAACAGCAAAAGATGCATCTGGGAAGTGGTTAAAGTACAGATTTTGAGCAGGAATAGGTTGCTTAATTATTTATGCAGGCAACCCCTTACTTATGCATGTTCAATAGGTGTGCAATTGTACATACAGTGGTACCTCTGGTTACGTACTTACCGGTAATTCGTTTCAGAGGTCCGTTCTTAACCTGAAACTGTTCTTAACCTGAAGCACCACTTTAGCTAATGGGGCCTCCCGCCGCCACCACCGCGCAATTTCTGTTCTCATCCTGAAGCAAAGTTCTTAACCCGAGGTACTATTTCTGGGTTAGCGGAGTCTAACCTGAAGTGTATGTAACCTGATGTATGTAACCTGAGGTACCACTGTACGTGCATCACATCGAACCCTGAAGTGACTTAAAACATTCCAAAAAAGGGGTGGAATGTGTGTGTGTGTGTGTGCACAGGCTTTTTCAATGGTGTTTCAAATATATGATTTCACTAACATGCGCGGTGCCTCAGAACGTAACCACCACTTAAAGGGGGGTGCCCTGTATTTCAGTCCATTTTTAGGCTCATGCCTTTTCTACTTTAAAAGTCACTCACTGGAAGTTACATGAAGTGTCAAGTTAGACAACAGCTCACAAATCTTAGCCCATGTTGTGAGTTTAGAGTCTGAATAAAAGAAGTGTTGGAAGAGCATAAGAGCCAGCTTCTTGGGGCTGAGGTCCGTTTGGGCCCTGTAATAAAATATTTGAGGGGTCCACCCCCCACCCCACCCCCATTGATGGACTTTGCCATTCAAATAGTGTATGTGTGCTGTTTCATGTGTTTGGTTATGCATGGTGGGGCTTACCTGCTCCCACCCTAATATTTTATTTAAGTTGGTACCCCTGTGGAAGAGGGTGCTTCTACTCACTTCTTTATACCACCCAGACTGCTTTATCACCACCAAACAACTAGTGCCAAAGCAATCTCTGGTATCTTGGCAGCATATATGTGATGGAAGTAATAAATAAATGTTTCTTATTCATGTTGCAGTTCCAATCCAGAATGAAAAACTTTTTCATTCTTAATGTTGTGCCACACAAAAGATTAATTTGATATTTGGCATATTCATAGACCACAATGGGTAGATCATGTAGGACAGACAATGTGGTGCTCCTCAGATATTCTATAGAATGTTGGGGCTTATAATGATGAGACTTCCTTTGTCTTTTTTTTCTACCCTTCTTAACTAAAGATAATTCCTGTTCCTCTTTGATTGTAAAAATAACTTGCTTTGTTTGGAATTTACAGAGAGTAAGGTAAGCATTTTGTGCCTTTACCAATCCTAAACCAGTTAACTCAAATGTCAGCCTTGTTTTATTATTGGGACACAGCTTCAGTCATATGCATCCTAGATGGTAGAGATGTCAGGCACCAACCCCCCCCCCCCAAGAAGACTTCAAGCGCCATCCTGGCACCTAGGCATCTTCACTTGGTTGCAAGTGGCTGATAGCCAGATGCAAAATGAGATGCATTTAAGCAAATCTGTTTATTATATTACAGGTGCACTAGCATCTACTTTTATGTGTAAATGCCTAGCTATCACTAGATTGTAGTGAGCAGTGTTAGAAATTCAGTTATATAAGCTAGGCACAAAATGGCTCCTTAAGCCAAGGTTACAGTTGCCCAAATGGAATATCTGGTTGCCATTTTTGGGCAAGATGGCGCTAAAAAGTCTTATTTTTCAAAGGATGGACAGACTGATTGATTCTCAGTTAAACATCTGGCTAGTTCAGATGACAACCTTGAACTAGGTTAAGAACTTTGAGAACAAAAGGGGAAAAAACACTTTATTCATAGACAGTCCACATTGGCCTATTCCTACCTCTTTTTCTTAATGGTGACACAGACAGTTCATAGCGTAGGAATATTCTTCACAGTTGTGAGCAGGGCAGTGGGGTGGGGTAAATGAAGACAAGTGACAACCATTAACTATAACGTTGTTCACTGCTCCAGCTCAGGCTGCACAGAAAAAGCATTTTGGTTTCTGAAATCCATTCTGATTGTGCAGATAAAATATAACTTATGGAATTATATAGGATGTGGTATTAGTATGTGAAAACAGTCAAGATCCAGGCATGCACCTCCAGATGGTGGAGATGTCAGGCACCATCCTGGTGTCCAGGTATCTTCAGTTGGTTGCAAGTGGTTGATAGTCAGGTGCAAAATGCACCTGGTGCCTGGATAATTTTGAACACTAGTGGTGAGATGCATTTAAGCAAATCACTGTTTATTATATTACAGTTGCACTAGCTCGGCTTGGCGGAAAGATTGTCTTGAGTTTCAAGTTTTGAGGAATTACATTATTCCCTGTTTACTTGGACTCAAAGTGAATTCACCAATTCATCAATAGCATAACAGTTGTGGAAGCATCCGCGTGGAGGGAGGGTAGCCTCCCTTGCCCACCTGCCCACGTCTCCCCCCCCCCCCCAGGCCCTCCGCTCCCTCACCCAGCCCCTCAGGTCCCAACTGGATTGCGGAACGTCCAGCTTCTTGTTTCTGTGGGAGGAAGGCGGGAGGGCCCAGAGTTACAGTGAGTAACAGTCCCACTGATCTCCCCTCCAGGCTCTGGCATGAAAGCTCCCGCGGGAACCTCGCCAGAATGCCAGGTGAGCGGCAGGTACAGGAGAAGGTGCTCCAGTGCGAAGCTATCGTCGGTGAAGTTCTGCAGAGGGGTCTCCAGAGGGTTCTGGAGCAGCAAGATCAGGTCTATGAAAATGTGGCTCAGTAACTTCAGCTCAAGAATATTATTGAGTGATTGCAGGTGATAGGAAGCCAGGAGCTGACGACTCAAGTGGATCTAGGCTACAATTTCTATGTCAATGTAGAAGTGCCTGATGTCTCCACCATATTTGTAGCACTGGGTTATGGGTTATTTATGGAGTTGACTCTTCCTGGGGTGCTTGCCTTCATTGAGAAGAACAAGAAGCTACTAATAGAGTTCAGTGAAGCCCTTACCAAAGACTCTGCCAAGATCAAAGCCAATATTAAGATGGTTTTAGAGGGCTTGCATGAACTCCAAGGTCTCCAAGATTTGCCTGAGGAGACCAGAAGGGACATCTTCCTTTAGGCACCTGCCCTTCCTAGAGGGGGCGTTTTCAATGTGATATGCTGGAAGAAGAGTTAGTCTCTTGGGCATTTTGGTGGTGGCAGCAGGAACTGTGTTTGTAACTGAGGAAACCCTTATGAGTTGGGTAGGGTGAATGTGCTTACAGGGATAGCAGATCAGAGAGTTTGAGAGAGAATAGTTTCTCTTGGGGTGGTTGATTTCACTGCTTCATATATTCAACCCTTCTCTGCCTCTGTTTCCCCAGGAACTGTGTCTTAGTTCTTATTCTGTGTTCTTAGTTCTGTATCTTATAAGTTCATATCAGTTTGTGAAAGTAATAAATAAATATGATTATTTTAAAAAATAACAACCCAAAACAGCAGTTATTGATTTTTACCAGCCATGACTTTGGCAACCCACTACACAACTACGCAGAGCTGATCATTTATGCCAATGCTTTACCCTTTGAATACTGCAAAGGATCATTTTAAGCTTTGTCTCTGGTACCTCTCTCACAGCCATGCTCAATGCTGTGATGTGAAGCATGGAAGTTCTAGGTTGCAGTGAGGTCTCTGCAGCCATGATGAATACATCAGCTCCAAGATCTAAAAATGAGGGGGTCCAAGCCCCATACAATGAAAATTCTGTTCAGTGGTAGTGAACACTGCCCTCCGCAAAACTTTTTTCTTCTATTTTACTCCAACGCCCATCAGCCCCAGCCAGCATGGCCAATTCTCAGAGATGCTTAGATTTGTATTCCAGCAACATCTGAATAGCCCTATATTGGACCTATTGGCTACTCCTGCCTTAGGTCCATATACATTGCTAAAAATAAAGGGGAAAGCACTTCATTTACCTATTGTTTTATTAAATATAACCTGACACTTCAGAAAACTTTCTATGCAGCTCACCATGAGTACAAAATCATTAGAATATGAAATCAATCAACTCAAACACTCTCGTAATAAAACAACAGAGGGGTTTTTTAATAGCGTAAAAGTGAAATGAGAACCCAAGAGATTAATCATTCAAGAGACTTTTCCAATACTTTACCCTCAAAGGATAGTTAAGCCCCTGGCATCAATAACAACTTTTTAGAAGCCTACACTTTCTGTCCGGCTCAAGTAAACCAGTTTTTTAAAAAAACAAAACAAAAAACCAGGCCTAAGTTATAACAAAATTAAAACAGACCAGGAAAAAAACGATTGAAGAATGGTACCATTCCTCAATCTTATTTTTTCCTAACAAGAACAATGATTAGACAAACAGGATATGACTTATCAGAAAACAATCATGACAATAATGTCACATACTCAAGGACGAAGTCTCAGATTAATAATCAACAGTTTCTTGATTATACATTGGCTGTGAGTCTGGCATTTGCACATTGGATTTGAGGCACACACCATTGGCTTTTTTTATTGGAAACCAGATACGAACTGGAACTCGCTTTCACCTCTAACTCCCAATGCAACGTTTAAAGGAAGGAATACTTCTTTGGCGATCACTCACAGCCGAGTAAGAATGTCTTCCATAAACACGGTTTTAACAATGAGTCCGTAAGTGACTGTGGAGGCCAATTCTGGAACCACATGGCCTTCCACAGTGGGGACATTGGTCTCCAGACAGGAGTTGATCACGGTATGGATTTGCCAAGCGTGTCTTCCTCTTAGCACATTTCTCCCTTGCGTCCTGAGTTCGAGTGTCTTCAAAGCCCATGACACCTTTGGTAAAGGCTGTTCTCCAACTGAAGCGCTTGCAGGCAAGTGTTTCCCAATTGTTGATGTTTATACTACATTTTTTAAGACTTGCCTAGAGAAGGAAGGAATACAAATGCAATGGGATAAAGCAACACTACTGCACCAATAGAAAAAGAGAATGTTTTAATTTATTAATCCCCTTTTACATTGTTACAGGGATTATTTACAATGATTGGAGGGGTTTGCTCCTCCAGCACACAGTGTGCACCCCCTCTTTGTTCATACACACAGTGTCTCCTCAAAGCACCACATGATGCACGACACCACACAATTTCCAATGTTCTGTTCAGGAAGGAAATGGCTACCATGGAGGGAGCTTGGGACATGAGTGAGGGCAGCCATAACCCTTAAAGTGTGAGCTTAGGTACTCAGCAGCCCCTCTGCCTGAGTGATACCTGACTGCCAGACAGGTAATAATAATAATAATAATTTTTTATTTATACCCCGTCCTCCCCACGGCAAACACCAAATATAAATTACAATAAAACATAATAGAAAGCAAAGAGTTAATCAAAATACAACTTAAAATACAGCCTCATTTTAGTGTAGCCCATAAATCAAGACCATAAAGGGAGGAAACATCAGATATTCACCCGAGCCAGCTATTCATGCTGGTCCTACATGGGCCAGCAAAAAAGCCAAGTGGAAATTTACATGCGAAATCCCATATACGGGATCAGAGTAGGCCAGGCGAAACAGCTCCATCTTGCAGGTAGCCATTCCAGAAACAATAGCAAACCCAGATCAAGACAAAAGGCTGTGATTAACTTAGCTGGGAAAAAGGGA
Organism: Podarcis liolepis; assembly: GCF_965112155.1. Lineage (NCBI taxonomy): Eukaryota > Metazoa > Chordata > Lepidosauria > Squamata > Lacertidae > Podarcis > Podarcis liolepis. The sequence goes on along the minus strand of NC_139570.1, from coordinate 19,192,884 downwards.
CATCTCTTGTGTTTGGTGGAGGTCAAGGTAAGGGAGGGGCAAGCCCTGATGCTCAAGTTTCTGTCGCCAGACCTTTCCAACATGTGATGTATTTGTGATATATGCATGATGTAATTTTAGGGGTGTTGTGGGTATCTTTGTAAAACTGATAAAAGTGGGAGCCACCCTTTGTTCTCTGCTTCTTCCCCATTCTCCCATGTGGTGGGTGGAAGTCCTGTTGCAACAGTTATTTGAATGAAGACCAGGCCTACTGGCTGCTGTTTTTTTTCCTATATTCCTGGCTGGGGTCTTTGTTTGGTAATCCTAGTGAGCCTGAGGATTTTCCTATAACAAACATGTGCATCAAGGCAAATAATTTTTAAAAACAGTACAAGTAAAAGGTAATGGTAAAGGACCCCTGGATGGTTAAGTTCAGTCAAAGGCGACTATGGGGTGCAGCACTCTTCCTTTTCAGGCCACTTTCTGGGGCATGTGGCCAGCATGACTGGAGGATTTTTCATTTTATAGTAGACAAATATTTTTAAAAATTATGTGCAGTTTAAGCCTTATGGTGTGCAAGTGGTGTTAAAACGTAGTGTAAGTCATAGCTGTCAACTTTTCCCTTTTCTTGCGAGGAATCCTATTCGGAATAAGGGAATTTCCTTTAGAAAAAGGGAAACATTGACAGCTATGGTGTGATTACTTTGCTTCTCCACATCTGATTATTATATGTTGCTGGATAGTTTGGATTTCCAGGCTGCAATGGGAATGCAATAAATGCTCAGTTGGAAGAAGTCTCTTGATTTGCTGTTTCTTTTTCACACAGATGTCCCGCCCTAATATGTTGGTCTATCATTTTCAAAATCAAACATCTTTATTAGGACCCCTTTATGAGGACTGGCCGAAATACCATAAAAAATGTGTGGAAGCGTGAGAGATTTCCAGAAATTTTCATAATACGCCTGGCAGGTGTAATTTGCCCACGTTTCTCTACCATAAAATAACGTGCTCAACACACAATCCTAGTTACACACCTAGGATCACCCCCCCCCATTATCCACTTCGACAAACCGCCTGAGCCTTGTTTCCACGCGATCCCCGCTTTCTGTACAGCCCTGCACCTCCCCCAGCGGGGTTTTATTGACATCTGGCGCGTGCAAAACCTGGGTAATTTACAAAAAAAAAACCGCCTCTGCCTCTTGGACTACAGCTCCCATCTTCCCTAGCTCTCTGGCTGTACTGGCTGGGGGCTGCTGGGAGTTGGAGTCCCTTCGTACCCTGAACTCCGGCGCTGTTTAAAAACCCGCCTCTCAGAGGGGAGGGGGGGACTGACGGCACCTTGCCTCTCTAGAGCTTTCCTGCCCTCTATGGTGCACCCGCCCGCCCCGCCCACCAGCTCCCTGCTCACCCAATCGCCGCTCCGTCCCTCTTTTCCCGCGCGCCGCGCCGCGCTGCTTGTCGGGACAGGGAGCGGAAGTGGGCGAGGGGATCCCTTTTTCGCTGGCGGGAGGCGAGGTGCGCGCGTGTCTCTCAGAGGCAGCGCGTGGCGAGGGCAAGATGGCGGACGGTCCAGGTGGGTGCGCGGCGTGCGCTCGGGGTGAGGGCTGCTTTCTCCGGACCTGAGGCGAGCTTCGGGCGTGGATCTGACCTTTTCGGGTGCCCTCCATGCGGGCGCAGTGGGGCCTCCTGTAACATGAGGATGGATCGCGCTTCTCTCGGGTCGCGGAGAGGATCACCTCCGGGGAAGAACGGGAATTAAATGCTTAGTTTTTAAGGGGGGGGTAATAGGAGCGTAGGAAGAGTTGCTGAAGTTCACAGATTTAGCGGAGTGTTTAGCTTTCTCAGCCCTGTCCTGAGTCCGATCGTGGCGAAGCACGTGGCTACTTGTACAGTGTTTGGAAACGACTCTCTGTGCATGCTCGGATGTAGTGGGTTTTTTGGGGGGTGGGGGGTGAGCGATTCCACAAAGCGAGATTGGCCCTCGCCTCCGTCTTTCTTTTTGAGGAGGAGGGTGTTGGGGAAACTTTGCCGCCGGGTAAGGGTGCATGGGGCAAAAACCCTCATTTTTACTCCATGGTGCAGCCAAGTCTGAACATGCTTCTTTAAGTCCTCATATTCCTTCAATTTCCACTTCCCTTCTTGTTATGTTAATAAATCTCTGTATGTCGGCCAACCTCCTTAAGTGATGATGTTTCAATAGGAGATATCCACCATGGGGTTTTGGGTTCTAATAAATCTTTATATTTCCCCCACACTTTCATCAGTGATTTTTTAATTATGTGATTATAGAACCCTTTATGTACTTTACCTTTTCTATACCAAAGATATGCATGCCAACCAAATCTGTTCTCATGTCCCTCCAACTCTGTTGTCTCCTCCTTCTCTAACTCCTGTCCCCGCTCGTGCGCCTCCGTCTTTCTTTTTGGGGAGGAGGGTGTTGGGGAAACTTCGCCGCCGGGTAAGGGTGCATGGGGCAAAAACCGCTTTTACGGGGGATGTTCGCTTCTCAGCGCTGGTGGGGGGGGGAGAGGTTGCTGTTCTCCCACCTTGGAGCCGATTGTAACGTGTTCAGTGTTTCACAGCATGTTTGTTTCCTTTTGGAGGTGGGGGGGGGAGATTCGCAGGAACTATCGATATTCCGTGGCTGCAGGAAAAAATGCATTTGAGGAAAGGGGCTAGTGCTTTCCAGTTTGCCCACTTAAGGCACTAAGGCGCTTGCCCACGTGGGTGGCCTGCATGAGCATTGACTGCAGCCAATTTATCCCACGCAACTGTTCCTCCAGTACCTCTCTTGCAGGTTTCTTTGGTCACCCACAGCACGCTCTTGTGTGTTTTTTTATAAGATATTTATTAAGATTTTTTCACACATTACAATAAAAAAGAAAAAGAAAAATGCAAAAGAAAAACAGTTAAAAACACATTAATTTACCGTTTCTTATTTTCCTTAAACTTATTTCCCTGGACCTCCTCATACCTCCCTTTTTTTTATTCCACTTAAATTTATTAGTTCAGCTTTTATCCATTTATAAACCTTTGTTTCATATTCTCTTAAAGCATTACAGCTAGAAACCCCTTAATTTCTATCCAACATCCTTCTAACATTCATTAGTTTTACAATATTTCTGTAAATAGTCTTTAAATTTCTTCCAGTCTTCTTTCACCGACTCTTCTCCCTGGTCTTGACCCACAGCACGCTCTTGGTTCCTCTTGGGTTGGAGTGATGGTTATTTGCAGCACCTGGCAACGGTGCTCTTGCAAACCTAGAATAATGGTGTTAACTGTAATAGCACCATATATAAGGAATCTTGTACTGTACTGTAAACTCTTACAACCCATTTTCATGCCCTATTCCTTTCTAGGCGCTATGTGCTAGTGGTAGGTGGGGCCAGAAGCAAAAGGGGGCAGAGCATTAAATGCAGATTTGTACAGTAAGCTAGTTTCTTCATGCTCTGCTCGATGCAATGCAAGTAAGAAGCATGAGCCAAGTTCAAGAATGGGTTCCAGACTGGCAAAAGCACAAAGCAAGGCTGTGGGTTGGGGAGTATGTATGGCCTGGGAAGAGTTCACAGGACTTGATGGAGAGGCTGGAGGGTTGCATTTGGACTCCAGGTCATAAGTTTCCTATCTGAGCTAAAATTTGAAATCAGATTACTAATTTTAGGTTTGATTTTAGGTGGGTGAACAATGCCAAGCTTACTTCTAGTTCCATTTATTTGTAGCATTGTTTTTATTTTTTGTCTTTCTGTAGGCTCTGTCTCTAAGAAGCACAAGAAAAAGAAAGAACAGAAATATCTGGTAGAGGAAGATGTTGCTGTGAGTTGCTTTGTGATATTGCTTAATTTCCATACTAGAATTCTATTTAGGGCAAGAAATTTTAAACCTCTCTGCACCCTGTAGCCTACATGGTGCTTTGCAGATTTTGCTGGACTACAGTTCCCACCATTTATTTCCTGGGAATATGCTGTTCCCAGGGGTGTGCAAACAATTCCCTCTCCTGTTCAGCACTGTAGTTATAACTTTGGCTGATAAGTGATGAGGGCAATTGATTGTGTAGAGGCATGCATTCTGGGCAGGAGCTAATAGTAATAGTATGCTCTCTTTGTAGAAGGCCCCTTATAGATAAAATTGTTGCATGATGAGGAAAAACAGCAACGTGAAGAGTGCAGTTCTAATTATTTGCTCTTTGTGTCTAGACTAGAGAATATTGTTAACTTCCAAACTTGATGAGTAAAGGAACATGGTGGCCAGCATGCTTCATTGGCAGTAATAGTTGCTAATCTGCCTATTTGATTGTTCCTAGGATATACAGTATTCTGAAGAATTCTTTATCAAGCCTGAATCCAGAGTGGCTCAACTGGACACATCACAATGGCCTTTACTTCTCAAGGTAAACAGAACTGTGTAAATGAACTACATATTTATTTATTAGTGTTCTATATAAAGCTTATGATATAATTAAATTTAACTAGAGCAACTAATTTACAGTATAATTAACTCTCAAAATTCCATTAAATTTACTGGCAAAAAGAAAAGTTAAATTTTTGTGGCTGAGGTTTTTTTATCTTTATAAATATTAAGATTCTTAATTGATAACCATATTCCTAAATATTTCACTTTTTATGAATCTCTGATTCTTTTAAGTTCTTAACTAATAACTTGGTCTTGTTTTTATTAAGTTTAAATCCTTGGATCTTTTCTATAACTTTAAGGAGAGAATTATTGGGTCTTCTACTGTAATTACTAAATCATCAGCAAATGCTTTCAGTTTAAATTCACTTTTACCTGTTTTTATTCCTACAACATCTTTATCAGCTCTTATATTCCTTGCTAATACCTCTGGGACCATGACGAACAGAAGCGGTGATAGGTCTGGTTCCGTTTTGTATTGTATATTGATTTGTTATCACCTGATTAACAATCAACAGTATTATGGTCTATGAGTAAACAACTTGGACTCCCCTTACCAGTTGTTCTCCAAAATTCATTTCTTCAAGAATTTTTTTCATGAAATCCCATGAGACATTATCAAATGCTTTTTCAAAATCTATAAACATTAAGGCAGTTTGTTTTTCATTTCTTACTTCAATATATTCTATTATATTTAAGATACTCCTGATGTTATCTTTAATTTGTCTGTCTGGTAAAAACCCTGCTTGATCTTGATGAATATATTCTTGCAGGACTCTTTTCATTCTATTAGCTAATATGTATGCAAATAATTTATAATCATTGTTTAATAATGAAATAGGTCTATAATTTTTTACTAGGGTTAAATCCAAATCTTGCTTTGGAATTAATGTTATATATGTTTCTTTCCATGTTTCTGGGATTTCGCCTGATCTTAAGATCTCATTCATAGTGTCTTTTAGGGGAATCACAAGCTGTTCACCCAATTTTTTATAATACTTTGCTGAGAGTACACTCAGTCCTGGAGATTTACTTGTTTTTGCTTGGTTTATTGCTTCTGGCACTTCCTGCACTGTTATTTGGTTATGTTAAAGTCTGAGTTTTTCTTTTTCTTTTTGGTAAGTTACTGTTTTTTAAATATTGATCTATCTTACTTTTGCTCTCATATCCTTTCTTATATAAGTAGGTAAAATATGTAACAAAGGCTTCTCTTATTTCCTTTTTGTCTGTAAATTTTCCATTCAACTTTATTCTATTTATATATTTTTTGTTCATTTTTCTTCATTTGCCATGCCAGCGGTTTTCCTGACTTATTGGCATATTCAAAATATTTCTGTTTCACTCTCTTAATTTTCCATGCTATGTCTTCATTAATAGTAATTGAATATTGTATTTGTAATAATTTGATTGCTTAACTGATTCTTTCTTTGGTTTTTTTTAACTAATTCTTTTTCTAATATTGCATCCAAAATTTCTCTTTCCTTTTTTTCATTTAATTTTCTTTTAATTTCTTTTTTCTTTTAATCTTTGGAGTTGCATTTTGTTGGACAAACAGTCCCCTCATCATTGCCTTACTAGCATCCCACACTACTTGCTGCCTGGTAACCTTGTTAAGATTCAAATCAAAATAGTCTCCCAGGACCTTTTTTGCTTTTTCCAAAAACATTTTATCATCTAATATGTCTTCATTCAATCTCCATCTAAAGGAGGATTGATTTTCCTTTTGAGAGCAAATCTTAACCAGTTATGTGATTTTTAATTGGCCGAGCAACTTGTTCTATATCAAATAGTTCCAATGAGTTTTAAGACATTGAGATTTGGCTCCAACCTAAGAACTCCACAGCATTAATTGTTCATTAATTCTTGCTTGCTTTGGATTTTTGTAGAACTTTGACAAGCTGAATGTGAGGACAGCACACTACACACCCCTCCCTTCTGGTTGTAATCCCTTAAAAAGAGAGATTGCTGAATATGTAAGGTAAGGCAAGATAGAGCTTAAGAGTAGATTTCCCCCACATGGTGTTCCTTCTGTAATCTGGGGGAGGTAGGTTAGTTATTAAACACTTGGAAAAGCCACAAATGAGGCTTAGATGAACACAAGTTTTGGATGGGGCTCCACTGCCCACTTTAACTCTTCCAGGATTTTCTCTAGAGGTGACAACCATTACCGTCCTCCATGCACGTCGGCCGAGTGCACATAAATGCAACTTGTTTTGACCCCGTTCTTCCCTTTTCCAGGTTCAAAAGGATCTGCATGTTGGCAATTGCACACCATTTGGACGTGCCTGAAATGATTGCCACCTGTATAGTGACTTGCATACATTGGTCCTTACATATTGCTTTGTATCACAGCTGCAGAGTTTAGGGAACTGGATATTCTCTTGACCCTACTATTATGTGTTGGAGGTTTTTTTATTCTTATTTAATACCTGCCAGTTACCGTAGTTTCTTTGTTCCATCCATGAATGCTTTTGTTTGGCACAATGTCTCTTAACTTTTACTGTGCCATGTAATTTATAATCTAAAAATTGTTAGTCACAAACTGTTTGCTAGTTAGCAAACTGGGAGGAGGGTAGGTACAAAAGAGTTGAAGCTGTGTTACTACAACCGTATGCCCAAAAAATGTGGCATAAATATCAAGCACAAAACTAGCACCACAATTCAGTATTGCCATGGACACTGTATCCTGCTTGAAATCCCTAGTTGCTGGTAATGCAAATCTGTCTTGTTTTAAGGTAGATTTGGGTCCTAGTTCAGGTTTGTTCTTTGAAGAGCAAGCAGAGTCCACACCTATGTAGATTATTGTTAACAGTCCCTGTGGTTCTCTTCCAGGACGGGCTTCATCAATCTGGACAAACCTTCTAACCCTTCTTCCCACGAAGTGGTGGCCTGGATCCGCCGCATCCTGCGTGTTGAGAAGACAGGGCATAGTGGCACATTGGACCCGAAAGTGACTGGGTGCCTGATTGTATGCATTGAGCGAGCAACACGCTTGGTCAAGTCTCAACAGAGTGCAGGTATACCATCTGCTTTGTCTCTTTATCAAGCCTAGAAGTGTATTGCTAGACATAGAAACAGCACAATCACCGGTATGGTGAAAAAAGTAAATTAAAGTGGCCTCTCCTGACTACTCTTCTGTCGTCTTCCAGGCAAAGAGTATGTGGGAATCGTTCGGCTGCACAATGCAATCGAGAGTGAGGTTCAGCTGTCAAGGGTAAGTCTCTGCTAGGCAGGAAAATTTGAGAGGTAGGTGTGTGTGTGTAGTCATGAACATCAGTGTGAATGATGGCAGTAGAAACTTTTCCCAAATTAAATTTAGCTGTAGGGGTTTACGATGAGAGCAACTATTTCTTCACATGGATATCATGCAACAGGCATGAATGTTGTTTAAAATGCCACAATAAATCACTGTTAAAATAATCACAAACAAAAATTAGATGCAAAAACAAATCAGAGTAAGTTTCAATTTTCAAGAGTAATTGACTGTTTCTTCAGACCAAGAGTGGCAGCACAAAGCAAATTGCTGCTTGTTTCACTTTCTGCTGGGTAGATACCTTTCTAGGAACCAGAGGTATGCTCTTCTGGGTTCCATGATGGAAAAAAGGCAGGATATAAATATTTAAAAATGAATACATACTTTTTTTGGCTTATAATCTTTGGAATGTTTCTCTTTGTTGTGAATCAGAGCTCAAATTGTTAGTCTCAGTCTATCCTGTTTGCTATGGGAAGTATACTTTGGACTGTAGTTCTGTGTCCCTTGAAATCTGTTCACATGTATGGGAAGGGCAGAGTGATGATGCTGTTTTATCCATTCTCTGAGTGATGCTGTTCTATCCTTCCTGCAACATCAGGATTCCTGTTCTAGGTTCTTGGTGCTGTGCAGCATCCAGCTGCCTGCAGAGTAGACATAGAGCAGGCAGAATTGAGGCTCCTTTTATTTGGGCCTTGGTTTTCTAAGATTAATGACAGCTCTGACTGCCTATAGCCGCATGGTATTGAAGCCACCCTTGTCATAACTAGAGATGCCTGGGGGCAGGGGACAACAACAACAAATATTGATTTAGTGGTCTCTATGATCTGGGAGCAGGTTCATAGCCACTTTAAAGAAGTTGGGCTGCCTGCATGGTGGTGGTTTCTTCAAAGATCAATTGGAATTTCCCAGGAACATTCTGTGCATACTTGTGAAGCAGAGTGCGTACCATTGCTCAGCACTGCAGGTAGCAATTGGAGTTCATTTTGTTCTTTGGTAACCTTGGTGACTAGTTGATGAGTACAGCTCCCTGCTTGCCTTGATTTAGCCAGATGTTTTGCCAACTCATGGTTTTGCATTACCATAACCTTAAGACCACATCGTACCAAACCAAAGTTACTTGGTGAATGCAATTGATAAAATTTCGTCCTTCCTTGCATGTGTCAATCATGTATTACCACAAGGGCGCAAGTATTTTAAAGTGTTATCTGATCTGCTTCCTTCTGCAGGCAATAGAAACACTGACTGGTGCCCTCTTCCAGCGGCCCCCACTCATTGCTGCAGTGAAGAGGCAACTGAGAGTCCGAACAATCTATGAGAGCAAATTGGTAGAATATGATCCAGAAAGAAGATTGGGTAATGAAACTGTGTTTTGTATGAGGTCTGCAGTATCACTGGTGGAGGAAGAGGGGAGCGGGGGCAGTGCACCGCCCCCGGCAGCGTTATTCCAGTGGGGTGCCATCGCCCCCACCTGCTCTCCGCCCCCCCGGTACCGGAACATGAAGCTCCTTCACTGTGCAGTATGACTGGTTTTCCTTTAATGCACTCCTTGAAGAGCTGTGGTTGGGAACCAGGGACACTCCAGATACTGTTGGACTATAGTTCTCTTCATCCCCCACCATTAGCCATGCTAGCTGCTGCTGATTGAAGAGTGCACCAGCATCTGAAGGGCCACAAGTTAATGTGCCTTAAATCATGAGCTTATGCTCAAATCACATCTGCAAAGCAGAAGCTGAGCTTTGAGAAAGTGACCCCCCCCCCACACACGGAGACCCTTTCTAGGTTACTTCCTAAGCCTCTCCAGCCTTTCTTCTCCCATTTTTTATACACTGCTCTGGGTGACTAGATCGCTTCCTTGACCAGTTTGAAGTCTTGTGTTTTCTTAGGATGTTTAAAGCGTGGGTGGCTAACTTGTGGTCCTCCAGTTGTTCCTGAACTACAGTTCCCAATAGCCGCAGCCAGCATGGTTGATGTTCAGGTACAATGGGAGTTGCAACTCAGCAACATCTGGAAGGCCATAGGTTAGCAACCCCTGGTTGGAGTTGTTTTCTGAGCCAAATGATGTAAAACAGATCGCATAGCACACAGTGCAAAGATGACTTACATCTATCACCCAATACTGATGGCTCATGGATGCTTTCTGTTCGAACTCTTTAAGTCAACAGAACTCCATAACTCACACATCTGCTGTGACTCTGCCCTGTTCTCAGGTATCTTCTGGGTGAGCTGTGAAGCTGGGACCTATATCCGGACATTGTGTGTGCACCTGGGCTTGTTGCTGGGAGTTGGAGGTCAGATGCAGGAGCTCCGGCGAGTGCGATCCGGGGTCATGGGAGAGAAGGTACGTTGCAAGGTGTACGTCAGAGCACATGATTGTCACTACCCAAAGTGTTGAGTTCAGTACAGGGCTGACTCCCCTGTTCTGGTAATTAAACTTTGGGACAGTGAGTAGTTGGGAGATGTCAAAGGCAGGAAGCTTTGTTTCTGCCAGTTCTGTCCCCCCAACCCACAAAAATTACCCATGGCCCCTATGAGACTAATTGCACAGAATCCATTATTGACTGTTCGTTACAGGTGAATAAAACTAGTGTTTCTGGAACTTTGATAACTTTATGTTTGCTAAGCTCATGTCAGCTCCGCAGAAACTTGGCTTCCAACTCATATTCAGTCCTCTTGTGTAGGGCTGCTCTCTGCAGTTCTCTAGAGTGGGGAACAAACAACCGCTCAGTAGTCCAAACTTTTCCCTGCATGTGATTTCTGCAGAGCAGGCTAGCTTTGCTGGTGACATCTTCCACGTGGGGAAAGAGCTTTAGGCTATGTGAAGAGAATGCTGTAGAATTTATGAATGGTCAAACTTAAATAGTTGTATGGAATTGCAAAGGAGAGGCATTAATGCTGTCTTTCCCAATCTGGTGTTTTCAGTGCATATATTGAGACTGCAGCTCTCATCATCCCTGACCATTCCTTGTTGGTTGGGGCTGGTGAGAATTGTAGCCAAAAACATAGGAAGAGCACCAAGATGAGGGGGTTGCTTTACCTTGTGGCTCTTCACTATTCACTCTTTTGTTTTTGTCTGTGCTAACACTTGCCTTTGTGTTTGTACCCCAATTCCCAGTGTGTTCAGGACATGAAGCTTGTACATGGAACTATCTTCTTTTCTCCCAGCCCTTTTGCCTTAGGCAGTGGCCTGCATGCTGGGAGGGGCTATGGCTCAGTGATGGTTCTAGCTCAAATGCTTGGCATCTGCAGCCTGTGCAGGATCAGATTGCAGTGATGGAAACTTAAGAGTTGCTGCCCATCAGAATAGCAATAGTTGGGATGGATGGTAAAAAAAAACACCCTGGTTTTTGTGTCAGGCTGCTTTCCATATTCCCAGTTATATAATATATTGGGGTGGTTTCTGCTTCTAGGACCACATGGTGACTATGCATGATGTGCTGGATGCCCAATGGCAATATGACAACAACAAGGACGAGACGTACCTCAGGAGGGTGATCTTCCCCCTGGAGAAGCTGCTGACATCCCACAAGCGACTTGTTATGAAGGATAGCGCGGTGAGTTCCCGGGACTTATAGCCAAGGCACCACAGTCCATTGCTACTACTTTATTTAACAATGTCACTTTTTTGTCAGACTGTCTCTTAGAAGAGGCATTCCTCATTTTCTTAGATTGCTGCCTTCTAAGATGATGCTTCACTGTCTGCAAAAGTATTTTTATTTAAGAAAATGATGCAGCCTGACTGCTTTAGTCCTAATTTCTGCTTCCGGGGCTGTTTAAAGGTGGGAGAGGTGGGGGCAGGTACCTTAAGGGAGTGAATGCCACTGTTGGTAGTTACAGTATTGACGGTGCAGGATGCTGTCCAGTATGGAGCTTTTCTTACCACCACGCCATGCAAGCCTCTTGGTGAGGAGGTATAATTTTTGTGGGCGTAACTCCAAAGACTTGGGAGTACATGCATTGAAAACTGAAGAACAGAATTTTACAGTGATAGGTGTTGGTTGAAGCATGATCATTTTTACTATTTTCTGCTCAGGTGAACGCCATTTGCTATGGTGCAAAGATCATGCTTCCTGGCCTGCTGCGGTATGAAGATGGCATCGAACTCAATCAGGAAATAGTTGTTATCACCACAAAAGGAGAGGCCATCTGCACAGGTGAGAACTGGCAGCTAGGCACTTGTCTTCTTAGGTTGTTCTAATTGAGTTATTGCAAACATAGGTGCTGGCTCCCTGGGTGCCCGAACACCTACATAATTCCAGCTAGCAACACAGATTCCAGCATATCCAGCAGAGGTTTCTCTCCCCAGCCCTGCTGCCCTTTTATCAGGCTCCATTGGCGGGTGATTATGGATCAACACTTCATTGTGGAGTGCAATCAGTTTCCTTCTTCCAGTACTGGAATGGGTTGCAGTGACAATATGCCTATTTCACATGAGACTACAGTGCCATCTAGTGGCAAATCAAAACATAGTTTTCTTACTGTACTTTTTTCGATCTATTACGTCTCGTATTATGCATTGCTTTGGGTCCGGTACTTTCAGTAGGAAAGTGCTCGTGAAATGAAATAAAAATGGAATGGGCTGCATTACATATTTTGTTGGAGAGAAGATGCGTGTTCAACTCCACACTCTAGCTTTGAAAAATGGCCCTGCAAGTGTGACCTCAGATTATGGACACCTGCCTTGGGTTGGGCAAAAGCAAAGTGTCTTGGTGAGTGAGAATGTGAAACAGTGGGAACAACTATGCAGCTTAGCTCTCTCCCACTGAGAAATGAGGCCCATCTTTCCTGCTGACTCCCCAAGTGTGTTTGGAACTACATAGTAATCTTGCAAATTGCCTTCCCCTTTTAAACAGCTTTCTTCAACTTCCCCACCTGCCTGCACTTGCTCAGGGCCACATGTGAAGTGATGATGAAGTTTATCCATTCTCTGAGTGTTGCTGCTCTGCCCTTCCTGCCACATCTTGATTCCTGTTCTTGGGTCTTGGTGTTGAGTGGCCTCCAGGCACCTTTAAGCCTTCCAGTGTTCTACTGGGGGGCATGGGGATGCTTGGCAGGCTGCTGGCAGGGCCTGGGTGGAACAAGCAGGGTCAGAGGCCTTTATGGGGCTCTGACTCAACCAGGAAGAATGAAACTGTCTGATCACATATTGCTCTGGTGTGCCTTTTCCAAACGTAAAAAATCTGAGTGCAAGAATATGGGCAAATGGCATTAAAATACCCTTGTGGGTGGGTGTTAACCTGTGTCCTGCTTATACACTTCATGTGCATGTGTTGTTTGCACCAAAAACATATATTCTGCTTTCTAGAGGGCGAACCTCCTTTAGTAGTAAATAGGGATGCTACAGGGGATGTTGTTGTAAGTCTAACTCTGGTGGGTTACAGAAAGAGCGTGTGTTGGGCAATGCCAGGTTCTGTACTGTGTCATTCCTTAGGGTGCTCAACCTGTACTCTTCTTCCTGCAGCCATTGCCTTGATGACAACTGCAGTGATCTCTACTTGCGATCATGGAGTTGTAGCAAAAATCAAGCGTGTGATCATGGAAAGAGACACGTACCCTCGCAAGTGGGGACTTGGCCCAAAAGTGAGTATTGAGATCGCACTGTGCCATTTGGCTGTACAGGGGAGCAGATTCAGAAGAGCAGCTTGATGCTTGCTCTTGGAGCAACAGAATTTTCAGGGAACTGGGTGCATCATCCCACTGGGCGTATGTTCGAACTGTTTGCTTGGTGCCTCAGCTTTGTATCAAATTGTACATACTTGGCTGCACTTGCAAAGATCTTGGCCGCACCTTGCTACCACAGAAATGGGTAGAATCTCTGGTCACTTGAAATGGTTGCTTTTGCTGTTGGTGAGCCGAGCCAAATGATGTTAAAGTAGACTTCAAGAGCACTCTGTGCAAAGATGACCCAGATCTATCACCCAAGACTGATGGCTCTGTTAGGGTCTGGACATAAGGGGTGTTGGGTCCTCAAGTCCCGTAAGAGCAAGAGAGATTTGTTTTATTGCTGCTTGTGGACCTTGAGGGTTATGGAAATGGCAGCAATAAGAAAGCACATACCCTTGCCTTGTGGCATGTGTTTCCTCTGTTTATTTCCCCATAGGCTTCTCAGAAGAAGATGATGATCAAGCAAGGCCTGTTGGACACACATGGCAAGCCCAATGAGAAAACTCCCCAGGCCTGGAAGACGGATTATGTGGATTATAATAGGTAATGTTTGCAGCTCCCATTGTCTTAAGTGGGGGTGGGGTAGGTGTGCTGGTTTGGGGTGTACAAAGTGCATTGTGCCAGAAAAGGCAGAGCAGGGGTTGCTATTTCCTTGGGGCGGGAGAAGCAGGCAGTTATCCCTTTCTAGCCTCCTTTCTATGGCTCTAGAGGGAGTCAGCCTGCTAAATGAAATAAGGAAAACTGCAGCTTGCCCCCCATGCATTTTGGGTGTGTTTACCAGCTTTCCGAACATCACCAACACCAATGTTCCAATTCTAGTATAAAAAGTTAGGTGGAACAGGGTAGAATTGTACATAATGCACCAGATGGCTGAAAGATGCAAACCAAGCTCCTGTTTTCCTCCCAGGGTTGCTGGAAAGGAAAAGGTAAAAGAGGAAGTCGCCCAAGAGGAGCCAGAAAGGCCACCAAAGGTTTGTTTGCTGCAGGACTGCATTCCAGCATTTTATTTTTCTTTGGGCAGTGTCTGTTAGAGCCTACCTTTTAGTGTTGTTTTGAATGTGGGGGGCTTGGGGGGCATTGAGAAGACAGCAGGTAAAGATCTCCAGAGTAGCTGTGGGTGGTGTGATCATTAAAAGCTTGCTGCCACCTGTAGCTGCCTGCAGTACTGGTGACCGTCATTCACACTGAAGCTTGGTCAAATTCAAACTGTTTTGTGTGGCAAGGGAGGTTGAAAAACCTGTCAATTCTCTTGGAGGGTGTGTGTGTGTGTGTGTGTGCGCGCGCGCACGCGCGCAAATATTCTTGCCACCTCTCTTCTTTCTACTTCTATCATATAGATAGGTAACATGGTTACAGGCTGATCTCTCGTCTTATTAGACGTTTGCCCAGCACCCTCCAGTTCTGCCCAGGTTACCACCTAGTCTTTGTCAAGTGAGGAGATGATGTCTCCTGGTGCTGGGTGAGCAGCCTTATTTCATCCTCTCTCTCACAGCTAACAGTACAATCAAAACCCTAAAGTAGTGCACTTTGCACCTTGCTCTGTAGGTAACTGCATGTGAATGGCTTGAAATCCCTGGTTTTATCTCTTGTTGGCACATGCAGGTGCCAAACATGAGCTCCTTTGCAAGATCTGTCTTAAAATGCTCCCATAGAGCAGCCTGTATAGTAGTACCCTGTCCTTGGCTGAAGCCTGTCTGATGTGTCTTGTTTCCCACTCAGCGGAAGCGGGAGATTGAAAGTGACGGGGAACCTGGTGCAGCAGCCTCCTCTCCCCCAACCTCTCCAGAGCTGCAAGCAGAAATCAAGAAAGCGAAGAAGAAAAAGAAAGAGAAGAGGAAGTCGGAGCTTTCTGAGAGTGGCAGGGAGCTAAGCGAAATGGTAGGCCTTGTGTAACCCACTGTGCTTGCGTGCCAAGGAATCTGCTGGTATATGCACACTTAAAAGAAAAATCGATTTGCACACATATGTGCACGACAATGGCTGTGAACAGCTCAGCATTTATCTTCCATTTAGGAAGAATCTCACTTTCAGTTGTGGCTTTCTGATAACTCATGAATACAGTAGCTTCTAGTTATGTAGTTTGCATGTGTCTCTTAATTCCTTTGGGGCGAGGGACATGGATATGTGGAATTATAGAAGGAGAAAGTGAGGGGGAGCCCTCTGCAAGCAATGAATTCAATTTCTTGCAGTCCATTGTGTAGGGTGACAAGGGAGACAAAGGCAATGATTCTGTTTTTGACCCGTGGCCATTCTTACTGTTGCCCAACTCCTGCGCGACCTACTCCCAGCAGGAAAAAAACACTTATCCCCAATACCAGAGAGGTAGCCAAAAAAAGGGTGGCTCTTCTGAACTCTCGTTTCTCCTCTCAGGGCAGTAACACAAGTGTGAAGAAGAAGAAGAAGAAAAAGAAGCAAGAAGAAACTGAGAGCTCAGAGTAACCAGCAAGAACCATCCAGAGCAGGCAGCCTGGGCCAGCATAAGAAATAATCTGAAGGCCTCCATGAAAGTGCAGACTGGATCATTGAGCAGAGACTTGACCTGATTGCTGTGCAAATTAATGTACTTTTGTGGGGGGGGGGCCCAGCATGACAAGCTCCCTCTGTCCTGTTCTAAGGATAGCTGGAGGAATTGGAGGCCACAAACCCACCCAGGCCTTGGTGACTGTGAGGAGTTGCCCTGAGCTTGTGAGACTCCTTTTCTGGGGGTAACACAAGGCAGCCCTTGATTTTGGCACTAGTAGCAGAGTCTTCCTTTGCCCCTCCTGCCTTCTTTGTTTTTCCCTCTGCTTGAATGTGCAGGAGCTGCTGAATGGTAGCGCCAGCTTGTCTATGGGTGGGGGTGAAAAGGGGTTTTGTTGTGAGTGGTCAGATGCTTCACTTTAAAAATAATGCTTTTATATTGACCTCCCTGTGCTTACTTTGACTCTCTTAATGAGCCAGAATCCAAACGTTTTCCCTCAGGGTACCATAACGCCTCCTGTTGCTTTTTAAAGCAGATACTGATTTTGGGAGGGAGGAGAGATCACACCTACAAGTCTTGGAAGACTTGCTTCTGGTCCTTGCAAGCTCACATTCTCCTTGGTCCCAGATGTCTTTCATTCAGCAAAATTGTCTTGCTTCCTAATCTGGTTGGGGCTCGTTGAAGAGAGATGCTGAAGCAGAGCAATAGTCCAGATCAGTGTTTTATCCCACATGCAGTTTTTATAGGGGATCAAGCCTTCCGTCCAGCTTTTTTGACTGGGCTGAGAAAACGATTGGAAGTCTGTACCCATCCCAGTGCTCACATGCATATGAGGTCAGGGAACCTCTGCATATGGCTGTCACATTTGGGGGCAGATGCTGTGGTCTATTCCCACCCGTTTTCCTTTTATTTCCCCACACACACCCATTTTTAGCCAGCGTACCAAAGTTGATTTTAAAAGGAGGGATGGTTCTTAATTTTTTTATTAAATTACAAAACTTCCAACTCTTACTTTTGGTTTCTTGTGGTGGTGGTGGAAGCTTCTACAGAAGGTGGGGGGAGAGTCGGGCCAGTTTCTATCTTGACTTATTTGTTATGCTTTCAGTTAACTGCTCCATGTTGGGTTTTCACAAGCGATGGGGGTTCCACGCACAGTGCAACCATTTAAAAGAAATTATATGTTGACTGACTTTGTCGCAGGCCAATGGTGAAGTGACATAGGCAAAACCTTGAAGTAGAAGCAGTAGTGATGTGTTAAAAGGGTAAAGGACCCCTGGACAGTCAAAGGTGACTATGGGATGCGGCGCTCATCTCGCTTTCAGGCCAAGGGAGCTGGCTCTTTGTCTGCAGACAGCTTTCCATGTCATGGCCAGTGTGACTTAACTGCTTCTGGCACAACGGAGCACCGTGACGGAAACCAGAGCGCACGGAAACACCGTTTACCTTCCCGCCGCAGCAGTACCTATTTAATTTACTTGCACTGGCGTGCTTTTAAACTGCTAAGGATAGAGCGATGGGAGCTCACCCCATAGCGGGCATTCGAACTGCCGAGCTTCTGATTGGCAAGCCCAAGAGGGTGGCGCTGTGATCTAGTATTGTATTAGGCAGGTTTTTTTTTTCATCCCAAGGGTGGTATTCTGTTGTGGAAAACCTGGGGGGGGGAGCACATGTCAGTGGTTGGTGGAACCAGATGCCAAAGTGAATAGAACAATGGCCTTTTGCTGCTTACCTTTTGGGGCAGTAGGTTACATTCCAACTATGCAGAAACCACACACTACCCTCCTTCCAAACAAGCAACAGGCATTAGTCCACTTCAGTGACACTTTCATTGGGCTCCCAAGAGCATTCAAGAAGGGTGTGCCTGGGAAGTCCTCAGAACCAATTAAGAGGCCTTGAAGGACTATGTGATGGTCCTGAGATTCTCCAACTGCTGTAGAAGGTTGGGGCTTAGCAGGTGCAGCTTGTATAGTTGGGGAGTGCACTTTTGAAAATGGAATATGCCATCTCCAAATTTTACACTACCACCATGACGGCCACTACAAGGTTCCCAAGGCAGGATTTCCCAGTCTTGCTTTGAGGTCCTGCTGCCTAAATATTTGGATGCTAGCTCATGCCACCACATCTTTGGATCTGAGTCAGGAGGTGGTCTAGATAGAGCTTGATGCTAAGGGAAATTGCTGTATTGTTTTGTTTGGGCCACGGTGCCACACTTAAAACTATAACCACCAGAGGATATGCCACATAAACAAGCTTTGGGCATAGTGTTTCTACTACTGCTTCTGCCAGCTTAACTTTCGATAAGTTGTCTTTGTGCCCTCATCTTGCACCCACAGTTTACACAGGCAGCGATCAAAGAACTTGCTAAAAACATTCACTCAGGAGAGAGAAAGAAACAGCCTAGCAAATCAACTGGCAAATAATAGGCCTTTTCTAGGTCCCATGAATAGCAGCCTAGTGTACCTTGCCCTCCTGATGAAAAGAGCTTAATGTTGGTAGAGGATAATGCTCTGCAAGACATTCCTCAAAGGAGTGATGCAGGCTCTCCAAATTGCTTAACCGCTGCAACCAAAGCTAATGTAGATGCCTGTGTGTCCAACACTGGAGGAGAGGAAATAAGAGTTTAGAAAACAGGAATCACTGAGCCCCAAACCTATAGGTATGTCTGCCAGAGAAGCCCAATTTCCCCAAGTATTTTTCACAATGTGGTAGAAAGAGTAAAAAGGGAACTAGCATGGTTCAGTGGACAGGCTGTAAGGTCCCACTTGTGGCTGCTTTAATTGCTGGCACAATTGCTCCAAGGGATGGAGATTTAATGCATCAGAAGCTGGCTCTCAAGCCTGCCTCGGCAACCATACATTTGTCTCCTAGGAGCAATGGTGGTTGGCTGTTGTGAGTGACCATGCCGGTCTAGTGGGGGATACCGCCAGCTGCAGGTGGGCAGCTTTTAAATTGGCACGTTTTTGGTCCTCGTGGGTAAGCGTCGTCTTCTGCCATCTGGGGAGTAGTGGGGGTAATAACAAACACAAGTCCTGCAATATTTCAACACTTTATTGCTGCTTGATTTCCCTGTAATGGACTCAACCAAAGGCCCCTATTGCACATCTTTTGGGTCTTTTTGGTATCCTCAAAGGTATGAGGTTCAATGCAGGTCAAGCTTACACCCTTAACCGCTAGTTACATATCTCGATCTTGTTTTAGACATGGACAGTTAGTTGAATAACAACCTCCCACAAAGGTTGTGCTTGCAGGTGGAGGTGGAATGAACTTGCTCTGTTAAATCGTTTTTGATAAGGCAAATATGGGAGGGAGGGCAGTTATTTTGCATATAACAAGTGAGCCACCCTAACGTGAGAAATGTGCCATGATCAATTTCTTTACAGAGCACAGCATGCAGGTGCTGAGAGTCTTGAGTTATTTCCTGTTCCCTCCTTGCGTCATGAGCTGCCAGTTAAAACTTAATAGCATCTACTCTGGCTCCCAAGAGTGTGTTATTCACAACTTTACTGATTCTGAGCATGAACAGTTGGACAAGTACAAGTCTGTAGAGAGACAATGGTCCACATGTCTGGGGAAGGAGATACTGATCACTAGCTGCCTGATCACCCTACAGTGGGTGACAGCAGATGTGTAAAATTCAATGAAGCATCCACTCAGAAGATTAGTGTGCAATATGTGGGGAGCTTGAAGGAGCAGTGGTGTATTACAGTAAGGAAATCTCACTTGACAAGATCTAAAGAAATTAGGGTTCTAAAACAGGTGGCACTGTTCAGTTTAAAACACAGCTCAGCCTGCATCTTGGCATTCACAGCATATGGCTTTCACACCAGAAGGTGCTCTTAATATCACTCCTGAAGACATCTTAATGGTTTTGGATAGGGGTTTTCCTCCTTATGTGCCAACATTTGTATGTGTGGGCTACCCTGTGCTAAGCACAAGCCATGCACATACTCTTCTGAGGGTGTTTGCAACTGGAAGGATGGGGCTCTTGCCCTGGCAGTAACAGAGCAACAGCTGCCCTGAGGAATGGGGACAGGACGAGGGGGTTGTGCATTGGACAAAGCACAGAGCAGGCAAATGGGTGACCCTCTTTGTCCTCGGCTTACTGTAATGAGGGCAGGCAGAGGGGATCTGGGAGCTACCAGGCCAGCTCAGTACACCCAAGACACAGGAACCCACTGGGGAGAGTTGCAAGCGCGCTCAAAGGCCGCCTGGAGTTGCTCAAGGCTCTCGTCAACACCATTGTTCACCAGCGACAGGTCGAAGTAGTGAGCATATCTGCTCCGGATGGCCTCTGAATCTTTCTGAAGCTGCAGCAAAGTATCCGACTGCAAAGGAAGAGGAATTGTTCGCAGTTAGTGACATCAGGTAGACAGTCTAGCCGAAGCTGCTCTGTATGCTTTGCGGGGTTTCTCAGTTCAGCATGCGACGGCCTTGATGCAGCCTAGAACTTTGCTAAACTCCTTGCAAAATGGCTAGGCTGCATATATGTGGTGGTGGTTCTTGAAATGTGCCGATTAGTTCTGGGTGGCCTTCTTAGTGATATAATTCCCATGGTCCACTCATTAGCTCTATGCATTTTAATTCATGCGGACAAACACCAGACCTCTCAACACTTAGGATCTTTTAATACTAATCAGTTCGCCCCCCAGTGCATTCTTTGCTGGGTCAAATCACCTCATCCCCCTCTGCAAGAATCCAGGCTGGCTGCTAGGTTATCTGGTGATCCCTAACAATTTTGGTGGTGTAAGCAACATACTTGCTCTAAATCAAAGGAGCTGTGTGGCAGAATGGGTGGATATAGCCAGATTAAACCCACTCTACTGAAAGTTGCATCTTAAGGGAAAAGAGATCTTGGCTTCATTAAACTGCTCTCTGGCAAGACGTATGGAAGAAAGGTTAAGGCAGTGGTCATCAGCCCCCACCCTCTTGTTTGGTCCAATGGCCCATTTGGGGGGAAGTTGTCATTGTGTTCTGCTAAGGAACCATGCCACAGAATCTACTGCTACATGCCGGCACTCCATAAAGCTAAAGGGACCATGAGGTCCAGTTGTGGCCGACTGGGGTTGCGGCGCTCATCTCACTTTATTGGCCAAGGAAGCTGGCATACAGCTTCCGGGTCATGTGGCCAGCATGACTAAGCCGCTTCTGGCGAACCAGAGCAGCGCACGGATACACCGTTTACCTTCCCGCCAGAGCGGTACCTATTTATCTCCTTGCACTGATGTGCTTTCAAACTGCTAGGTTGGCAGGAGCAGGGACCGAGCAACGGGAGCTCACCCTGTTGCAGGGATTTGAACCGCCAACCTTCTGATCAGCAAGCCCTAGGCTCTGTGATTTAACCCACAGCACCACCTGCATCCCGCAGGCACTCCATAGTAGAGGCTTAAGTGTGACTTATCTAAAGGTACCTTGGAAGTCAAACAGAATCCATTCCGGAAATCCGTTTGACTTCCAAAATGTTCAGAAACCAAAGCACGGATCCTGAATGGCTGCAGGAAGCTCCTGCAGCCAATTGGAAGCCCAGTTGGATGTTTGACTGCCAAAAACAGTTCACAAACCGGAACAGGCACTTCTGGGTTTGCGTCATTCAGGAACCAAAACGCTCAAGGATGAAGCTGTTCAAAAACCAAGGTACAACTGTACTACGAGGGTGGAGCATAAGGAGATGTCATGCATCTAATGTAACACTGACACCTCTTACCTGATCTGCCTTGTCTGTGGGAGCGATGAACACAATGAAAGGAGAGAACTCAGCTGTGTGGATGATCTTCAGTGTCTGGGGGGAAAGAAAAGAGCCATTGGGGCATAGTTCCTACAAAGCTAAAAGGCTGCATACCCACACGCCTCCCTGCCTGCCTGCCTGAATGACAAGCCTGTCCAGGATGCTGCAGACTAGCGTTACCTCATTTTAGGGCAAGATGTTCCTGCAGCATCTTTTCCTTTCAGTTTTGTTCTTCAAGAAATGGGGAACCCACACTCTCACTAAAGCATCTAAAATGCTTCTACAGTTCCCATCTGACTTAGAGACAAAGCTAGCACAGTACCCCCCAGTTTCAAGTCACTCTGAATACACAGTGCGAATGTGTCCAAAAAAAGCGAGGCAAGGAAATCAGCAGTCCTTGCACTTCAGTAAACATGTGCACAACTCTGACTTTTGCATTGTTCATTCACCCATGCCAGGTTCTCAAGGAGTTTAAATACACCTGTCTCTTTAGCACTTTCTCCTGGGCTCAGCAGGGCAGAGGAGAGGCTAAAACAAGCTGCTGTTCACTTACCAATCCCCTTCCCTTTGATCCTACTCCCATTCCCTTCCTGTGCACCTTCAGCATAGAACATTTTGTGGCTAATATTACCCTCTCCTCCACCTCTGGCTTCTAAGCTCTTGTCCCTTTACAAAGGTTTGCAACAAGCTAAACTGTGGAGCAGGGAGAGCAGGGCTAAGTAGCTGGGGATGTTGAGATGGAGGGGGTTCAACAACACCTGGAGGACCTCACGCTCCCCATCCCGAAGCTAAAGGTACAAAGGTGCTCCCAGAACGCTTCATATATTTTTTCCAAGCAGCAGGCTGCACTTTCCTACCTGTGGCTCAATGTCCAGAATAGCAATTTTGTCCTGCTCGTGAATCTTGTGCACAGTCTCAAATTTGGTGCCGAACATGTTGCCCTGGTAACTCCCAAACTCCAGGAACTCGTTGGCAGAGATGTCTTTTGTCATCTCCTCCGTGGTGACAAAGTGGTAGTCTTTCCCATCCACCTCGTTCTTCTTCTGAGGGCGGGTGGTGTCTGCAGAAGAAGGGGCACAGAGAGACATGGGAGCTGGGCTGCTGCAAGGAGATAGCAAATCTGCCTACAGGTCCAGTTTGGGTTATTTGGGAGCTCGGGGAAGGAAGAACACAACTGGAGGGAATTCTTTACAATCTCAAGTGGAGGAGGAAGAGCAGAGTGCATTAGTCATCAGAGGACCTTCTCCGCATGTTGGAAAGTGCTGACATGAGAACCAGCCTTCTCAGTGGTAGCCCCCCTGTTTTTGGAATGCTCTCCCCAGGGAAGCACACTGGGCACCAGACTAAAACACTTTATTCACCCAGGCCTTTCACTGTTAATTTAGAGAGTTGTGTGTTATGGGTGTGGGGGGGATTTTAATGCTCATCTTTCAGTGGGGTGGACAGAGGTCCTTTTAAAAAATATTATTGGATAAGCATGGTTAGGTGTAGTGTTTTATTACATCTGCTCTGGAGAGTCCTCTAATGCTTTGAAGCAGGTTTGGACAGAGAAAAGAGGAGGGGGAAATTATATTATGCAAGAGGAGGTCTGCTACACTAGCAGCACAGCAGCACTGGATACGGCCCAATGTCTTCTATACCATATGCTACTTTGGTGACACACTGCAACCGAAAGAAACGTGTAATGGAGCCAGTCTGGTGCTGTAGTTCAAGTGCTGGACATAATTATGCCTGGGAGACCAGGGTTCAAATTCCCACTTGGCCACAATGCTCACTGGGTGACCTTGGGCCAGTCCTAAATTATCAGCGTAACCTGCCTCACAGAGCTGTTGTGAGGATAATATGGAGAGGGGAAAGGAGCACATATGCTAACTTACAAGTCTAGGAAGAAGCTGGGACAGAGGCTAAGCAATGCTAAATAAATGCCACAGCGGAAAAATTTGCGTTCTGGGTGACTTACATGGAATGGGGTATCCAAACTTCTCCGGGTTCTTGCTGAGCAGGGTGTTCTTAATGTGGCTTCGGCCAACTCCGCTGGCCCCTGGCCCAAGAAAGGGAGAAAAACAATAAAAGGAAAATGATGCTCCAGCTCCGTTTTCTCATAACCAAAGAACTTCCACTTACATCAGGGAAAGGACACATCACAATGTAATGTCAAAGTCAGCCTCTTTTGCCCTCTCTCTAAGGATGAATAATTTTGTTTGGTCTGCATATTTTTAAGTGAGCTGGATCAGAATGCTATTATCCTTCATATTTGTGACACCCCACCCAAAAATACTACCAAAATGTGTAATTTGTGTTTGTGCACATGTGCATGTGCGTAATGTGTTAATGAATGTGTACATTGAGATAATTCTTAATTATGAGTAATCACAAAATACTTAGTTAAATAAACATTTTCATACACTTCTTTATGTCAAGATCATTTGCAGAAATGGGACAGAACAATTATAGGTGCACTCATTAAAAACTGACAAAGAGGAGACATGGACCAGACACAGACCAATCCATCCATTCCCTACACTTATCTGACCATCTTAAACCTACACTACTGACCAGCTTTAACCAGAATATAAATGACCTTATCTAGCCTCTGATCTCCACACTCCACAATCCTTTTTTGTACATTCACTTTACCACGTCTACTCAGAGTAGAACTAGCATTGGGTTGAAATCCATTGGCTGCTGGAGTGTGGCTGGGTATAAGAGCACATATAGCTGTGACTACGTGTTGCATATTTCATTATTCCTTTATCATTTAGAGACAAGTCAGTACTCTGTGGGTTGCACTGTGTCATACCTATAAGCACCAGTGTCTTCCGCTTGAAAGCTGGCAGCCTCACCACCTCCTCATAGGACACCACATCCAACTGATCAAAAACTAGGAGAGAGAGAGACAGAAAATAAGATCCTTCACTGAGCCCCAAAGGTCCCCAAACCTTGTCAATCACCTGACATCACAATGACACCAGGAGGCGAACGTCAGGTCAGCACCATGCAGGGCCTGCAAAGATCTTTGAAGCACCACGGCTCAACAGGCTTGAACAATGGGTGGTGACTTAAAGCCTGCCTTCTGCATGGATCTTCCCCCTGAGGAACTCTTGATGAACAGATGCATCACTCCCTGCCCTGCACCAGACATCTCATATGGTGCATGTGGTTTGGCTGAATTAACACCTGTTCTGGGCCAAATTTGACCCACTGACTAGAAGCTCCCAACCCCTGGTTTCACCCTGAAGGCAGGGAAAAAAGGAATGTGGGACAACAGTGGAGGAGGAGGGGGACAAGGAGGTGCTCACTTGAGCTGTGCTTTGCCAGGTACTTGTCTTTGCATTTCTTCTTCTTTCCGAAAGGGCTACAGCTTTGGGTTCCGCTGGAGTTGCCCTGGGGCATGCTTGCAACGCGCCTGCGGGAAAGGGGAAAAGGTATATTGTAGTAAGAAGAAAGTGGTGATAAAATCAGGCCTCCTCTTTTCCTTTCCCTGACCAAAGCCTGGAAGCAGTGCTTCAAACTGATCAAGGCAATGATCTTTGTCCTTCAAAGTATGGGGGCGGGGGAGAGGAACAACAAGTCTGAGGACTTTCTTTTTTTAAAAAAAATATTTTTTATTACATTTTTTCCAGATAAAGATACAAAGTCAGATATATAAAGAAGTAACAGAAAAGAAAAAGAAAGAAAAAAGAAGAAAATCATCTTTTCAAAACATTTTTTCATAACCAACCGGACTTCCCCACGTCTCCCTCACCGTGCGTTCTTTGCAATAAAAATATCAGCAAATTATAACCTTGTTTCGTGCATTCTTTTGTTCTTTCAACTAATTATATTTTAAGTTTAAAATACTTATTGTCAATTTACTCTAAAGACATATGTAATATTATTTTAAACATTAATTCTTTCATTAACAAGTCTGAGGACTTTCTATGGCAGACATGGGGAAACTTTGGCACTTCAGATATTGCTGAATGACGGTGATGATGATTACCTCATTTAATTTCTATAGTGTCCTTCACCCAAAGATCACAGGGTAGTTCACAACATAAAGATACAAATTCCATAATTAAATTAAAACAAAAGAAACCAATAATCACCATGCCACAAACACATTTAAAAGACCACAGAATGTTTAATCAGCTGAAGGCCTGGTTACAGAAAAATGTTTTCACCTGGTGCCTAAACATATGGAATGAAGGTGCCAGGCAAGCCTCCCCAGGGAAAGAATTCGAGAAACAGGAAGAACTACAACTCCCATTAGCCCAAGCAAGCAAAGGCCAAGGGTGATAAGAATTGAAGCTCAGCAACATCTGGAGGGCAAAAAGTTCCCCACATCTGTTCTGTAGAACTGAGGCATGGATCTTCAGGAACATCAAAAGGC
The DNA here is from genome assembly GCF_965112155.1 of Podarcis liolepis. NCBI lineage: Eukaryota > Metazoa > Chordata > Lepidosauria > Squamata > Lacertidae > Podarcis > Podarcis liolepis. The sequence continues at coordinate 19,167,029 of NC_139570.1, read as the reverse complement.
AAGTGTAATGATTCGTAGGTCAAAATGAGGACGCATTGGTTGCCTCAAACATTTGAGGTCTTGTTTTGGCCTTTGGAGCACCTTAGCTCTTCTGAAGCCAACAAATCTATAGCATTATTTCTGTCTCTGAGATTTGCAGCGTACTCTGCTAAATCGAAGACAGGCTCTAGGACTGATGCAAAACCAACAACTGGAAGGGGTGGAATTAAGAGTTTTGAATACTCATGAAAAGAGAAGGCAAGGAACCCAAATGCCAATATGAAGATGCTGCAGGCCACTGGTCTTTGTATAGTGGGTCACAACAGGAGCACTACCACCAAGCAAAAAATATGGAAAAATAAATAGGTCCCCAATGCATGTTTGGGTTAAAAGTGGGTCCTGGGTCAGAAAAGGTTGAAGATGCCTGCTGTAGGCAACACCAGAGATCCTATCACAAGATGGGAGGAGCCTGAAGAGATCCAGCTGGGAACCTGGAAGGGAGGGGCACTAGGCAGGCAGGGGCCTCATCCGAAGGACATACCACTCCTGTAGCTCCAGGGAAGGGATGAGTCCTGCAGATCCATTGGAGGAGCCCTCCACCCGGCCCTGCCACCAATTGCTGTCATCCTTGTTGATGATCTCAATGATGTCTCCTGTTTGGAACTTCAGCCCAGCTTCTCTGCAAGGAATCAGGCTGTCCTTCTGGGGGTCATAGTCAAACTGGGCTTTCATGAACATCTGTAGCGAAAGAGAGAACCAGAGCTCAAGATTAAAGTCAGGAAATACCCTTCAACTTGCAGGAGGTAGCACTGCTTAGGCAGGCAAGGTTGTTAAACTGGATGCAAGAAGGACTGGAATGTAGGGCAGCCAAAATTTTAATAATTGTTTATAAGTCTGTCTGCAGTAAATGATGATGATGATGATGATGATGTTACTGATCTGCAATACAGCCACTGCTTATCCCATTGTAAAGAGAAAGCTGCTGCCAAATAGATGGGCAGCTTATTATCTGAAGTTAGCAGGATACACAGCTGACCTCTTAAGTCTTAAGACTTCCCTTGTAAAACATGAAATACATGCTGGGGTGAACAAGGACTATTGTGTTTAACTGCTTAGCCGGAACAGAAAAAAACCGCGTATTAAAGCCTCCCTATATGGGCTAAAATTGTAAAACAAAAAACAAGAACATCCGCATTTGCCGAGAGCAATTTGTCGTCTCAGAATCAGAACATGAGTCCACTTGACCTAAATGGCTATTCTTGGATACCTTCAAAATTAGAGACAAGGTTTTGTTTTTATTTTTCGCTTGAAAGGACATACTTCATGGGCTACGTTGTTGTAGGATTTTCAGGAACTTCCTTAATACAGCTAAACTCTGGATTAAACACAAATTCCACAACTATAGGCAAAAATGCTGAAAGTTCAGTCCAATTAATATCGTTGGGGATCGCTCTTTATGCATCATCATGATCTCACATTCCATGCACACCAACACATGCCACAGTTAACAAAAGCCACATTCCCTCAAAACCCTGGTTTGCAAACCCACCACAAACTATAGATTTCAATGGCGGTGGTTCCGTTAGGGCAAGCATTATGGCTTGTCAGACAGAACACCCCTCCCCTCTACTCCACCTGTGCACTGTTCAGGGTTTCCGGGGTTGGGTTTGGCAGAGAGCAGGGCTCCATGGAAGGAGAAGAGGGGAGGAAGCCCCATTGCACAAGTTGAATCCTGTGCATAGTACCTGGTTCATATGGTAACCTCTGTTTGAGTGGGCCAAGGCTTGCAGCATTAATAGGTGTAACATAAACTGTGGTTGGTACTGGAAAGCGAGGGAGGAAACTCCTCCAGAGAAGGGAGGAGGAAAAGTAAAAGAATGATTATGCAAGCTTATGCCCCACTCCTGAATGTATTTAAGCAAGGTTGAGAAATTTGCAATGTCAGGGCTGCACTTGGAGTCTTGTCTCTGAAAAATGTATCATCTGAACACAGCTTTAGTTGTGCCAATATGTGCCTTCTCTATTCCAGCACCCAGGACCCCTTTTCAGCCAGAACTCACTCAGTTCCGACACCTCTCAGGTAGGTGCCATTGCCATTATAAGAGAACAAGGGAGGCATACATGCTGAGTTCTGGCACCTCTCTTCCTAGAAAAACAGCACTGCCAGAACTGGAATTCCATTCTCTTTCAAACTCCTCCCCGCCCCCCTTCTCATGTTACCTTTACACTTTAGGAAACACAGAAAGCTGCCAGGTTAGACACTTTGTCCATCTGTGTTTCTTTCAAAGCAAGCAAGCAAACAAAAGGGACTGCAGAAAGGGATGGAGTGATCCAGGTTGGTACTGTGGCCGGGGCGTTTCCAGGTAAAAATTGCTCACTGTAATCAGCTACCTGGCACATCTTTTAAAACTGAGATGCCAGGGATAAAGTCTGGGAAAGTATATGCTCACAGAGCTACAGTTCCTCCTCAGGCTTCCTTCAGTGCATGGGTTGGTGAGAACCCTTGGACCTCACAGTGCAAAGGGGCCCCAGGCTGCAATCTCCACACCAGCCCAACACCTCTCTTTATTCAAAGCACACTAGTCTCATTTGCTGCTTTGGCCTCTTCCCCACCATCCTTTGCCCTGGCCATCTCATGTAGAGTGAAGGTTGCCAACTGCACCTCTTAACAGCTACAGAGCAAGAGGACATTAAGGAAGGGGCATTTCTCTCAGCACTGGGTCGCCATGCCTAAGGAAAAGCGTCCCCTGCAGAGTTTCTGCTTTCCAGGCAATGGTTAAATAGGCCAGGAAGGGCGGAGGGAAGTGTGAGAGAAAATGCATTTTGTGGGCTTGGGAGTGGATGGGAAACATATTGTGTAATCCCAGAAACCAGCATCATCGCCTCAGAGGGTTCAGCAGTGGTTAGAGGGTGGGGCTTTAGCTACTTGAATACTAACTTCCCCTTCCCTACGAGTAGGAAGAGTAGAATTGCACAAGTGACTCCAGAGTCATCTTTCTGCATTTGACTCTGCTGCCCCAAAACTCTGTTTGCTTTCTAGAGCCTTGCTTTGGGGGCCCCTGTCAGAAGAGATATGGAAAGTGGGCATCCGAACAGGATATTTTCAGTGGTGCTGTCCGAGATTTGGAACAGCCTTCCAAGAGAAATCTGCCTGGCCCCATCACTGTTCACTGTAAGGTGGGCAGCAGAGTACCGGTAAGTTTTATTCTAGTAGTCTTCCATTTCATGCAGGGCATTAAGTCCCAATGATCAACAGGTCATCCACAATGGGGGGTGGGGGCGAGGCGGGGATTTGTTCCCTGCTGGCTACATAAGGACCAGCACTCAAAGATCGGAGACCACAATAAGTATATGTGATGACCGCTGCATGCATTTTTTCCTGGTGTAAACTACGTTTAATATTTTGAGAGGCGCAGAACGGATTTTGATAATGGATAGATGAGCAACAATATACAGATACAGCATGTCTAATTTGTACAAATTATTTTCCCAGATGCAGAAATTCAGTTTGTTCTTTTCGTTTTCTTTTGCTTAAAACGTGGGTTCTATTGGTGCAGAATTTGACTATTACTTTTAAAGCAAAGAATACACCACTGTTGCCATATGGAAGTAATTAATGAGGAATGAGCACTAAAAATAGGACAGCAGTCTAATTGCCTCAGATTTGACAAACTCAGAAGGAGAGGAGAAAAGAGACTGGCTGGATGTTCTGCAGCTAGTGGAATTCACATGAGGGCTACTCAAATAATTGTGCTGCATCAAGTGGGTACAAAAATGGCAAAATAGAGACACATTCTTGAACCCACCCACCCCTCAAAAAACTGAATTGGTGCAGAGAAAGAATTTCCTGGCATCTTATAACAGATTTATTGGAGAATTTAATATGGCACAATAAAATACTATTATACTTTACAGTGCTACAAGTCTCCTATTTTTGCCACTGGTTTTTGCTGTAACAAAGGAATGCAACTACCCCGACCCTGGGAAATTAACAGCCCGGGGAGGAAAACAGCAGCCCAACAACTTCAGGCATCTGCATTGCCTTAGCAACAGAAGCACACCAGAGGCCTCTACGTTGTCTTGGTAACAGCTGCACAGCCTCAACAGTACCACGAGTGGGCTGATTTCTTCAGGAAGAGCTTGACCGATCCCACATCCCATACAGTATTAGCGGGTGACAAAACAGCATGAAAGAGTAGAGCAGATCCTGCTTTGGACGGCAACTGATAGGCAACCATACCTGAGCACAAAGGTAACAGGCACCCAAACACACACTTTCACACACACAGAAGGCCATAAGCCTGCTATTTCCTGTTTGGCCCAGCAAAAGAGGATGACTTGGGAACTGTCTGGCTATCTATATTACCATGACAGGTGTTAACTTCTGCTCACTCACATGTCTGGCTAAAAGGACTACTGGGCAAATTGTGGGTGACTATAGCTTTCTGCAGGGGGACGCGGGTGGTGCTGTGGGTTAAACCACAAAGCCTAGGGTTGCTGATCGGAAGGTCGGCGGTTCAAATCCCTGCGACGGGGTGAGCTCCCATTGCTCGGTCCCTGCTCCTGCCAACCTAGCAGTTCGAAAGCACATCAAAGTGCAAGTAGATAAATAGGTACCGCTCCGGCGGAAAGGTAAATGATGTTTCCGTGCGCTGCTCTGGTTCACCAGAAGCAGCTTAGTCATGTCGGCCACATGACCCGGAAGCTGTACGCCGGCTCCCTCGGCCAAGAAAGCGAGATGAGCGCCGCAACCCCAGAGTTGGCCACGACTGGACCTAATGGTCAGGGGTCCATTTACCTTTACCTATAGCTTTCTGCAGCTTTAAGCCAGGGGTTGCCAATGAGGTTTTTGGACTACAACTCCCATCACGGCCAATAGTCATGGGAGATGAAATTCAGCAACACCTGGAAGGCACCACCTTGGCTATCCAAAGCAGGTGTGGGGAACCTCAGGCCTAGAGGCCAAATCCGACCCTCCAACCTCTGTCTGCCCCTAGGGACTCCTCCCAGGCACACCTCTCATCGGCCTTGCTCCACACCTTGAGTGTTTTTGACTGGGTGAAAGAAGTCCATCGATAATGCCTCTTGCTTGCTTGTGTACAAAGCACCCTACTGTACACAGGGAATATGTACATCAGTTGCCTTGGCCGCTTTTGCCTCTTGCTGTACCCACCATGACATCAGGTAACACTTTCTCCTTTGCCTGCACAGTTCAATATCAGGCAAAGGCACGGAGGTTTGTAGCCAACACCCACCAGTCTTTACCTGCCCTGCACCGGATGCAAGAGATGACACCAGGATTAAAGCAGGTGGGTGCAGCTTGGGAAGAAATTGGGTGGTAGATCAATTATTTTCCATACACATACCAAATTCCCCCTATCAAGCAATCTTAGGCCCTACATTTAAAGCACTATTATTACACTTTAAATAACCATGGCTTCCTCCCCCCACCCCAGGATCCTGGGAACTGTAGTTTGTTAAGAGTGTTGAGGTTGTTAGGAGATCTCTATTCCAACAACTCCCAGAGTTCCCTGGGAAGAGGGATAGATTGTTAAACCACTCTGAGAACTGTAGCTCTCTGAGAGGAACAGGGGGCTCCCAACAACTCTCAGCATCCTTAACAAACTATATTTCGGACTCACAGCTGTCCATGGAGGCACAGGTTAATTCTGTGTCGGGGCAGCTGTCTACCAGCTCATCTGGTACGCAGGCTGAGACCCTACCTGCCCACAAACTATCTCCCCAGAGTGGTGCATGCTATAGTTACCTCCCGCTTGGACTACTGCAATGCGCTCTATGTGGGGCTACCGGAAACTACAACTAATCCAGAATGCGGCAGCTAGACTGGTGACTGGGAGCAGCCGCTGAGGCCACATAACACTGGTCTTGAAAGATGTACATTGGTACCCAGTACATTTCTGAGCACAATTCAAAGTGTTGGTGCCGACCTTTAAAGCCCTAAACGCCCTCGGCCCAGTATACCTGAAGGAGTGTCTCCACCCCCATCGTTCTGCCCGGACACTGAGGTCCAGCACCGAGGGCCTTCTAGTGGTTCCCTCACTGTGAGAAGCAAAGTTACAGGGAAACAAGCAGAGGACCTTCTGGGTAGTGGCTCCTACCCTGTGGAATGCCCGCCCATCAGATGTCAGATCTCCTGTTGGAAGCCACCCAGAGTGGCTAGGGAAACCCAGCCAGATGGGTGGGGTATAAGTAATAAATTATTATTATTATTATTATTATTATTATTATTATTATTATTATCATCATCATCACCACCATCACCATCATCATCATCATCATCATCACCACAGTACCGAGGATTCTTTAGGGGAAGCCATAAACTGTTTGAAGTGGCGTCACAGAGCTTTGAATGTATGGTGTGAATGTGGCCCTAAGTGTGTGGAGATGATCAAAGGATTAGGATAGGGGTGGTGGAGACTGCATAGGATTCCCAGGCAGAGATCCTGACACCACATCCTTCTTCCTCCCACTCCATGATTAGGCAAAAGCAGAATGAGGGGAAAAAAACATACGAATATGCACCTATTTTACATACCAGCTGCGGAATTCATCTTTCTGCAATGCAGAGTTTTGGCTTAGAGGTACAGAATTTAAGCTCAAGCAACCTACCCACTGCTTTGAAGGTGGAAGTACTACCACCTACCTGGAGGGCAGGAATGCGGCTTTGCTGGTTGGGAATGACCTTTAGGGAAATGGTTCCCTTAGTTTCTTTCTGATGGACAAAGGAAAAGGAGAGAATCAACCTCTGCTAAATCAACCACACAAGGCAGATCACAACCTCTTCTTGCATAGCTCAGGGTTCCTGCAGTTGCAACCTGTCTCCTAAAACTGAGAAAAGCTGCACCAGCTAAAGTTCTCTCTTCAGTGCAACCGTGAAAAGCATAAGAGACAGGGAGATGGTGATTCCTTGATGGTACTTCTAGTTTCCCCATCTTAAATTTCTATACTTAGCTTTCAGTGCAGAGATGCCCAGGCATTCTGTGCCCACAGAGGTGTGCAACCTCTGACTCTCTCCATGCTTGTTGGACTACAACTGGGCCCAGAGGTTTCTAATAAATAAATAAATCTAATAAATAAATAAAACTTCCATAACTGTGATCATTATCATCAATTATGTACTGCCTGTTGCCAAACTAGGCTTCTAAGCAGTTTACGAAGTATAAAAACCAGTTACACAAACATTAAAAGATAAACATCCATAGGTACACAACGAAACGAAACAAATCCCATTAAAACAAGACAGTAATTAATCATCCCTGGTCACTGGCTACACTGGATGGGAGTTTCACGTTCAATAACACCCAGAGGGCCACAAGCTGCCCATCTCTGCAGTAAAGAATTGGGGCTACTGCCGGCTTTTGGTTTCTCCAGGATATTTCAGTCGAGCCTGCTTCTGGCTCTCATATGAGCCCAGTCCTTTTCTACACCTTGCTGATTTCAAGGCAAAGTCAAGAGACGCTCCCAGCAAGAACACTTTAACTTCCTGCTGGTTTCTCCTGAGCTGGGAGAAATGATAAAACAAAGAGGTGTGGGGATGGAACCTAAGGTCCACCGGCTCCTACAGATTGGAATAATTCATGCTCAATTATCTTTTAAAAGGTCAGGAAGAATCACAGCAGGCTGCTGCTCCTGAAAGAGAAAACTCAGGTCCCTCCATCCTTGGTACCTACCAGTATCTTCTGCAGCTGGTCTACAGAATGGTTGGCGACACTCTTCCCATTGATTTCTAGGATCTCATCCCCCACATGAAGGGAGCCTGGCAGAGTAGGAGACATGAACCTCATGAAGCAAGGCAGTGCCAACAGCAACAGATAGGAGTCTTAATAGTAGCTAGAGAGGACAGCAGCTACTGATAAACAGGCACCACACTGGCAACTCCTGGGGCTAGGCAAAGGCTACACTTTTACTAGATTGTAGTAAAAATGAAAATGATTTTTTAAAGAAGCACATCACTAGCAGCAGTTTAAACATGCTACTTGTGGGACTCGCATTATTGAACTGAAAAAAACTAAACTATGAATTCACATGAGTGAATATGCCTGAAATGCTTCAGAATTGGGTTTGCTTTTATAAAAACACACTGTGAACCCACTACTTGAGCTATTCCTGCTATTCATGCAAAAGGAGCTCACTTCCTAAGTTCTTCCTTGGAGAGTTAACAGCTGTTTTGGACAGGAGGGAAGGGTAGCTCCTTTCAAGCAGGCACGGCCAGGGACTTCGCAAGGGCTCCAGGACTCAGAAGGCCTCATCGCTGACTGGCCTCATCCTGCCAACCCATGCTGCTTCTAGCAGTCACTCACCTGGGCGCTGGCAAGACTTGTGAATGAGAGCCAAGCCCACCATCACAGGTGCCACCATCACAGAGAGGCCAATGTCACATGTGCAACATCAGTGAAGCTGAATGTGACAGCAGCACAGCTTCAATGGCCACTGCCTTCTCCTTCTGCTGCTGTCAATGGCAGGGGCTGCTTTGACCCTTCTGCCACTCCACAGCAGCAGCAGCAGGAGGAAGAGGATGAGCCAGTCACTGAAGCCACTCTGCACTTGGCACAGCGCTTGGCCACCTCCACGCTCTGACTGGGGGCCCCAAAAGGGCTCGGCTCCCAGGAGTTGGAGCCCCAACCCACCATATTGGAATAAGCAAAATGCAATGCCTGACCTCGTAATCTAACATGGCGGGTGGCATGTCAAAGCCAGGCACTGGCTTGGGTCCCATTCAAAACCACTGCCATTGCTCACCAGTGCAACATGACCAGACGCCTGGCAGCTGAGAGACTGGTGATGGAGGGAGAAATGTCCAGCAATGAACAGCAGCACCAGGCAGAGGTCCCACCACTGGCCCAAACTCCTTGCTCTCTGGTACAAGGAAGAGAGATCTACTCTGATCTCCATTGGGGTGCTTAGCTGTCCAAGTCCTTCTCTTCCCCCACCACTAAAACATCTCTATTCTAAAGGCAGACGGGAAACTCTCCATTCCATCTAATGGGGAAAGGAAGAATTTGCCTTTCCATGCAGTGTAAAATCTCATCATATTCTCAGAAGAGGGACAAAAAAAATTCCAAGCATCTATGGCAACCAGGAGCTGGAGGAGGAAATGACAGGACTGTCACCCAAGAAGTTATTGGGTGGTTGCTTTTATTTTGATTATAGTCATACCTTGGAAGTCGAACGGAATCCATTCAGGAAGTCTGTTCGACTTCCATAACATCAGAAAACCAAAGTGTGGCTTCTGATTGGCTGCAGGAAGCTCCTGCAGCCAATCGGAAGCAACCGAAGCCCAATCGGACTCTCAGCTTTCAAAAATACTTTGCACACTGGAAAAGTCACTTCTGGGTTTGTGACCTTTGGGAGCCAAAACGTTTAGGAACTAAGGTGTTCGACTTCCAAGATACTACTGTATACATTTTGTGGTTTTATATTTTGATTTTGTTCTGTGAACCATCCTGAGACCTCTGGGTAAAGGGCAGTAGGTATATAAAATTCAATAAATAAATAAATTAAATAAATAAGTGGGCTTGGCCTGCAGAACTCAGGAGGTAGGAAGAGAGACACAAAAAGTAGAACTGGTTGGCTCCAAAAGTAGAATTGGGCTCAGGCTCTGCCAACTGTTGGGTCTCCTTCCTTTCTGCCCAATAGACATCAGCTTCCATTGGCGCTGGTTCCTAGGGATTAAAAAATATATATATTTCCAGGCCTGCTACTGCTCTTTACCTTGCCTGTGGATCATGCCTCCATGGAGGATTCTGGCCACCATACAGCTCTTCTTCTCATTCAGCTTCAGCGTAATACCCTGGAACAGAAAGTCTGTGACAATCTGGATCAAAGCTACAGCGTGAAGACTCTGCTTCTCTGCACAGGCAATTCCTGGCCTATCTCTGTACCAGAGGCAGCCCCAGGAGATGCATCCAGGAGGGGAGACTCCTAGCCAAACTCAATCTCTGTTCATTTCCCTTGTACGTAACAGCTGCCAGCTAACACTTCGCTTTCCAGGTCAGAACTTGCACAAAGGGTTGGCAAGGATTGGGATCTGCCAAGGGCCCCGCACCCCAGCGGGGGATCCATGCAGCTGACCAGAATACTCTGAGCCTGGCTCATCCTCTTCACTGCTGCAACCTGTTTGCTCATCTGCCTTTCACAGAGAATGGGTCCCAGCTCAGTAGTAGAACATCTGCTTTGCATGCAAAAGGCCCCAGGTTCTATTCCTGGCATCTCTAGATAAGACTGGGAATGTCCCTGCCTGAAAGCCTGGAGAGATGCTGTCAGTCAGTGTAATTAGGTGGACCAATGGGCAGCCTCACTCTGGCCCAGAAAGCAATGGAGCAGTTGATGCCACTGCCTCCTTGTTGATAGCTGCCGTATAGGTCAGTTGCTAGAGTGTGAAACTCTTAATTTCCGTGGGTTTGAGCCCCAAGCTGGGCAAAAGAATCCTGCATTGCAGGGTGTTGGGTTAGATGAACCTCACGGTCCCTTCCAACTCTACAATTCTACAATTGGCTGGCAGTAGCAATAATAAGGTTAGAGGAGGAGGAGGAGCTGCAGATGGCAGCAATGAGGAACTAGACTCATTGGGGATGGGAGGCACTGGGGGTAATTCCGAAAAATAGGAACTGGCACTGCTTCTAGGACAAGAATGGGGAAACCTGTAGCCCCCCAAATGTTGCTGGACTCCAACTCCCAACAGCTCCAGCCAGTATGGCCAATAGTCAGGCATGATAGGAATTATAATCCAGCTACATCCAGAGGGCCACACGTTCCTCATGTTCTAGGTCTTGCTCCTGGAGGCTCCTTCCATGGCTACAAGACAGTTAGGGATAGAACATCTCTCAAGTGAAGAGGAAATCTCAATTTCAGTCAAGCTGCACACAGCCAGAAGCTTTGAGCTCATTAAAGTCTTCCACCTCTGTCCGTCTAGGCCTGCCTTTCTCAACCTGTGGGTCCCCAGATGTTGTTGAACTACAACTCCCATCACCCCTAGCTAGCAAGGCCAGAGCTCAGGGATGATGGGATTTGTAGTCCAACATCTGGGGACCCACAGGTTGAGAACCGCTGGTGTGGGCCCAGGAGTTTGCCCAGGAGCAAGAGAAATATTCCACCACCACCACCCCACTGCCTACAACCACAAGGACTTGAAGCACTCTAGCTTCACCAGCTCACCATGGGCTCCTCTGCGACCTTTTCAAACTGGATGAACCTCATTTTCCGTATCTCCCGGCCATTTGTGTGGGCTGGGCTGCCCAGCATGGCTGAGCCATTGGAGTAAATATCCTCGGACACTGCATTCATTGAGGATGGAACTGCCTGTAAAGGCAAAACAAAACAAAACCCCAAGTTTAGAAGCAGTACCCAGGCCCTGCTGTATCCTGGTCTCCCAGAAGCCACACCAAACTGGAAACTTTAGCCCAAGAAGTATTAAACTCAGCCATCCATTCCCTGCTCCTATCCCTGAGTCAATATTGTGCTCATGATGGCAGCTGCTGGGCCCTAACACAGCATGGATTTATGTTTTGGCTGCCTAGCTGCTACATGTTCTCTCTCTTCTAGCCTTTAGTGATTGAAGACGGTCACCTTCAATGCACTCAGCTGTTTCTGAAAACATTGCAGCCATGGGATGACAAGTCATATTGGCCACAATCATGGCTGTCATATACTCTTGGCTAACATGAATGAATAAGTCAAAATCTTGCACCAAGGAATGCTTATTTCCTCATCTTATATTCAGCAAAAATATCAGGAGTGCACTTTCTATGCATGACCAACTCTGCCAAGACAGAAGAGAGCCCAAATTTAAGACCAGTTCTTTTTAGAACAATCTGTTTCAGCGGTTCTGAGACTCAGGTGGTTCACAGAAACTGTCACAGAACAGGGTAGAATATCCATACTTGCCTTTACGCTTTTCTTTTCCTGCCAGAGATCGAGGTCCTTTTAGGGCCCGATTATCGAAAACACTAGCAAGTCCCTGGCTGGAGTCCATGATTTTAATAATATTGAGCTAGTTTTAACAATGAAGATGGTGCAGAAGAAACGTTTATTTTCTTCATACTTAATCCAGAAGCAAAACAGCTTTCCTTCCCATGAAATTGTTACTGCTCTAGTGGTTGTTCACATGTTACATTCAACCAGTCTACAACATGTGTACCTGCATACTAAAATAATTTAGCTGTACAGTTGTGCAGTTATTAACATGTAATGTTCTACAAGTGTACATAGCAGGCTGTGTACATAGCAGCTGAGCTGTACAAACTGACAAGTGTGCACTCTTTCACACAAGCATTTGTACATGTGTGGAGACATCCTGTACCTGTGTCCAGTGTAACATGGGAACAAGCCTACAACTGCATGGATGGTACTGTCCTAGCTGGGCTATCAGGCAGTCTGAGCAAACCAGCCAGCTCCACCATGCCCCAGCAATTTTCAAAGACTCTATGGACGAAAAAGTTTAGGAACAACTGATCCGTTTCATTTCATTTGCTTGATTTTATCTTTAAGTTGAGTAAGAAGCTTTTGAGGAACATGGGGTTCTGGTTGTCCAAGAACTATACACTCCTGTGCTCTTACACTTTACTGGCACGGGGCTGGGGGGAATTGTCAGTAAAAGCTGAGGTGCACTTACAAAAGGGATTAAGTTTGACTTGTGTCCAGTTGCAACCAGTGCTTTGAAAACATATGCACTTAAGCTCTTACTCCCCACCCACCCAACTCACATTAAATGTTGTTCTTTTACAGACAGGATGGGGGCTGCTTATTAATAATAAAAAAAGGAAGTTGCTACCCTGCACTTTCTAGCACAATTATGCCTTCACATTTTCTAATTGTAAAAAGTCTGGTAAGAAAAGTGAAGGGAAATGGCACGCTGGAAAGTGTGGAATAACAACCAGATGCTGGCAACATCATTCTAAGCCTCTGCATGAACCTACCAGGATGAACGCTCAACAAACAGGCAGCATTATATGACCTCTGTGCAAGTTTTGTACAAACACGTCAGCATTAATGTTCAACAACAAACCGTTCCAAAAGCTCCTACAGCTTTTGAGGCTTTGCCAGCAATTGCCCACACATCATCAAACCTATGATTGCAATTTACATACATAAGATAGAATCTTGTTGTGTGTAACGAAAGAAAAGGAGGAGGGGGAGAATTCTCAGATGCTGAATTCTGGACTCCAGTCACACTGCCTGAACTTGGATAGTACTGCAGATTGTGCACTGGTCTGGCACCGAACCTTCTCTCAAGAAAAACAGGCCTGCACTTGAACCAGCTTTCAAATGCTACACTCTCAGTTGTCACCAGAGTCTTGCAAGTCCCAGGAGAAGAAGAGTTAACACACACAAACCACGAACCAGAGATCTGGTCAACCTCAGAATGGCTGTTTTTAGGGTAAAAAAGCGACAACTTCAAAAGACTGGATGACAAACATATATTCTGCTTCATTCCAGTAACAGCAGCCCAAGCTCACCCATGCACAAAGCCAAATTTTGAAGGATACCCCCTAACCAGAGTCCTTTCACATAGTTTAGCCCTTGCTCTTGCTCTTATCTTCCAGAAGCAGACAAAGGACGCAATGGATTGGCGATTAAAGCCTGTTAAAGAACAAAAGCACAACAAAAACATATTAACAGTCCCTGGAAATGTCTTATCTCTTCTAGACTATAAGCTGGTTTCAAGCAACTGAGCATATATAAACAGCACTGACTGTTTTCCATCTCAATGTCAGGGTGGAAAGGTGGATATGTTTAGTTCATTAGGCTGGTGCTAGACTGTTGGGGGAACTGGGGACAAAGTCTCCTCCTCCCCTACCCACTTCTGCTAAAATGGCACCATCCTCTCAAGAGATAAGAGTAAACCCATCTACACCAACCCAGGCCTCTAAAGCAAGGATGGGTAATCTTTTGGAGAGATCAAGGGCCACATCCCTTGGAGGCAAATAGTTGGGGGTGGTGTTAGAAACTCAGATATATAAGCTAGGCGCCAAATGGCTCCTTAAACCAGGGTTAGTCACCAAAACGAAATGCTTAGTTGCACTTTTTTACCAGATGGCTCAAAAGTCATTCTTTTCAGTATGACTTTTTAGTTCCTGAAATTCATTCTGGTGGTGCAGATAAAATATCATGGATGGAATTCTACAGGATGTGTTTCTACATATTGGTGGGAGTGAGAAGGGTCGAAGCAAAATTGTGGACCACCCCTTCTTTCTCTCACCTTTATTCATTTGCCATCCATTCATATTCTCCCTTCCTCTCTCTGGGGTTGGAGGGTAACACAACAGATGGGGGCCTGGTAAGCAGATTGCACACCTGTCCTCTAAGGGAGTGGTTCCCAATTAGCTAAGTACTGTGGAGCCCTTGTCTTTCAAAAGCCAAGCCACGGGCCCCCCACTTTTGAAAATGTTGCTATTTCTATGGTAGTTTTTGTTATGTGAATGTTGCCAGAGACTCCGCGTGGGTTACGTGGACCCCCTGGGGACCACTGCAATTGGGAACCACTGCTCTAAGAAACCAAAGTTATACTGCCTTGGAGAATGGAGGCTCCGTCTAATTATAACAGTTGTCACTGACAGTCCACCACTGACTAAGGCTCATTAGAGTCTGCTGCAACCCTTACAGTCACTCAACATTTAGCTCAGGGGTCGGCAACCTAAAGTCCATGGGCCACAAGCGGTGCACAGGGGTCGTTTAACTGGCCCACGAGCCACCCACTCGGCGAGTCCCCGCGTGCTGCACTAAACCAGTGAGGTGCATGGAATCACTTCCGCAGCACCAGAAATCACGTCTGCGCAGATGCAGACACCGGAAATCGTGGGCGGGCGCGCTCATGTGAATGCACAATCCGGCCCACAGAGGGATCTCCACTGGAGTGAACCGGCCCAGGCGAGGTAAACCTTGAAGACCCCAGATTTAGCTCAAACCAACTTCAGGTCTTATTCACACATCCATTAAAGAGTCAACAGATTTCCTACCTCCTGTCCAATTTGGATGAATACACACACACACTCACTGACTTCTCTGACCAATACAATACTCTCACCCATTTACTATTTCTGAGCTAGCCTCACCAGGTTCAGTTTGCAGCACTCCTCATTAGCCCCCTTGGCCTACCCCTGCCCAGGGCTGTTGGCATACATCTCACTGCGTGTTCAGCTCGTGTTTTCTACCATTCCTCTGGAGATAGCTGAAGAACCACGACCTTCCAATCTGAGCCTCTCCAAGCTAATGCAAACAAACCCAGATGTTCCTGGTTAGATATTAGCCTATGGGTTTTACCGCTTCATTTAGCAGGCTCTGCCCATCCACACAGAAACGGTTGCTAGCCTAGGAAGGTGATTCTTAACTGCTTTGTACCAGTAGTGATTAAACATCTGCAAACATAGCCTCAAGCAGAGGTAAGTCAATGTGCTTTCTTCCAGCTGTTCTTGGACTCCAACTCCCATCATTCCTGACTACTGGTCAAGCTAGCTGGGGCTGATGGGAACTGGAGTCCAACCACATCTGGAGGACGTCACATTGGGTACCCCTGGCCTAAAGGAAACAACATTCATACCAAAACCACACCCATGGACAATTGTGCAGCAGTGGGCCTTTGGACTGATCTAGAAGGGAACAGAGATCCTCTGGGTATACAGCGCTGAAGAAGATGGACTAGTTGTATGTGAGAACAGGATGCTGGACTAGCTGGGTCTTTGGTCTGATCCAGCAGACTCTTCTTATGTCCTTTCCCTTTGCCTCAGCGAAGTTGCTGGTGGCAACCCTGGCCTGGGTTCAAAGTGCCCGTCAGGGGAGCTGACTCAGCCTAGAGTCATCTCTTATCTGTTCTTCCTTCCTTGAAGCAGCTTGTCACACAGTTCAGTGCCAGACCTCTGGGCTCAGCAAAGATTTCCCCAGAGTGCAGCACATTCCAGGCCATTAGGCTCAAAGGTTGGCCTAGTCAAGATGTCCCCACCCCCTACACAGTCTTTCCCCCAACCATCGGTGCAGCCAGGATTTATGTTGGGGGGTGCAGGCTTTAGGCTAGGAGGGGGGCAGAACCTCAGTTAGTTAAGTATTTTGCATTGATTGGATAAGCTCATGTCCCCAACCTTTGCTTTTTGGCTAAACAGTGCCTTGTCCTGAAGATAATCCGGATGTAATCAGGAGAAATGAGGGCTAGAAGCAGGAACTTGGGGATTTGTGGACAACAAAGCTTATCCTTGAGGGTCAGCAACCTCAGCAGCAGAAACCCAAGCACCTTCCCAGAAGAGTATGCAGCAGCAGGGAAACCACCCTCCATTTTGAATTTCCCACAATGACCCAGAGGTGGTCATGCAGCAACACTCTGAGGGACTGTGGAAATGGTAGGCAGATTCTCAGACCTGGCTGCTATTGCCAGGGAAATTAGACATCTGTGTAGCAGCAGCCAGCCCTCATCAAGGGCTCCCACCAATATGGAATGGGACTCACTTCAGAGCACTTTCTAACCAGGAGGAGGCCTCCTTTCTCTGGGCAGAGAAGGGTTTCTGGGCTCTGAAGTGGCTCCACCCACCCTAGTCGGCCATCAGACTCCCCTGGCATACTGTAGAAGCCTTCTGGGTCAGGCTAGGACTTTGCCTGAGCAATAAACAGTTCCAACTCCTTGGCTTGAAATTCTTGGGAAGCAATTCTAGGTTGTAACCTCCTGGCTCTTGATCAACAGCACGGACAAGCTTAAACTTTGCCTCACTTTTGAAGAATGAATGAACCCCTGCCATGTTTGCAGCAGATGCCTGGTGATTAGGGCATCAAAACTCTAGTGTGTTTGCTGGGGTAACAGCTGCTCACCATCACAAAAGAGCACACACAACCCACCCACTCTGGGCAGCTTCTGACATAATATTTTTTTTAAAAAAAACATTAAGCTGTTTGTTTGTTTGTTTTAAAAAAATTCCCTAAACAGGGTTGGCTTCAGATGTCTTCTAAAAGTCAGATAGTTCTTTATTTCCTTGACATCTGATGGGAGGGTGCCACTACTGAGAAGGAATGGGGAGCCTGTGGCCTTTCAGTTGTTGTAGAACAACTCCCATCATTCCTGGCCATGCATGCTGGGGCTGATGGGAGTTGAAGCCCAATGACATCTGACAGGCCACAGGTTCTCCCATCAATGCACTGGTTCCCTGTAACTTCACTTCTCGCAGTGAGGGAACCACCAGAAGACTCTCGGAGCTGAACCTCAATGTCCGAGCTAAATGATGAGGATAGAGGCACTCCTTCAGGTATATAGGGCCATTTAGGGCTTTAAAGGTCAGCACCACCAACACTTTGAACTGTGCTCGTAAGTGTACAGTGAAGATCCTTTAGGACCGGTGTGATATGGTCCTGGCGGCTGTTCCCAGTCACCAGCCTAGTTGCTGCATTCTGGATTAGTTGTAGTTTCCGGGTCACTTTCAAAGGTAGCTCCACATACAGTGCACTGCAGTAGTCCATGCAAGAGATAATTAGAGCATGTCCTCAAGATTCTTTCCAGGCTGCACACCCTTCCCAACACCAACCTCCAGGAGCATTTTGATAGTCCAGAACGTGCCTTTTAACTCTGAAAATGCCTGTTGTTTGCCGGTATAGACAGGGGTGTAGGCGTATGTGTACAAATCAGCCTAATGTACAAAAGTGATATCTATTTATATATTTTATTTTAAAATCTGTATCTCACGTTTCACTTCTTCAAAGAGGCTTAGGGCAATCAGATACATAATGCACAAAATTGAAAAAAAACAAATTAAAACTCCAAAACGTAAAGCCCCAAGAATTTAAAATGTAAAAAAAAAAGATCTGAAAAGCATTCAAGGTACAAAGGCCTCCTGAAATAAAATGTTTTGAAACTCAGTAGAGATTTACATTCACTGCTCCACTATTTTTGCCTCTGGTCCCACTCACTATTGGTATCCGGCCCCTGAGAGGCTGCCCAGAATGAAATGTGGCCCTTGGACAGAAGACGATTCCCATCCGTGATCTAAATGCATTCCAAACCGTTTCACCACAATCCAGTCCATTTCTCCCATCATGACCTCCCCCCAAAACAGACCAGTTGTTTTTCTCCTGCACAGTTTAGTCTTTGATCTGACACTGTCCTTTTGGAAGTTGGACCTGAAGGGAATATGTTTTTCTGCCAAGAGGCCGAGAAACGTGATGCTGATGCCGTAAGCACTTGGATTATCTTCTCAGGGCTTCCTGAAACTCAAGTATTGTAGACAATTGTGCCAGTGCCCAACCCAGCCACCCCCAGCTTTCTTTTTCAAGGGAGGAAACAGCTGCATGAGGTTACAGCTGTCACAGACAACTCCCAGAACTTGCCAGATGCAACAAAGCATGTCAGAAACAGGCCAGCTCAGCAGAATTCAGCAGCAGCAGCAAAATAGTAGCTACTGAGGAAGTAACCAAGGGTCCAGATGGTCTGATATACCCTGCTATGTCTAGGATAGAGATGGGGCTTCTGTGACCCTCCAGATCTCATTGGACCCCCATTAGATCCAGTATGACCCACTGGTTATGGGTTGCTGGGAGTCATAGTCCACAATTTTTCTGGAGAGCCACAAGTTCCCTATCCCAGGGAAACCCTAGGGTAAGAACAGATGAGGAGGTCTCTATCAAAGCTTCTGGACAATCAGTGCCTTGGTGACTCACTACACAGGTACAGTGGAGAGGTGGAAAAGACTGAAATGGTTGCATCCAATGGGCTATTGAACTGACCAGTCCCATTAGTGGAAGCCCACATAAGGACTTCAGCTAGTGCAATGGGGCTTTCCCCTGACCTCCCTCAAGTTGGGGTTGGGAGAACCCCTAGAACAGCACGTGAGGGAAGGTCCCATTCCATCGGGCAAGCTGAAATGCTTGTGCCAACAGAAGATTTAGGGAGGGGTGATGTTGAATTCTCCTCATATTTTTACTCACAGAGGTGAGTAGGCAAGACAAACTTTAGTATTTATACAGCACTTTCAAAACATTATCAGTGGGATTCACAGTAGGAGGAACTGCACAAAAGAAGTGGGAACTAGGGAAGGGGGATTTTTGCAGGAGTGCCCCATTCAAGGTTCAAGCCAGCCATTCACTCCAAACAGGGCATTCCTCTCCCCAATTACTTCTCCATTTTCTTATTTTCTTTCCAACCACCAACCGGTACTCCGTAATAGATGAACATGATCTATCTTCTCTGTGATGTATTTTGAGGGTTTGAGACCGTTCACGTTTATGTTTCATTCTGTTAGTTCTCTTGAACTTCTGCAAATCTTGGCGTTTCCTTGACTATGCTAATACCACTGCCTTATTTCTCATTTGGACCCCAGTTTCTCATTTCTCATTTGGACCCCAGTTTCTAATGGCATTCACCATCCAAGTTTGCTGTAGGAAGGAATTATAACAGTAACAGCAGCAGCAGCAGCCAGCTCTTGCTGCCTTTTTGCAAACAAAACCCAAGGACTTTTGCTGTGTATCCAAAGCTGACAGCTGGTCTAGAGATTTCTTTTCATTACACACATCTCAGCGGCAGTTTTAAAAAAACCAAACAACCCAAAAGCAGCCTTGGTGGCTATTATGAGAGGAGGCACAGCAGCAAAAGATAGTGCTTTATTCTTTCTCTGTTGCCATTTACCACTCAAAAGTGCTACCCTAGTGCAGTTTCAGGTGGGTATTTAAACAAACGGCAGCTTTTTTTCAAGGAAGGAGAAATGAGCAAGGCTGCTTTTGATTTTTAAAGATGGTGCTTCATTCACATTGCCTTGTAAACACATAGTTCCCCCCCCCAAAAAAAAAGATTCAAGAAGCAAAGGCAATGGCTGCATCTCTCCAGTATGTGAATGGTCAGGTCACCTGACTCAGGTGTAAATCCAACGAACAGATGCAGGTCTTGCTGCTCCCAGTTCGGGAAATGCTCTGCAGCTCTGGCAAAACAGCAAAAGATGGAAACCTTGGAAAGGAACAAACAGCTTCTCCCATCATCAAGGGTTTCATTATAATACAAAGCAGTCAAATGCAAAGCAGTGCATTAGAATATTTAAACATTAACAAGACTATTCATTTCCAAGTCATTAAAAAGGTAAAGGTAAAGGGACCCTTGACCATTAGGTCCAGTCATGGATGACTCTGAGGTTGCAGAAAGAGTAAAGCATGGCTCAGGGTTGACTTCAGCAATGCACCCTCTTGAAAGCACATGATACCTTGCTGAAGCTAAGCAGGTCTGGATCTGTTCATTGCCTGGATGAGAAACTGCCTGGGAATACTATGTATCATGCCTTGAGATTTATGGAATAAAATTGGAATATTAGCACAGCAGATAGATTAATGAACATGGCATAACATCAAATGTATCTAAAATGTGTGGGGGTGATGCCTGTGTACATATTGACATGCATTTCACATGATTTTAGATGTAACTTGCACAGTACGGCATCCATTCTAGCTCCCCAGTTTGACTAGAATTATGTTAGTTCATTGTATGACCTACACATTGTATGAAACAGAGCTGTTTTAGCATATAGCAGAAAAATATGATAGTCTATTTCTCCCCCATCCTCAGTCACTGTCAAATGGAAATATAGAACTGCCGAGCCATGTTTTAATTCACCAAACGGTTGGATTATATGGACAAATGGGTCTTCACATGGCTCCCAATGTCATGCAGCAACTGTTTTCGCAGCTAAGGCATCATAAGCAAACCATCCCAAGACATTCTCTGTGCAGATCAGGCCAAACATGAAACATTATACAACAATGGTGCATTTAACAGGAGCATCACACAAAAACCCCAAGAAACAACAACTGGACTACTCTTCACAGCAAGGCGATTTCATTTGCAGCACTGTCTCCAGTTCTGCATGTGCCACACGGTTCAAAGAGGGTGCTGACCAGTCAGAAGGTTTTCAGAGGAGAGTGACAAAAAATGAGTGTCTCCAGGATGCCAAGTCATGTGGTAGAAGATCGAAGAGGCTGGGTATCTTTAGCTCAAAGGAAAAAAGGGTTACACAGGGGCAAGTTGCCAAAAGGTACACTACATAGATTTGATAAAGCCAAATTCCCCCATTGCCAAGTCATAAAAGCTAGACATTATCCAAGCTAAACTACTTACTATGCAGGAGATCTGCAACTGGATCTCCCAACATATTTACGTTAAAAGCAGCTATAAGGCAGTGGGGAGGGAAGGAAAATTGGACAGAAGAAGCAGCTCAAACGGAGGATGTGTTCAACCATTTCCTTCCATGCTATTTCCCTGATCTAAATACTCCCCAAGTTGCTGTCTGTACCATGCCAGTATTTTTTTGGAACAACTTCAAGATAACACTTCTCTTACCATGAATTGGTGCCACATCAGTGAGCTATCAGAGAGGTATCTACTCCTCCCACTATTGTTCCACTGTGGTCATTGAGACCTGCTGAGGAAACTTGCTTTCCTTGACTGCCCCTAATCTGTATATCAACAGCATCAAAAGCAGCGATAGTTCCCAGGATAAAAAACACACACCAAGAAGCCTGTTAGGGCCTGAACCTTGTGAGAGTCCAGGAGCAATGCAAAATTGTTTTTTTGCTCAGACTTGTTTATAGCAGCAGCTGGTGATTAAAGGAAGAAGAGATTTGTACTGCATTTTTTAAAAAAGTGTTTATATATTTTTAATAATACTCTGTGTTACAAATATGTCTGCAAACATGACAGGAAAGCTGGCAATTTCAACCCTGCTGTCTGCAAATCCCTTACAGACAACCAAGATCCTGGAGACAGTCAGCTTGTGTATCCATAAGCAGTGACTAGAGGAGAAATGACTGCTGGGAGGAGCACAGAACACCATGGTGCACTTGTAGCAGCAAAACCAGATGCTTTCATCTGGCCCAGCTGCAACAAAACATGTCTCTCCCGTATCAGTCTCTACAGCCACAGCAGGCGCTGTACCCTTCCAACAGTTTGACTTCATTCCCCCAAAGGCACACTCCTCCACTGTTTCCCAAGGAAGACAGATGCCAACAAGTTCAAGTATCCAAAGCACTTCAGAAGTGTGAACTCAGTCATTCGCACAACAGCCTCATAAGGCAGACCAATCGTATTAAATAGCACAGGTCGGAGTGTGGAGGCAAGGAGAGAAAAAGCCGAAACAGTAGTGCATTGGTGGGAGAACCTGTGGCCTGTCAGATGTCATTAGACTTCAACTCCCATCAGGCCCAGCATGTATGGCCAGGAATGATGGAAGTTGTTCCACAGCAACTGAAAGGCCACGGGCTCCCCATTCCTAGAGTCCTGGCTTGTTTTGGACTTGCTCGAAAGCACAAATGCTGGACCTGAGTACAACAGCATTCTCCGGACCTGTGAATCCCCCAACAGTAGAGGCAGAAGCTAGCCATTATGTCTAGCAGACACTGATAGTCTTATCAATGGTGGGGAAGAGCCCTGCATGAGATTCTGAACAGCCAATGTCAGAAATTGTGAAGGCATGGAAAAACAGAAAGGAAAAAAAATCCCGAAGAAGTTTCCCCTTATTTTCTTTATAGGCCTTCACATCTCTAGCCATTGCTAGCAAGTGCTGGGAGAGATGTACAAAGAAAACTGACCTAGTATATGACAGCTTCTTATGTTCCTATCATCACTTCCCCCAAACTGGATAGCTCTGCAGCTAAATCAGCACAAGGCAATTGCCACTTCCAGTTCTGACCAGATGCAACTTTGCAGCAGAGAGAGAGAGAGAGAGAGAGAGAGAGAGAGAGAGCCAACTTCCTCTGAAGTAAAGCACTGAATCCTTCTCACATACACAATACACGCACAGGCTCTACTCAGAAGCAAAGGGACAGGATGAAGATGACCAGCTGCAAGATGCAGCTGTGCCCCCAGACTCTTAATACTTAAAGTTTGCCAATAGGCAATAAGGGAGGAGGGCATGCAGGCAACAAGAGAAAAGCAAGCAAAAAACAAGCCCCCTCCCTTAAAAGGGTCAGTCTCCACGGTCTCCCTTAAAATGTACTTGCTGTAACAGTTCCAGAAAGAAAGAAAAGTGTGGATTGAGAGCCACATTTCCACCAACTACATTCAAATTGTCTGAATGATCTATGGACATGGCAACAGTAACCCAACACATCATGTTTTTCCAATGTGCGGAACACCTTGCACACCTGCACATGAGCCTCTTTGATGGAGGTCTGTCCTCACACTTCTGTCCCCCACTGTGGTCTTTGCATAGGGAAAGCCACAAAAGAGATCCAACTTGCAAGAGGATTTTGCTGTTTGCAGCAGGATGCATGAGCTGCACAGCATATCCACCCCAATCTGTCCTGGGATTCTTGTTTACCTGGATGGCTCCACAGCTGGCTTTTCTGTTCTGAATAGCCTTTCATGAATGTGTTCTGCAGATCTCAGCACCTTTGCGTCAAGGAATAGCTCTAGTCCAGGGTTTCCCAAACTTGGGTCTCCAGTTGTTTTTTGACTACAGTTCCTATCATCCCTGACCATTGGTCCTGCTAGCTAGGGATGATGAGAATTGTAGTCTGAAACACCTGGAAAAGTTTGGAAAACACTGCTCTAGTCGAAAGTGTCCAGAGGTCAAATTTCCCAATGCGTCTTCTCCAACTGATTTCCAAAGTGCCACTCTAGAAAAAAATGGGGTATCCTCCACAGCAGCTTCCAATCCAATGTATCAGAGTTATTGCTAGAAGAGAAATCTGGAAACCCCAGAGTACAGGCAGAAAAAACATTGGTTCCACGCAAGGGACTGTGTTCGGATCTCAGCCAAAAAGCATGAAACTGAGAAGCACCCCAATAGACCATGTACTGTAACCCACTTAAAACAACTGTCCTCCGCCACTTGCAAAGAGTGTGGTGGTGTCCAGCCACCACAAGAGCAAAAATCACTGGAGTTATTCAAAATGAAAGTGGAAGAGGGAAATCTATCATCACCTGGATCCCACAGACAATCGTGTCCCACCAGACTCTCCCACTTCCAAAGGGAAGGGAACTAGCCTAGTGACGGAGGACAGGAACATAGGAAACTGCTGTCTACAGAGTCAGACCACTGGTCCATCTAGCTCAATACTGCCTACACTGACTGGTAGCAGCTCTCCAGGATTTCAGAGAGGGGTCTCTCCCAGTCAGTGCTAGGCATTCAGCCTGGTGCCTTCTCCATACAAGCAGTTGTTCTGCCACTAAGTTGCAGCTCTTCCCTGTTTTGCATACAGAAGGTCCCAAATTCAATCCCACTACATCTCTAGCAAGGCTGGAAGAAGGACCCATGCCTGCCACTCTGCTTAGGTGATACCAAACTGCATGGGGTCAGTGGTCTGTCAACGCATCAGACAGAAGCTCCCCACGTTCCTTTTTTTTTAAAAAAAAAAAAGGTGGATTCAAAAGTACATCTCCCGCGTGCATCAGCTGGCCTAAGCTGGTCCATTCTGCTTCCTAGATAGCATTGCTGGTACCCAGGTAACGCAAATGGCATAGGCAGACCTTCGCATGCTTAACGGGACGTATACCCCACTGCGTGCAACAGCGTTTACTCTCTAGTCAATGGGTTTCAGAATTACAGCCCGAAGTCTCACTTGCGAAGTCATATAAAACTCAAGACCGGTTGGGGCCACCTAGTCCATGCCCAAATTTATCCACCCCAAAGGGATATGTGTTAAGTAACAGGCAAGCGATGCAATTGCATTGATCAGCATATAGAGTAAGTGGACAACGTGGGTGGGTGGGGGCCTCCCGCCCTGCATCGGAAAGGTAACAACCCGCTCCTCGCTTTAAACATGAGCGGGAGGGAGGGGCTTGCCCACCTCCAGCGCTACGGCGCGTTCAGCGGCCGTTGCCACGTCTTCCCACCGGCCACCCCCGCATGCCCCGATCTCCAGAAGCGCCTCTCACCTCGGCCTTAGGCCTGTTCTGCAGAAGGTGCTCCAGGTACAGGTCGGACAGCGCGGTCCTCATGCTGCTCACGCTGTCACTCCGGCTGGATTTGAGCGTCATGGTTGGTGGGCGCCAGGCGCGAGTAGCTAAGCACCCCGGGGTAGTGTGATGCTATGAGACTCGGAGTCGAACGGCGTCTCGTCAGCGGCCCGAGGGGCTCTGCTTCCACCCGCAAGGCGCGATCGCTGTCAAGCCGCTGCTGCTGCTGCTTTTGGAGCCGAGTAGACCCCGCGCGCGCACTACAGCCGGCCGGAGCGTCCTAAACCGAAAGGGTTGCAGAGTCACCGTGCGCCGGAGAAGGCAGCAGAGGGGAGGACCAGGCCCGCCCGCTGGGAGTGGCTAAATAGGGAGGGCTCTCTCCACCCGGCCCACAGCGGCTGCCAAAGCAGCAGCCCTACGTTCCCCTAGCCACTTAGCGCCGCCGAGCGCCGTGCGCTGGGGACAGCGGTGCAAGCCCTATCCAACCTCTCCAAGCCGCGCGCCCGCCCTCCTGCGCCCCCTCCTGCCACAGCCGAGTGTCTTTCTGCTGCCTGCCAGAGCCACCGCTTCGCTTACGCAAAGCACCGGGCTCTGTCTGCAATGTTGAACGAGCTGGGCCGTGCAAGCAGCAGCGATTGTTTTGGGGGCAGATAAGCGACGTCACCTCAAGAACAGAGGGGGCTGCCTTCGGGCGAGTAACACTCGCTGGCAGCAGCGGCTCTCCTGGTTCTCAGACAGGGGTCTTCCTCGGCCTTCTGTGGACAGTGTCCGTGACTGGACTTGGTCTCCACGTCTGCAGAACAGGCGCTCTCCCATTAATTCATGCATAAATACGGTGCTTTTTGTGGTTGCGTGGCAATCGGCGATTCAACTGGTGATCGGCGATCTAGGAAGCTGACTTGTACGGAACCAGACCCTTGGTCATTCTAGCTCAATATTGTCTACACGAACTGGCAGCGGCACTCCCATTATTTCAAACCAGGGTCCTTCCCCGCCTTACCTAGAGTTGTCAGAAATTGAACCTGGAGCCTTTTGCATGCAAAGGATGTGCACTACCAATGAGCCATGTACTGTACTGTACTTACTGGGAGTAAGTCCCATTCAATTCAGTGGGGCTGCAAGGAGAAACTGAGTGCATCAGCACTCAGTATTCCAAGACCTACTGCCTTCCAACTGTGGAGGAAAGAACAGTCACCAGGATTAGTAGTCATTGGCTGGTCCATAAATCTGCCTAATATCTTTTAAAGTCATCCAAGTTGGTAGCATTGCTACCTCTTGTGGGAGTGAATCCCATAGTTTAACTATGTACTGTGTAAATAACTTTTGTGTGCTGTGAACCTTCCAGCTTGTGCAAGTCATCACTTGATGTTGGACTGTCATCAGGTGTTAAGTATTGTATGCCTGTGGGAACAGGGCCCTTTCCCCAAGGAAATGCTTAACTGCAGAGATGTTGAAATGTTCCCCAACTTGCTTTTGGTATAATATCCTTATTTGGTATAATTGAAACAAAGGGAAACTGAAATGTAAAACTGCTGAATTACAATTAAAGAGATTTAACACTATCACTTGTGGATTAAATAGGGACAATGGATCTTTATCATCTTACATGTGTAAATTGGCTCACCAGCGCCCTGCATGGATTACCCTTCCTGCGTCTGATGAAGAGGGCTCTAGTCCCCCAAAATTTATGCCATAATAAATTAGTTTAGTCTTGAGGGACCCCCAACGCTCTCTTTTTGTTGTTGTTGTTCATTTTGTAGTTCATTTTCCATCGTACCTTAGTTCATTTGTAAAAGCTGCACTGCAGAAAAATTTAGTTTTCGATCCATGGGGAAACTTGCATCTTTTTAAGCTATTGAAAAGTATGCATGCTTTCATAATCCTGAAATGGAAAGCTTGATCCTTTTTCATTCATCATTTCCATGTATTAATCTGCCTCCACCCCAAAAGCAGTGTCATAAGCATGCACAACAAGCCCAAATTGGTGTACAACTGGTATATTTTGCACAGAGTACAACAGCCCCCAGCAAGAAACTGCAAGCCTGTGAAACCACTTTCTCCACACCTGGGAGCTGTTGCAACTGCAACAGTTGTGATACAGGTAACGGGAGAGCCACGCAGCTTCCTATTTGCCAGATACTCTTGGGGTTTTGGCTGGGCCTCAAATGCCCAGTGGTGGTGCAGTTAGGTAATATTAATTACTAGGCTTATTGTTCTTATGGGAATGTATTTTTAGATGGCAATGTGCATTACTTCCCTTACTTCAAAATGCAGTAGACAGCCATTTGAGATCCTCCTCATCCCCCTAAGTAGGGGCTTGGTTTCTGCCCCAAAGGCCTCTCCTGATAACCATGCGACAATTGCCATAATTAGTATGAATCACAGAATTGTAGAGTTGGAAGGGACCCTGAGGATCATCAAGTCCAACCCCTTGCAATGTGGGAATATGCAGCTATCCCATATGTATGAGATTAACGGGAACAGTCACAACAGCATTTTAAAGTCCCAGTCCTTTTTAAAATATGCATACAAAACGTATACCATAGATTGATGACCTTATTTCTTACCCTTTGTGATCAGCCTAACAACCACAGTTTATGCAAGCACTGCTGCATGTGAAATGACAACATTTATTCAAAAGGAGTAACAACAGTAGTTTGTTTGGTTTCCCACCCCCACCCCCCTCTGAATAATCAGATCAGGTAATGTGACCATCCAGGATTTTGCTGAGATTAGTGATGGGGCTGAGTTTTCAAACCTGGTGAAGGATCACAAAGATATTCAAACTGATGGCTGAAATATGCTGATCGCCTCCGGCAGCACCTCCTTAATCCATAAGGACTCTGGAAAACACACACAAAAGGCCACACTGATGAAAAACGCATTTGTGTATGCGTAAATGGACTATAAAAAGAATAGAAACTGATTGCCTAAGAAAAAGCAGGAACCCCCAGAATTGTGGAAATACACAGAAGAGTGAAGGCAGTGTTCTTTATTTTACCAACTCCTTCCAAACCACACAGTCAGTGCCGGATTTATGTATAAATTAAACAAGCTATAGCTTAGGGCCCCACTCTCTTGGGGCACCCCAAAAAAAGAAAGGGAAAAAAACCCTGGATGTACATTTCCAAAATATAAGTTCAAAAAATACTTTGATAAAATACATATTTTGTTATGTGCAATTGGCTATAGATACCTATTAGGTCCATAAATTACCATATAGCATATACAGTGGTACATTGGGTTAAGAACTTAATTCATTCTAGAGGTCCGTCCTTAACCTGAAACTGTTCTCAACCTGAGGTACCACTTTAGCTAATGGGGCCTCCCACCCCCGCCATCACCCCGCCACACGATTTCTGTTCTCATCCTGAAGCAAAGTTCTTAATACAAGGTACTATTTCTCAGTTAGCAGAGTCTTTAACCTGAAGCGTCTGTAACCTGAAGCATCTGCAACCCAAGGTATCACTGTATTCAACACACAAAAACAGTGACAATTTGTTGACAAAGAACAGCTGGACATATAAAGGGCCACATTACCTTCAGTAGCTTAGGGCCTCATGAAACCTAAATCTGGCCCTGCACAGAGTACTGAAAACTGGCAGAACTTAGAATGCAGCTCTCCCCCATCTTATACTGGTGCTGCTCGTTTTTTCCTGCTTAAATGCAGAACCTTGCATTTCTCCACACTGAAATTCATTTTGTTAGTTGGGGCCTGGTTCCTCAATCTGTCAAGGTCATCTTGAACCCTAATTATTTTTTCTGCAGTATTTCCTACCCCTCCCAGTTTTGTGTCATCTGCAAATTGAATGAGCAGTACCCCCTCAATTCTTCACTTAAGCCGTTTATAAAGACGTTGAACAACTATGGGCCCAGGACAGAACCCTGTGGCACCCCACTTGTCACTTTTCCCCAGGATGACGAGGAGCAATTAGCGAGCACTCTTTAGGCTCTGTGGGTCAACCAGGTACAAATCCACCTTATAATTACCTTGTTTAACCTGCATTTTACCAGCTTCCTCGCAAGAATACAATATCATGGGGGACTTTGTCAGAAGCCTTACTGAAATCAAAATTCACTGTGTTCACAGCATCCCCCAGCGTTATTCAGCTAAAAGCAAATTAAGCCCCCCTCCCTTGTACTCTGAGAAAACAAAAGCCTTTTGCTGTTTTGAATTTCTTTTTAAAAAAATGTTTCACGTACTCTATGTATCCAATTTAATACCCTGAAAAAACCTGTAATGGTTAACAGTAAAAATAAAGAAAAATTGGGGAAAAGTGGGGAAAGGAACTATTTGTGGGATTGAGTGTAAGTATGTTTGAACGTTTTTGAGGATTGTATGAAATGTATGTTTGTATGCTTGTATATGTGTATTAATGATGAATTTAAATTAAATAAATAAAAAAAGAAAAGAAAAAAATGAAAAATAATAATAATAAAAAAGATATCTGCAGGAGACCCTCTGAGCATAAGTGCAAGGATAGGTAGAGTACATAAAGGCTGAGAAAATATTTCCTAAGAACACAGGGAGCTTCCTTATACGGAGCCAGACCATATACTGAGCACTGACTGGCAGTGGGTCTCCTGTGTTTTTGCTTCACTATCACCTTAGGGTCTTTTTCAGTTATATTTCAATATTCCCCACCACCATCTGCCTCTGTGAGCCTCCCTCTCTCTGAAGGTGAGTGCTATTTAAAGCTGGTCACCAGAAAGGCAGCATTGACTGGTTGCCTCTGACTACAGACATCTGACAGAATTGCGCAAGAAGACAGTCTAATTGAGGAAGTTCAAACCAGGGCAACCTTTGGACAAAGTTACTGCAGGTCATTCAGAGGAAAACAAGTTTCATATCTCAGGCCCATCTGCACTTACATTTAAATAAATATTATACCACTTTATACAATCATAGTTTCCTTCCACCTCCGAAAAAAAAAGAATTATGGGAGCTGTAGTTTATTAAGGATGCTGTGAATTGGTCTCTATTCCTTTCATAGAGCTACAATTCGCAGAATTTCCTGGGAAGAGGGATTGGCTGCTAAACCGCTCGGGGAACTGGATTGGACTCCCAATTCCCACCAGCTCCATCTGATCAGAGATTATGGGAGTAGTAATCCAGTGATGGTTGGAGGGTCTACAAGGCCCTGATCCCTACCTTAGTTCAGACATTGGGAGGTGGAATAAATCCCTTGCTATGACACTTACGTGGCACAGCAGAGAAGGAACAGGATCCCCAAAGCAGCCGGGAAGGCGTACAGAGCCGATCTTGGGAAAGAGTGGAAGACATGAGTCCAGACATCATCCAGGTAATCTGACAGCCAGGACCGGCGAACACCTGCGGGGGAGACAGCAAAGGCACAAAAAATAAAACTGACAGTGGCTCCCTGTGTGACCACTTCTGGTGGCTGGAAGAACTCACCTGAAGAACTCACCCTCCAGAGCTAGCTGGGAAGGAAATTTGATTCTGCATCTCTAGGTGATTCTAGAGCCTTTCTACCTAAATTTTATAGAAATTTATTCATGTATACAGCAGCAGCAAGAATGTTACTTGCCCAAAAATGGAAAGAAGAAGTCCCAGCAAAGAATATGGATAGAAAAACGTACGGAATATGGAGAAATGGTGAAACTTAGTGGAAGAATAAGAAATCAAGATAACAAAATTTTTATACAGTAAAAGAATGGAAATGGTTTATCAAATATTTGCAGATAAATTGTAAACAGAGAAAAACACTGGCAGGATTATTGTAACAACCTGCAGCTACATAAGAGTGTATATATATAAAGAAGATAAGTAAAATTAATTTGGATATGCAGAAGATATTAAAAATAAATTTAAGGAACTGCTGAAAGAGAGGGAAGGAAATCAAGTTTTAAAATGTCAAAATGATTGTAAAACCAGTGAAATGTATATATCTGAAAAGTATATAAAAAATAAAAATAAAAATTTGTAGGTGATTCTATCAAATTCGGTTTTTTTAAAAAAAATCTTCTCGTGAATTCTGATACAAAAGCTCTATGAGTGATCTAACATGGTGTTATTGTTTTGTTCTTTTCTTCTTCTTGGTGGTCTGTTTGTTACTTTTTGGTTATGGTATACTGTTTACTGAAAACAATAGATGTTTGTTTGTTAGATTTTTTAACAAATTCTTTAATCCAAATTCTTCAGATTTCCTTGCCCTGCTCCACTCTCCATGCCCCATTCCATTCTTTTCCAGAGGTTTCTCAACCCATAGGAGTGGCTTTTGGCCTGGCGCAAAGCAAAATAAGTGCATATTGCACAAGCAGAGTTCCACTAGCTCTTCTCTGGATTCAAACCATTGTTGTGGTGGTTTTTTTCTCTAGAACAGGCAAAAGGAGCTTAGTAGCAGAAGTATCATAGCAGTACCAGGGGATGGGTTGTGTATGTTCCTAATTATACATTTTCCTCAGAGAGATGTATTAATTCAGAGGTAGCAGTGGTGCCCTTCACATCTTTGTTGGGACCCCAGTTCCCATCAGTCCCAGACAGTGAGGCCAACTGATGGGGGTTTGGGGAGTTGTAGTCCGACAGCATTTGGAATACACCATGTTGGCTGCTCTTGCTTTATTGGCTGAAGATAGCTGCTGATTAGGGAAGACTCAAATACATCACTTGTGATTGCAGAATCCTGGACATCCTCTTGGTCCTGGGGCTTTTATTTATTAGTTCTTGTATATATATATTTTAAAAGTATAAACTGCCCACCATAAAATATATTGTGGCAGTGGACAGAAGAAATAAACAAACACAAGAAAACAAAGGTAAAAACACGAAAGATAGTTTAAATCGATTACGCTCAGGAAGATTTTTGGCCAACCTAAGCTTGCAACAGCCAGGGGCTCAAAACTCACTAAGTGGTTCCAACTGACAAACTAAAAAGAAATTTCATGGTGTGTTTTTTCAGTATGAAAGTCAAAGTCTGGAAGACCTTTGACCCATTATTAGTGTCAGCATCTCAAGGAGGCAAAGGTTTTTCCCCAGAACTGCTGCCAGAGATCCTTGATCTCATTTGCTGAGCCTTCAGATGTATTTATATAAAGTGTAGGCTTTAATTCTGAGCTCGTTCTTTGCACGTTCTTGACCAATATGGAACCCTAAGACAGAGCTGACCTGCCTCAGGCAGTAGATCCCACCTGCCAGTGGTGGACCTACCCTCTGTTTGCCACCACCACCACCACCTGCCTCCTTGAGCTGCCTCAGGTGGCGTGCAAGTGAGCAGCTCTGTGTGGGTGTGTAGCAGCAGGTGAGTGGATGGGCAGAGGCATTTTCAGTTTTGCTTAGGGCAGCAAAATGCCCTGGGCTGGCTGTGTGCCTAATGATAGCACACTGGAGCCAGATTTTGTTACGGGGGTGGGGAACCTGCAGCCTTCCAGATGTTGCTGGACTACACTGCCCATCATCCTGGACTATTTAACACTCTGGCTGGGGCTGATCCAAGCTGTGGAGTCCAGCAGCATCTGGAGAGTCAAAGGTTCCCCACTGTCGCCTTGCAAAACTTCCTGGTTTAATTGTTTTACCTCCTCTCTTAATAGTTATGCTTTTTAATTGGTTTGCTTTGAGGCACATTTTGTTTTCAGTGCTTTATTTTGTATTTTATTGATGTGTTGCCTTTTCAACTGATTTATAAAACTGGAGAAGGATCATAGCTTAGTGGCAAAGTATTAGCTTTGCACGAAGGTTTCAAGTTGGCCTGAAGAAGGTTTGATCCCCGCACCGCCAGGTAGAGCTGTGAATGTTCCTTGCCTAAAACCCTGGAGAACAACTACCAGTCAGTATAGACCAGTGTTCTTCAAACTTAGGTGCCCATATATTATTGCATTACAACATCCAGTGGTCTTAGCCAGTGGTCAGGGAAGGTGGGAGTTGCACACGAGGTTGAAGAGCACTGCTATAGTCAGTGAAATTGCAGATAATTGAAACACATTGAAAAAGCTTGCAAGCACCCCAGTCTGCCCCCGTTCCGCCCTTTCGGTGATGTTTCCATGACATCTTTATGATGTCTCTGGGTCACTTCTGGGTTCAGCGTGATGCATGTGATCATTCACATATTGGGTGCGAGTAAACTTTAGGCTGCTTCTATAGAAAATACTAAGCTAGATGGGCCAATGGGTCTGACTCAGTATAAAAGGTAAAGGTAACGGACCCCTGGACGGTTAAGTCCAGTCAAAGGCGACTATGAGGTTGCGGTGCTCATCTCGCTTTCAGGCCAAGGGAGCTGGCAATTGTCCGCAGACAGCTTTCTGGGTCACGTGGCCAGCATGACTAAACCACTTCTGGTGCAATGGAACACCGTGACGGACGCCAGAGCGCATGGAAACACCATCTACCTTCCCACCACAGAGGTACCTATTTATCTACTTGCGCTGGCATGCTTTGAAACTGCTAGATTGGCAGGAGCAAGGACAGAGCAACGGGAGCTCACCCTGGGGATTTGAACTGCCAACCTTCTGACTGGCAAGCCCAAGAGGCTCAGTGGTTTAGACTACAGTGCCACCCACATCCCATCAGTATAAAGCCTACGGTCCTGTGGTTTTATACCTGTAAACCACTTGGAAGTCATTTGGGCATGAAAGCAGCATTTAAATTAATAAACAATGAAAAAATAATAAGACAACTATGCAGTCTCCTCACTAATTATTATGTAGCTGTTCTTCAAATAAAATTTAAAAACTTACGGTGGATTTCAAGGCCCGGATCCATTTCCTTTGTGTTCAACTGCAGAGACAGAGGAGGCCTCCTGATTTGTCTTGAAGCGGTGCGCCTTCTAAACCCATTGAGAGAGACAAATGCACGGGAAATCCTTGCAGGGGAGGAGATGCCCTGGATGCAGGAGGTACAAACTGCCAGGCACAGCATGTGGGCATGCACTATTTTGTGCCGTGTCAAATCCATGGCTTTCGCAGGCTGCAGGGATTCTGTCAAGCCTAGTGATTTCTCTGGACTGTCCACACAAAACATAAACACACATACAGCCGTCTTGGCTGAGCAAACCCCCGTCTTTGAGGCCAGAAGAATCTAAAAAACACAAGTGAATGGGGGGTAGGAGGAGATGAGGGAAAGGACAAATGATAAGATGCAGCAACTGCCACATGGTAGACACAGCCAGATTCTCTTCTGCTCTTCTACAGGGTAGGACTCCAATCAATAGATTCAAGTTACAAGAAAGGAGGCTCCTACCAAATATCAGGAAGACAAGTGTCCCTGATTTAGAGAAGACATCCCGGTTTCTGACTGGATCCTTGAATGTCCCACTTTTCCTTAGGATGTCCCTATTTTCATTGGAGAAATTTTGGAGGGTATGGATTTATTCGACTCCCGAGCTGTCTGAAGGCAATCCTGTATAGGGAAGTTTTTTTTTTTTTAATGGGCAGCTTCTAGCACATATAAAAACATAGTAAAACATCAAACCTTAAAAAGCTTCCCTATATAGAGCTGCTTTCAGATGTCTCCTAAAGGCCTGCTTGCCGAAGGCCTGAAGGGCCCTGCCCCTTGCCTCTTTCCACCTGGCTTGGGGTAGGGCTTGACAGGCCTCACAAGGACTGCGGCTGCTGCTTAGCAAGGAGGGCTCCTCTTTTAAATCGTTTTTATTTTTATCTGTGTTGTTTTAAATGAGACCATCTTGGCTGTGAGCCCTGGAAGACCTGCACCCTGCCTTGCTGTCCTTTTCCCATCTGGCCTGGGAGAGTGGAGTGCTGACTGACTCCAGCTACAAAAGCTGAGGCTGTTGAACAGATTATGGGGGGTTGAGAGAGCCGTTGCTGTTATTGATATTATTGTTGTATCTTTAGTTTTAGATCTTATGATTTACGTGGAAATTGTTTCCACTTGGTTGTGTACTTTTTGATGGGTTTTATTTATTGTTTATGACTTCTGTTATGTTTGTAATTATGTCAATCGTGCCATGTTGTAAGCCGACTTGAGCATAGTTTCAACTGTGGAAATGCAGCATACAAATAATAATAATAAAAATGATGATGATGATAATTACTCATCTCCTTGACATCTAATGTAAAGGCATTCCACATGGTGGGCGCCACTACCGAGAAGGCCCTCTGCGTAGTCCCCCTGGTCCACTGACCGCATGGCAATGGGCCATGACTAGGATTGCCTACCTCCAAGGTCTGACCTGGAATCTCCAGGCTTGCCTGGCCCCCTCCAAGTGGCAAGTGGCAGGCCTGAATCTCCAGGTGGGTGAGAGTGCCTTTAATAAATAACATTTATTAAGAAGGCTGTGCATGCAGTAAGCTTCAACTCCGCAGGAACCAGCTACAAATTCTAGCACAGATACTGGGGTGGCTCTGCCCTCCCCTCTCCCATTTAACCTCCATCTCTAGGGCCTGTTCCCATTACATCAGCAGGGGGGCATCCCCTTGTCATCACCAAGGGCAGTCCCTAAGCCTCAGGTTTGGCCCCTGATATATTAGCGTGTAGGACTATCCTGGCCCAGCAACCCTTGCACTCTGTCGTCCAGTTCTAGGTCACCAGCACACTTGCCCATGATGGTTGAAGTATGGTTACCAGATTTCCCCCCCAATGAATCGGGGGACACTCTTTTTTTGAAGCTGGGTAACAACAAGGAGTCAATAGTGGGGATGTTGAGGCAAAAGACCCTGGGCCCAAGCACACATGCATATTGTATAAAGGAGTAAAGCCCTTCTTTCCCACTGTGAAACTTAAATGCGAGTTTTTTTAAAAAACTGGGCAACGGCACTCCGCGTGCCTGTGACTCCTGAGCCTTCCCCGATCTCCTTCCCCCTTCCCCCTTTGTTCTGACAGATCAGGGGAGGCTTGGGAGTCACAGATGGGCAGCCATTGCCCAGGAGGGGCCAGCCTAGTAGTGCAGTTGGCTCTGGCTGGCTTCAGGAGCTGCTCATCGCTGTGGCACAGAAAAATGGCGGGCGCCATGGCAGCGAGCAGCTCCTGAAGCCAGCCAGAGCCAACTGCAGTAACAGGCTGGCTCCGGGCTGCTGCCGCTGCCGCATTTCCCAGGGACAGATTTGCAAATCTGGGGACATTCCAGGGATGGAATTTGTCCGGGGACAGATTTTCAAATCCGGGGGCTGTCCCCGGGAATGCCTGGCAACCCTAGGTTAAAGCAGCAGGGGGGAGTCATTTCAGATGTATCCCCACCCCACTTTAATTGTGGATCTAGCTGGAATGTTGAGGGGGTACGGGTGGCAGCATGTCTAATTTCTCTTTGTTTCAGGCTTCAGCAGTACACAGACAACACCCAGGCTAGCTCTCTGGCCAGTTTTCTATCAGTTTTGTCAACAAGCACCCCATGTTGCCAAGGCCCGACTGGCCTCTGCTAGGATTCTGGCATTTAGTGTCCCCGGGCATTTAGTGTCCCATGCTGTAAAACACTCTTCCAGCAGAGATAATAAATAACAATAATAATTATAATTTATTTATACCCTGTCCATCTGGCTGGGCTTCCCCAGGAACATTCTCTTCTGACTTCCAGGCATCTTTGCATGCTGACAGGCCTTTGCAAGCACTTTTTGTGATTATTTGCAGCGTTTATAATGGTGTTTCATGTTGTATTGTTGTACACCGTCCTGATATCTTTATGATATGAATCACAGAATAATATTCTATGCAGGAATATGAAGCTGTCCCATATGGGGATCGAACCTGCAACCCTGGTATTATCAGCACCATGCTCTAAACAACTGAGCTATCCAATCCTTAAAAGAACCTGAGCCTCCCATGTGACAGGTGGGATACTAACCACTATTTTAAAAAATAAATATTTTCTCCTCCCAATCTGACAATATTTAAACACCAGCAAATAATTTCTTTTAAAAGTATTTCTGCACATTTATAGGCCTGTTGCTGTGCGGTATTAGGAAAAACCTGCTCACCCAGAAATCAGAACAGTATCCATTTTTAAAACGATGGTTTGACAGGGCAATGTTCCTTTAATCCAGAGCAGCTCACAGGCAATCAACAATTTCCTTTCCATTGTCTTTCCATTGCCCTTATTTTACTGAGCAGATCATGCTGCAGATATACATCATTTGTCATAGCAGAGGCAGGCACTTCACACCCCATTAATCGCTCAGTGGTGCAGAATGCAATTCGTTCCTCCTGAGACAGGCTTGATTTGAAGCAGTATTTGGCCTTGGAACATTTGAGCATGTCTTGGAACCTGTCCAGTTACATACCTTGGAGGTGTTTTGCAATCTATCGCTCCCCCCCCCCCCATTTTTAAAAAAGCCCAGCTTATCACAATACACATATATGAACACACTAAGATGCACACTAATCTTACACTTGTACTGTCACAATCACAGATTCCACGCACAGCTCTTGGGGCTACCAATAGCAGCTTTAAAATAACCTTTAATATGCTATTGATTTTGTAATAAGTGCTGGGCACTGAGCTGACAGCTACATTATCAGATATAGCAGAGTCAGCCCTGGTTAAAAGGCACATAAGTAAACCCATGTTTTTAGTACTATGCTCAACATACCGTGATGCAGATGCCAGTGGAAAAACCCACAACCAGAAGCTCTGCCTGATTTCCACAATATCCACATGGAACCAGACCACCTTTGTGACATCACAGCTCTCAACTATATGGGAATACTGGTGCATGACCTCGAAAGGCACTCCTGTATCTTTAACAGCAACATTCCTGGGAAGATGTACAGCACAATCCTATAAATGTCCACTTAGAAACATGGGTACTTTTAGCGGATAGTCCAGAGCACCTGAACCCTGGGTCTTTTGCAATGGATCTCAGATCTACTGCAGCTTTCTTTCTCTCCATAGGAACCAACTCCCAGGGGGCATGGGGGCTTCGTCCCTCACAATAAAATATTTGATGGACACAAAGTTGATGGATGGGCATTCCCATTCAAATAGTATGCATGCACTGTGTCATGTGATCAATTATGTGGGGTAGGGCTTACCTGGGTACCCACAATATTTAAGTTGGCACCTGTTTCCCTCCTTTCTTCTTTACCCCCCCCCCCAGAGTTTACTTTCCTTTATAGGGAAGTTAGGCTCACTCTAATAAACAGTGCTGGCAAGAGCACAGCCACACCCAGTCTTAATTTCCCACATCCAGGCGTGGAAATTAATACACACAACTTTTATTCAAATTTATGTCATGGGCATGTGCCCCCCAAATCCTTCAGGTATTTTGCAAGTTTCCTAACTCCCAGGAAAGTGGAAGCAGTTCTGTAGCCTTATTTATTGAGTCACTATATTAATAAAATTGTCTTTCAGCTATAATGGCTCTCAGAAGCAGCTTACATTAAATACACCCACTAAAACAATTCACAATAAATAAATAAATAGTGTTGGGCTGTGTCTAGGGAACCCTGGGCTCAGCCAGGAAATTCACTACGGGGCCTTGGGTCATTCACTCTTTGCTAACCTACCTTGGTGTTGCTTAATTTACTTGTTGGAAAGCAGAGTCGTGTTCTTTAAAAAATGTCATTATCTTTAATTTTGTAGCAGCTGGGATAGCACTGACAAATGATTGGTAGCCTCTGCCCTGTTCCATTATTGTTGTACAGTCAGCTGTTTCACCAGGTAGCAGCCAAGGCTACAGCGGGGGCTTTAGCACTCACAAAACCTAGATGTCATGGATGCAAGGTATCCCTGTGGCCACAATCTGCTGTTCCTTCTCAAATGCCCAAGGACCACTTGTGTCCTAATGATAGTACTGTGGCCCTAAAGTCAACTTCAGAGGCCCTATTCTCTGCCCTATGACCTGTTACGATCTGATTGGCTGGTAACAAGGGCAGGGCCTTTTCAGTGCTGGCACCATGGCTGTAGAACTCTCTCTTAGGGAAATCTGTCAAGCCACCTTTTACACATGCTTAAGCCTTATCACCTCTATGCCAGCTCTTAGATTCTCTTTTAAAACTTATGCTGGTGTACTTGTTGATCACATCCACACCAGTTATAGCAAAGAATCCTGGGAACTGTAGTTTGCCCCTCATGGAGCTAGAATTCCCAGCACCCTGAACAAACTACAATTCCCAGGGGGCAAACTACTTAGTGGGAAACCATGTGCTTTAAATGACTGGTGTGTATATATGACCAATGTTGTTCCTTTTCTGACTGCTTTTCTTGCTAGTACAACAAACAACGTTGGACGGGTCTTTTGAAAGGTGGTATGCAAATCAAGAAAAAAATCAAATAATAAGTCAAACATGTTTTGCCTCTCCAGTTATTTGAGATCCCAGGAGTTTATAGAAAATAACTATGAACTGCAGAAGGAGGCCTCCCTCACTAATTAATTATTACCTGCTATTAATGCTGACTGTGCTTGCAGCTAGGACTTTTAATGCTGGGAAAGCTCAGGAATCAGTCAAGGGAGGAAAACAAGAGGAGAAAGTACAGATCTTAACAAGACAAGTGGTCTTTAATCATGAGGCACTGTTCTCTGACTACAGATACGCACAGGTAGAAATCTGAAAACAGAAAGGCATAAAAATGCTTGACACACTCACATTTTGTAACAACATCCAAAAGGATCTGAAAGTGT
The DNA here is from genome assembly GCF_965112155.1 of Podarcis liolepis. Classification (NCBI taxonomy): domain Eukaryota; kingdom Metazoa; phylum Chordata; class Lepidosauria; order Squamata; family Lacertidae; genus Podarcis; species Podarcis liolepis. Next base: position 19,127,665 of record NC_139570.1, on the reverse strand, counting down.
ATGTCTTCTCCTGATGGAAAACACATGGTTAAGATTGTGGCATTGGCTCTTATACAGCACAAAGAAGGAAGTGACTTGATAGGTTTATCAACTGTCCACCTTCATGCGATGGATGGTTTGAAACAGAATTAAGCAAACAATTGGAGACACCTGATTGCCCAACAGTGGAAAACAGGATGCTGGACTAGACTGACCTTTGGTATAATCCAGCAGGGCTCTTCTTCTATTCTTATGTAGCAAATTCTAATTCAGGGGTGGAGAACCTGTGGCCCTCCAGATGTTGCTGAACTACAACTCCCATCATTCCTGACCATTAGCTGGGACTGATATGAATTAAAGTACAACAGCATCAGGGGTTGGGGGGGGGCGATCCCTGTTCTACTGACTATATCTGTCTATTTAGGACTCATTCACATTTTATATTTCAATGGGTTTTTATATTTTTCTCATAACACTGATGCTAGAAAATATTTCCTTATTTTACTCACCTTAATTCTATGCATGTGTGGACCAAAATAGGATGCACATAGTTCTGTGGGCCTTACTTCCAAGTAACTGTGATTAAAATTACAGTAAGCAAACCAAATAATATGGCATTGATTACATGATTTAAATTCACATGTCTAGTTTTTTTAAAATTTCAAAAGCAGCCATGGGGCCCCCAGTGAAGATCATGCTCATTATGGGACATCTCACTCTCTCAGAATCGCCATTCATTCCAGGTGAGAAGTTGCCACCGGCATCATAAGAAGCTTTCATCATTGGGTGAATAAGAACCCTTTTTTGAGGGCTGCAGCACTGCAGCGTGGAGAACCATCATTTTACCTCCTCCTCGTGTGCCATAGATCCAGTCCTGATCTCCCGCCCCACACTCATAAACAACTCCTTTTTTTAAACAAACCAACAACAACTAGACACATTAATTGCAAACACACAGTTAATATTACCCCTAGTTTGGCCCTAAGAACCACGCTGCAGGTACGTATTGCAAGAAACAATATGTTTCCAGTAATCGGTGCAGAAGCATGAGCCTTACAATGATTTTTGTTTCTTACGCTACAAAAACATTATCAAAAATATATGGGTGACAGAAATCATTTCGCTCAAATGTCACTGATATAAGCTTGTTCCAGCTGGCATGGCGTGGGTGGCTTGCACAAGGGCTGCTGAAAGTTCGCTGCATTGGCAAAAGTGCAGGTGCATCCAGGCTAGGCCATCTGCTGGGTGTCGCAGCCCAAAAACTCCATCCTCAGTGCAATGTGTTTATTCCAGCGGACAGGGTGTATCCTCAAATATTGAGCAAATAGTGGAGGGTCTAGGAGGTTCACCACTGGGCTGAAATGATCTTGATTTCCCTGGAAAATCTGAAAAGAAGGTGGGCGGGATAATTAATTCTTCCTTCGACCTCTAAAGCTGCTTGAAAAAGAAGATAAAGTTTACCGGGGCTGGGTCAGGCCATTATTGCCACATAGCAGCGTTGGCCTCTTGTGGGACCCATTAGGTAAAGGTACAGGACCCCTGGATGGTGAGGTCCAGTCAAAGGTGACTATGGGGTTGCAGTGCTCAACTCGCTTTTCAGGCCGAGGCAGCCGGTGTTTGTCCACAGACAGCTTTCCGGGTCATGTGGCCAGCATGACTAAACCGCTTCTGGCGCAACAGAACACCGTGATGGAAACCAGAGCAGCACATGGAAATGCTGTTTACCTTCCCACCACAGTGGTACCTATCTACTTGCACTGGCATGCTTTTGAACTGCTAGGTTGGCAGGAGCTGGGACAGAGCAAAAGGAGCTCACCCTGTTGCGGAGATTCAAACCGCCAACCTTCCAATCAGCAAGCCCTGAAGGCTCTGTGGTTTAGACCACAGTACCACCCACCTATTAATGACACCTGCCCAGGCTTCTCCTAAAAAACTTTGGATGTCCAGAGCTACCCACAACATCTCCAATATATTGTTGGCTTACCTTGGAGAGACGGCCATCTTAATTTTCCACAATGCTTTCTGTTTTTAAAGCATGTTAGTGTGCCATATAGTTTGAGTTAAACAAAGAAATAAAATTGCCTCCCTGCCACCTACCCACCCGGAAGACATATAACATACAAATGAGAAAAACAAGGGAGCCGTCACTGGCTGGAATAAAGGAGCACCAGTGACACCCCAGAAGTGTAGGCCTTATTTACCTTCTCTTTGCCGCCTTGTAGGACAGAGGCCCAGTGCTTGCCATCCAGGCTGCTCGAAAGAGAAAACTCCTTCACGAACATTTTGGTGAAGGCAGACTTTGCACCTTGAGTCATCAACCCAGTCACCCGCATGGTCTTACGAAAGTTCACCTGAATCCACTCCGCTGAGCTGTCAACCTGCGGAAAAGACAGTGAGGCCTTCAAGTGCCTGCTGTTATGGCTGCCCTGGGACACTTCTTTAAACCTCTCTGGTTTTTCCCATTTTAACTTCAGTGCTCTTCAGCGCATTGCACAACAAAAGATAGCAGGGTCAAAGGCCTGTGTCAAAGTGGTGCGTCTTCAAGCATACAAAATACTGTACAATGTAAGTACAACACATCTTTGTGGGGAAGGAATTCAACAACTTAGGGGGCTGCCACAGAGAAGGTCCACTCCCAGGCCATGAGCCCATGAACCTTTTGAGGGTGGTGGAACTAACTAGAGGGCCCCCTCTGCTGAGTTTAAAACTAAAGAGGATCTGTAGAGAAGGAGGCAGTCTTTCAGTATTGGTGACCTAAGTTATTTAAACATGAGTGTAAGCACCTAAAATTGGACCCGAAAATTAACCGGCAACCTGTTCTATTTTGAAACAGGGGTCATATGAGTTCTATAGGAAACCCCAGTCGGTAATCTGGCCACTGCATTTTGGATGCTATATTCAAGGGAAAGACCCACATAGGGTGCATTGCAGTAATCCAATTGGGAAGTAACCAGAGCATGGAATACCATAGCAAATTTGTTTCTGTCCGAAAGGTGTCATAGCTGGCAAACCAGCCAGAGCTGGAAAAAGACATTCCTAGTCACTTGAGCCTCCAGTGACAGTGTTGAATCCAGGAGCACCCCCAAGCTAGACCTCCCCCTTTCAGGGGAGTGCTGCCCTGTCCAAGGCAGGACATCTCCCTGCCTCCTGGACTCACAACACCTCTTTCTTTTCAGGATTCAGCTTAAAGTTACTGGCCCGCATGGAGTCCAATATTGCCTCCAGGTACTAGTCTAATACCTCAACCACCTCCAGACTCTTTTGGGAGGTAGTGGACGCTCCTTCATTGGAGGTTTTTAAGCAGAGGTTGGCTAGCTACCTGTCATGGATGCTTTAGTTGAGATTCCTGCATTGCAGGGAGTTGGACAAGATGACACTCAGGATCCCTTCCAACTCTATGTTTCTATGATTTTCCTGATTCAGATCAAAAAGAGAGGAAGAGCTGGGTGTTATCTACATATTGGTGACACCTCACTCCAAATCTCCTGATGTCAGCTCCTAGCAGCTTCATATAAATGTTAAATAGCATGGAGGACATTTTTTTTTAAAAAAAAGCCCTTCACAGCTTGTGGTCACAGCTTCTGCAGGGCCACCTTCTCCCATATGTATATACCCTAAGAGATGGGCAAATATGCCCATTTTGATTTCCATATTTCCAGTCTTCACTTCTCCAAGTTTCCACATCAGTTTATTATTTTTTTTAAATTGAAATGTCCCATAGAAATCAGTTTCTCCTAATATATACTTTTGTATGCACTTTGGCTAATGTACACATTTTGCAAGAAATTTTCCCTGTTATATTACATTTTGATATGCCATCATATTTATTTTTAGGCAAACTTTCCCCTAAAATAAGCATTTATGTATGCATTGTTTGGCTGAAGAACTGCATCACAAAATTCAGGAAAATGTGACTTTAGAAGGATAGCTGTGTTTCAGTAAGTGTATTGGTTAACAGAGTGTGAATCAGGTAGGTTTTTGTTTAAATGCAAGCAAAATCAAATTTCTCTCCCACCTCTGGTTTCTACACACACACACACACACACATTCAGGGACACCTTCCAGGCACTCAAGGAGGGCACAGAGCACAGCTGGGAAGGGAAGGAGCCGGGAGGTGGGATTTAAACAGGACTGCACTGCACATAGTCCACCACAGATAATGCTTCACATCATAATGCTTCATACCATCTCCAACTCAATGCTTTGCAACAGTCAGTTCACCCATTCACCTGCTAATCATACAATGCTGAGTAACAATCTAGAGCAGGAATGAGGAACTTGTGGCCCTCCAGATGTTGTTGGACTACAACTCCCATCATCCCTGACCATTGGCCATGCTGGCTGGAGCTGGTATGACAGCAGGAGAGCCACAGGTTCACCAGCTCTGCCTTAGATCCTTCCTGCCCATACACAAAATTACCTTTGGTCTCCAAGCATTGACTCTCCCATTCAAGTTAAGCCGGGCCAGAAAGGGGGACCAAGTGTAAAGCACATTGCTGATGTAGGAAGAAGCTGAGACCTGCTCATTGGAGATAGCATTGCTTTCCATTCCTAGTGGCATAGAGCAGCCTAGGAGAGAAAAGTGGAGAAACAACATGACCCTCAACTTGCCCTCAAGAGCCCTCTCCTTCCCACCCTGCCAAGGGAGGCCCTTAGTTCCTGAAGTGGCTCTGGTCACACCTTCAAGTTTACATTTGCCATGCGCTGACATGGTTGTAAGAAACCTTATGTAGATTTCCAACACTTCTTGTGGGTTAGAAACCGAGTCCTATGGTGAATGGTTGAAAGAGCTGGGCATGTTAACCCTGGACAAGAAAGAATTAAGGGGAGGCATGACAGATGGAGCAGACCTGTTCTCTGATGCTCCAGAGGACAGAAGGAAAACCAATGGGTGGAAAGGGAAGAGAAACAGATTTCAGGTAAACATCAAGAGAAAGGGAAAGAGCTGTACAACAGTGGAACAGACCACCTCAGGAGGTGGTGAGCTGTACTTCACTGGAGATACTTAAGCAGAGGTTGGACAGCCATCTCTCAGGGATGCTAGAGTTGCATCTTATATGGCAGATTCTTCACTAGGCAAGGGGGGGGGGTGAAACAGAGGACCTCCAAGGTCTCTTCCACCTCTGCAACCCTACGGATTCTATGAATGTGGAGGATGAGAGGGCCTCACTGCCATACTGTTCAGGTCGCATCCGATGAGCTCCATGCGCAATGTGTTGCGGATGCTGAAGTGTGTCGGGTGGAGACGGATATAGCGGGCTACAATGGGAGGGTTAAAGCTGCTGTCTCTCACGCCTGCTGCATCCACGTTCCCAAAGAATATCTGCAGGCAAGGAGAGAAAAACACCGAGGTGGGAATGGAAGTTGTGATCAGGGGCTATGCAATGCCTGCATGGAATCCACACTCTGGCACTGAAGGCAAGCTTTCCATATAAAAACAAAGAGAAGTTTTAGGAAGTCATGAGGTTAGTGACACATACCCTTTAAAAATATTAATTTAACTGGAATAGCAAGGGAAGGGCCATAGTTCAGCAGCAGAGAACAAGCTTTTCTTACAAAAGGTCCTTAACTTAATATCTGGCATTGCTAAATATGTCTGAGAAAGACCCCAAGAGAGTGGCTGCCAGTCGGTGTAGACAATATTGAGCTAAATGCTCTGACACAGTGTAAGGCAGCTCTCTATATTTCACCTTTTTACTCTCTATACCTAGTTTTGAGGCATCTTACATAGGTGGTGTGTGCTAAAAAAAAAAAAAATCTATGCCAAGATAATCCAAATTATTTGCTAAGAAAAGCTGAATTCCTTCTAAAAGTATGCCTGTTCAGTACACTTGAATATTTCCCGTTTGTCCCAATTTATTCCAATTTTGCTAGTTGTAGAGAGGGGTAAAAAGCACTGGTTTGCTCTTGGTCACAGGTTTCTGAGAGAGTTCACCAGGAATTCCCTGCACATTTAAACATAGCCTATCACTACAGTCTTAAGGACTACAAACTTGGTGAGGTGTTCTGCTTTTGCGTTTAAGTTAAAGCTGAGGTTCTAAGGATGCTGAATCCTTCATAATAATACCACTGATGTTTGCACTTGTCTGGTACAAAGTGTGACCTGTGGAGTCTATGAAGCTCTGAGCATGGTTAAAAATACCTGGGTGCATGACAATAACTGCAGTACCCTCTACATGTCTTCTCAGAAGTAAGTTCTGCTCAGCTTAAGAGGGCTTACTCCCCGAAAAGCGACTGTGAAATTGCAGTCTAAAATTGTACATTTTTAAACTACCCAAAGAAGAGTATGCATTAACAAAATAAAGAAGTTAATATTCAATAGCTTTCTGCCATATGACTAGTCCTCACAAGTAAGTTCTGCAACTTCACATGATTTCTTGAATGTATGCGGCGACAATCCTAAATCTAAATCCTTTTACTAGGGAGTAAGTCTACTTGACCTCAATGAAACTGACTGCTGAGTAAACATTAGATTACACCACACGTAGTGTGGGATAAGCAGCTTCATTTAATAAACATGCATAAGTCTAATTAATGCATGAATAATACCACAGAGTAAGCTGTCCTGCCAGGCTTGACCAATTTTGTAACCGTCGTCTACACGAGAAACTCAGCGTGTGAGGAGGCTAACCTCTAATCTAGGACCTTTCGCTACTTTGTAACTAAGCCAAGTTTTATTGCCTGTGCGTTTTTTTCTTAATGTTGTATGGGAAAGCACATGAATCTTGGGAGTGTTTGTAAGTAAACCAATTTTAACTTACCAAACATATGGCCTTTTTCTACGATGAGGAAGAGGGAAACTTTGGAAAGAAACTTTTTTAAGGGGACAATTTTGGAACTCACTTTGAAGGGCATATTTTAAAAGTCTAGCAGCCTTTAATTTCTGCACTTTACTTTGCTGCACATTTTATGGCTTTAAATCTCTGCTGGGATTCTCTCACCAAAGAGCACTTGCCCCAAACTTGGGTTTTGGAATCCAGGAACTCTCCTTTCTGTTATACCTTTTTTTTCCTTGAACCAACACTACAACTCATTACCCTCAACTCAAAGCTTTGCAAGTCAGATCATCTACTCTTCTGTTAATTATAAAATATTAAGCAATCAACTAGAGCAGGGCTAGTGAATGTGCAGCGCTTCAGATGTTGCTGGACTACAGTTCCCTTCATCCCTGACCACTGGCCATGCTGGCTGGGAGTTGGAATCTAACACCTGAAGGGCTACCAGGTCCCCTCTCTTATCAATAAGAACCTGTACAGTGGTGCCTCGCAAGACGAAAAGAATCCGTTCCGCGAGTCTCTTCGTCTTGCGGTTTTTTCGTCTTGCGAAGCAAGCCCATTAGCGGATTAGTGCTATTAGCGGCTTAGTGGATCAGCTGATAAGCGGTTTAGCGGCTTAGCGGATCAGCGGCTTAGGATCAGCTGATAAGCGGCTTAGCGGCTTGGGAAAAAGGGGGGGAGGGGAAAAAACCCGCAGGAACTCGCAAGACATTTTCGTCTTGCGAAGCAAGCCCATAGGAAATTCATTTTGCGAAGCACCTCCAAAACGGAAAACCCTTTCGTCTAGCGGGTTTTCCATCTTGCGAGGCATTCGTCTTGCGGGGCACCACTGTACTTAACTTTAGTAATAATTTGGGAAGGTCATGTACATTCACATCATTCTATGTTTTGCATTGGGTGGAGATTCCCAGGGTCAAAGGGCTTGGGTTTTTTTTTTACTGATTGTTTCTGACAGTGCAATCCTGCATATGTCTATTCAGAAGTAAGACACACTGAATTTAATGAAGTTTACTTCCAAGTAATTGAAGTAAGGATTACAGCATAAGTTCTGCTTCTATTGCTCCAAAGTCCTAAACGTTAGCAAAGGCACTTAAATAAGGCAGTTGGAGTTCAGAGAGAAAAATCCTGATAACACTTTCCTAAGGAAATGGAGTAAAACTGCATATAATTTGAGGAGAAAGGTGAAACAGGGTTGTTTTGTCTTTCTTATTTCAGGCCTTGTGCATCACAGAGGGACATTCACCTAAACATACAGAAGAGAAATTCCTCAGGACTATACAGCAAATCAGGGCACATGATACCTCAGTAAAGTTCACGCCACTCTGAATGGTTGCTAAGCAACACAAACACCACCCCTTAGGTAGCTTACACCAAAAACTGAACAAACCTGTGAGCTACATACTGAATAATCTCTGCTGTTGCACTTCCAATCCAAAGTGCAAAAATACATGTTTGCTATTGTATGTGCAATGGCAAAGTCTGCATACTGGGGGGGGGGGTGGAGATCAAGGTGAAATTTTGCTTTCCTTTGTGCCTTCTTCCTTTCCACTTTCTTTGCTCTCTGCCTTCTGGTTAGAGGAAGATGAGGGAGAAAAGGCACTCACCATCTTGGAGCTGGTGGCATTGCCTTTATAACACTTCCATTTCTCTCCATCACTACTGTAGAATATCTCAAACTGGGAGATGTAGAGGCTGGAGAACTTCTGCCGGGCTCCTTGTGTCTTTATCCCATGGATGATCTGTTGTCGCAGCAGGTCTACCTGGACAATAGAAAGCAGGAATTCACACCAAGTGAGACAATTGATTTTTGGAAGCTATGAGGCCCAGAGACAGCAGAGGGAGAGGGAGAGAGGTTGCTTCTCAGGGCAAATGATACTGAGCTTGAGAGAGCAAAAGCTCTGCATTCAGAAAGTTCCAGGTTCAATCCTTTACCAATGGAGGCTTGTCCATTAGGGCAAACAAGGCACTACACCACCAACTTCAGTCCCAATTCAATAAAGACTTTCTGATAGATCAGACACAAACAGTGAGGATTGGACATGTAACATCTAATTCCTTAAAAATCAGCACTAGCACACCACAGGGATGTGTACTAAGTCCCTACCTGTATTCATTGTATACATACGATTGTGTATCATCTGACCCGTCTACTGCAATTATTAAGTTTGCAGATGACACCACCATAATGGGTTTAATAACAGGTGGAGACGAATCAGCGTATAGAGAGGAGGTCCAAAAAATATCTACATGGTGCCTAGGGAACAACTTGCACCTTAATATCAGCAAGACAAAGGAGATGGTGTTGGACTTTCGGAGGAAGAGAGGAGAACTAGCCCCACTGTACATCAGCAAGGACTGTGTGGAGAGAGTCTCTTCCTTTAAATTCCTAGGAGTTTATCTCAGTGAAGACCTTACTTGGAAAATAAATACAACCCAGGTGGTTAAGAAAGCCCAAAAGAGACTCCATCTCTTCAGAGTATTGTGGAAGAACAATGTCAATCAACATTTGATGATCTCTTTCTATCGGTCAACAATAGAAAGTGTCTTTTCATACTGCATCACGGTGTGGTACGCTGGTTTGACATCATCTAATAGGAAGTGCCTACAGAGGGTGGTGAATACAGCACAATATATTATGGGCTGTCTCATGAATCCGCTGGATGAAATAGCGGAAGAACATTGCCTCAGGAGTGTGAGGAAAATTATCAGGGATGATTCACACCCTGGCCGGCACTTTCTTGATCTCCTGCCCCCAGGCAGAAGATATAGAAGCATGATTAGTTGCACCAACAGGGTAAAGAACAGCTTCTATCCGTGGGCTGTTAGGCTGCTGAATGAAAAGATAACAACAGGGCAACTGACTTTCGGGTTTGGTGGGTGTGCGTCAGTAAATGAGGGGAATGAAGACTAAAAGAGCTGAATGGGGGTGCTCGTGTAATCTCACTGTATATAAGTTGGACAAGTGACAATAAAGTATTTCAATTTCAATTCCTCCTACACCTATCTTCTTAGTTATGACTACCCAGCGGGTGGCCCTGCCCATCTGCTTCCTTCTCAGTCTCAGTGTTGCCCCTTGTAAAACTCAAGAGGGCAAACATTAGAATTATCTGGCTCTACTGTACTGCCTGTTGGTCTTCCTGCTTTCTTCCCCACCAGCCCCAGAGAGGACCAGCCACCACTGTCCTTGGCATCTTCGGATAGGGCTAGGAAAGATCCATGTTCAGGAAGAGAAGGCTGCCACTAATCTATATGTATATGTATATGTATATGTATATGTATATGTATATGTATATGTATATGTATATGTATATGTATATGTATATTTTGTGTGTGTGTGTGTGTCCTGCCTCTCCTTTTAAGGGGAACAGGGCAGCAAATTTCTGGGATTAAAAAAAATCTATCTATCTATCTATCTATCTATCTATCTATCTATCTATCTATCTATCTATCATCTATTTGTCTATCTACACACACACACACCTAAAAACAAATTGCTTCACCCTGCCTATCCACAGGCAGCTCTTGTTCCTGTGGAGACATGAAGGGCTCACTGGTCTCTACCTCATGACTGCTCATAGCCCATGGTTGTTCCTTCCTAGACAGCGCATTGGGACTGGAAGGGCATGAGGCAGGTTGCCCCACAGCAGCTGGACCAAGAAAGCCAATGATAGCAGAACCAACTAATACTAGTTCTGTCCTTCTCCTCCTCCTCCCTGCTGAGCTCTATCTACACGGGCAGCCCTGAGACTGAGGCAGAGACAGTGCCCTATTTGCCCTAGTGTACCTGCCTCCACTGCCAGCCACGATAAGGGGTTAAAAACTTGGAAGGAGGCACAGTAGGCCTCCCTCCTGAGGCAATTGTGGTAAGGGCAGAAGAGCTGCTTCTTTACACTTGCCCTCTCCAGGGATTTAGACTTACAGTTTCAGATGCAGAGGGCAAGTCACGCTGAGCATACAGAGCAAAAGGTCTGAAGGGAGAGAGGGAGGCTTCACATCTATATAGGCTCCATGCGATCTGGAACCCTGAGCAACTGGGATATCAGTTTTCTTGGAAGCTTTGGCATGCAAAGGCTCTGAATGTGCCAGAGGAAAGGCTCGGAGGGCAGCCCCAGTCTCTTCGCTCACGCATTCTCCAGAAATTTAAGTATAAAATTTAAGTATAAAATTTAAGTATAAAATTTAAGTATGAAATTTAAGTATAAAATTTAAGTATAAAAAACTGTCCAACTGCTCTGTTGAAGAGCTGTCTGTGAGTGAGTAGAATGCATGAAGATAGATAAGCTCACTAAGTCCACTCTCCCCCCCATTGCTGCCACCACCATCACTATCCCCCTTCCACAGTTAGTAAGCAACCATCACCATAAAGGCGTCTCCTGTACTCATGCAGGCTCCCTGTGTGATGCAGAACCCTGGGAAACCAGAGTTCCATCTCACCTAAGAGCATCCACAAGCATGGTTGGCTCTTCACTGCAAATGCTCACCCTCCAACTTGTGGAAGGTGGTTAGGGTAGTGGTGGAGCTATGGCACTTGCCCCCATTCATAGGTTCTGCTAATCTGTGAGAATATAGCTCCTGAGTAGGGTTAGGCAGTAGTCTTAATCAAGTGTTAACACTTCCGTAGAAGGCTTGAGAAAGGAGCCTGAATATGGCTCCTCTCTGGAATTAAAAACCTTTACTGTCACCGTTGCCTGAGGCAGAGGCTAGTTTGAGGATTCTGCACCCCTCTGAGACTGGTGTTAGTGCTATTCACCTGCAAGATCCACACACACCCTTCCTGATTAATAAATCCTACCTGGATCCAAGCATTCTTTTCTGCAGTACTCCAGGCATTGATTGAACCAGATTTGTCAAGCCTGGCCAGGCTGGGGACCCATTGACCTTGGACAGAAAAAGTGGAGGAAGGAGGAATAGGATTAGATTA